>NC_141536.1:77604998-78889373 GCF_021556685.1 Rattus norvegicus | reverse complement strand
TTGCCTTGGTGACTGCCCACTCTTCCCAATTTCCAATTGGGTATTCCCGCTTCATACTCTACCCATGGCACAGGAACAAGGCATGACTGCTGTCACAGCCAGTACTGTGGCTCTGCTTGGGCACAGGCCAACCCTGTGTCAGTCTAGGAGATCAGGGGAATGTGATGCTCTGATTGGTCAGGCCCATGTCACATGTTCTGGAGCGCTTGTTCTGACTGGTAGTAGATGGGTGGGTTGGAAGTCATTACAGTGGTTCCCTCTAGAAAAGGGTAGGTGGGATGCTCCACTGGGAAAGGGCCCAAGGGTCCTCAGAGAGCATTGCAAATGATCCCCGTATAAGTTGGGGTTGTCTGGAAGACCAGAAGCCATAGAATGTGTATGCATTATAAGGGGAAGTGACCCGCGTGGCATATAGCCAACAGGGGCTGGCTAGTCACCTGCATACCGGAGGGGCCGAGAACCTAGTAGCTGGCCAGTTTATGAAGCTAGATGTCCCAGAAGTCCCCCACTGAGCACTGCAGGCCTGGCGGTCCCTGGAAAGCCACTAATATGATGACCACACAGAAGGTAGGAGGAGCCAGGAAGCAACATTGACAGACCCACGTGATGGGAAGGAGGTGAAGACTGGAGCACATTGCTTTCTCCTTGGACCTCTTTACATGGGAGCTGACCATGGGATGGCATTGCTATCAGCTGGGAATGTCACAATCCCGTTACTGAGAGAGGAGTGATTGGGTAGGTGCCCATCCTGGCCACCCCTCAGTGCCTGTATGGGTCCCTAACCCTTTTGCTTGTTTATTTGTTTGAGAGGGGGCTCTCCTGTAGTCGAGACTGGCCTTGAACTCCTGATCCTCCTGCTCCAACCTTTCCGGTGCTGGGATCCCGGATGTGCTCTACATCTGACTTGTCTATATTCTCTTTTAATAAGAACACCGATGACATCAACTGTGTCTTTAAATATAGTCTTTAAATATATTTGTCTCAAAATATAGTCTCATCTGTCATGCTGGGATTAGGCCTTTAGCAAACTCCAGCGCATCATCAGAGTCTGAGCCATATCAACTCTCTTCTGTCCACCCTGCCCCAGAGGCTTGGTTTCCTTGCTTTGGGGCCTCAAAGAGCTTTGAACTTCTACAGTTGCCTTTCTAGTCTGACTTGTCACTATGCACCGTCTCCTCCTGTTGGAAGCAGCTTAGCTGCAGTCACAGGGATGGGCCCAGGATAGTCAAGGACCCAGGAGGATTGCTCCTCTGTGACTGAGCGTTACAGCCACCTTCCATGTCATAGTGGCCCCTGGGCCGAGCCATTCCCATAGGGGATCAAACCTGATTCCTACACATTTGTTTCTGTAGACAGGTCTCATTCCTGCCTCCCTAGGCTGACAGCCTCCCAAATCCCGTTCATGGGGTGGCGATGGGGCGACTGGGAAGAGGTCGTTTTGGTGAGACAGGCAGGCTAGCAGATGTCCTGTGTTGCCGGGTGGGAGGGCAGTAGACGAAGGCCAGTCATGTTAACAGCCACATCCTGTGCCTTCCCAGGCTCCTTCCCACCCGTCTTGCCCACAGCACAGCGCTCACACTCAGGCAGATGGCTGACATGGCTTGAGTAAGGCCAAGGCCTGCTCCCTCAGCTGTGGAGCACAGATGTGCTCCATGATCTGTGGCTTCATCTGCATTCTGTGAGCTGGGCCACACGATGGGACCTGTGACGAAGAAGATGTACAAGTCTTTAGGTGAGGCCTCGGGCAGGTACAGGCAATGGAGCACACGGCGCTCGCTTCCTGAGAGAGGAGCTGAGGGGTGAGTGTTGGGGCCAGGTGGAGACACTTCTGGGTCATTAGAATATTCCACAGCGGAGAACACAGACCGTGTTTGAAGCAGAGAAGGTGGGAAGAGAAAAGGCTCTTCCCAGGGGGATTTGTGGCTCAAATGTGGGCAGCAACTTAAATATGTAGGAATTTTCCAGGTCAGGGTTCATCACAGAATTTTGCAAAATCTACCTTGAAGCGCACATGTATCGAAATCTTGCTTTGAATCAGCTCTTGGGTGAGAGAGAACAGAGGCGCTCATCTGAACACCAGACAAGAGTGGAACCACCTGCTGCTTTTCTTCTCCCCTTGGCCACCAGGGAGCTCTGCAGTAGACCTGGAGTTCAGTTACTCTGCCTTCCGCACCTCTGATTTCTGACAGATGTCCCTCTGTCCTTCCTTAAATCATGGTAACTCATCTGTTATGGAATCTAGGATATGATAAGAGGTGTGGTGGAGGAGGGGGTAGGCATTCTTCCTGACTCTATACACATGCCAAATGTCACGAGATATAATCTTAAATATTTATTAAACAGCCTGAAATCTGCTACATGCTGGGGAAATGCATTGCTGATACTGATTTGTTTAATCTTCTTAACAACTCTTAGAGAGCATGCGTTATCATTGCCCCTATTTTGCAGATGGAGAAACTGAGGCAGATGAAAAGTGGGGAGCTTTCCCAGAATCACAAGGCTTAGATAACCGGGTTGGAGATTCAGTATTTTAGCCAGTGCTTGAAGACCGCCTAATCTGTGTTGTTTAGTCACAGAACCACAAGCCACACTGACTACTTGGAGCAATCAAAATTTAAATTTCACTCAATTTCTTAAAAAATATTTATTCTTATTATTTTTAATTACTTGTCTCTGTGTGGGTTTGGCAGGAGCTAGAAGCATCACGGGATCCCCTGGAGCTAGAGTTACAGGTGTTTGTGAACCATGGTGTTGGTGCTGGGGACTGAGCAAAGACTGCAGAAGCTCTTAACCTCTGAACCATCTCTGCAGCTTGTCAACTGTTTTGTTTTTAACATTTGTTCATCATGTTTAGTGTTCTGCTTGCATGCCAGAAGAGGGCGCCAGATCCCATTACTGATGGTTGTGAACCACCATGTGGTTGCTGAGAATTGAACTGAGGACCTCTGGAAGAGCAGTCCATGTTCTCAACCTCTGAGCCATCTCTCCAGCCCCAGTTAACTGGGTTTTAATTGAAGCAGCTAATGCGGCTTGTGACTTGGTGTTGGACATCATCTATGGCACCAGATGAGCTTCCTCTTACACTGGGAAGAACCCTGTGGGCGCTGATGGCCATCCACACCAAGTGTCAAGAGAATGAAAGATTCCTGTTCTAACTGGTACTTCATTCTAAGCCTTACTGCACATGAGGGATTGTGTAGCAGTTCATATACCCATTATTTCTAACTCACGTTATCAAGAAGAAGGCTGTGAGTCTTTTAAGCATGAGCTCTGTGTGTCAAATGCTTGCATTGTAAGCAGGAAGACCTGACTTTGAATCCACAGTACCCACACAAAGCTGGGTGTGGTAGTGCAGATTTGTTAACCCAACTCTCCTATGCTGAGATTCTCCTAAGACATGAAAATCCCCAAAAACCCAAGGGCCAGTGAGCCTGGCATATAGAGCAAGGAATAACAAGAAACACTGTCTTGAATAAGGCAGAAGTTAAGGACCAACACCAGCACTGTCCTCCTGGTTCTATATGTGTGCCATACCATAATTATGCCCATAACCTCTCTCTCTCTCTCTCTCTCTCTCTCTCTCTCTCTCTCTCTCTCTCACACACACACACACACACACACACACACACACGCTTGCACGCATACACCCCTCCTCTCCCTTCTCACTGTGGCAAGCCTTCACTAAGCAATCCCAACTTCCAATCCTCCCCAAATCCTTGGCCACAAGCACTTTCCTTAATAGCCAGCCCTTTTTGCAGGAAGAGGATGCCAACACGTAGAGAAAGGACCTGTGGAGGGCTGCATAGCCAGCAAGCATCAGAGCCAGAACCTGAACTAAGATGTGAACAGCTGGAAAGCCAAGTTAGCCCCATTTTCTAATCACATGTGTTTCCCTGTAACTCTTTGGGTCACAGGCTTGTCAGTTTCCTCCAGAGTGAGGCTTCCCCTGTGGCTCATGTCAGCACTTTTAAGGGACAGAATGGAGAAGATAGAGGGGAGGCAGAGGCGGGAGAAATGCTGGGTCAGCACAGCTGGAGGAGCTTGTGAGGAAGACAGGAGACAGGAAGGCTCTGGAGCCTCTGGACCAGCAGCTGTCCCCTCTGCACTCAGGGGAGAAGGAGCCAAGTGTGTCCCTCGGTTTCCCCATCTATCAGATGGGGATGAGGACACATCTCAGAGTGACTCTGGTAAATACAAGGGCAGCTTTTCCCAGGTTGGAGCTTATCCTGGGATAAAGGCCTCAGGAGGACCATGCTGGTCCACTGTGGGCGTAAGGAAGGCAGGGAGCTTGACGGGAGGGTCGGGTGGGTGGCGGGCTGTTGTGCATGGCTGTCGGCTGAGATCACTGCCTCCCCCTTCCAGCTGCCTGGGGATATTATAAGGTTGCAGAGACAGCAAGAGGAAACAGAAGCTTGAGGGCCTCTTTGGGGGGCTGGTAGGGGAGCAGAGGAGTCGGACGCTAATGAAAAAAACATTTGGCGTTCAAGGTGACTGCAAGGGTTGGGGGCTTGTTGGGTCAGGGTCTGGCTTTGGCTGGAAACAAGTCCCTAGATGCGCAGGGGCCAGGCTAGGGACAGCTGCTGTGGAGGGGCCTAATCCAGACCTTGTTGACCCAGACTTCTTGGGAGTGGCAACCCTCAAGACCTCAACTCTGGGAATATGCCCCATGGGGCAGCTGTGGTCTTGAAGTTTTGGGGCCCAAACATCCTGCTGTCCTCCAACTTCCACAGGGCTTCCCAGTTTATCTAGAGATGATATTTGCTGGATATCTGGAACATAAGAACCCACCAAGCTGGCCAGGTTGGGATGAACTTGGGGAAAATGTCTATCTTATCTCTACAGATGCAGACTAAGTATCCTGAGTAGTTTGCCTCCTGATTAGAGGCAGTGAGAACCAAAGCTTGCCTTCCAAGCACCCCTGCTAAGGACACACCTCTAGTTCTCAGCTGGGGAATCCAGGCTCAGAAGGGCTGAGGCCTTAAGAGGCTCCCCTTCTGATGGTAAGAGGAGACTTCCTTTGTGACAGAGGCCAGTCTTCCCTACTTCCTGCTAGATGCCTAGAAACTCAAAATCCGGTCATTGTGAGAGAAGTACAGAGTAGAGAGCGGAGTGGAGGCACCGGGCAGAGAACCCTGGAGCAGGACATAGTCTTCAGGTTGTGTTTGTGGAAAGTGACATCCTGTTTCTTGGAAAAAAGGCCTCTGAGACGCTGTAGTAACAGTGACTAAGGATAGGCCCAGATGGCATGGGGGTGCTCATTCTGTCATTGAACAAGAGGCCACCAGGAGCAGCCTCCATCTTTCCGAAGAGAAAAGGATCCTTGGAGAGTGCTCCAGTAAAAGTAGGGTGCCCTTCATTCTTATGGGACCCTGGCTTTCTCCTAGGGATGCAGTTACATCTGGTCACACCAATGCCTCAGGCATAAGCTCCCCGAGCAAGGTTTATGCACTGTCTCTTTCCCCATCAAGGGTCGCTTCGTACCTGGCTATTCTGGAGAGCTCTGAAGATGTCTGCAGGCTGTAGGTTGCCTGGGGGCCGCACATGGGAAGCCCTGCCTCTGGATGTTTCTTTCTGGGTGTCCTTGTCAGGCCAGAGGCAGTCTTGGCCTTTCACAGACTGGAGAACCACCCAGTCTGAAAGGGGTTTTATGGTCAACTCTCCCAACTTTCTTAAGAGAAGGTAAAGCAAACCAATTTCCAGAATGGAGAAATCATTACTGAAATAGGAACTGGAGGACTTTCCAGAAATGTCCTGCCAGGGCTTTCTGGAGAAGCATACTGGAGAGGATAGCAGTTGGACAGCCAGGAGCCTGCACTTTAGGGTTATGGGAAGAGTCAGGCCCTCGAATACTGGGATAAGGTTTCCTGCTTTGGGCACCTCCAGAGCCAGGAAGGCCATCTTCCTCTAAGCCTGCTTCTGCTCAGCTTGGACTCAAGTAGAGGGTCAAGCATCTGGATGAGAAACTAGAAAATGGCTCCCTACCAACCCAACAGTGAGTGTTCCATGAAGAAGGTCATCCGCTGAAGGATGCTATCATTGAGGGTGCTAGAGCACTCTGGACTGAGTATCCCCTAGGTAACAATCTCTCAGGCAACAAGGCCACCACATTCAGACAGAGCACAGAGGATTTCTCAGGTCCTCCCAGGGCCTAAGACGGTGTTTCAGGAGCCCTTGGGTGCACAGAACCTGGGAATGGAAGCCAGTGTCAGGAAAGGCTGGAGAGACAAATCAGTCTTCCTGTTCACACCTCCTGCTCCTTTGAAAAATGGTTAGCATGTGATAACTGCTTTAAAAGCGCAATTGGTCATTTCACAATCAAAAATCGATATCTGTTCCCTTTAGCCCTCCTTCCTTTCCCTGTTTTACAGGGAAGTTGCAAATGCTCAGCAGCCCCCTCCCCAAGAAAACCCTAAATACAAAACAAAAAGCCTTCCAAGTCTAGGGAGATATGACAGGCCTGGCCGCCGGCTCCCCATGTCTTACAGTGCACAAGGCTTCCCGTATTCCTGCTCAGAAGCAGAACGGCTGTTCTTGCCTAAGACAATGTGGTTCTAATATATATCAACAGAGCCACAGAAAAGCTCCCCCTCCCTACTCTTTTTTTTTTTTTAAGAAGTTAACTTCATTTCTAGAACTTGCGTGTTTCTCATTAGTAACGCTGTCTTTTGAAATGCAGCCGAGGGAGGCGATTCCAGTTGAAATCAAAACTGATATGTGAGCGTTTGACTTAACTGCTGCTCTGTGTGTGCCGGCCCGCCGTCTCACTGGGGCTGATGCCCACAGAGATGGGACGGGCAGGGTAGGGGAGTGTCCCCTGTACTCTGTGTAGTAAGGAAGCCTCTTAGGTGGGGAGTAATTCACCTCTTGTCTTTCATACCAGGCTGTGATGAGGGGTGGCCACCAGAGCTTGAGCTAATGACCTTCAAGGAAGAAAAATCACCTTGGCTGAGTGACCTGGATGCCAAGAGCCCTTGGAGGGCTCCGGCCATTATAAGACTCACACACAACTATAGTGATTCCTAGATGCCAGAGTGGGATGTATATACTCCGCGGGAGTGGGCCACATCGCTCCCCACCTTCTAGGTTTTTTAGCTCTTCCAAGTGGAAAAGTCCCCCTGGAGTCTTCTGGGCCCATTATGGAATCTCTACCCCATGTGACCAGGCCTTCTGGAGAATATTAAGAGGATGGAAAATTCTCTCCATGGTGAGGCAAGGGGTCTGCTCATCCTTTCTGCCAATAAGGGTCACTTTGTTGGTATTCAAATGTGTCTGTCACTTTCTAGGTGGACAAGCAATTTTGGAAAGCCAGACCAGGGCACTCATTGCCTTCCTAGCCTTCACTTCACCCAGTGACCCCAAATTAGATGGGTTTTTTTGTTAATAAAAAAAACTCTTGTTCTTGAGAGAGCTGATGTGGGTTGCTCCCTTCGCCAAAGGGATTGGTTTCAGGGTGGCAGAAGGCTACAAGTCCTTCGCCGCCACCGGCCCCATCCCCGCCTAATCAAATTTCCCCATTTTCATGATCCAGCTACCTCCTTCCTTCCAGGGAAAACCCTTCCCTTCCTGCTCCCTGGAGGCCAGTGATGACTTCAGCCTTAAGCCAACGGTTTGGGCAGCTCCAGACTGATAAACAACAGAGCGACGTCCTTTAACCAAATCACCTCTTATCTCTGATGGTTTTATTTGACTGCAAACTCTGTACCTTGTCTTCTTACCCAGGGATGTGACCTTCTTGAGGACAAACGTCTCCTCTCAGTCTATCTTCCCAGCACCCATCACAGACTCGGAATGGTCTTCTAGTCAGAGCAGTGGTTATTAAAATAAGGAAATGTTTCCTGGGAGCAGCCAGGGGTCTCCGTGGGTAAAAATGTCTGCTATCAAGCCTGAAGACCTGAGTTCTATCCCTCGATCCCACATGGCAGAAGAGAAATGAGTCCTGCAAGTTGTCCCTTACCTCCACATTTCAATACATCTCACACACACACACACACACACACACACACGACATACACAAAACATACACAACACATCTTACACACAACATACACAACACATCACACACACATACAACATATACAACACATCACACATACATGTACAACATACCCAATACATCACATATACACATACATACAACATACATAATACATCACACATATACATACAACATCCATAACACATCACGTACACACGTGTGTGTGCGCACACCCACACACCCAGGTTAAAATGTGTCAGACTTTAATCTGAATTCTCACCTGTCCTTTCAGTGCTGACTGTTAACAAAACACCGTATCCATGAGGCAAGCAGAGTTTTTCTCTAGGACCCTTCTGGTTGGACTCATCAGGGCCACCCTGTGCCTGGCATGCTTTGTTGCGGTTTGCCCTGGAGTTATCTGTATTTTGATGCTAATTCCACTGCCCCAAGGACAGCTGCCTAGTCAGTACTCAGGACTCAGGTGACTTCACCAGAACCTTCTCCCCGTTGAATTTGTAAAATACAGGTGAGGGGCAGGTACAGGATAGAAGGAGGCCTGTCATTGGATGAGAAGGAAGGATGGGTGGGAGAGAAGTTTGAAGGAAGAGGAGGAGACTGGAATGGAAAGGAGGAAGAGATAGGAGGGAGAGGGAAAGAAGCCATGATGGGACAATATGGCGGGTGACGTTAAGATTCCATGCTGTACCTTTGCAGGTTGTTACGAATGTTTTTAAGGGATGGATGTATATTGGGCTTTGTATGTTTAGGTGGGCAGTTATATCTTACCAATTGGGCCAAAGGTTATTGTGTTGTGTGTTCTTTCATGTAGTGATTTAAGTGTAAGAAAGTGTGCGGCGGCTGGCCTGGGCCGCCACCGAGTTGGGATGTGTGTTTCTGGCATGGAAACCTGCCTTGGGAACTAGATAGGTAGAGAGATTGCTGCCAGGCTCAGAGAGAGGCCTTTGGCAGTGTGATATGGGATGGAGCAGAGTGGGTGAGATGCTTTGCTGACTGAGAATTAAGATATCTTGGGGCACCGCAGTGCTGAACTTAGTGAGGTAGAAGACATTTTTATTTTTTATATTTTACAACAACAGTGCTTGACCTTGGTGAATGCCTTTCCCAGCACTGCCTTGCTTAAGGGATTGATGGATCTCTGATCAATCCATTCTATCACCCAATGAGAGAAAGAAAGGGCCACCGTCTTTTCTACCCTCTCCTCTGTTAGGTTTGGGCAAACAGGAGGCAGTGTTCTGTGGAAGGAGCGCACAGGCCTTCTTGGGTTCGTATCTTGTCTCCACCACAGCTGCAGCTACACCAGGGGACCTGGAGAAATGACCCCCATGATGTGCACCTCCATTCCCTCAACTGTAACGCTACGATCATCATAATCCCTTCTTGTGGGGTTCTGGGTTATGGAAGTGAATCAATCCACAGGAAAGTGTGTTGAGCCTAAACCAGGCCAGGCACTATGCTGAGCCCTAGATGTGGGAAGGAAGGCAGGGCTCTCAAACATTAGCTATCCTAGGAGTCTGGCTGCCTCCCCTAGCTCACCGGCTGGGCCAGTTGTCTCTGCTGGGCTTGGCATCCTCTCTCCTCAGTCCCACGCCAGGGTCTCATCCACTCTTCTCATACAATTCCCAGGGTCCACTTAAGGTCCTTAGGAACATAGTTTATTGTACCTTCCTCGGGTGCCTGTTCTCAACAAGATAGGGGGCCTCTTTGCTTCCCAGAAAGTCCTGTGCCCAGGACAACCAATGACAGATCCTGAGTCATGCGAGATACAGAGTCTCATTGCCCTGCACCCTGATTATAGCCAAAGACTGCGCGTACAAGGCAGCGTGGTTCCTGCATCTGCCCTGCACAGGCACTGTGTTCCCAGCCTCTCAGGCATACCTCACCAAGTCCTCCTAACTGCCAAAAGAAACAGTTGTCAGGCTTTCTACCATGGAAGGAACAGAGTCAGAAAGGGTAATTCACTGGCTCCGGTCACACAGCCACTGTCAAATCCCAGAGACAAGAGTTTGAAGCTGGACTGCTGAGTCCCGAGCCTGCCCCCACAGGGACACAAGGACATTGAAGTCTCCTGATCAGAGCTATCATGAAGGGATGGTTTCATTTAATGTCTCGGGGGGTTGGGCTTGTCCCTGTCCCCACTCTGACACCACGATGAACCTTGAACTGCTAACGGGATTGAGATAGGGCAGGGCAGAGGTGAAGGGGGACTGCATGGCCCAAAGGGCTGGGGAAATGAGCTAATTGGGACCTTGCAGTAGGGTGGGCCGCAGCTACCCAGCTGTGGCTAACTGCGTGGACAGAGTTCTCCTTGGTCCTGAGGTCAGAGGGTCAGCCCTGCCTCAGGAACAGTGAAGCTCTGTCCCTGTCCGTGTACTCCTCCAGGCTAGGGACAACAGACCTGACACCTGTATAGAGGGACAACTCCTTCTAGCCATTCCCTATAGAGCCAAGTGTCATCTTGAGACAAGGTGGCTTCCAGATGTCACTATGCAGAGATGTTTGGGCCAACCCTGACTTTATTTGGCCCAAATCCTTGTGATACTCATGAACCCATGAGCCCAAACTGTGATCTGTTGGATATATGAATGAGCCATTTCTATTTTCTCCTGGTCACAGTACCCAGTACCTAGCACTTGGCACCCAGCACCTAGCACCTGCCACAAGGCCTGCCTCATGCTGGGTTTGTGCTTAGCAAGGGTTTTTGTATTAATTGGAAACAACCCCGCTATGAAATCACAAGTTTACACGCCACCCTTTCTGACTAGATTATTACTCAGCTCACCCTTTCCTTCTGGGTAGCTCAGGGTTGGGGTGAGTTTCATCTTGACAGGATTCATTCAAGCAACACACATGTGTCTGTACCTGTCCTGGATCATGGAGACTCAGTCTCGATTATGCCTTACACATCCAGGTCTGAAACAGAATTAAAAAGATTCACAGAGAAAGGGTCATCACAGCACCCCTGGAGGGGAGGGCTGTGAGGGCCGCCAGGTGCAGCAATGTCAGTCAAGTGCCAAGTGTCAGGTGCTCACATTCGTCTTTCCAGCAGGTGTTTACTTCAGCCTCTTATATGGGTGCACTGCTGGACAGGAGACCTCCCCCAGCCCTCCGTCAGGGCTGATCTACGAAGGATGGCAGCCTCTGTCAAGCAGTTACGACCTTGTGCATGGAGGACAGGACATAAGACCATTAGCTAGAATGAGCCAGAGCTTGGGGTGCTGAGCCTTTCTCTACTAGGACAGGGACACTGGCCCTTGTTTCCCTGTCTATCTCCTCCCTGCCCATACTCCCAAGCTTGGAGCCTGTCAGGGGGCCCACACTCCAACCTTCCTCTGTTCATGGTTGAGCTAGGACCCATCCAGTCTCTCCCCGGGTGAGGTTCTTGGGACACCCATGGCTCTGTCCAAGTGGTGTGTGCTGTTGCCTAGGGATGAGGTGGGAGCAAGGACAGCACTGGAGCCAGCTTGAGCCAGGTGGGACAGAGGAGCAAGCTAGCACTCTCATCGTCTCCTGACACTGTGGCTTATCGTCTCCAGTCACAGTCTGATCGCTGATTAGAAATGAGGGTGACTGACTCCATCCCAGAGCCACTGAATCCAACTGTGCATCTGGATATGGTCTGCACCTTCAGAGTGCCCTTGAGCCAGCTCCCAGCTTCTGTGAGGTTTGCTAAGTTGGGAGATGCCCATAAGAAAGCCATCAGCTTTGCCACAAGCTCAGGGGTTACAGTCTCAACCCAAAGAAGACAGCAGGTTCTGAAGCCAAGAGGGAAAGGATAGAGGGTAGTCCACTGGTCTCTGGAAGCCGATAGACCAAAGCAGGGGTGGGCGTGGGAGCGGCAGGTTCAGCCTCTCTGTCCTGTGATGAGTTTAAAAATAGAACCAAAGAAGACTTAAGAGGTGCATGGAGCAGCCAGATGCCCTCTCCTCACTCTGTGTCTGTGAGGGGAAGTCAGGAATCACGCCCATCCTGCAGTTTCCAGGACCTTTCCCTAATAAAGCTGGGGCCAGGGGCCGTGCATTCCAGGGGCCATAATTAAAACCACCAAGGGTTATTAGGAATCACAGACCGTTCAGTCAGTCGGAAGCTCTTGCTATGCTAATTCAAACAAGGTGATTACAGGCGATTAGCAGGCCTAATGCCTTCGGTTGAAATCCAGCCTAGCGGAGGGATGAACCCGAGGCCTAAGTTACTTCCTGTGGGTGGTGAAAAGGTCAGATCTGGGTCTAAAATTTGGGAAGGTCAGTACGGAGGGGGTCTGTATGCTCCCCACCTTGGTAAGATGCTGATGGGGTACAGGGACTTGCAGAGCGAGGGAGGCCAGCCTCATTTGGGGAGGGTCATAATTGAACTGAACACTTTCACCTGCCCTACAGAAAGGGGCCCCTGTATACTTCTTCATCCCCCTCCCCCAGTGGCTTCTTGGTCTTGTGGTTAAAACAACATGGAAAGGAAGGCTTATAACTGTGTCTACAGATAACTGATATGTATCTCTCACAGCGCTAAGCAATGGCACACCTCATTTAACCAATCAAGGCCAGCATCAGGGTCTGCTTGTGATGGATTGGAGACTTAGGACACAGAATTAGTGTGTCATTCATGCTGGGCCTGTGACCTCAATCCCTTTGAAGTCCTGCTATTATCTTACTGAATGTTTGTGAGTGTACAAGGTGTACGTGTGAGGGTGTAATTGTGAGTTCTCTCCCCGAAAAGAAGAGCTTGAGGAACTAGACTGTCAGCTAGAGGGGGCAGGGTAAGCCGCAGGGTTGTTGACACTAAGCTGGCCATTCCAGTTTCTCTGCCCCATTGCTCAGGAACAGGAGTGGGAACTGCCACCAAGCTCAGCTCACTGGAGGCCAGCAGCAAGGTTCATCTAAGTGAGAGCATGAGGGAAAAGCTTGAAGGTACCAGAAGCCAGAACCCCACACTGCTAGCTTCAAACCTGCTTAAGAAGGAATACATATCTCCACTAGCAACAGGGGTTCCTACCTAGAAGTCCTAGGACATCACCAAGACAAGAGAATTCCTTCTTGCCTGTACAGTCCTTCATTTGTCACTGGGCACCTGCTATGAGTCGTGCATGCTCATGGGAGCTGCTGATACAGTTAGGAGCAAAGTCCTTGCTTTCGAGGAACCAATAGACTTGTATGAAAGACTGATAATAAACAAATACATGTATATGTGTATATATATGTGTGTATATGTATGCATATATGATGTATGCTATATATATTGTTTGTGCATATGGTAAAGCATATATATATACTATCTAATTATATATATGTATGTATTTATGATTTACATTATATACTAATACAGTGCATGCAGATATTAAACACACAGTGTAGGGGGCTATACCAGCTGTGTGCCATGCGACAGTGGCCTGGCCAATAGCAGGCTGCATGGACCGCATAGATGGCAATACCTCATCTCCTGGGTGTGGTTGGGCTGTACCTTCATACCAGTTAGGTTTTGGTAGCTTCTCTCGATGGTGTTTATACAATGACAAAATCACTAAATCACACGTTTCTCAGAATGTAGTGCCATCAGCAGGCCACGCTCAACTGTATGACATTATGTGATTAAGACCCCTTACCACAAACAAACAAAAAACAAAAAGAACAAAAACCCAAACCCCCAAATAAACCAAACCAAACAAATATAAAAAAAACAAAACAAACTAAACAAACACAACAGAGCTAGAGTGTAGGGAAGGGAGTAGTCAGATATCCTTCCAAGAAGCAGACATTTAAAATTAATTAATTATTCACTTTACATCCCAATTGCTGCCCCCTCTTGGGCACTCCCTATAGTCCCTCCCCCGTGCCCCCATATCCCCACATCCCTGTACCCTCATCCTCCCATCCCCTCAGACCCCATCCCCTTCTCTGAGAAGGTGGTACCTCACCAGATAGTACCCACCCACCCCCAAACCCCCGGTCCTGGAGCATCAAGTTCTGCAGGACTAGGCTAATCAAGGGGCAGACATTTAAGCAGAAACCTTGTTTAGGTATTGAGACTCAGGCCAGGTGAGCTCAGGGGGAATGGTCACTGCAAGAGAAACTTCATGTGCATGTGCAAAGGTCCTGAGGTAGGACCGAGTTTGAAGGCCAGTGAGCAAGTTGTGCATCCTCAGAGAGTATCAGTGGCTTCCTTTCCAGATGAGTCCTCTCGGGGATTAGCCATGTCTAAGCACCTTAGTCAGACAAGGCAGTGGAAGAAGAGAGACATAGCTTTCCTGTCTGTCGCCCTGTAGACACCCTTCTTGGAGTCCCCAGTGAGGATTTCTTCATCTTGTTACTGGAATTGAGTCCATGTCTACACTCCTCAAAGACAGGGGAACACTAGTGTATCTGGGTTAAATCCAGCTATCTATGCCTTGGAGTTGTGCTGAGGCCACATTTGAGTAACAGGAAGCAGAAGCAGGCAGAAGAAGCCCTGTGAAGCAGGCTGTGAGGGAATGAGGGAAGAGGGCTGCCCATAGGCAATGTCTACCCAAGCCAAGGCAGGAGACCTAGATCCCTGGACTCCGTGTACCCGATGTGTCTGAAGAGGAGGCGATAAGGACCACACCCTTTCTTCCCTGGAGCTGTTCTGTGCTTCCCCTTAGCCCCATAGCCCAGGCTACTCCAATATTTGCCTTTCAGACTGTCTCCATTATGAATAAAGAAGCAGGTGAACTTAATGGACGGAAAGTCCATTCTTTGGCAAAGTTCACAGTTGGAGAAATAAACAAAAATCACTGTGATGACATTTTATGATTTTATAATTGTTTAAAAGAAAACATTTCCCAGAAGGAGTCAGATCTGGCTGTTTCTTTCCCTGGCTTGACTTTCCTGTCTCTGGGTCCTGAAACTTCATGGCCTCTCTGTGTGCTTCTCCCACCATGGCCAGGTGTGTGGGATGGGGAAAGCGCTGTGGGAGGAAAGAGCTACGAGCTCATCAGAGCCTGGAGAGAGTGGCCAGTCCTTCAGGGCAGGGTGGCAGATGTCAGGAACAGAATCCAACCCTTGTTTAGCTGAGAGCCTGAGATGTGTCCCTGAGATTCCTCTGGGCAAGTGGCAGCAACTGAATATAACCTGGGTGGAGCAAAAAGGAGACTTCACTGGCTCATTCGTAGCTGGTCTTTGTCTCTTCCCATCTCTCCAGTCTGCTTTCCTCCACAGAGGGAGTGCCTTTTCTCCTCATGGTAGCAACGAACCAACTACAAGTCATGTATGTGGTGGTATCTTGGGATCCTGAGGAGGAGACACTGCCTCTGTCAGTGTAGTTCAAACTTGCAAAGGCACTGATTTCTTCATTCACTTTGGGCAGGGATAGCATATACTGTGAGGTATAGACACCGATGATGTGCCCTCCTCTGACATCAGGACAATGGGATTGTCCCCTAGGAGCTCTGGGATCCTAAAGATAAAAAACAGCTGTCCACCCCAGGGAACAACTGGCCTCATGTCACCTTGGTGTTCAGAGGCCAAGTCTAATTCAGTCCAGGGCCACCTGCCATTCAGAACTGTTCCTGCTGCGCTGTGACTGCAGTTGTGTCCGACGGTCTGTGGCTGATGCAAGTATTCAAGTTCATGGCTTCCCTCCCAAGAGGCCAAGATATATCAGACAAATAACTGTCCGATTCCTCAGCTCAGACTGAAGGCTAGACAGTTCCTGGAAGAAAAATGGGGATGCCGTTACCACAGATGGTGCCTGCAATAGGGTCTACTTTCTCCTGATGAGTTTAAAGGGGCATACTCAGCCAAGCCTCATGCAGCACCAGGACACGGTGAATTTAGGTTCTTGCTGTCCCTGAACAGACCAGGCAGTGGAAACAACATAGATTCTGGAGGTACTCGGACATAGAAAAGAGGCTAGCTGCCTGTGTAACCTCAGGCCCATCCTTTGAACCTCCTCGTGACTCAGTTTCTTATGTATAAGGTGAAAACAGATGACCATAACAGCATTTTCAGCAGTAACACCAGGCAAGAGGGGCAATTGGTTCATGGACTGGTCCACAGTAGGCCTCTCAGAACCTAGCAGCTTTAATTCTGTTGGATACTATGACTCAAAGTGAGGGTCTCACAAGGCAGAGAGAACCCCACCTAGTTTACTTGTTAAGCGTTGAAGGTGCAGGTCTGCCAGAGGTGCTGAGTCCACCCACTGGCATCAGTAGGGAAGCCATACGAAAAGGTTCATGAGCTGCCACAGGTGGGTAATTCCCCCATGGTGACCCTGTGACTTCTACTTTCTGTTTCCTCTCTCACAGAGCATGTTAGTGAGTATCCATGCCTATTTGGGGATGAGCTAGGAACAGGATTTATCTGGAAATGGATGGGGCAGTTGGTAGGACAGTGAAGCCCGGGGTGGCTCTCTGCAGCTCATCATTGCCATAGCAACACACGCAGGGACAGTGCTGACACAGACAGCCTAACCCAGGGGCTTCAGGAACTGGGGTACTTTGCCATAGAAACATAGACATGGTCTCCAGCAAAAACATTAACCTCTGGGCACCTTGGTTTCCTTATCTGTTGAATGGACCCCACTGCCCACCCAATGATATTAGGTGTCAAGACTGTGTTCAGAGACCTGTCTGAATTCTCAGGACAAAGTTGTCTGAAGGAATCACCTACTTGTCCTCGCTCTGGCCTTGATTTAGGAGGACAGAACCAGGTAGCCCAACACATCCCTTCAGAAGAGACTCATGGAGTTGTGTCTTGGCCTGGACCTCGCCACCAGGTCTCGCAAATCAAGAGATACCTTGTACCCCCAGGCTCCCTGCCCCCTCAAGAGCCACTTGGCTCCTCTGAGCTCAGACAATGGCAGCTTTGTTCTTCAGTAAAGAATCTTAATTGATTGAAAAGAAGAAGGAGGAGGAGGAGGAAAATCCGAGCTCTTCCTTATGAAGCTCTTAATTTAATAGGTGAAATGTCAGGGAAATCAATGCCAGGCTCGTTCCTCGAGGCCTCATTACGCTGTCCATTAAACAACTCTTATTCTGTGTTTATAGTTACCCCTCCCCCTCCTGCTCCTCTCCCACCCCTCTTCTCTCTCTCAATAAAAGAACATTTTTAAATTTATGATGTTAAGGAAAGGGCCACGGGCTGAGAGACTAAGTTATGAGGAATCTACCAGCTACCCTTGGCAGGAAGGAGAAAAGCTGTCCACCACAGTGGCCCCACTATCAGTGGCTGCCACAGGCAGGCCCAGCAGGGTGAGCTGAGGATTGGCAGCTTTCAGTAGTTTGCAAGTTCCGAGGAGCTTTGGTGCAATGGTCCTTGGTTGTCTTGTGATGGTCAGAGAAGCCTGGGGGAAGGGTGGAGAGGAGCACGTAGGGGAAGGGAACCCCGGAACTTTTCTTTTCTTTTTTTCAACCTGAGAAACTGCAAGTCTTATGTCTACCAGGTCCTGGTGGGTCAGTAGAGGTGCTGGCCAGATTCAGTCTGGTTCGAAGCTCTGTGCAGAGGCTCTGGACACACAGAGGGGAGTTTGCAGCATCATAGCCCCCACCTCCCCCGATCAGGAGAAGCCTGCTCGTGCTCAACCTAGCATTTGCTTTCACATGAGCACATCGGGGATGGATCAAACCAAGGAAGGACCCAGGCCCCAGACAAAGCTGGTTAGGGGACAAGTGAGGTAAATCTCATAGAGCTCCCCAGGGCCATGTAAGACCTTGTCCCTGAGTTTTTGGAGGCAGCGCGAAGACGGGAGTCCTGGGTCAGCTTCTTCTTTTAGAATTGTATGCTGTTTGCAGGAGCCCTGATTCATTATGGATCCTACAGGGGTGAATGCAGAGATGGGGTTCCTGTGAGTAGCATCTGCTTAGGATATGAGCTTGGAAACCACCCCGGAGAGGGAGACAGAGTTGGCGATGAAGTGAGATTACACCATGGACAACGGGGGCTTAGCTTTTCTGAGAAACTAGAACATGCCTGGGGGAAGAAGCCTCTGTGGTCACAGTTCCCTTGGGGGGGGGGGGGCTCTTCCCCAGGCTTGGAGGTTTAAGAATGCAGCTAGAACAAGCCAGTCCTCTTCTGGGAAGAGGAGCAGGGTTGTGGAGAATGACCTGTGGCCCAAGGTCCAGCTAACTTCTGAACATGTAGATGTCCCTGTGGTCCATGGTTTAAAGGGTGCCTTGGCTGAGGAGGTTAGTGGCTGGTTATATACTCACTGCAGCCTTCCCTCCTTCAGTTCAGGTTGCTGAAGCCTTTACTGTCATGAGACTGTATTTGAAGATGGGTTCAAGGTTAGAGGAAGTGATGGAGGTAGTGTTTTAAGCCAATAGAATGGGTGTCCTTATAAGAAAAGAAAGTAGATTAGGGGTGTATTTCAGTTGGCAGAGTGCTTGCCTAGCATACATAAAGCCCTGGATTTAGTCTCCAGCCACATTAACCAGGTATGGTGGTGTATACTTATAATTCCATTCAGAAGGAGTGATGGGAGAGTCAGAAGTTTGAGGTCATCTTCACCTACATAGCGTGTGACTCTATGTCAGATATCTTTCTCTCTTCTCCATCTCCCTTTCCCCTCTCTCCCTGTCACTCCTTTTCCCCCCACCCCTCAGGAAAGACCACAGGGAAGCATAGTGAAGCTTAGTGAAGAGGCCAGACATCTAAGGCCAGGAAGAAGCGTGTTGTTGAGCAACACTCCTGCTGGAACCTTGACTTTGGTCTTCTGAGAAAATCCATGTCTATTGTCGAAAACACCCTTGCCCGAAGTCTGGACTGTTTATTGTAGCAATCAAATAGATCAAGATCTCCCTATGTCCAGGAACCAGACTGCACAAGCTTGATTTCTACTCTGAGGGCACTTGAGTTGTGAGACTTCAAGAGGTTCTTCTTCTCAACATCTTCACCAGCAATGCCATGGCAACGACTGTAACCCTGGAAACATCCCACAGCTCAGATCAGGGCAGATAGATAAGCAGCTACTAGCACGCATGCATGGGTGGTTCTGCCTCATCCCCTGCATCTGCAGAAGTTGCAGGGTGAGTAGGAGGCCCTTGCACAGGGGCTGCATCCTGTCGTGGTATTTGCTGGCCAACCTACCACTAGCTGTTGTACAGTAGCTTCAACTGAGGCTATAGTCACAGATGTCTGAGATCTATGCAGACCAACACACACACACACACACACACACACACACACACACACACACACACACACACACACACATGCACTTGCACCTCACCCCCAGCCTGATATTCCCCCATATCTGGGAAGGATGGGAACTGGGGTTGCAAGAGAGATCATGTGCTCACAGGTCCCCCGTGAAGAGACAGCTGCAGATCTGTGCTGTCTGTTCACTGCCTGGCATGTGTGTTCTCACTTCTGGTGGCCACTTTCCCTCTCAACAGGTCGGTATGGTCTTGCTGTCCCTCCTCTTTCCATGGCTGAGGCAGAGCCTTCCTCTGCCCCTCCATTAGTCTCTGAATGAGTTATGAAGACTTCAGGCTTGAGCAGGATCATCATAGGTCACCATCTTCAAAGCCAGAGATTCTGTCTGTTTCTCTATGCAGCTAGAATTACAGACAATCCTTTTAACTTCCTCAAGGAAGCATCCCAGGGTATGACCGTCTTGAATGCCTGAACTCTTAACCCCCACCTATGCCTCCTGTAGACATTTTAGCAAGGAGAGGTGGGTGGTTAGCAATCAGGACTAATGTTTCTGTTAGCTCCAGTGCTCACTGGGATTGATAAATAGCAAAACTGAATCATGCAGGTACCAACAGGGCAGTCCATGGGACCACAAGAGATGCAACATAGGATAAGAAGTTGTCTCCTGGGTGAAGTCAGGACCCAAGGCCAAATGACCCCCAGACTAATTCCTGAGCCTTTTCTGTCCCTTGGGGGTAAGGAGTATGAGAGGTGGAGATGATAAGAATATGTGAGGAAGGTCATGGCATGCATGGTTTTTCCCAGAGGTCAGCAACTTGCAACCCACCCACCTTTCTGCATAAAGTAAAGTTTTATTAGGACAGGGCTGGGTCCCCTTAGGCAATGACTGCTTTGGGGAGATAGCTCAGCTGGTAAAGTGCTGTGTAAGTATGAACTTGACCTTGATTTCCAGAACCCATATAAAAAAGCCATGCATGGTAATCCTAGCACTGGAAGTGAGATGGATGGACCCCCGGGGCTCACTGGCTAGCCAGTCTGGCCAAACTGATGAGTTGTAGGTCAGCAAGAGACCTTCTCTCAAAATATAAGAAGGGGAGAGTCCTGACGTTAACCTCTGGATTCTACACATATGTGCATGTACATGTATCACCCCCCCCCCAAATATAAACACACATGCAAACACATACATCAACCAGCAAACATAAAAGCTCCTTTTACTCAAACCTGCCAATCATCTCTGTGGTGGGTAAAGATGAGGGTATTAAGAAAGGAAGGGCCGGGGTGGGGAAAAAAAAAAAAAAAAAAAAAAAAGAAAGGAAGGGCCGTGGTGCAGTGGGTGTGGCTTAACCAATCATCTCTGGTTACTTGTGACTGAGGGGTTTTCTAGGAAGCACTAAAACCAGGCAAGTCCCAGGCAAACTGAGTGGAGTTGGGGATGGCCCTACCTAGTGAGTTTTCTTAACGTGTAGCTAGACAGTAAGACAGCCTGATGAGCTCAGGCCTGACCCAGAGTTTAAGTTCCTGGGAAACTGTTCCACAGATGCTAAGAGAAGCTTCGTGGTGTTTGTTTTAAGTGGCCAACCCCTTCCTGGGTCCCCAGGCACCTTTCTGCACCTGTCCCTCCTCATCTCCCCTTTCCTGGAGACTGTCACTTCAGGATCTCACACCTCCCATGCTGCCATTAGGGAGACTGTTGAGAAAGGACAGTGTATTGGTTATTATCCCTCTTGGAACCCATTTCAGTAAGTGAATTCCTGGGACAGAACTGTCATTCTATTTGAACTTTCTCCTTTAAGGGAGAAGTTGGGGGTGGAACCTGGGCCCCTGGGCATGCTTGGCAAGTACAGCCTGTGTGTGATACCTTCAGCTGAAGCTTCCTTTTTAGAAGCAAAGGGAATTGTTTGGAGAAAGGACCATTTTCCTGGGTGGGGGTACAACAGGAAAGAGGGTTGCACTCAGCACAGACAGCCTATCCTGAGAAGCCGGTCCAGGAAGCATGGAAAAAATGAGGGGTGTGTCCTCTCACACCCAAGGGAGCCCCAGGTCCCTGGGCCACCCTCTGTCTCCCAAGACTCCCCCTGAGAATGGTGAAATCTTAGCTTTTGAGCCAGGAATATTGTTTTGAATAAATGAAACGCCCCGAGAGTCCCTATGGCCCCAAAGCTCATTTTGAAGGGATTACAGCAGCTGGCTTGTAAATCCTGTTTCCTATGGTAGGGGGCTTAGAGCAGGGCTCAGGAAAAGACCAGGGTGGGAAGAGAAAGGAGGTCATTTCATTTCCTGGAGAGGAAAGCCAGACTCCCCACTGCAAAGCTTGTGGCTGGTCTCAAGGTGCCCTGGGGACAGGAACAGTCCCTGGGCTGGTGTTTGGTGGGTAGGGATGAGGCTCCATCATCTGTCAGCTCCTGACTGTTCCTCTCTGGGCCTCTTGCAACACACAGATTTGAGCCTGAAGTAAGGTTACCCTTCTTTCCTATCTTCCAAATAGGGGAACCCTTTGTGGCCCTTCCCACCTATCATGTGAGAAAGCATGAGAGAGGCAGGCAGGAAAAGGTCAGGGCTCGGCCTAAGAGAGATGTGGCCAAGGATACTTCCAAAAACTTCAACTCTGGGGCCAGAGATACAGCTCGTCAGGTAAAGGCTATGCATGACAAGCCGAGTTCAATTCCTAGGACCCACATAGTGGAAGGAGAGAGAGTCTAGCACATTTTCCTCTGACCTCCACGTGGCCACTGTGGCATGTGCATAGGAGCATACACATGTGTGCACATGGGTGAGTGAGCACACACACACACACACACACACACACACACACACACACACACACAAACACTTCAGTTTTTAAAAGGAAGGCTTATTTGGGGGAAGAGATCTGACACCTGCCAGATGTGGGATTGGAGAGGATCAGGAGGATTAATCTTGTCAAGTCAAGCTCAAGTTTATTAGATTGAGAGGCATCAGGGAGATAAGCAAACACTCCACGAGGTAGACTTGTGTTTCCAGTGAGTGGGAAGCTGGTTGCTGAATGTGGCTAGCACCACCCCAAATATCTCAAAGGCTCAGCTGGGGCTGGATGTAATAAAAGAGGGAGAGGAAGGAGCCAGCTAAGCGAGCATAGGCTCTCCTTTCCCTCCCTCCTTCCCTACCATGCTCGCCCCATCATACCCTCCCTGCAGCCAAGGACTCGAACCTGTGACGCTGTGAGCTAAAATGAGCCTTTTCTCCTTTAAATAGTTCACGCCAGATATTTTTGTCTCAGCATTAGCTAATGTGACCAGGGATTTTTTTAAAGATTTATTTATTTTATTTATGATGGAGATTTTTAAGAAAGTCTTTCTAAGTGGTGGACAATGCAGCCCCCTCCACAGAGCCTGGGGAGCAGCTTGGGCTGTGATTGGTTGCCTGCCACAGAGCTATGGGGCGGTGCTCACTCAGAGACAGAGGTGTGGGAAGAAGCTGGAAGGCCCAGTTCTGTGTGACTGGCGTCTCTAGAGTGGCTAAGATAATCCAGGGGATGCTGGCTGTGGGGTGGGGAGCCAACTGCCAGCGACCGGTTATGCCTGGATTTAAACAGATTTGGAGGAAAATAACACCATCCTCCAATTTTGGAGCTCTTGCAGTGTAGGACAAAGTCCAAAGAGATATTTATGTTAACAAACTTCAAGTTCACTTTACTGTGTTTGAAGTTTTGTTTTAGGACACACACCCAAACCACCACCACCCCTCCTAATGTCCTTACGTTGATTTATTTACGTGGACACATGCTATGTTGTGCGTGTGTAAGTCACAGAGTAACTACCAGGAATGGGTGTTTTCCTTTTGCCACATGGGTCCCCATGATCAGATTCAGGGTGTCAGGCTTGGCCACCAGCACGATTACCAGAGGAGCCATCTTACTGGCCTGGAAGTTGATCTGAAAGGGATTTTTTACTTCGTGGGTCCTGAGCTGAGTAGGGCAACAGCAGCCACGTGGGGGATGGGACCAAAGGCCTGGTTATGAGCTTAATGTTCGCTCACTACAAACAGCTATTCACTGTGGTAAAGAGGAAGGATGGCAAAGTGTCCTAAAGGAGCTAAGGGAAGGGAAGGCATGTGTGTACGGCCCAGGCATTGGGAGCTTTAACCCAGACCTAAGAGCTTCCCTCCCGTCTCGCTGCCTGCTTTCTACTCTCTCCATCCTCGGGGTCTAGGCCTCCAAAGGACTTTAGGGTGATTCTAGGGGCACAGGACACAGAATCTTCCTGGCAAAGCCTCCTCCACATACAACCAAAAAGGTGGGAAGCACAAAGATTATATTAATAAAATGTAAATAAACCCTCAGTTGCCTGCTGTGGACAAAATATGTCATGGCGGGCCCAAGAAGTCTCCCGCTTAACAAGCACACACTGGGAGATTTAAGTTTTTCTCTTTTAAAGTTTTGTTTAAATCCAACTCTGGAATCTTCCTATTCACACAGTACGAATCAACATGGCTTTTGAAGAAATGATTTGGAACTAGAAGCTGGCAAGGGGCTCCACTCCCAGGATATAGACACCGTTTATTGATAATCTACAAAGCACCTGGGTCTTGAGGTGGCCTCTGGGGAAGGGGCTATTCTTTGGGAGGCTTCCAGACAAAAGCTGTCCCCCACTCTGCCCCTGTTCCTTTCAGGGAGAAGTCAGCATGACCTGGATGGGGCTTTCAGAGACCCCAAAGAGGCTCTAAATAATGCCACAGGCCTCCTCACCCCTGCTAAAGGGATCACAGAAAAGAACAAGGACCCAAACACAAAGCCCCAGACAACAGAAGCCCAGACTGAACAATGCCTAACCCACATCAAGCAGCCCTTTCCCTGCTGGCCCCGCCTGGGCAGTCGGGATGTCTGGGTACCACTCCCAGCTCCGCCCCATGGCCAAGGCCAAAGGACTCCCCAAGGACCTCGGTTTCCCCAACTCTTCCCTCTTTCTGGACCACTCTCCTTGGGTGGTGTGAGCAAGTGGGAGGCCAGGACAGGCTGTGTGGTGAAATCTCAGCCCTAAGGTGGTTGGAAGCTCTTTATATAAATGCTTTAAGTGCGCGACAACCTGAATGTTGGCTAACTAATCATAATGAGCCAGTTAGCTTCTGGAGAGCCTTTGATAATTTACAAAGCCCTTGACGGTCACTGTCTGCAAAACCCAGGAAGTGAATGGTGCACTTCTGGGCCTTTGATGAAACAGGCACAGAGAGGAGAGTGGCTTTCCCAAGGTCACATGGACCAAGTGTGACAGAGGTCAGATTTGAATCTCACTCTTCTAATTTCAGCTGGGAAGTGCTATAAAGTACAAGCTGTGGCCCCTGAATTTGAAGGTTTTTGTAAAGTTTCATTGAGAAATAGGGGGTCGTTTCATTCTATTTTTGCTGACATCTCTAGAGGGACAGGCAGTGTAAATCAATTGTGTAAGAATATTATAGATACTGTTTCATTAAAAAATTCTGAGTTCAAGGACAGGAAAAATTCCTGTGGACTGGATAAATAAGGAAGGCTTCTTAGACATACGGGAAACTGCTGATGCACATTTGTGCTATAGTTTAAAATACAATCGGGGTCCACCTCTAAAAACAGAACAAAAGCAGGGATTCCTTACTCTTGCCAGACAGCCTTTAGCCCCTCCCAGACTGAAGGCATTATAGAAGGAGACAGGAATCCCCCAGTCAGGGGTGGTGAAGCTGTGCACATCCCCTGAAGTCACTTCTCTCTAAGTGGCGGATAGTATCCAGCTTGCAAACAGGGCTGGAGACTCAGACTGGAGACTCAGGTGTGAGTGAAGCTGGCCGGACATAGATTCTCAGCCAGGCTGGTGTTGGGGCCCATCTGGGAGGCCAGAGCTCTACAGTGAAGGCTGTCAGACAAAGAGAGGGATGGAGAGGTTGGCCCCTTGGTGAGCCAGTTGTGTTTCTAATTACATTTCTGATCTCAGTGTTTAGGGAGTGACATGAGAGATGGGGAGGAGATGGGTGATTGCTTTGAAAATGGACCAGGAGCTCAGGGAAAGTGACAGATGACACCCTGTCAGGGGCAAGTCCCTCTGCTTTCTCTCAGGGAGGCTGCAAACATGGCTGTGGGCCTGGAACTTCATCCTCTGGCTCCCTATAGGGGTCCTCTTGATGTTCCCTATGATGAGTTACTCTAGCCCCCCCACCCCCCCCCCGCCCTTCTCACAGTATCTCTGAGAGGACCTCACCAGCACTGTGGTCCCCTCTGGGCTCCATCCCATCCCTAAGCCAACACTGCTTATATGTCTCCTCACTTCTCCTTCCTAATCTCACAGATCTCCCTCCTTGCTCTCCATTTACCTCACACCCAGGCCTTTCTGTCCCTCCAGAATTCCACACTCAGCCCACTGATGTCCTTAATCTATATAGCTCCCTTCTCTGAATGGTTCCTTTTCTGTAAGACAGATTCTTACTATTAAGGGCCAAGTTCAAAATCATCTCTCCCCCAGACCCAATTGGTGGCCATCTCGAACAGAGCCATGCAGCAGCTACATCCAGCCCCGGTTTCTTCTCTTCACGGTGTTTTATTTCATCTGAGACAAGAGTTCTCCGTCAACCCAAGCTGGTCTTCAAGTTGCAATCCTCTTGTCTCCGTCTCTGGGATTACAGGCGTGCACCACCATACTTGGCTGCCATGTGGCATTTGACAGTGAGGAGTGATCTTACTTTTGGAGACCTGCTATCTACTTTATTAAAGAAACATGTGTCCTTGGCTCTAAAACTAACATAGTAAAACTTCTATAAAAACCCAGAAGAGTCCCCTTGCTGATCCTCCACAGCAAAGGCCATTAGTTCTGTATGCTGTTTTTTTTTTTTGTTTTTTGTTTTTTTTTTAGTTCATGTCCCCACATGAGGTTCTGCATTAGGAGATATTGACTTTTCTGTTTGTATGTTACCCATGATCATTCTTTGGAGACTCTACTGTATGTGTGCACAATGATATACATATAAGTGAACACATATGTGTGTGGTATAAATGTATATATGTATCTGTATGGTGTGTAGTGTATGTGCATATGCGTGTGTGCATATGTGTATAGTCCATATGCACACATGTATTTGTGTGGTGTATGCATATGTATTTCATGTATACATATGTGTATGCATAATATGTATATGTACAATGTGTGCATATTGTGTGGTATATGTGCATTTGTATATATACATATTTTTTGACTTATGTACATATTGTATAAGTGTGTGGTATGTGTGTGTATTCATGTGTGTGTGTGTGTGTGTGTGCACGCGCACATATATGCACCTCTGTGTGCATATGCAGAGGCCAGAGGATGACATCTGTCCTGCTTTAGTACTCTCTGCCTTACTCCTTTGAAACAGGGTCTCTTACTGAACCTGGAGTTAGGCTAGCTGCCCTGGGGTTACAGGCATATGCTACCATATCTGGCTTTTTATATAGGTGCTGTAGATCTGAACTTGGGAACTCAGGTCTATGTAGCCTGTCTGTCACTCACAGAGCCATCTTCTCAGCCTGAGAGTTACTTTTCTGTGTGTGTGTGTGTGTGTGTGTGTGTGTGTGTGTGTGTGTGTCTGAATGGTTGTCCAATTTTTTAAAACTTAAAATTTGCATTTTATGTGTATGGGTGTTTCCCCTGTATGTATGTCTGTGCTCCACATGTGTGTCAGCTGCACGTGGAGGCCAGAAGAGTGAATAAGATCCCTTGGAAATGGAGTTCCGCATGGTTGTGAGCCACCATGTGGGTTCTCAGAATCAAACGTGGCCCTCTGGAAGGCTGTCAGTGCTCTTAGACACTGAGCGACCTCCTCAGCCCTCAGATTGTCTAATTTTTAGTGGCATGTAATTTCCAGTTCTCTAGGACCATGATTAAAAACACCTTTCCAAGGCAAACCACTCTTCAAAGGTAGCAGAGCAGTTGGCTTTCCTGTGGGAGCTTCCTGCTTCTCCTTGATGATCTGGCAATCACGTCACTGTGCCTTCTGTTCAGCACCTTAGTTTTCTGTGTGCCCATTATCAGTTTCTCCCTCAGAACACCTGCTAGGAAGTACTGTTCTGGGCTAGAGAGATGGCTCAGCGGTTAAGAGCACTGACTGCTCTTCCAGAGGTCCTGAGTTCAATTCCCAAAAACCACATGGTAGCTCACAACCATCTGTAATGAGATCCAACGCCCTTTTCTGGTGTGTCTGAAGAGAGTGACAGTGTATTCATATACATGTAATAAATGAATAAATCTTTTAAAAACACAGAAAAAGTGCTGTTCTATCATCTACCATTTAAAATCCATTAAGAGATGAGCACCTGGGGACCCACCATCTCATGCTTCAGTTGGTTATTTGTTCATTTGGGGGGCACAGCTCATGTTCTAGAATCTTCCACCTCCCATCTTGTTGGAGCCTAGTCCTGTTTTCTTGGTTTATGTTGCAAAGGGACAGACAGTAAGCATTGGGAGGTCACTGGCCTTGTGGTCTCTAGAAACAATTGTTGCAATGGGAAAGGAGCCATTTTCAAAATACAAACTAAGGGGCGTGGTTGTGTTCTAGCAAAACTTTATTGATAAAACAGTTTCTGGGCTTTGTTTGACCCACAGGCTGTGATCGACACATTCCTGGTTTTTCTTCCCCTTCTGTAGAGCACATCCTCAATGGCTTTTTCAGAAAAGTTGCACAGCAGTCAGTCTTAAAAGATTTGCACAACAATAACAACAAAAAAGTTCACAGCCCATCTCCATACTGCTGACTTGCAGTGGTCTTTAACACTAGATTGGAAATACTTTTCCTTGGGTTTCTTAATCACTTCTCAGGTGTTTATGGAAATTTGGGGGTGCTCTTCAGAAGTCTGACTCCATTTTGGTTCTTCTCATGCTGATCTACTTCTAGAATAGTTTGAAACTATGTCAAAGTCTCTTGACCCTCTGTGTTCTGAAATCTCCTGGTGATATCCAGCAGATACCCCATGCTGTTGAACAGAAGGCCCCAGATCACCTCAAGCTGCTGGTTTACTTGGTGCTGTGTAGCCAATACTACAGGAGAGCCCCTGCATTACCCACTGCCTCAGGATCAGCGTAAGAGTATGAGCAAGACACAGTCCTTGGTTGCCTAAAGTGACCTCTTATCTCTTGTGAGAGGTGGCCAGGAGGAAGTCCTTAGGTCTAGCTCATGCTCAAAGCATGAGATCTCAGTGGGGGCTGAGCACCAGGGTTGGAAATCACTGAACTCTGCTCTAGAAGCATCTGCCAAGAGCAGGATGTTAGACATCCTCATGGGAGTGACACATCCATAGCCCACAGAGCTGGGACCGAGAACATGACAGGGAGAGCAATGGTTGGCAGATACGCGGGTTATCTTAGACTGTGATCATCTGAATCTATAATGATTCCCACAAAGACTGTTCAAGATGAGAGTCTCACTTGACACTCTCAGGCAGTGGTGGAAACTTGAAGAAGTCTTCTGCCGTTGATGGCATGTCACAGAAGGGATGGTGGGACCCCGTGCCTCACTCACAGCTCCCCATTATGATGTAAATGGCTTTGCTCCACTGCGTGCCCTCACCAAAATCTGTTCTTCATCTCAAAGTAATGAGGACATTGGACTGAGTCCTTCAAGATTGTGATCCCCAACCAACCTTTTCTCTCCTTAAGTTGACTTCTCTCAAGTGTCTATTATAGCAATGGAAAGTTGAATAGCACAGGTTGCCATAGCAAAATATTACAGACTGCATGGGTGGCTTGGGTGAGAGGTAATGTCTCTCCTAGGTCTGGAGGAAGCTTGGACATTTAAAATGGAAGTGCTGACTGAGTTGGTTCCAGTGAAACCGTCCTCTGGCTTGGAGGAGCCTATTTTCTCTCTCTGTGTCCTCACATAGTAGGAAGGAAGCAATCCCTTTAGCCTCCCCTCATAAGGACATTAATTTTTCCATCATGAGGCCCATTCTCATGACCTCATCTAATCCTAAGCAACCTCAAGTCCCCATCTCTCCTAGCACCACAGTGGAGCTAGAGCACTACATGTGGATTTGTATATCTATAGCAGTGCCCATTGTGGATGAGGTCACCACAAGGCTACAGTTTAGAAGGTCAGCCAGGCTGCATTGAGGCAAGCAATGTGACCATTGTGTAGGACAGAAAACACTTAGGGAGAGAAGAGACAGTTCAGGCATAGTTAGCAATGCCAGGGAAACCCAAGTAAGGGAGATAGTCTGGGGCAAGGAGAGAAAGCATCTGAAAAGGAGAGAGCCCCAGGACAACCAACCAGGGCCAGCTTCCCTCCCAGTTGTCACCTGAGGGGCTTCTAGCTCAGGGGACCCTGAGAAGTCATTGCCAAACTTCATCCCATCTCTTATAACTGAGGAAATGAAAGCAGTACAGTGGTTTCCACAGTGAGCAGCACTTCTGAGACTAACAGATCAAAGGCAAGCCTGGTGCACTAGGCTCTCCAGGGTCCACAAAGACCACCATTTTGGAGCTTACCCCTGAGAAGCTGAAGAAGATGGGTGGCCATGGAGAGGAGATAAAGTATTCTGAGGGGCCTTCTGACCTTAAGGCAGTGGTCTAGGTAGAGGAGACTTTCTATGGGACATGAGAGAACCCACATCTGAAAGGAAAAGAAGCTTTGGAGGTGCAGCTTATTCTCCACTGGGGGCTCCTGGCCAGAGTCCCCATGCCCACCCTGGATGAAAGGCCCATGTTGCTGCAATCCTGGCTTCTATGAAGAGATTTCCACAATGCAAACCGCTAATGAAGCAGTTTCAGGGAGAGCACCTCCCCCTCCCAGTCTCAGCTTTGAAATGCCATCCAGCAGTGGGGAACTGTGACCCCCAAAGGGTAGGAGACCCTTCCCCACCATCTGGTCTAAGAGCAGCTCAGGGTGGGAGCCTTCTGCATGGGCCACCCCTCCCCACCCTCCAGAGGCTTCTGTAGGCAGAGCTTGCTTTCTTGGTGGGGCTTAGCTGTTCCAAGCTTGGATCCACCATGGGAACAGTACTGACCTGTTGCTGCTGCCTTGCCAAATTGCACAAGCATTTACCACACACAGCTGGCTGGAGGGGGCCAGGGCTGTCTCTCCTAAAGGAGTTGAAGGAAAGCTATGCCGTTCTGAAGTGTTTGTGTCTGGTGGAGGGTAGAGGTGATGCCTTGGAGACCACCTTGACCCACAAACATCTGGGGGCTGCTGGGCTGCTGACCCTGGTCTGAGTTGACATTTATGTTCTACCTTTGGGGTGCTAAGGACTACTAGTGAAGTATCTTTTAGTGTCCCTGAGCAGAGCCTGCCACTGCAACAGTGTTTGGGGACTCAGAGCATGGGAGAGACAGAAGGAAAGCAGTGGGTGGGGAGAACTCTAGGGAAACAGGGAACCCCAATTCTTGTTACTTTTATAATTGACAATGAGCAAAGGAGGGAACCTGAGGTGAGGCCCATGGTGGGGACAACTGTGATCCCCCTGGAAACTCACATTTGATGCAACAGAAAATGGATCATCCTCACCTTTCTGTCCACCACGAGGCAAGGTACCTTAGGGTCTGCAAACTCATTTTCCTGGCCAAGGGCCATGGAAGATTCTGGAACTTCTGAGAGGTGATTCAGGGAGAAGAAGAGTGTTTATTACATAAAAAACACATTTAACCCTTTGAGAATTCTGTGAAATAGGTACCATTACAAGCCCCATTTTACAAATGAGGAAACTGAGGCATGGAGGTGCTAATGAAGACCTTGAGGAAGCTGTGCCTGGAGCCCAGAGCCGCCTGCTGCCTGACTAGTATTCAACTTCCCCATCTCTCCTCTCCCTGAGCACCAGACTTCTAGTGGCTGCAAGTTCCAAGCAATTTGGATTCCTCCTTTCTGCCACACACCAGCTCATTTCGTGAAGACTAGAATTCCCTCCTAAGAAACAGGCAGAAGCCTCACTTCCTGGTCTGCTGCAGTAACCACTACATTAAGACTGGAAAACCCGCCAAGGTCTCCAGACACAGGGACAGTGAGTTCACTCTGTGTCTTTTAACTTCTGTCTCCCAATCTGCAAAATGGTGTAAAAGACATTCCCAGAACTTCAGAGTGGCTATGATGGCTGCCTAAAAAGATGGGTTCCTTTTCTTCCTTGTTCTTCTTCGCTCTCGGTCCAGCCTAACTGTCACGCATTCTCTGCACACCATGGTTCTTTTAGAGAGGAGGCAGGGGTAGGGAGGCTCTTGTCTCCCTGTGGAGCTTTAGCTCAGTCCAATTCCAAACCAGGCAATCACCATCCCATATACAAGTGTGGGCACTCTGCTTTCCCTGCTGTTTCTGATGCCAGCGTTGAGGGTGCTGCTTTAGAATATGTTAGGCCTCAGATTTCTGGTGAATGTGAATCTGTTTGATTTTTCAAAGTGGAAGACGAGGCAGCCAAGGGGAGAAAACCCCAAGCTAAAGGGGTAGGTGAATAAAATCATCACACCCATGGGTGACCAGGGAGATAGACAGGACTACAGCCCAGGCCTACTATTCCCCAGGACTACAATCTGGCAATTTCATGGGGCGGGGGGAGGACGTGAATCCATCCATCTTCATCATTGTCACCCACACCAGGATGTGTCTAAAACTCCCAGCTTCAGTTCTTGTGCCCATAAAACGCACAGAGCATGGCTTAGCAGGGAAAGATGCTTGCTGACAAGTGTGAAGACCTTGGACTCCCATGATGGAAGGAAAGAACTGACCCCTGCAAGCCATCATCTGACCTCTGTGTGTGTGCTACGATGTGTGTACACCTACATCAGACAGAAATAAATACTTAGGAATAGGTCCATGAGGTTATGACATTACAGCATATCATCTTGGAACTTGCATTTGTGTCATGAGGACCATCTTTGTGGCCGCATTATCCCTGTGGGTCACTTATTTTGATGTCTATATAATCACGGCCTACTCTGAACTCACCACATCAAGCCACCCGATTTTTCAATTCCTGACCTGTGCTGCTGGGAAGAGCCCGAACCCAGCTGTAGAGTTGCTAAGTTTTTCTCTAGAGCCTGAACACTCTGAGTCTTGGCTTTCACTCTCCAGCTCCAGGAGATCATGCTGAACCCCACCAGAGGAGTGCACAATCTCCAGGGGTCCCATCGAGTCTGGCTCTCCCTCCTCATTGATATCTTCAGGCTTCTTAATGGTCACTAACAGGAGGGTCTAAGTGGGTTGTGTTGTCTTGCTTTCCTGAATGCATCAGTATCTCTTTAGGGTCTAGGGTAAACCACCCAGTATGAATGACAGCTCTTTAAAAATCTCCACTCTGTCTTCCTCCACTGCCCTATCCCTCTACTCTGTCTCACTTCTTCTTCTCCTCGCTAGCCTATGCCAGTTCTATATGCCTAGTGACTGTCAACATTGCCCATTCCTGGTCCCCAGATGCTGTGCCCAGCACCCGGGAGATGCTCAACATGTGTCTGGAAAGAGAAAGCACAAAGAGACCTGTCCAGGCTCCTCTGCTCAGGATGCTGCCTACTGCTAATTTCCAGCCCCCACCATCAGTAAAAGTAAAGGCTGCATCTGGCTTCCAAACTCAGGGCCTCCTGTTTTTACCAGCAGTAATTTGCTACAAGCCTCTCCAGTGAGGAGCAGACCATTTGGGACGCATAATGCAAAATGGAATCACGTGAAGATCTTTGGGGTGGGCTGTGTGGCTGGTCTCAGGTCTGGGGAATCATAGGGAGTGGGACTGGGCTGAACAGAGAACTGGCTGGGTGACAGCTGAGGTGACCTGGAAGGCCTGCTCTCTATTTCCTTTTGAGAAATAGTGGGAGGGAGGAGGGGCCCTGCAGGTGGCCAGGATTCCCTCCTGGACAGTGAGAGCTTCTGAGAATGGGATGGGACCATCTCCCAGCAGCCAAAAGATGGGTGGGCTTGGCCACTGGCTTCTCATACGTGGGATAGGGGGCTGGTGGGGTTCTGGGAGAACATGAGTTTCATCAGGGCTGTTTGCTGACCTTTTATTTAAAAAAATTGTACCGTTTGTTTTCTCTGATTGTAAATCAAATACATGTGCATTGGAGAGAAGCTGGAAGAGCTAAAGAAAACAATAAGATCATTAAGCCTCCTCCCATCCCCCAGAGTCCCTTGGGTCCAGGCCACACTGTTTGCTGCCCATCTCTCTTGTTCCCATGTTCTTGTAGAAGTGGTTAAGAATGAGGGCTCTGGGTGACAAGTTAGCTCAGGCACACATGTGTTTGCCACCACGCCAGACAACCTGAGCTCAATCATACAGCACTGTGGCTGCGAGTTCAAATCCTGACTGGGATCATGTGCTATGATGAGCCCTATGAACCTGAGGAAGTTCCACTTCTGTCCAGCCTGAAGGATGCTGAAGATGGAATGTGTCAGAGCAAGGGGAGGCTTCCAGAAATAAGATAACCAGGCTAGCAGGAGCGCACAGCATGTTCAGCTTTTAATAGCTGCCTCTTCGGCTCTATGGGACTGGGAGAGATAGGGTTGGAGAGGCAGCCAGATGAGAGATCACAGGCATGGGCAGCTTCCTGAAGGGTTCTTAAAGCAACTCACTTGCAAAGTGAGTATGACTTATGGGTGCATGAGATTTCACATGTCCACCCTCTCTTACAGGTCTGCCTAGCTCTTCCTTCACATAACATTGGAGTCTCTGTTAAGAGCTTGTGAACGTCACAGGAAGATGATTCTCCACCACACAGGCAAAGATGGCCATCCCTCCACTGTTGGAAGTTGGAGGTATTTGCCCCTTTAATAATCAGTGAGTGGCTGTTTTGTGGGTTGGTGGTGGGTATCTATAAGGACATGCCCCCCACCCAGGGTCGTCTCACCCCAGCCCAGGGTTCTCAGTAGGCTGGAGGAATCAGGGTGTGGAGCTTCCTCCCCACCCCCACAGGCCTGGCTCAACTGGCCTCTGATGTCACGGAAAGTTGGCTGGCAGCTGCTGGCTCTCACCGGAGCAAGCCGTGCCCGACTGGCACCCGCCCCTTGACCACAGCTGGGAGGCCAAACCCCATGCTGGGACATCAAGGCTGGGTCCGGGCCTTCTGGGGCCTCATTGCTTCATCTTCTGCCTGTTCACTTCAGCCTTTTGTTCTATCCCCATAGCTCCCATCCCCTCCCTCCTCCAGTCCCAGCCCCCTTGGAATGCAGAAGCTGGGGAGAGGTCTCTGGGCTGTTCCTAATTATTACTGGTACCAGGAAGGTCAGGGACAGACAGCAGCTCCCACTGCCCCAAAGCTCACAAGTTGGAAGAACATGGGGGCAGGCCTGAGGAGAGGGGAAGGAGGCCTGAGGAAAAGGATCCTTGAGGATATGAGCCCTGAGTTATTTCTTGTTCATGTGTTTGTTTGTTTTTGAGATTATTTTGTAATTACAACCTTTCTACTTTCCCTTTCTTCCTTCCAAGCCCTTCTATATACAGCTCCCCAATCTCCTTTTGTCATCAATTGTCATTGCACACACACACACACACACACACACACACACACACATACACACACACACAGATATATATCGTATGTATGTATGTATGTATGTATGTATGTATGTATGTATGTATACCAAATATCACCTCTTGAGTCCATTTACATTATTTGTGTGTATTTTTCAGGGGTGATCATTTGATACTGGACAACCGATTGCTGTTTTCCCTGGGAAGGGCCATCTCTCCTGCTCCCAGCTTTGCTCAGTTGCCTGTGGTTCTCTGCGTGGGTTGAGGCCTGTGGGATTTTTCTCCTGTGCAGACTGGATGCCCACTGGTGTCTTCCTTGCTCAGCTCACATTTGGACAGTCATATTGTTGAGATTTTGTGGGTGAAGATTCTGATGTTGCTAGGAGACACAGTTTCATAGCAAACTCTCTGATCCTCTGGGGTCCCTTCCACGATCTTCCCTGGATCTTAGGTGTGGGGGGATTTTATAGATGTATCTGTTGGGGTACACCATTGGTTGTGTTTTTGGTAGTGGTCTCCATCTGTTGGTTACACTTACCTATGGGTATAAGGACAAATGTTTATAGATCATTGCTAGGAAATATGCTTGTTTAATAGATTAATTGTTGTAGATTCTCCTCCAATAATCATGACTTCAGCAGCATGAAGTAGTTAGCTACGTTTCTAGTACTGGTCATGGTATCCCTCTTGTTAAGCAAGCAGGTCTTCAGTCCAAGGAGAGAGCAGTTGGTTACAGCCCAGATATGTAGGCCACTAGTGCACCCACAGGGTTATCATGCCATGCTGGTCACTGATGTGCTTCATAGGCATCGGAGCTGTGTGGGGCTGCTGGTCGTCTCCCTCTTTTAAATGCTTGCATGATGCCTTCTGATCTCATGAAAGCTAGTTTTCAGGGAGAAGGAGGTCAGGTCATTGCCAATTCAGGGAACTCTGGGCCATATTTTTAAGGCATGTAGTGTCTTCAGCAATAGGGACTGTGTTAGACTGAATAAGAACGGCCCCCATAGGCTCATATGTTTGAATGCTTAGTCGTTAGGGTGGCACTGTTTGAGAGGAATTAGAAAGCATGGCCTTACCTGAGGACCCAGCTATACCTCTCTTGGGCATATACCCAAAAGATGCTCCAACATACAACAAAGACACATACTCCACTATGTTCATAGCAGCCTTATTTATAATAGCAAGAAGCTGGAAAGAACCCAGATGCCCTTCAACAGAGGAACGGGTACAGAAAATGTGGTACATCTACACAATGGAATATTACTCAGCTATCAAAAACAACGACTTTATGAAATTCATAGGCAAATGGATGGAACTGGAAAATATCATCCTGAGTGAGGTAACCCAATCACAGAAAAACACACATGGTATCCACTCATTGATAAGTGGATATTAGCCCAAATGCTCGAATTACCCAAGATGCACAGAACACATGAAACTCAAGAAGGATGACCAAAATGCAAATGCTTCACTCCTTCTTTAAAAGGGAAACAAGAATACCCTTAGGAAGGGATAGGGAGGCAAAGTTTAGAACAGAGACTGAAGTGGCCCATACATATACAGCCACCAAACTAGATAAGATGGATGAAGCAAAGAGGTGCAGGCTGACAGGAACCGGATGTAGATCGCTCCTGAGAGACACAGCCAGAATACAGCAAATACAGAGGCGAATGCCAGCAGCAAACCACAGAACTGAGAATGGGACCCCCGTTGAAGGAATCAGAGAAAGGACTGGAAGAGCTTGAAGGGGCTTGAGACCCCATACGAACAACAATGCCAACCAACCAGAGCTTCCAGGGACTAAGCCACTACCTAAAGACTATACATGGACTGACCCTGGACTCTGACCTCATAAGTAGCAATGAATAGCCTAGTAAGAGCACCAGTGGAAGGGGAAGCCCTGGGTCCTGCTAAGACTGAACCCCCAGTGAATGGGATTGTTGGGGGGGAGGGAGAGCAGTAATGGGGGGAGGATGGGGAGGGGAACACCCATATAGAAGGGAAGGGGGAGGGGCTAGGAGGATGTTGGCCTGGAAACTGGGAAAAGGAATAACATTTGAAATGTAAATAAGAAATACCCAATATAATAAAGATGGGGGGAAAAAAGAAAGAAAGAAAGCATGGCCTTATTGGAGTATGTATGGCCTTGGAGGAGGAAGTGTGTCACTGGGGGTGCAGGTGGGTTTGAGGTTTCAAAAGTTCAAGCCAGTTCCATTGTGTATCTCTTCCTGCTGCCTTCATATTCAGATGTAGAACTCTCAGGTATTTCTTCAAGACCAAGTCTGTTTGCATGCCACCATGCTCCCCACCATGATAAAGGACTAAACCTCTGAAACTGTAAATAACCCCCAATTTAATGTTTCTTTTATAAAAATTGCCATGGTCATTGTGCCTCTTCACAATAGTAGACTAAGACAGGGACTTACCTTCTACCTCTGGGGATGTAACCAAGGGCAACATAAATAGCCTATACGCGCTGTGAATCTCTTGAACAGCCCTATGGCCCCTGGATTACATGGATATGGGAAGTTCCCTCACCAGATGGAATGCAGGGGCTCTCACTTCATGTTCTTGTTCTGGGCCCTTACAAGGTAAGAGCTTCATACTTTGTGTGAGTGAGTGGACAAAGGGTCTTCTGTTGTCGGCCTCAGTCATCACAGTCAGAGTTCACAGCAAATCCTGAGGTCACCCAGCTGTCCATGCTGCATGCCTCTGGAAGCCGTCACCTCAGAAACAGCCCCCTTTCTCCTGCAACTAACTCCTACTTGCACGCTCAAACGTCTGTATATGATTTGAGGTGAATCTGAGTCCCTGAGCCTTTGTGGACCCTGGCTGTCTAATCCTCTGATTCTGCAGAGAGGGCCAGAGATTTACATGAAACCCAACCACTGGAAACCAAATTCTCTCCTCTCCCTACCCCTAGCTTCCCTCCCTTTCTCCTCCTCATTCTTCTTCTTCCTCTTCCTCTCTTCTCCCCGTTTCCTCCTCTCTCCCCTCTAGTACTCAGAGGCTTGTGCAGCTGCACTCCTGGCTCTGTAATCTTGTCAAGCAACCCAGCTCTCTGGACCACTGGGTCTCACCCATAAACAGGCATAAACACGCCTCGTACAAAGCAGATGTGATTTCCCAGCTCCCACCCATCTACACAAACCAACTGCTTACCAGCTCTGCCTGCCACTGCCCCACCACACAGGGGACACGAGCTCAGAAAAGAGGTGTTTACTCAAGATATGAACTTGGAGGAGGTGAAGGGGAAAAGTCCTCTCTGAGCTCAAACGTGAGTCCTTCATAGTGTCATGCCTGCCCTCCAGTGCTCAGCACGTCAGAGAAGCTCCCAACTGGTTCCAGGAATTGCTGGAAGGCTGGGTGGGTGATGTTGGGCCCCACCTTCACAGCATGAGGATTAGGACTTGTGGCAGAATTCTATCCTCACGTGACATTTCTCATGACCTAGAGGAGTCATTTGCCCCAGATCCAAGCCATTGCCAAAGCCAGCAACAGAGAAGCATAATGTGAAGCCTCCTGACCTGTGGGTGGGTAGGTATGAATAGAGGGCTCATGCTAAAGGTTTGCTGTAGCCACAGACACGTATGAAGTGACCTTGTATGTGACCTGCAGCCTGGGAGGGTTCAAGAGATGCACCCTATGATAGCAAGGATGCTAAGAGTGGTATCAACATCTACACTGGGGCTCCCAGGCCCCTAAGCATCTTAGCTCCTGCTTCTCAGATGTGATTTCTGCTCTGGAGAGATGGCTCAGTTGATAAAGTGCTTGCTGCACAAATGCTGGGACCTAAATTCACTCCCCAATACTCACATAAAGAGTTGGACATGGCACTGTGCACTTATAATCCCACCAGTGTGCAGCAAGTGCACAGCCTAGGCAAGTAGATCCCTGGGAATCGCTGGCCATGTAGTCTAGCACACTCAGTGAGCTTTGCACCCATTGAGAGACCCTGTCTTAAAAATTAAGATGGACACTCCTAAGGAATAACCCTAAGGTTCACCCTGATTTCCATACCCTTGCATGCTTATGTGTATACACACACACACACACACACACACACACGTATACACACACATACATACACACATACACATACACACATTCATACACACACATACACATACACACATATATACACACATACATACACATACACACATATGCACATGTACATACACACACACGCATGCACACACACATACACACATACACGCATGTACACATACACATACACACATACACATGCACACACACATACACACATACACATACACACATATATACATACACACATACATACACATACACACAATACACGCATGCATGCACACGCACACACATACACACACATACACACACATACACACACATACACACATACACATACACACATATACACACATACATACACATACACATACACACATACACACACATATACAATACACGCACGCATGCACGCACACATACATACACACACATACACACACATACACACACGCACACACACACACACATACATACATACACACTTTAAAGTGATTTCTCAGGGGCTGAAGAAACAGCTCAACAGTTGAGAGTACTGGCTGCTCTTCCTAAGGATGTGGGATCAATTTCCAGCACCCACATGGCAGCTCACAACCATCTATAACTCTAGCTCCAGGGGATCCAATGCCCTCTTCTGACATCTGAGGGGATCAGGCAAGAATATGGTTCACAGATATACAGGCAGGCAAGGTAGCCATATGCTTAAAGTAAAATAAAATAATGTAATAAGGACTTCAAGTTCAGCTGACAGCTTTAGTGGGTGGAAATGTGTGTGGTTTCCCCTTCACACCCCACACAGGGCCCAATAGATAGGCCCTCAGCAAATGTTTCTTGAATACATGAACAGGATGGACAGCAGCAGCGACACAGACCCTGTTAGCCCAAGAGCACGGCAGCAGCCCCAGATGCCAGTGGTACCCATGATCATCCCTGCAGATGGGATTGCCCCTCCAACTCCTTTGACATGCCTGTTGGCCCTTGGCGTGTGGAGGCATCATCTGGGCCACTTTCCCATGCACAAGGCCCCACAGAGGCCACCAGGGACTTCAGCATTGTCCTGCCCAGAAAGCTTCCACTTGGGTCATTAATAACAGTGCGTTTTATTAAAGGAAAGCAGGCTTCAAAGAGCTGTGGGTTTATGGGAAACAACTTGGATGGGAGTCATTATTTTTGCCGCTCCATCTCGCCTCTTGTGCTGTCTCCTCTGTCTTCCACAGAACTCACGTTTGATCTCCTGCCTGGGCTGCTTTCTTCTGTTGGCTCAGGGTCCATGGGGAGCAAGCTATTGTGACCATAGTGGGGAGGATGGGGAAACAGTTTGAAATGGCCTCTGGTTTGAGAGCTGCTAGGGTAAGGCAGGGTAGAGAAACTCTGAGATGTGTCTTCAGGAATGAGGACTCAATAGGGTCTCACCAGGCCAGATGATGGAGACTTGTTTGCAAAAAGCCTGTCCATGGGCAGTGCTTGTACCACTGTCTGTTCTCCATACAGAAGCAGCATGCACAGACACGAGCACAGCATCCACTGCCTGGTGTTTACTATAGACAACCATCTGTGCTTGTTGGAGTAGGTTTCATTCTACTACCTCCCAGCAGATAGCCCCATTTTACAGGCGAAAAAGAGAGGCCTAAGACAATCCCGCATCTCTGCATTCGAACAGCTGACCTGACTGCTCCACCTGACCTGGATGTGATGACCTACCTCTCTGAACTCCTGCTTCGTCCTCAGAAAATGGAAATTTGGACTAATTGTGTCTTATTCCCAGTTTCATCTGATGATTATGGGCTCACAAGGGAACCACATGGAAATCCTTCAGTAAACACCACTCCAAAGCAGGTGAGCACACTTAACTACAGAGCTGTGCTGTGAGGATGGTCAAGTCCTTGCTTATCGTCCCTTGAATGTGGCTTCTGGGGAAGATGGCCTGCAAAGGTCTGGGACTGAGCCTGACAGAGGAGGACACATCCTTGGATGAAAGCTCAGGATGGGGGGAGAGAAAATAAAAGAGTAAGACTGTTTGAGAGAGCCTGGGAGAAACTGTAAAAGATACACAGAACTAAAGACAGGAAACCACAGTGATATAGGTACAGGGGGGTTGTTTGCGAGAACACCCAATGCTAGAGGCAGGAAGCCATTTTGAAACACTGAGAGATGGTGGGAGAGAAGGCATCATGGGAGAGTGAAGGAAAAAGAAGTTGAGAAGCAGGAAATGGGGCCAAGAAAAAAATGTAACCAGAGAAAGGCGAGAAGCAGAGAACAGGACTTAGTCAACTTAGACACTGTGAGTGAAGGGGACAGAGTGAAAGAGAGGAGAGGAAAGACTGAGCTGAGCTGGGGTGGCAGAATACATAAAGAGGGAGACAGCAGAGACCGCTCTCTCTGAGTCTGAGCAGTAGCTTCTTCAAGGCAGCTTGACTGCTCTCAACAGTAGCAGGGAACAACACCAGCACACCCCAAAGGGCTGACTGGTGTGAGGCCTGGAAGACAGTTCCAGGCTATAAGGCTTCTGACATGTCAGCTGAATGGGAGTGAGAAACCCGAGGTTCTTCTGGTTAAACCAAAATTACGAATGTCCAGCTCAATTGCAGTTGTGAGCAGGATCCCCTGGCACAGGCCTCCTGCTTTCTGGGTTCTATGGGAGCTACTGCGTTGTGGGTGTTAAGCAAACACAATCTCTCAATTTCAATCACAGGGATGGGGGCTGGATGGGAGCTCTTAAACAGACTGACTTTCACAGCTGGAAAAATGAAATCTCTACTAGGTACCACCCAGGCCAAGAGTTGTACCCTTAATCCAAGATGGCAGATGGGGCCCTGGGTGGTCAGAGTCTCCATGACTATTGATCATCAGTTCCTTCCTGACTCTTGGCAACAATCACTAAAAGTAACCCTCTTTTTGATCTCTGATTAGAGGCTAGGCCCAGCCAGATCCTCACAAACTTTTCTCCTTTTCTCCATAAAACGACTTGACGAAGAGGGGGCCTAATATTTAACCTACTTACATATTATCATAGAAACTGCCACTCAATGATGGCTCTGTCTCATAGGAAATACTGAGGTTTCTTCCCACGTGCCCAAGATCACAACAGGTAATCGGTAAAACCAAGACATATAAACCCTAGGTCTTCTTATTGCCTGGCCAATGCTGGCCAGGTGACCGGATGGTGTATAGCAGATGCTTTCTTTAGGGAAGTCTCTGGCTGTTGCCCATGTTGTGGGCTGGAGTGAAGGGTCAAGGAGCCATTGGAGGGACAGTCTTCTTCCCTGATTATCCTTCTGGGAGTAGAACTTGTCTTATCTAGGCAGCCTCCTCCTTTGCTGGTACCCTATATCTCTGAGAGGTGCCTTTGGGGGAAATGACAGGGATAGTCTGGTATCCTCAGAGGCAATGAGGTGGGGTGGGAGTGATGACATTACCTCTGTCTTCCCTTTTAATGGTAGCTCCTTCCTTTTGGGGTGAGGGCATCTGTCTCTTCTACTGCATGTGATTTTGGCAAATATGACCATTCTAGAACCATCCCTTGTCCCTTAGTGTAGCTTTCATATGCCACTGTGTCTATGAAGAAGGCTTTTTTCTGATCTGGGCCTGGGACTCAGTGGTAGAGCATAGGGTCAGATGTTCAAGGCCTTGAGTTCCATTCCTAGCACTGGGGAGGTAGGAAGAATCTTCTACTTTTAGTAATAGAGTCTAAAAAGACATTCAAAGTACACAAGAACTTTGTGTCTTGAAACATGCTCTCTAACCTGAGTGAAACAGTCAGAGTCCCATCAAAGACCCACATCTCTCTCCTTCTGTGCTGAAGGTGCACTCGGATGTAAACGAGGCTCTGACCCCTGGCTATCCAGACTCTCTGAAGTAGGAAATCTTTCTCTGAAGTCACAAGTTATGCCTGTCACATCTCATGATCAGGAATGGAGTTGCATGGCTACCTTCAGCTACAAGAGAAACAGGGAAAGCCAGTGTCTGACTTTTCACCATCAATATACAAAGTGAGCATGAGACGGGAGAGAGTGACGGAGAGGTGGATGATCTACAACATATCTCCCCACTTGGAAGAGAAAATTGGGCTTCAGCGTTGATGGTTCTGACAGTCGCTGTCCTCATTGCTATGGGAGAGGCACACCACAGGAGAGAGTGCTTATTCCTCTGCACAGTGACTGGATGCTCCAGATCACCTTTCTGTCCTTCCTCAGTCCTCTCCTGGGTCCCTTGGAGACCCAGAGGGAAAACCAGGACAGAAAAGCAAGGTACCATAAAAATATGCACACTCCAGAAGAGGATAGCTCTTCTCAGTTTACAGAGTGCTTTCTCATCTCCTTCCCCACCAGAAACCCACACTTCCCTCCAGAGAGGAGGATAGGCCTTTGTTCTGCTCTCCACTCAAGGTGAACTCGTGCTCCAAAATGAGGAATGTTCTAAGCGCCCTAGTGTTAGAGGTTGCCCTCCTGCCCAAAGAACCAAGAAACACCTCCATGTAGGGGCTACCCAAGCCATGCTGAGCAGAACCCACTGCCAATCTACTTGACCACCTGAAAAGGGTCCCATGTGCCTGGCAGCCTGGCAAGGGCATTCCTCTGGGTTAGATGGGCCGCAAGACAAACGAATCCAGACATGCTTATGATCTGATGCAGAGACACGGGCTCCTAAACCCCCTCTACTTGCATCTAGGGAGGCTGAGTTAGTGTCTTGCCACATTTGTTCCCTCACTGATCCTCCAGTCTCAAGTTTCCTGAGTTTTCCAGGATCCTCAGGCTTTTCTGTGACTTTCTGTTCTTCCTCAGTGTCCCTCTTTCTCAAGGTCTTCAATAAGCCGGGAAGACCATTTATTCATTTCCTCTTCCTATATACATATGTCCATTCCCTCACCCATCATCCGTCCATCTATTCATCCACTCACTCACTGTCCATGCATTAATACAACCATTGACACACTTATCTACTTATCATCATCTATCCATTACTCTATCCACCCACCCATCTACCATCCATTCATCTATCCATCCATCCAACCATCAATTTATACATCCAACCACTATCCATTAATCTATCCACCTAGTAATCTATCACCTCTCCACCCTCATTCTTCTGTAGACCATGCATTCACCCATGAGTCTTTTATCCATTCATCCATCCACCACCCATCAAGGTTTGTTCTTTCATCCTCAGATTCCTTGAGTTGTGCCATGGTTTTTGAGGTTGGGTGGGGTAGCACTGCCCTGGAGGAAGGGTCAGGTCTTGGGAAGTCTTGGGAATTGTTATATATCAAGCTGCATGAAAAGAAGATAAAGCCTAAAGGAGGGGTGATCAGGCACAGTGAGGATGCTGTGAGAAGAGGCTCAGGACATTCTCCCCTGGACAGTCTCCCCAGGAGATACTGCAATCAAAAAGGCAGGACTTTGCTCTGATGACCGTGGGAGACATATGCTGAATCTATATCACACATGGATTTCTTTCCTGAGTTCACAACCTTTTCTCACAAAGAAGACTTGAATTTGTAGATACTCCCTAGCCTTAGAAAAATTAGGGGCTTTGCCTATGGCCTTCTAACCAGCCTTCTTTATGAATAGTCTCCCTCCTCAAATGTCTTCAGAGTGGTCTTTCTGAAGCATGAATCCAATCATGTCTCCTGTCTCTGTCTATTGTTGCTCCTCAGTGTGGGGAAGTTTCCACATTTCTCTGGTCTGTCATTTGTGTCATTGCAGCCTCACTTTGCACTGTGCTTGTCCCAGAAGCCTGCGTTCCAGGCTGTTGTCCCCACCTCTTACAGGCACCGTGCCTCATCTCATTGTTTCTGATGTTTGTAGTGGGCTGGTGTTCCAGGGTTTCGTTGCTGTGAAAAGATACCATGACCACAGAAACTCTTACAAAAGCAACATTTAATTGGGGCTGGCTTACAGTTTCAGAGGTTCAACTTTTTATCATCACGTTAGGAAGCATGGCAGCATCCAGGCAGACATGGTGCTGGAGACAGAGCTAAGAGTTCTACATCTCGATCAGAAGGCAGCCAGGAGGGGACTCTCTTCCACACTGGGTGGGGCTTAAGCACTAGTAGACCTCAAAGCCGTACTACGTAGTGACATTCTTTTCCCACAAGGCCACACCTATTCCAACACAGCTACACCTCCTAATATTTCTGAGGCCAAGGATATTCAAACCACCACAGCTGGTAAAGGGATCTCTGGATATTCAATATTAAAAAGACCTCACCAATTTTTGAGGTGAAGATACCCTTTCCAACCCAGTCCATTTAACACTACCAAGAGGGCAGAGTTCGGAAGAAAAATGCAAAGATCTGGTTTCGGATGTGTTTTCCTATAATTCCAACTGAGCATGCCCAGAGTGAGGGTCTAAAGGATGACCCTCCACCCTGACGCCCAGTCATTTTATCCCACTCTAAAGACATCATTCAAGCACCTGCCCACCACTACAGCCATTTTCCCTTGGAGTATTAGTGTGACCCATACCCCTGGCCATCAGATGAAAGCTCTTCACTGTATCTTCAGGGCTTGGTGAAGGGCCTGGCACACAGTGGACAGGAAAACACATTTCTAAGGGACAGTGGCAAGCTTGTACAGAGGACAGGTCGGTGTGGGGGCTCCAGAAGGAGGGAGGCAGAGACACGCTGGGACATTTGGATAGGTGTGGCTACCTGGAGACCCAGTGGACTGCCCTCCCTCAGAAATGAGAAGGCCACAAGCATTTGGGGTTGGAGTAAAGGCTGGGCAGATGATTGCCAAGAGTAGGTTTTGCTCTGTGGCGACACCAACAGATGCTGGAGTTAGACAGAAGCCGGCCCAGGGCTGGCTGAGGTCCAGTGGAAAAGTAAAGCACATTGTGCCGGATGTATTTGGTCCAGGCTGGGGGTAGTTCATAAAGCGAGGATGAGAGGGTTTGGAGCCACTGTGGAAGGGCCTGAGAGGAATTCTCTCACTTCTCATAAAATCTTAATCGGTGTTAGTCACTTCCAGTGATCACGGAGCTTAAAATAGCCACTGGCAGCAAGCTTTAAAGACGTATTTGAGGCTGGTCTATCTTGTTTCTACAGGGAATAGAAAGGGGTTGTCATGGTTGCAGAGCTGTCTCCTCCATGGCCCCCAGCAATTGTGAGTTGACCAAGGGCAGAGGCAAGACAAATGACAGCAAGGGCTGGGGACATAGAAGGGACCTTGAGTCTGTTTGGGCTACCATTGCCTCTCTGGGCTAGATTTGTGGGCTCTGGTTTCTTCTTTTAAAAAATTTATCTTTGTGTGTGAGGTCGTTTGCCTGCATGTATACCTATGCACCACATGAATGCAGTTCCTTGGAGGCCAGAAGAGGGCATCACATCCCCTGGGATGGGAGTTACAGACAATTTTGAACTGCTATGTGGGTGTTAGGAATTGAACCTGGGTCCTCTGGAAAAACATCCAGTGCTCTTAACTGCTGAGTTGTGCCTCCCTAGCCCACTGGTTTATTTTTGGTCATAGCTCACACTTCTTCCCCTGTGTTTTGCTTTTTTTCCCCTCAGGCCGGCAGTTTCCAAGCTGGGGCAATTCCTTCTCTTCACAGCATTTCTGAGGGCATAAGGCAATGAACAGATATTTTGCTGTGTATACCTGGAGGAAGACAGGATGGTAGCCCAAACATGAAACAGGTGAAGGTAGGGGTAGCTGTAAGGATCCCAGAGGACCCACGATCCAGCCATCTCCCCATGGCACTCATGGTGAGGCTGAGAGCCTTAACCCCAGGTCACACCAGGCTGTTAACATACAGTACAGTAGTATATCATACTGTCACTTTCAGAGGCCACAGGCAATAGCCAAGTCTTCACAAGATCAGCCTCTGACTTTTTGTTCCACAGTGCTCAGCTACCTGGATGTCAAGGTGAGACTGTTGGCTGACAGGTAAGATGTACCCATGAGAATGCAGGGGGACTGAGGGGTGTAATTGGATATCCAAGCAGCTCATGGGGCCATGTTATATTTGGACATCCACCAGCACCACATTGCCAGCAGGCGACACCTGCCCCTAGTCACTGCACCCTTGCTCTGAACAGGAACCAGGAAAAGGACGCACACCGTCTTGGTTCTGTTTCCTGTAGCTGTGATCAGATACCCTGACATCTTAGTGGTTGACTTGGCTTGCAGGCCCAGGATTACAGCCCACCATTGCAGGGAAGCCAAGGCAGTGGGACTTCAAAGGAGCCAGTCACATCCACAGTCAAGAGCAGTGGATTGGCACAAGGATGTTATGCTAGTGCCTAGCTCACTCTTAGCACTCTGTACAGCCCTGGGTCCCCTAGCTAGGAGCAGGCATATCTATCTCTCAACACAGCAGGTCTATCCTCTTCAGACATGCTCACAATCTAACTTGATCTAGACAATCTTTCATTGACTCTCCCTTCCCATGTGATTCTTGATAGTGTCAACTTGACAAAACCAACCATTACACACTTCGTGGGGGACACTTAAGTCCAGTGGGTAAGATAGAAGGCTCTAGGGCTCTGGAGCCAGGCATCATGGCTATAAAGCCCAGCTTAGTTCTTTATAGTCTGTGAGCGTGTTGACAGTCAACCTGGCTTCCCTGTACCTGGGTTTTCCTTTCAGGTACATTTCTACTTGGTAAAATCATTGTAAGGATGAAACAGGATTATGGAGAAAGGTGCCAAGTTCTAGCACTGCAGTCAAATTGGTCCGGCCTGGGGTCCTAGCTCTGCTGTGTGCTCACTGTGATATTAGACAAACCATTTGCCTTGCCGGGTTTCTCCATTGTGAAGTCATAGGCTATCATGGAATTGTTCCTGGGACAATGTTTAAGACATGGGGTATGGTATATTCACTTGTCAATACATAGTGATCAACTGGAGCTCTTTTTAGGATGCTGAGACCTGGAACACAGTAGGTGCTAGGGGTGAGGGTGTTAATTCTTTCCACCTTTGTCCTGGTCATCCATGGCTCCTCAGGGGACCTCCTGGCCCTTGTTGGGACCTTTCTGTTTATGCAGCCGGCCTCAAACCCACCTTCTGCCCTGGTTTCTGGTGCAAGGCCAGCCACCCTAGGTCAGGGCAGGGCCTGGAGCAAGACAGGCCTTCAGCTTTCAATTTCAGCAGTTCTCCCTTCCCTTCCTCACCCTCACCCACCCAGGCCCGCTTCCTGGCGGCTACAGCTCCTCCTCAGCCCTTGTGAAATCCCAACCACTGTCCCAGGCTACTCGGCACACTACACAAAGGCCTATTGGATTCCAGATGCAGCCTGGGGGCCGGCTCTCTAATTCAATTACGGTGAGGGGGCTTTCTCCTTTTTTCCTCCCCCTCTTCCTCTCCCTTCCTCTTTCCCTTTCTTTTTTAGATCAAAAACGAGCAGACAGACACCGTGGCCCTCAGAAGACGCTGCGACTCAGAGTTCCCTTCGTGGCTCCAGTCTCGGCTAATGAAACAAGAATTTTCTCCTCCAGAACACGTGTGTGTAGTATTTGATGTGCATTCCTTGTGCCTCCCGTCAGATGTTGGGTACCCAGAGTAGTTTCCTCTCTCAGACTCAGTGGCTTTCCCTGCTATCTGTCCAGCCAGTGCTCGGTAGTTTCTGCCTGGCCTCCTGAAAGGTGTGCGTCTTTAATGAGGCCTTGCTCTGTTTCTGAACTTGACATTCATCTTTTACTGGGAAACCCTGCTACCCCTGGCTTTCCCATAGATCCTGGAGGTCCTTGTGCTTGTGCAGCAAGCTCTTTATTGACTGATCCTGGGGCAGCACAGAGCATGCACTCCTGGCTGGCCTCTCCCAGTCGATTGCTGCAAGGTGCAGACCCTCATCCCTGTGTCTGCAGCCATTAGGACACGTAGACCAAGTCCTCAATGTTCTTCTTCCGGTCTAGACTTCTTGTGGCTCCATCCCCCTAGGATGCTAAGGAGAGAAGAATGACAGCCAGAGGAATGCGCTGTAATGTGGGTGGGTGAGCAGGATGGGAGCCAGGGTTAGCAGAAGGCCAGCGGCCAGACTGGAGATATCTCACCAGTACAGAGGATGGCAAGAAGGCATCGTTTTGTTCTCAGAGGGGAGGTAAATTAGGAGGACATGGGGGTCTCTGTTTTCCCCACTTCTGTGCCTCACCTCACGCAAGGCCATCTTCCCTCCCCTGTACTTTCTCACAGATTGGCCCACCCACACCTTACCACCACCCTTCACAGTTCTCCGGCACCTCCACCATGAAGCCCTTCTTCCATCTCCTGTCGGAAAACAGCTTTTCCTTTTCTACACATACTGTTGCATTTTGCCTAGAATGCTCCTGAGACACACAAGGCCATCCTGCTTGGCACTCTGGGAACACTGGGTGGCGAGTGACTTAATCATATGTCTTACTGTTCTTCACAGGATGCGCGGGACAGAGGCAATGTCCAGGTGTCATGATGGGGGCTTTCCGCTGCCTCACATACCAGTGAAGAAGAGGAAGCAGAAGCCAGAGAGGCTGTACCAGGCTTACAGGGTGAAGCCCCTTGCTCGCAGGCCTCCAGCTGATGTTCGTTTGCCAACTGCTTTTCAGGTATGGTAGAAGCAGGATTCTGAAAATAATTGCTTGCTGCCAATCCTGTTGGGTAGAAGTCCTCGGGCATATTGTGGAAGTGCTCAGCTGCTGAGCTGTACTGGGAAGGATTTTAAACACCGTGGTCCTTCCAGATTTAATATGTAATAGAAATAAAACAAAACAAAACAAAACTAAATGATCAACAAGTAACCTTGTCATTTTATCGGGGTTATTTCCTAACTCAACGCTGAAGAGTGCTGTGCTTACAGAGGGCACAGGTTTTTTAAAAACTACTTTTGCTAATACTAATTAAACAATAGTATGTTGTGAGTTGTGAATGTGGTTTAGAGATGACGGGGATGTCTACACAGCACAGCTGGAATCCTGACCTCAGTCTGCTGCCTCTGGAACTGTTACTGTCTGTCTAGTCCCACAGTATTGTGACAATGTGGCTCTGGGTCTTCGGGGAGTGAGGCGATGGCTTTTTTATACAGTGCTCCGGAGGGAACACAGAGGACCTTCTTGTGCATGCTGGGTAAGGGTGTGCCCTGACTGTGCCTCTGCCCTCGTGGTTGTGGTTTTGAGAGCACATGACCGTCCCTATGTCCTGTGTGGCCAGCTCAGATATGGGAAAATGTCCCTTAAGCTTTCTGGTGGGGCTGCTCACAGGCTAGTGTGGGTCAGAATAACACAAGAATGTCAATAGTAGTGGGCAGGCTGACTGTGCACTTGAGAGCAGGGAGCACCTCACATCCATCCACAGGAGTGGGGAGCACCTCATATCCATCCACAGGAGCAGGGAGCACCTCATATCCATCCACAGGAGTGGGGAGCACCTCATATCCATCCACAGGAGTGGGGAGCACCTCATATCCATCCACAGGAGCGGGGAGCACCTCATATCATCCACAGGAGCAGGGAGCACCTCATATCCATCCACAGGAGCAGGGAGCACCTCATATCCATCCACAGGAGTGGGGAGCACCTCAATCCATCCACAGGAGTGGAGAGCACCTCACTTCCATCCACAGGAGTAGGCATTATTTTATCCACTCCCCAAATCAAGGAAATTGAGATTTGGAGTGATGAGAGGGTTTTCCTAAGCGGATACCTCTTTTTCTCCTAGAGGAGCTTCCTGGATATCAAGGCAGAACAGGAATGCAGAAGGCTCTGCAGGTTATCATCTGTTCAGTGGAGGTGTGTTGACTGACACTTGGTGCAGGGAAAAGTCCATCTTGGCAAGGAGAAGGCAGTCTGCAGATCATTTGAGGAAGTCCTTGGTATACAAACCTCTTTGTTTTTAAATAACCTCAAGGTTATAGAAGAGTTACCGGACTGGACAGAGAACCCCCAGGTACCTTTGTGTTTAGATGCTCCCATGTTACCAGGGGCTCTGTACCTCGTGGGCCTCACCTCACCCCTGTGAGACTATCTCTAAACCACTCTCTCTGAAGTTACAGGCATTGTTCCCGCCTCACACTTTTCAATCTTTCTTTGCATGTGTGCGTATGTGCCTTTATGTGTATGATATGGCCTGATGTGTACAAGTATGTATGCTTGTGTGTGAACACAGCCACATGTATCACAGCACATGCGGAGTCAGTTCTTTATTTGTATTTGTTCTTTTACATTATCTGTTCTTTATTTCTTGTGGTGTCGGGGAGGTGGGGGGGGGAGAGAGACTGTGCACATTTGTACACATGTCACATGCCATGGTCTATGCATGAAGAACAGAGGATAACTCTGTACAAGCAGCTCTCTTCATCTACCGTGTGAGTTCCAGGGGTCAAACACATATCCACAGGCTAGGTCATAAGACTTAATGGCAAACTCCTTTACCTGCAGAGCCATCCCATAGGCCCCTGTCACCTTGTTTTGAGCCAGGGTCCTTTTACTGTTCACTGCTGTGATTGGAAGGTAGCTGTCTGTGAGCTTCCAGGCATCCCTTCTCTGTCTCCTGTCCTCTGTAGGGGCACTGGCTTCATAGACATGCAACTGTAACTGCCTTTACACTGGTCGTGGAGATTTGAACTCAGGCCCTCAAGCTTGCAGAGCAAATTCTATACCCAGAGAACCATCTCTCCTCCAGCCCCCAATCAAATGATAGTTGAGATTCTTAGGGCTTCTGTTGCTGTGATAAAACACCACAGGTCAAGCAATTTGGGTAGAAAGGGTTTTTATCTTCTTAAACTTTGAAGTAATAGTCCACCAGTGCGGGAAAGTCAGGCCAGGAACTCAAGTAGGACAGGAATCTGGAGGCAGGAACTCAAGCAGAGGTCAATGAGGAACCCTGATTACTGGCTTGTTCCCCATGACTTGCCCATTGATTTCTTGTATAACTAGGACCACCTGCCCAGGGTAGCACTGCCCACTGTGGGCTGGTCCTGCCTACAGCAGCCATTAAGGAAGTAAAAGCTCCACAGATTTTCCTACAGGCCAATCTGACAGAGGCATTTTCTCAACTGAGATTCCTCTCTCTAGGCAGTTCCAGCCTGTGTTAAGATGATAAAGCCCAACCAGAACAACTCATAATCGTGATGTTCTTCTGGCCTGCTCTATCGACAACATTTTCCTATACTTTTCACTAATATTTTCCCAAAGTAAATATGTATCAGCAGGATGTCTCTAAATTTAATTTTGTGTTTTAAATTAAATATAACCTTCTTTAACATTTGTGTGCATGGTATATGTGAGTGTGTGTATGCGTGTGTATATGTGTATGTATTTATATGTGTGTATGTGTGTGTATATGTATGTGTATATATATGTGTATATGTGTATATATGTGTGTGTATATGTGTATATGTGTATGTATTTATGTCTGAATATGTGTGTATGTGTGTGTATATGTATGTGTATGTATATGTGTGTGTATATGTGTGTGTGTGTGTGTGTGTGTGTGTGTGAGCTTGATGTTGGGTTCCTTTCTCACCTACTCTTGGCCTTTTATTTAATTTTATTTATTAATATCAGGGGAAGGGGACGTTCCATGACACCCATGTGAGGCCAGAGGACAACTCTATGGCTCAGGTCTCTCTTTCCACATTTACGTGGGTTGCAGGGATGGAACACAGGTTCTTAGGCATGCAAGGCAAGCAATTTACCCACTGAGCCGACTTACCTAGCAGCCACCTTATTTAATTACTAACATTTTTGCTGTGTCTTACTTTTTGTATTTCTGGGTGTATGTGTGTGGAGGTCAGAGGGTAATTTATAGGAGTCCATTCTCTCTTGCTATTATGTGGGCCCCATGAATTGAACCAGATCGCCAGGTTTGCTGGCAGATGGCTCGACATGCTGTTAAGTCTTGACTGTCAGTTCGACACTCCCAGCAAGAGGGCCGCTTGTGCCTCATCATTGCCTATGGTAATTTTACTGTTTGTGAGGAAAGGGATAGCTGTCATGTGCTTCCGATGTAAAGTCACTGTGATGCCCTCTTCTGGTCTCTGTGGGATCTGCACATGCATGCACATACCCACACACAGACCACTCCTCCACCCCCCCCCACACACATACATGATTACAAAGAAAATAGTATTTAAAAAATAAGTCTTTAAGTTTACAGAAACATCTTCCTGTGATAATTTGTATACAAAACCACGTGGGGAGTTACCTCTGTTCAGGGAGACCCATCTCAACGCACTGAACTGGCTGAAGGTCTCTGGCTACTTACTTGACTCCAGAGTGTATGAGGGTTGAGAAATTGTTCTAGTATTTGGGATGATTGAAGTTTGCTGATCTGCTCACACGAGGCCAAAGGGGGAGAAGGTCACCCTGGAAGACTAGCCTGGCACTGCCATCTCTTGGCGTTGCTGAAGCACAGCTATAGAGTGGATTCTTCCACTACAGATATGTACTCCCACACTTTTGCACATTGAAGTCCAAAGTTAAGGAAGGTGTCAGCATGATTGGCTTCCTTCAAGGCCCCTCTCTCTCCGGTTTGCAGATGGTGGCCTCATGTGTGTCTGCACATGGCTCTTTATGTAGTATCACAAGGACATCTGTCCTGTTGTATCGTGGCTGTACCCTTAAGATGTCCTTTATTCTTAATTACCTCTTTGAAAGACTCATTCTCCAAGTGTAGTCACATGGGAGTTAGTTACACACAGAGCTTCAGGGTGTGAACTAAAAAAAAAAAGCAACAGTAAGGAGTTCCTACCTAGCAGAACGCTCTCCCATTCTTACAGGGCGCTGTTCCCCACTGTCCTCTCCTTGTCTCTTAGTGCCACTCACCTGAAGTTTCTTCCATCTCATTCTTGATTCAGGAGCAAGATGTCACCCGTGGAAGCAACACAATCCCCTGGGATATGTGTCCCACCTGGAACCATTTCAGTTTGCACAGATGTGCCTAACAGGGCCAATCCACAACTATAACAATATCAAAGACGCAGGATGCAGTCCTCTAGCTGCTTTTTAAAAATGTGTCACCTTCAACTTCCTGTGAGCAATGGCCCACAACAGCAGAGAAAAGTCCTCCCATACAGTCATGAGGCTGTTGCCTAGAAAGCTTTCCCTTCAAGGCCTGTTGTCAGACAGCTCATCCAGGAGGGAACCTTTCTGGGCAGGGTCCGTCTGTAGGATTCCCATAGCCTTGATTCTGCTGTATTGAACATTCATTTTCTCCCCAGTAGCCTATACTATAGCCACCTCCAGCCATTTTCCTGCTTCCACATTCTGTGGTTCTTCCTCCATTGCCTTCCTGGAGCCTGATGCAGGAAGTCCAAAACCCACTTGGGAGCAATCTTGAGTTGCACCCCACCTTTCCAGACCCTCCAGGGTGGTGCCAAGTGGGAGGAGGTGGGGTGCCATTCTCCGCCTTCCTGCAACTCAGCAAATTGCAATTTATGAGTTTCGATCCACATGAAAGGGCCCCCAATTAAGTCTCTCTGGATTTATTTGGAATGTTGAATTAATTTGGAAAACAAGGGGGGGGGGGAAACCAAGTTGGTTTCAGCCCAGTGAGGGACCGTGACATTTAACCAAGTCTGGTCACTCTTTCATTTTCTCCATCACTCCCTCCAAACCAACCACAGGTACACTGGAGATGGTGGCAAAATTCCATCTCGTTATGTCGGTCACAGTGTGGGTGAAGGGACAGCACTCACCCAGGAGAGAGGTTGGGACTTAGTATGGGAGACCTGGGTTTCAATCCTGCTGCCTGCTTCCACTTCCCTGACTACTCATGCATTCTTAAGCTCAGCATCAAGTTCAAGGCCTTGTGGAGGGGTTCAACTGCATGGCAGTCAAGGGCGATGTCCTCTCCCCCAGATCTCTTCTGTGGAGTGTGTGTGTGTGTGTGTGTGTGTGTGTGTGTGTGTGTGTGTACGCTCGCACCCATGCTGAAAGTCAATGATAAAAGTCTTTTTCAATTGCTTTCCACCCTAGTTTTGAGACAGAGCCTCACAGATCCAGTCAGACTGGCTAGTCAGTCAGCCCCAGCGGTTCTGCACTCTCTCTTCCTCGGTATTGAGATTATAGGCCTATAACACCATGGTGCCCAGCTTTTTGCATAGGTGTTAGGAATTAAACGCAGGTCCTGGTCCATGCATCAAGATGCCATCTCTCCAGACCTCTTTCCATGGAGTCCGAAACCCATCCAGCACACAGCTGTAGGAATGATGGTGAGGTAACAAATTGAACCATCCCATGTGCTGTGTTTGGATCCTTGGCAACTCCTTGTTGCTCTGTGGGTGGGGCCTGCAATCCTCGTGGCCTGGGAGTTCTTGCATGGCCTGACCTCTGTCCCTTCTCCATGCTGCTGCTTGGACCACACCTACTACCCTGGAACACCAGCCTCCCATCTCTACATACTGAGCCCTGCCCAGGACACAGTACCTCTGCCCATGCTATGCTGTGTGGTGCCTGGGAAGCAGCATATGGCCTCTTCTCCGGATCTAGTTCATGTATTCCTCTCTCTTCGTTTCTCAACTCAGTCGTGGTTTCCTCAGGGAAGCCCTCCAGGGCTAAGCTAAATGTTCCCTCTCTCTGCTCTCTGGCCATCAAGTGTCTCCTTCAAAGGATCCGGAAGCTGTGAGCTTCAGAAGGCATGGAGAGTGTCTCTTGCTGCCTTCACTGACCTCCCCCTCCCCTGTGTCCAGGGTGGTAGTTAAAACTAGGGAGGCATTTGGGAATTACCAGTAAATGCATGCATGCATCTGGGGTGTGGAGTAGTGGTATGGATCAGTATATTTCTTTAAGACACTGGTTGTGAATGATTGCACTGGCTTCCTCATGAAGACAAGCAGGTCCCACCAAAGATGCAAGCATTTAAGGAGGAGACTGTTAGCACTGCTGGGCAGCAGTCTGGTTAGTGTCTCCTGAGGACATGACGGGGGCCACGTCCTGCTTGTCTGCCAGCTGAGGATAATCAGAGTGTCCAAGCACAGGGTTCCGAGGACAGTAAGTAGGAAACGACCTGTGTGCTATATTGCACAGGGCATACCTGATCCTCGCAATGGCTACCTGTCTATTCCCAATCACAAATCTAGAGCCTGAGACCATGAATGGGAATATGAGCAGTTCTTTCCTCTCTGCTGAATATTGCATTACTTGTGGGCTTTCACTGCTCCACACCATCCTAATCGACAAAGGCTGTCAGGGTTTGCTGCCCACATCTTGCTCAGGGACCACAAAGCACCACTGGGTGAGCAGGTGGTATGTGGGAGCCAGTGCCTCTGTAGAGAGCATTTCCAGTGAGGATGGGTCTCTGGGAGAGCTCTGACTTTCTCAGACCGCTGCAGAGAGCCCTCGGTGTGCATGTGCAATGATTCTCTGATGGAGATGTTTCCAGGGTCAGGAGAGCGAGAGCCTCAACCTTTGGAGTAGGCAGATGTGGATTTGAATTCTCTGCAGGTGTGTCCATCAAGGCACCAGATAATTAGGGACTAGAGTGAAGGACAGTAGGTCCCAGTCCAAAAGGTGCCCTCTGTGGCACGGTCTACTCTGCTGTACACGCCACACTTGGGCACCCCCGAAACTCCCCACAGGGGCTGCTCACCGTGTCTGTGACCACATCCGCAGCACCACTGCACAATCCTCCCTGCTTTAGAACCCTCCCCTTCCATCCGCTTGGCTCCTTCTGGTCATCTCGGCGTGGACTCATGGGTCCCCCTTCCAGCAAGATCCCCCATGACCCAGCAAGTTACAGAATGCCCTCCTGCCCACCCTGTTTTATTTGCACAGTCATTACCAGTGAAATGATCTTCCCTTGTTCTCTTGTTTTAGCTCCTTACCCATCTTTCTGCCTGGATTGTCAGGTCACGAATAGACGCAAGGTCCTCAGTGGATGGAAAGACCCACAGTTCCTCTTGGGATGTTTGTTGACTGAGTTATTTATCACAAAGGATGCAACACAGGCAATGAGACCCTCTGAGCCATGGACAGTTGAAGACACAGTCTATCAACTGTAATAAAGAGACCCCTAAAACACAGTGCTTTGGCTGCCCAGAGTTCCACCTCTCTCACATAACAGCCTAGGGATGCTGGCACAGCACTGCCTTCCATAGCCCATGATTCTCAGCTGCAGCTCCAAGGAGGTCGTTTGAGAAGAGCCACCTCTACTCAAAGGGGAGAGGGGACTGCAAGGACTGGGAAGCCAGGCCCTGGTCGTGTCTGACCTCTTAGTGCTCAGCTTCCAGGAACTTAACATTCTGTAGAAACCCAACAGGGTAAGAGAAATGACCTTAAGCACCAGGCCATATCCAGCAGCCATTAGGATTTGTCAGGGCCTCCCTGATTCTCAAACAATGCTGGACTCCAACTACACACCTGCCCACCGTGAGAATGAGAATAGACCCACCTGCTGCTGGGGACCACAAGGGTCTATCAGGTCTCTGGGCCTCAGCAGTACCATTTATCTGTCTAAGTAAAGGAGGTTCTGACTGTGGTGAAGTCCATGTTCACCACAGACCTTGAAGGTGTTGAAGCCCCTCGGTGTAAGCCCCTGAGCTTATCTGTCAAAGGGCTGTGGAGAGAGGAACCAGGACACAGGCTGCCGAAAGCGAAGTGCTCAGCACTGGTAATGGTTCTCAGTCCTTCCTCCTACTGCTACCCCTGGCCTGTCTGCCCAGAGCACAAACCCTGACAGCTCTTTGTGTCTGCACCCACAATAAGCTTCACAGCCAAGTTCTGGGCAAAACCCTCTTTCTTTTGAACCAACCAGTAGGATAGTGGGCTTTTTCCCTCCAACATAGCCCTCCTGGGATTCTGACTACTTGGGAAACATGTCCTTGGGTTTGGGGTCCTTCACAGCAGTTTATTCTGAGAGGAACTAGAGGGGGCTTCCATGAGAGAGTGGCAGAAGACTGGAGCAGAGGATTGTGGGATGGGGAGCCTGAGGCCTGGAACTGTTTTACCTGATCCCCTTGTGTGTTTCACCTCTCTGAAGAGACGAGAAGGATGGCTGGTGACCTCCGTGAGCCCATCCCACTGTGAAGAGGTCTTGGAGGCAGCTGTGGGAGGCAGGAGGCTGGCCTTGGTTTGTAGGCAATGAACCCATGGAAAATTGGGGTGGTGTCCTGCCTTCCGAGCCACTGGGAGGCTGCAGACAGGATCCGGCTGTGGGAACGTGCAGAGCTGACAGGATCAAACTGACTTTTTGACACATTTCTGTGGGAAGGCATCCCTGAGTGTACAGCCAGCTCCCAGAGTAGGGCGGATCTTTCATGTGGCTCAGGGTTGACTCTGGCCCCCTTCACAAGATGCCTGGGTGGAGAAGTAGAGTGTGGGACAGGACAAGGCACTGCAAGGAAAAGTCTGAGCCCTCCATTTTTGTCTGCCCCTGTGGAGGAAGGCTCCTCTATGTCTGACTGCCTCTACCCCCCAGGGTTCACTGTCACTTGTCTGGGAACTGGGTTCAAATCCTGGCTCTACCACTCACCAGCTCCATGACCAGGACAAGCAGGTTAGCATCCTGAGCTCCTGTTGCTTCATCCAAGAAGCAGGGATAGCCAATAGGTGAGAAACAGGTCCCAGGGTACTCAAGGCATCACCTCATGGAGATGTTATTGCATTAAACCATGTGTTGCATTTTAAAAGATTATATAGCGCCAGGTATGGTGGCACGTGCCTTTAATCCCAGCACTTGGGAGACAGAGGCAGGCAGATCTCTTTGAGTTTGAGGCCAGCCTGCTGGTCTACATAGTGAGTTCCAGGACAGCCAGGGATACATAGTAAGACCTTGTCTTAGAAAACAAACGAACTGGTTATATAAACCATTACTTTGCTGAATCAGAACAAGACTGTAAAAAAAAAAAAGAGTGCTTATTAAGCCCATTTTATAGATGAAGAAGCTGAGGCTAGAGCCTCAGATACACAGAGAAAGCCCCAGGGCACACCGGATGCAAGCTAGGGCTGCTGGCTTCCAAGGCACATGTGCTTTGGGATGTAAGAAACCTGTGTACTCACAATGTGAATGAGAAGGTGACTCACTTGTTTTCTGCAGCTTATCAGGAATGCCAAGGGGCACAGAGGGCTCTCACAGGCCTGTTGCTGGAACTGCAAGAGATGCTCACATGGTGGGGATAAAGTATCCCCACTTCATGTGGGGACACTGAGCCTATAGACCAATGCGGGGGGACCAGCGAGAGGCGAGCATGATTAACAGCTAACGTCCCCTCTCCTGGGACTGTCCCCAACCCAAGGACCTGAGAGGCTTTGGAGAATGGCACTGCAGCATGAGTGAGCTCACAATGTGTACTCAATTCCCAGGGTTGCCTAACAGGTGCCCATGGCTGGAGAAGGAGCACCCCCTGAGAGATGGTTTCCCTAGTTACTCTTGTGTTGGGTCTATGGGGTCCTCCTGGCCATATCTGGACTTAGGTGTTGTGTCTGCTCAGTGTCCACTCAGGGTGGTGTTTGACAGAGTCTAGGCCCATGTATGAGGGCAGAGATGCCAGGGCAAATCAAACCAAGCCATAGATTGCCGGCACCATGCCACCCACCCTAAGATCACCAGGACTCTACTCATCAGAACGGGGCTGGAGAAGTCATGGCCCAGGGTTTCCCAGCCAGAACAGCGGCCTGAGATTATAGGGTGCTATGATGAACTGGGAAGACAGATGGAACCAGCCTTGATCCCCAGGCCCACAGAATGAAAAGAGAACACTGACTTCAGCAACAAGAGGACAACTCTGTGCCCTGCGTGAGACTTGTGGGGAGGGATCCAAATGTGGCCGTGCTCCTAGAGACAAAGCTCAGCACGTGGGAGGCATTCAACACTTGGCCTTCGAGATTCTTCTTCATGCCGTTACCATTCCAAGTTCTAGAACCTTCTGTAGGCTCAAATCCATTCAGCAAAGTAGGGTACCCAGACATGTGGCCAGCTAACGACCAGTATCACCTTAAGTTCTGACTGGGGACCGAGGTCTTTGGTCTTTTCAGTGAACCCTGTAGAGATGTTTGAGTTTGGCCAAGACTAACTCTCCACTTCTACTCTTGACCAAGGTGGTCAAGGGTTTCCATTAGATGCAGCAGGAGTGGGTGTGCTGGTCGGTGAGACCCATGTCGTCTTTCCTTTGTCGGAGCCTGGCAGAACCTGGGGTGTCTGGAGTCTTCTGAGACAAAGCCCATGGGTGATACCTTGGGGCTTGGGTTTCAAGTTTTCCAAATCTGTGGCCCTCTCCTGGGTCACTTTAGTAAAAGCTACTGAGAGGTCGTGGTCATCATTGATGGGGTAGAGTGGTGGCCCTCCTAGGACTGGATGGAGTCTGTAAGGTTGACTCCCAATGAGCCTGAGCTCCAGGAGGTGCTTCCTCAGGCCTCAGGCTCCCTCTCCAGAGACATGGGTAGATCTCCAGAGAAGTCATGGAAATCCTGTCTCCTAGAGTAGATTGAGAGTCAAATGAACCCCAGGGCTCCCCACACTGCTTGCCTTGTCCAGGGAACAGCAGTCCCTACATGGAGGCCTCATTGATTGGCCCAGCTGTCACAGGCCCCTATTCCCTGGGAAAAGAGAGACACTTAATTAGAGTTGTCGGGCCTAAGCAGAAATCACCAGTGCCAATTTCCTCCCTCTGGCTCTTGTTGTCAGAAGAAATTGGGCGGTCGTCGACTAATACTCAGCCCATTTCCCTAATATTTTATGGATGCTGAAGGGTGAATTGGAAAGAAAGAATATGGGGTCCTTCAGAGCCAGGGAGAGAGGGGCTATTTATGGCTGTGGTTGTCTGGGCAGAACAGCTGTGCTCCCAACCCCTGCTCAGTGCAGCGTCTTCAAGAGAGAGCCCAGAGAATGGTCTCCAGGGACAGGGACTGGGTCATTCAGGCTACTGCCCTTGACCAGAGGAGGCAGCTAAAGCTCATTGAGCCAGGTGGGAGAAGCTGCTATTCTGGGGACCTTCTGGGGCCACAGCAGCTGGTACCTTCACACCCTTAAGTTTCTCTATCTGAAGAATGGCAATGAATGTATTTACCACACAGAACTGTACATGTATTCAATTTTTTTTCCTGGCAACGATCAATTAGAGGGGGGAGAGGAGAACAAGAGAACATTCTGGGGTACACTAACCATGGGCTTTCCTCATCTTGAAACATGCCTCTCTACAAAAACACCATAAGAGGCGTCACTGGGCCACACAGAGGACCTATGGACATTCCTCCATGTCTGTGCTGTCTTGGCAACTGAGTGATGTCACCGCCCATGCTTTACTCCTCTGAGCCTCCTTTTACTGACCTGTAAGGCAAGATGCTGTGGCTTGGGGGTCTTTCTCCACAAAGCAAGCTCCGCCACAGCAGGGGCTTTCAGGGGCTTTGTCCTCCTGTCTGTCCCCTAGGGCTAGAACACAAGGGAAGAGCAGGGGGGTTGATTTTTGTTTTTTAAGATTTATTTTATGTGTATGAGTGTCTCCTTTGCATGTAAGTGCACAGCATGCCTGCCTGGTGCCCCCGGAGGTCAGAGGGCACTGGAACTGGAGTTACTAACTGTGGAAAGCTGTGAACCACTAGGCAGGTACTGGGAACCAAACCAGGATCCTCTGCAAGAGCAACAACTGTTCTTAACCATGAGTCATCTCTGCACACCCCTCTCCTTTAATTTACTTGTAGGATTCAGTCAGGCCTGGGACCGTTAGACATTGCTAGTGCTGGTCTGCTAGAACATGAACTGGACTTTAAAATGTGATATTTGGAGCTCTTTCAGCTTGGGAGACATCTGAGTACTGGATGCGACCTATCCAAGGCAAGAGGAACAACATAGCCAAAAGTTAATGGGAAGGAAGGAAAAGGCTACTAGGACAGGTGTGTGTGTGTGTGTGTGTGTGTGTGTGTGTGTGTGTGTGTGTGTGTGCGCGTTTATATATATGTTTTATAAATAAAATACATATATGTTTTATTTATTTATATATAACATGTTTTACTTACTTTATATGTTATATATTTGCTTTTATTTTTTATTTTAAATAACAATGTATTTAAAATAAATAAAATGTATTTTAAATACAGTGTGGCTTTCGAGCAGACATGCTGTCACCTGGTCCTCAGAGTTGCGTGACACCATCCAGGGAGCCTCGCCTTGGTGTGGACTCAGACACACCCCATAGCTACATTTGGGAGGCCCACTTGGCCATTCTCATTGAAGGTTCCAGTGTTCCCAGGCCTTCACAGTATTGCTTAATCCCCCCCTGAATACAAGCAGCCTTTAATTTATGGGGACAGAGTGGTGGCCCCAGGGTCTGAACTAGGAATCAAAGCAAGTAGGCATCATTTACCATAAGCAAGCTGCTCCCCAGTGGATTTTGAGACTTGGGCATGAGGAAGCCCCAAGATCCCTGGGCACTCACAATAGAAGCCACCGGCAGGCACATGGGCGGCCCTTCAAGGCTCTGACCTCAATGTCCCTCCCAGCAGCTCTCTCTTGGAGGAGCCTCTGAGGAGCTGAGAGGGTGGGTGGACAATAGAGGGAGGAGCTTCCCCCAGGCTGTAAGGGGAACTTTGGGTCACCATCCATTCAGGAGGCTCCTCCTTTATGCTAGAACAGGTCCTAAGTGTCTGGGATAGACAGAAAGCACAGGAGGGTGGAGCAAATGGATCCCCTCTAGCAGGGTGGGCTCTGGTACTCTGTCCCCCCCATTGAGTGTCAACCAGTTTCAGAAGGGGACAGGCTTGCTCTTCAGTGTTGGCTGATTCCCATGATGTAAATACTGCCTCTAGAGCCAAATGTCAAGGTCTGGGATGAGAACTCAGACTGAGGGTTGGGAGATATGGGCTTGCTCAGAGAGAGGCTGTCATGTCCAGCCTTAGTAGCAAAGAGACTGGCCTTTAGGAAAAAAAACACTAAGGAGGTGAAAAATTCTGACTGCTGTCTTCATTTTCAGCACAATTTTACTTAATTGTATTTGCACATAGATTACATTTTAGCAGAGGCTGTGTTTAACAATGGGCTTTTGAATCTTAAAGATACAAACAGGAGTACTAGGAGGAGGAATGACCTGTCTCCCAGGGCCGAGGACAGGGCCTGGCCAGCAGCATCACAACTTCCTCCTTTGGCAGCTCTAGGCTTCCTGGGAACCCCATCAGTTGGTGGTATCTGGAGTCAAGAGGCCTCCTGAGTTGTCTCTGAATGACTTCTGGACATGGGGGGTGGGGACATGGGGGGTGGGGGCTCAGAAGCAAGAAGAAGTTCCAGTTAGGACGTTCCTCCAACTGCACACCTGCTAGCTAGGTTCCTTCCAGGCCCGACCTTCCCTGAATCCAGGCCCTTCCTTGGTGACTGGCTCCTCCTCCCCCGCCCGGTTTCTCTCCCTCCCCTTTTCTCTCTTCTCCCCTATTTTTTTCTTTCTTCTTCCTCGTTTTGCCCTACTGGGGATAGAACCGGTGGCCTCATGGATGCTGAGCAAACTCACTCTCACTAAACTATACCCCAGCTTCTCCCATCCATTTCTTTTTGAGGACAGGTCTCACTAAGTCACCTGGACTGGCCTTGAATTTCTTATGTACCCCAGGTTGAACTCAAATGTGTGATTCTCCTGTCTCAGCTCTGGAGTAGATGGAATCCCAAGCCTGCTCACAATGCTGGGCCAAGGATGCTTTTGAAGGTGATTATTTTTCTGTATAGCTCCAAAAAGCTAATGCATTTCTCTGCTTTTAGATTTGCATGCAATTGGTCTTGCCCAGGCAGGATCTATGACAATCCAGGGTAAAGAGAGGCAGAGAGAAGCTCTGAGACTGAGGGTCATACATACTGACCTGTGTGGGAAAGAAAACAAGCAAATGAGCGGCGGTGTGTGTGTGTGTGTGTGTGTGTGTGTGTGTGTGTGTGTGTGTGTGTGTGTGCGCTTGGCCTCTCTCTGTCCTCCTGGTCTCAACAACCAGGAAAATGGGGGTATTCCCCTAAAAATTCTCCATGCTATCATTCAGTCCTACCCCAGCCTCTTTTCTCTAGCCATTTAACTTTAGGTTTATCAGCTAGCCTAAGCCCCAGCTTCTCCTTCCATAAAAAGGGGAGCGTAATAACCCATGTGGTGTGGAGCTGGGAATTAGAGTCAAGAACTCAGCACAGTGTAGGTTATTGTGAATAACTGGATAGTTCTCATTCATTCTGGGAGCCTACCAACATGGGTCCCGGTCCCTGTGGCTCTGGCTGCATCTCTATCCAGAGACCCAATCCCTGTTGCCATTGTCTCTTGGGTTTTTCTGACCTTTTGTCAACATGATTCACTGCCTTACTTACCAAATGCCAGGGAAGTGGTCCCTCCTCCCCCTCCCCCAGCTGCAGGATCTACGGATGGTAAGAGAAACGCTCAGGCAAGCTTCACATTTCCCAGACTCTCCAGGACCCCGGGGCTGTGTTTGATCACTTCACAAGGGCCTGACACAGACAATCCAGGTCTGGAGGGCCGACAGGGCAAAGAGCCCTGAAGATCAAGTATCACACGGGACATTCTTGGGGCCCCCAGCCTGGTGCAAGGAGCAGAGCCAGCTGCCTGTGCAAGCCAGGACCCTCTCGGCAGACACAAACCAGAACTGGAATGGGTGAGGGTATCCAGGAACCCACCCTGGCTAGGTGCCAGATAGGCCTGAGAGTCTTGGGACACACCAAGATCTCTGTCTTCCCTTGCAGCTTGCTGCCTGGAGGCCACATTCTTGAGCCCAGGAGCCCAGCCAAGGGTGGGGATAGTGGGCAGAGGCACCTCCATTCTCAGACTTATGGGAAGAGTCTTTTCTCATTGTTAGCAGAGACCCCTTTCTTCTAGATATCCTGCTCGTTGGCAGTTTCATGATGTGGAAGGTAAACTGCTTAGGTTACCCACCCAACCTCATGCAGGAGGCGAGCGGACAGCCCAGGCAAGAATGTAGCAGCTCCAGGAGATCCTATGCCTTAGCACATTGATCCAAGCCTTCAGATTGACAGCCTACTGTTCTTCTAACCACACTATGATGGCTCCCACTGAATTGATGGCTGTGTGGTGTGGGGCAGAAGGAAAAATTCCTTTTTGTCCTTTTTCCAGAGGGTCTGTGGCCACCCCAAGTCTGGCAGCTTTACAAGAATGAGCTTGTAAACTCAGCAACACCCCATAAGCCTTTTTATGGAGACTGCTATGGTAATGGACACTAATACATTCTCCCAGGCTTGGCCTGGTGGGTGCTGGGGATAGGCTGAGCGTGGACCCAAGCACCCCCTTGACTCCACCCCAGGTGAATGGTCACAACGAAGTCAAGCTGCTCTGAGCAATGCCAAAACTCTCAGCCAGGGGGCGCTGTGCAGCCAGCATGGAAGAGGATGCTATAGCTGGAAGTCATGGGTCAAAGCACCCTCCACGGACAGCTGCAAAGGCATCAGTTTGGGGGTACCCAAGAGCATGCCTGGTGCTGGCAAGAGGGGAAGGGTTGCTTACAATCAGAATCCCAAGCACTCGAAGTAGCCCACGGAACGGATATCTATGTGCTCTTTGGAACATGCCAGTATTTCACAACCACCACTTAGGAAAAGGCGTCCACTGCTGACAGGCAACTGAGACATGCACAAGAGGACCAGCCATTTAATTGGCAATCGTGTGGGAAGCTGCCTTGGAGGACACAGGCAGCTCCCAACCCTCTGCTCCCAACTGGCTAGGAGCTGCTTCTGTACCCACTTGAATAGTGACATTGGGCCCTTCCTGCTCTTCTGGCCACCGACTGTCCCTCTGTCTTTACCAGCCTAACCCTTCAGGATTCAATCTGTCAAGATAATAGCAGGAAGCTCTCAGCTAGCATCAGAGCCATTAGAACAGAGGCCATGCTGCGCAGAGAGCCTGGGGTTCGGCCATCATCCTTTGCCTGCCCACTGGCCAAGGCAGGCATGGCTGTCCCGCCCCTGCCTAAACAGACTGAGAGGTGAACCAGTGAAGGTGTGGACACCCTGACTTACCCTGACACAGCTGTGAAGCATGGCAGCATGGCCTTGAGGATTCTAGTTTGGAGGTTTTGGTTTCAGTAAGGTATGGATTTTTTTGCATATGAATGTGTGTGGCATGAGTCACGTGTACACATTTTTTGAACTTTTGAGGTTTACTTATATTGTGTGTATAGAGTGCTTGCCTTCAAGGGCACTGCATGCATTCAGTGACCTTAGAGGCCAGAATAGGGCATTTAATGTTAATCTCCACAGCTATCTGCACACAAACTGGAGTTTCAGGTAGTTGTCAGCCCAGGTGGGTGCTGGAAATCAAACCTGGCGCCTTTGGGAGAACAGCCAGAGTCCTTAAGCACTAAGCCATCTTTTCAACCCTACACACACACACACACACACACACACACACACACACACACACACAAGTGTATGGGTCCACATGTACATGCCAGTGATGTGGAGACCCGAGGCCATGTTGAGTGTCTTCCTTAAACTCCTCCCACCTTGTATATCAAGGCACGGTTTCGACTGACCTGGAGCTCCATGCTTTGGCTAGTCTGCATAGCGAGCTTGCTCCAAGGTTCCTTGGCTCGGCCTCCCTAGCTCTGGGTTCACAGGAGGGCTGCCACACCCCATGACTTTTACCTGGGATCTGGGGGTCTATGTTCTGGTCCTTTCCTGCAGAGCCATCTCCTCAGCCAAATATGGATTTTTCCACAGCTCATTAAATGACATTCGCAGTACAGTCTGACCTTGTGTTTACAAACTAGGGACGGGCATGTGCACGGAAAAGGTCCAGATGGATGCTTCCAAGCTCTATGTCCCACATCCCTGAAGATAATAGTAAAGATAATAGTGAAGATAATAGTAGGTTTGCCTCAGAGGCTTGTTGGGAGGATTAAGCGAACCATACTTTGGACTCCGTTGGTCTCCCCTGCCCAGCACTACGTGTGTGGGACTGGCAAAGGCTCTGCCGAGGATCGCCCGCATTGTCACGCACAGCACGGTTGCTCAGCTCCACTCACGGTGCTTCTTTTCCGTGTCAGGACCTAAAAGGGAACTGTCACCTCATCGTAAGTAGAAAGGTAGATTTAGCCGCATTGTGAGTAGACAGCAGTGAGGATTAACATGAGGGAAATAAAAAGGTGTCACTAAACACTGATAAAAAGGGTGTCACTAAAATATGATTTAAAAAAGGGATGACCAAAACCTAGGTCAGGTTGTGATCATTGTGCTGGTGATAGTGCCTTGTGTCTGAAAACATGAGGTACAATCTCACACATACACACACACACACACACACACACACACACACACACACACACACACACACACGTCACACCAGTGACAGCTTCCTGGCTTTGACACAATGCTCTAGTCACATAAGAAGTGTCCTGGGTGAAGGACACATGCAGGTTTATTTCCAGCTGTCTTTGCAACTTCCGGTGAAGCTGCAATCATTTTTTTTTTAAGCAGAAAGCAAATCCAAAGATTGATTTTTTTTCCCCCTGAGTCCAAGATAGATTCTCCTCTGTTAAAATGAGACTCCTGTGAGCATGGCTGTCAGCCATGCTAACTCTACCCCCAAGACTTCCTGACTGATTGGAGAGCCTGAAGAGAGCTCTTCCCATGGAAATCAAAGGCACAGAGTGTGGAACCACTGGATGTCCATGCGTGTTGAGTGACTCTCTGTGGCGTTACTGTTTTCTCTGCTGCTTCAGTGGGGCAGCTCATGGTCCTCTGTGCCAGGGAGAATACCTTCCTATCCCAACCCATTCAGAGCTGCCCCTACTTGAGAACCCAGATGTGCACCATCCTCTTCTGGGTGCCCTCAGGGACTGGAACCAAGCATCTCAAAACAGGTTGTCTGAGTTCTGTCCACAACTCTCACTGTACAGCCCCCATTTGGTCTTGGGAAGCCCTCGCCAAGTCAGACTTCCCCCCTTTGTCAAAGAGGGGCCTTTGAGAGTGGCTCAAGGGTTCCAGAGCTAAGAGCCTGAAAGGCACCAAATCCTCCCCTAAGCCCAACGCTGTGGGAGCTTTCCTGGGGAGACGGACTAGACCTGTCTTCAACCCTCTCCCTGATGATCCTGGGACCAGAGAAAGATATGTCCCTGGGACATAGAAGCATCAGTTAGGGACAAACCAAGGAAGCTGGTCACTTTAACCACAGCAGCCCGTAACCACATGTGTCTAAAGAGGACTTGAAATGTGGCTGGTCCAACTGAGCTGAGCTGAAACCATGAAACCTACAACAGATGCCAAGAAAGCTATATATGAAAAGGAGAACGTAGAAGATAATAATCTTTAGGCTGTATGTGTGAGTGTGAGTGTGTGTGTGTGTGTGTGTGTGTGTGTGTGTGTGTGGTGTGATGTGTATGTGTATTAGTTTTTGTGAGCAAGTAAGTGTGTATGTGTGTGTGTATGGTGTGTGTGTGTATTAGTTTTTGTGAGTGTGTGTATGGTGTCTGAGTATGTGTATTAGTTTTTGTGAGTGAGTGTGTGTGTGTGTGTATGTGTATTAGTTTTTGTGAGTGTGTGTGTGTGTGTGTGTGTGTGTGTGTGTGTGTGTGTATGGAGTCCAGATATCTTCCCTATTTGCTCTCCACGTTATTTTTTGAGACAGGTCTTTAATGTATTTTTTTTTTCAGATAGAGTCTCTCTGTGCCTTTTTTTTTTTCTTGAGACGGGGTCTCTCACAGATTCTGAAGTTCCTTGATTTGCTTAGGCTGCCTGGCCTCACGATGAGCTCCCGGATCTGCTTGTTTCTGCTCTGCTATTGCAGTGTCAGCCAGCGCATCTGGCTTTTTATGTGCTTTCTTGGGATTTGAACTCAGACCTTCATGCTTGTGAAGGAGCTACTGACTACGCCATCTTCTTGGCTCTAATCATTTCTGTATGTTGACTGACACTCAAGACACCTTGGATAAAGAAAATGTTATTAAAGTAATTCTAATTTAAACTCATGTTAAAAGATTTTTAATGATCCTATATCAAAAACCTTTAAGTAATATTTTATCCGAGGCTTGGGAGTCTATTGTGAGAACCCCCAAAGGCTGCAGACCTTCTTGAGAGCTAATCTTCAGATCCCTTCCCAGCTAAGATGGCGTCAGGTGCCTGCCAAGTGGGTGCCTAGGCTTTTCTTTATGGGAAGTGTTGGCACATACCCACCTCCATGTGCATGGTCTCATCCAGCCAAGGCTGGCCTCACACTCACTGTGCTACTGAGAATGGTTTTGAACTTCTGGTCATCCTGCTTGGGCTTAGTGCGGGAGCGCCCACAGGCACTGCCAAGGCTGCTTTAGGCAGTGCTAGAGATCAAGCCCAGGACTTCATGCATGCTAGGCAAGCACTCCATCAACTGAGCCACACGTCCCAACCCTACCCGCCAGCCTGTCCCATTCCCTTGTAGAAAGGTGCTCCCAAAAGCCTAGGGCTGCTTCCCTTCAGGGCCCTGTGATTTTCAGCTGTCAGATGAATTCCAATCTGATAAAGGCAGGAACTGCCGAGATGCTAAAGAGTTCAGGTCACGGCCTGATGCTAAGAAGAGCCTTTGTCTTCCACCCCAGAGACTGAAACCATGGCCAGCTGGAGGCCAGGTCACTAGGGGGAGTGGTCAAGTGGAGCGGAGATCAAGGAGGAGGCTCTTCTGGGACATCACTGTCTGAAAGAAACCAAATAAAAATGGGAGCAAGAAGTGAAAAAGCTCTGTAAGCCATGAGAACAAACAGCACTGACAGCTAGAGAGATGATGGCTTGGTGACTAAGAGCACTTGCTATGCAAGAGTAAGGACCCACGTAAAAAGCCAAGTGAGACTGCAGGGTCGCTAGGGCTGACTGGCTGCCAGCCTTGATCTACCCTGTCCCAAAGGAATGAGGCAGAGGGGGAGAGACCAAGACACTCAATGCTCTCCTCTGTCATCTTTGCATGTCCTCAGACAGGTGTGTGTGCCCACACTAACCTGCACACACACACACACACACACACACACACACACACACACACACACACAGAGGTTCACTCTATGCAGCAATGACAGAGTGAAGTCCCCCCTTCATTGCCCTTGTACCTTCCTCTACTAGCCAGTAGATAAAAAGCAGGACAGTGTCCATATGGAGGCAAGGTTCCACCACTGTTCCGGGTAAGGAGAAGAGGGGACAATATGGCTGATGCCTGGAATTCTCAGGAATTTGGGATCCACCCCAAATCTCCAGGAGACACAGCTCCTTTGACTACACAGGGTATGGTGACTCCCATTAACCCTTTCACTTACCCAGCATGCTTAGGGGCCTGAGGTGAGCTAGACACATTGGTTTGTTCAGGCATCTTCACTGACCATGATACGCTAGAATATGAAACCCCAGAATAAAATGAGTGAATGGGAAGAGACATTAGAGAACTCCAGAAAGGACTAAGGGAGCTTCCTGTGGAGGGCTGTGGCTAGCCTTGTTGGGAGTGACTCCCCCAAACCAGGAAAAGCAACTCAGTTCCTTTGCATATTCTGGTCAGTTCTAGGACAGGGAAGGCCCTTGGCTTCACTGGGTTCTCAAACAAGTAGTTTTATTGTGTGTGCCCTGTGTGGGGGTTGCATAGGCCACAGGCTGGAGTCCTGAGAATCACCCTCTGAGGGCAGAAGCCAGATCTGGGCTCAGATGGCTCCTGACTGGGCACCACTGTTCTTTGTCACTTCCTGGCCTTTCCCAGCATCCCCCCAAGGCAAGCAGAACCCCAGTTCCAATGTGGCTGCCCAAGACCCACGAGGAGGAGTAAGTGTGGATTCAAGATGTCTTCCATAGTCTTGTTTTCATCCATGTTAATATTCCTGGCAGCCATCTTGTGGGTTTCCTCTCTGGGGCCTTTCAGACCTTGATTCCAGGAAACAAGCAAGGGTTTTATTTCTTGCAGATCCATTTGTAAGTGATTGTGAAGGCTCTCATGATGTCCCCATCGTGCATGTGGATCTGAGGATCACTCTTCCAGACTCCGTGCTTCCTCACTCACTGCTGTCTAAAACAAGGATTTTAAAAGAGATTTTCTTTATGTTTTTATTTTATGTGTACATGTGTGTGTGTCTGTGACAATATGCGTACTTGCACACAGTACCTATGGAGGCCAGAGAGGGGGTCAGAGTCCCTGGAGTCAGAATTACAAGCAGCTATGGGCCTCCCAATGTGCGTACAAGGAACCAAACCCCAGTCCTGTGCAAGAGTAGGAAGAATTCCTAATAGCTGAGCCACCTCTCCAGTTCTTCGTGCATATGTCGCACAAGGCCTTTGGACGCTCTGCTCCACTGTTGACCACCGTATGGTCAACTGCTAGAACAGGAAGACCCCCAGCAAGTGGCGAATCATGTGTTTGGATGTGTGGCTTCCAACAGTCTGAAACAATGGGCTGTAGAGTCAACCCTCGATCTGTGTCCCCACCCACGGGAAACAGAATACACTCGCATGCACGCATGTGTGTGCACATGCGTATACACATCCTCACGGAAGTGGTTAACAGTGACCAGAGGAGAGCTAATGAAGAGTCATCCAGATAGGGTCATTGTCAAGGGATATGGAAAAGAGCCAAAGAAGCCTACGTGTGGGCAGAGGGTGTGACCTGACTGGACCTGGTGGGACTTAAGCATACAGGGAGGGCTATGGCTATGGCTCTCTCAGCTGACAGGCAGTGGCCTGGCAAAGAAGACATTGGGGGAAGGGGTGGGAGGGCCTCTGTCCCACTCTTCCTATCCTTTGCTTCTACTTTCCTCACAGCACCTCTATTGGCTCAAGCCAGCCAGACTGGAGAGTGCTGGGAAGCCTGGGGTTGATCCAGTCACACGGAAGCATCAGCACTTGAGGGGTCGGCCTAGCAAAGTTCAGAGAATGGTCCTGAGCAATGCACAGGCAAAGTCCCATCACAGCTGGAGCAGAGGCACCGTCACCCACACTGTCACCTACACTGCTGTGGTGGTATCACTGGGTAGAAAACTTCCCTAATACCAGCAGTTGGCTTTCTATGTTTTGGTTCCCCTGGCTCAGAAATCAAGGAAGGGCTTAGTAGGTCACTTTGGTATAGGAGCTCCATGAAGTTAGTTGATGGCTGACTCAGCAGTCCTGATGGCTGACTCAGTGGTCCTGATGGCTGACTCAGCAGTCCTGATGGTTGGCTCAATGGTCCTGATGGTTGGCTCAGTGGTCCTGATGACTGACTCGGCAGTCCTGATGGTGAGTGGGAGCTAGGCAGAGATCTCTGATCGTTCTTGAACTGGCCTAGCATCTTCACAAGGCTTGTCTATATGGCTTCCTTACAACATGGTGGCCTTGCTATGGTAGAACACCATATAGGGCTTGGGGCTTTAGTACAAATGTTGGGTATACCTGCAAGGATCACCTTATCTCCTGTCACACAAAGTCACTATTTCCGTGATCTAACACTCAGCCAACCATTAAAGTTGGCTCAGATTTAAAAGGCAGGGCCATAGCTTTGAAGACAAATATTCAAACACTGGAAGGTTTCTTATCCTTGGGTGTATGGGGAGGTAGTCACAAATGTCTGAGACGGGGTGGAGGAGGAGACAGGAGCAAAACAGATATTTCCCTCAATGTGGGAAGAGGGTACTTTTCAGCAACAGGAAGACAGGACCAGAAAAAGTGCCCAGCCATTCACACAGCCAGGGCCAGAGAGCAGAGCCTGTCTCCAGAGACTCTGCGTCCAGTGGTAAAGGACACAGGATAGTGGAGACAGAGTTGCGCTCTCCCACGCCAGAGCCAAGAGCTCACAGCTGGTTTTCCTCCCACATCTGCCTCCCAACTTCATCCCTGGAAGGAAGCAAGGAGGAAGCACAATTTCGAAGAGTGATAGCAAGCCCAGCTTTCACTTTCTGGGAACTGGCTGGGGAGATGGCTTCCAAGTGCCAGGTACCTCCCAGGCCCTCCAGGCAAGGGCTGGGCCCTGGCTGGCCTGCAGGGGAGACAGCAGGCAAGTTGACTCCTCCAGAGTGTAGGGTTATTTGCTTCTCACTACAACTCTAAGTCTTGGGTATCAGCTTCTCAGAGACCCCCTCAGGGCCTTTCCCCTGAGGCTTCTGAGAGGCCTCCTATAGAACCAGGCCCTCTTAGACCAGAACCAAAGTGTGCTGACCTGTCACCTCTTTGTTCAAAGGAAACCTTGACCTAAGTGAAATACCCCCTAGAGGAGACGTCCTGTGCCCACAGGCCGAGGGCTCTAGAGTCCCTGCCCAAAGCCCCTGAGCCTAACTTGAGAAACCTGAGGGCTTCAGTGTGGAACAAGGGTGGCTATGGGCAAGTACCATGTGGTTATTGGTGGGAGGTGGAGTGGGACCAACTGACAGAGCTACGGTGAAGCTCCTGGTGAAGCTGGTGGAGTCAAGGCATGCATGGACACTATCCTTTGCTCCTCCTGACTCTCGGCCCATTTCCCTGCCTGGCTTCTTCCGACTGCTTTTCACAAAGTGAGCCTGCCACTTCTAGTCACACCTCTGCCTTCCCTCATTGCCCAGTAGGGATACACACTGAACGGGTGCTGGGACCTAGGGTTACATATTTGTTTCAAGACTAGGGTCCCCTCTACTCCGTTGGTGCAAGGTAAGGGAGGCAGGATGTGAGAGCCAGCCTTGAAGAGTCTGAAATCTAAGTCTCCCGTTTTACAGATATGCAAACTGAGGCTCAGACAGGAGAGACCTTCCCCTAGGCAACTCTAAGGAAGTATTGGGAGGCAGGGCATGTCCCAGGGTAAGCAGCTGTACTCATTCCTTTGCCCTTTACTGTGATCAAAATCTGGAGAAGCAAATTAGTGGGGGAGGGGTTTGCTTTGGCTCACTGTTTAAAGGGATAAAGTCCATCATGACAGGCATGGTGGCAGGAGCATGAAGTGGCTGGGCACGTTATGTCTATAGTCAGGAAGCACAAGAATGATAAGGACATAGGGTCTGGTCATCAAACTTCATGGGCTGTCCCCAATGACCTACTTCTTCCCACAAGGCTCCGCCTCCTAAAGATTCCACAAACTTCCCAAACGGCACTGCCAGGTGGGGACCAGGTGGTCAAACCCATGAGCCTGTGTGGGACATTTCAGACTCAAACCACAGCAAAGGCAGATCCTGCAACTGTGGTTCTTCTGCTTGGGGCCATTGGTTGACTCGTCCTGCTTCAGCCCCCACAGGTGGTGAGCAGTTCCCAATCAGACTAGTTTTCAGACTCGTGGGAATTATGTTAAAAAAAAATCCAGGGCACCCATGTCTGCAGTGGTCCTGATGTGTCATCATTCCCAGCACTCCCAGCATGCCCAGTGTTCCCAGCACTCCCAGCATGCCCAGCGTTCCCAGCACTCCCAGCACTCCCAGCATGCCCAGCACTCCCAGCATGCCCAGCATTCCCAGCATTCCCATTATGCCCAGCATTCCCAGCATGTACCACTGCAAGGCTGAGATGCTAAGGTCTGGGAGGAAGAGATGCCATGGCAACCTGGACTCCACAGCCATTATTATCAGACTTCATCCCTGAGCCCAACCTAAATGTCCTCCACTATGATGCCCTTAGCTGAGGACACCTGTCCCCCACCTACCAGTGATGCCAGTAAGCTGAGTGCCTTTGTTCAGCCTGTGGTCAGAGCCACCCTGAAGCTCTCAGGAGGGCAGTGACCAGACTGAAATGTGGCTCTCCTGCTCTCTGGGCACCTCTTATTCCATGAACCCCCATGCCTCTCCCCTATGCCCTGGGTACTACTCCCATGCTCAGAGGACAGAGGTAGAGACAAGGGAGAAGCCCACCCACTCCTCCTCTGTTGAAATACCTCAGGGAGCACTGCATGTGGACAGGAAGCAGGGCTCACTGAGGGACAAGGGACCTTGGCTCTAGCCCTAGTTCTGCAAGAGACAAGTCACTCAGGTTTCTGCAGTGTGAGGCTACAAATGACACATGTCCTCCCTCTCTAGGGGTCACAGAGAAACCATAAGAGAAAGGCTGTGCTCGGGAGCTCACAGAGATAACAGACGTGTGTGTGTGTGTGTGTGTGTCTGTGTGTGTGTGTGCGTGCGCGCGTGCGTGTGTGTGTGTGTGTGTGTGTGTGTGTGTGTGTGTGTGTAGTGTAGTGTAGTGTACATTCATGTTAACAGCTGACCAAGCCAAAATGTTTACCCCAGCAAAGCCAGGGAAGAGGGGAGCCCCTTCAAGAACCTGAAGAATCCACTCTGCCCAGGACATCACCAAAAGAAGGTTCCATGTAAGCCCCAGGATCCCACACTGCACGGCAGAAACAATTACGCCCTTGAGTAAGAGGGCCTGCCCTGACTTTGAGATCCTCAACACTGTGCCGCCATGGCCACGTCCAAGGCTACGACTGCCCTGCCTTCATCCTGTTAATGCTCTTCTAGGCTCAGCACAGCCAATTGTACATCCCACACTCTGTTCCTCCACATAGGTTAGCCACAAAAAGCCAACAACAAACAAACCAAAAACCTGGCTTTCTGGGGTGGGGCCAGCCAGAGGCTCACTTCAATCACCAGTATTTCTAGGAGCAATGCTAATTCAGGCCTTGCTTCCTGCCACAGTTGAAGCTGCTGTTGCTTAGCATAATATACGTAAGGTTCCTTCATACGTGTGAAGAATTTTAGAATTTATTTCCTCTTCGAGGCTAAATAATATTCCATCTGCGGAAATACCCTTGGAATGTGTCTCCTTGGTGACTCTGAGTCCAGGCAAGCTGACGGTGAGGAAAGATCATCTGTGGGTGAGCATTTGGCTTGCTTGTGCCTTTGGACTAATGTAAGCAACACTTATACAAGACAACACAGCAAGCTGTTCATGCTGCCTGAGCCACACGCTAGACACGCCTTTGTAACAGAGTTCTGTCCATCTCTATAACGGTGGAAACAGGAGCTCAAAGGTCAGTCACAATCCAAGTCCACATAGAATGAAACGCAGAGCCTGGTTTTGAATTTGTATCTGCATCCATCCCCTTTCTTTGCCTTCTGTATTCTGCTGAAACACCCACTGTATAAGCAGTTCATGCCGGCCTCTGAGACAGGGGTTGGAGCTGGTGCGGTGTAGAGTTGCCTAGGTGCCTGGGACCACGGGTTCTGACTCCAGACTGTCCAAGTTCAAAAGTTGGTGCCTCTCATTGACTAGCTGTATGACCTTGGCCAAGTAACTTAACCTCTTGGTGCTGTGATTGATTAGTGATGTCTGCTATGGGCTTAGGACAAGGTGCATACATGTGTCTCATATCTGCCTCCAGACCAGAGGAAAAGTTTGCTTCAAGCCATATCTTACTTCCAGGCTATATCCAGATTGTTGATCTTGGAATCTTGGAAGCAATGATGTTTCTTCCAGAGCCTCAGGAGGGGAGAGGCCCAGTTGAGGATGATCCACAGCATGGCTCACGAGGGCTGTGGTTTCACCTGGCTTATAGTCTATTTTCCCAGTGCTGGCAATGTGGGCCCTGAGGAGGAGATTAAAGTAGCAGGACCCCTCCCACCCCGAGCTCTGCACAAGCTGCTCTGTGAACTTACTAACCCTTAAATACTGCTTCATGCTCAGGGTCTCTCCACATTTCTGATGATTTTCCAAGGTCCCCAGAGGTTCTTCCCCAGAGTTTCTTTGGCTGTAAGGCTCTCTCTGCCTGTCTTCTTGCCTTCTAGATGGGTTTGTTAAAGCAAATCTTTATCTGAGATCCAGAGAGAGGTGCCCCTAGATTCTGCCTAGGAGGGTGTCTGTGAACCCCAGTGCAGAGCAGAACTGCACATGTTGGACATGGAGTGGGAGACGACACAGAGCACCCATCAGTGTGGTTCAGGGCTAACAGAGGAGCAGTTCAATGGCATCTGTGTGTGAGTGTCACCTACGGCTATGGTGACCAGCAGGGACACATGAGTGGGTAATGACATAGAGACAACACTGGAGTGGTCATGGGGCGTTGGGGGGACAACAGTATGGTGGGCAGCTCTATAAGGTCACCCTGAGTCACTGACAGGTAGGTGACAATACCAGCAGCCGAAGACAGAGACTGGTGGTGACCGGGTGCCAGAATATGGAGGCCAGTGCAGGGGTTCAGCATGACCGGATCTACGGGACATGCTGGGCCTGTGTCTTGGAGACACTGCACATGCCAGAATCAGGTCCAGGGCGAGTGGGTTTTCTCCACCAGTGGAGAGTGATTTGGAGCGAAGGCCTGTCCTTCTGCCAGCACGCCCGGCTCCTCTGTGTCCCAGGGTGATCTTTCACAGATGCCGAAAAGCTAGGAAGTGTAATTATGGGGAAATTGCACTCCGGCAAACGAGTACAAGTCCAGGGCTGCCAGGCCTCATTCCTCACCTGAGCCCTGATTGCGGCCGACAGCCTCACATCTGCATGTGCTTTGCAGAGGGGAGGAGGGGGTGCGGAGACCCCAGCCTCTCTGCCCAAGGCTCCCCTCAGTCAGGAGGAGCTGAGGCCTGGGGCGCATTCCTGGATTCTGGGGCCAAGGGAGGAAAGGGGGTGGACTCTGGGAAGAGATGGAGCCTGGGCTTGCTCAGTTCTCACCTCCATCTTTACTGGTAGAGAAACTGAGGTTAGGGACAGTCCAGGGACACCTGTGAGTTCACACACAGGCAGCGTCACGCCTTCAGCATTCAGCCCTGAAGCCCTGGGCATGCGCAGCTGGGACCTCTGGCTCCCACCCTTCCATGCTTCTCAACTAGAGGAGAGCAAATGGCCACCATTCAGTTCTACGTTCCTCAGACCCCTTTCCCTCTCCCAGCCTCTCCAGTGCTACCATTGGCACCAACCTACTGGGGAAGCTCAGAAGCTTCCAGGAGAGGTGGCCTCCTGCCCTCCCCACGGGCCCTCCTCTTGGCTCTCCTTCCTGTCCCAGGCTAGTTCCAGAGCAAAACCAGGCCCTTCTGGTCTAAACCCTCATGGACTTACTAAATGGGGGACATTCATTGTCTCCTGCTGCGTCCCCTGTATAGACACACTTCCTCTTATTGAACACAGGTCTGCACCCTGCTCTTCTGGCTAGGAACTACCCATACCAGCGTTTCCCAGGTAGTCCAGGCAACTTCTCCTGGCGGCCAAAGAAGACACGTGGCCTGTCTCTGACCAATCAGAGTCCTTACCTGCTGTAAAGCCATTGGGGGCAGGAAGCTGGCCTCCATTTCCTTCTGAGGTGACAGAAAAGCAAGCCGTAAGCTTGGGGGATGCTAGACAAGCCCAAGACAGAAGGGGAAGATAAGATGCAGAGAGAGGGGTTCCAGGTGGGAGCTAGAAATAAATTACCGTTAGCATTTTGGAACTTTTCATTTTACGCTACCGCTATTTCCGAACCCCTTTTGTATCATCCAGGGGCTCCATTCGTCCGTTCTATTCTGGCCTGTCCCATTCCTTTCCACTCTCCTAACTGTGGCTGGAGTTCTCCCTCTTGAGACCAGGAGACCTGGTGAATGGTGCTGCCTCAACGCCAAAGCCTGTATTAGGACAGGTGGACGCGGAGGAAGTTGGCAATAGAATTGAGGTAGGACTGGACTGACCCAGGCGCTACCCTCCTGCCAGGGACCCTGTGGCGTGGCAAAAGTTTGCTAAGAGTAAGTAGGCATCAAACGGATCGATGGAAACGTCCAGAGGATTTTCGGCTTAAGGCCTGGAGAAATGGGGAAGAGGTGTGGGGACGTAGATGCTCCTCAATGCCAGTCACCATTGGAAGCAGCAGTGTGAGGCCAGCTGAAACTGGAGGAATGTGGGTAGGCAGGTCACTTTACTCAGGTACAAGCCTGGCTGTGCAAAGGTGAGATCTGTCTCAGGTGCTGGTTGTGGGCGGGAGGGGTCCCACCACTCTCTGAATACCAAGGAGGGAAGAGATGAGGATGGACCTCTTCTCAATGGTTCTGATAACTCAAGCACGATGATTGGGTCATATCTGAGGAGGAGGAGGAAGAAGAAAAAGAGGAGAAAGAGGAAGGAGAGGAAGGAGAGGGGGAGAGGAGGAAGAAGAAGAAGAGGAGGAGGATATCCAGGATGTGCATGGTGTCAGAACACCTGTAACTTCTGTCAACTTCCATGGCACTTGTGATCTACTTTTCTCTGACAACCACCACCCAGGTGACATATCGTTATTCCTACTGCTCAGAACACTGAGGTCAACATTGTTCCTCAGAGCTGAGAGTCTATGGGACTTTGTCCCCGGTCACATCCCCTGTTGGTACTGTGTCCATCTTTCATCAGTTTTTTTTTTTCCAGGTCAGGAAGCCATGGGGCTGAGTTGTGTCTTTTCCAGGCCTCTTTGTAGGATTCTTACTAACTCCCTTTCATGTACAGCAGCATGAGGCTCTGTCCAACAGAGGCTGGTCCTCCCCGTCTCCCCTCGTCTATACAAATCCCACACCTCTCCAAGGCTTAGGGCAGGCCCAGATCCACCAAGTTCTTCTTTGGCCCTTAACATATTGGTTCTTTTTATTGTCTGCTCCCAGAGTCCCTCGAGGGCTGGCTTCTACACCAGCACCCCTGAGAAACATCATTCCCAAGGACTTGCCCCTCCACCTGAGGCCTGCTTCTAGCATGCCACCAGGAAGAGGCTGGAAGTCTGTATTCCCCATACAGCTCAGTACCAAGATTCCCAGGCCTGAGCACCTCTGTGCACTCTGTATTTACCTAAGAGACCGCTCCTAGCATCTCTCCATGGGAGCCTTTCCTAAGACAGGATGAAGCTCAGGGGTCCTCACAGCTCCTCTGCACCAGGTCCTAGGGCCATCCATGTCCCCTCAAACTTGTCACCACTAAAACCCTTATACTGACAAGAAGGCTCACCTCAGGTGAGGCGCCTCTCCTCTCTGTGTCTTGGTCTTCTCAACGGTCAGACTGAGGCTTGACCAATCCTTCCTAAGACCTCCTAGGAGAACCTTTCTCTGCAGAGGATCTCCAGATGGAACCAGAGAAAGTATCAGAGAAACTTGGGCCCAGGGGGATACTCTCTCATGACAGGCAGCCATCAGCCAGGCTGGTGGTGATAATATTTATCATCATCTGTTACAGCATTATAAAATTATACCCTTTTCGTGCATTTTTCCATTTCTTCCCATTAATCTCTGATTGGCCATTGAAGTTCACTTAAGTTTTAGTCTTTTTGAGATAGGCTGTTATATCCCCAGCTGATCTAGGGTTCACTATGTAGCCTAGGCTGGCCTCAAACGTGTAGCAATCATTCTACCTCAGAGTCCTGAATACTGAGATCATAGACATGTGCCACCATACCTAGTTAAAACCCATTTAATAGCTGGGAATGCCAAGGCACATGGAGGTGATGTGACTCTCATTGTCCCACCAGCAACTGGCCAAGACAGACCTTGAGGCAGAGGAGCCCTGGAGCTCCTGTTGCTTCTTGGCCACCTCTCAGGCAAGCCCGAGTGGCCGAAGCAGGCCGTTCTAGCTCCTTCTTCCCTCTGCGACTGCTGGATTCCCGAGGTGTCAAGCCTCGTTAGAGCAAGTGAGGCAGGCTAGTGCGGAGAGGCAGATGACAGGTATACAGTCTGACCGTGGCTCCCTTCAAATCATCAGCCTGTCTGGGGCGGGAACATGCCTGGAAGCCGGGCAGAGGCCCCTGGCTTGGCTGCACAGTCTCATGCATATTAGAAACATCTTTGGCACTCCTTTCCCTTATTGCTCCGACTGCCTGCCTGAAGTTTTCCCCCTACCCTACAGAAGCCGACAGAGTATGTTAGCTGTGCAGCTCCCCGGCTTCAGAAAAGCCCCCCAAGAAATGGCTACCCGGGAGGAGAATCGTGATTGGCTGGCATCTGTGGAGACTACTGAGGCAAGACTGGGCCCTGGTGAGTCTGACCAGGCAGGTGTTCCTGCCCTTGCCCAAGGGGCAAGTCCGATCTTCATGGACCATGGATAATAACTCAGAAAAGTTGAGTGGTCTGACAAGAGTCACAAATCAAGTCAGTACTGAGGATGCAACCAGGATTTGTGCAGCTCCAGCAATTTGCACTCACAATTTGGACTGTTTAAATGCTGCCCTGGGAAGTCATGTGACTTGGGGACTGAGCTGACTTCTGGCATTGTGCTGCTGTCCAAGCTGTGTGACTCTGGGCAAGCTACTCGCCCTCTCTGAACTCAATTCTCTCTTCTATAAAACAAAGAGAAAAATAGCAACCACTTCACTAGGAGCAATGTCTTTGACAAAATAACCAAGATTATGATAGTCATGGCCTGGGGTTGGGGATTTAGCTCAGCGGTAGAGCCCCTGCCTAGGAAGCACAAGGCCCTGGGTTCGGTCCCCAGCTCCGAAAAAAAGAACAAAAAAAAAAAAAAATGATAGCCATGGCCACCATAGGCTAAAGGTGGTAGGTAAATAGTAAATAGTAACCGCAGATAGAAGAATTAAGGTGACAAAACAATGCTTGCTAACTGATAGAACCGTGTGCAGGGGAAAAGATCTGTTTGTTTCTGGAAGATTCCATCAACAATAAAACAGATGCTGGAGACAGAAAATCTGGTATAGCTGGTCACAGACCAGCAGTTGGGAAGCCGAAGCAAAGAGAAAGACTGGGGTAGAAAAGCTGGCCCTATTCTGAGCCTGACAAGCCCTGCCTCTCTGAGCAGATAGAACTGTCCAGGGGGGGTCTCTTGTACTGCACACGCCTATGAGGAAGGCAGCCAGCCAGGCCCTGGCGCCCATTCATCCTTCGCCTGCTGCTCAATCAAAAGCATGTCCCGGTCCCCGCCCTACAGGAAGCTTTTGTTTAGCAGGGGAGGGGGAGCCAGAGAGGAGCACCCAGTGCCACATGCTCCTGTCCCCCACATCATGCCTGCCACAGCCCAGGTGGGCGGGAGGCTGCAGAAGACCTAGCCACCCACCAAGCGAGGCTCCAGAGGCCTGGCACGAGAGCCTGGCACCACCAGGAGAGGTGGCGGCTGTCAGCACCAGGAGAGCAGCATTCCAAGACTCAAGAATAGCCCAACCACAAGACAAGGAGGCCCTCCCTGTTGGGAGCTTCTTCCTCCCCCTGGAGCTTCAGGGACACATGTTGGGAGGCCTGCGGTTTCCTGGAACTGCTAGGAGCAGGGCCAGTTTCCAGGTAGACACCATTTCCCCGTGACAATCGGTCCTCAAAGCCGTGACATGGCTGAGTGGGGAAGAGATGACTCCTTCCTAGTGTTAGGGGCAGCCAACCAACTGATGTCAGTAACAAGAAAGAACTAGCCATGCCACCACCCACCGGAAGAGATTCCAAGCTTTTATTATTTGTGTGAGACCCAGGACCTTATAAAAGTGTTGACTGAGCCTGAATCCCACAGGGAACACCAGAAAAAGCACAGAGACTTCAGATGCATGATGATCCTACAGTGTTGGGCTGTTCAATTATTAAATAACACAGTGCCCTGTGCCAGGTCCTGTTGCTCTGGGGTTGGGTTGTATCATGGCAAAACGAGACCACCGTTCTCACTTCTCGCCTTCCTAAATGAAGGTAAGACATGGGAAGAGCAATAACAGACATCAGAGAAGGACAGCAGGCACCTGCAAACAGAAGACAATTTGGGCAGCAGCTACCTAGTTAGCCATTAGGGAGGGACACGGACACCAGGGAGAACGGTTAAGAGGCAGTGGCGAATCATGAAGGCAGTGTTTGAAGTCTTGGAAAGCATTCTGCATTTGCTTCTAAGTGGACAGAGGCCACCAGAGCATGGTAAGTAGAGGCAGACTGTCTTAATGTCTCTTTCCGACAGCTGTGGGTAGTGAAGTGTGGAGGATAGGGCAGGCCCCACCAGAGAAGATGCTGGATCCCAGGAGTCCCGGGGACAGTGGGCAGGATTCTGGGAGGTGAAGTCACAGGGATGCTAAGGGGATAGACAATGAGGAGAGCTAAGAATTGGGTGTAAGCCAGAATGACAGACATGGATATTGTCACTCAGGTGGCTGTCCTAAGAGTGGATGCAGACTGGTTTCCATAGCCTGAGAATGGTCTCAGAGGAGGGAGAGTGGGAGAACGGGCAGCTAGACTGGAAGACCACACTCTGGTGCCTCAGTAAGTTGGGTACAGTCTCTGGCATGAAGAACTAGAGGAGAGGCAGATAGACTCCAGAACAACAAAACGAGAGAGCTGAAGGAGTCTGGGATGTAGGCAGCCCTGTGACATCACCACCACTTACTAACAGCACCCTTAATGTGCATGCAAGTCAAAGGAGCTGCGGAGACAGCTCAGCAGGGAAGAGCACCTACGGACAGCGACAGCGGAGCCTGGGTTCAACCCCCACGACACAGATGGTGTGAAGGGAAAACCATCTCCCAGAAGGTGTTTTTGTTTGTTTGTTTTGTTTTTCCTGACCTCCACGAGCACTAAATAAATATAATTAAAAAATTTTAAGTTTCCAATAATGGGCTGTGAAGATACTGGGTAAAAACCCTTGTATGAGTTAGAAGACCTCAGTTCATTCTCCAGAACCCACATAAAAAGCAAGATGAAACAGGGGACATCTGTACTCCTAGCCCTTCTAAAGTGAGGTGTCAGGAAAATCAGCTAGACTCTCAGGAGCCAGCCAGCCTGGAAAACACAGCATGGCAGAAGTAAATTCTGCCTCAATAGGTGGGAGAGAATTGATTCCCAAAATTACCCTCTGACCCTGACCTTTGCACAGGGGCTATGGCTTGGACATATCTCACACACACACACACACACACACACACACACACACACACACACACACACACACACACACCCCTTACATGAGTACAAAAAAAAAGTAAAACACAGCTAAGCACAAAACATTCAAAATATAAACGTATTTTATGTCCACAATTTTTATCCTTTCCACCCATCCTTGTGTTCTTCTGTTCTTTCTCTCTCCCTCCTTTTCTTCCCTTTCCTCCTCTGCTCTTTCTTTGGAACTGGGAATGAACCCTGGGACCTTATGCATATTAGGTAGGCACCCTACCATGGATCTATATTCCCAAACCTCTTTTTAATTTTTAGTTTGAGATAATGTCTCACTGAGTTGCCCACAATGGCTGTAAACTTAGTTTGTAGCCCAGGGAGACATAGAACTTGTGACCTGTCTGCTTCAGCATCACTAGTATCTGGGATTTTAGGCCAGGCTAAGTCTACTTATTCCTTGGTGATTATGAGTAATATTGAAAAAGCGTGCGCACCAGCCCTTACAATACACCATCTCTGCTCCTTGTTGCAGCTTTCCAGTTCATACTTGTGACAATTAATATCCACTGTCAGCCTGATGAGACATAACAAATACCTGGATTACAGGCCTCTAAGTAGCCTGTAGGAGATCAACTTGATTAGATTAATTGAAGTGGGAAGACCTGCCCACTGTGGGGGGAAACATTCTCTATGCTGGGATAATGAGCTATATAAAAAAGAGGAAGAGAGTTGAACTTTATCTCTCTCTGCTTCCTGACTGTGGATACAATGAGGCCTATTGCCCTAAAGTCCTGCTGCCTCAGTTTCCCTGCAATGCCAGGTTCTAACCTTGTTGAGTCAAAATAAACTGTTTTCACCAGGGTATCTTATCACAATGACAGAAGAGAACCCAAGACAACACTCACGTCAAATGACAGGTTTAGCAAGTCCTACTTGGAAACTATACATTGCTTCTTGTCACTTGAAGAATCTTCTCTGCCTTAATGTCACATTCGAGTTGCTTTCATGGGCAGACACAATAGAAAAATGCTAGAGGCAGACAATCGTGATTTTGGAGGCATTGATTTTTTAGCATCACATGGGAAACCTTACAATTCTTAACTTCCTAGGGAGGGAGCTCAGGAATGAAGCATAAGTGTCCTGGGACTCACCAACCTGGTACCTCCGCATGAGGGAGACCTTGTGGACACGACCCTGGGCCCTACACCCTCATTTCCTCAAAGATCTTCCTCTTTTGTCTGTCTTGGGGTTTGAGATTCTGGGTTAGGTTCCCTTGTAATGATAGATCCTGTCACTCAAAAGCAGTTTTAGACTCCGAGTGGCGCCACGGGCTCCGCCATTGTCTTTGAAGATGCAGGGCTGGGGCTGTGGCATTCAGTTGCCTGAGATTCTTTTAGTTCTGTGGCGTTCCCAACCCCGCCCCCAACTCTACCTCCCTGAACTTGTTGAAAAATGCTGTTTTCATGAACTCCAGGCAATATACAAGGAACTCAGACATGAAAGTTTGAGTCTGATGTGCCGGGTGTCTTAAGTAAACGAAACATAGAACTCTGATACATCTTACATGGGTCGGAACAGCAACCCGGCGGGTACAGTTCAGGACTTACTGATGCGGTTGGTGATAACGTCACCAGGTTGACGTGCATTATTTCATGAACCCCAGAGAGTAAAATTACATTCAAAGCAAAGCAGTTGAAAAGAATTGAACGGAGTTTGAGCCAGTGGGAAGTTGCTGACCTCTACTGCTAGATAGGGCTGGGCCTGCGGAATGGGATGGGGGTGGGGTCAAGATAGAGTCAACCCCCTTCATCAGAAAGCTGGGCCAGTGTGTGTGTGTGTGTGTGTGTGTGTGTGTGTGTGTGTGTGTGTGTGTGTGTGCATGTGTGCGTGCATGCGTGCGTGTGTGTCTGTGTGTGTATGTGTGTGCATGCATGTGTGCGTGCATGTGTCTGTGTATGTGTGTATGTGTGTGTGTGTGTGTGTGAGCGTGCACGCGTGTGTGTGGTGCAGGAGCTGCTGAATGTGAGAAATGGAATAGTAGAACCCACAAGAATGCAACTGCTCTGCATTTTGAATGTCCCCCAAAGGCCATGTCACAAACCTGGTTTACATACATACTGAATCCCAGACCATACAGGACTTCATAGCGAGACCCTGTCTCAAAATGATAACAGTACTAAATAACAACAACAACAACAACAACAATAATAATAGTAAATAAAATATGTCCTTTAATACTGATTCTTTTAAATTGAATCCATTTGGTTGCTATGCCTCTCAAGTCTTTAATCCTCAAGCTATTCTTGCCTAACTTAAAAAAAATTGTGTATGTGTGTGTGTGTGTGTGTGTGTGTGTGTGTCTGTCTGTCTGTCTGTCTGTCTGTATCTGTGTGCTCATCCCATAGCGTGTAAGTGAAGGTCAGAGTACAGCTTATGCGAGTCAGTTTTCTTTTTGCACCTTGTAGGGCCCAGGGATCAAACTTGGGTGGTCAGGCTTGGCTGCAAGACCTTTACTCAATAAAACACCTTGCCAGCCAGCCCCCTGCTCCACTCCTTCACAGGAGCTATAGTCTGAACATTTGTGCCCACCCCACTGGGTGATAGTATCAGACATGGGTTACTCAGAAGATCAGGTCACAGAGTCTGAGCCCTCAGAGAGACGTCACACTCCTACCCCAGTGCTGGAACAGTGAGGGACAGCCGTATGGAAACCTGCATGTGGCCCTTACTCCGAGCCAAGTCCTCCCGAGCCTGTGTCTCGATTGTTAGACTCCAGAAATCTGAGCAGTGAGCTCCTCATTCGTAAACCACCCAGGCTGCCGTACTTCAGTCAGCAGAACAGATGGCCGCAGGCCTGCGGCTGGCCTCCATGCAGCACCTCACTTCTGCAAACAGTTGCATCTTCCTGGAGTCATCACCTAGAAGCTTGTATCTTCAGTGAACTTGAAGCTAACTTTAAAGACTCGATCTGACATTGGCTGTTCTTGGTGAGAACGATCCATAGACTCTGGGCTCTTTCTATTTGTTGTATCAGGATGGATTTTTTTTAAGATCAAGGTAATAGAATGAGTAAAAGAAGAAAACCCAGTCCCATTCAGGGAAGAAGAGACTGGAGAGCTTCCAGCTGGTCTGGAAATTATTATGTCATTGTTAAGCTTCCAGGAATCCCACGGTCATGGTCCCGTTTGGGTAAATAAGTCCTTGCTTTTAAAAGGCCAGCATTTCTTAGACTGTTATGACTCCAGCAACTTGTTCTACCTCAGCGTGAATGCCTGTCACCCTGGGATGAGTCCATCTAAGGAAGATGTCTTCAGTGAGCCAGCAGCCCCTTGACACAGGAAATAGAAGCCTGTAGCCAGGGCCTGGGTATCAGTAGGACAGACCAGGTCATGTTGGAGTCAGGAAGCAAGAGTGACTACAGATGTGAACTCAGGTGTGATGGCAGGAGCCTGGCAGCCAAAAACGGAAACTTAGCCTTAGGGATAGACTGTCGGAACTCTGCCCTAGGACCAGACCAGGATGACCTGGAGCTACCCCCTCACTTCTCACCCATATACTACATATCCCATCCCGCTGTGGTCACCTGTCACCCTCTCTACCTCCTGTCTGGGGGCTTTCCATCCCCAAAAGCGACGGTCCAGTTTAACATTCTCAAAGATGCCTTCTCTGATGCTGCAGGGAAGGACCTCTTCCTCCTCAATGCTTTCCTTTATGGGAACTGTTCAATGGCCTCTGCAACAAATGCCAGAAAGCCAGCCTACAGAGCAGGGTGTGGAAGCTCAAGCCTGTATTGCTGTATCGGGGATGCACCTCCATCTCCTTAAAGATGTCTCTCCTTCAAGAGATCTGTGGTTGGATGAGTTCACTAGCAATTTTGTTATCCAGGCCTAGTGGCAGCACCAGATATCCCGGCACTTGTGAGACTGAGGAAGAAGGATGAAAATTTGGCCAGCTTTGTTTGCATAGTGAGATCCTCTCACAAACACACATGCGCACACATTCACTCATGCACGAGTGCACACGTTAAGTGTACTTGGGTGTCCTCAGCAGAGACCATCTTGGATTGCACTCACTGACTCCTCAGATGGTTGTAACATAAAGCCTTTAGTAAGTAAGTTGCAATTAGCATCCTAAAGAAGCAGTGGTCCATCCAGCCCACACTGTGTCTTCCTGTGGTTGAGTACTCAGGAGAAGGGGTTTAAAGGGTTGAGGCTTTGGAGGCCAGAGAAAGGGCGGGTGCTGTGGTCTCCAGGTATGTGGAAGGCTGTCATCACAAGAGGCGGCTGCTTTGTGCAATGGGCCCTAAGGTAAGGCCTGCTGTCAACACATGAGCCCTCAGTGTGAGTGGACTGAGTAGGCTTTCCTTCATATCACCATAGCAACGTGAGTTTAAAAATCCTACAAGGGCCTTCACCTCATCTTTTGCCATGAAATTACTGGGAAATAAAGAACCCTGAGACACAGAGCAAATGACAGACATAGGGGGAAAACTCTAGCTTAGAACCCTCCCCGCCCAAAGCCATCTTCTTAGGCTTCAGGATTAAAGACCGCACACTGTGTTGAGCAGCCACAGAATGCAATCTGAGGTAGCCAGGGAGACATGAGATGCAGACCCAGGTCCAGGGATAGAGCACAGGAGTCAGCAAACAGACACACTTGTCTAAGAAGCCAGGCTGAAGGACGGCTCTGTAACTTCCAATCTACTCAAGCTGATACTTTGCAACACATAATAAAACATTAGTGAAAAGCTGGTACTGTCCAGATGGCCTAGATGGTGAAGATGTTTGACACCATACCTGACAACCAGAGTTCCATCCTCGGGATGGAGAAGAACTGGCTCCTGAAAATTGTCCTCTGACCTCCATATGTGCACTGTGGTTACAGCCCCCATATATATATTACTACACACACACACACACATATATATATATACATACATATATTACTACATATATATGCATACTAATATATAGCATATAATGTTACTACATATACATACATATACATATATATTACTACTAGTGATGCTGAAGATGTGGCTGATTATGATGATGATTAAAAAATATGATGGCAATGTCCAATTGAGGCATTAATTTCTAGCTGCCTCCCCTCAGTGTCCCCAATTCTCTCTTCATGCAGGAGAACAACCTCAGCTTGTACTGCTTTGGTTCATTTCTTATTTTTATGTCTAGGAGGAAAACAAAGTGATGTTTCTCTCCAGGTTTTGAGAAAGATGGTCACTATTTTCTATTTTTACCTTCATTTCAACGTTGTTGCTCTGGACTTCTTTTTCTGGAGTCACAGGGAGAGTGGCGAGGGTCTTGGGATGGGATTGACGCACACCTCCTAAGGAGCTGGCGCAGGGGTTCTGCTGCTGTGTGAGAAGCTGGGCAGATAGCCAAGACAACGTCCAATTTCCTGACCAGACTCTTGGCTGCCGTTGTCAGACCAGGCATGGGTCAGATGCTTCCTGAAGGAAGAGCCGGGGTACATAGAGGCTTTGAGGCATCGGAGTCTGAAACACTCTTCTCTGTTCCAGCCTGTATTCTCTAATTTCCTCTTCACCTCTGGGTTCTCAACCCTCTACCATCCTTCCCCAGACCAGGGCAGCCTTGAACAGGAGACATATGTACCTCACCTGGAAAGAGCGGCTCACCAGGCTGGTGCCAAACCACCAGACATCACTTCAGCACATCCCAAGCTAAGCAGAGGCCCCAGAGGAACATCCTGTAACTCAGACCCCGCCAAGGCCTGGGGCACTGTCTGCGGGCTCCAGGCCGGGCTCCAGGGAATGTTCCCAGGGCCCTCCACCCAGCACGACCGCCAGCTGGAGAAGAGGGTGAGAATGGAAGGGGGAGCTTGTGGTTGGTATGGGAAGGAGACGGAGCTTCCTTGTCCTCCCCCCCCCCGCCCCCCCCCGTCCCCAGAGGAGGGGCTCAGCTTTGGCCTAGCTTCCTTGCTTCCTAAAGAGAAGAAAGGGCAGCAGGGATGAGTTTCCAGGCGCCAAGGACAGAGAAGAATGCATACTCCCGCTGGGAAGGCAATGCCTCTGTGTCTGCGGTCCCCAAGTGTCTGGATGCCTCTGTCCAACTGCTGCTAGCTCTGGTCCCAAGAAGGAGGATGGGGAAACTTTAGGTAACTGTGTTCTCTCTGGGCCTCCCCAGGGTCTGGCAGATCAAAGGCTGGAACTTAGTTGGGCCAGTTTCACCAGGCCAGTGAACAGGTGTGTTATTCCTAGTTAACAAATGGGAAAGTTAGGGTCGGATAATGAAGGGACAGACCAGAATGCCCATCACTGAGCTGGGAGTGGTAGAGCCCAGGACTCTAGCCAGGCAGACTGACCAGGATGTCTAGTCACATCTCCTGAAGGATGACATGAAGGGAACAGATTCTGATATGCAAACACTTCCCAGAGAGCCTTGCCCTCTCCAAGATCCTGACATCATGCATATGCCCTGGGCCCCATTCTGCCCTCCTGTACCACTGGAAGGTGCAGGAAGCCAGAAGTTGTCAAAGTGTTCATTGAAATTATTTAGGACTCTTTCATCCCAGAGTGCTTAGCATCTTGTAAGGGGATTCTGGGAAATCAGAAATATTCAAAAGTGGGTTGACAAGATGGTTCAAAAGCTAAAGGCATATGTGGCCAAGCCTGGTAACCTGTGGTCCCTCAGACCTACACGGTGGAAGGAGAAAACCACTACAGCTTGTCCTCTGAGCTCTACACAGGCGCTGTGGCAAGTGTGTGTCCCCCAAATACATGCCCAAATGAATAAATATAAAAGAGAACAAAACCTTCTAAGCTCCAAAGAATAAATGACTACTGGAATTCCCTGCAAAGCACTTCAAGTTGTCCTCTGTCCTGTGTCATGGCCGTGCTGCTGGTTGACCACCTCGAGCTAGACTCTCATTGGCTGTGTGACCTGGAAAGTCACTTGCTCCTCTTTGAATCCCAGGAACCAAGGGAATGAACTGGAATGAGTCTGGGGGCCAGCCAATGGAGTCATCCATCACACTGCATGACAGCTGCCGCCCCTATGAAGGGGAGCAGTAAATCTGAGTAGATAATGTTGACTCTGACAGGTGCCATGGTGAGAAGCCTTGGGCATCTCTAAGCGTGACAGTACCATAGTCTCTGCTTCCCATTCACTCCCTCCCCACGTTGACTGTGCCAAAGGAAAGCAGTGATGGAGCACTGCGTGGAGTGAGGGCCACAGCCACTACAACAAGACTGCAGTGGTGAAGAACCCAGCAGAGTCGCTATCATGGGCTGTGGCTTTTATTCCAGGCAGGGTCAGACCCCAAATCCATATGAATCAGAGCCTATCGCTGTAGGCTGCATGGTGGCCTATTCTCCTCTAAACCTCTGCAGTGAGCCATGGCTCTGGCCAAGGACCCCCAGTCTCAGGTTCTGGAACACTTGCCCTAGGCCTGAGTCTCCCTTACATAGCCGGGTAAACTGACATCAGTGGTACTTCTGAGTGATGTCAGAAACTGGGGACCAGACGAGGGTGAGAGGCTTAGGTGAGTCGAGCAGAGTGCCCCAGGAGTACAAGGAGTAGAGCCCTAAGCTTGTGACTGTGTTATTGGTACCACTGAGAATCTAGGTCAGGTTCTTGGAAGGATATGAACATTGATAATCCAGCGGGAAGAAATTTGGTTTTGTGATTTATTTTGTGTTTTGATACTTTTCTATTGCTGTGAAGAGACATCATTACCAAGGCAATTTTAAAAATGAATCATTTAATTGGGCTCCCTTTCAGCTTCAGAGGATGAGCCCATGACTATCACATGGGAAGTGTGGCAGTCATAGCAGAAGCTGAGAGCTTATATTTGATTCACAGGGGTGTGTGCGTGTGTGTGTGTGTGTGTGTGTGTGTGTGTGTGTGTGTGTGTGAGAGAGAGAGACAGACAGACAGACAGACAGACAGACAGACACTGGGGTCTGATGTGGGCTTTTGAAACCTCAAAGACAACACACAATCATAAACCTCCTCCAAACATGGCCACACCTCCTAATCCTTCCAAAACAGTTCCACAAACTAGAGACTAAGCATTCATATATATGGGCCTATAAGGGCCATTTTCACTCAAACCATCATAATTTTTATTACTAAGGATTTAATCCAAGGGCTAGGTAAATACTACTGAGCCATATGCCCCCCCTTTTTTTCTATTATGAAACAGGGTCCCTCTAAGATGTCCAAGCAGTGCTTAAAGTCACTCTAAAACTCTGGCATACCACACCGATTTGGGAGGGGAAGATCGTTTTGGTACACAGGAAGATAACTAACTCTGAGGTGGATGTGTTTGCTGTGCAAGCCTGAGAACCATGTTGCAGATCCTTAGAACCCATGTAAAGACTGCATGTGTCCCAGTGCTGTGACCCAGGGTTCTGAGAAATCCTGTCTCAGAAAACAAGGTGGAGCATGATAAAGGAAGAAACCCAGCATCAACGTCTGGCCTCCACATGTGTCCCTCTGAACAAAAATAATTTAAAAAAAATTAAAAATCTGGCTCATGGTTCAATCCTTCCGTCATAAATCCACACATGTAATGTTTTTCCCATATGTACTAAGTTGGACCAACTTTTACAGGTCAAGGGTATAGTCTCCACCCAAGACTGTCCTCATTCCAGACCTTAGATACAAGCATGGACACCCAGACCCACCCTCACTTACAGAAACTGGCTACAAAATCCAGCTCTCTGGGGCTCCTCATCAAGTTCAATAATCATTGGAAAGACCCACGGAGCTTTGAGAAAAGTTTTATTACAGGCAAGGGCCTTTGGGCATCTCTCTAGTGACACCTCCTTTCTCCTCAGAATGAGACACTCCCTGGCACAAGCTTATGACAGCACTGTTTCACACTGGGGGCCTCAGCAATGTTTCTATGTGAGCTGCCTGTCAGCGTAGCCCATGGAGAATGGTCTGAGAGCTGAATAACAGGGAATCCACTATCCAGGGGACAGTTCAAGAGCTGGAAACTACTTCCTGGGAGCTTGATAAAAGGCCAGTCCTCTAGAGAACTCCATGCCACAAGAAAGATACTGCTGTCACCCTTAAACAGAACGCCCTCTCTTTCCAGTAATGGTGGTGGATGCAGACATATGTGTCCATGCAAGGTCCTGAGAACAAGTGACAGTGAAGTGCTTGGCCTGCCACAAGCCATCTGTGCCATCACCTCTAGGCTGAGGACACATTATAGAAGAGGATCCAGAAAGTGAGACCCGGGGAAAAAGGGAGAAGAGCCACAAAATGGTATCGTACCTCCCAACCACATCTTCCAACTCCTCAGTTTCCCAACATCATAATCTTTATTCCCAGATTCTCAGCCAGTGACTTCATTCTTCCCTTTATTCATATGTTAGCTGCCTGGACAAAAGCTCAGGGCAAAGTCTCATCTGTTATTTGTTTTGAGACAGAGTAACTCTACGTAGCCCAGGCTGGCCAGGAACCTATGCATTCTAATATCTACTATGGTGGACTCCGTACTTGCCATCAAGATAAGTCTGGGCCTCCTCATGATTTACTTTTCATTATTCTCCAGCATATTATACAAAGGACTGTCGAATACATGAGTCAACACAATTCTGGTCACAATAAATCAACTTGGAAACGTTCCCTGACAGCACTTTGATTACTCACGGTACCTCTGGGGTAGCTGGGCCCATCTTGGACAAGCTGTTCCAAGGCTATGAAAAGGAGACTATGGCCACAGTGACTGAGAAACTCTACTCTGGGATGGACTAGCCAGGCAAGGAGCCTCCACGCCATGCGCCATGCAGCACACTCGCCTGAGAACATGAGGTCAAGGCCCAACCCGAGAACTAAATTTAGAAGAAGGAGGAAGTCCTAGCTTGGGCCACAGCACAACATTGATGAGAGCTGCCTGACTAAGATCTGCAGTTTCAAAGCCAAGAGCCTCCATCCCATGTCCGTGTACCCCACTGGACATTTGGATACTGTGTTGCTTACCTCTGTGTCCCTACTTGGCAGCTATACGAGGACTCTACTTCACAAGTCCAATGTCCTGGGGCCAGATGCCCCTGACTTACTGGTGACCAAGTCAAATGAGGTGTTTTAGGAAAAGCACCCCCTGGTGTTAACTTGGACTTAGAATCAGAGCTATTCCAGAGCTTTCAGCAAAGAATAGATTGTGAAAACCCATATTACTATAGTGGTCATGATCATGAACTCCAGAGCCAAGAGGTCGCTGGGTCACTGGGTCACTTGTTGCACAAGTATGAAGACCTGATTTCAGACAATAGTGCATGCACTGAGACCAATAATTAATAGAAGGGACCTCATGAGACTGAGAAGCTTTTGCAAGGTCACCATCAACAGGAAAAAACAGCTGCCTACAAAATGGGGAAACATCTTCACCAACCCTACATCTGACAGGACTAATACCCAAAATATATAAAGAATCCAAGAAATTAGACATCAATAAACCAAATAACCTAATTTAAACAGAGTTAAACAGAGAATTCTCAATTGAGGAATCTCAAATGGCTGGAAAGCATTTAAAAAATGTTTGACATCCATAGTCATCGGGGAAATGCAAATCAAAAGGCTCTTAGATACCACCTTACAGCCATCAGAATGGCTAAGATCAAAAACTCAAGTGCTGGCAAGGATGTGGGGCAAGAGGAACACTCCTCCACTACTGGTGGGAGTGCAAACTTGTACAACCACTTTGGAAATCAACTTGTCAGATTCCCAGATAATTTGGAATAGTTCTACTCCAGGACCCAACTATATCTTTCCTGGGCATATACCCAAAAGATGCCCCACTATACCACAGGGACACCTGCTCAACTGTGTTCATAGCTGCTTTATCCAAAAACTGGAAACAACCTAGATGTCCCTTAACTGAAGAATGGATAAAGAAAATCTGGTATATCTACACAATGGAATACTATTTAGCTATTAAAAACAAAGACATGATGGAATTTGCAAGCAAATGGATAGAACTAGAGAATACCATCCTGGGTGTGGTAACCTGGACCCAGAAAAGCATGCATGGTAAGTATTCACTCTTAGGTGGACATTAGCCATAAAGTGCAAGACAGCCATGCTACAATCCACAGAATCAAAGAAACTAGGTAGTAATGAGAGCCCAGGGGAGGATGTGTGAATCCCACTCAGAAGAGGAAACTAAGTAGTCATCTGAGGTGGATGGAGTGAGAGAACTGGGAGTGGGGGGAGGGGTGAGGAAGAGACCAGGAGTAGAGATCAGCTGTGGGGAGAGGGGAAGAGGAGAGGGCTGGGAGTGAGAACAAAAAGTGAAGGAGGTGCATCTCTGGATCTGGGAACTGGGATGGGGAGAGGGAGGCTCCAGGTAGCCTATGTGGGCCACTCTAGCTGAGATTCCTATCATGGGGGATATGGAAATTGAAGTGACCAGGCCAGACACCCAGTGGAGGGAGAGAGACATTGGCCCACCCACAGAACTCTCAGCCCAGAATTTGTCCTGTCTACAAGATGAACAGGCATAAAAATGGAGCAGACACTGAGGAAATGGCCATCCAACCACTGTCCCAACTTGAGAACCAGTCTTTGTAAGAGAGCCAAGCCCTGACACTATTGATGATATTCAGCTATGCTTGCAGACAGGAACCTAGCATAACTGTCTCCTGAGAGGCTTCATCCAGCAGCGGATGGAAACAGATGCAGAGACCCAGAGCCAAACAGCAGGTGGAGCTTGGAGAGTCTTGATGAAGTGGGAAGATAGGAGTGAATGAGCTGGAGGGGTCAAGGACACCACAGGAGGACCTACAGGGTCAACTAACCTGAGACCACAGGGGCTCACAGAGATTGAACTGCCAACCAAAGAGCATGCAGGGACAGACCTAGGACCCCTACATATTTGTAGCAGGTATCTTCCTGTGGGTCCCCCTAACAATTGGAGTAGAGGCTGCCTCTGTGTTGCCTGCCACTGGGCCTCTGTGGAAAAGCGTTGCTTAGTCCTGCTGGGACTTGATGCCCCAGAGTGGGGTGGTACCAAGAGGAGCTTTCTCTTCTCTGAGAAGAGAAGGGAGTAACAGAGGGAGGGATTTGTGAGGTGGAACTGGGAGGACAGAGGAGAAGGGAGGCAGCAATCAGGATGTAAAGTGAATAAAAAGTAAGTTATTGAAGAAAAAAGGCCTAAGTTAAATTTCCATAACCCACATATGAATCTGGGTCTGGTAGCGTACACTTTTAACAACCATGCTGGGAATGTGGAGACAAAAAACTCTCTGGGGCTTACTGACCATCCAATAATAGACAAGTAGGTGTGCTTCTGGGTAGGGAAAGACCTGTGGTAAACAAACAAACAATCCATCAACAAAAACTGAAACTAAACAAAAACAAAACTAAGGGAGGGAGACACCTAACATTGACCTTGGGATCTCTTGAGAGATAGGTCTCTCTGTGACCCTGTGACGGTATGTGCTGGAAGGATTAATCAAGGCGAAGAGACCCACCGTAAACATGAGTGACCACATAGGTTGGGCTGCTAAGTGCACTTAAGGAGAAAGCAAACTGAGCAGTAGCATTCAGTGCTGCTTCCTGACCATGGATGTGATGTCGTCTACCACCCCATGCTTCCTGCACTGCAACTTCCTCATCATGATGGAACTCTCTGCCAAATCAAACCCCTTCTTCTTCATGTTGCTGCAGTCGGGTATTTTGCTTCCACAAAAGGCAAGTTACTGGTGCAGACAATTGTGGCCAAGAAGTGGGACTGTCGCTGAGATAAACCAGGGCATGTGGCTCCTAGGCCTTTGGATCTGGCTGATGGGAGGAGTGTGGAAAATTTTACAACGTCAGAATAGAGAATAGAGAGGTCCTTGAAGGTTGTGAACTCAGCTGGCTCTTCAGTTCAGAGAAACCCGGACAGCGAAGGCACAGCTTGTGAGACTTCAGAGAGGTGCGAAGACTCAGGAAATGGGCCGGAGGCCATTCTGGTCACGTTAAGCTGGCTGTGCTCTGTCTGTACTCTGAGAGCTCCAATGAGACAGAACTCATACAGACTGATGTGTTCGGTGGAGAAACTGTCAAGGCAGGAAGGCAGTGAGGCTGAGGCATGGTTGTGGCTCGTCACTCTTGTTGCAGGTCTCCAGGGGAAAGAACAAGAGGAGGCGAAGGCCATTGTTTAATGTACAGTTGATGGAGAAAGAGAACACAGGCAGGTGTAAAGTCACAGTCAAGGCAGGAGCTGAAAAAGAGAGTGTAATTGCTGAGGAGAAACGCCCTGCTCTGCATGGAATGACATGTAAAAACGCAAGTGTACTGAATGGAAGAGAGCTTCTCTGTTCAAATGGAACTGCGTAGGGAAGGGTTTCCCCGTGGTCAGCACAAGGAAGCAGATGCCGCTCTGATTCGAGGGCCAGACTCTGTACTGAGCAGAGAGCTGAACTCGGGAGTATCACACATGACATACTAGTTTTTCAGATTTGAAAGATGCAGGGCTGAGGGGGTCGTGGAGTCTTGAATCAGGTTCCAGAGAGCTTCTGAGCCAGTCTGGGCCAGGGCTGGAGTTGCTGCAAGACCCTGAAAGGCCCCTGAGTGACACTGTGGAGCTGAAGTCTATGTTGCAGTGCAAATACCAGGGTAGTGGAGAGGCCAGGAACACGACGTCTGCCAGAGGTAGCTACGTGGAATGGAGCCAGTTTAGGGCAGGGGTTTCATGGTGCACTGCAGGCCCCAGGCAGCCCAGACACAATCATCACAAGCCTCAGATGCTGCACACGGAGCTGCAGGGTTTGGTGTTTGGCTGAGTTTCAGTCTTGCTTTTGTCCGACCATTCCTTGCCAAGTTCCCCTGCCTTCCTCTTGGAGTGGCAATGTTCACCCTGCATCACTGTGTGCTGAAGGACGTAACAGGAGCTTGAGCCGAGGCACCATCTTGAGTCTCAGCTGAGATGTGGACTTTGAAACAGTGTTTGAATCATTAAAGACTCAGGGGACTTCTGAAGGTAGAACGAAAGCATTTGGCCTTATGGGAAGGCTATGATCTGTGAGGGCAAGGGGTTGAACACTATGGCTTTAAAGTTATGTCTGGGGAGGACGGGAGGGATGACGTTAAGAGCAGAGCTTCCTTCTGCAGAGGAAGAGGGTTTGGTCCCCAGCTCCTGCATGGTGTCTTACACCATCTGTAACTCCAGTCCCAGGGCATCTGATGCCCTCTTCCGGCCTCTGTTGGGACTGCATACACACGGTGCACATATATACATCCAAACACCAATACACACATTATTCTTTTATTTTTTAATTTCAAGAGATATATTTGGGTTTCAAGCTGAAAATGCTTAGATCTGTGTTAGTTGACCCAGAATCAACTAAGAGACATGCCTCTGGGTGGTTTTGTTTGTTTGTTTTGTTTGTTACTTTAGCCAAACACCTGATGAAAGCAACTTGAGGAAGGAAGGGAGGGAGGGAGGGGAGGAGGGAGGGAGAGAGGGAGGGAGGGAAGGAGGGAGGGAGGGTCTTGCCCCACCCCAACACTAATGTTGTACAGAATAGACCATCGTGGTGAGGAGCAGGAGGTGGATGCTCACATCATATATTATCCACAGCCAGGAAGTCGCAAGATGAACGCCGTTGCTCAGCTTGCTTCCTTATTTTTATTCAGTCTAGGGAATGGTGATGCCCAGGTTCAGGCCAGATCTTCCCATTGCAGTTAAACCTCTGTGGAAACACTCGCAGGCGTGCTTAGAAGCGTGTGTCCTTGGTGAGTCTAATCAAATTGACAACGGCGGTGGACCACCTCAGCAGGCAGGGAGTCGTAATGCAGAGGATTACTAGCCGTGTCCTTTGCTACGGCCACACTCATGCGTGTAATAGGTGAAGAGACAGAAGCTGGGAACATACACTTGACTCGGAGTCTCTAAGTCCTGCTGACCTGGGCTGGGCTGGGCTGCTTTAGACCAGGAGTGCCCTTGAGGGCTTCTCTCAGACATCTGCACTCTGCTGGGGTTGCAAGGCATCTCAACCAATCTCAAATGGGCTCAGGCCCCTCTGTGGAGGCAGCGGGATCTCTGCTGGTGTGAGAGGACCAGGCTAAGGTGGCTGTACCCGCTGGAGTCTGGCAGGGCAGCCTGGGCATAGTGCGGAGCCACAGCGGGAGGAAGTGGAAACCGGTGTGGGATGTTCTGAAGAAGACACCTGAGTCCCAGTCAGGACAGCACCCTGGTCAAAGCAAGTCTTGTGTGTGTGCCACAGTTACAGAGGAAGGTCACTAAAGAGGCTTCTAGAAGAGAGCAAGGAAGTAAAAAATGCTAAAGACTGTCGGGGGCAGGGCCGGGCTGGCGTCTGTACTACACCTAACATTTACTGTGTCTGATGTGAGCCAGAAACCAGGCTGGGTCTTCAGTCACACCATAGCTCCCTTATCTGTGGGAGATGAAGCTCTAAGCCTCCCTCTTGGATACCTAACACTGTAAATACTACCAGAACCTACTAGATTCGGTGTCTGTTCCTAAGGCACCGTTAGATTAGGCTGCAAAACATTTGCCATAGGCCGGAATTTGGGAAAACCTGGTCTCCAGCTGATGCTGCTGTTTTGGGAGTCTGTGAAACTTTTGAGACCGTGGCCAAACTAGCAGACGTCACCACTTCGAAAGTATCATCTTTTTCAGGTTCCAACATGAGCTCTCTGCCTTCCGCTCCTCCAAGATGTAGCCAGCTGTGACACAGGCTCCCACCACCATGGACAGAGCTCCCTTAGCTACCAAGCCTTCTCTGCCAGGATGGGCCATATCCTCTAACCTGTAAGTCTATAAATAAACCTCTCTTCCACTAAAAAAAAAAGACTTCCACTCAGTACCCTGTCACAGCAACAAGAACAGGAATTGTTAAGCACGCTGATGATAAAGTCTAACTTCTGAACGAGGCACAGAGAGAGGTTAGCGTGATTAAAGTGATGTGGACACTGTGATACAAGGACCAGCATTGCTCTCTTCCACATTGGGACCATTGTTAGCTAAGTAGCACACGCATTCTGACAGTGGGGCACCTGTTCTGATAGCAGGGACGGTTACCGCATCAGTAATGAGTGATATCGTCCGTGGACAAGGAACAGTGGACAAAGGGACCACCCGCATCAGTGGATGGTAGAGGTCTCGCTGTGCTATCAATAGCAAACCTAGGAACACCATGACATAAGTGCTTGATAAGTACTACTACTGCTGTTGTTGGTATTGGGCTAATCAATTATATCATAATTTGTATTTAAAATGTTCCTGCTTACACACCAACAAAAGCCCAGAGCTTGTCCATTGATCTCCCACTTCCAGCAGAAATGTAATTTGACTGTTTCCAGAGGGTATCTGGCCACAGCTGATAGAAACCACAGAAGATGAAGTCATGAGTTAGGGGGAACAGAGGAACTATCTTCGTTACTTATGAGTATTTTTACCTCGTCTTTAATTTAGCGCCTCAGAAAGGCGAAGCTGGGAGGCACACACGAAGGAGAACTGCATGTCTGCTGACTGCAGCGAACGACCTTCCTCACTCACTGAGGCTAGTGCAGAGGAATGTTCCCACCACTGTATCTTCGGGCTGTCATACCACAACTGCTTACATTTTTTTTTCTTTTGAGACAGGTCCTTAAGTAGCCCGGGCTGGCCTCTATTTGCTATGTAACTCCAACTCCCGATCTTCTTGCTGCTACCACACCTGAGTGCAAGGATTACGGGCACCATTACGTCGAGTTTATAGAGTACCAGGAGTCAAAACGAGAGCTGTGTGCACGCTAGGTAGACACTGTGCCAGCTGAGGCAACATCCCCAGGCCTCTGCCCACACCTCTAACTCACACAGAAGATCTGTGGTGACAAGCTACCTGGGCTTTGGTTGATTTTTGTGTGTGTTTTAAATAAAAAATTTTACTGTAGATAATTTTGAAAAGAAAAAAAATGAGTATCAGGTACCCCAGAAATAGTAACAGCAACTTATCAAGAATGTATAGTGCAGTACACACAGTACTACTGAGAACAGGGTCACAGTCACCAGCTCAGATGGCAGCCGTGTCCCCTCAGTTTATACACGAGCAGGTAAGAGGCTGTTCAGGGCTGCAGCATCTCACCATCTTGCTGTAATAGATGGCCGCCCTCCTCTGTGGTTAAATAGAATGGAATATGTTCAGGGGCTCACAGGGATTGTTGGCCATGGCCTTGGGAGCCTCTCTCTTCCCTTTTAATCTTCTCAGCTCAGGTGTCTGACCTTCCTGGGGACCAGAGCAGGCCTGGGGCAGGTGGGGACCCAAATGGAGGGGAAGCTTCCATAGCTGCAGCCAGGAAGTCGTACTCCAAAGGGGGTGTGGGGCTCCTCGCTGAGTTTGTAGGCCCTGGCCACAGGGACCCGGCTCCTTGGCAGTGTAGCTCCAAGATGGATGGCCATGGCCTTCGGGGCTGGACAAGCCCTTCGCAGGCCTTTGATGCTGAAAAGCAGAACAAATGGAGCGGGCCGCCCGGCCACAGCTGCCTTCCATTAGGGCCTGCTTCCTCCGCCCAGGACAAGGTGGGCCTTCGAGGTAAGCAGGGGCAAACACCATATGTGTCAGCCACAGCTGGCTGCAAGACCTTGCTCTTGACTTCTCCCCTTGAGCCCAACCCCCACCCAGCATCCCCTTGTTTCTTCAGCCTGGATCTACAATGAGCGGGTCTCTCTCTACTCCCCCCATATCCAATCCATCAGCGAGTCCCTTCGGCTCTACTTTCAAGATTTGTCTTTAGTCTGTCTGTTCTCTGTACCCTCACCGAGGACACCACCTGAGTTCAAGCCATTTTCTGTCTCCCTGGGACTATAGAGAAGCTCTTTGTTAAGGGATGAACTGCATCTATCTCTCCCCTGAATTCTTATGCTGATGTCCCAGCCCCAAGCCGAGTGGGATGGGATCTTGCTTAGCACCAGGTCTCTTGCAGACTCTTAAATGCCCCCTCACCCTGAGACGGTTCTCATGCAGCCCAGGCTGAACTTGAACTCAAAGGATGACCTTGAACTTCTAACTTTCCTTTCTTCACCTCCTGAGTGCTGAGAAAGTAGGTGTGCCCCACTATGGCCAGTCTATCCTGTTCCGTGCACACTAGGTAGGTGCCCTACAGCTGAGCTGCATCCCCAGGGAGGATGTGCTTAGCTAAGATGAGGTCACAGTGGAGTAGGGGGAGGTCTCCAAAGTCAGGATGACTGGTGTCTCTGTGAAAAGGGACATTTGCACACAGCTCTGCACACAGGAGGAGAAGACATGCAAAGATGAAGGCCGAGATTCACCTACAGGGTGACTCGTCTAGGAGCCAGGGGCACCAAAGACCAACAGCAAACTAGAGGCTGAGAAGGGGTTTGAACAGAAGTCATCAAAAGCCTGTGGAGGGCCTATCCAGACCCAAAGGCTGTGACCATCTCTTGGAGCTACACTACCCTCAGAAGAAATCATCCCTGCCTCATCTTGACCTTGGACTCCTGGCCTCCAGAGCTGAAAGAGTTCTAAAGCCACCCTCTGGTAGTGCTCTGTCATATGCACGAGGGGCGTCCTCTGTGGGCCTCTCTCACTACCAACCATACACCACAGAAAACCATATTCTAGGGTCTTCAAGATGGTGCAGCAGGTAAAGGGGTTTGCTGCCAAGCCTGATGTTTGAAGCTTGATCTCTGACCTCAAACTGTTCAACAATCAACCCCTCCACATGCTTGAATGCTCCCAATCTGTCTGTCTCCTTCCTTCCCTCCCTCTCTCTCTCTCTCTCTCTGTGTCTCTGTCTCTGTGTCTCTCTGTGTCTCTCTGTGTCTCTGTCTCTCTTACACACACACACACACACACACACACACACACACACACACACAACATAAGAAACAGAGAGCAGCATTCTCTAAGATTCCAGCTCAGACTGTGTCTTAGGGATTTGCAAAGGCTGGCTTGCTTTAATTTCCTTTCCTGTCACCAGAGTACTATCATGACAACTGAAGCAAACTCAGGGGGAAAGGGCCTTTTCTAGCTCACTGTTCCAGGGTGCAGTCCATCACAGTAGAGAGGCCACACAGAAGGTTGCCTTGTGCTCACACTCAAGACTAAGTGAACACTGATCGTTCCTTATGCTTTTTCCATGTCATGCAGCCCAGGATCCCCTCTCAAGGGCACAGTCCCCACCACTGTTGACATGGGTTGTCCTACATCAGGTAAAACAATCTTCATGGCATGCCTCAAAGCGCACCTCCCAGTGAGTCTAGACTCTGACAAGTTAATAATCACCACTAACCATCACACCACTGTTACCTCCCTTGGAGACACAGTCCTTTTGGTCATCTTCTTTGACCCCAGCCCACCACCCTCTGCCTGTCCCTGACTTCTTGCCTGTCCTGAGTATGTCAAGGGCCCTTGTACATGTGGCAAGTCCTTCCAAGCCTTTGCTAAACCACTTTGCTGCATGAGCTAGGAAGACATGGACTCCATGTGAGCCATCTCTGATGGAGTGCAGACGGGTACAAGACAGCTGAGCGGGAAGACCACTGCAGGAAGGCCGTGCAGTCTGGTCCTGCTCCCAGCACCTGAGAGTAAGGGTAGTTCTCTGTACAATTAACATTTTGAAAGGAAGGGTCAGGCACAGACCTCTGTCCTCCTCTACAGCCTCACGTGACTTGCATGAGTGAGTCTGGAACAATGACCTGGGTCTCTGTTTGCATAGCTATAAAGTGGGTCAGTGGGTTTGAGTTGGAATGTTCCCCTACAGGCTCATCTGTTTTTACACTTGATCCCTGGCGGCTGGCACTGTTTTGGAAGATGTGGGCCCTTTAAAAGGTGACAGAGCAAGTAAGGTCACTGGGGGATACCCTTAAAGTTTCATAGCCTAGCCTTACTTTCTGTCTGCTTTCTGCTTCCTGACTGTAGAAGTTATCTGGCCAGCTGCCTCATTCTCCTGAGGCTATGCCATCCCTACCATAATGGAATGTGTCCTGTCAAACTATGAGCCACAATAAACCCTCGCTCCCTTAAGTCACTTCCTGTCATGTATTTGGTCACAGCAGTGAGAAGAGTAAGTAATACAATGGCCACCAAGCTCTAGAGAGATTCTGTGAGTGTCTTCCTTTGCTGGAAGAGGAAATCGACTGAATAAACAGGGTCAAGCACCCCAGGCTCTGGTCCCTCAGCCCCGAGACTCACTCACATCTGTGGCCACTATGCTGAAATGGAGTGGAGGAATTTGCCCAGATCCTGTCCATACCTGGAAAATGAACTAGTCTAGGGAAACAAAGTCTCATGGGACATGGAGTCTTTCTAAAGGGGGAACATATCACCTTGTCCTGCAGGACATGCAGTAGGCACACTATGTGTCCTGGACATGTCATGGTCCCACAGTCTGCGGCTGTTCATGAAAATATGGTCACTGCTCTTAGAGAAGAGAGTTGTAGCTGAGGAAACCCCAAGGACTCCGCAGTCAGTGTGGAGGTGATCCTGTTGGAACACAGCCTGAGTTTGCAACTTTAGATCAGCTATAAGGTTAAAACAAAACTAAATATTCCCGACTATCAACAATTCACTTTTAAAACTTTCTTTACGTAGGTTGCATATGATTAATGAGAAATCCCAAAGTCGATTTCCCAGTCGCCTCGGAACAGCTACTTACCACAGCCAGACTCTGAGGCTGACCTTCCCACATCTGCTTCTGTTTAGCCTGCAGTCCACCCTTGCAGGAAGGTGGAGAGGGGAACTCTTCCTTCTCTGACTTACAGAAGAGGAAACTGAGCCTTGGCTGAGTTATAAACTGACCGACATGTGGCTAAGCTGGAGGACTGGCCCGGCCTCTGATGGTGGCCATGTTGTCTGCCGCTTTAGTCTTTGACACCCCATGTCCTACTGCTGGAAAATAGGAGATATGACTGTAGTTTTAATCAGCTCTTACTGCTGTTCCCAGAGGACAGTGTCCACTTAGATGAGAAAGCAGAGACTCAGGATTCCTAAGCCCTTCACTGTAATCCCCTCCCATTTGTGAAGACCTGAGCAGCTCATTGGACGTAAACCCTTTCATGAGCTTGCAGGTGACAAGTTTAAGGGAAGGAGCAGGGATCATTGTCCCAGCTTAGAGCCCATGCCTGGCACCTGGAAGTCTGAAGAAGGTGGGCATGGCCGGTGAGGGTTCACAGTGGGGATATACAATGGAAGAGGGGTGTATTTCATCCCAGGGTAGGTTGACTTGGAGAGCAGCCCCTGGCCTAGCAGGGTGAGGACATCATGCCTCAGGGTGGGAAGATTCTGGAACAACAGGAACCTCCGTTATGGGGTCATAGACTCTCTCTGGAGCCTTGGCCTGCATCCAGCCACCAAAGTCCATTTGGACTTCGCCCTCAAAATACTGCTGTTCAGAATGGCAATGTCTGTCCCAACAGCATCCCTGGTTCACATTATCTCTTTGTCCACCCATGGCCTCTCTCCTCTTCTTCTTCCCCAACCCTGTCACCTTAGCCCTTGGTTCCCAGGAAAGTGGCTCTTCCTTCCTGCTCCTCCAACCTTAGGTGAGAGCAACCTTAGGAAACTGACACAGGTCAATTTCACTAGTCTGGGGTCTGGTGATGGACAACCTTCATGTTCCAGTTCTCAGAGCCCTTTTACAGAAAGTTGTCTAAGAAGGGAACAAGGCCTTGTTGAGCCAGGTGCCTCAGCCCCATGGCTAAGGTAGATGCAGGCCTCACAGGTCAGGATGAAGGGGGGCCCAGTGGAGGAGCCTTGTAAAACCATGCAAGCAGGAACTGTGGGACTCACTGCTCTGGGGACCTTTCTCTCCAGCCAGTAAAACATTGAAGTGGCAAGCTGGGGTTCCTCTCTTGGCTCTAGATATGCCCGCCCATCCCTGGGAGCCTCCCTTCGCCCTGACCTCTCTCCAAGAAAGCCACTTTGGTGATGTGAAACCACACAAAAGAGAGGGTATCAAGGATGTCTCTATGGCCTTTCAGGGCCAATTATGGGGGTTGCAGAAGCCAGCAAGGCTACTCAGAGGCACTGTGTAGTGTGGGAGAAGGTTCTTGCCCCTAGGGTGGTCACAGCTTACTTGGCTCTGCCAAGATGCAGTTGCCACTATGAGAGCTATAGGGTGAGGACATGCCCTGAACTGGTACGAGGAATCCCGGACTTGCCCAGGGCTGCCTGTGGCCCTGATGGTGGCTCTGAGTCAATTAATTTCCCAGGCCTTGGTTGTCTTTAGAAACATGGGGATCTTGCACTGGGTGCCCTGGCTAAGCTGTCTGTCCTGGGAGATTCCAGGTAGACATAGCCAGGCTCTCTGCTCTTGTAAAATACCCCATTCCAGCAAGGCGAGGCTGATGGATCCAAAATCCTCCCTTGAAACTGCAGCAGAAGCGTGGTCTGTAGTCTGTTCCTCAGCAGTGCAGGAGGGAAACTGGGTTGAAGGCCCTGGGCAGTGCTGTGTTAGGAGGGTGAGCCCTTCTCTGAAGTAGGCATTTAAGCTGAACAAAACAGGAAGTGTTCCAGGCTGAAGGAACATGGAGCAAGTGCTCTTGTGATGAGCTAGGAGGTGCTTACTCTCTACCTTGTTCCTGCCCTTCATGGTGACAGACAACCCTGATGTCTACACGGATTTGCTCTGTGGTTGGCTTCCCTTATTCTGGGGAGTATTATAGAAGTATATGATTAATGAGAATTAAAGGGATTTCTAGTTCATTCATTCAGTCATTCAGTCATCCATTCTCTCTCCCCCTCCATCCCCCCTTCTCTCTCGTCTTCATCTCCATCTCTGTCTCTTTCCCTCTTGCTGACTCTCTAGCTTACCTCTTATCAAGTTTTCTCAGCCCTTTCCTAGCACAGGACCTTTGAACATGTCCCTCTCCCCTGTCACCTGATCGCTTCCCGTTTCCTAGGGGTTCCCTGGCTTTCCATCTCTACCTTCCATGATGTTACTTGCTCCCATGCCAGTCTGTGACTCACACACAGCTTTCTCATGGTTGTCATTAGTGAATTGTTTAGTGGCATCTCAGTCACCCCACCAGCTCTCCAGAGCAGGCATCTACTGATGTCAGTGGAGGGCGCTGGCCTTCAGGGCTTGACTATCTCTTGAACTCATATAACCTGTCTGTCCTCAGCAGCGTCAGCGCCACACCAGCCAGTCCCTCTTGTCAAGGGAGCTCTCACATCTTGGAGGAGGGGGAGAAGCAGTGTGAATTACTGGGGTGCATACTCACCCCTAGGGGACAGAGCCTCACTGGAGCTTTGGGGATAAGGTGAAGCCTCACTGGAGACTTTTGGTGTGTGTGATTCCATAAAGGAAGAAAGGGTGGAGCCGAGGGATTGCAGACCGGGAGGGAGGGAAGGAGGAGACATGTATGGTTCCAAAGAAGCTGGGCAATTGCTGTAAGTCACTCAGAAGCAGGTGGTCATCAGGAGTTTATCAGTGGCCCTTGACGAGTGCCCTTTTAGGGCCTATTAGAAGAAAACGTTTTAGGATATGTATCATGGAGACGAATATCTAATATTCGGAGATTGTGAAAGGTCATGACTGGGGGCAGTCCTCTCGTGGAAGCCCCTGCGTTCCTGCTGCACTGTACAGCTTCAGGCACCCTGCCTTCACTCCCTGGGCCTGCCTCTGTTTCCCTCTTCGTGTAAGGCTGGCAGTTGAGCTAAGACGATCCTGAGAGCTGAGGCTCATGTTGCTGCAACAATCTCTGGGCCAGAGGAGACTGGTTCAGATGGGAGTCCAGTTGCCAGTCAGGGGAGCTGACAGTTCTGACATGGCTTAGCCCAGCCATGGTGGAATTCCCTCAGATAGGAAGCCTGTGCCACAATCTGAACACATGGCCTCCAAGGTCCCTGGTCAGGTTGAGACAGACAACAGAAGCTTGGCGTCCACATCTGCTTCTGCCTGGAGGAGACACCAAGTTCTGGGACACAAACCACCAACAAAGGATTGCAGATCTGGGGGAGGGGGAGCCCTTAAAATATTTGGTGGCCTCCAACGATCTCTGACAGTCTGACGGTTTATACTGGTTGTCAAGTAGGACCTAGACTCCCGTAGGAAAGGAGCCTTCAAGCATGCCTTTGGATTATCTAGATTAGCTTAATCAAGACAGGAAGACCCTCCCTAAATGGGAGGCACCATCACATGGGTTTGAGTCCTGGACTGAATAGAATGGGAAGTCAGCTGAGCCCAGGCATTCGTCATCTTCTTCGTCCTCTCTATTTTCAGTGTGACCAGCTTTCTCAAGCTCCTGGCTCCTCAAAGGAGTAAGAACTGTGAGACAAAATAAGCCCTTTTCTTCTTTCCTTAGGTTGCTCTTGCCAGGGTATTTTGTCTCAGCAACAGAAAATACCTGAGACCCTGGTGTTGGGGAAAAGTGAACTCCACACTTCAGCACCCAGCCTGCAGCCAGCCTCTGTCCCAAACCCCTCCCAGCTCACAATTCTCCATGCCCTGCTCTTCCACTGAGCATCCAGCTCTCTGGAAACATCAGAAACTTCCTGTCCTAGCGGGGACTGGACCTGACCACAGATGGTGTCTTGACAATGTTGGGGAGCCTCGGATGACTGAAGGCACATCTGCTCTCCTTCTGTCTTGAGGACAGCCAAGTGAATAAAGTGGGTGATGACACTTGTAACCAAAGAGAAAACACTGGGAATGTCCACCTCGACACGTCTGTCACTCATTGTCCTGTGGCAATCCAGCCCCTTCCCATGCAGGTACTCAGCAGGCGTCTTATGCCAGACACAGATGAGACTCAGAGGTGGAAGTGCACTTAGCTGTGGAGAAAACTGTTTGGGACACATGAAGTACGATATAAGGATCTTGTCCTCAGGGCAATTCTAACTCAATGCTGAAACTATTAAGAAAGTCACCATAGAGACACTGAGGATACTAAAGACCACAGTGACAGCTGCCATTATGCTGGTGTGGTCATATGCCAGGCACTGGGCTGTGGGCCAGGAGCCTTGTAGATGGGATCAACCCTTGAGTCTTAAGGGAGACTCATTGAAGCAAGATGTCCCGCCCCCGGCACTGGCAGTCACTCTGTGTCCCAGCCCATTGAGATTATCAGGGGCCAGCCTGGGGGCTATGCCCAGTGGGGTCTGCTCAGGGTAGGTGATGGCACATCCTCTGGGAAGCTCTGCAGCCTGGCCACAGATGCTGCTCTTCCTACATTGCCTCCAAGCTTCCTGCCCTGGCCTTTATCAAGTCCCCAGGAGCTCTGGGTCACTGCTAATGGCACAGAAAAGTTGGAAAATATGGGAGACACCCATGATCTTTTACAGGTGACTTCTCGTGTGCCCTCTCTGCCTCTGCTTGGCTTCATCACACAAACTTCTGGGTTCTTTGGAAGCCCCTCTGTAGGGTTTACCTTGCCCACAATCATACCTATAACCATAGTCTCCACTGCAGCTAGGCGGCACTTTCTGCATGGGATCTAAGCCTCCCAAGCCATCTATAGCTCTTGGTGGCCCCCAAATAAAGGTCCTCATCTGACCCAGGCCTGCCAGGCGCTTCCCACCTCCTCCTTCCCCACTCTAGCCCGTAGTCATGGATGCCATCATGCCTCTGGGCCATACCTATGTACTAACCCAAGATGCACTGACCCTCTGGTTCTATCCAGTGACTCTTACCAACTGCTGGGCCTGTGTGCTCTCTCTGTATCCGAGGGATCTAGCACAATGACCTCCACTGATGATTACAGTAAAGGCTGTTGAACATGAGATGGGACCCTTGGGTACTCATCTCAGCTGAGGTCTCAAATGGGCTGGGTCTAGCCAGCCTCATTTAAATGCTTTTATTTGCTCTAGCTGCCAGTATTTTTCAAATGGGAGAGTCTAGGTAGAAATGAACTTTACTTTGGAGTCTCAGCTTAGCAGAGCCCTGCCAACCTCTGACCCCAACCCCTGATCCCTGACTCCCACCCTTTTCCCAGGTCCATGTTGTTTTGTTTTCAAAAAGTGTCTCCTGTAGCCCCCAGGCCAACCTCTAACTAGACCTTGTGATTCTTCTGCCTCCACCTTACCAGTGATGGAAAGACAGCCTCGTGCCATCACTCCATGTTTGTGTACTTCTGGGAATAGAACCCAGGGCTCATGCATGGTTGGCCAACATTCTACCCACTGAGTCACATGTCCACCCCAGCCTCAATAAACACACAAACACACACACACACACATGCACACACATACACATATGCACACTCCCCCCACAAACACACTCACATACACATGTATACACACATGTACACACATACAGACACACATATACACACATACACACACATATACAGATACATGCACTTCCCCCACATACATACATACACACATACACACACACACACACACACTTTCCTAGATATACATACACACACATACAGACACACACACACTTCCCCCACACACATACACACACACATGCACACTCCCCACACACACATATACACACACTTCCCGTACCATACACACACAAATACACACATACATACACATAAACACATACAGACACACACACATGCATACACATACATACACATGCACACTCCCCCCACACTTACAGATACATACACACATATAGACACATAAATACACATACACACACATGCACACTCCACACACACACACACATACACACAAATACACACATACAGACAGACATATAAACACATATACAGACACATACATATGCACACACATACACACACACTTCCCCACACACACATACACACTTACAGACACAAGTGCACACACACACACACACGTGCACACACACACACAGGCCTGCACTCTACTCTGACGACAGTCATTTTACAGTTTGGAGCTTGTTGGTGACAGGGATAATGGTCAGCTTATTTTCCTTCCTTTTTTTCTTATTTTAACAATTTGTCTCACATTTCGGTCCCTGACCAATTCACGACTTACTTTACAAGCAGACATGGATGTTCTCAGGCAGAGTTTGCCCGAGGTCACATTTGGTGGCCATGTTGGGACTCAGGATCTTCCTCCCCCATCTGCCTCTGGTTCCCTGTGCCCCTCCCTGGCCTCTGGAAACCATGCTACACACACACACACACACACACGCGCGCGCGCGCGCGCGCGCGCGCACGCGAGCACTTGGGATCGCCACAGTGGATTCAGCTTCAGCTTCCTTTGCTCCGAGCTCAGGATGCTTAGAGGCTCCCACATCTCCATCCACTCATCCTCTCAGCACCTCAGGATCACCACAGTACCCCCTGGCTAAGCATCCAGGGCCACATCTGTCATGGACACCAGGCTGTCAGCGCAGCCATGCGCCCTTCTCAGAGGCTGCATCCAGAGCAGATCTACCCCAGGGGGGAGCCTTGTTATGCTTTCATGTCTTCGATTCATTAGGATCTCTGTCAGCAGCATAAATCAGAGCTAGGCCTCTGCTTACACGCCCAGGAGTGGGGAGAACACTCAGGGAACAGATATAAAACTTGGGGCAAGTCAGTAATGGCAGGCACAGCTTTTATTGACCCATTTTACCTGTGCCCTTTGTGACTTGTCTCAGCTGAAGAGATGAGAGGATGTGTGAAGGCAAGGCATGGAGAGGATCCAGAAAGTGAGACTGGAGTTATTGGTTTTCCCATAATCCTATGTGATCACCCCATTTGCTCACAATTCTACAGGGGGGAAGCCCTTCCCACTCTTGAGCACTTGTACACGAAGGGGAACAAGGGCCAAAAGGGTTGAAACCAAAGGGCAATGCTGTTCAACACTCTGCTGGCTTCCGTTGGAAGTTAAGTGTCAAACACAGACTCCTGACAGGGTCTCCAGGACCCCGAGGCTCTGTCTTCCCTATCTCACTTTCTACAGGTGACTCTGTCTCATCACTACATATGTTACCAGATCAATTTTCCATCATTCCGTACAGATTTCAGGAGGACCCACAGCTGCCAGGTCCTTTTATGGACCCCTGGGCACATCGAGAAGAAATAACAGCAGTGCAAAGGGGTGAGACGCAACCATTACATGAAGCGCATGTGAGGAGCAAAGGGCGAGGTAGGAGATAAGACAGAGGAGGTGCCTGAAGGAAACGCCGTGCAGGTCCCATGGGCCGTGAAAGAAACATAGATGTGTTCTGAAGGCAGCCCAGGATAGCTACAACTGTGGTCCCCACAAACACAAAAATGCACCTAAAGGATTTTAAGGTCACTTTTGGTGATTTCTTCTTTTTTTCTGTAATTTGACTGCAAGGTTCTCAAAACATGAACTTGGCACGTGATGGCATATGTGGCCACCCCAAAAAGGTTGGTATGCATGAAACTGTGGTTCTGTTTTCTGCTTCTCCCCTCGTGGTGTCCCAACACTGCTGTCGAGGAAGGATGAAATGAAGTCCAGAATCAGTGGGTCGGCAGGATCCCAGTCCAGCAGTGAATGCCAGAGGTAGCAGGCCTTCTCCAAGGATTTTAGTGCTACAGCTCTCTTAGATGCTATTCAATGAAGTAGCTCTTTTAAACAAAGTTCAATAAAACAGCATATGTGCATACACTTTACTGGGATGAATCAAGGAATACACACACACACACACACACACTCACACACACACACACTCACACACACACACACACACTCACACACACACACACACACACACCTTGGAAAGTGGGAAGGGACTCTCCTTAGGGTGAAGTTTCATTGGCTGAGGCTTAAGTTTCATCAAGGATTATATAACACTTCTCAGGTAGAAGACTGGGTGATCAGACTCCCCAGATCAGGTGGAGAAAGGGAAGCCCTGCTAGGAACAGGGAGCCCTCCATTTTGTGCTGAGCTCAGAAAAGCTGCTTGGACATGGCAGACTGCAACCTTAGTAGCAAGACGCAGCATGAAACTTGTAGCACAGAAGATCCAAGAAGATGCTGGGGACAATCTAGGAGCCCAGGGTGGGTCAAGAAAAGGCCAGCAAAAGTCTCAGTAGGTTAGAGTGCTTATTGCCACGCCTCTTTTTTAAAGAACTTTTTTTTTTTTTAGATTTATTTATTTATTATATATAGGTACACTGTAGCTGTCTTCAGACACACCAGAAGAGGGCATCAGATCTCTTTACAGATGGTTGTGAGCCACCATGTGGTTGCTGGGAATTGAACTCATGACCTCTGGAAGAACAGTCGGGTGCTCTTAACCGCTGAGCCATCTCTCCAGCCCACGCCTCTTTTTTATATATCAACACCAACTCTTTCTGGGAGCCCAGTAGATAGAGCATCTCCCACTGGGCCCTGTTGCTGCCTTCAGGAGTGTTTTACATATCTGAAAGGGCCTCTGGTTCAAGCCAGCATAAACTTAAACTAGAACTAAAAAAAAAATCTAACCTTGGAAGTCTAGCACACTCCTCGCCCCTTGGAAGCAGCGGAGGCTTCCCATTGGCTTCCTGTGTGTGGCTCTCCCAACCTAGCCAATCTATCACCAGAGCCTGGCTGTCCCCTGTAGAATAGAACAGGCAGGTGCCACTCCCAAATTGGTCCACTGAAGCCCACCCTGTGTGACTGTATTAGTAGACAGGATTTGTATGGAGTCCTAAGGTGAATGAGGCTGCCGACAAAGGCAAGAACCTATTGTGTCCCCCGCCTTGAAACATGGGTGACCTCCCCCCCCATCTCTGTTTCCCTCACACTGGAAAGTTATATGGAGACAGTGAGAAGGTGGCCTTCTGCAAGCCAGGAAACGTGCTGGGAACCTAGCCAGACAGAACCTTGAACTTGGCCTTCCACCACCCAGGATCCAAGTAATAGACATGTGCTATAAACGACACCAGATCCCATGGCACCTCAAACACCAAGATGTCTCAAATAGCCAAGATGACCAGGTCAGGGGCTCCCCAAGCTTTCTGCACCCCCTTCCCAGCAGTAAAAGCACAACGTGACCCAACTACATGCGTGGTGTAAGTTCCTGCACACTCAGCCTCATGTGCTGGCACTCTGTATGGGAGGCAACAGGAAGGTGCCCACACCTTTCGTGGAGAAAAACGAATAAACAGAAGTCTATTATTTTCCATGTGCCTCCTGGGTTCTCTTGGGCACACCACGTGAGGGCTGTTATTCTAAAATGGAGCCTTTATGCGTCAGGAAAGCCTTTTCTGGGTTGCAGACCACAGCACACCCATCCGCTGAACCAGTCACTCACTCGCTGGTGTTCATGGCTGACCTTCTGAAGGCTCAGTCTATGCTGACAGGTCTTATAAACTCAACCCTGCTCCAGCTGGGCCTTCCTGCCTTGCGTTTCCTCTGTGATGGGCTGTGAGATCAAATGACCTCTTTGTGGGGCACCTGTGTGCCTCACCAGGTCTGTCAGGGTGGACATGGAGAGTGAATGGGCTCCACCTTCCTGCCTCTCCGAAGGCTGAGGGGCATAGGCACCTCATGCAGAGTGGGTGAGGAAATACATGAGTGAATTAATGAAAGAGTGAATGAATGAATGAATGAATGAATGAATGAATGAATGGGTGAATGAGCACAAAGTGAATGGCTGACTCTACTTTCCAATTTGGCTCCTGTTCCTCTAGTCAGGGATGGCATGAGAAAGCACTGAAGTAGCCTGAGACCAGGAGACAGCCCAGGAATGAGGTGGTCAGAGACTAGAGAGCAGGAGCAGGTTAGCAGTGGCTCTATTAGAGGCCATTAAGCATATGGTCAGGATTATAATAAGCACGTGAATTATGGCCAGTGACGTGTGGGGGATGGGAAGGAGGAGGAGGAAGAAAGGAATACAGGGAGCCCCCAGAAGTGCACTGAGCTATTTAACTCCTTCCAGTCCTGGGTGTGGCAGTTAGCGAGAGGAGCCCGATAGGCTGGCTCCAGAAAGAACAGCTTAGTCTGTAGCCTTCCACTTTGACCTTTGTCACACTTATCCTGTGTGATTATGAGTGAAGAACTTTTCTTCTCTGTGGTCCATTTGTGAAAGGTGGCCGCCCAGATCTCAGCTGTAGGTGGAAAGAGGCGCAGACAAGTCTGTCTCTTGATCGAGAAGGGACATGGGCACCAGGGAGAATCCTTGGTCAGGAAGATCTTAAAATTCTGATTGTCCTCCCTCCCACCCATGTTCTAGAAAGCTCCAGCCCACCCTCAAAGTGTGTTTCATGTCCTTGGCCCCCTGGGGCAGGGACCACTGATGTTACAAGGTGATAAGGGACTGGAGACCTTGGCCACTAGACCAGGGAGGATTAGCAAACCCAGATGCCACTACTGAAGGGAACAGAAGAGCCTGGCAGCCTAGAGAACAACTCTTAACCTGAGCCTGGTGCCCTCCACCCTCATAACTGGACATCCCAGAGGGGCCAGACAACAGGTAGTAGAGACAGGTGGAGTTCCAGGTGAGCACCCAGGTGGGTTTCCAGGTGGGGACACAAGTGGGGACCCAGGTGGCATAACTCACCAGTTAGTGCTCACTCCCCCTCAAACCCCTATGATGACTGCCTTTGATGTAACTGTTGAGTTGGTGAGTCCTGCTCTAGGGATGACATGGGGTCCTGCTGCTGCTGCTGCTGCTCCTCCTCCTCCTCCTCCTCTTCCTCCTCCTCCTCTCCCTCCTCCTCCTCTTCCTCCTCCTCCTCTTCCTCCTCCCTACTTCTTCTCCTCCCCTCCTCTTTCTCCTCCTTCTTCCTCTTCTCCTTCTCCTTTACTTCCTTCTCCTCTCCCTCCTCTTCCTTCTCCCCTTCTTCCTCCTCCTCTTCCTCCTCCTCTTCCTCCTCCTCCTCTTCCTCCTCCCTACTTCTTCTCCTCCCCTCCTCTTTCTCCTCCTTCTTCCTCTTCTCCTTCTCCTTTACTTCCTTCTCCTCTCCCTCCTCTTCCTTCTCCCCTTCTTCCTCCTCCTCTTCTTCCTTCTTTCCCTTCTCTTTCCACTTCACCTCCTTCTCCTCCTCGTCCTCTTCCTCTTCCTTCTCCTCCTCCTTTTCTTTTCCTCTATCTCTTCCTTCCCTTCACCTCCTTCTTCCTCCTTCTTTTCTTACTCCTCCTTCTCCTTTTATGATCCTGTATTTCTGGAGGTTCTAAGCTTTGTTCAAAAGCAGTCATTCATTCCACTTCTGGTTGCTGGGGTCTCTGCTATCTCCACAGTGGATTGTGGAAACTTGAGTCACCCCTATGATGTCTCTACCTCTCCTGAGTTCCCTTGATATGGCACTATGTGACTAGTCTAAAGGAACTCCTAAAACCTTCCAAAGACCCAACACCTAAGAGAGCCACAACAATTGTGAACGCCCTTCTTACACCTTGTGTCTCCAGGACTGAACAAGTTCCCTCCTGGCCTCTCCATGACCTCCACGTCATGATCTGGGGACCCGAGGAAGTTTTCCCTTTTCTGTGCTTCAGTTCCCACTGTTATCAAGCCCAGACTCTACTCCTGTTTAGAAGAGCTGTTTCCAGACTGCATGGCCACAGCCCCAGATGAAGAGTGGCCAGAGATTCTGCTGACTAAGATAGATCCACCAGGCTGCAGGCCTTGGCTGGGTCCCACCAGGTGGGGGCGGAAAGGAAAGTGGAGGAGGTTTGCATTCTGAGGGCGCCAGGCCGCCCTGCAGAGTGATGGCCGCAAAGGGACACACCAAAAGATAAATAAGACCAGTCCGCGTGAGCGGGACTCATCTTAACACTAAGCAGAGAGGCCTCAGCTGGACTTGAAAGTCCCCGGCCAAGATGGATGGGCTGCTGCCCAGGAGGGGGCGGCGGGGCGCAGGAGATGAGTGATGGGGTGTCCGGGGCGCCGTCCCCACAAGTCAGCCAGCCTGGGATTCAGTCCTCCGTCCAGCCACTGGGACATGTGCAGGACCTGGGATTTATGGTTTCGTTAAAGGACTGGGGAGGGGGGCGGCCAGGCAGCAGGAGAGGGTCTCACAGCAACCTGGCTGCCTTGCCCAGTTTCTGCCCTGAGTTCCTGCCAAGTGATTGCCACAGAGGGATTGGCCCTTTGGAAGGTGACTTAGAGCAGGTCACAGGACAGTGATGACTACAGTCATCCCCCTGAGGAGCAGAGCCAGCTCTCCTAACTTTGGGCTAAGCTCAAAGAACATCTGTGTTAAAGATTCAGGTCTCTGTTGGTCGTGCCTGTATTTTGTCATCCCCTTGTCTGAGCCCACATAGGACCCAGAGTCTGCAGAACGGAGCATCCTGGGGAAGTTTCACCTGTAATGTGGCCTGGGCACTGCTGAGGTTTCCTGCGTAGAACAAGGGGCTCGCTTCTCCCTCCTTGCCCTTACCAACCTCCCCCTAAGTGACCAAAGAGGTCCTCTGAGGAAGCAGACACCTTTTTCTTTTTGACACCCAGACTTTGTGATGTTAATGGAGCCCATCGGGTTCATTCCAGAGGCTGCGCTGGTGGCTCAGTGTCTTATACAGCAGAGAATCATTAGCCAGGATCTGAGCCTACATCTGTCTGAATCCAAAACACTAAGTGAATGGATACTGCTAATCACAAGAAGTCAGGAAGCCTGGGAGGTTCGCTCTCCCCGATGATGTTTTTCTGGGTTTACCACCCACTGCCCATCCTTTGAGTGGACTGCACTGTAGTCCTACAAAGGATCTTCTTCATGGTCCCCACAGCCACTCTGTGAAGCTCCACAGATGTCCTATTGTATAGACAGAAGCCCTCGGGGTCATGTCTTGCCTGGGTCCACAGGAGCAGGTGGCTGTGCTCTGGGGTGACCTATCCTCTCGGTTCTTCAGCTGTGCCCTGCATTCTCCTTTGCAGGGTAGGCTCAGCTGAAGAGGGGGCTTATGGGTGATTGCTAGAACATTGCATTTGGGTGACTGGAAGGACACTCAGACAGAACCCTAGAGGGTTTCACCTCAACCATTCACCAATTGCTCCTTTACCTAATTGTGAGGGGGAGGCTTGTACAGCATCTACAGCAGACACTGTTCTAAGCACCAGAATAGTTCCCTCAGTCTGGGAGCAGTGGCCTGGGAGCAAGGGCAGGAGACAAAGCTCAGCTGTAGAGTGCTTGCTTGTCTAGCATGGACAAGGCCCTGGGTTTGAACCCGTCGGTGGGGTTATAAGTAGGTCACACCTGTAGCAGGGAGGCGGAGCCAGGAGAAGCAGTGGTTTAGAACCATCCCTGGCTAGCTAAGAGGTTTTACAAGAGACCCTGTCTTCCAAACTAAAACAAAATAAAGCAAAGAAAAACAAAACAACCAACAGGAAAAGAAGCCAGTCAGTTATTAGAGGTAAAAGTGCTCAGGACTTTCTTCGCAAGCCTGATGATCTGAGTTCAATCCCCAGAACCCTTAGAATGAGAGAAACTGATTCCACAAAGTTGTCTTCTTACCTCCACATGTGGCTACCTTCTCACACCCTCCACCCCAACAAATGATGATGATAATGATGGTGGTGGTGGTGGTGATGATGATGGTGGTGGTTGTGAGGATGAGGGTGATGGTGATGATGATGATGATGATGATGATGATGATGGTGATAATGCAGATGATGGTGATGATATCCCAGTGGGCAAGACAACCATTAGAAACAGCTTCAGACAATAATAAACTCACTGTGTGGTAAGTTCCTTCGCTCCCACCTCTGCTAAGATGTTGTCCCCTCCCAGTGACCTGAGAACTCTAAACTGTTGCCTGAAAAGTAGTGCATTTGGTGCCTGGCTGTGTACTGCTCAGTATATCTTCTCTTAGTTAGGGTTTGGCTTTGAAGTGCCCCCCACTCGGTGCAGCGGGTGGCTCCGTTTTCAGAGCTGGCTGGACTTTGGGGAGGAAGAGATGATTCACCAGCGCAGATCAGCTCCTGGCTCCTGGCTCCATCGCTCAAGTCCACTACAGCGTGCACAGCCTCAGCCTCATGCTATGGCTGCCTCTGACAGAGCCACTCAGCCAGGCCTTGCCCCAGGTGATGAGCTGAAACCTTCAGAAACTGAGTCCAAATCAGCATTTCCTCCCTGTATGTTTCTGTCAGGTGTTTGACTAATAGCAACACAGAAGCAGCTCACAGGCCTACAGGTTGGGAGCTGGGGCCATTTTCTCAGTCTCTAATATCTGGCATGTTCTTCAGTATTCAGAGCATATAGGCTGAGTGAGGAATGAATGAATGAATGAATGAATGCATGCAGCTACAGAGAGGGAACACCGGAGTGTTGGCCAGGACTGAGGGAGGGACTCCCTAAGATGTAACTGAGTTCAGACTGACTCTGAAGGTGAGGACAAAAGAACACAGGAGAAGAGACCAGCAGAGCTTCTCAGGCTGAAGTACCTAGAACTCAGGATGGCTTCAGAGCTGCTGGGACTCAGAATTGCCATGAGAAACCACCTTGAGGGATGGAGCAGATTTGATCTAGAGCTGTTTTAAAACCTTCCTGGTCCTCAGACTCCTCATCTTTGAGGTGGGTTGAACACAGTGCTGGTCTCCTGGGATTGCCTTGAGAACACAGGAAGACCAGGAAGAGCTGAGGTAAATGCAAACATGGCTGCTGGGGTAAGGGCTGCTTGTGCTCCTTCTGCAGTCAGGCTAAGGCTTGAGGATCTTGATCTGGGTTTGGTGGGTACAAAGTCAAAAGGCACTTGCTCAAACGAATCATGCCCCCACCTCAGCCTCAGTGTCCCCAGGTGCTTAGGAAGCCACCAGCAGGTCTACCTCCCTCCACCCATTCCCAAGCCAGTTCCCAGATCACTGAGCTTTCCGACGCCCCATTCCCCCCAGCTTCCCAAAGGCCTCTGGGCTGTGCACATCCAGACCCTCTCCTGCATGCGTGTTTTGCACCTTCCTCCAGCCCAGCTGTGCTGGAGTCATGCCTCCCTGCTCTCTGGACCTGATTTCTGTCCCTGCCTGGGCAGCACTGTGCCAGAAAGCCATTGGCTCTTTCCCAGGGCTCCAGATTGCCTACTGAAGGGAGAGCTCTACCCTGGAAAGTCTCCTGGACTCCCAGAATCCCCAAATTCCCACTTACCTGTGCCCTCTGAAGCAGAAGGTTGCATCCACGCTGTGGTGATAGTTGTTTTAGGGACAGGCTAACGTGGGAGGTTAGAGCCACAATTTCTCCTTAGCCTTACACCACCGAGAGACCTACCCCAAATGATTACAGACACACGCATGACACCACACCCAGCCCAGGAGGGCTGAGAAAGCCTCCCCCAAGGAACAGCAATCTCAGGAACCAGGGCCAGGGAAGGGGTCGCTGAGGGGCCGGCTCTGGCAGTGGGCCCAGCTCCGTGGTTTCTGAAGCTGCCTCAGCCCTAAATTGGAGGGAAGCTGGGAGGAGGGCAAATGTGCAGCTGAGCTATAATGGGGAAGATTCCTCAGGGCAGAGGCTGCCCTGGGATCCACTCCAGGACGAGGTGACCTGGTGTCCCCTGGTCCAGTGGCCCTAGGACATTCAGTCCTTCTCTAGGCTCACTGCTTCTTCAGAAAAATGTCGAGTTTCAGAAAGTAGGGGTTAGAAGGACAGACATCAGGATGGAAATGGGGCTGGAGGATGGCCCAGAGGTTAAGAGCACTTGGTGCTCATGCACAGGACTGGGGTTTCATTCCCAGTACCCACATCAAGACGGCTCATCTCAACCACCTGTACTCCAGTTTCAGGAGATCCGCTCCTACTTCTGGCCTTGTAGGCTCCATGCATGCATAATGATGCATGCAGTAGGCCAACACTTATACAGAAAGTAAAAATACATAAATCTTAACAATGGCAACGACAGAAGACCACAGTGAAATAAGCAGAGAAAGACTGGAAACCCTCCTACCTGGGCTACAGCACAGGCAGAGGACACTTGAGAAAATCACACATTTCCCCTAGGGAGGGGACTGGGACACTATGTGAGTGGCCAGTAAGGATAAGGGCTCAAACCTTAAACTTGGCTGGCTCTCTTGTCCTCTTACATCACAAGAGTGCCTTTCCTTTCTTTCTCAACTAGCCATCTTCAAGTCTGGCACGTTCCTCTGTCTTTCCTGCCTGTCTTTGTTCCAGGACTCTAGGACCTGGCAATCACAAAGGGCACACTATATGACTTTAAGAGAACATGGAGAAAAAAGGGCAGACAGAGATGACAAACGGATCCAACAGCTACGAGGAACCTTGTGACCTGAGGTGCCCCTTGCCAAGCTTCTTTACTTCCACACAACATTGGAAAGGTAACTCTAAGCCCACAGAAACTACTCACGGGTGTGCTCACAGGTGTTCTTCCACACAGGTTTCCCGAAGGTGTGCTCACAGGTGTCCTTCCACACAGGTTTCCTGCAGGTGTGCTCACAGGTGTCCTTCCACACAGGTTTCCCACAGGTGTGCTCACAGGTGTCCTTCCACACAGGTTTCCCACAGGTGTGCTCACAGGTGTCCTTCCACACAGGTTTCCCGCAGGTGTGCTCACAGGTGTCCTTCCACACAGGTTTCCCGCAGGTGTGCTCACAGGTGTCCTTCCACACAGGTTTCCCGCAGGTGTGCTCACAGGTGTCCTTCCACACAGGTTTCCTGCAGGTGTGCTCACAGGTGTCCTTCCACACAGGTTTCCCACAGGTGTGCTCACAGGTGTCCTTCCACACAGGTTTCCCACAGGTGTGCTCACAGGTGTCCTTCCACACAGGTTTCCCGCAGGTGTGCTCACAGGTGTCCTCACACAGGTGTGCGCACTGAGGTCCTCACACAGGTGTGCTCACAGGAGGTGACAAGGAATAGGCCTTTAGAAAAGAAGAGGGTCACATCTGCAGGGGTCATGGCCTTAAGATAGAAGAGCAGTTAGTGGAGATGGCACATTCTGTCAGAAGCAGCAGGCCCTAAGAGAAAGGACATTTTCCCTTTAAAACCCAGAGAGATGGGGCTGGGGATTTAGCTCAGTGGTAGAGCACTTACCTAGGAAGCGCAAGGCCCTGGGTTCGGTCCCCAGCTCCGAAAAAAAAAGAACCAAAAAAAAAAAAAAAACAAAAAAAACAAAAAACCCAGAGAGATGCAGACAGAGCTTGAAGCAAGAGAGTAACGGAGAGGGTACCATGGGAAGCATGTGGGAGAGAGGGGGAGAAAAAGAGGCAGCGAGGGGGTCTCTGGTCTGACCAGGAGCACACAGTCCTCCTAGCCCATTAAAGGTCACACAGCCTTGGGGGCAGGGGTCAGAGCCTGGCACAGAGTCACGGTCTTAGATGTTAAGATGCAATGGGGAAAGCAGAGACCACATTAGGGGTCTCCCCAGGGTCTGACGAGGGGAACTCATCTACAATAGCTGAGGCAGTCTATTTGGGATGGTAGGGCAGCTGGAGACCAGCTGCAGTGCTGACCTGTAACTTCCTGGCACTGGAGGGACAAAGAAACCCCGGAGTCAGACAGACGGGAAGGTGGAGTCTCTGTCAGGCACAGGCAGCTTTGGGGAGCTGGACAGTGGAGGTGTCCCCTCCATGCCACAGGGATAGGTGAGGAAGGACCTGGGACTCCCTTTCTTCCGGCCCATTAATCTCAGACCAGTTCTTCCTGTTGGCCAAGGCTGATGGGAAGCTGGTGGGCAGGGAGCCTGGGAAGTGTAGTTTAGTAGGGGTGACCCTGAGCTATCCAGCAGGGCCAAAAAGGGCTAAACTTGTCAAAAAAAAAAAAAACAAAAACAAAAAAAAAAAAAAAAAAAACAGGTCCCAGGCTCACCTAGGCACTAAGTTGAGAAGGGCATGGGGAAGGGCCTCTGCTGTGTGCTTCTTGCAAAGATTAGCTCCTTTCTCACATTTGTAGAACAGACAGGAATACAATACAAGCTGCCCTCTCTTGCAGGGATGATGCCGACCGCTCGGCCATCAGAAGGGCCCCAAGAGGCCAAGACCCACGATGAGTCCAAGATCTTCTGCTTCTGATTCCAAGAGCCCCACCCGACTTTGCCCTCCCCCAGCAGGGTGAGTTAAAACCCAGGCCCCCTCCGCGAGCCAGAGCAGGAGACCAGGAAAGCAGCCACAAGCACAGCCCCTGCAGAGCCCCTCCATCTCTGCCCTGCGGCTCTTTTCCTGCCTGTCAGTCAAACCCAGCGGCTTAGAAGTTCAAGCGTGGCCAAGAGGAAACAGATTTCAAAACACACCTCTGCAGTCCCCGATTCCCCACCCCACCCCTTCCTCAAGCTGACCCAGGCTCCCTGGGGGCCCCCTTACCCTGCCCTGTCCCTGCTGAGCTGGCACCAGGAGGATGGAGGCCAGGGGCCAGGGCTGGGGAGCGGGGGGCGGGGAAGGAAGATGGGAGAAACCCACAAGGGCTCACCTGCAGGCCCCAGCCCTGTCTGGGGCTACGCCTGGTGGGTGAAAATAAATTTGAGGCTGAGCAGGGCTGAAACTGGCCTTTCTCTAGTTAGGAGAGCCCTGGGGTGAGAGAGAAAGTGGTGGACCCCCAAAGTCACTGAGGCGGAGACCTGTCTCCTACTTCCCCATTCATATCACCTCAATTACTCCATTTTACTAGCACAAGCCTTAGAGACTTTTCTAAATTACATTGTTTGTGTGTGGAGGCACACGTGTGTGCTTGCACGTTGCCTGTGGGCATCCATGCTCATGTCTATCACTGGGTATATGTGGAGGAGACAGCTTGCAGGAACCAGTTCCCTTCTTCCACCATGAAGGTCCCAGGGACTGAACTCAGGGCTTTAGGCTTGGTGGCCAGTCCCAGAGAATCTTCTAGAAGATTCTTCATAAGCATCTGCTGGAAACAGAGGAGTGAGAGAGTGAATTAGTCGGGTGATGGGAAGAGTTGGGTTGGGTAGAGGCCTCTGGAGTCTGATCCCCTCTGTCGGCTTCCACTTCCTTCTCCTCTGCAGAGAGGTTTGGATCCAAGCCCTTGCGACGCCCCCTGACTCTCACCTTCTAGCTGTGTGACATTGTCCAAGACAGTCATCCCTCTAGGTTTTAACTTTTACTTATAAACGTGGGGGTCCTCCTTCCTCCAGTGGGTGTTATGAAGCCTGAACTGGGTAGGGATCTCTGACTCCACCTGTAAGTTTAACCTGGGCTATTCTTGTAGATTAAAGTCGTTCCTGGACCTCTGGTACTTGGAGAGCGGACCCAACTGTCTCTCTGTGGGGTTGCCATCATTTAAAAGTGTGCCCACAGCCTCTAGCACAATAGGTCTCAACCTTCCCAATGCTATGACCCTTTAATATGGTTCCTCATGTTATGGTGACCCCAACCATAAAATTACTTTTGTTGCTCATTCATAACCGTCATTTTGCTACTCGTATGAACCATGATGTAAATATCTGACACGCAGAATGCCTGATGTGTGAGCCCTGTGGAGGGGTCGCTTGACCCCCAAAGGCTCTCAAAGCTGAGAACTGCTGCCTAGCATGCTGCCTTCAATGGGGAGAAAGTATCACCCAGTAGCCCAAGTGGACCACTGGTCTGGGAGTTGACACTGTCGCTCCCCTTTCTTGGTGCTCAACCATAACAGCAGTGACAGTCAGAGCCAAATCCCTTCCCAGAATGCACTTAAAAATCCTGAGGAGGTAATTTAACATGTCGATGATGGCTTTATTGTGGGGGAGCACTTCCTGAATCAGAAACCAAAGGCTCAGGTGCTCTGGTGGACCGGCAGGGCTGAGAGGCAGATCCTTTCTCAGATGGACATCTAGGAGGAATCTTCTGGCAGAAAGCTCAAGGGAGAGGCCACCAGAGGTCCTCCTGTACACAGCCATGAGGAAACTGCACCCAGCAGCAGCAGCAAGCATGACCAGGCAGCAGCCCTTCCCCTGTATGTCCTGGACATGTCTTGTACATGATTTTGCCTACATGAGCTCTGCCCCCTGGACTCCATCTCTTTTCACCTGGTAGGTCTTTAAGATACCCGACACCTGTGCTTCTGGCCCCTCCACCCCTGAACCCTGTGTCCACTTGGCCCCTTTCAGACATTTGTGAGGGGTTCCTCACCGGCGCCCCATCTACACTGCACTCTGGGTATAAGAGGCAGAGCTCCTGGAGAAGAGGACAGGCTGTGTCAGAGGCAGTTAAGATGGTAAGGCTGGGGTGGGGAGGGGACAGTCCAAGACTGCGTGTTAGCCAAGGTAGTTCATTACCACCTCTCCCACCATCCATGAAGTCTGAGACAGTCAGATACAGGGCTTGAAGTCTGTGAGCTCAGACCCACTGCTTCCACAAACTGTTGCCCCTCCCTGGGTATAGAACAGACCTAATGTCACCCCAGCTCCATCCAGACCATCTTTCCCTGAGAGAGCAGTGATAAGTCCCTCCGGTGGGCTGGTCAGGCTTGCTACGCAGAGATCCCCATTAACCTAGGAACTATCACACCCGTGCGCTCAAAAGTCCACTCCTCCTGGGACAGCCTCCTCGCTCTGCAGAAGCTGAGAGTCCAGAGATGCTGGGCAGCCCTAAGGCTGAGCCATGGCACTACCTACCTCAACCTTTCTGCACCTAGCTTTGTTCAAGAGATAAGTAACTGACGGGGCCGTCCCTGTGATCAGGAGGCTTGCAGTGTGACCTGTGCACCTGGACCATAGTCCCAAGCCGCCATGCTGCTGTTGGTCACATTTCACTTTTTTAAAATGTATGTATGTGTATGAGTGTGTTGTCTGCATATATGTGTGTGTATCACACGTGTCCCTGGTGCCTACAGAGGCCAGAACAGTCCCCCTAGAACTGGAGTCGCAGACCAGACAAGCCTTCATGTGGGTGCAGAGAATTAAACTCAGGTCCTCTTAACTGCTGGGCCCTCTCTCCAGCTGCTGTTGACCACATTGCTGTGCTTGGTCCTCCATGTAAACAATGGAAGTGTCTTTCCCATGATAGACACCTCTCCTGTCATTCCAGAAACCACAGAGAAGGTGCTGGTGGCCACTCCCTGGGAACAAGCCCTCAGCTGTCCCAGAGACCCTAGGTGGGGCAGATGAAGTGGAAGGACCCCAAAACACAGATTCTCCCCAGCACTCACCATTGCAGGTCTGTAGCCTCATAAGAGCAGCCCCACCCACACGAGTCCAGCAGTCCCTTCCGCTCCTCAAGCTGCATTCCTGATACCTCCAGATTCTTAAGCAAAATCTGCACATTTGGCAGTTGGCCATTCTGCAGCCAGACTGAATCCTCCCACGGCAAGTCCTGAGAAAGAGTGGCCAGTGTTTCCACAGAAACTCAGGGTTATAGCCCCACTTCCCAAGTGTTCAGGTGGGCAAGAACAGCATCCCCGTCCTCAGGTGTCCCCAGGAAGAGGCGCATGTGACAGCTAAGAGATCACAGGAACCTAAAACTGACCTTTGACTTTGCAGAGCCCAGCCCATTCTGCAAAGGGGGAAACGGAGTCCTAGCTCCAGCCCACAATCTTCCACTGATAACTCAGCCATAAGCTGGGGTGAGACTCAAGGCCCAGCCCACACACATGACTCTCTAGTTTTCAAGTCAGCAAGCAGAGGAGCTCCAGGCCCAGTGTGGGATGTGGGACTTGCATACACAGCTCTGTCCTCCAACAGGGTGTGGTCATGGCAACAGGGTCAGTCCCTCTGAGTCTGAGCTCATGTCCAAGACTCTACCTCTTTCAGCAACCCAAAGGAGCAAGATGTTTCTAATGACACCAAATATTTTATTAGTCACCCCTCCTTCTCCCTCCCCTTTTCTCCCCTCCCCTCCCCCTCCTTCCCTCCCTCTGCTATTCCTTTGTTCCTTCCCTTCACCTCTTCTTCTTTCTCTATCCATCTAGTCAATTAACAGATGTTGCTGGGTGATTGTTGAGGGTGGAACCATGCCAGGTTCAACACCAACCAAAGGAGGCAATGACAGCCATGCACTTATTGAGTTTCCATAGTGGCGGAGAGGTGAGGGCAGTAAATAAATTCAGAGAGGTCACTGGAGTGCCTGTGAGATGGCCAGCTGCTAACTGTGCTTGTGGCCGAGCCTCATGACCTGAGCTTGATCCTCATGATGGAAGGAGAGCACTGTTGTCCTCCAAACTGTGTTGTACATAAATTGTGGCACGTATGGGTGAACACACGCACACACACACACACACACACACACACACACATGCACACACACACACACACACACACACACACACACACACGAAGGGATATTGGAGAAGACACCCTGATGTTTGTCCTTTTGGAGGGGAGATCCTACAGACAGTGCAAGGGCCCTGGGCTTGGGTTGGTACCAACCTGGTTCATGTGAGCCACAGAGGTAAGTCCAGAGCTGCTGGGCTGTGGTCAGTGAGGAGAAAGGAGGAATTGTCAATGGGGTGAAAGGAGCAGTCTCAGTCCAGAACACCAGGGTCAGCCTATAGGTAGAACAGAACTGTGTCTCCACCCACAGCAGAAGGCTCCAGACACTGCCTGAGAAAGGGACAAAAGGTTTATTCAAGGGAGGGAGGCAGCCACATATTTCCAAGAGTCTCAGCTGGAGAGGTGCAGAAGATGGAGTGATGTGAGCACCTGCGTTCATGTAGATGGGTTACCAGGGGGGTCTGGGTGCCTCAATGGTGGGGCTAAATCTTAAATTTCCTGGATCAGGCCTGACCATACCAAAAAAAAAAAAAAAAAAAAAAAAAAAAAAAAGGTGGGGTGGGACCAAGCTGGAGTGGTGCAATTCCCAATGTGACCACTAGGTGGCAGAACCCCAGCAGCTGTCCTAGCACCAGGCAGCCTTGGCAGGAGGGCAGAGTTCCTTGAGCGACAGCCCCTGATAGCCTGGTGGCACTGACCACCAGGAACTGAGGGCTGATCTGTGCTTAAGATGGATCCCTGGAGCTTTCGTTAGCCTTGGATTTTTACATTTTATCATCTGCTTATCTGGTGTTTGTTAGTCAGGATCTGGCTGTGAAAAGCAGACTGGCCTCGAACCTGACTCAGTTTCCCAAGCGTGGCTTACAGGTGTGTACCCCCACACCCAATACCTTCGGTTTCTGAGACAGAGTCTCACACTACAACCAAGGATGGCCTGGAATGCCTTATGTAGCCCAGGCTGGCCTCAAACTCATGGCAATAGTCTTGCCTCTTGGTTCTCACACTCTGGGATTACAGTCTTTTGAAATATCTCCCTCCAAACTCAGAATTCGAAGCTAGTTTACCTGGCTTCACCACCAGCTAGTAGCATGACCTTAAACTTACTTCAGTTTCCTTATGCTTCAGTTTCCCCATCCATATGGGCTTGGTGGACTGACTTGAAAAGCTGACACCCTGAGTGTGTAGATCAGGGTCTCAGCTATCAAAAGGTCTATTGCCTCTCGACAGGAAAGGGAACCAAGGCCAGGGAAACATGGCTGAGAAAGAGCAGGGCACAGCCAGAGCAAGCACGAGAGGTAGAGGTCACCCCGTGCTTAGCCCTGATCTGGACACAGCAGCACACAGGAGTGATCCTGGCTGAAGACCATTCACCTACTGGAGCTGGATGGATGGCTGAAGAGGGAGGGGCAAACAGAGGTGGGGACAATGGTATCACACAACAGAATAGCAGAGGGGCCAGACCTGGGAGAGTTGGAATCAGATTGAGGAACCTTGGGTTCCAGAAAATAAAAGTCCGTTTCTTCCTTTGGGAACACTTGAAAGAATAACAAATCTATCGATGCCATGCGATGCACTAGGAGGCACTGAGGGATGAATTGCTACCTCACTAACAAGTCAGGGGGTCTCAGGGAAAGGCCTGAAGGTCAGAGAGGAAGTTGTTTTCTCTAGGCCAAAGAGCTGAAAGCTGACAGCAGCAGATTCAGACCTTCTGAACTTCCAGCTCCTTCTCCGGGGGCTAAAGACCTTGGGAAGAGAGTGTGTGGGAACAGCATTGACCAGCACAGGCAGCAATGACCTCAGGAGCTTGGCTTTACCCCTCTTCTGGAATCTGGAGTCAGGGGGTGGTGGGGGAGGTCCCAGCTTGAATGTCCTGGGAGCTACAGAGGCCTGGCCCAGAGCTAATTACCAGTGGGAGGACCATATGAGGGTGACCTTGGGGTTCAGGCTAGTGTCCCTCCACAAACATCCGGTCCACTATCAGGGGACTAGGGAGTGGCTCTGAGCCAGGTGAAGGTGGACTACAGATGGGTGGACAGCCTAAGAACCTGGGACCAGCCCACTGGCTCCTGTCAACTGTATTGCCCAACTTTGGTGGGGATGGACAGAGTCTATGGCCCTTTTGGAATTCCTTCCAAGGTCAGAGGGATGGAACAGTGTGTGCGTGTGTGCATGAGTGCATGTGTGCGTAGTGTGTAAGGGGGACCCTGGGGCCTGTAAGGACAGTAGGGATTTGGCATGGAGCACTTGAGTCAACAAAACTTGCATTTGATCAGGGCCCAGAGCAGCAGCCCAGTTCACCACTGTTGGACATGCTGTGGATCTCAGTCAGGAGGGCCTCACTGAGAGTCGGGTCTTTGTCCCCCACCCAATTTGGGCTTTGTATTATCTGCTTCCATTTCCAGCTTCTACGTAGAATGTGGGTGGGGATAGAGGTATGGCTAAAGGTCATCCTGGAGAGGCCTGCTCTTGGCCATTCCACAGCATGGGGGGACTTAACAGTCTCATGGCGGGGTGGGGGTGGGAGGCTGTCCCCTGGGTTGTACAGTTGAGAATAGAGGTGAGAGAAGGCCAGGGACCACATGTTCCTTATCCCTTCAGCTCTGGGTGCCTCTTCAGAGAATGCTCTTCATACTGGGGTTCCACTGGCAGATTGCTTGCCCGGCACGCTCTAAGTACATCCTGGCTCCATCCCCAGCACCACAGAAACCTGGGGGTAATCTTATCACTTGAGATGCAAGCGGGAGGGTCAGAAGTTCAAGATGCAGGGCTAGGGCTAGCTGGAGGTGAGGGCGGGCTGAGAGACAGACAGACAGACACCCGCCAGCATCTTCTGCAAGAATAGGCATGGCCTTGACTGCCCACCGGCAGTCCTGGTCTCTCTTTCTAGACGCAAGTTTGAAGAATTGGCTATCTCCTTTCCTTTCCACTCAGAGAGAGAGAATCTGTGAGGCGGGGATCTCCGTCAAGGCCCCAGGCTTTCCCTAGCAGTTGGTGTCAACTCAAAACAGACTAGGAATTGAGAAACCAAACCAAACGCCATAGACTCCCAGGCCTAGCCAGGCAGCTCACCTACTTCCTGTCCAGAGTGACCGAAACTCAACTGAGGCTCAAACCTGAGTGGTTTGACCTGGGATCACAGTTGGGACCAGAACCCACACCTGGGGACTGAAAGCCCCTGTGTGACTGCTAGCCTCTGTGTGGAGCCCGCCACACCTCTCTCAAAAAGTCGAGTGACCATCTGGCAACAGTCCCAGCACTTCCTCAGTCTGGATCGTGTGCGCGCACCGCTTTGTAAGGGCTTGGGTGCCACCTGGTGGTATTTATGAGCATTACATATTTCTGTGGGCTGCCAGGAAGATGCTAGGCCCTCAGTCCCTAGGTCCCTCTGTCCCTCTGACACTATGAAGTGAAAAGGCTCCGGGCTGAAGAGAATTGGTTCAGGGACACAATGGAGTTTATATTTGGCCTTGAAAACTGGAGATCATCATGTTGTGCAAAATTCAGATTCAGAAAAACAAGCACTACTGATTTCCTCTCAAATGTGAAATATAGCTTTTAAAACCATAAAAACGGGCTATGGGAGCACATGCATTTAGTCCCAGCACTCGGGAGAGGCAGAGGGGCAGAGGGGCAGAGGGGCAGAGGGGCAGAGGGGCACAGGGGCACAGGGGCACAGGGGCACAGGGGCACAGGGGCACAGGGGCACAGGGGCACAGGAGCACAGGGGCACAGGGGCACAGGGGCAGAGGGGCACAGGGGCAGAGGGGCAGAGGCAGGCTGATCTCTGGAGTTTGAGGCCAGCCTGGTCTATGCAGCCAGTTCCAGGACAGCCAGGGCTACATAATGAGATCCTACCTTAATAAAAAAAAAACAGCAAACAAACCCCACAAAACATCGCAGGCTATCTTGAAAGAGGAAAGGAACCCGTGGGAGGGGGCAAGCATAGGTGTGAGGTGAGGGGGACAAATGACCCAAGTACGTCATAGGCACCTGCTGCTTGCGTTTCGATGTCGGCCTGACAGGAAATGTAAATCTGGACAGGTCTATGAGGATGTTTCCAGAACAACTGAGGAAGGAAGCCCCTCCTTGGCCGTGGGCGGCACCAATCCCACAGACAGGTTCACCAGCTATAGGGCACACAACAGCTCTGAGCAGAGCAGTTCTCCCTTCCTGACTGCGGAGGCCATGTTGACCTGCCACACCCGGGCTGCCATGCTGTGCCCTCAAACTTCCTCAAGACACCTGTGCTGGGTGCTCCGTCACAGCGACGAGGAAAGTGGTACGTCTTGTCTGAAAATGTTGTGATTGAAGCGTCTTTTAAGCAGACAGCATTCTCCGCGCTTTCCTGTTGGTCCTGGGAGTGCATCCCTGAGGGGGGATTCAGAGCTGAGGCCGGTACAACTGAGCACTTGCCATGTGCCCCACTCATGGTGAGTTTGTTCAGCTCTCTGACAGCCTTAGGAGGCAGGCACAGCCACCCAGCTCCAGCGCAGATGAGGATGGGTGCCTGGCCATGTGGCAGGTGCTGTGGCTGACTAAGATGAGGGCAGAAAGAGACTGGCTGTCAGGAGCCGCCATGAGGGAAACAGGCGGTAAACAGGAGACATGACTGGACCTGCCTACCTGAGAACAGCCGGAAGGGAGACATCAAACGTCATTAGTAAGCAAAAGAACTGAGGAACTGGAAGAGCAATGAAAGAACTCAGGCGATGCTACCAACAAGACAAGCAAAAGCAGAAACCCCAAACAGCAACAAAAATAATCCACCATACCTCCATCTCCTGTCTACACACCCAGCCACTGAGTCCCACCATCACTGTCATGACCTCCATCATCTCAGTCACCTCAATCACCACCATCAGCATCATCAGCATCACCATCACCACTGCCCTCTCCATCCCCACTATCCTATCTATCATCCTCGTCATCTTAGTCACCGTCATCCCCACCACAATGATCACACCCACCACCACCAACCGTCTCCACCATCTTCCGCACCACCATCACTCCACCACTACCATCACCACCATCTCCATCACCACCAGCATCCCTCACTGCCATACTGCCCTCACCACCATGATCACTAACACCTCCATCACCATCCACCATCATCCCCATCATCCCCATCACCACAGTCATCCCCATCACCCTCGTCACCTCCACCTCGGCCATACCGCTGTTCTGATGACATCCTCAGTCTGCACCATCTACATCAGCACTATCACCTCCATCCCCATCATTTCCATCAACACCATCACCCAACCAACACTCTGTGTCAATATCATCATCGTGGCGCCCTTTAGTCCCTCACACCGTTTATTACCTATTACTACAACACGGTGAACACAGCAGTCACCACTACCACCACTGTGCACTGTGCCTCAGCATGGCCACCGTCACCAGCCCCCTCACATCTGTCGCTAACACCACGACCATCACTTTCTCCTTCCTCACGCAGCAGCAGCATCTCTAGCATCACAACCAGCAACTCTGTCACCACCCTCACCATAGCCACACACCCCACCTTGGTCTTCATCAGTCTCTTCTTTTGAACCATATCCTCTTTACAAAGCTGAAGCCTTGGCCAGGCCTCACTCATCTGTCTATGCCTGAGTTTATTCTTCCTTTGTATATGCTTGGCCCAGAGAGTGGAACTATTAGGAGGTGTGGCCTTGTTGGGGTGGGCGTGGCCTATTTGGAGTGGGTGTGGCCTTGTTGGAGTGGGTGTGGCCTATTTGGAGTGGGTGTGGTCTTGTTGGAGTGGGTGTGGCCTATTTGGAGGAAGTGTGTCTCTATGGTCATGGGCTTTGAGACCCTCATCCTAGCTGCCCACAAGACAGTCTTCTCCTGGCTGCCTTTGGAACAGGATGTAGAATTCTCATCTCCTCCAGAACCATGCCAGCCTGGATACTGCCATGCTTCCTGCCATGATGATAACGGACTGAATCTCTGAACCTGTAAGGCAGCCCTAATTAAATGTTGTCCTTTACAAGAGTTGCCTTGGTCATGGTGTCTCTTTACAGCAGTAAAACCCAAAATATGACCATGCTTTACAAGACTGGAGCTCAAAGAGGGAGGCACCTTGGATGGTAATAGACCATTGCACATGGCATGCATGACAAAGGTTTTGATTCAGGCTTTCTGAGGGCTGGAGTCAGGCCTGCTGTGTTAGTCTGTCTCTCTTAACAAAATACCTGAGATGAAGTTCTCTCTAAAGAGAAAATTGTTTATTTATTCAACAGTTTTGGTATTTCACGGCTTGCTCTTTGGTCCTGCAAATATCTCCTCTCTGGGGACCCAGAAGATGTCAGACACCAGCCACAGTGGGCACTGATCAGTTGACCAGACATGGCTGACAGCTCCTGGAGTCAAGGTGACAGGACTTGAGCCACCTCCATCGGAGCCAAGTGTCTTGAACTACCTTCCTCTTCTGTTTTCTCCTCTGCAAAGCAAGGTCCTTAAATATGGATCTAGCTAGCCATGGAGGCTTAGCTCTGTCATCTCAGCATGTGAAAGACTGAGGCAGGAGAATAACAAGTTCTAGGCTCTCTGGAGAGCTGTGGGTGCAGTAACCTAGACTTCCCCTACCCCCACAGACTGTCTGCCCAGGCTAGGATTGAGAAGGGACAGTCAGGAAAAAACTGGCTTTTCAAGGGGCTGGGCCAGGCAGTGGTCGCTGCAGTTTATGCTTCCCTCCTGGGACTTCAAACAAAGGGTGGGAACAGCAATATTTGTCACATCTGCTCTGCACTGTGGTCTTGTGGTTGAGAAGCTCCTCCTGAACCCTAAGCTTGAACCTACTCCCTCTCCTGCCCAGGCCCACTCCTCCCCTCAGTGACTCCAAAGTGTCTTCTATTACTCTGTAACTGCAGTCCCCTTACTACAGCTACCTCCAGGCACAGGTCACTGTCCTGTGCACCGACCAACACTGACTTGTGTGACCAAGGTCTGAGTCAGGAGAATGTCTGCAGTTGGGGCCTTAGGTGAGGTCCAAATAATTCTTCAGGTCCCCAACCACAGGGAGTTAACATGAGACCCTGACTGGTTTGAGGAGATGACAATGCACACAGGAAACAAGCTCAGTCTTACTTCTTTTGTGTCTTTCTGTCTGTCTCTCTATCTGTCTGTCCCCCATATCTCTCTCTTGTGCGCATGCACACACACACACACACACACACACACACACACACACACACACACAATCTCTGATTTCTCTCAGGCCCGAAGATTGGCTGCACCGGCAAGTGTGGACATTAGGGGGCGATAGATGACCTCGTTTTAGAGCAAGGAGTAAGCTTGTTCCTTCACATTTCCCGTAAAATGCGTAAAATGAGAGCTCAAAGGTGAGAAAACCAGCACTGAGAGGTCCTCAAAGGGGCTGGTACCAAGGTAACATGATAAGAAAACAGCCTGGGCTAGAGCCATCTCACACCAGAACACTGTATGAATGGTAGCCTGTATCTATGCATTCCTATAGGAACTAAAGGGGAGACATGGGTGGAGTGAGTGACAGAGTCAGAAGCTGTGGCCATCTGGATGCTGGATGTTGCAACTGGGGTGGGCAACTGCAGCCCCCTCTGTCTGTCCAGCTGCAGCCCGGGTCTACTAAGCAGTTGCAGGTATTACCCAGTTCCAACTCACATCAAGAGACTCCTTCCTTCCTTCCTTCCTTCCTTCCTTCCTTCCTTCTTTCCTTCCTTCTTTTCTTCTTTCCTTTTCCTTTTCTTCCTTTTCTTTGTTCTCACAGCAGAAAACATACAGTTGAAGGTTAATGTGACATTTCCCAGGTTTTAAACGCTGGCAACAGACTCAAAACTTTCCCAACTCAAGAGTCAGGGAGAGGACGTCTATATGGCCCCACCACAGACTTTTGGGGCTATTAGAGTGTTTTGTTTTGATTGGCCTGAAAGTCCCAATGTAAACCGGGCTGGCAAACCCCCTCTGGAGCACCAGTATTAGCAAGTCCAGCCTGAGGCTGAGGGGATTTTGTTTGACCCTGGATTTAGCTTGTCGAAGACTCTCTTGCCCTGTGCACTCCAGCTCAGGTGTGGGGACTGTCCTTCCCACCTCTCCCTCTCCCGTACCTTCTCATCCACCTCTGGGAGGATGGGGACTGGACATGACATTGTTTAGAGGAGTTTCGTGCAGCTGTTTCCTCTGAAATGAAACATTCCCTCCGAAGGGGGTATACGAGGGAGGAGAGGAAGGAGGCTGGAAAGATTCAGAAAGCTAAGGAAGCGTTCAAGGCTCCTGGTGCTCCGCAGTGTACAGGACTCACAGGGCCCCTTCCTCCCCACGGTTATAAATTAGCTTTGCCAGGGAGAGGAGACTCCAGTAGAGCTGCCTATGTGTTAGGAGCTCCAGGATGCAGCCTTCATGAGACTTCTCCCCTGCTGGGAAGGGCTTGGCTGCTGCTCCAGGTGCCTGAGAGTCACTTGTGCTCCCTGGAGTAACTCCAAGAGACCCACGGATTTACCCAGCTAGACACCTGGATCTGTTTCTTTAGTCTGCTATTGTGTGTGCCTGAACTGAGGCAAACAGACGCTTGCTCACACAGGCCCACAAAAAGCCACACAGAACCATGGGTCTCCTCTATGTGGGCTTGGCCTCCCCAGCAGCCCTTACAAGGGAGCATGGGAGCTGTGGGTAATGGCCTCCGGTGTGCTCTACTGCAGAAAACGACAGGACTTCTTTGTAGTTATTGAATAAATCTGGGTTTTTGGAGTCATGATTTTACAGATACTTTTAAAACTCACTTTGGTGCATGGTTCACAATCAGCTGTTTAACCATTAAAGTATCATAGGAATGTCAGTTACAAAAGTGCACAGTACATAGTACAAGTACATAGGGGGCTGCAGAGATGGCTCCTGGGTTCAAACCTTGTTCTGCTCATGCAGAAGACCCCAGTTCAGTTCCCAGCACCCACTTTATAGCTCACAGTTGTTTAAAACTACAGTTTAAGGGATCAGACACCCTCTTCTGGCTTCTTTGGGAGCCCACACACTTACAGCATTCACACACACACACACACACACACACACACACACGAAAGTATTAAATAAAAATAATTAAAACAGATCTTGTCTAGGCATGCTAACACATGCCTTTAATTCTATCCATGTAGTGAGATCTCAAAAAAAAAACCAAAATAAAATAAAATAAAATAACAAAGTAGATAAATAAATTTTAAAACGAAAAGAATAGCATCTAGAAGGTAGATTTTTGTGAGGCCAGCCTGATCTATGTATTGAGTTCCAGGACAGCCAGAGCTTCACAATAGAAAGACCCTGTCTAAAAACAAACAAAAATAAATAAACTCACAGCTACTATGGTGTAGGTTCATGCATGTTTGGAGTGCCCATCCCCCATCTTGGAGAGGAGCTGATGCTTGCAAAGGGAAAAAACAGTTGTGACAGGAAATTGTGAATGAAGTATTAATGATCTAGTGACCTCGATGCAGAGATCGCCAAATAATGAAATGTGAAATGTGGAGTAGCGTCCGGTTATTACACGCCTCTGTTTTTTTAAGCATTCAAGAGTCCCTGGTGGGAAAGACAGACACGCTGTGTACTCACGCATATGTGGATTTTGTCTGTAAAGTATAGGACAGTCATGCTACGATCCACAGATAGAGACCCTAGTAACAGCGAGGGCTTAGTGGGCGATGCTAGGATCTTCCTGGGAAGAAGAAATAGAATAGACTCCAGGGTGGACTGTGGGTGGAAGGGGATGGGAACAGGAGGGATCAGGTTGGAGGGGGAGAGAGATGACTGGAAATGGGAGGCATTTCCAGAGTGAGGTGGAACCTAGTACAATGGAAAACTCATAGAATCTATGAGGGTGACACTAGAGAAGATTCCCTTAATGGGGGACACGAAGCCCGAACTGGCCATTCTCGTCAATCAACCAAGGCCTCAAGTGGAGGGACTGGGACACAAACCCAGTCACACAACACTGATCTATGGTTTGTTATGTCTGCAGGATGTGCTGGGACCTGAGCCTAGCATAATTGTCATCAGAGAGATGTCATCTAGCAACTGATGGGAGCCGATGCATTGTCCCACAGCCAAACACTAGACAGAGCTTGGGGAATCCTGCAGAGGAAGGACAAGAAGGGCTGGAGGAGCTACAGGGATGAGGGACACCATAAGAACATGGCCCACAGAATCAACTGACCAGGATTCATGAGGGCTTACAGAGATCAGGGAGCCTTCATGGGTTTGACCTAGGTCCTCTGCTATGGTTGTAAAGCATTCTAGTGGGACTCCTAACAGTGGGCACAGGGGCTCTCCCTGGCTCTTCTGCCTGCCTTGGGACTCTTCCTCCTACTGGGCGGCCTGTCCAGCCTTGATGTGAGAACATGTGCCTGGTCTTACTGTGATTGTTGTGCCATGTTTGGTTGATGGCTCCTGAGTGGTGCTCTTTTCTGAGCAGAGGTGGAAGGAGTGTGGACCACAGAATGGGGAAGAGACTAGGGGGAGGGGAGAGAGGGGAAGGAGGGGAAACTGCGCTCAGGTATATATGGGAGAAGAATAAGTTAAAAGAGAAAAGAAGGTAATAGGAAAAACCAAAGCACAGCAGAAGTTGGGAGTCAAGTGTGTGGTAGGTTCAGGCTTCCACCCCTGTACAGACAGAAAGCAGGGCTGCTAGGTTCTGTAACTCGTCACCTTTAAAGCCACAGTTGCCACAATCACTTTCCTGGAACTGCTAATAACCACACACCTCAGGCCAAGGTAGGTGGTTCCCCTGGGCCTTCAGAGGGACAGTAGGTAAAGTCAGGTCTGGGTAAGCTTTGGTTAAATCACTGCTGCTAGAGTGCACCCAGGCTCTTCAGTGCACACAAGGTTGCTGCCCTGGCTGTGACCCAGCTGGGACGGGTTTTGAGGTCAGAATGCTATGGTTCCACAGGCCAAGAAAATACAGGTCAGTGTCTCAGCTGAGCAGGCCCATGCCACAGACTGGAGGTGGAGGTGGTAGTGGTGGGAACTCATAGATTCAGACGTGGGGTAGGCACAGAAGCAGTGCAACAGAGGTATGCTGCGAGCTCTGGGGCCAGCATCCTTTATGACAGTTCGGTGCTGCTGGCATCCCCTGGGGAAGCTCTCTAGTCCAAGTGGACCTTTGGGGAAGGGTGTTTATCCTGTACTGAGTGCTCAGAATCTGGATCTCTGGATAGGGCTCAATTCAAAGCTCTTCTTGGGGTACAGTTTCTGCAGCTAAAACTGACAGAAGTCTGTGAGATGCTACAGAGTTGGCCTTTCCCTTTTCTTCATCATCTTGACATTGGGCAAATGCTTTTTTGTACCTCTGTTCCCACACACAGGATGCACGCATTCTAAGAATGAACATTATTAGGGAGATTGAAAAACAAATTTGTTCAAGTTCACAATGTTAAGGCAACAGGGCTGGCCAAGGAGCAGGAGGGGTTTCCTCTGTCTAGAAAATTCTGAAGACTGTTCTTGCTTTAAATGAACTTCATTTCAATTCGCAGTTCTCGTCAAAGGAAATTCCACTCCGTCTCGCTGAGGACACACTTGAAGCCTGCAGCAGCTTCTCACAACACCTACCCTAGAACTCTGCCTTCTCAGAGGAGGCTCACCATCTTCTCCCTTTGAACATAGTGCTCCTGTCCGATCTCGGCTGTGGCATGGTTGGGAAGACACACCTGACTTCCAAGGCTGGATCTCACAGGCTTCAGTCTCATCCTTCAAGTGTTCAGAAACCAGAAGCCTTGCTATGAGAAAGCCAAACTGCCTGGAGGCCTCAGGAAGGGAGGCCTGTGCTGTGCACTGTGACTGTCCCACCCTTCCCTCTCTCCCTTCTTTCTTTCCTCTCTTCCCCTTCCCACCTTTCTTGAGGCTGACCTTGACTTCCGGATGCTCCAGCTTCTACCCCGCAAGTACTGTGACTAAGTGTACTGAGGTGGTTTGAATAAGCATGGCCCCACAGGCTCCTATATTTAAATGTTCAGTCATCAGGAGTGGCACTACTTAAGAGGGATTAGGAGGTATAGCCATGTTGGAGAAAGTGTGTCACTGCAGTAGCCTTTGATGTTTCACAAATCTGAGCCAGTCCCAGTATCCCTCTCTTTCTGCTGTCTGTGGCTCCAGGTACAGAACTCTTGGCTACTTCTCCAGCATCATGTCTTCCTGTGTGCCTTCATGCTCCCTGCCATTTTGATAACAGACAGAAACTGAAAGCAAGCCCCAATTAAAGGCTTTCCAAGAACTGCCATGGCTGTGGTGTCTCTTCACAGCAGTAGAACACTGACCCAGACAACACGCAGTGCATCTTCTGCCCTGCACCGCGATGCCCTGTGTTAGTGGAAACCCTGTCAAGAATAAACATCATTAGATGTGGACCATGTCCTGAAAAACAGTTTTTTATAAGTTTCCTGACTTAGGTATCATAATACTAATATAGTAATGCTAAAGGAGTAATAGCAATGAGAGACAAAGAATCTCTTCCTCTCATATTGAGCTGTGCAGAATTTGGGCGGGGTGGGGGTTCTTTGCTGAATCCAGGCCTAGAAAAGAACCTGATATGCACACTCTTGTCCATGACTGCAGGCCTTCTGCTGCTCTGCTCCTCTGCTACCTTGAGGACAGTGGAATCTTCTAAGGCCTGGAAACCCCAGAGCCATACTTTTTTAAAAGTTTAGTCACCACCCCACACCCTCCAATTGGCCATTTGAGAGCTTCTGCTAAGCTCCCAAGCCCCTCTTTAGTTCCCTTGGCTTTGCCTCTGGAATGGCCTAAGGATTTCCCACCAGATGGGAGTCTCTCACTAGAAGTTTGTTTTTCTTCCTGGCAAAATGCCCCCAGGTAAGACTGGAAGAAAGGGAGTCGACATTCCTAGGACATCCGTCCATTTCAGCTAGCAAGTAGCTGGGTCTATATCCACCCAGGCCCAGCCCTTAAGGTCTCAGGCACTGTGCATAAGTTCTAAGACTCAGAGGGGCACCCATATCTATGGGGTCATCTTGACCATGCCCCAGTGTGGAAACACCAGGGGTTTCTGTCTAGCTGAGCCAAAGACAGCCTCAAGGGCAACCCAAGCCTCCTGACTCCTCTGTCCCTAGATAATTGGCTCTGACACAGGTGTTCAACTCCTGGAGGCAGTGGCTGTGTAGAGCGAATTTGGACAGATGGGCTGGGGCGTTCTTATGACTGAGTCTTGTATTGTTTTGACACTAGACCAAGATGAGGACAGGAAGAGAAGCAGGTGGGTGGGCCTCGCTATGGACCTAAACTGACCTCCTCACATGTTCTTACTTCAGCCCAAAGCTGCAGAATCCAGGAAGTCCAAACTGGAGTCTTGCTGACGGTTACAAAAATGACACTCAGGATGGAGGTTGAATCTTTTGTTGTCTGGTCTGTCAACTGCTCCGGATAAGAGGATGCACATTGAAACTGTGCTCTAAACTTGGGTTTCTTATGCTAAATGAGGCCTGTACAATAGGACCAAAACCCCAGGCTGTAAGTGCCTTTGGGGAAAACCTCAGCAGGAGTGCAGAAGATAGTGTGCCTTGTGTGGCAGGAATTCTAGAAGCTGCATGCTATTTCCCTGTTTCCCACCGCTGCTCCACCCTCCACCCCCCAGCTCCAATTTGAAGTGGCCTGAACAGGAAAAGGGTACGTATGAACAGGATTTAAATTGGAGGGGCAATTGGTGGAGGAGGAACTATCTCGGCTAGGGTGGGGCTGATGTGACCCAGGCATTTTCCTCTGAGGTTGAAACATCCCATCTTTCAGGAAACCTCATTAAGCAAGAAGATAAGCAACTCAAAATAGCTTCAGGAAGTCCCTGAAACCGATCAGATTCACTAAGCCCCTTCCTCCCAGAGTAAGCAATAAACCTTCACAGTTTCACACAAGTTGACTGACTACAAAGAAGACTCGACCAAGAAACAGGCTGAGATGCCTGGAAGAGATTTAGACCAACTAAATCACTTGGAAAGGCCAACCTGCCGAGCTCACTGAAGCTGTGTCTTGTGCTTCAGGTTCCCAGCTACTGTGAGATTCACTTGTACCTGGGATGTGCTTTGGAGATTCATTGGTTCACCAAGTTGGACTTGGGTTGTATCCATGCTTTTGTCTGTTGTGGGTTCCCAATCTGGGGAGAGTTGACGTGTACACTGAATCTCCTCAGGAAAAGTCTTGTCACACAAGAGCCATCTGTGAGTCACCACCACAAACATCCTTGCTTGGGGGTCAAGGAGGACTCAGAGAAGGGTGGGGAGGAAGGTATTCTATGGCTGACTGACCAAAGTTGGACAAGGTCAAGATCTAGCGCCCTGCCCAGGACACAGCAGCAGCTCTGTTGCCCTGTTCTCTCACCGTGGCTCTGTTTTCCGAGCATCCATAGTGTCTGGGAACAAGGCGAGATCTTGGCATCTTATGGAATAAATGGCTGTCATCTGAGGAGGACAGTTTTTGTTCCCTGAACTTAGCTGGAGTTGTAGGCTATTGTGAGCCTCCCAACTTAGGTCCTGGGAACAAACTCTGGGCCTCTGAAGAGCAGCAAGCACTCTTATCCCATGAGCCATTTCTCTAGCCTGCTTCCTAAACTTAGATATAAATTGTTTGATTAATTCATTATCTATTTTTTGAGTGGCCCGGGACTATCCTATCGCTAAATGTGTGGTTGGAACCCCTGCTCACCCTGGCCTGTCTGCTCTCTTTCCTCAACCCCACCTGCTCGGAGAAAACTCTGGCCCAATTCATCACACTTCAACTCTGCATTTCTTGCAACCCACCCAAGAATATCCCACCCAGGAGCTAAGCTTTTGACCATATATGGGCATGATCCTAGCTCCTAGCTGACCTTATCCCTCACCTAAAAAAGCCCCTTGTGAGAGCCCTGCTGCCTGATTTCCCCGGCCTCCCTTCCTTGGGGCAGATGAACCTGCCTAGGAGAAGCCTTTATCTATTTTAATCTGGCCTATATTTCGTTGGTGGAAAACCCATTTTCAAGGATGACCTTGAACTTCCGATCTTCCCACCTTTACCTCCCAAGTGCAGGGACTTCAGTCTGTACTATCATCCCAGGCTTAGTCCCTTCACTAGGCTGAGCTCTTGGTAAATGCAATCCCTTCTTATCTCCACACTCAGGAAGTTGGAGGAGCAGCAGCAGGAAATAGAGGTCAGCCTGGGCTACATGAGACCCTGTCTTAAAAACACAAAAAACAAAAGTAAATAAAACATTATTTCCAAACGTTATGGCTACCCTCAAAATATTTTTATTATTAATCTTTCTGGATTGTTTCTCTTTTCATGCTGGCATCAAATTCCTGATTCTCCAGACTCTACCTCCTGGGTGCTGGGACTACAGATGTGAGCCACCATACCCGGCTGTTAGTCTCCACCCACCCCTTTTTAATAAACCAATAATATGATTTTTATTAGGGTAGGGTCTTTATGTTTGTTTTGGCTTTGGTTTTGTGAGTCCCTTCTTAAAGGCTCATTCTAATTACCTTATTTTGCCCTGGGTTACAGAGCTGCCAGGTCTAGGTCCTGTGAGTGAGTCTCAGCCTACCCTAATGTCTTCACCTATGCCTAGCAGTGGCTCTCAATCTCAAAGCTGACTCAGAGTCACCTGGGACCCTTGTGAAAACAAACCACTGCAGTTTCTCACTGAGTTGTTCTGGGGCGCCTCAAACCCCCAACATGATCCTAACAAGTTCCCAGGCAGTGGTGGGGCTTCTAGGGTGAGAACAGCTTTGAGAACCACTGGGCTGCATTGCATGCGAGGTTCCACCTGCAAAGCAAGCTCTTCCTACTCTCCCCTCAGTGGCTTGCTCTGCTATGCAGTGAGATAGTGTGATGCTAAAGAACTTTGGCAGCTCACAGGTTAATGGCCCTGGTTGTTAACCTGATAACCTGCCTGAGGCTGGTCCACAGTCTGGAAGTGCAGGGTGGTGTGTGCAGACATCTGGAGATCTTTGGCAGCCCACCTTCTCAAAGAAGAAGCCGACCACGGCCCTCAGCCCTCTCCTGCCACACCCACACCAGCCTGCTGTAGCACAGCTGGCTGACCCGAGCCACTTCTTCGAGGGCCAAAATCCAGACAAGCTATGACAAGCGTAAATATGAGTCGAGATATTGGAATGGTTCACGAACGACTCCGCTGTTAGCCCACGACTTCCCCTTTCTAAAGCTTGGGCTGTGCATCTGTAAAATGGGCGCAAGGAAAGTAGCCCATGAGTGGTAGGAACTCAAAGATCGGGGCTTTCACAGCTCTTGGCTTTCTGCCGGTCTTCGAGCGAAAGTTCAACCACTGGTAGCTGTTAGTATTTTCAGAAAGTGCTTGACTCCAGCCGCCTCCACATGGAGACCTGGTCTTGGAACGCGAACGCTCCCACGCCATTCCCGGATTGCACCAGGATACGCCCGTTCTAGAATGCCAGCTTCGGGGCCCCAGGACTACGGCCCTGAGCCAGGTTGCTAAGGGGAACCGGCGGATCGGGGCGGCGCAGAGAATCCACGGGAGGGGCGGAGCCAGAGAGTTGCCTCCCAGTTGGGTAAGCCCCTTTGGGGAAAGTGCTGGAGGCAAAGGGGTGAACGGGAGGGCTTCGGAGGACCGCCGGCGGCCTAATTGGGAAGTAGAAAGGAAGAGGGAGACCGCAGCGGGTGAGACAGTTAGACAAGGATGTAAGAGACTGGAAGGGCAGAAAATCAGGGTCCCGGGCCGGCCTCATCCACTGGAAGCCCAAAGCAGGAGGAGCAAGGCGCAAACCTGGCCTCGCCGCTAGGATGGAGTAGGTCGGTATGGGTCCTTCTTGGAGCCAAGCTGTAGGGCCGGAGGCAGAGTTGGAGACTTGGCAAAGGGCAGCCCAGTGTTGTGCTAAGAGGTGTGGCCGTTTGAACGAGGAGTCTGTGATGGGCGGAGTCTGGTGCTACCTCCCGCAGGGCCCGGAGAGAAGCAGTGTAGGGGGCGTGTCGAGGGCGTGGTCTCGGGGGGCGTGGCGTGGCCTGACAAGGCCGTTGAGCTTCTGGACTGACTTCGGGAGGGGGTTGCCGGGGAGAGCAAAGGGACAGAGCCAAGCTGCGCAGTCAAACACGGGTTGGGGCGGCAGCTGAAGACGCCAACTTAAAAGCGCGTAGCCAGAACCCAGGCAGCAGGTAAGAGAAGCCTGGGGGAGGGGACAGGATAATCGGAAGCAAACTTAGCTTTGCCCCGACTTCCGAGCAGGACCTATTCCGCCGAGCCTGTGGGGCCCCGCATGACAACAGGTAACAGATTAGAACAGTTAGTAGCTGAGAAGGATCGTTCACCTTCCAGTCCCGAACTCCCTAGATCTGGCTGCGCCACACACCAGCCCTGTGACTCTGGGCCTGTCCCTGCCCCCAGTCCAGAGCTCCTCCGGTTCCAGAAGGAGGAAGTTGATTGAGATGAGCTTCGATCACCCGAGAGTGACCTTTCTCAACAAAAGCCAGGAATGTGAGGGCTAATAGGTGACAGGCAATGTGGTGTGTGAGGACACTCGCTTTCAGATTGCATAGCTAGACCTCAGAGATTTTTGTAAAATGTCACTGAGAGAAAGATTTAAGTTGCCCTAGATTATTGGAAGGGACACCAAAGCAAGGTGGTTTCCATTCTTTCCCTCCTTTCAATTTCTGAGCACACCACTGAACTGGATGGACTTGGAGTGGAAACTTAGCCAAACTTTTCCAGGTGAGCTGGTGGAAGAGGCGCCTAGAGGGTTAGCAGAAGAAGCAACTCTCTTTTGGGGTACATGGAGAAAAGAAAGGGAAACTTCCAAACCTGCTCAGAATCTAGACAAGCCCTAGAGCTCCTTGCTGTGCCAGGGAATAGGCATTCATGCAGAAGGGGCTCCACTTCTGATTGGGGGTGGTGGTGTCCTGGGTCCTGGCTGTGCCAAGGATTTAGGCTTTGAGACTCAGCCTCATTGGATTCCACTCCCCTTCAAACCTTAGTTTCCCCATCTGTGACTTGGGGAGCAGTGGCCTAACAGTAGTAGCAAGAATTAAGTGAAAATGTGTGTACCATGCCTGACAGGACACTGAGCGCCCAGAAGCCTTACTTAAAGTGTCCTATGATGTCAGTGGGCAGGTGGTGCTGTCTTCCTTCTGGGAAATAAACCCATCTTTGGGGTTTGGCTTGGTTTAGATGACTGACGGGTAGCTGCAGCTGTCCCATCCCTGACCTCATCAGAGTCGGAAACTGACACCAGCCATCAACGTCATCTTGTTCTTTTGTGGGTCAGAAAGTATGTTACCTGGACAAAAGAAGGTCTGAGTCCATAACATTGCTTGGGGATGATGGGTATTGAATTTAAACAACCCCCCCAAGAAAACCTGCTTAAGGAGTCCATCCTCACGTGGGCCTAGCATTACCCTCATCCTGAGGTGTGTGAGGCTCCCTGATCCCATCCCCCTCCTGGAGAGGCTCTCCCACAGCCTGGGCTAGCTCAGGGTAAGTCCTAGTAGTCTGTGAGGCTTTAGTGTCTGTGAGGCTGGTATGGGCTGTTTCACTGCAAACTCAGTGTGATGAGGGTTGGGCACAGAAGGCATTGAAGGTGCTACATGTGAAATTTGGGGAGAGGTGAGACCGTGCTGTAGAGTCTGCCGTAAAGTACTCTGGAAAGCCTGGCTGAAGGCTGGACCATGTGGAGAAAAGACTGCGTGTGGAGGTGAGGGTGGAGCACAGAATCTTTGAGGATACTCTGGAGAACCAGTGAGCAGCAGGGATGGGGTTTAGACTTGAGCAGGACTTTCTGCCTGGACTCCCCAGTCCTGATTAATCTTTGACCCACACACTGCCTGCTCCATGAATGTCAGCTTTTCAGTGGCATTAGATGAGAATTTGCTACAGTGAGAAGGGAGCACCTTTAGGAGGAGACATTCAGCACTAACTTGCCTAGTGTATGTGGGACCTTTCCATCACCCCTCCCATTCTGTGACATGAAATGTCAAGCAATGGCACAATGATGGGTCCACACCATTCAGTCAGCATCTGGGAAGGAGCTTGAGTCAGGGATGTAACACAAGATACTTGAGGAAAGGATGAGAGGGACCTTTGGGGCCTTAAGGACTAGAAAGGTGGGCCGGAAGGATTTTTGGACAGAGGGAGATGCTCAAAGGCAAGGTCAGCTTGTCCATGGAGCTCTTGAAAAATGGCTGGGTTGCTGGTCTAGCTCAGTGGTTCCCAACCTTCCTAATGGCTGGGAACTTTTAATACAATCCCTCTTGTATGGTGACCCTCAACCATTAAATGATTTTTGTTGCTACTTCATAACTGCAATTCTGCTATTGTTAATTGTAATGTAAATATAACTGTGTTTTCCGTGACCATGGGCAACCTCTGTGAAAGGGCCGCTTTGACTGTAAAGGGGTCACAGCCCGCAGGCTGAGAACCACTGGTCTAGCTAAGGCTCTCAGAGTATTAAAGTAGAAATGGTAGAAGGGATGAACTCCAGAAGAGCTCTGTGAGGGAAAAGCTTGGGCTTGTGTCTTGGGAATCGAGGAGCCTTGAAGGGTTTAAGGCAGGGGAGTGGTGCACAGCTTGACACTGTGTGTGCAAGATATGCAGGGGTAGAGGAAGTCCAGGGGACTTTTGGTGTCATTCCTACAGGTTAGGAATGACAGACAGCCAAAAGTGGTGGAATCCAGCTATGCCCTGCCAGTGGAACACAAGTAGGGCTCAGAAGGTGACCACACTAAGTGGGTGGTAGTCATAGGGAGGGTGAATGCTGTTGAGTGACAGGATGGTGGCCTCCAAGAATGACCTATGTTCACCATGAAGGGGTGGGGTCTGGGCAGAGTCAAGGGAGACTGTGCCAATTAGCTGTGAGTATCTGATCAGGATGGGCAGGAAAAGTACCCAGGCTTCCCTGTTCAGCCCAGAAAAGGCTGGAGTGAAGGACTGATCATTTGGGCACAAGATTCCCACAAGGGGTATATTTTGGTTCCCTGAGGCTACTCTGAAGTTTGACATGCAGGAGAGCCCCTTATTTTAGAAGTGGAAGTTCCCACTGGCTGGCAACTCCCTTCACTTTGGAGACCTACCCATTTTCCCTTGAGGGCCAAACAATGTCAGATCCTCACACATTCGATGGGGGTGGGGGTGGGGGGAATCTCAAGACAGTGGCAGCTGACCCAGCAGCCTAAGCCCTGAGCATTGTTTGGGATTTAGAGGATCTGAAGCCTGCTGGTTCTCCTGCATCAAGAGTTTAGCCTAGGCCTCTGCTCTAAACTCTTATGCCCACTTCCTGTGTGGGAAACTGGGTTGTAGTCATGATATAATCAGTAGCTTCAAACAGCCAGGACTTGGCTCTGCAAAAGGCTGCTAGCAGGAAGGGTGGGTAGAACCCAGGCTGCTCAGCCTGGACCCTTCTGTGGTACAAGATGGGGTTGTGACTTGTTTAATCTCAGCAGGAAAGAGCCAGCCTGGGTCTGAGAAGTCAGAAGGGAAAGCTCAAAGGTAAACAGGGCCCAGTGGTCTGGATGTGTTCCTCCCCTCCCCTCAGCTACTGATGCTGTCTTCCTGAGAGGAGTCAATCCTGGAGCCAGTGCCCCGCAGGGTCCAGCTGGGATTGTCCAGTTGACTTACTCCTGACTCACTCCTGGGATTCCCCTGCACCACAGCGCACTTCCTGTTACAGCTGATGACAGACACACAGGACAGACACGCAGAAACAGCTGAGAGGATCAGAGACCTGCGTTCTGATCTTGTCACAAAGTCCAGCTCTGGCGTTTGTCACTGTGTGAACGTAGATAAGTTCCCTCTTCTCTCTAGGAGTCCCTTCCTGGCTCTGCTGTTAGCCAGTGTTTCCTTGGTGTTCAGGTGACACGCGTATGCACACATGGGACTCAGTGCAGTGGGCCGAGCAATGCCCTTAGTGTGAGTAATTGTGTTCTTTCCTATTCTGTCCCTTCAGTCTGCCCAATAGAGCTTGAGCACATAGTATGGCACATGGCCCAGCCCATAGTATGTATGGCATGCAGCCCAACATTGCACTCTAGACTTTCACTTCCTAGCTCTGTAACCGTTTCTGAGACTCAGTTTATGAATTGGGAAAATGGTGGTAATGGTGGTTATGGCTTTGTGGGATGGTGTAAGACACCACAAACACTTGCATGGGAAACAGCATTTCATACTGGTCATAGAGCAGATGCTCAATGGCTGAAAGCTATGGTCAGGGTCTGCATCTGACTGGTTTGTACAGTTCTACCAAGGACATTCCCTCAGTGTGCCCTCTGCCTCGCCGCCTGTGCCCCTCTGATATACATGCATGAGATGTCCATGACACCAGTCATTTCTAACTGTTGGGTGATTCTTGGCTCTTCTACCTGGGTCCCCCCATGACTTAACTTCCCTTTGGTCCTGCTGGTTTGTGGTAAAAAGAAACCTCCCGGGAGGGACTACCTTGTCCCTTTATGTATCTTAGCCTACAGTGCACACTCAGAAAATGACAGCTGACTGAATAAAGTTTTTTTTTTGCGGGGGAGGGGGGTTCAGTTGGATTCAGCTCCCTGTGAGATCCTTGGTGACTTCTTTGAGAGACCACACGTTGAGGAAGCGGGGCCTAGAACCTGCACAAGGAGGTAAATAGGCTGCCTAGACTTTTATGGTTTCACACAGGGCTTCTGCTTCCCCATAAAGCCTGGCCTTTACTCTACAGAGAGGGAAACAATGACTTCCTACAGTCCCAGCCTGGTGAGGGACCTCTGTATCCCTCAGTGAACCCTTACTCAGCAGCAGCCATGTTCCTGGAAGCAGCTGGCAGCTACTATATGTGGGTCTTTGGCCAGGACGAGGCAAAGATGCCCTCCAGGATGGTTAGGCCAGGCATTATCCACAGACCACCTGGACATTTGGAAAATGCTCCTCCCAACTTCTTGGCCTGTGATGTAGCTTCTGTGTCTTTTGGACCCTAGCTGGACTCTCCTTGTTAAGCTAGGAGTCCCACAATGGAGCAGCTCTGAGTTCTGGGCCTGCAATCTCTGAACAGGGTGCTGGAGGGTGGACATTTGGGCATAGGTTTAGATCGTAGCTCTGGTATGGGACTCTTGAGGAATCTGGGGCAGGGAGAGAACTTCTAACTGATTTCTTTACTTTAGGCAGCATATGCTCTGGAAACTTCCCAGAACCCTTGGGGGATTTCAGGAATCTTAGGCAAGGTCAGAGACTGTGGAATCCAACTTCCCCAGGATGCTTGCCACTGCTGCTGCTTGCCAACTGAATGCATGGTTGGGCAAGCTTCTGTACCCCCTAGTGCCAGTGTCAGATCCTGTGAAGGAGATAGCCACAGAGTTGGCTCTCCTTGTCCACAGTGTGTCCATTATTGTCTCACTGCAGAGACAGAATACTTGATAAGCAGAGTACTTGTTATGTGTGTGTGTGGGGGGGTGTTGGCTCACAATTTGAAGGGACACAGTCTGCTGTGGTAGGGGACACTGTGAGGGCAGAGGCTTAAGGTGGTTGGTCACATTATATCTATAGTTGGGAAACAGAGAGAGAAGATTGCTTATGCTCAGCTAGCTTTCTCCTTTTGCACAGTCTGATACCCCAGGCCATTGATTGGAGCTGCCTACTCAGGGTGCATTTTCTCTCCTCGATTAACCTAGTCTAGCTAATGTTTCACAGGTAATCCCAGAGGCTGGTCTCCTAGATGACCTAGATCATGTCCCATTGGTAGCTAGGATTAGCCATCCCACAAGTAGGAGTTCCACATCTGCAATCAGTAAGCTATAGACACAGTGTGGTTGGGGGAAAACTGTCATGTGGAAAGGCTTTGTGGAGCTGTCATTAGTTCCTAATGACGTAGAGTGACAACTAGAGATGACTCAAAGCACACCAGAAGTACTTAGATAGTCCAAACATTACACTATTGTTCATAAGGGACTCTGGCCATCCCCAGGTTTGATGTCCTTTCCAAGAACCAAGGGACCACTGTGCTGTCTGACAGTGACATAGGAGCTAATGATTGTGAAAAGATTTCTGACAGTCCTGGGCATCTACATACGAGCTGTCTACATACTCGCTGCTTCTGGCCGCTGTTGTTGACAAGAAACAGGCTTTTCGTCCCTGGGAGGCTGGAGCCTTGAGGCTGCACTGAACCTCAAGTCCAGGCATCCGGGCTCCTACTTCAGCTTGTCTTTCAGTGCTGTTGTGAAACCTCAGACCCGTTACAGCCCTTCCCAGACTGCAGAGCTGTAACTGTCATCCTGCAGCTGCCGTGTGTGCCTTTTGGCATCCAGGCACATGGGAGGCCCCCATGGGCAGGCAGATGAGGGCTTTTCCTGGGGAGAGGACATGTGAGTGCTGGACCTACCCTGTATCCAGCCAGCCCAGGAGGAAGATGGAGATTGTCAGTGCCCAGCAGCTGCCAGGGGCTCTGCAGGCACTGAATGGTACGGGCTGTTCTCCCTGGCTCCTCGCCAAGGCCCAGTGCAGATAAACACCTGCTGAAATGTGTGCAAGACGACCCAGACGTGGCTCAGCCTGTAAGGACGCTCACTTCCAAGCTTGATGACATGAGTTCAAACCCCAGGAACTACGTGGTGGAAGGAGGCCACCAACTCTCAAAAGTTGTCCTGTGACCTCCACATGTATGCCACAGCATGCACAGACACACACACACATGCATGCACACGCGCACGCACACGAACACACATGCACATGCATGCACACGCACAAGGACAGATGGACGGACAGATGGACAGATAGACAGATGCAATAATAGCAAGAAGAAAACCATCAACCAGGGATCAGAGAGCTGGCTCTGCAGTTAAGAGCACCCGCTCCTCTCACAGAGGACCTAGGCTTGGTTCCCAGCACCCACATGGTAGGTTGCACCTACCTGTAATTCCAGTTCCAAGGGGTTCTGACTTCCTCTTCTGGCTTCTGCGAGCATCAGACACACACGCAGTACATTTATATACATAAAGGCAAACAAACTCCCCAATAAATATGTACATTACTATAATCAAATGTGCAAATTAGAGACATTTTTTGTCTTTTAAAGTTTCCTTATTTTTCTGAACTTTATGCCAGAAGCCCAAATTATTTTGATATTTAATTTGAAAAGGGAACACACTCACACAACAAGAGTTACAAAAGAAACATATTTGAAGAAAATGGATTATGTAAACTTGAGGAACATTGGGTTTTTGGTTATAAACCAATCCTGTGCTTTCAGAGGAGGGGTGGAGTGTTGGTTTGAAGTACATATCAGCTTGTCAAGGCCCAGGAGACTCCCTGGGAGTGCCTGGGTCACAGCCTGATTGGGCAACCAACAACAGATATGGGAGAGTGTCTTAGGTAGCATAGATGTGACCCAGCCAGCAACTAGGTGCTGTTCCTAGAGCTTGTCACCAGCATCTGACAAGGACAGCTTAACTGCCTCTGTAAGCCTCAACATGCTCACCTGTGGGATGGGGATGGGGCTAATAAAGCTTACACCAGGGCATCAAGTGAGGGCCTAATAAGCTTAACAGGCGTGCACACCTAAGATAGGACTGACTTCAGATCTGGGCAAGGGCCGTGCACACTTCTGTTATGGAATTGCTGGAGTCACTTGTTTGACCCCAGATGGCACTTGTCCAGATCTTGCCTCGCTGCAGGACCAGGTGGTATTGCAGACAACAGCAGGATGGCAGCTTTCTGCAGGCGCACTGGCTCTGCACCAGGTGAAGCCTGGCCTAGCAGACCTAGTGTGTCTCCTAGAGGAGCCCATCAGATAAGCAGCCCTTGGAGCTGGGGCAGGGAATGAAGAAGGGTGGGGGTGGGGGCAAGGCTAGAAGTGTGTGCTCAATAGAGGTCTCTCCACAGTGAAACAAGTGGCGAGAAGATTTGTGTTCCTACACAGGCATACATGGCCCTTCAAAACAGTGCCTGGTGTGTAGTAAGTACTTGGTGCACACATAGTCACCACATGTTGGTAGTAACAACAGTTAGCAGTTGCACATCTGTGGGGAGCCAAATAATCTCCCACCGGCTGTCTCAGGAGATGAATTATCAGTGTGCCTACAGGGAGATGGCCAAGGCTTCACTATAGAGGGAACGCAGAGAAACTCGGCAGACTCATTTGAAGAGGATGTCTTTGAAGTCACAGAGTGAGTGAGTAGGTGTAGGCCTTGAGTCATGCTCTGTCATGCAGACAGTCTACTTCTCTGAACCCTGGCCTGTGTGTGTGTGTGTGTGTGTGTGTGTGTGTGTGTGTGTGCGCGCACACACACACGCACACGTATACTAGCCAGGAAAAGGAGGATATGTGCTCTGCTTTAGTCTGTCCAAAAGATCCCCAGGCCCATTTCTCTGCTGTATCATCATGGGCAGAGTAGAGACCTCTTTTTTACCAGGAGATGGTATACCATGGTGCCTTGTTCTTTGCTTCGTGTGCATTGTAAGAAGTAAGCAGAGAACTATTAGGAGGTCCCTATACCACGATGGGATTCTTCCAGACCCTGGGACCCCAAATGGTAGCCAGGCGACTGGTTGGTGTTTGTTTGTTTGTTTGTTTGTTTGTTTGTTTGTTTGAGACAGGGTCTCTCTACATAGCCCTGGCTGTCCTGGGACTCACTATGTAGACAAGGCTAGTCTCAAACTCACAGAGATCCTCCTGCCTCGGCCTGTCATACCCAGCCTGCCTGTAGCACTTTGGCAATATGTAGCCTTGGCTTCCAGGTGAGCCGAGTGAGGAATGCCGCCACCCTCATGACCCAGGAGCTGGTAAGCTGGTGACAGTGGCAAATGAGGGCTGAGCCAGGCAGCCCTGAGCTGGAGGGAGGCTGCTCACTACGGCTGCTGGAAATGGCAAGGGCCAGCTGGGGATTTGAACCTCCGTGGACTCAGTCAGTGTTCAGATTGAGTAAGCCCGGCCTGGACTCAGGTGTGGAGAGGATCCCAGTAATTATTCTAACACTAAAAGGGGTGGGGATGATTGTGTAGACTTAAAAACCAAAGCAAAACAATCTCATGGGCTGAGGAGATGGCTCCATGGATAAAACATGGGCCCTGTAAGTGTGAGGATTCCCAGGACCCATGTAAAAGCCAGGCAGGAATGGCAGCTGCCTGTAACCACGGCACATGGAGACCGAGATAGAGGATCCCCCGGGTGAGCTGTCAGGTAGACTGGCTGGAAATGGGGAGAGAGAAACCATCTTAGTAAATAAAGTGGAGAGTGATTCCAGAACGACACCAGACTTCAACTTCCGGCTTCCACCCGTGTGCCCATAAACGTGTGAAGACACATACACACAGTCACAACATAGTACACCTATGTGTCCCCAAAACAACAGTGGCAAAAAAACCCAAAAAACCAACAACAACAACAACAACAACAACAACAAAAAAAACCCAACCAAACGAACAAACAAACAAACAAACAAACAAACAAACAAAAAGAACTTTGGTACTGTCAGAACCAAGTAGAAAACAAAACTGGAAAACTTTTCTAATAATTGAAGAGAGGTTTTTCTGGAAAAATTTGCAGTGCACAGAACCATATACTAAAGGAAATAATTACTCAGAGATAACCACTGTGAACAATTTGGTGCTTTGGCTTTTAAAAGCACTTTTAAAAGAAGTGTTTACACCCTCAGATTGAGGTTGTGAGGAGTGGCTTCCTGTGAGCCTGGGCCCCTGCTTGCTTTGGCCTAGGCGTAGAGGGGGGCGCTGGCCACAGCTTGACTTCCAGGTCTGGGAAGTGAGAAGCAGAGAGGCTGTCCTTGCCTGTCCGGCCCCGGTTGAATATTTCATACTGACCTCTGAGGCTGAGGTAGTCACCTTGTGCTTACCTGCCTTGTGTTCTCAGCCCTCCTGACCACCACAGAGTAATAAAATCCTCCAGGTGGCTTTTGGGCCTGGTGGTCTCTGGATTCAAGGTCACAGGAAGGGCAGTGTGTGACACTGGCTTGTGTTTAGAAAGGACAGACAGGAGACTGCAAGAGGTGTCTTTGGTGCGACTTTGGACCCTCCTCCCATGGAGCCTGTGATATCATTGACTAATCATGGGATCGCTTTACTATTTTATGCCCTGCCCTGCCCCTGCAGTGACTCTTCCTTTCTGTTTCCTTCTGGAAACAAGGACTCCGGGAAGGGATCCCCTGGCAGGACGTCTTGGGAGAGGGAGGTGGGCCTCCACAGGTGCTGTAGTTTTCACAGCGTCACTGGTATGTGTGCCAGTCATTCGAAAGTTTGAGAGAGCTTTGCTTCATTGTTTTTGGTGGGACTGGGATGGGATATAGTCTGTGAGTGTACATTTTAATTTTTATTACATATTTATAATTTGTTTGTTAGTATGTGTATGAAGGCTGGGAGGATTGTGTGGAGGTCAGAGGATAGATACGTTGTGGAAATCTGGTTCTCTCCTTCCACCACATGGGGCCTGGCCGCAAACAGCTTCACTTGCTGAACCTTCTCACTGGACTGAGAATATGCATTTCAGCTTCTCCCCACCCCCATTTCACACTGGAGATTGAACCCAGGCACTTGCACATGCCCGACAAGTCCTCTGCCACTTGACAGACACTTCTAACACACCATCCTCCCAGGAGATCCTGCAGGGCAGCCCTTGAAGCCAGCTTGGTGGAATGGTGGGGCTTGTGTCCTGTTTAATAAAGGCTCACCCAGTGATGCCTAATGACTGCCCTCCCCCATCCCTTCTCCCATATGGACACTATGTGAGTGAGGAAGTTTATAAACAGGAGAGCCCTCATTTTACAGAAAGGAGAGTTGAGGCCCTGGCACATGCCCTCTCCCTTCAGCCCCAGAGAGCCCAATGCTGGTGGGGCGTCTGTGTAAGGACACAAGCCTGATGAAGACTGGCTTACAGCACACTTTAACCTCTGTCATGCCCCTCACTCACCTGCCTTGACCTTCTCTTTCTAGGTAGGAAAAAGCTGCCATACCTTTCCCAGCACTGCCTACCCAGGGAGACACCAGCCATACTTGGAAAAGCCAATCTCCATGCTGTTTCTAGGGCAGGGCCTTATTCTGTTTCCCCATTGACTCCTCAGTAATGTGATCTAAGTCCACGTCTCCTGTTCCCCAGCTGGTATGTGCTCCCGGAAGCCAGAAACTTTCCCTCAGCCTGGGCTCTGCCAGTCACACGCAGCAGAAGGAGGCTTGAGCTTCTGTAAGCATCTGGTGCAAGCCAGGCCTGCCTGAGGCTGTTTTCAGGAAATTCTTGTACCTGGTCAACCTCCCAGGTAGAGGTCACCAGTGCCCATTTCTCACCTAAAAAAAAAAAAAAAAAAAATCTGAGGGAGGAGAGTGGAAGGGCCTGCTCAGGTGACCAACTGAAGGGGGTGGGGCTGGGCACTCCAATCCCACACTTCCCCTGGGGCGCCCACTCCCCTTTTCTTATAATGATACCCTGTGTTTTATAGCTGCTGACCACAGATAGTTTCTCACACACTCCCTCAGACTCCCTGGGAATCGGACAAAGAGGTGAGGTGTTACATAGTCTGTTCTCACAGTGACAGTGTGCTGAGCAAGCTGCCCAGATCCCATAGCTCAGGAGGACTTGGCTATGCTGCCAACCCTGTTTGGTACCTGCCCTTCCCCCACCACACTGCCTCCTGAAGAAGGAAGGACTTTGGGACCCTCTCTCTTCAGCCCCAGAGACTGCTCTGCACTGAGTTGGTAGGGCCGGGATGTGAGAGAGCCAAGAGGCCATGAAGAACCAGGCTAGGATCATCACTTGGTGTGGAAATCATGTAGAGGGAAGGTGATGGTCCTGGCTGTCCCCAGACCTGGCATGTGAAACCCTGGGTGGGGGCAGGATTCTGGCTACCCTCTACCCATGGCCTTTTCTAGAACCTGTGTGTCCTGTAAACAGGATTTTGCAGACTTTCACACATCAGGGTTCGGGGCCTACTGCTCTGCCTGAATGTCTGTCACCTCTTGTCCTCCTCCTTCTAGGCCACTGACCTCCCTAGAGGAAACCTTGTTCCTCTGACTAAGCAGCTGGTCAAACTGGTTCCTGTTCCTCCTCCCTAGGGCCCTGAAGCCTAGTGGAAGAGAGTCCATAGCTTAGGACCTGGTGTTGTTACAATGTCCCCACTGTAGGCTGACAACTGAATTTCTCTCCTCACCAGGCATGGTGGCATAAGCTTCTAATCCCAAGCACAAGTAGCTGGTGACAAGGCTAGCCTGGCTACTTGGTTAGTCTAAGTGGTCTCCCCAGCCAGGCCTGAGCACAGCATTAGAGCAGATGTTGGGCCAGGGCCTGGGGCTCAGTGTTTACAGTCGAGTGTGCTCCAGGGACTGTCAGCTTCAGACCTGTGACTCTCAAGTCTTAGCCTTGAGTGATCGCTTATCTTTTAAGGAAGAGGATGCTTTGCTCTGGTGACTTGCAGGCCCCTGGGGCACTGGTGAATACTAACAACCCCTGAGTTGTCCAGGCTCTCTGGAAATACCAGTGGCTCCCTACCCTGCATCTACCCTAGGACAGGATGTTGTTCCCTGGTACTGGAGTCAGGACACGGACAGAAGGACAGGGTGAATGCTAGCCCTACAGCTGTGCGTTGGCATTGCCAGTTCTAACCTGGGAGTTTGGTAGGCCGAGTCCTGACCTCTCAGGCCTCAGTTTACAGACCTGAGTGGGGAGGGGTGTTCTCAGGCTGACAGGAAGTGTTCTGGTCTATGCTGGTCATTAGAGCACGGACACCCTGACAGCAGGCGGGAGGGAAGCAGTGGTCTTGTGAGGACAGCAGAGTACGAGCATGGAAGTAAGGGTGGAGGGCCTGGATTCCCACCCATTTTAGGAGCTCAGTAGAGGGTGTCACACATTGGTAAACTAAGGTTTGGGGACCACAAATGATGAAGGGAAGAGCTGGTCCAGCTGGCTTCTGGTCTTTTCTTCCTCCCTGGAGTCCTGACAGCTGCATGGAAGGGAGCCCACAGGCTCTTTAGGATTGGTGTTGCTGTCTTTCCTGCTGCTGGCTGACACTGGGCTCCTTCTTCCAGTCAGGCACATGACATAAGCTTATAACCCCAGCACCTGGAAGGCTGAGGCATGAGGATTGCCACAAGTCTGAGGCTAGCCTAGGCAGTCTGACAAGATCCTGTCCTAACTTCCTGACCCCGAAAAAACGTTCCTTCTTGTCGTTTGTTTCTCCTTACTTTGGGTGTGGTAGATGGCTAGGCTCCAAGCCCCTTCTGCCCTCTCTGGTGATAAAGATGAGCCCAGAGGACTACTCAGGAAGCTGGAGAGAGGAGAACAAGCAGGGGGGGGCAGGTAGCTAGCTGCTGTAGTCATGGGGGAGAGCAGAGGAGAGGTAGAGCCAGAGGCACAAGGCCCTTAGGAGCCCAAGGAGACACACAGGCCCCTATTTACAAGACATGGTACAAATGGGAACTCAAGGCCTGGGGCCTGACTCCTGGTAGACCAACAAGGCCTGGGATTTGCATGCTTTCCCTCTGAGTGACTCCCACAAGCACTACAAGTACCTAAAGTCTGAAAGAGGAGGCTTTTGTCTGTCTGTCTTCTCCCCCTCCCCCTCCCTCCCCACTCTTCCCAGCTCACCTCTCTGCCTCATTAACCTCCTACTTTCCTGGTTATCCCTAGCAGTGACTCCTCTGTACCTGTGTGAGGAGAGGTCTGTCTGTGTCCAGCTATCCTGGCTAACCCTACAGCCACCCTTGATAAGTCTCCTGGCCTTGGCGCCCCTGCTGTCCCACAGAACCCAAGAGCCCTAGGGGTCCCGGTGGGGAAGTACAGTGCTAGCTTCCTCGGTGTTTCTGCCTTAACAGCTGAGCGCTTGTACTGTGTCAGTTGTCACTGCTTGCTGGAGATGGGGACAGCCCTCATTCAAGCCTCCAGAGTGGGCAGCCTGCTACCCTTAGGTGTCTTGGGCCACCACCTCTCTAGAGCTTGGTGCCGGCCCTGCAGAGAACCGATGTGAATGGCCTCTGAGGCATCTGCTGGGTGAGGTGGCTTTTGACCCATGTATTCACAGGCTCTGTGGTTGCCAGAGAGGAGGTCCCAGAGACAAGGGGTAGAGGAGGCTCAAAGAACCTGTAGGCAGGTATACAGGAGCTGCGGGGGGAGGTGGTTGTATGTGGACAGGAGGGGGGTTTGAGGCAGGGGGGACAGGTGAGTGGGCTCCATCCTCTCCTCTTCTCCCAGCCTAGGCCAGTGCTTGGAGCTGGATGTCAGGAAGATCTTCTCTAAGGATCACCCCAGCCTTCACCCCAGCTCCCTGTGTGTAATGCTGTGTCCCCTTGTGTCTCCGCCAACAGGCCAAACACCTCTTAAAGGGAGGGGGAGCAGAGATTCTGGACCTTTTGCAGGGGTGGAAGTGGAGATTCAGATAAGTCACAGGGGCTGGTGGTGTGGCTCAGTTGGTAGAGTTCAGGTGTGCATGGAGTCTTGGTACAGTCCCCAGCACCATATAGACCAGGTGTGGAAGCTCATGCCCAAGTTCCCAGCACACAGAAAATGAAGGATTAGAATTCAAGGTCATCTGAGTCTGAAGACAGCAGGGCTCAGATCATTGAGAACCTATCTTTTAATAAAAGTAACATTTGGGAAGTGCAGAAGGAGCTGGGTTTGAGCCTGTCTGAACCCTTGTGGAGATGGTGGGGCTGTGTAGGAAGGGTCTGGGAGGACTGCCTCCAAGAAGGAGCCTTGTAGCTGGACCTCTCCTCCCTCCTGAGCTCAGCATGGGGGGGGGGGGGGCAGAGCTGCCTGAGCCTGCTGGCTGTTACCATGTGGGTTCTCTGATTACAGTCCCCTCCCGCCCCCTAATCACCCACTCAGGGTCCACACCCAGTTTCTGTCTTAGGAACCCTGGCTCTGGCCCAGAGAGTTTGCCAGCCATATGCATGGGTGAGCGAGTCTCTTCCCCAGACCTCACGGTGTCTGTTGAATTTTTTGCTGCTGGTTAGGTTTGGCGCCAGGGCTGTAACCCTAACTGGACTTGGCCTTGGTTGGGTTATCTCACTTCCTTATTGTGAAAAAAACAGTTTCTACTGGCCACAGAGCGTGACTGTTAGCATAGGGGGTCTGGATCAGCCCTTGGGGTACAGTCTGCCAGCTGTGTCATGGGGCAGGGGGTGGCAGGTGTCTCCAGCAAGGAGAGCTGCAGAAGCTCCACCTGTGGTCAGTCAGTCTCTAGACTGTGTTCCCACCGCCCAGCTGTCCTGTTACTTAATGGTTCATTGTCTTGTGAGCTCCTGCGGGCAAGGAGGGGTTCCACCCATCTGTGTCCTGTGTCCTGCTTGAGGCTAGCCCATGGTAGGGTTTGGTAGACTCCAGTGGCTCAGGATGGAAGTCATTTGGGGTTCCCCTGAGACCCCTGAGCCTTTTACCTCTGAGTCTTATGCTGGGGTTTTAGCAAGCCCTGTGTGTCAGGGGACAGGGCAGGCAGGAACTGTGAGGTGCTGTGCCATTGCCCCTGAAGGTGCTGCACAGAACTCCCATCTGCTCAGATTCTAGAGGTTCAGGGACCACTCACCCCGTCATCCCTGGTTTCCCATCATAAAGTGTGCAGGACCTTGGGCTGCAGAGTCAAAGAGTCTTGTGGGCCCAGGAGGCCACCATCCCTGTGTGACAGACAGGGCAAGTGCTGCCTGACTGCCTCCTGAGCCCCCATGGTCTTACTTAGGTTTGGGTTGGATGAGGTGCATTTGCAGTGAGCACATTCCCTTTGTCTCTTTTTCTGTCCTCTGCCCAACTCATTCCAAGGACTTATTGACTTTTACAGACCAGAAACCCCAGGCCTGTCCCACCTCTCAAGGGACCAAGGGACCTCCTAGAGTCAGTTCATGAGGCCTCAGGTGTCAGCAAGTCAGGACTGGCTTCTTCCTGGACATCCATGATAGTCTACTTTACAGCGAGCACTGAGGTCCGGAGTGGGCAACTGTGTGTCAAAGGTCACACAGCTCTGAGTAGTGAGGTTATAATCAAGGTCTCTCTCAATTCAGAATCCACACTATGACCTGGCTTACTGGGGTGAGGAGAGGCTCTTAAAAGGTAGCTGCTTCCTGAGATGTATCTAGGTCCTGACATGAGGCCCCAGAATCTGAGACTTCTGAATAGGCATCTTAAATGTCACTCAGACTTACAGCTTCCTATCTGATTTTCCACATGAGCTACAGTTAGGTTGAGATGGGGCGGAGCCCTGGGTAGGACGCTCCAGGCCATGCCCAGCAGTTTGCAGATCCCTATGTCAGGAGCAAATGTGAACACTTCTCCCATCCATCAGGGTATGAAGCCACCTTAGCCAACTCCAGCCCCAACACACACCTCAGCATGCAGACATCTGGGCCTCAGTTTCTTCCCAGGAGATGGGGCCTGGAGTAGGGTGGCGGGGTCTCCCTAGCACAGTGCATCTGAGTGTGGGAGTAACAGAAGCCTGGGGAGCTCAGGGACCATGGCTCAGCTTCTTTCAGTGCCTGGGGCAGGCCGGGAGGCTGGCTCCAGTGTCTCTGCTTCCCACTGTGGTGCTTCTCACAAGGTGGCCACCAGTCTTCAGTCACCCTTTCCAGTCATGCCGCTTGGGTTTCATGAAAAATTGTAAGAAGGGAAACCTCTGTAAGTACATCAGCCAAATTGAAGGGACACCCTGACAGGAAGCCAAGAGTCACACCTTGGGGCTGGGTCAGGACAGAAAGGGTCTGTCGGTAGTCCAGTGAGAAAGGTTAAGTGGGTGGCCTCCACCGACGTGTTACTTAGCATGAGCTAAGGAAAGAATGCTGAAATGGTTTTAGGCAAGTCACTGAGCCTCTGAGCCTCAGTTTTTCCATCTGCTCAATGGGGACGGTACTTTACCTAGGAGCTTGTTATGGAGCTTCAATAAGAAATTGTGGGTGATGGCAGGTGACAGGCTAAATAAAGCTTGTCACCTCCTAGCTACAGTGTTGAGGTGCCAGAGAGTAGGAACCTGTTGAGCCAGCTGATGAGGTCATGTGACTAGACTTGGAAATCCTGTGACTAAACGTGGGATGCTACAGGGGGACTGTAACTTGTATTCAGGTTGCGGCTGCTTCATCCTAGTCCTCCAGCAATTCAATGGGACAGGCTCCCACCAGCTCCACTTTGCCGGAGGTGAGGCCCATGAGGGCTCAGAGCTGTTTGGCAACATGTCTGCTCAAGGTCACACAGCAGCTAGGAAGCAGAGCAGAACTCCCAAGAGGTCTCCCAGGGAACCTTGAACTCCCAGGCTGCTTGATGGCCCTGCGCTTCTCCTGTTGCCAGAGGAACGGGTGTTTGTTTGTTTGTTTTTCCCTTTCTTTAGCAATAGTAACAACAAACCGAAAGAAGGAACAGAGGTTGAAAATAAGATAGTGTGAGGTCAAGAATCCAGCAGTCCTCAGTCGGCTGTCATAGACGGCTACGGCATAGGAGAGTACAGCAGCCACCATGGTCAGCCTCCTTTTATGCAAGATCAGGTCAAAGTCTGGAGGCTGGAGATCTGTGTCACCTGCCAGCCCGCTGGACCAGGCTGGGCCAGGTGGTCTCCAGAACCTTGAAGTCAGGCAGTTCTCTTTCCACACCCTGCCCTGTGTGACAGGCCATGCTTACCTGCCATACTGCCAGACTTCCCAGCCTCCAGATGCCTCAAGGTGACACTCAGGGCCTGACCTCATTGACAGAGGCCCCCCTCCCCACGGGCCCAACCTTTCTCCCATGGCCTTGCTTCAGAGCAGGCCAGAATCCTGCAGGGTTAGCAGTGTGAACTTGTGGGGCTCTGCAGGTGTCTGATGGCCTCTGATTGTTTCCCAATACCAATGGGCAGTGCCCTTCAATTTGACAAAGTGTCAGGCACCTCACAGTAGCTCCCACTAGTCAGTTAATTTCACAGGGAAATCTATGGCAGAAGCAAGGACTGGCCTAGGCTCCATAGCTGGCAGGAGGAGGCCCATGTGGCCTCTTCATGTATAGACTTGTGCTCTGATGGTCTGCTGTGCACTGGCCTATGTGGTCATCTCTTACTCTGTCTGGCTGCTGTGAAGACAGTGATCTCCTAAGTAGCCCCCATGTCAGACAATGCCCTGAGGTAGGTGACAGGAGGGGAAGAACTTCTGGAAGGGTATGGAATAGTCGAGGTGTGAGAGAATCATGTGACACTCTCTGGTCACCTGCTCCTGCCCAGGTTCTGTGGCACTGGAAACTGAGGCTTGGACCACAAGAAGCAGAATGTCTCTGCTGGCCTCTAGCGAGCCCCACAATGTGTCCCATCCTGAGAGCCTAAAACCCTAGCTCCTGCTTCCCTCTGAGCAGCAGCTCATCAGGGTCTCTGGCCACGGTGATCAAATGCCCACGAGCTTAGTGCTCCAGGACAGTTCCAGTGTGTAGCCAGGATGGAACCACACAGAGCTCCAGGGGACCTGGGTGACAGGGAGGACAGGTACTCAGCTGGCCTGGGGGCTTCCCAGGGCTGGCAACCCTTGGAAGTGAGTGGAAGTGTGCCTTCAAGCATTTTAGACAGTTAGTATTGATTTATTTTACATCTCTTTATTTCTATTGTGTGTGCAAGCACCACTGTATGCACTCACACGGAGGTCAGAGGGCAACTTCCAGGTGTCAGGTTTTCCTCCTCCTGTGTGGGTCTGGGGTAGAGCTCAGGTTGTCAGGCTTGGCAGCCTGTGTCTGTACCCAGTGAGTCATCTCACCACGTTATTTTATTTCCTGATGTATGAAGATTTATTTTATATTTCATTATTTATCTCGGTGTGAATGTTTGCATGGGAGTGCCAGGGTCCAGAGAGAACAGAAGTGGCTGGTCCCTTGGAGTTGGCGTTAATTTGTGAGCCACCCCACATTGGTGCTGGGAACTGCACTGCCCCTGTGCAACAGCAGTGCACGCTCTTAACCGCTAAGCACGGATCCTGTGTATGTCTTTTTGAGACAGGATCTCACTATGTATCCCTGGCTGGCCTAGAACTTACCATGTAGAGCTGGCTGGCCTCAGGCTTCTGGATCTTCCTGCCTCTGCCTCGCCTCCAAGTGTTAGGTTTACAGGAATAAACCTTTCTGAGATTTTCAGACTCAAAGGAAATTCAATGCTAAGTCTGGTGGGAGTCAACTGACTCCCATTGCAATAACCCAGCATTCCCTCCTCCTCTTCCTCTTCCTCTTCCTCCTCCTCCTCCTTCCCCGGCTTTTTTTTTCTCTTAAAGATAGTGTTTCATTTAGCTCAGATTGGCCTCAGTTTTGCTATGTAACTTGAGGCTGGTCTTGAACATGTGATCTTCTTGCCTCAGCCTCCCAAGTGTTGGAGTTCCAAGCTTGTGCCCCATGCTAGCTTCAGTGATGTCATTTCTGGTGTTCAGTGGCTTCCCCTGCAGAACCCAAGTGTCTGTAAGGGACCTTCCTGAGCTCTCCAGACAGCCAGATCTTACTTCGTTCTCACGATCGTGTGCCAGGAGCCCACAGGCATTCTTAGAGTCCTGGGCAGAAAATGACAATTTCAGGATAACGACAAAGGACACGCCTTTTAGGGAGGATGTGGAGGGGAAACTGCAGTGGGAAGGTGTGTGACACACGTGGGCCATTCCTGAGTCACCTGGGGGCCCAAGCTCACCCTTAGAGCCTCTAATGGTGCAAACTGGGCAGTGCTGGGACTGGGCAATGGTAATGGCTGACTGTGCAGTGCACTAGCAGTGAGACCCACAGAGGGAGAGTCTCAGAAATTCACACTAGGGATTTCTGAAAAGAGGGATCCTAACAGAAACCGCATGTGCAAAGGTCCTAGTGTAGACAGGCCTCAGAGTACAGGGGCAACAGTAAAGAGATCAGATAAGCATGTGGGAGAAAGACCAGGATGACAAGAGTGAGGTAGAGCGGCCTGACAGGGCCCAGGGCCACAGGCATCATCTGGAGTTTATAGCCAGTGTGTCAGCAGGAGCATTGCCTGCAGAGCACAGACAATGTATTTGCCGCGTCTCTCTGCAGTGAGGATAAACAAATGCAGACTAGGGGCAGTCCCAGCTCAGTTCTGGACTGGCCCAGGCAGGAAGGTTCCGGAAAATGGGAAGCTGCAGGGTAGCAGAACTGTGTGACTCTTAAGTGTTCAGTGAGGGGCCATTTCCTCTTCTCTCCATCCCACAGCACTTAGAGACAGGAGTGTGCCCCCAAAGGGACCTGGGAAAGTCAAGCTGGGATTACAGTTGGGTACTTTCTGAGAGGCGGCGGACATGGCATTCAGAGCCATTAAACGAAGAGGGTTTCATGGAAGTTGGGAGTGGCTCAGCTGGAGGTGTCTGTCCATTGCTGGGCATCTTGGGAACGGGAATGGGTTGTGAGTGCACAGTGAGTCTTGAGAGAGACTCTGTGACCTCAGGCCAGGTAAGAGCAGAGCTGTTTGTTCTTCACAGTGTGTCCATTGTCCAGAACTCATCTGAGAAACTGCCACAGGAAGTGCTGCTCTGCTCCAGTCTGGTCACTGAAAAGGTAAGGAGGAAGTGGGGGTTGGGCAGCCTCCTGTGCAGGTCATGCATGGCCTGCCCTGTAGAACCCTGGAACTCAGTCTCCCAACACTGGACCACAGAGCACTGTGCTCCCTACACACTATTCTCCTGAGATCTACTCAGGAACACAGGTGTGGGCCCTCGGGTCAGGCTAGAGGGCAACACTCCCGTGCCCCAGTGTGTGACAACCCCCTCCCCACACACAGTGCAAATGCACAGGAGAGGGAGACACAGAAATGTCCTCCTGGAGACACTGTCCTTCCCTGCCCCGACTACCACACCAGGGGTTCTGGGGAAGTGGAGAGGAACATGGAACATACTCAGAGCTGGCTCAGACTGCCCATCAGGCATGGCAGAGACATAGCGTGTGTGTGAAAATAGGTGACTCCGGGATAGTGCATCTCAGACACTTTTCAGGTGTCTGACACTTGAGGTTGTGTACTCTTCGTGACAGCCCTTCCTTCTTCAGAGTTCATCCGTTCATCCATCCATCCCATCTATCCATCATCCATCATCCAACACCCCATTCCATCATTCATCATTTTTGGAGAGGTCTAAGATGAATATCATAAGACAGCAGAAGGGAGAAATATTGGTGTGTTCATTTTGTTATATAAACTGACTTGGTAGAAAACTGTGCATTCAATCAGGTTAAATTATACCTGCTTAGAAATGGCCAATGGGCCTGCTGTAGGCCCCTGGCATGGCTCCCCACAACCACTCCAGAACTTTCCTATAGGATGTGCTTGCAGCTCTGTCCCTATATTGTACTCCTGTTTAACACACCCTGGCAGGAGGATGGTTAAAGTATTCAGAAAAGCATCTAATCTTGAGTGTAGTCCATTTGGGAAGTGACCTTCACCCTGACTCCTTCAAGTGTTGTATCACTTCCACATCCATTCCTGGTATCCAGAGTGCCAGCCCCAGGGCTTCTAGGTCCTGACTTCCTCTTTTCCTGTCAGGCAGCACCATGAAGGGCCTGCTGCATAGAGGAGAGCCACCCCCAGGAAGCTCCTCCCCATGACCACGGCAGAGCCAAGATCTAAACTTTCATCTAGGGACCGGGCCTGTCTTCTCCCAGCCCACTGCTCCCTTCCTATCTAAGATCTCAACTAAGTCATGCCCCTTGCTGCCTCCTACAGATCCTGCTGTTTGATCTCCTGGCCAGGCTGGGCCAGAGATTAAGTACTGGGCTGGTGGGTGTGAATTTGAATTTCATATGTCATTTTGTGCATGCCAAAATGTCTGTTTGGGTTTTTGTGTTGTTCTGTTCTGTTTTTCATTTTGTTCTATTGAGACATGGTCTCCTCAAGTTCAGGCTAGCTTCAAACTTGCTGTGTCGCTCATGTTCTAGGCAAGCACTCTACCAACTAAACTATATTCCAGGTTTTTTTTCCTTTTAACTCTTTTAAAGCAGTCAGTCTGTACTCAGAACCCAGCTGTTATGGGGTCTAGCGGGGGCTGGGCAGGCCTTGCCTGTCACCAACCCTTATTTCTGTCTGCTGGGCAATAACTGCGGCTCACCCTCTCAAATGGCCAGGCGTGTCCAGATAGAACCCCGTGCCGCCATAATGAGACACTGGGGTCTTCTCCAGGTCTCATGGTGACTGTGGGTTCTCTGAAGCTGGTACCACTTCCCGTCATGGGGCCACCTGCCCATCCCCAGCCAGAGCTGAACTGCTTGTCTGTTCTTACGGAGAGTCTCGCCTGTCTCATGCACAGGATGGAGAGTGATCTTGCTCTGCTGCCTGCTGCACAGGCACAAGGACCTGTGGCCTGGACCTGTGACAGCCATGCTAGGGCCGCCCAACACCCTCTGCCCCAAAGCTGCTTCTCAGTTTCTATACTTCCTAAGGTGATTCCCAAATCCCACTCGCTTGAGCTGCCCACCAGTCAGCCTGGCTCTTGTTTCAGGATTGGAACCCACTGCCTCCAGAGTGAGTTCTGTCCTTGCCTGTCTGCTCTTGGAGACTTTGGCCATGGCCCTTTACTCCTTTGGGTCTCAGTTTCCTTGAAGAAAGCTGAAGGACTCAGCCCAGTGTGTGAGGCCGCCACAGTTTCTAAGGCTGGGATACTGGGGGAACGCCAGCCAGCCTCCTACCTAGGGTGGTCCTGTGCTTCTAAACCTGAGGTCTAGTCCTGGTCTCCCATCCAGAGCTCCTGCAAGCAGCAACCCTGGATGCTCACCACCCGTCAGCACCCAGGTAATCGTTTGTCTCCTGTAGGGTAGCAGTCAGACTTGAACCACTCTGAAAGCAGAGGTAGAGCCATTGAAAAAGAGGCCAAGGTGGTGGGTGGCAGAGGCAGGCACCTGAGGGGAGGGCCATCTCCTCCGGGTGAACGTTTGGAGAGGGAGTAGGTTCTCAGGCCCTACAGCTTCCTACTCTGCACGGAGCTCCAAAGTAACAGAGTTTTGTCCTGCCTCTGCCTGGGCCTGGTGAGAACTGGTGTGGTGGTCATGTGGTTCCACGATGGGCTAAGGGGACACAGGGCAGTTCTCAGCTAGGTTTGTCACTGTCATAGTGGTCACTGGTGTTAGCCAGCTGCCCTGTCTGCCCATGCATTCTAGTCTTTGGCTGTGTGAAATCTGTTCCACATAGAACTGTGCATTTTTTTGTTATTGTCGTTTTGTAGTGTTGTTGTTTTTATTTTGGTTGTTTTGGGGAAGGACGAAGTTCTGGCTAGCTTGGAATACCCAGAAGTAGAGGCAGGTGAATGCTTTGAGTGTGAGAACTAATTCTTTAGTTGGGCTCCTCCCCAAGGGAGTGCTTCTCAGTGGGAGGAGCTCAGTTCTCACTCAGTCCTGGGCATTGCGCCATTCATAGCTTGCCTGACCCAGGCCCTCCAGGGCTGTTGGGAGGATTAAAGGGCATGAGAACCAAGGGTGGCTGTCCACAGCAGGTGCTGTTTACTGTGGCCGCTCCTTGTCCCTTAGCAGGCCCCATTGTTTGGATCTCACTCTTGCCCCCTGGAAGCCTGTCCTGGAGACCCCACCTCCTACAGAATGTGAGAGCCAAACAGTACAGAAGACAATTGAGACTCTGGAATTGCACCATAGGTCTCCCTCAGGGGCACCGCCAGGAGTCCTAACGTAACAGGCAGTGGGTACCAGCACCTGACACTTTGCTTTCTGGACACAATTACATTACGTTTTTCCTGTGAAGGAAGGAATGTCTCTGGCCTGACTAGGCCCAGCTGTTCCTAGGAATGTGCTGGGAAGGAAACATAGACAGGCCCGAGCAAAGCAGTTCCTGATAGACAAGAGCAGCTCCCTGCTCTGGGAGCTAGCTTTACTCTTGGGCTGTTTACCCTGCAGTTTCTACCATGTTTGTGGAGGTGGCAGGCTGTCCTGGGAGGCCCGGGGGAGGAGAAACAATGACTGCCCTTGTAGTATCCGGGCAGACCTTCCCTGGGCCAGGCCCGGGCTGTGACATCTCAGATCCAGCTCTCTGAAGCATGCAAAGTTTGTTTTTCCTCTTGTGGAGACTGTGTGGGAGCTGTGGAGACCAGAAGCACCTCACAATGGAAGGCTCCTGCCCCTCTCACACCCGGGCCTGACACCTCAGTCAACAGAGCAGCCATTTCCTTTCCTCTCATCTTCTAGAGTCCCTATGTCCTGGTGAGCATTACTTCCCACTGTTTGTGTGCTACCTGAGATGGGAGGCCACCACCCTCAAGCAGCCTCTCCTTTCCCTGGATGGTGTTGCTTCAACCTGTGCCCAAAGCTGCCCTTTCAAAAGGGCATCTAAACTTTCCGTTAGCAGAGCTGTCACATGGCTGAAGGGGTTCTCTAGGGAGACCATACGCCTTTCTCTTAGTCCAATCCCATATCCAGTCTGTGTAACCCGCAAGGAAGAAGTGGAGCTCCACTTGGCATGGAGGGTAGAGTGCAAACGTGTCCAGAAAAGAGTGAGGGACCCATGTGTGCATGTGGAGATTCTGAGGAGAAAGGGTGTGAATAGTCTCCACTCCCTCTTTCCTTCTACCCTGGGTCCCCCTCTTCCCCTCCCCAGGACTGCAGGAACACAGTCGGGCCTATACTGCCCCACCCTAGCCTGGCTCTACCCATGCAGCTGTCCTAGCCCAGCTGCTTGGCGCTGGCCCCTGCATCCCACGGGTCCTGTCTGGCCTTGGAGAGGAGAGGGAGGCCAACTTCCTGCCCCAGCTGAGCCCTCCTGCTCCCAGGGAGTTGGGGGCCCTTGCTGAAGAGGGGCATGGCGCCTCACACTGGCTTCTGTCACTTCAGAAGTGTGGCTGGGTCAGGGTGACCATTGTGAACACTAGACAACAACCTGGGCATCCCAGTGTAGACTGCCAACCACGTGCTTCATGATCTAGGGGTTGCAATGAGGCATCACAGGAACTCTTGAATGATTTTCCCGGGATCTGTAAACCTCCCCCAACCAAATTCTAAAAATGCTACCTACACATGAATTCTCAGGAGGAATGTATATCCCCCAAATATGAGTAGGTGCTGCTCCTACGAGACGTCTAAGATTGTGTTTCCGTGTCTTGCAGAGATTATTCTACCACCACGATAACGACCACCAGCACCAGCACCACCCCCACCCCCACCCCCACCCCCACCCCCACCCCCACCCCCGCATGAACACAGTTTTGCTACAAAGCACAGGCATACACAGGAAGTAGCCGTTTAAGATGGTGGTGGTTGTTCTGGGGCTGCAGGAGTAAGATTCTATGTCTGATGTTTGTGTCTCTGCGTTTGTTGGATACTTTGTGATGTCTATTTATTTCCTTTGTGAGAAACCGAGACCTTTCCAGCTTCAGCATCCCTAAAAGTCCCAACCTTGGTCCTAGACAGGCGCACCAAGCTCGGGAGTTAGCCCCGTCTCAGTCTGGTCTGTCAGCCCCTCCCTGATCTCTTGGCCCTGTAATTTCTGCCACTGTCTCCCCGTGTGAGACCTCCAGCCTGATGTTATAGAGGTGAAGGTCTCCCTGCCCTGGGTAGTGACATCTCTCTGGACCAGAGAATCATGTCTCCTAGCTGTGTGACTTTGTGCTAGGCATCCAACCTCCCTGTGCCTCATCACCATGTAAAGCAGGCACAGTGCTAGCTGCTCCTTGTGAGTGAGATGACTGGGGACGATGGCCTTGTCAACCCCCCCATCCCCGCTGTGCCCTCCACCTAACCTGTCTCCCTCATCTGCTACCCTTCCCTCTCTCCCCAGGGAGCTCCAGGACCTGCAGGATGGGGGCAGGCTGTGTCAAAGTCACCAAGTACTTCCTCTTCCTCTTCAATCTGCTGTTCTTTGTAAGTATGCGGATCCTGAAGGCTCTAACCTCTCTAGCCCAGGGGCTCTAGCTGTGGTTGCCACAGTCCCTAAAAGGATCAGGGATAGTGGAAAGGAGTCACCTCTCCCAGCAGGTCCTCTGAAAATGCAAAAGTTCCTCCCCAGAGCCTGCAGCCTGGGCTGGGGGTAGACTTGTCCCTCCCTCTAAAGAAGGTGGTAGAAGACAGCCCCTTAGTGTCTCTGCTTTGTTCTTCTTCTCAACCACACCACATAGTCCTTTGCCTATTACAGTTCCAGTTTGAACAGGCCCCCAACACCCCACCTTGACCTCTCAGAGGCCACAGGGGACATTCTTCCCCCACAACCCCCTACAGACTAAGTCCCCCCACCACCCTCCACCTTCCCAGATGTGAGTTTCCTGGCACATCTGGAGCTGGTTTTCCTGGGGCCCCAGGCTTCCCCTCTGGCCTGGAATCAGCAGTCCTGTCTTGGTGTTGCCAAATCCCTGGTGTGCTCATGTATAAATGAGTGTGTGCACATGGGTGTGTGTTTATGTGTGTACAATGGGTGTGTGCTTGGGTGTGTGCATGCTTGTATGTGGTAGGGTGTGAGCAGCCTGAATGGACCTCCATTGCCTCAGAATGCTGTTATAGCTTCCCTGTACTGCTTCACCCTAAATAGTTTTAAGACATAAATTATATAGCAGGTACTTGCCACAACCGGGTTTCATGCTCTATAGTGTCTAGACATGAGTATCTTTGAGAGACAAGAGATGATCCTCTCGCTGTTTGCACTGGGGTTTCTCTGAGGTATAAATGAGTTACTTATAGGGAGAAATGTTACATGTGTGCATAGGCTTATAGGCACTTGGAATATTTGAAAAGAATCATTCTAAATTCCCTTTCTGAACTTTGGTTTAGAACATGATACTTATAGATTTGTTCATGATACACATTCATATATGTATGCACACATGTATGCACACACAGGTGGACTGTCCTGGCATGCCCCACCTTAGGCCTCTTCAAGGACCTCTGGCTAACATGTGGTTCACCAGGCCTCAGGCCCCTGCAATAAGGGCACGAGCCTCAGAGTCCATCTGTCCAGCCAGGCAGGAGAAGCGAATGGAGACAGCGTTTATTCGTTCCTTCTCCAGCACAAGGCCACAGGGTTCTGTGTTTGTGACTTCTACTCAGGACAGGCCAAAAATGTCTCCAAAATGCTGTATTGTTATTGAGCATGTGCAGAGCGCTGTTGCTCACCGTCCCCTAGATATCACAATATGGCATATGAACAGCACCCCCCTGTGGAGTGTCAGGCGTGACAGGGCATGCAGAGGTGACTGAAGTGTAGGGGTGAGGCGGGGTTGGCCTTGGTTGGTAGAGTGCTAGGTCCTAACCACAAAGGACTAAAGGAAAGGGAGGGCCAGCCAGGCTGTGGTCCCATAGCTGGGGAGAGAGGGTCTGTGACTGAGGTAAACGCTTAGTTTCTGCTGCGCTGGAGAGTTTTCATGATCTCCCTATCCTATCACTGCCTCCAAATGCTAGGGTTGCAGCACAGATATTTATGTGTGTGCTGAGGATTTGAACTCGGGTCCTCACCTTACAGACCAAGCTCACCCACCCACTGATCCATCTTCCCCTCAGGAGGTTTTTGTAGTAAAAGAACAAAGAAAATCATAAATGTAAGCACATTTTTAAAAATCCCAAGTATTTTTATTTCTTCATTTAATGATATAAAAAGCAAATTCTGACCTGATTTAGAAGTTTTCTAGAATGTTCACAGCAAAAGAGTTTCAGGTCCAGATGTGGTCACCATATGGAACATTCTCATAGGGACACCAGCCACCTCTACACTTTAAACCATCCCTAGATATCCTGTCATGCTTGACACTTGACATGGGAAATGCTGTCCACACAGTGGCCACATTGCAATTATGCATGGGTATATTAGGATGGGGTGCAAGTGTGCTAATAAACACTATGACCAAACAAAAAACAACTTAGGAGAGGAAAGGGTTCCTTAACCTTTACACGTTCAGGTCACAGTCCATCACTGAAGGAATCCAGAGCACAAATTCAAGGCAAGAACTGGAAACAGAAACCATAGAGGAATGCTGCTTGCAGGCGAGCTCATAGAGCTTGCCCCTCAGGCTTTCTTATGCTCTGCCTGGGGAATGGGGCTGCCCACAGAGGGCGGAGCTCTCCTGCATCAGCTAACAACCAAGACAACCTCCCCACATGACCACAGGCCAATCTGATTTAGGCATTTCCTCCAATGGAGCTTTCCTTTCCGATGAGTCTAAGCTGTGTCAAGTTGATGGCGCTAACTAGGACACATGTCCAAACTTTATTTCAACCCATTTCTTCCTTTACATTCTGAAACATCTTCTTCAAGTTGTTTGGGGTCAAGAAGGCCACAGTGCCCAAGGTCAGCCCAGGTTTGGTATTCAGAGGCTCCTATACATAGAACTTTTAGGGTGCTGATTGGCAGCATGGAGGAGGGAGGGGGACTGGACCAGCAGACATGAGGCAAGCTCAAGAAACGTTTCAAAATTATTGGTAGAAACATCTTGTAGGTAGGTTACAGTAAACCAGAGGGTGGGGATCTCTGTTGTAGGCCTCAGATGCTATCTGATGACATTCTTAGTGTTTGGGTTGGCGGCAGCTAGTCTTTATAAGTTCCAAAGAGACTTTCCTAAAAGTCACAAGAACGTTAGGTCACACACACGGTATGCAATAAAGGGCTATTTAGAGGTCTAAAGACAACACAGTAATTTACTCTCAACCTGCAACATTCCAACTCTGCCTCACCACAGTTCTCACGGCCTAATTAAGCTTGGAGGCACTTCAGCTCAGTGTGGCTTTTTTTTCCTACAAACTTGAGTTCACATGAAGAAGGGTGCCAGTGGGGGCAGTAAGAGTGTGTGTGTATGTGTATGTGTGAGTGTGTGTGTGTGTGTGTGTGAGAGTGTGTGTGAGAGTGTGTGTGTGAGTGTGTGTGTGAGTGTGTGTGAGAGTGTGTGTGAGTGTGTGAGTGTGTGAGTGTGAGTGTGTGTGTGAGTGTGTGTGAGAGTGTGTGTGTGAGTGTGTATGTGAATGTGTGTGTGAGTGTGTGTGTGAGAGTGTGTATGTGTGAGAGTGTGTGTGTGAGTGTGTATGTGAATGTGTGTGTGAGTGTGTGTGTGAGAGTGTGTGTGTGTGAGTGTGTGAGTGTGTGTGTGTGTGTGAGTGTGTGTGTGTGAGTGTGTGTGTGAGTGTGTGTGTGAGTGTGTGTGAGAGTGTGTGAGTGTGTGAGTGTGAGTGTGTGTGAGTGTGTGTGTGAGAGTGTGTGTGTGAGTGTGTATGTGAATGTGTGTGAGTGTGTGTGTGAGAGTGTGTATGTGTGAGTGTGTGTGTGAGTGTGTGTGTGAGAGTGTGTGTGTGAGTGTGTGTGTGAGAGTGTGTGTGTGAGTGTGTATGTGAGTGTGTGTGAGTGTGTGTGAGAGTGTGTATGTGTGAGAGTGAGTGTGTGTGTGTGTGAGTGTGTATGTGAGTGTGTGTGTGAGTGTGTGTGAGAGTGTGTATGTGTGAGAGTGAGTGTGTGTGTGTGTGAGTGTGTGTGTGAGAGTGTGTATGTGTGAGAGTGAGTGTGTGTGTGTGTGAGTGTGTGTGTGAGAGTGTGTATGTGTGAGAGTGAGTGTGTGAGTGTGTGTGTGAGAGTGTGTGTGTGTGAGTGTGTGTGAGAGTGTGTGTGTGTGTGTGTGTGTGTGTGTGTGTGTGTGTGTGTGGCAGAGGAGGTTCCCTAGACATTCTCAGGATGGAAGTAACACCTATGTGTCCTCCTACCTTTCTCTCCCTTGCTTGTGCCTCGGCAGCTTTCTGACTCCCTGTTCCTGGGCTCCCGCTGACTGACTGCCTCTTTCCTTGCAGATCCTGGGTGCTGTGATCCTGGGCTTTGGGGTGTGGATTCTTGCAGACAAGAGCAGCTTCATTTCCGTCCTACGTAAGGCACCCCCCACCCCGCCCCACAGACAACCTGCTCTTGAGGGGAGGGACATGGCCAGCTCCTGTTGCTGACTGCTACACAGGGGGCCCTTGCCAGGGTTCTAGGACAGACAAATTCCTGCCCAGAGACAAAGCCACCATTATCTGCAGATTCTTGGGTGACTGGGATGGGGGTGGAGGGACTCATTCTCATCACCCTCAGAAGAGTGTCTCATACCCTCTGTTCCCACATTTGACTGTGCAGCGGAATGCAGGCTACAGTCGCTTCCCACTTCAGAGAGCCAGGAGTGATGGACAGTCAGGTGCACATTGGGCCCTTAATCCCAGTCACCCTGTTCTATGCCTATTGCAACAGTGAAGGAATAGAGCCATTAAGACACTGGCTGAAGTTCACACAGATCCTGAATAGTAATTTGCAAGACCCAGCTCCAGGAGCTCTGGTCCTGAATACAACACAGGGTGGGATGAGCTTCCCTCCTGTCCTTCAGAAGTAGAGCTGACCAGCATGGTCTGACTGAGGGCACAGGGCCTAACCACCTTGCCTCCTCCCTCAGGAGCCCCGCCTCATGACTGCCCTCCCATCCTAGTTCTGGGCAGGGAGGAGTGCAGTGACTTGCCAGGAGCGCTCTGTGCCAGCCATTCCCCAGTGAGTGGCAGGCCCTGACCCTCTTCGTTTCCAGCAGCTGTCCCAAGCAGCTGGATTGGACTCTGGCCATTCTGACAGCTGCTTGATTTAAATAAGACAGAACCTGGCTGGGACATAGAGAGAAGGGTCTGCAGCTGTTGTCCAGGTCCTCAGGGCCAGGCTCCAGGGGGTGATCCTGCCGTGAGCTCTCAGTATCTGGATCAGGGTTGAGTGGGTTTTCTGTGCCCACCCTAACACTCCAGTGCCCTCCAACAGGGACAAGCCCTCCTTAGAACTGACTCTGGCTTGATGGGTCCAGCTGACATCCAGCAGGCACCGTGCCAGGGTGCAAAGTCTGCTGGCCACCTTATTCCTGTCTGTACCCTGCCCTGTAGGGGCAAGCTTTAAAGGCTCTGACTGTGTAAATTCCAGGCCCAGTTCACACCCATCACACACCCACTTAGAGTGCCTGTTCTATGTTTATGGCAGCCTCTAGGGGCTCCCAGACAGCCAGGGCCCAGAAACACTGATCCGTGAGGCTAGAGCAGGTAAACTGCTGTAGACCGGCGTGGGCTACAGGGTAAAACTTGATTTCATACAAGCAAGACAATAATCTAGGTCATAATACAAAGAAAAGAAACCTTCCCCAGGCACTTGGAAAGCTGAGGCCCATTGAGATACTGTTTGTAAGGGAGTGTCAGAATGGGACCCAGGGCTCCGGACTTTCTGTATGCCACAACTGCCCCTTACCTAGGCACCTTGTGGGTCCCTGATACTGGGCTCCACTCTTCCCTCCATCATCTGCCTTTACAGAGGAGAAAGCCCTAAGCATAAGGAGGAGGGGTAATTTGCCTGAAGGCACACAGAAGGCAAGGGAGGAGAGATGGGAGCCCTGGCCCTTGCACCACGTGACTTCTGTGGCATCATGGAAGGATCTTCAGAAGAGAAAGCAGACAGGCTTGGTTAAGAAGGACTGGAGTTTGGGGGAGGGGTGTCAGTCATCCTAGATGTGCTGCCTGCCAGCCGTGTGGTCCTCAGCAGGTTACTTTACCTCTCTGTACTGCTTCACCTACAAAATAGAGATGACCACAGTGTTCCTCATGAGACTGAAACCATGGAGTCTCACTTCTGTGTGGGGCACAGAAGTCACACACCTGTACTCTCAGCATTTTGGAGTTAGAGACAGGATGATCAGAAGTTCGAGACTATCCTCTGCTACAGAGAAAGTTTGAGGCTAGCCTGAGCTACATGAGACCCTGCCTCAAACAAGTACACCAGAAAGAATCTCTCATCTCCATGTGAAGCTTTTAGGACTGCTCTGGGTGAGTTGTGCAGTACTGTGAGACGCTGTACAAAGTCCCATTTTCCAGAGGAGGAAGGAGGAAGTGACTTGCCACTGGTCATGGCAGGCTGACAGAACTTGGTCACCTGCCTAGGGTCCCTTCAGTTTCTGTGGCCTGCTTTCTACCTTCTTGTTTCCCTGCTGGCTAAGTCAGATACACTCTGCTGCTGTGGACAGTACAGGGGACTCCCTAGGACAGGTACTAATCAGTGACAGATTCAAGTATCCTGAGGCCTTGTCCTGGGGACAGCAGGTCTTGGGGTCTCACAGATCAGGTTCCCTGCACCGCAGCCTCCCTAAGTTTCAGGAAAGCTCCAAGGGAGACCTGGATATGACTTCAGAGAGTGCTGGAGTGTGTAAAAGGCTTTAGTCCAAGGGCCTCACTCAGGGCTGGTGTATGGCACTGGAGCATCTGGCCTCACCTCATCTCTCTTATCCCCAGAATGTGAGGCCAGCATGAGGAGCTCAGCTCCAGGAGTGCGCTGAGCAGAGCGGGACAGTGCCAGAGAGCCTGGCAGCAAGGAAGGTGGCCCTGGGTTTCCCTGAGCTCTGGAACAGGGCCTCCTGTCAGTCACCTCCCATCTGTGCCTATCCAAGGACACAGCCCACCCCACCTCACCCCACAGCCACCATCTTGGTGAGCAAGCAGTGAAAATGACCAAGTAGGCCTGTGTCACCCCCGCTGGAGGGCCCAAGCTGACCCTGGCTTGCCTCATCCCTGGGAAACACATGAAGGATTCATTTCCGCTCCAGCAGAGCTTGGCCCCAAAGGCCATTTAAGAACTGGATCCCTGAGAGGGTCTAGTGCATGCCAGCACTTAGAATTAAACCGAGCTAGTTTAATCTAGCTTAGGCTCTAAGAAAACTTTCTCTCAAACATAAAACAAAACAAAACAAAACAAAAAAAGAAAGAGTCCCCTTGTTTTGGTGAGCATGGCAGAGGCAGGATGAGCTCTGTGAGTTGGAGCCTAGCCTGGTCTACATGGTGAGTCCCAGGACAGCCAGGGCTACATAAGAGAGAGTCCATCTCAAAACACAAAACAAGATACAAAACGCCCTTTATTACTATTGCCCTCCACCTTCTGACCACAGTCCCTTATGTGGTCTGCCCAACCCCCCCCCCCAGTGCCATTCCCTGGTGGGTCTCCCTTTCTCCACAGGCTCAGTCTTCCAAACTTTCCTCCCTCTCGCCTTTGCACCTGCTTCTGCTACCTAAAGTACACAAGATCCTGCACCAGCTGACATTTACCCACCCCACAGCCTCTCCCCGCCCCAGTCCCTGGTAGCGTGGGTACCTGTAGGTCTTCGGGGCCCTCAACAGAACCTCTGTGGTGACTGCCTCTTAACCCACACCTCCTCCTGATGTCAGGCCTGGCTTGCAGGGCACCTTAGGAAATACAACCCCAGCTCCACCCTCTTGCATTCAATCTCAGGGAAAATCAGACATGAGGTGTAGAGAACAAAAGGGGAAAGAAGAGCCCTAGGCTGGAGGGGAGGGAGCACCCAGGACAGGGCAAGGGTAGGAACATGGCTGCCCCAACCCTAGCTCTGGGGAGTCAGGCAGTAGACCTGGAGCCAGTCGGCCTTTGTCCTACAGTACATGGCTCACTGGGCACATTATCCTTCTTTATCTTTAGAAACCTCATCCAGCTCGCTGCAGGTGGGGGCATACGTCTTCATTGGTGTGGGCGCCATCACCATGCTGATGGGCTTCCTGGGCTGTATTGGTGCTGTCAATGAGGTCCGCTGCCTGCTGGGTCTGGTGAGTCAGGGCCCTGAACCTGTGCTAACCCAGGTCTCCAGGGTAGGGAGTTCTTCCTGGGATGGGTGCAGACACCTGAAGGCCCATAGCTAACTCTGTACTTCTTTGTCCCCAGTACTTCGTCTTCCTTCTGCTGATTCTTATCGCACAGGTGACTGTAGGGGTCCTCTTCTACTTCAATGCTGACAAGGTAAGCACCCTTCTTCCTGCTTCCAGCAGGTGAGGTCCTCTAAGGCAGGATCCTTGGGGCAGGCAGGAAGCCACTCAGTTGTCACAGACAGCCTGGGAGGTCATGGAAAGTCTTCTGCACAAGGACACCAAGGTGTTTGAGGTAGTGAGAGTGGCCAGCCAGACTTGTCTCCCCTAGTGAGGGGCGGGGCAGGGTTGGCCCTCTGCCCCTGGTGTGTATGGGAGTGTGTTTGTGGGGGCTTGGTGGCACCTGTAATTGAAAGTGGGACCAGTAAAGGGAGGGTTAGAGCTTGAGATGGAAATCAGAATGCTGTGTGGCCTTAGACTGACCACTTCCCTCTCTGAACCTGCCTTACCCTCAGTAAACAGGGACTCTGGGGAACACCAGTACATGGCTCGGTGAGCATCTGATCCATGGGAGGCATTTTTCGTTACTAAAGCTCTTGAGTGTATGTCAAAAGTGCCACAGATGAGCCCAGGGAAGAAACTGATAATACAGATGTTAGTCCTTTGTAGGCAGAGCACTGTTCAGCTCTCAGGATAGAAAAGTCAGACTTACTGTAGCTTAAGGTCAAAGGATGTCTGATGCTGGTTTCCCCATAAGCCTCCTGTAGAAGCCTGGAGTCTGGTCAGCCCTCCCACTGGGATGGAGTTTCCATAGCATGGCACCTCGTGGTCACAGGATGGCTACCACAGCACCAAGCAGAACATCTGCACTGCTGTGGCCAGAAGCAAGAGCAGTGCCAGCCAGGGTCATCAATTTGCTAAGATAGCCTTCTTCTTGCTAGGGAAGGATCACGAAGGCACTTGAGAAAGCTTAGCACGGAGCCTTCAGACTGGCTGTTGGGAACTATGACTGCCCACTGCTCAGGTCCGAGCACCTGCTGTGTGGCACCTTCTAGAAGCTTCACACACGTGAGCTCTGGACAGTAGCCTTGCAGGGTGAGTTCCATGTGGACAAGAACAAATGCTTTTTATTGAGACAGGGGCTCACTTTGTAACCTAGGCTGGCTGAGAACTCAGGGATCCACCCACCTCTGCTTCCTAAATGCTGGGATTGAAGGCGTATGCCAGCATGTTGAAGAAGTGGATGCTGAGAAAGAACATTGGTCACAGTCACCCAGACACCAGTGTCTCTGTTGCTGGGTCCACACACAGGCCATAGACCAAGCTCAGTGCTCACCCGTCACACCCATGGCATCGACAGTCACCAGCCCAGTCATGTGAGAGGCAGGATCATACTCAGGCCTTCTTATTGCTAGTGGAAGAGTCAGGGAGGCCCAGGCTCCCCTGCTGCCTTCAGAGGCCCACTGGGGCCCAGATGAGCCCTGGAGCCTCTCTCCCATCTGCTATACAGAATGGGGCTGGCTTGTGTAGCCATAGGCTCCTCTTGGAAACTAAGACTCTGGTCCGACATCAGCCAGCCCTTGGAAGAACTGAAGAGCCTGGTGCTGTGCTAGTCACACACCGAGTTTGGTCATTTCTTGAAACCATGCAGGAGATCAGAGAGGAATCTTATTTTCAGATGTGGGTGCTGAAGCACAGAGAAGTTAAACAGTTTACCTGTGTTCACACAGCCAATGAGCAGCAGAGGCAGGAGGGGAGCCCAGGCATCCTGGTTTATTGGTCGTGCTGATAAGACACTCACTGCAGTGGTTCCTTCCCTCAGTCTACTTTGGTTTGTAACGCACACCCAGCCTGTTCTCCAGGTGAGCTGGGCTGGCTCCCAGCATGAGCTGCAATCAAAATGAGTGAGAAGAGAGCCTGCTCCGGGAGCAGAGCCGCCATGATAGCTGAACCTGACCTGAGCCCTGAGCTTCCAAGTGGCCAAGGCAAAAGAGGAAATGATGGAGTTACTAGATGAAAGGAAGCTTGCCTGGATGTCAGGCAGGAAGCCTGTGGTTAGGGGAGGGAAACTCCTTACCCAGTAGGGTGTAGGGTCAGGTACTCATTTCTCCCTTGTGGCTTTTCTGGGGACCCAGTCAGGGTACATGGCAATGTCATTAGGTAGGAAGCTGGTGGTCTTTTTTTTTTTTTTTGGTTCTTTTTTTTTCGGAGCTGGGGACCGAACCCAGGGCCTTGCGCTTCCTAGGCAAGCGCTCTACCACTGAGCTAAATCCCCAACCCCAAGCTGGTGGTCTTTGCAGGGGATCAGAGCCACCCCCAGCCCTAGTGGAGCCATCATCCCTTGGTAAGGACAACACCACCCTCTGGGTTGGCGTCAACCCCACATTAGGGGCCAAGCTTGAGCATAACGTGTTTTAGGTTTACACTTTCCATTCAAGAAACAGAAACTCACAAGAGCCAAGTGACTTTGGCCAAAGTGACACACTCAGCAGCCTCTGAGTGACTTCCCCAGGGTCTTTCTGCCTGCCGCTGCTCATCTGTGGTAGAAGCTCAGGAGAAGCCTCTGGGTGCCCCCAGCCCCTGATAGGGCTGGCGGGAGAGTCAGACCTTGACTCTTTCCAGTGCTGTGTGCCCCACAGTGCTTCCTCTGCCACCCGACTACCTCAGGCTCCACACCCCGCTCCTTCCTCCTGCACAGAATGGGGGATCCCCTGTGCTTGGTGAGGTTCTTTCCCTTTACCCCTGAGTTGGAAGAAACAGAACCCACGGCCCCCAGGCACTTTGTAAATCACAGCAGGAGACTAAACATTTCTTGGTGATGTTTATTTCTGCAGAGAGGCCCAACTTGGAGGGGGCAGGGGCGGGCAGGGCTTCTCAGGGCAGAGGAAGAAGCCTTCTAGAGGATGGCTGGCAACTCCTCAAAGACCCACTCTCAGAACTGGTTCTGAGACTCTGGGCAGGCAAGGCAGTCTCTTTCTGCCTCAGCTTCCTCTTCTGTGGAGGGATGCTTCAGGCCTTGTGTGTCTAGCAGAAATGTCCTCTGAGACAGCAGCTGCAGCCACTCAGTGACAGTGTGGCCCACAAGCAGGACATTGGGCCCCCTGTGCCCTGTAGACAGTGTCCCTGGGGAAATCAGTGCACATAATCATACCCCAGACCCTTCAGTCCAGGCTGGCCTTGGAGTTCTTACGTCACCAAAGATGATCTTGAACTTAGGGTATTTCTTACTGCCCCCTCCCAAGTGCTAGGGGTACAGTCATTACCACCCCTCATCCTCCACCCCCGAGTTTTGTTCCATCTGGGGATGAGAGCTAGGGCTTTGTGTGTGCCAGGAAAGCACTGAGTCACCAAACCACATCCTCAGACTTCCCAGTCCCTCTGTAAGATCTGAATGCGTCAGAACCCCCAAAGGCCTTTTCCCAGTGCCGTGTGGACACTGGGCAGTGGTGGGTAGAGGATGCAAGGCCCAGGCCCTTGGCTGGTAAGCAAGCATCACTGCTGTGGAGACTTTGCTGGGCCGGGGTAAACAGGTAAGCATGGTGGGTAGCTGCACCCACCGTGGTCAGTGTTAGGATAGGCTGAGTGAACAGGACTCAGGGTGAAGTCACAGACTCGGGCGGGGTGCAGTCCTCATCCATGGGCTGCTGGCTGCTGTGCCTTCACCCAGCCAGTGCTGGATAAAGAGACCAGGTCTGGCCTTCAGGGGCCCTGCTCCTTGGCAAGCTCCGATGCTGGTCGCTGTGTGGCTTAGGTGAAGTTATATACACTCTCTGAGCTGTGTAGATGTCTAGGAAGGATTCTGCTGATCCTTCCTAGGGCAGCAGGGAGTGAGGGAGCCAGGAAAGAAATGAGGTCTCCTGCTTCCCTGTTGGCATGCTAGTTTGACCTCAAATGACAGCTGTGTGCTAGCTTCCCATTAACATGTACAGAGGTATTAAGAACATGGATTAGGTTGGAGTGCAGGGCCTAGAGCTACAGCCTGCGGCCAAAGGGCTTCACGTGGAGGGAAGATTGTTTCAGAGATGGTGTTAAGGAAGCCTGAAGTCACGAGTGTGCTCAGGCCTGTGTGGCAGAGGTGGTAGGCCAGGCTCCCAGAGACAAAATCCTTCCGTGTGAGTGGTCTGCTCCTTTGGGATGGAATGTCTCAGCTATAGGACAGATGGCCCTTTCTTCCCAGCTGTGAAGGGAGAAGGCAGCTGGCTGTTGGTTGCCCAGGGTCATAGAGATGTGGGTGGAGTTTCTCTAGGGAGCCAAGAGCTCTAGAGCCCCTGTGCTCTGCACAGGGATACAAGCTGAATGTCAGTCTATGGTGGCTGGGTGCATGACACTCCTGCAGACTGGAGCAGCGGGCTTCCTGAATCACTCGGGGTGCCGGGTGCCGATTAGAAGCGACAGGCCCCGCCTGTGGCCCCAGGTGGAGAGCCTCATTTCTTGAAAGCCCTTCGAGGAGTACCAGGCAGCATCTTCAGTGGGACCCTAGGGAGCAGTGCTTGACTCTTCTAACACATTAGAGAAGACTGCACTGTCCTGCAGAAATGAGGAGGGACTGCAGAAAGGAAGACAGAGGACACCGGCCATCTTTGGTCCAGGAAATACTTAAGCTAGGGCTTAAGGGTACCGTTACCAAGGAGACAGTGTGGACTAGTAAGCTGTGGAGAGCTGCTGGCATTGAGAGGCCCCACCCTGTGACTCGCCTCTGCGGGCTTCTGCACTTCCCGTGAGAGGCCCAGAAAGAGTCTTAAGTGGGATGCTGTGTTGCCCTTGAAGGTCCTGGGCCATTCACACTCTGAATGTTTAGCACTGAACCTGGGAAAAGAACAGTGCAGGCTTCGGCGGAGGACAGCCTCAGGTGAGGTGGGACTGACCAGGTAGAGGCCTCCAGGATCCTGGGAGCCACAGGGATCTGGGTTATGGAATCTGCTGCTGTCTGGCTGTGTGACCAGGAGGCTTGCTCTCTTAGAAAGTAGGACCTGTGGAGTCATCTGAGCTCTCAGATGATCTGTGCCTGGTCTGATACCCTGGGAAGATGGGAGCCAGGGATATTGCCCTTTGAGGTTTCACTAGGAGGGATAATTTGAAAAATTGGGGAGGGTGGTGGAGTTGACACCATCCCAGGGACTGACCAAGGGGACAAGAGACCCCTAATCAGCCATGAATCTCAGTCTCTAAAGCTCTGACTGCTGGCTTTACTCCTCTGTTGGTCTTCCTCTTCAGGAAACTTGTCCCCCAGGGAGCTTGTCAACCCACATATATGGCTGTACAGAACCAGGTGCCAGCCTGGGTCTCTGACCTTAGCTGTGTCAGCCACATCCTGGACTACAGGATGCTGAGTGCTTTCCGTGGGAATCACCCACTCTGGTGGAAATCACCCAGGGCCTCTTACCTGTTGGTATCTGTGACAGGGTTGTGGAGGAGGTAGGGAAGTCCAACTGCCATGACAACCACACTGGGAAAATACAGTGCCCTGTGGCTACAAAAGAGGGACCTACTACCAGGGGCAGATGTGGAAGTGATGGGGAGATGTGTCTTCAAGGCCTGGGGACTTCCTGCTTACTAGAGACTAGAAGCTAGGCCCAGATGGTCAGGGCAGCCAGACCCAAGACCTGCCGGCAGACAGCCCAGTTGTGGGGTGTGCAAACCATGGGAGCTTCTCTGGCCCCAGTTAAAATTCTTCTGATGGGCATGTGGTTGAACTCTGAGGGAACTTTACAGGCCGATGGCAATCTGAGTTGGGGAGCAGACAAGCTCAAGTTCAAACTTTAGTTCTTGCACAAGGCTGTGTGGCTTGGCTAAGTTCACAAGCCTCTCTAGGCCTGTGGCAAGGGAACAGGGCCAGTCCCTGGGCCACAGGTCAGGTGGGAGGGTCAGTTGAGATATTTCAGTAAGGGCAGTCTGTGAAAGTCAGCCACTGCTGAGCTGTCCATTGGAAAGATCTGGGAGCTGTAGAACTCGATGATGCTTTTCTTTGCTTTATCTTTGCCTGTTTTCTGTTTGCTTGGGAGTTTTGGGTTTGTCTTTTAGTCTGGGTCTTGTGTAGTCTAGGCTGGTCCCATGATGCCCATACAACCAAAAATGACATTGAACTTTTCACCCTCCCACCCGCTGAGTGGGGTGCTGGATTACAGGTGTGTCCTGCCAAGCCCAGTGTATGCAGGGCTGGTGACTGGCCTTGAGTTGACCTAGGCAAGTTGTATACTAAGTGAGCCACACCCAAGCCCATGAGGATTCTTGAAGATGATGCTAGGAACTCGGCTGACTTGAGAGGCCTGCACTGGCTCCCCAGGCCAAGCAGGGAAGTAGCTAGGAGCCCAGATAGTTGGCCTAGCTGGAGTAGGTGAGCGTCCTGGATACACTGCTCAAGGCTCCCTTGGGAGGCTAAGGAAGATCATCCTGCATCTGGAGAGCATGGTTATGTCAGGAAGAGAGGCAAGTGTGTGGCCTTCCTGTACACAGTGATCCTTCTGGTTCTCATGGGTAAGCGATGATGGTGGCCAGCCTGTCTAGGCTGTGAGGGGGAGGCCATGTTCCCACCTTTGTGAGTCTCACCTCGCTCTGGGGCCTAGCTGCAGATCTTTCCTCTCCTCACAGTTGGCTGTTGGTGAGAAGCAGTGAGGCCATGTCCTCTGTTCTCTGAAACCCTCAGAGAACAGGTACCACAAGTTTCCCCAGCTGGTGGCAACTACTACTATTAGTCAGGGTATGGACTATTAAATCCCAGGGAGGGCAGCCATGAAAGGCAACCATGGAGGGCAGCCATGGAGAGCTCCCACAGATCTTCACCCTGCCCCCTCTAACAGTTATGAGGACCTCAGCCTCATGTGGTGCTACTGACTCTAGGGAAAGCCAGCTTGGTCACATGGCTGAGGCTGAGGTGGTCTTCTGGTTGGACTTCCTGGGCTGCTTGCCTTTCAGTCTTGGAGCTTTCCTGAGAGACCACAGCCCATTCCACTAAAACAAGAAATTTGACACTCTCTGCCTCTTATTTTCACTGTCCCTAGGAGATGGGTCTCATGCCCAGCCTCTGTGATAGCTAACCATGGGGAAAGTGTGTTTACTATCTGTACCTGCACCTAGCTGCCCCCTAGCCAACACCCAGAGCCCAGGTGAGAAGAGACCTAAGCCCAAATAGTGAATGAGCTATGGTGCCATCATTTAGTCCTGGGCAAGGATGGCCAAGGAAGGACGACAGAGGGGTAGGAGAAACACTTCTGTAGAGAGGCCACAAGGCCTTTCTGAGGAGACGAAGTTTGACAGAGGAGCTAGCCACGTCCACATCCAGGGGAACAGCATTCTGAGCAGCAGGAACAGGATAGAGGCAGCAAGAGGCCTTGTGTGGTGTAGCACAGCTCTAAAGAACAGGGAGCCAGGGCCGGGGAGACCTGGGCAAACAGTATGGGACCTTGTAAGTCACTGAGAAGACATTGACATGTCTTTTGAAAGTTGTGGGAGGCCACAGGAGGCTTTTCCACATCGAAAGGGAAAATGCCTGGTGAAGGGGTAGGCCATGGCTGACAGGGTTGGCACTGAGCAATGTGCACTAGGGATTACCAGGATGGTGGATGTTCTGCAGCCATGAGTGTAGCCTCGGAGTGCTGGGGTGGAGGAGGCAGGGTGTGTGAGCATGAGCAGCCGTGAGGCCCAGGTTCAAGTCCAGCCCCGACCCTCACACTCTCTCTACAGCTGAAGCAGGAGATGGGGAACACAGTGATGGACATTATTCAGAACTACAGCGTCAATGCCAGCAGCAGCCGCGAGGAGGCTTGGGACTATGTGCAGGCGCAGGTAAGGACGGCTGTTGGTGACAAGATGGCTCATCTACAGTCCTAGGTCTGGGTGACAGTGAGGTGGTGTGGCTGTGCTACTACTCTTGGAGACAAGACACAAGTGCTCCTGGCCCCTAAGCATAGCCTTGGTGACAGCTCCTGGGCTCACAGCGTTGCCTTTTCTTTGTTGGCCCTGGAAAGGTTGTCCCTTCCTGGTGTCACAGAGCAAGTGAGGCTTGCCTGTTCACTCACTGGGGCAGAGCCTGTGGTGCCTACACTTCTGCCTTTCAGTCTGAGCTCTTGGCAGCTGGGTAACAGCTTGGAGCTGAGCTTCCCTACACATGCTTAGAGCGCCCCCTTCTGGCTGTTGCAGATGAAGCTTGGGCACAGGAGATGGCTCATACCCCCCTACCCCTACCCCCACGTGTGATTCGATTACCCAAGGAACTCATGGAGAGCAGTGTTAGCTTCCATCCCAGAAGGCCTTTCTGCCCTCTGGATAGAGTATTTTGTCTTTGGAAACAGTGGAATTGATGTTGTCTTGTTCCTCACTTTGGCGACCAGGCAGCTCTGCCCCAGAGTTGGTGCTCAACACTGGCAGGTAGCCTTGGCCTTGACCAGTCTGTCCCTGGGCTCTCTGGACCCATGTGGCACACTGTCTGCCTCACCCTATTAGGGACCTGAGTTCCTAGTCTTCATTTGTGGAAAGCTCAGCTCAACTTGAAGTGGCAGAACTGAGGTTTGAACCCAGCACCTGACCCTAGAGCCCCATGCTCAGCCTTTGCCACCTGCCAGACAGCCCTGCATGCATTCTGTATACATGCTGACTAGCCTTTCACTTGAACTTGCCTCCTCCCCTCTATGCATATGCTAACGGCTTCTGAGTCTTCCAACTCTGGCTCTCTACTATGTTGGTAGTTCTTGCTGTGTCTCAGAGGCCTCTTGAAGTCCCTTCTGATGCACAGCACTGAAGTTCAGACCATGGGTGATGGGCATCTACTGCACCCCAGTGGGGCACGGAAGTGGCCAGCCTGAGTCTCCACCTGGAGGTGGGCTGTTTAGGACAGGCTGAGTGGCTGGTCAAGCAACCTGTCCCCACTGCACAGGTGAAGTGCTGTGGCTGGGTCAGCCCCTCCAACTGGACACGTAACCCGGTGCTCAAGAACTCTACCAAGACCACTTACCCATGCTCCTGTGAGAAGACGAAGGAGGAGGACAACCAGCTCATTGTGAAGAAAGGGTTCTGTGAGTCTGACAACAGCACCGCAAGTGAAAACAGTCCTGAGGACTGGCCTGTGCACCCGGAGGTATGTGGGGCTGGCAGCCGGGAGCTGGACTCTACCATTCTCAGAGAGGCAGGTGGTCTGTCACTCAGGCCTCCTTCCTTTGTTAGATCCCTCCTTCCAGTCTGCTCACACCTTCCTCTACAGGTGCATGGGGTCTCCTCATGAGACCATTCTGGGCAGGCTCGCTGCAGCTGGGTAGTGGCTGACGTGATCTTTCCACAGGGGTGCATGGAGAAGGCTCAGGCGTGGCTACAGGAGAACTTCGGCATCCTTCTGGGCGTGTGTGCTGGTGTTGCTGTCATTGAGGTCTGTCCCTCCCTCCTACTCAGCCTTCCTTCCCCTGGGTTCCCACATACCCCTCCCCCACTGACCTTGCATTGCTGCTGTCCTGTGAGCTGAGTGGTCCATGTGTTTCTAGAGCTGCCCTGACTTCAGTCTATCTGGTTGTGTGATGTCAGATTGGACACTGTCCCTCTCTGGGCCTCGTTTAGCAGCCTGCCTGTCTTGTCAGGATGGTTGTAACTGGAACCCAGGGTAGAGCTGGATGGCAGGGTTCTAGGACCTGGGCTGGCCATTCTGACTTTGATTTGTCCTTCACAGCTGCTGGGGTTGTTCCTGTCCATATGTTTGTGCCGGTACATTCATTCTGAAGATTACAGCAAGGTCCCCAAGTACTGAGGCTGCTGACGTCCCCACTGTCCTGTGTTTCTCCACCCTCAGTCTCCCACAGGGCCTCTAGAGCTTTCCCACATGAGCCGTGCTCCATCTACTACTGAGGCCTCTGGCCCACCCTGGGAAGGTTGTAGGAACTTTCTGGGCCTGGGCCCTTCTCCCTGCCTTTCTGCCACCAATATGGGGCCCTTACTGTCCTGTAGCTCTTCCTCCTACTGCCTGGAATATTTTTAACAGCTTGAAATGGCTCCCAGTATTACTGTACACAGGATAGCTGGGTCCCCACCCTGAAGTCATATTATAACAATATAATATTAAAAACCAGGGAGGGTGGGCTAGCACCCATGGCTGCCCAGGGAAAGGCCACAGGAAAGGTTAGTGGTTTCCCCACTGTGACACTTTCTTTATGGGTTTTCAATGTTTCTGTGGGAGACAGGGTAGGCAGTTCTTGTACACACTTGGAATACTCCCCCCAAGCTCAGTTCAGCAGGGAACTGAACGGAGAGGCTGCCTGGGGGACTGGCCCAGGTAGCCCCCAGTGAGCTTTTCCTTGGTGAGGGACCTGACAGCTTAGGGGCATGGGTCCCTCAGGTCTGGCATAAGACCCTGAGTTGTCTGGACAAGAGAAGGAGGATCTGGACTGGTATTTCTTGGCAGCTGTCCCCTGTCCCCTGGGCTAAGGGTGGGTGAGGCTGTGCCTTGCAGGGTGGGGGAGGGTTTCCATATGCTCATCTCTGAAATCAACTATTAAAGGAGGATTTGTAACAATCCAGCCTGAAGAGGTCGTGTCCTGAACTATGGGGTGGAGAGGATGTGGGGTGACAGCAGGGAGCCATTCGATGAACCTCAAAGCTTGACATTGGGTTCCTTGTTACAGCTGATGCCAGTTCATAATTGCTGTTTTTCCTCCTCAGAGGCCTGGGTACAGGTGCTGAGAAGGGGGCTGGAGAGCCAGAAGGAAACTTTCATACTAGGCAAGGCCAGTGGAACGTGCAGACTTAGGCCTTTTGAAATGGACTATCCCTCACAGCCTCTGCACATTTAGCCCAGGAGAACCCAGAGCCACATGACGTGATGGAAGTACTCACACAGGAGCAGACAGAGGGACGGCCAGTGGGTACTTCTCCCACTCCCCTGTGGGGCCCTGGAGGACTGGGAAGACCTTCCTTCCCTCCTAGTGAGTGGCTCTCTAGGCTGTGGAGGGGTATGCTTCAACAGTACCCACCAGGGGGCACTGCTGCCCCATTTTCGGAGCCCAGGGAATCAGTGGTTCTTGTTTACTCTTGGTCAGTGGGGACACCTGAGAAGATGCAAACTCCAGAGTACAAGAGCAGTGTGGGAGGGGGCTGGGACTGGGCTGGGGCTGAGGTGGGACTGAGGCTGCAGGGCTGGAGGGCACAAGGAGTCTGCATTCGTGCAAATCAAGGAGTGATTCCTGAGTTGAGTTGATTTAGATTAACAGGATCTGGTGAGACTGAGCCATGGTGTGAGCCAAAGAGGGTACGAATGAATAGAGCTCAGCCAGAGGGCCTGCTCCTGGAACAGAAGACGGTCAAGAGACTTTCTGTGGTCCGAGGCCATCTGTGTAAGCTCACTGCTAGGCCCACCATGGCAACCTGCACCAGGCTAGGGCCCCAGGAAGCCTGGGTTCCCTGAGAATATCAGCCACTAGGACTTGCCCCTCTCTTCCTCCTCCTCCTCCTCTTCCTCTTCCTCTCCTTCCTCCTCCTCCTTTTCCTCCTCCTCCAAGTCAGTGGTTTAGCCATGCAATGTGGGGCCCTGTCTAAGACCTGAAATGAGCACTTACCATGTTCCAGGGCTGGTATCTCTGAGTAATGCTGTCCTAGCTTTTTCCATTGACCACCTCTGCTGCCCTAGAAAGTGTCATATTAAAATATAAAGCTGGACATTGTGGCACACCTTTTTTTTCTTTTTTTCTTTTTTCTTTTTTTCAGAGCTGGGGACCGAACCCAGGGCCTTGCGCTTGCTAGGCAAGCGCTCTACCACTGAGCTAAATCCCCAACCCCTGTGGCACCCTTTAATTCCAGCACTCAAGAGGCAGAGGCGAGAAAATCTCTGAGCTTGAAACCAAAGTGGTCTACATAGCAAGTTCCAAGACAGCTAGGGCTACATGGTGAGATTCTGTCTCAAAAAACAAAACAAACAGAAGCCATAAAATGTTACAAGACAAATTATATCTTTGAGGAATTCTGTGCTGGGGTGGAATAAACAGCCTGAGTGGCCCATTAGGTAGCAAATGCATACAGCATACCTAGACTACTCTACACAGCTACGTCCTCAGCAGACATCACCAATCAATCACCAATCCCATTTTTCTTGGCCTAGGCACTCTCTGGACATACTTAATGGTCTTTATCACTCATTGTGGCCTTAGCTTCCTAAGGATGACCTGGGAAGCCAGTGTCTAATGCAATGGGTCCCAATTTTACTCAGCAGTTAGTATTGAAATAGCATGTGCTCGGAGCCCGGTTTCACAGATACTGAGGAGCCTGAGGTGAATAGCTCCGCCTACCGCCTGAGCTGGGGGCATGGGGCAGGAGCTTTGATGGAGTTGTTGCATAGTGGAGTCATACCAAGAACATCTAGCCTTGTCCCCTGTAACAGGTGAAAGAAGGCTAGTCAGGAGTGTCTGGGGCCTGTGTCCTGCCCACTGGCCATTCTGTAAGAGAGCATGCAGGGCAGGGTGTTAGTTCCACCGGCACACCTTCAGTCCTGAGCTGCATGCGTCAGGGACCTGCATCAGATGTGGAGAACTGAGTAGAGTGTTAAGCTGGTCTCAGGTCTGTGTGGGGCTGGAAAGCATCTTATCAATTTAGGGGCCTCTGGGAGATTGGGGGTAGCCCATCCCACTCAGAGAAAGAGCCACTGATGCCATGACAAGGGGCTGACTCAACTTGGGAGGCTACAGGACCCTGAGCACGGTTCTCAGTCCTGGGGGGGGGGGAGGTGTTCTCTTTACCCCTGAAGCTTTGGATTTAGTAGGGTAGTGTGAGGCCCTCAGTGGGGTGCTTGCAACCCCAGTCAGAGGATGTACCCATTTCCCTTGACTCCACCCATCCTACAGTTCCCCAGGCTGAACAGACCAGTCCAGTCTGTGGGAGGTAGGACATAGCAGTTGCTAGGGTCTGTGGGGTTACTGGAGGGTAGCTGCCAGGTGGGCAGAGTGTTCCTCCCCACAGTGCTTGTGGGAAGGAAGGGGTTCCATGTTGGAGTCTTTGCCAGGAATCCCTTGGTCCCCTGAGGTTGGAGTCAGTACTTAGGGTGAATCTCTTGCTCCCTGCTGCAATCTCTCCTTGGCCTGAGTATAGGGAAAGTGTAGGTACTGAACTAGGGAGCTAAGACAACCCCCATGCCCATCCCACCTACGCAAGCACACACAAGGGAGTGGCAGCTGTCAGCTAGCAGGGAGCTGAGAGCCACTGTAGATTATGGTAGGCTCTACAATGAAAAACACTAGAGTAGGCCTAGGTCGCAGGAGAGGGGTTCAGTCCAGGCCGGTAGCTCTTACCTACCTGTTCTACCTAAAGACTGGTGAGATGATAGGCACAGAGAATGACCAATCTAGGATTGGCTCTTGTATATAACCCATATACAAGGAGGGAGATGCAGGGGCTGAGAGAGAGTGTTGGGGGAAATTCAGTAGCCAGTACAGAGTTATTTCAGTTTGACTAACTGCTGAAGTGGGAAAGAGTTGCTCTAGATACCAGGCCAGGGTATGTGTGTGCACACATACCACACTTGTGTGCCAGGCCGCGGATTCCATAAGGGTTTAGTCTTTCCTCGGCTAGGTGAAGTCACAGCCTGCCTCCCTGCAGACCAAGCTGTGGATGGGGGTGGGAAGGCCCTGCTGAAGATTCCTCCAGATGCTGCTCAGTTCCCAGATTGCTCTAGTTTAGGGGTTCTTCAGGCAGTCACTTTCATAAAGGGATGACAGGGTACCTGTGGGACATAGGCCCTGGGCCGTCAGGCCACTGGGCCATCTCCCTGGCTGGCACTTCTTCTTGCCTCAGGAGTGTCTGGCTGTTCTTTAGGGGTTTTCCAAACCCATGAACTAACATGAATCCATTCACCCCATGAGTGCTTTCTCAAAACTAATAGAGCTTTGAGTCTCTTAAGAATATAGTCACTGGGCTTGCAAGATGTCTCCACACCTGTGACTGAACAAAGATGCAATCCCATGTTTGATCCCTGGGAACTCACACAGACGTAGAAAGTGTAAATCCCATAAAGTTGAACTCTGGCATTAAATATGCCACCTTGTGTGCGTGCCCCTACACACTGATAATACATTTTATGTTAAAAAACAAAACCCATAGGAGCTGGAGAGCTGGCTTAGTGCTTAAGAGAACTGGCTGCTCTTGCAGTTGTCCACAGTCTGTGCTGATGCAGGAAGCCATATTGATGTCTGTGGCTTGTGATGCCACGGAGGACCTGTGCCTGTACCCTATGTAGCCAATGGCCATGCTGATGTCGTGAGCCAGGCTGCTACCTGGGACTATGTCGAAGTCCAGGATCCCTGCCGCTGCTGACTATAAAAAGCAACATAGCTACTTTTGCAGTGGTTGTTCACTGTGGACTCACAGTTGAGAGAGAGAGAGGGACATAGAAGGCTTCTGTGCCAACCCCTACCTCCCACCCCAAAAAGTAACAGCCTAGACAGGAAGCCATAGAAGAAAACCCTTAAAAATTAGGATAAAGATGCTGGAGTGTAGCTCTCCACAACTGATGGCTTCTGGTGGTGTGCAGATGGGGAAGGGCTCAGTTTTCTTTAAGCAGCTGGCTACCGGGAGTTTGACCATGTTCCAGTGAGTATGTGGGCAACACAAATTGGACTTGGTGTTTGTTTTTTTTTTCTTCTTCTATTTGGGGGGAGGTCATAAGGTTGGGGAGCAGACCTGGGAGCACTGGGAAGTGAGTGTGATCTGAGTGCACTCGTGATGTGAGATTCTCAAATAATCAATAAAAAATATCTTGGGGGGAGGGGGAGAAGCCCTGGCTGCTCTTTTCAATCCACACAGTGGCTCACACTGTCTGCCGTTCTAGTATCAAGGGATCCAGTGCCACCTTCTGGCTTCTGAGGGCACTGCACATATAAGATGCAGAGACATACATGCAGGCAAAACACACGTAAAAATAATAAAATAAATGTAAACCTCAGTGCTGTGAGATGGTGCAGGGCTGTAGAGTGACAGCCTCTGCCTAGCAGGAAGCCCTGGGCCCCTTCCCAGCATGCCACAAAATAACAAACCACAGAAGCAAAAAGCCCTACCCCAGCCCACATGGCCCCGTCCTGACCCACAGAAGGACCCTGACATGCACACCCAGGCAAGCACATGCACACATGTCACAAGTGTGTGACAGGCACAGCCACCCACATGAACAAAGATATACCTCAGCATGCAACTGCCAAACGCTGTGAGCACAGGCTAAGCCAAGTGCACAGTGGGAGACCTCAGGCCATCCTGGGGAAGGAAATAGAAGAATGGAGAATAGCAACAAGCAGGAAGCATAAGTTATGCCGTCCCCATACTGAAATCAAGTCAGTTAGGTCAAAAGAGCCCCCGTTCCCAGAGCTCACAGGAAAAGCAGATTCATTTTGCTTGGGTCTTGTGAGGAAAACAGCTGTAACCCAGTGTGACTGAGGGAGCGCATGAGGTCCCACACATGCTTCCCAGGAACCCCATGGCCAGCCTCAGCACCAGTGGCTCATCTCCTGCAAGTGGCCCTCCCATGACTGGATAAGGTCTACAAGGAGAAGATGGAGCTGTGGACCTTCATGAGATGGAGCCCTGGTTCCAGAGGCAAAGGCTTCTGATGGAACAGAGCCCTCCTCCCCATGTCACCTCACATGGCTCGGGCAACAGCCTATATCTGGAGCAGGATAGACCTTTCTGCAAGATGCTAGGGAGAAAGAACAGCTAAAGTCTGAAGCCCAGGGCTGGGGTGGATGGAAGCTAGGGACTGGAGAAGCCATGCTTTGGTATTTGATAGCCCTATGCCCACCATCCCAGCTAGACTGACTCCTGGTAACTGGAACTCAGGGTCACTGCCCCTTTCATGAGGCCTCAAGTCCAGCAGGAATTAAAGACCTCGTTCAGATAAAGAGCGGAGAGGCTAGGCCTTTCCTGAGGCAGCACACCTAGTAAGGTCCAGCTCTCCGTCCATGGACCGGGGCAGTAACTGTTGCTAGGTGCCTACTTGTGACCAGCCCGGAGGGAACCCCAGCTCATCCAGAAGAGCGGGGTCCAGGAAGCTGTTGAACTCACAGTCTGGTGGAGCCAAGGACACGAGGAGGAATACAAACACAAACTAGGAAGTGCCCGTGTGTTGGGGACAAATAAGGCAGCATTGGGAATTAAAACTATCCTTCCCTGATTGTAAGTGTGCATGATAAATGGAGGAGGCCAGTCCCTGGACTGGCTGCTGTCACCTGACGCCCCGTGGCCTAAGACATTTCAGGCTACTCTATCAAGATGGGGATGGGGGAGCATGCACCAATCAAAATGTGAATGCAAATGAGGCACTTCCTACTGCTTCTCCAGCTCCCTGCCCCCATTCCCAGCTGGCTCCTGATTTGGGCCTCCCCTCTGTGCACCTGGCAGGAAGACCTTCCTCAAGAGGCCAGGGGAGCTGTCTGCAGCTTGATGGGCGGAACTGCTTAGCTCAGGATGAACCCAGGATAATGCTTTACTTATCCAGCAACTAGGGACAAGGGTCATCCAGGAGTGCTGTATAGACATCCTGCTTCTGAGGATTGGAGCTTGGAGTTGACTGATGAGGGATGGGGTCAGCGGGTCCCCACCACTGCACCACTGCATTGGGGGTTGCTCATGTCTGTCCTGTGACATTACCTGCTTTCCACCTCCTATGGAGGAAGGCACTAGAAGGGTTCTACTGGCAGTGGAGAGAAAGGGCAGAGAAGGTAGACTAGAGGGTAGAAAGGGTAGTCTCAGGGTAGACTGTGGGGCGTCTACCCTGCGGACCAGGTACCTGGTTTTACCCTGTGTCAGGTACTGTGCTCAGCTGTTGGCAAAAGTTAACAGTTCTGCATTTCGGGTCAGCACAATGACTCTGGTCAGCTCCTCTGAGGCTTGACTGGGCTTGTGACTTGATTTGGGTATCAGGATATGGGGAAGAGACAGTGTGCCGACCCTAAGCCAGAGTCTCAAATGGTTGTGAACACACTTGCATGCACACACACGCATGCACACACACATACAGAGACAGAGTCAGACAGAGACATGGTGACAGAGATATCACACACACATGCACAGAGAGAGAGAGAGAGAGAGAGAGAGAGAGAGAGAGAGAGAGAGAGAGCACTATAGGCATTGCTATATGAAACCTAGGTCATTATGGTAGAAGATTAGAGGTAGGGTACCCATCACCCAGTCCAGGCAGCAACATCCCACCCCCACAGAGCTACCAGCTCACTCACAGCCACTTGTGGCTAAGCACAGGTACAAGTGAAAGCCAGCAGAGCCTGCAGCTAATCCGCATAAACTGTGGTTCTTTTTGTGCCTAGAACTGGAATGTGAATTACTCCACCTTGGTCACGAACCAATCTGATGGTGACCTCACACAACACATAACTGACAGTAGCTTCTGAGCCCTGACAGAGGGGATCTATCTCAGCCTTGTAGGCACATCCTCTCAGTTAATAGAAAGGCAGATGGAGGCAGGGGACCGTGGTCCAGGGCAAGACTGGGGGACAGAGGCAGCGTGGAGCCGAGGCGCCCATCCTAACAGACTCACTGTCTGTCTCCTTCCTGACAAGCCTTAATGTCAGCGGTGTGGGAGTGGATGCATTCTGGACACGGGAGCTGACGTCATTTGGAGTGCTCTCAGCCTCCTGCTCCCCAGCCACTCCGAGTCACCTCCTGCACTCCAGTGGCCAGCCTGGGCCTCTAATGCTGTGGGGAAAGCATGGGAGACACAGGGCCATTTGCTCCCTTTCCCACCTCCTATTTGATAGCAGGTTATCTATCCAGGGCTCATTGCTAGAATGGTCTTTATTAGCTTTTAATCTTTCTAGCAGAGCAGGGAGGTGGAGGAGAGAATTGACACAGGATCTTACTGTGTAGCCCTGGCTGGCCTGAAACTAGCCATGTAATCCAGGCTGGCCTCACATTGGTGTGATCATCCTGCCTCCACATGTTACAGGCTTGTAGGACGCAGCACCAGACCTAGCTCCTTCTTTAGTGATGACTTTGCTGTGTTCCGAATATGTGCCACGCCCACTCTCATTCCCCGAGGTCCTCCCAGCCAGGCTGGGCGGGTTAGGATCGCTCTGCTTTACAAGTAAGAAAAGGGATGCTCCAGAGAGGTACAGAGCCCTCATAACGAAAGTGGCTATCCCAGGCTCTACCTGCAGCTTGGCTGAGTTCAGGGAGGTGTCTTTCCCCCGGTCATCATAGCTATGGCTTTTGAAAAAGACATTGTAGTTCCAATGTAGCTTGTGTGGTAAATGGCTTGTCTGGCCCTGGGTGGGATTCCCAGTGCTGTATAAGCTGGATGTGATGGCATATGCCTGTGGGAAAGAGGCAGGAAGAGCAGATATGTAACATTATGATTGTCTACATAGCAAGTTCAAGGCTAGCCTGGGCTACAAGAAACCCTGTGTCAGATAGGTAGGTAGGTACATACATAGATACATACATACATACATACATACATGATAGATACATAGATACATAGACAGACAGATAAACTTCCCCAGACTGTGTGCATTGCGGTTAGATGGCTGGAAGGCTGAGAGGAGAAGACACTGCTGGACGGGGTCTCCTGACCTCAAGTGCCAGCTGGCCATCTGTGAAACTGCTGACTTGCAGGGTGGCACAGAGAGCTTCATGGTTGAGGAAGAGTGAGAAGTAGCCGATGCTCCAGCCTGCCAGCTGGAAGGAGCACACAGAGCGATCCTTCATCCCCTCTGCACGCCAGCTCGCTGCTCAGCTGCTCTCACCGCCACCTTCCACCACAGGCCCAGGTACCAGCCCTTCCTTCCTGCCTCAATGATTTACCAGTGGGAGATGCAGAGGGTGTCCAGGCTGCCTTCACTTTCCAGGTGATCACATCGAGAGAGAGAGAGAGAGAGAGAGAGAGAGAGAGAGAGAGAGAGAGAGAGAGAGACTAGGGGGTGGTACTTAACCCTTAACCTCTAAGGATCCAGAGTGCCTACCCCGAGTGCTTAGCCAATTAAAGCCCCTGCCCAAGGTGCCCTGCCAATAAGAATCTGGCCTCTGTCCCTGGGGCATTGTACCAGGGCAGGAAAGAGGTGCAGAGAAGAGGCTGGGAGCTTGAGGATTTTCTAAGTACTGAGGGAAGTCCCAGTTACATATTGTCACCTTACCCTGGGATGCTGGGGCCTTTGGGTAGTGTAGAGCCTTCAGCTAAGCCACTGTACTCTTGACCTTCGTTCCTGTTTCATTTCATTTTTGAGACAGCCTCTTACTATGTAGCCCAGGCTGGCCTGGAACTTTGTTACACATCTAGGCTGCCCTCAAATCCTCTGTACCAATCTTCCTTCTTCAGCCTTTGAGTGCTGGGATTAGAGATGTGAGCAACACCCCCCCCACACACACACCCAGCTAGCTTATCTTTAAACTCCCAAGCATGGTATGCAGCAGGCACTCCCAGTGTGAGCTATGCACACTGCTGTAGTTACTCCCCATGACAGCTTAATCTACTCCTGCACAGTTCTGGGCAACCTTCACTTCTTATAGATGAGAGAGAGAAAGGTTGCACAGCTCAGTAAGTACCCACAGACTGTGAGCTTAGCCATCCTGACCCCCTTTCAGCGTCTAAGCCTTGTGCCTGCCAGTCTCCCTTCCCCAACAGGCCACATTTGTAAATGAGCAGACAGTGCTCAAGTCTTGCTTCCTGCCAGCCTGGGCCACATGTCAGACCCTGGCTCCATAGCAATCTTCCTCAGTTTCCTTCTTACAGATTAGCCTTGAGGAGCTCCTGTCTACCCCTGAGTATATAAGCAGCATGGCCTGGCCTCCCTGTGGTGAGTGCCTTCAGTCTGTCTGCCCAGTGGGCCAGTGGTTCACATCCAAGCTCTGTTCTGCATATTGGTTTCTCCTTTCAAAACTGGGCCTAGCCCTGGCCCTGCCCTGCAGGGCTACCACAGGACACTGTGAGTTCCTGAGGCTGTTGGCCAAGAAAGGTCTAGAAGAGTGGCTCAGGGCAAAGCCAGTCAATCATGCTCTCCTCATGCCTTGCTCTGGAGGTTTGTACTCTCTGCTGGAATCTAGATTCCCTGGAGGCTAAAAGGGCTTGTGGTTTGTATTATGCCCTGTCCGGAGCTTGTAGCACAGGGACTGACATGTGGTGAGCATTTAATACACGTTGTAGAATTAAGGAAAGGAGGGAAGGAAGGAGTGAGGGGGAGGGAGGGAGGGAGGGAGGGAGGGAGGGGAGTGGGAGAGAGAGTGGGAGGGAGGGAGGGAGGGAGGGAGGGAGGGAGGGAGGGAGGGAGGGAGGGAGGAGATGTGTCCCAGAGTGGAATAAGGTACTTCAGAAAAGGCAGAGGCACCAGGGAATTCTTGTGGAGTAGTCCTGTACTTGACCTAATCACCCTTCAGCCTCTTCTTAGAGATCTGTGTCCTTGACTGAGAGGCTCAGGGAGTGCAGCCTTTAATAAGCACCCATCGGTATAGGCATACAGGTGACTTTAAGACATGCCACCATATGGATCTGGTGGCTCGGGCCCATAAATTCAGCTAGTCTACTTAGAAGCTAAGGCAGGGGGATTATAGGTTCAAGGTCAGCCTGGAAAACTTGGTAAGACTATCTCAAAATAAAATATATGTATTTTTAAAATGTTTGAATGGATAAGGGTTATGTAGCTCAGTGGTAGAACAATCGCCTGGCATGTGAGAGGCCCTGGGTTCTGTCCACTTTCAAAGCTTGGTGCCAGCATGCCCTCCTGCCTCAGTGGGAGGCTAGGAGACAGACCTGGGGGGCTTCTTAAGGATGTGTCATGGAGGGTCAGCCTTGAGGAGAGGTGCCAGTCTGCCAGGGAATGAAGAGATAGAGGAGAGAGAAGTTCAGAGTCTTGTGTATTGGGGTACCCCAAGGGAAACCCTAAACCAGGTCCAGCAGAGGGCAACACTTTCCCAGCTAACCCAGCTTAGAACAGAGTCATGACCTGTGGCCAGCCCAGGTCTGCCATGCAGAAGGCCTCTGAGGTCTATCGAGACAGCTGGTCGGCTAAAGCCACAGATGGAGTTACAGTCTTAGAGCTTGAACTCAGTGAAGGCCTCTTGAGACTGCAGAAAGGAAAGAGGCTGTGGACGTGGCAGAGAAAAGTGTTAGAGAAGTGTGAGAGCATTAGACATCCCTTATAAACCTGAGTGTCATGGAGTACAGCATCTAAGAAAACTTCTCCAAAGTGTGTGTGTGTCTGTGTGTCTGTGTGTGTGCGCATGCGTGCACGTGTGCAAGGTGTACCCATGAGCCTGAGTCTATATGTGTGTCACATGGCTCTTGAATCTGTGCAGAAATATTGATACTTCTGTGTGGTGAATGCCCGGCACAGCTCCAACCTAAGTAGATGCTTAGCAATCAAGAGTGTCCAGTGCACTGCACAGAACCATCCAACTCTTGGGTCTGGAGGACTCACTGAGAGCCTCTGGGCTCTGTACTGGATCACTCTCACTCCTAGCTCATGAACAGAGGGGACAGAGACCACAGCTGTTCTGCACTGACAAGGGTTTCCAAGGGTAAGGAGCAATATCTCTTCTCCCTGGAGGTGAAGAGACTTCTGGGATCCATTCCTGCAAGTGAGCTCAAAGCAGGAGGAATAGAAGCTAGTTGCTGAGGAAGAGAGTTCAGAGGTGTGGGCAGGCGAGGGGACAGTGAGCATCTTTATATTGTGATTCCTGGTGGGGCTTGAGTCAGGGCAGTGAGTTTAGTTTCACAGACCAGGCATCACCACTAGAACCTGACCATGCGATGGGCTGGCGATCCTGAATAAAGGAATTCATCAAGGAGAGTGGGGCATCAATGAGGAAGTTGGGCTCTGAGGATGCTCCCAAGTTCCAGCAATGTTGGGACTCCTTTAGGGCTCGGCAACCCTGAAGGAAGAACATAGCTGCTGGCCGACAAGAGGCCACATGGCACAGGAGTCCCAGAGAAGTCTGGGCTGAGGAACTTCGTAGTGAGTTCTGGGAGCAGATGTATGGGGCCCACGGCTAGCAAACAGGAAAGGAAGGATGGCCAGAAGGATGTCTATGTTGGGGGAGCTGGGGTACCCCCCAGGAAGTGACTAGTGTCCAGCCCCATGAAGAGGGAGTCACATGAGTACCTGTCTCTCTGTTGGATTTGGTCAGGTTTCCCCGCGGACTGTGGAAGATGACAGCATGTGTCGTCAGCAGGTTGAGGATATGGTGGAATGGACAGATCTGGTACTTATTTGCAACATCTAAAAGATCCAGGACCAGAAAGTGGCTCCAAAGGGAGGGTGGACTAGGATCCCCAGGAGCATGTTAGAGTACAAGACATGGATGGTTTTCTGTGGCTCAAAGATGAGCCTGGCCTACCAAGTTGTTTCCCCAAACACAGCTCCTCCTCCTCTTCCCCTCTTCTTCCTCCTTCTTTCTTTCCTCCCCTTCCTCCTCCCCTTCCTCCTCCTCTCCTTCCTCCACCTCTTCCTCTTCCTCCTCTTCAACCTCCTCTTCCTCCTTTTCCTTTCTCCCCCTCTGCCCCACTCACTGTCTTCCTCTTCTTCCTTTTCCTCTCCCCCCTCCTTCTCCTGCTCCTTCTGTCCCCCACCCATAACCTAGGGTTGCATTGTCAAGCATATTTGAGGGCACTCTAACAGACCATGTGCAGGGTGGCTGTGGGAAGCTCGAGGGTGGGGGGAGAAGCTCCTGGGAGGTCACACATGATCCTCAGTGTGACTATAGCTCAATATTTCTAGGCCCTGAGGAACTGTGTGAGCCTTCTCCCCTGCTACCAGTGTCCTCAGGAAGAGGAGCTAATGCATGTATAAAGCCATTACTTCAGATGGATGCCTGAAGAGGACAGCAGAGGCAGCAAGTACTGGCACTATACCCATTCCCTGGTACCAGTCAGACTTTTCATCGTCAGTCAGTGTAGGCGACTGAGAGCAACCTGACACATTCGGTCATCTCACAGTGATCAGAAGCATCTTGGGACTGCTGACCTCCACCCTGAGCAGGGATGAGAACTTCCCAAGGTGGACTGATGAGGTGACAGACACTGGAAAGCAGCTTGATGTTCCCCAGCTGCTTGCTGGTCCAGCTTACCCAACACAAACCAACTCAGTGATGACACGTGAGTGCCTTTCCAGCCAGTGTGCACTCCTAGGGTCCAGGGCCAGATACATGATCTTCCTGCGTTCCACTGACCCTGCATTTTCTGAGGAGGTGGCTTGAGGGTCAGGGGTAGGCCAAGATCTTAGACAGAAGGAGCTTTCAGCCCATCTTTCCTGGCATCTCCATATGTCAATCATGTAAATCAGTTAGACAATCTTTGAGGCCATGAGGGAATGAACCAACAAACTGTCAGACAGTCAGACAGTCAGTCGGGCATCGATTAGAATATGGCTGGCCACTAGCCTTGCCAGTCAGACAGTCTGAGTATCACTCTTTACATAGCATGATCTGGTCACCTTTCTCCAGAGTCCCCTCCTGAGACACCAGGGGGATGTCCTCTCTGGAGCACTCCCCCTCACCCCTCACTCAGGAGGCTCCTAGGGTCTGAGGTAGTCCTGGCTGGTTGCCCAGCCATGTCTGAGGATTCGGACTTGGCAGCCTCCTGCCTGAAGCTTACGAACTGCCCTTCCTCCTCCCTCCCCCTCCCAAGGTGGGAACCCAGGCTCTGCCAAAGAATTACTAAGCTGTGGTGACGTCATGTTTCTCTGTCCCCACCGCCCTTATAGCTTACCCTTCACTCTTGGCTGACCCTTTGAGGATGACACATCCCATGTGGGGGAGGGGCCATCCCTTCCCTAGGGCATTTACAGAAGGTCCCCTCTCTCAGCTCAGCACATGCAGACCAAGGGCTGCCTTCTTCCAGTGGAGTAACTAGGCTCCAGCCATCATATCCAGTCCAAATGCAAAGTTGGATGCCTTCACTTACTGGATGAATGGCTGGATGGGAGAGGTTACCTCCTGAACTCGTATAATAGGGAGCAGCAATAGGTCCTTATTGAGTGGGTTCCAGACTGACAGGAGGAGCCTAGCTTCTGCCTCTATTTGTACATGGACCCCTCTGTTTACTTTGATTGCCTGTGAGATGCTCACTCCTGCCTTCTTACTGCTGTCCTGCTCACTTAAGGGAAAAGACCATTCAGTAATATGCTTACCATACAAGGTCAGCATTGCCTTCCAGGAACCATCAAGGTCATCCCCTATAGTGGGGTAAAGCTTGGGACGGAGGTCCCAGGTTTCCACATGAAAACTCCCAGCATCATCTTGCGCCCTCAGTATGGTCAACAGCTCCCACCCCAACTCCCAATGTGAGCTCTTCTTCCTCTCAGCCAAAAACATTTCTGGGTAGAGGTTTATGGAGGATCAGCCTCAGAATTTAACCAGGCTATTCACCTCACCCGCTGCCTCCTGGAGTCTGAGAGCACAGAGTTCAGAACCTAGAGGGCTGTCTGCCTGCAGAAGTCTGCCTCCATTTAAGCAGGAGACCAGAACAGGAGTGGTCCCTGCTGGAGGGCTCTGTCCACATCCCCATAGGATGACCACTAGGCTGCCCTACAGCTGCCACTTCTCTCAGGTGTGCTGGCCAGAAGTCTGCTGCAGCAAGGCCTGTCACAGAGCAAACACTATTCTCACCAACAGCACCAAGAGTAGAATCTGAGGGTACTCGGCTCCCCAACATGGGGGGTCTGTTAGGGAGCACACCCACAAAGTAGCCTGGCATAAGGGTGTCTCACAAGGCTGTCCCCTTCATGTAAGAGCAGCTGACGAACAGCCCACCACACTAAGGGGAACTGATCACGGGAAGGGGAAGCAAGCATGTGGAAGCACAAGCCAGCCTGAGGTAAGCATACTTAGCATGGATGTAGCCACTGGACCATGAGCTTGGCAGAGATGCCAGGAGCATGTGGTCCATCGTTGGTAACACTCAAATGTGACTTTCAGAATAACATTTTTTTAAAAAAGTTAGGAAAATGAAACAAAGAGGGTTAACTAAACCTCAGGGGTAGAGTGCTTGTCTACCATGCGTGAGGCCCTGGGTTCAATCCCTGGTATTGGGGGAAAAGAAAATAATGAAACCAGAAATAGTTCCTCTGGAAGAATATAGCATTAAAGATTCTCACAGAAAGTGTGTCAAGAAATATGATATCCTGCTAAAAAAGAAATCATAAAACACACAGAGAAAACAGTCCAAACAAACGCAGAAGAAGCATGGGTAGCAGAAGCAGACCAGGGGCAATGAATGGCGCTGTGATTAGATTCGGAGGCAGAATTGATAGAGTTGTGGGGGTTTTTTGAGACACGTTTCATACAGCCCAGGCTGACCTTGAACTCTTGTTCCTTGTGCTTCCACCTCCCCTGTGCTGTGATTACAAGTGCGCACCCCTGTGCCCAGCTCAGGGTGTTCTTGAAAAAAAAATAAGAGAGACTTGAAAAATGAGCACTTAACAAGGGGTCACACGAACAAAATGGCTTGGGGAACTGAGCTCTGGGGATAAAATCTTTACATTGTCAGGACTCAGAGTGCAGGTCAAAGGAACAGGAACAAAGCTGTCCTGACCATGGGTCCAAGAGAAAGGATGGGTGAAGTAAGGTGGGGCTAAGGAGACAGCAGGGAGGGCCCAGGGAGGAAGTGATACCTGAAGAGGTGACAACTGGCAGATTTTGAACATTGAAGAAAAGCATCAGACCTTAGATCCAGAAAACCCAACACTTCTTAGAACAGGTCACCCAGTCAGCACTCTGGAGGCAGAAGCAGGAGGATCCCTATGAGCTTGAGGCCAGCCTGATCTACCTGGTAAGTTCCAGACCAGCCAGGCCTACGCAGTGAGGCAATCTCAAAACAAAAGCCAACCAACCAATTAAAAAACAAAACAACAAAGAACAAAAACTGGGGCTGGAGAGACATCTCAGCAGTTAGAACAGTAAGTGCTGTTCCAAGGGATCCAGGTTCAATTCCCAGCACCCATATAACAGCTCACAATTGTCCATAACTCCAGTTCCAGGGATCCAACACACTCGCACAGACACACATGGCAGACACCTGTGGTGGTTTGAATAAGAATGGCCCCCATAGGCCCACAGATTTGAATGCTTGGTCACCAGAGAGTGGTGATATTTGAAAGGATTAGAAGGTATAGCTTTGGAACAACTGTGCCACTTGGGGGATGAACTTTGAGACTGTCAAAAGTCTATTCCAGCATCCCTCTTCCTGCTGTCTGCAGAGCCAGACGTAGAACTTTTAGCTATCTTTCCTGCACCATGTCTGCTTACATGGTGAATGATCCCCACCATGATGACAGTGAACTTCACCTCTGAAACTACAACCCCAACTAAATGTTTTCCTTTATAAAGGTTGCTGTGGTCATGGTGTCTCTTCACAGCAATAGACAACATCAGTGCACATAAAATAAAATTAATTCTTGAAAGAGAAAAGAAAAAGGAAAATGATAGAAAGTCTTAAACAAACAAGCAGACAAACATCAACGAAACTGCATCTACACATGTGGATGTGTGCACACATCACAGCCCAATGAGCAACAGTCAAGACAGAGCTGGTGGGAGTGGCCAGAACTACCTGCCTCATCACCCAACAGCCAGTAGGCAGTGGCTTCTTAACAGCTTAGTCCAATCCATAAGACAGGGGAGTGGTGTTTTAACATTTCAGAAACTGGTGTGGCTAAAAGAACATAACTGTTAATCTAGAAGCTTCTATCTCATGAACCCAGGTTTATGGTGTAAAGGTGTAGTGAGAAGGAGACTGACAGGTACTCTGAGGACATAGTTATCCTCCATAAGGCCAAGGGCGAGACCAGGATGCCCATAGTCCTGATCTACTTATCATGGCATTGGGCATTCCAGTCAAGGCAATCAAGTAAGAGGAAATGAGAGACTCTAGACTGAAAAGGAGGAAGATGGCTGTACGTGTAGATGTCCCCTTGACACTGTCAGAAAATCCTAAGGATTATCTTAGAACTAATAGACTGTGCTCCGGGCACTCGGACAGCAGCAGCTCTGTAGCTGAGAGTGCTGACTATGCCTGCAGAGGGCTTGGGTTCAACTCCCAGTACCCACATGGTGGCTCATCTGTAACTCCAACCTCAGGGGATCTGATGCCATCTTTTGGCCTCCACTGTTAACTGATGCAAGCAGTGGGGGGGGGAATACACATGAATAAAAATAAAATATTAAAAAGTATTAATAGGCCAGGTGTCAGCAGTGCACTCTTTTAATCCCAGCACTCAGGAGGCAAAGGCAGGTGCATCTCTGTGAGTTTAAGGTCAGCCTGGGCTACAGAGAGAATTCCAGGACAGCCAGTGCCACACATGCCTCGAATAAAATAAAATAAAACAAAAAGAACTAACAATTACTTTTTATATCTTTTTTCATAAATCATGTCTGTCATCCTACCTTTGTTTCTTTATTATCCCCTGACATTCAGCCTTCCTTGCTCTCTTTTCTACCTGCTTTGACGTTCCGACATGCACACTTATTTACACATCTACATATATTATTGGCTAGATTCTGCATATGAGGGAAAGTAGGTGGTTTGTTTCTGCGATTATGTGACTCACTTAATTCCTGAAAAATTAATGGTGGACAGCAAGGTTGATTCCAGTTCTTTGCTGTTGGGAAGATGGCAGCCACAAGCACGAGGCTGTAAATACCTCTGTTAGGGACCTGTGTTCTCTGGGCATAGTGTTCCTCTAGCTCTGAGTCTGCTTTTTGGGTTTTGTTGTTGTTTTGTTTTGTTTTGTTGTTGTTTTGTTTTGTTTTGTTTTGTGGTAGTTGCGGATAAGTCCAAAATTACATTTGCTAGTGAGAGTGTAAGGTACAATGTGAAGTGTTACAGCTTCCATTCCAAATGGCTATTCTAACTGTTTAGATGCTCGTTGAGGAATATAGACGTTGAGTCTGGTTGACTCTGATGTGCGATGTTTTTACATTTGCTAGTCTTTTATAATAAAGTTTAAAAGTCTTTAAAAAGAGTCAACAAACATGTTCATCAAGGATGCCGGGGCTAAGATCAGTGTACAACTCCCCTCTTGTTTCTCTAGCACTAACCCTGATGGACTTAAGATAACAGCACCATTTTCCGTGGCATCAAAATGAGTAAAATACTCAGGAATACAGTTAACAAAAGAAAGGCAAAGATTTCTTCCTAAAACCATCAGTTATTGCTGACATAAATTAAAGGGAGCATAAATAGATGGAAATGTCTCCTTCTCCATCCACTGGGAGATTTCACGTTGTTCAGAGGACGATACAGTGCAAATTGATTTGCACACTCAGTGCAACTCCTATCAGAATTCCAGCAGGCTGTTTTTACAGAAAGTGACAGGCTCATCCTAAAATGAATATGGAAATTTAGGGGAAAAAGAAGAACTAAAACAAACTTGAAAAAGAACAAAGTTGGAGGCTTGGCACTCCCTGAGTTTAAACCAACCATGACACTTTTAAGTAATGAAGACAATATGACTTTGGCAGTGCCTGGATCAATGGAACAGCACTGAGATCCTAGAAATAAACCCGACAGGAACAGAAAAGGTGCCAAGACAATTCGGTGGGCAAAGAATATTCTTTTCAACAAATGGTTCTCAAGCAACTGAGTATCAACACACAGAAGAATGGAGTCGGGCTCTTTCCTCACACTGAGTACTAAAATTATCTGAAAATCGATCACAAGCCTATATCAACCAAAAATGTTAACCCTCCTCAGAATGCGTAGGAGGGAAGATGAAATCCTAAGAAGACCCTAACCCCAAAAGGATATCAAAAGGAAAAGCAGACAAAAATGTCTGTGCCGTGACAAACACTAGGAGACAGTTCAGGGGACTGCAGCTCCTGAAAAATGTGTCTGCAGACACACAAGAGTTAGTGCCAGACAGCAGGGAGGGGACCACCAGACTGACAAGCAGGCAGAGGGGTGATGGGTGTGTGCAGGGTGGTGTGCTGGAAGGCCAGGCAAAAGATTTGAAGATCCTTTTCTTTGACCAGGCTGTATGAATGTCCGTGGGCACATGGGGGAGGGGATTAACATTATTAGCTATTAGGGAAATGCAAATCAACACTAATATGAGATATTACTACTTCACACCTGGTAAGATGGCTGTAAAAAAGAGAGAGAGAGGAGGAGGGAAGGAAGAAGGAAGGAAGGAAGGAAGGAAGGAAGGAAGGAAGGAAGGAAACAGGGAGAAGGGAGGGAAGAGAGGTAGGAGGGTGTGGTGTTTTGAATAAGAATTGCTCCCATAGGCTCATATATTTGAATATTTGTCCCCCAGTTGGTGAAACTATTTGGGAAGGATTAGGAGGTGTGGCCCTGTTGGAGGAGGTGTGTCACTGGGGGTCGGGCTCTAATGTTTCAAAAAATACATGGTGGTTCAGTTGGCTCTCTATCTGTCCTCCTTCCTGTGGATTAGATGGAAAGCTCTCAGCTTTAGATCGGGGCCATGCCTGCCGGCTGCCATGCTTCCCAGCAGGGACTCTAGCCCTTGGGAACCACCAACCCCCAGGTTAAATGCTTTCTTTTGTAAGTTGCCTTGGTCATGGTGTTTTGTCACAGGAATAGAAAAGTGACTAAGACAGAGGAAGAGAGGAGGAAGATCAGGAAATACATTATTAGCAAAGATATAGAGAAACAGGAGTGCTCACATACTACTGGTGGTAATACAAAATTATGCAGCCACTTTGGAAAGCAGTTTGGCAATTTCTCAAAACACTAAACAAGAATTTATCACGTGATACAGCAATTGGATTCCTGGATACAAATTTCATTTAAATGAAAACACAACCACATGAACATTATGTCCTGGCTGGTTTTATGTTAACTTGACACAAGCTAGAGTCATCTGAAAGGAGAGACCCTCAATTTAGAAAATGTATCCATAAACTTGAGCTATAGGCAAGCCTGTAGGGCATTTCCTTCATTAAGTGATGGGGGAGGGCGCAGTCCACTGTGAGTGGTGCCATCCCTAGGTAGGTGGTTCTGGGTTCTGTAAGGACACAGACTGAGCAAGCCATGTGAAGCAAGCCAGTAAGCAGCGCCCCTCCATGACCTCTGCATCAGCTCCTGCCTCCAGGTTTCTACCACACTTGAGTTCTTATCCTGACGTCCTTTGATGATGAACTGTGATGTAGGAGAGTAAGCCAGATAAGCCCTTTGCTCAATATCTTTATTCTTAACAGACACCTGAACACTGGTTGAAAAATGATTAAGTAATAATAAGTGGTATATTTCATACACTGGAAAACTATTTGTTAATAAAAATAATATCAGGGTAGTTACATGGGACAAGATAATGAGCCTTATTTTGTTTTTATTTTGTTTTAGGCAAAGTCTCATGTAACCCAGGCTGGCCTTGAACTCATGATCTAGCTGTTGATGGCCTAGAACTCCCAATCCTCCTGCCTCTACCTTCAGAGTGCTATGACTACAGGAATGGACCACTAGAATGGACCACTGCCTCTAAAAACTGTATACCATATGATCACACCATAGATTGTATGATTAAAACAGGGAAATCTGTAAAAAGTAGAAAACAGAGTCGTTACTGGCTGCCAGGAGCTGAGAGATCCAGAAAGCACTGTGGAGCAGCTAATGGTTCTGTAGTTGGTTGGCAGGTGATTAAAAACATAGGTTGGCTATTACGTATAAAAGTCACTGGGCCATGCCATTTAAATGCGTGGATTTCATGAATTTAAAATGACAGAGAAATAAAATTGTTGGCTTTTTAAGGCATTTATTTGTTCTTCACAGAGGACAGAAAACATTTCATTTAGAAGGCCTGAGAGGCAAGAGCATGGTGGGAAAATGTAACTGTACACATGTGGTTAAGATCCAAACAATGACTGCCTACCCCACAGTCATGATGGCTGCTGAGGGGCTGCCTAATGAAGGAGAAGGGAAGTGCTGGGCGAGAGTTGCACTTATGTTGGAAGCAGAACAGGTGGACTGAAAGTGCAGGAGCTCTTCACACTGTTTAGCGGATAAGTAAAATGATGCTGACCTCAACCTTGTTGGGTAAGAGTAGAGAGATATTCAAGACAGCAGCAAAAGGCCGTGCAGGAAAAATAAAGCTGTTAGCCATTAGGGAGTGAGGGAAATCAAGCACATGCAAACTCCGACCTTGTCTCAAACTGGCCGTCCAAGCCTACGAGCCCCATGGGGCAGGCACATCTCAGTCCAGATGGCCATGACTGCTGCTAGTCACTGAGCATCACTGGTCAGCATGGCCCTCTACTCTGCTGGCTGTGCGTTCCTTTAGTGTGCTTTTCAGACAGATAAATCCATTCAACATGAATACCCAGCTTTAAGCCTTAAGCTAGTTTTTTTGTTTAATTTTATTATTATTATTATTATTATTATTATTATTATTATTATTATTACTGTTTTTAACACTAGGTCTCACCATGTGTCCCCTGTTAGTCTGGAACTTGTTATATGGGCCAGGCTGGCCTAGAAATCGCAGTGATCCACTTGCCTGTGTCTCTCCAGTGCAGGTTTAAAGGAGTGCACCCCTATACCTGGCCAGCTGGTTTGGTTTGATCTTTGAACCCTCAAGCTTGTCTTGTCTACCTGTTTCTTTTTCTAATAACAGATTTTAAATTTATATTTTATTTATTTTTTATTTAGTGTGTGTGTGTGTGTGTGTGTGTGTGTGTGTGTAACACGTGTACATATATTCTTGCCACAGTACACATATGGAGACCAGAGAACAAATTTCTGGAGTCTGTTCTCTCAAGCCTGACCACTGGGTTTATTCCTGAAAATCCACATGGTAGGTGAGAACAGACCTTCATAGATTAGTCTTTGACTTTCACACACATGCCGTGACACAAGTGCATATGGGTACACATGAACACACACAAATATAGAAAATACTAAATGACGAGGCAAATATTGAATAAGTTCAGCAAGTGAGATAAACATAACCCCCAAAAAACAGAAAAGCAAGAGGATAAAAGATATTTAGAAAATAAAGATGGTGCTGTTTGAACCTTATTGTGATGCTACTTTGGCTGTCGATCTAATGTACTTCTGAATTCTCTGTGAGGTATTTCCAGATGAGATATACGGGCCTGTGAACTGAGGTGAACCCCTGAGTAAGGGTTAGGATGAGGAGTAGGAAGGGAAAACACAGGCAGGAACACACGACCTCTGCTTGGCCAGGTGCGGTTTCTGCGGCTGATCATGACCATCAGGACCTTTGAAGATACACGTGTACTGGTGGCTCTGCCGCCGCCGCTGGTGCACTCCTTCAAACTTACTGTGTTGGAGAGGCACAGCCAAGTGGATCAAGTGTGATTTCTAGTCCAGTGGAAATACTAGTGGATTTCAGCCAAGATGGGGTGTCTCACCCACCTCATTCTGATCCTGAGGCTTCCATCTTCTTGGCCTGAGTAACTACTGACAGATGGATGCTACTGTAGACTATTAAGCCTCAGATCTTGTAAGCTAATCTGATCCTTTAGTAAGTAGATGAATAGAGATAGAGATGGAGATGGATGGATGGATGGATGGATGGATGGATGGATGGATGGATGGATGGATGGATGGACAGACGGACGGACAGATCTGTTGGCTTTGTTTTTCTGGGAAACTCTAATATACACATCAATAATTACATTAAACGTAAATGGCTTAAACATTCTGTAGAGGGTGGTTCTGATGCTTTGACCAGGAATCTATGTTTACTAACCTTGAAGGTCCTTGCCCCCAGTTGGATTTTTATCTAGCAATAAAGATGCCAATAGCCAATGACTGGGCACAGGGTGGGACACAGCCATGTGAGTTTCAGGTAAGTGGCCTCTGGCCACTTCCCCAACTGGGCCTGGGGTAGCAGGGAAAGATTTAGGAGTCCCCAGTAATTGAGTTAGCAAAGGCATTTTAAGAGTAACTGGAGTGTGTGTGTGTTTTCTATTCATGGATCTGAGATAGCTCCTGGGTAGGTGTGAGCTTGTGAACAGCCAGGAATACAGAGCAGGCAGCCAAAAACTCCCATAACAACATACCAGTTAAAAGGAATGAAGACATTAAGAGATGGAGAGGCAATCAAGACCCAGTAATACATTGCCTATAAATGTAAATATACAAATAGATTTAAAGGATGAGAAAGCTAGTTAGTATTAATTAAAAAAACTAGAGTGAATATACTAATTTAAAGTATATTTCAGAACAAAGACCATATATGAGTCTTGTGTAACATTGTAAATTTATAACAATAAGTCAATTGATTACAAAAAGGTAATCCAAAATGTTTATGAATTTAATAATGAGAATTTCAAAAGGTGCAAAGGTAGGCTGCTGTGGCTCCATTGGTAGAATTTACCTAACATGCATGAAGTCTTGCGTAAAATCTCCAAAACTGCTGTACTGGCTGGTTTTGTGTGTCAACTTGACACAAGCTGGAGTTATCACTGAGAAAGGAGCCTCCCAGGAGGAAAATCCTCCATGAGATCCAGCTGTGAGGCATTTTCTCAATTAGTAATCAAGGGTGGGTGGGCCCATTGTGGGTGGTGCCATCCCTGAGCTGGTAGTCTTGGGTTCTAAAAGAAAGCAAGCTGAGCAAACCAGGGGAATCAAGCCAGTCAGTAACATCCCTCCATGGCCTCTGCATCAGCTCCTGTTTCCAAGTTCCTGACCTGTGTGAGTTTCTGTCCTGACTGACTTTGGTGATGAACAGCAATGTGGAAGTGTAAGCTGAATAAACCCTCTCTTCCCCAACTTTCTTCTTGGTCATGTTTTGTGCAGGGATAGAAACCCTAACTAAGACAGCTGCCAAGCATAGCAGCACATCCCAGAAATATCAATACTCAGGAGTTGGAAGCAAGAGGATTAGAAGTTCAAGGCTATCTTAAAGTACATAGCATGTAGGCCATCCTGGGCTGTATACAATCCTTTCTCAAAAAGGGAGGGTTGAGGATGGAGAGATGGCTCAGTAGTTAAGGACATGTACTGCTCTTCTAACGGACTTCATTCTCAGTACCCTTAATAGTCGGCTCACAATTGCCTGTGATTTCAGCTCCAAGGGATATGACATCCTCTCCTGGCCTCTGTATGTGCCTATACCCATGAATATAACCCTTCACAGACACACATACTTCCACATAATTAAAAAAATAAAATAGTGTTTTAAAAAAAAGAGGACTAGAAATTACTTTGAGTTGAATACGTATTTAAATAAGATGATAAATATCTTATGATGCATGCAATACAGAAATAAAAGCAATCATTTATTCTATTAAGGACATATGTGAGTTAAAATGAGTCTGACATAAATCGCCTGTTTTTACCCTGAGAAAGTTGGAACAGAAAGGGAATTAAATTCAAAGTAAAAGAAATGAAATAACGGAGATGGGGGGAAAGGTGATAACAATTAAAAATAGAAAAAGCATATGGGGAAGAGTGAACTCAAAGCTGAGTCAGTGAGAAGACAAATCAAATCAATAACCTTCCACCCGGAGAAGAAGCACACTGCCAGGATCAGGAACCAGAGAAGACGCAACGCTTTAAGCTCCTTGGCTACCAGCATGAGACGGGAATATTATAAACCTTACATCAATATATCCGGCAACTTTAATTAAATGAATATTCCTTCAAAGACACAAACTATTGAAGCTCACTCCAGAAAAAAATGACTTGAATAACTCAAATTCTAACAACAACAACAACAGAAAGAATGCATATTTAAAATGTTCCACAAGGAAGATGCCAAGTTCAGGTAGCTTCACAGGGGTATTCTACAAAAACTTTAAAGTAAAAAATTATTATGAATAATACATAGACTCTTACACACCACACACACACACACACACACACACACACACACACACACACAAACTAATGAGCTTTTCAACTCATTCTGGTGGGTTGGTATTACTCTGAGGCTACTGGAAGCCAAAGACATGAGAATCAGGTTATATCTGGGATACAGGCAGATGCCCTCATGAGCACAGGTACAAAAGCCTTAACTAAAGTCCCACCAAAGAAAGAAAACATGACAATACAGCAGGATTGATGGTGCCTCATGACCACGTAATTCTCTTACAGACTGGAAAGTTAGTGCACCACACAAAACCCATCAAAGGAATCCACTGTACTAACAGAGTAAAGGACGCCATCAGATCATCCGAACGAGTATAGGAAAAGTGTCAAATGTAGCATCCATTCTGTAGGAAAGCCCTGAGGGTAGAGTAAGATAACAGGATAGATTAGAACAGAAGGTTAAACGAGGCTGGCCTGACGCAGAGCTGTATGAATTTATTTTATGACCGGCTGGAGAATGCAAGCCACGTGGAAAGGACTGAAGTCTGGAAGGGTGACCAGAAGTGACCTAGAGAAGAACAGGAGGCAGAGAGAGGCAAGAGAGCATGGGGATTCTGTTTGAGCTGTTACAATAATCAGGACTTTATTAACTTTATCCAAACATGCTTTTCAAAGTACGTGACTTCCATAAATTTTTAGACATATGAAACTTAGGACTGGCAGCCTGGTTCAGTGGGTAATGCACCTGCCACCAAGCCAATGACCGGAGTTCAATCCACATGACCCACATGAGAGGAGAGGGGCTGACTCTTAAACGTTACCTTCAAATCTCCACACACTTGCTGGGGCACGGACACCCCTGTCTTAGTCAGGGTTTCTATTCCTGCACAAAACATCATGACCAAGAAGCAAGTTGGGGAGGAAAGGGTTTATTCAGCTTACACTTCCACATTGCTGTTCATCACCAAAGGAAGTCAGGACTGGAACTCAAGCAGGTCAGGAAGCAGGAGCTGATGCAGAGGCCATGGAGACCATGTTACTTACTGGCTTGCTTTCTTATAGAACCCTGGTCTACCAGCCCAGGGACGACACCACCCACAATGAGCTTGGCCTTCCTACCCTTGATCACCAATTGAGAAATTGCCTCACAGCTGGATCTCATGGGGGCATTTCCTCAAGGAAGTTTCCTTTCTCAGTGATAACTCCAGCTTGTGTCAAGTTGACACATAAAACCAGCCAGTGCAACCCCCAAATACAGTTTAATTAGAAATTTTAAAAAGGTTCTAGAAAGATGGCTTAGTTAAGAACATTTTCTGCTCTCAGAGGATCCAGTTCCCAGCATCATCATGGTGGCTCACAACTGTCTGTAACTCTAGTTCCAGGGAACCCAATGCCTCCTTCTTGGCTCCTTAGGCACCAGACAAACATGTAGTCCATAGACTTACTTGTAAGTAAATGTTTTTGCACATAAAATATTAATTGCTGGGTGTAGTGGTGCACATCTTTAATCCAAGCACTCAGTAGGCAGAGGCAGGCAGATCTCTGAGTTTGAGATCAGCCTATTTTATGAAGTGAGTTCCAGCATAGCCAGGGCTACGCAGAGAAAGCCTGTCTCAAAAGGCCAAAATAATAATATAATATGATAATAATTCAATTAAAATTTAAAAATAAAAGTAAAACTTAAGTAATATGATATAAAAATACCTCCTTAGGAGGTCCCACCTGGAATCATGACCCAATGATCTCAGGTCTTAATCAGAAGTTTCAAAATTTCCACAGTTGGTAGCCGGCTCAGACAGCTTCACAGACAACTTCCGCCAAGCACCGCAGCTCCGGGTGATTCCGATGTTACACAGCACATGTAACACATTTAAGAGGTCAGAACAGAAGAGGAGACCCCTCCACACACGGTGCTGAGTTAGCATAACCCTAATGTCCAAGCCATAAGCACAGAAAGAACACATACACCCTTCTTGTTTTTCCAAAATTGACAAAATATTCTGGGTAAAGTGTAGACCAAATGAATCTTGGAATTCATGAAAGCCACATTCTCTCATGGCTGAAGTCAACTTATCTCAGGAGTGCAAGGCTACTTTGACTTCAGGACAAAAGATGTCATTCACTCCAGGTCTGATGCCGTAGAATAAATGATTACAGCAGAAGACGGGAATGGAAAAATCTGATTTGTAAACAGCATGATTGACTACATGAACAGTTCAAAGGAATCCATAGGTGTATGGTTAGGATTAAGAAAGAATTTAAGGGGCTGGGGATTTAGCTCAGTGGTAGAACGCTTACCTAGGAAGCGCAAGGCCCTGGGTTCGGTCCCCAGCTCCGAAAAAAAAAGAACCAAAAAAAAAAAAAAAAAGAATTTAAGAGCCAGGGAGGTAGTTCTGTGGGTAAACACTAGCTGGTCAAACCCTGACCTGAACACAAGTTCAATCCCCAGGACCCACGTGTAGCCTGATACAGGGACGTGCATTGGTAGTCCCAGCAGTCCTCAGGTGAGATGGGGGGTGGAGCCAGGAGAGTATCTGGGAAGCTTATAAATCAGCTAGCACAGCAGAAATAAGAGGGACCCTGCTCAAACAATAAGACAGAAGAACTGACTCCTGGAAGAACTGACTCTCTTTCTTATGTATACACACACACACACACACACACACACACACACACACACACCCCACCTGTCTCAAAAAACCACCACCACCACCACCACCACCACCACCACCACCACCACCACCACCACCACCACCACCACCAAACAAACAAACAAAAAACCCACAAAAAATTTAAGACTGGTTTATTTTTATTTTTATTTTAAGTTTATGTATATGAATGCTCTACCTGTATGTGTGTATGTGTGCACATGTGTGCAGTGCCCTCAAAGGCCAGAAGAGAATGTCAGGTGTCCTTGGAACTGGATTTACAGACAGTTGCGAGCCATCATGTGGATGCTAAGAACAGAAAGTGTGTCAACTGCTGAGCCGTTTCTCCAGCTTTCCTCCCCAGTTCTTTTTTTAAAGGGCCGAAAGTATAATGGAATTAACACAACCATATTTGTAAGCCTCAGTACCAAGGGTGAGAAGCTCAGAGAGCACAGACGCCCACGCTTACAATGGCTGCCTCTCCACAGACTAAATGGCAATGTCTACTTCCCAGGCCATGTGACCATCAATTTACTTGGGAAAGTAAATTGTCCCAAGGGTAGAGTGGTCATCTCATCAGAGGTCAGTCCCTATAGCTCTGGGTTCAACACAGTGAGAGACCACCGGGGCAGACTCAGGTCCCTGGGTCCCAGGACTTCCAAGAGCATAGGTAGAAGCTTCACATAGACATCATCACATTAGGCAGAATTGACGGCAGCAGAATGGGTCATAGGTGGTGAGCCGTTCACTTGATGCTTGCTCCTGGGCCTTTAACAGGTGGTGAGGTTTGAGGTGCTGGGTTTACAGCTGGGGCTGGAGGAGAGGGAAGGGAGGGACTGGTATCCACCACAGCTGAATGTAATGCAGAGGAGTGTCTGCACCAAAGGGATGGTCATGGATGGTGGGATCTACCACACAGGTGGGAGAACACAGGATAGGAGCCTGGGGCAGCAGTGTCCTGCTCTCTCATGGTTCACCCACCCTATGCTGGCCTCAGAGTTCAGTTGAGACATCCTATCTCTTCCCTGCTCTGACGACCTGACTTGGTCCTTTCCCCTCTGCCATTCCCCACTGGGGTGGTGGTTTTCTGGCCTGGGGGGCTTAGAGACCTCTTCTGGCTGTAGGAGGAAATCTCTACAAGGTGTTTACTGTAGAGATCAGGGGAGCCAGGGTGGCCCAGAGCCAGGCTGGAGTGCTGACTGGGGATTTGGGAAGGAAGAGGAAAGGGGGCCTGGATGTTTGAACAGCTGGGGTGGATTGTCCATTCCCCTCTTCCTCCCTGCTTCCAGGCTTAGATGCCCATCCTGCCCTGTCTTACACTGGGGCCTTGGCTGCCTGGGAGTCCATTGGTGGGGATTTGTCAGAACAGGAATAAAATGTGCTGTGTTTTCTCCTGAGTGCACTTATGGCTCAGGGTCTCGAATGCACTCTGGCAGGAAAGTGACGCAGACAGAATTGCAATGCAGACAGAATTGCAATGCAGGCAGACCTGTGGTACGGAGTACCGAGGTGAGTTCAGGGACCAGCCCAACCCTAAAAAAAAAATACACAAGTCTATCAGAAGTCATGGCTAATGTGGAGAGTACCAAGGACTGCTTCTGAACAAAGGACACAGGCGCCACCAGACTGGGGGATGTGCAGGGATGTGCTGTCTCTGAGCCTCCTCATGAAAACAGGCTAGGGAGAAGAGTAAGGGCCATGAAGATTGTGGGGTACCTGAATGAGAGTCCATAAGGCGAACAAGTCACGTCTCCAGGAAACACCAGCACGAATTCCTTTGTGTGGTTATAGAAAAGTCCTGACGGTGACACTGGCATCTCACACGTACAGCACCAGCCTCGTCTGCTTATCTGCTTGCCCCAGGACATATAACAGGGAGAACATGCCTATGGGTGGTTAGGCTGGGCTTTCCCCCAGCATCCAATAACCAGGGTTCTGACCTGTAGTTCAAGGCCAAGCAGTTGCTAAACTCAGGAGCATCTGCTTAGGCCACCTATGCAGTCCACACAGCGCAGGACCAGAGTGGGTGCTGGTGAACTGCACTGGGGTGAGGTGGGGACTTTCAAAGTTGGGCCATCAAACTCACTCAGTCCTTCCAGGGCCAAGAGCAGACAGCACTTGGAAAGTAAAAAAGAGGGCAGCATGAACACGAATTGCATATTCCAATGTGTGCAGTGTGCTTGTGCATGTACTTGAGTATGTTTGCACGTATGCATGTGCACACACACACTGCTTTGTGCAAACCAATTAGGGGCACACATTTAAGTATAGGTGTAGCCTATCCTCCTCAGCTGGGTACTCCTACCTGAATCTTGGCATCTGTATAAAAGGTGTGGGGGTCTCCCACCCACATACTACTTACCCCCTAAGAAGACACTCAGTACTTGTCGAAAGAAAGGATTGCTGAAGGCCAGCTCTTTGTGTCTCCACACCACCGGGAGCAATCAGCCAAGAGAAGACTTCCTAGAGAAACCCCCATGCTGAGCCTCATGTTCAATCCATGAAGGTGCATGGCGGAGGCCGGTGGAGGGGGTAGGGGCAGGATTTTGCTGACTATGCCCTTTTTGCTCCTGACTGAATCAGAGTGAGCGGTGTGGGGCCCTCTTCATGCTCAGGCAGCTTTGCTCTCCCTGTCTTTTTTGCTTGTGAGATCCACAGGGCCTTAAACTGGGAGAGGTGGAGCCTGGGCTGGCTCTAAAGCTCAGGGAGAAGGGGGCGGGGCTCAACCGCTTCTCCATCTCTGTGTCCCACTGTTCCTTGGATGGTTTGCAAAGTTTTCTTCCCCTCCTCAGGCAATGGTTACCTGGGCACTTGGGCAGACCAGGGTGTACTATGTACCAGGCCCCTGAGGAGAGCTGCCTTACAGGCACCGGAGGCAACACACCGTCCATGGCTTAGCCTAGGAAGACACAGTGGATTGTTGCTGCCTCTGCCCCTTCCAGCCATCCAGGGACCTCACAGGATGCTACCTTGCTAGGCACACTGGGCTGAAGTTACATTTATAGCTTCATTTGTCCACTCAGCCTGGCTGCCCAGGAGGCAGGAGGCCAAGGGTTGGCATCATTGTGATCCTTCCATGTCCCAGCAAGAGCTTGACCACACACTCTCCTCTCAACAAGTGTAACTATCATTATGCCCACCTTATAGTCAGGAACATGGGCTAGGGAGGGAAGCAATGCCATCATTTGACACAATGCTGGCAAAGTCAGACTCTGCAAACTACATGGGCTTCTTTTCCAAACAGCCTTTGCCATCTCAGCTCCACAAACCCCACAAGCAACACAAACCCCACAACCAGGAGTGATCACCCTGAGCCTGGCATCCAGCTCCAGGAGGCCACACCCATCGCTTAGGATTAGGTAAGTTCTTTCAAGAAGGTGTACAGGGTGTGGCTGGCTACTGCTTATTCTGAGACTTTCTGAATTCTAGTCCCAGTCCTGTCCTGGCTAGGAAGTCTTGGGGAATCCTCTTACCTTTTTAGACTCCACTTTCCTTATCTGCTTCATGGGGCCGGTATGGATCAGGTCAGCTCCACATTGAGGACACACTTAACCTGTAAGACATCAGCTCATCCTGTGATTCCCCACAGCCTTTCCTAGACTGCTCCGGAGTTTGGGCAGAGCTGGGCTTGGGTAAGAAAGGCAAGACAAGGAAGGCTCAGATCGGAGATGATCAGATCAAGTTCAGAGCCAGCGTGTGCCCACCGTTTACCTTCCCAGATACAAAAATCATCAGCTTCTTCTGCAGGTTCGGGTGAACCTGGAGAGGTGAATAGGACCTCTCTGTAGATTGCTGCTGTCTGTGTGCAGCTGAGGGCAGGTGAAGTTAAGGCTAGAGCCTGTGATTGGGCAGTGGAAAAAGAAGGCGGGCTGAGAGTTTTAGAGAAGGGTAGAGAGAGACAGAGAGACAGAAAGCAGAGACAGAGACGAAGAGACAAGATGTAGGAGAGGAAGAGGAACCTGATCCACGTGGCTTGAAAGAGTCACAGAAGGACCATAGAGTGATGAAGGGTGCATTCGCCAAATCTATGTGTGCAGTTTGTGTTTGTATCAATTGAGGTTTGAGTTCTTTGTGTGGGCATTTTGGGGGTTAAAAATTTACTGTTATAAACCTAACTGATAAATTATAAGCCTCTGGAGGTTTCTTTATCCAGGGTTCCTGTTTAGAGCCAGTCCTGGTAGACTAACCACAGGGGACGGATGAGGGAAATTAAGCAGACTACCACTTGGGAATAGCCGGTGAGTAGCCGACATTAGTGTGAATGTGGGTTGTTTTTTATAATAACATGCTACACCTATGTACTTCAAATAGAGATGAAGAAGTGATTTCACCTAAGCCTAACTCAGTGAACCAGTGAATTTATTGGGGTTACTTACAGGAGTGTAGGTGAAGGTAATTTACAGGTGTTTGGGTGAGTGCTTGCTAATCAGAACATGGATGAAAGGTTATTCACAGGAGGGGAGGTGAAGGGTCACTAACAGGAACTTGGTGACTCAAAGACAGCTGCATCACTCTCTCACACCCCTGTTGGGGATCGGTTCCAATGCTTTGAATTAATCTGGTCTCCAAAATTGGGAATCTGTGTGTCCAAATGCTAAAGTGCCTTGTCCCCAGATGGTTTTTGATTGATCAATAAAGAGCCAATAGCCAATGGCTGGGCAGGTAGACTGAGGCGGGAACTTTAGATTTGCATGGGCTAGGAATTGGGAAGAGGGAAAGACAGAGACTCACCATGAGGAAAGAATGGGATGTAAGTTGCAGGAGAGAAAGCCAACCAGCCACTTCCCAGACTGGGTCTGGGGTAGTAGTAGGGGAAGGTTTAGGAGTCTCAGGAGTACCAGAGGGGAGTGTTTGCTAACAGGGGAAGATTTAGGAGTGCCCAGCCTTTGAGCTAGTCACAACATACCACAAATTAACTGCTGCTGCTGCTGCTGCTGCTGGTGGTGGTGGTGGTGGTGTGTAGTAGGTCTCACTAATTTGCTGCTATACGTCCCAGCACAGAGAGCCTCACAAAGTTGCAAACTGGGACTCCTGGATGACTTTCGGCAGCTTCTCAGAGGCCCCCTTCCCAGCAGCCCTTACTGCTCATTATAACTTTGGGGTGGGGTCTTGGGAATCTTAGAAGTTTCAGGAGTTTCTAAAGACAGAAGTTTGGTTTATTCCTTAATGGAATTTCAGAGGAAATACCTATACAATGGGTGTCTGATCAGGAGGGGTTATGAGCAAGCTTGGTGCACTTTGAGAATTGCAGACAGGGTCTATGGCCATACTGCCCTGAAGAAGCCTGATCCTGTCTGATTTCAGGAGCTAAGCAGGGGCGGGTCTGGTTAGTAGAAGCTAAGCAGAGTCAGGATGGGTTAGTATTTGGACCGGAGACTTGCAGTCAGGGACCCTGCCCATCTGGCCCTTATTGCTTTCCTGGTCTCAGTCGATGCTTTGCTGGCTGGTAGACGACGTTAGGACCTTCCCAGCTATAAATCTAGCTCACTGTATTTATCGTCGTTTTGTTCACTGAGCTCATTCTGGCTCTAGACTGCATATCTGAGGGGACTGGTGACTGACAGAGAAACCCCACCCTGTTGGTGTTGCTCAGAGAGAGAAGACATATCCTCACTCAATGCAGCTTCAGGCAAGACAGAGAAGGAGCCATGCATGAAGGAAGGCAAACACACTGTATGAGTTCTCAAAATAAGGGCCCCTTCTGGAGTTGACAGGGGCAGGCAATTTGAGGAGAACTCAGGGGCGGGGTCCCTGGAGAGGCGTGTTGGTGACCAGATTTCTCCTGGTGGAGGAGACTGGGGTACTCCAGGCTTGGGGAAGTGGTGGGAGACATAGGTGCAGGCAGGGCTGTTTGCTGGAGGAGAGGTCAAAGGTGAAGCTGATGACTTCATTTGCTAGAACCCCTCTACACTTTGAGTTTAAACGCATGGTCTGTGCTATACTCGGAGGCTATGAAACCCTTGGCATATGAAGCTTAGCTGTGGGTGTGGTCTACTAGGGTGCAGCGTGGGAGGTCATAATGGAGCTCACTTCTTCCTGGTCTATTAACCATGTGGGAAGCCCTGCCATGGACTTCCCTGGCAAAGGTAGAAAGCCAGACTCTCATTTGTCCCCCACCATGATGTATCAAGCCTTCAGATACTCAGGGGTCAAATAAGTGCCCTTGTAAGGATGTCAGTCTAAGATACAGGCAAAGTAACTGACAAAAATCTGCTGTGAGTGGGGCTGTGGGGCGGCAGAGGCACACCCCCCCCCACAGTCTCCCGAACACACACACACCTTGCCAGGGCAGAGGCACACACACACCCACACACACCCACAGTCCCCCCATCACACAAACACCTTGCCAGGGCAGCAGAGGCACACACACACACACACACACACACACACACACACACACACACACACACACCTTGCCACGACAGAGGCACACACACAAACCCCACCATGCCAGAGACTCTGTTCTTGTACCTCAGTGACTGAATGGAACAAACCAGAGTTTCCTTATAGCTTCACGGGGAGGACACAGACAGAGGTGGGTGAGACACCCAGCTCCTTCATGTGCTCACAGCAGCGGGGTCCGCACCCTGGTGTTTCTCTGCTGTCCAGCTGCTTCCGAAGCACAGATCTCATCCTAACCACAGACCCTGTGACACTGAACTCACCAGCAGGCTGAACTCTCCCTGATGCAGAAGCTCTGGGAGGCAGCAGCACCGTGAGGTCAGAGAAACGTGATGGATACACCACTGTGTGAAACCTGCTGATCTGAGAAGAGGCAATGCTGGTCCCAGGCCAGGCCAAGAAGAATTCTCATTAAGTAGACAGAGAATGTGGGGAGGTGGATGGGTGGGAAGGTTATTTCTGCCTCTGGTTATGGTCTAGTTCTCTTGCTTCCTAGCCCAGTCACCGTGCGAGGAGCCCAGCCACGTGTTTCTGAAGCACAGATGGGGAGATATTCCACCACACCTTACCTGCCATGTTGGACTGAAATCCCCTGAAACCATGAGCTCCAATAATCTTTCTTCCTTAAGTTACTTCTGTTAGGTACGAGAGATGAGGGGTGGGGGTGAGAGATGGAGTTTGTTTGCTGGGTGAAAGACAAAGAGATGGAGAGAGAGGTGGAAGGAAAACAGAAGATAAAGAGGAAGGGAGAGGGGGTAGATGGAGCAAGAGAGGTGAATGAAGAGATGGAAGGGTAGACATTGGGTGGGATAATAGAAGGATAGAGAGGTTCAGGGAGAAATGGAGCTATGGGTGTTCATGGGTGAATGGCCAAGTGGGTAGATGATTGATTGCATGGTTGTAATATGGGGTGGTGGAGGGAAAGCTTGTTGGCTGGATAATGGTTTTGGTAATGGGCTGAGTCTTGAGGAAGCAATTGTTGGAAGGACAGAAAGGCAGATTGAGAGAGATGGACAGATTAAGATATCGAAAGGCAGATAGATGGTGCAGAATGAGGTCAATTTCATGCTGCTGTAAGGAATGACTGCAAGCTGGTCATTTATAACAAGCATATATGTATTCGACTCAATATGGAGAAGGTGTTCAGGCAGGGCCTTCCTGATGTGTTGTAACGGAGATTGGGGGAGTCACAAGGCAAGAGAGCGAGAGTCGCTGGCCACTCTGCAGTGAGTTCACATCAGCTCATCCATGACAGCTCTCCAGAGCCCCCACCTAACCACCTCCCAATACTAACAGCCCCGGAGATAGAGTCCCCAATACATAAACTTGATGTCAGAGGGCACAATCAGACATAGCCAATGGAGAACCTGGGGGAAGATGGAGAGGCAGAGAGAGGAGGCAGGTTGGGGGAAAGACAGAGGGAGAAATCTGTGAAGTGAGGCTAACAGTGAAAGACTGGTAAGTGTGGGATAGTCTGGAAGGAGAAGGCTGCTCATCCCCACCCCTCAGAGCAGCTTCCCAGGTCTACAAGTCCTGACTGGAGGTGCCTGAATACTTAGCTTGAGTCTTGGGATGGCTATTGACTTGGACCCAGTGTTGCCCAACATGGCATGTACCGTGACCTGATCCCACAGTCTTTCTCCTGCTTGGTCAGAGGAGAAGGTCCCTTGGGAAAGACAAAAAGAAGAGTAGGGAGGTCTCCATCCAGGGAGGAGGAGGAGAGGCCAGCTCAGTTGTTTGGTCCAAACTTTCTATCCCAGTGGCATATGGGGAACATGTGGCCCTCTCTTCCTGGCATCAGAGAATTGTCATGCTGGAGATGCTGGCAGTCAAGGGCACAGAGCGTTCCCGGAGGGAACTGGCAGGCAGGCAGGCAGGAGGCAGCACTGAAGTGACAGCCTGGAGCCTGGCTATGGGTTGGGCCATGCGGGAAGCTGAGCTGGGAAGAAATAGGGTGGAGGCTTGTCTGTCCACAGGGCTGTGGGCTAGCCAAACATCATTAGAATGCCTTCAGCCCAGTCACCAAGCTTCTACTGGGAAATGACAGAGTCCTGGGGCCACCAGCAGGGACAGGCTCCCATCACTTACAGGGTCCTCTTTCCCACTAGCTCCCCCATCAAGCCCAAGGAAAAGAGTGATGATTTGGGGTGCAGAGATCTGACCCTCAGCCCTAGTGACCATGGCTATACTATGCAGCCTCCAGAGCCTTCTTTCCAGGCCTTCTGCAGTTTCCATGCTGGTAATGAGGTCCTTAGCAGCACAGCACAGCACAAAGCATGGAGATTAGATGCTCAGAAACCCAAGGTGCTCAATGTGAAGCACTGCTCACCAAGGGGGAGTCAGGCCCACCTTCTACTTGCAAGGCTGATGCTTAAGATAGCCAGTACTCTGTGCTTCTGTGAAAAAGGGTTGGCTGGGGGATGGTTCTGCCTCTGTGTGTGTGTGTGTGTGTGTGTGTGTGTGTGTGTGTGTGTGTTTGTGCACACATGTGAATGTGCATGAGTATGCACACGTGCACACATACATGTTGAGGTCAGAGGTCAAGTTCAGGCATCTTCATCAGTTGTTCTCCATCTTACTTTTTAAAATATTTAGTTATTGATTATAGTGGTAGGCACACTGTACTGTAATAAAAAGGTCAGGGGTCAACTTTGGGAAATCGATTCCCTTTCTCTGATAAGTGGGTTCCAGGAATTGAACTCAGGTTTTCAAGTTGGTGGCAAGCTTCCATACCTGCTGAGCCATCTTGTTAACTCTCCACATCATCATCATCATCATCATCATCATCATCATCATCATCATCATCACCACCACCACCACCACCACCACCACCACCACCACAACCACCAACATCATCATCATTATTACTATCATTATTATTATTATCATTATCATTATTAATTACTTGAGACTGAGTCTCTCACTGAACCTGAAGTTTCCTGATTTGGCTGTCCGCTGTCTGGCAAGCCTCTGGGACCCTCCTGTCTCTGCCTTCCTAGTGCTGGGATTACACATCCACACTGTCTATCTAGCTTTTTGCATGGATGCCACAGATCCTCATGTTTCTGTGGCAAGCATGCTGCCCACTGAGCTTGCTCTCCGGCTCTCTTCCTGTAAATTTTGACTGGTACAAAGAACCTTCGATTATGAAGTCCTATACAAGCCAATTCTGAAAGGCCGTTCAGAGTGTTTTCTGTCCCCACATCTCTGATGGAAACCTGATGGCCACTGTGTCCTTCTTGAGTTTATTCTCTGTCCCTAGAGGTTTCTATGCCCTATGGATGTAGGTGCAGGCAGAGTCCTCTCAGGCCCAGTGCAGTCCCTGGCCCCTCACATAGTGTCTCAACCCTGCATTTGATGATCCACCCTTCCTTTGTCCTCAGCTCAACTGACAATGTCCACTCTCTCAGGGATCTTACAACCAGCCACACAGCAATCCCCCAGGACGGCTCCATACAGGGAGCATGGGCTGACGACGGGTCTCTGGGAGTGTTCTGTGTTTGGAGAGACTCAAGCCTAAGTTCAATCTCCACTGGGCTGGGTGGGTCAGGCCACAGAAGACAAGACTAAAGGCTGAGAATGTTCACACATGTGGAAAATGGTTCACACATGATTGGGAAGCCCCTTCCACCTACTGAGGCCCTGCAGGCCCAAAAGACAGATGTAGGGCCCTTGGAGGTGGTGGTATGTGGAGCAGAGGCTTCCCAGGCCAAGACAGATCATCACCCAGGAGCTTCCCTCGGTGTCCTCCCTTCTAGTCCCCCTCCTCTAAGACCAGCCATTCTCAGCAACTTACAGAGAAACACGCACACCCCACGGGAGATGGGCCAGCTCAGCGGTTTCCCCTGTTCCAGCTGGACTCGGCTGCCCTCCCCCTTGGAGCTGACAGTAGGCAGCTTGGGCAGGAGGGCTGCTGCAGACAGACAGAACCCAGCCCTGCTCTCTGGTTTCCTGGATATGAGAATTTACATCCATTTACTATTTAGCAAATATGTCCTAAGCACTGGCTAAGGGATTTGTAAAGTGCCCCCGAGGATGAGGGGGTGTGCTTGTTTGTCTGGGAATTTCTGTGTGTGTCCATCTCTCTGTGTGTACACACAAGTGTGTTTGTGTGCATGTCTGACTGGGCACTGATGGTTGGATGAGGGCTCTCCAGAAGAACCCAGAGGAGTACTCTATGCTCCACAGGACCTGCTGGAAGCAGGTTGGGGGAGCATTCACAGGAGTGCACTCCAGGCCCTTAGTGCTTGTCACCAGTTCGATAGGCTCCAAATCAAGTAAGGCGCCTCAGACTTACTAAGCAGATTTTTTTTCTGTTCATGGAAGGAAAGGAAGTATAGAAGGACTTAGGTTTAAAACTTTCTTTAACGTGTGTGTGTGTGTGTGTGTGTGTGTGTGTGTGTGTGTGTGTGTGTGTGTGTAAGTCAGAGAACAGTCTCAGGAGAGCTTCCTCTTCGATGTCCTGCCTTCACAGGAGAAGCCATCATCATCTGCTGTCCCCAAGATATCCCATGTTGACTGGGACACTACACTGTGAATGCTCAGGGGCTATGGGGATTGCTTTGGATAACCCACAGTTCAGGAGGGTGAGAGGCAAAGAGGTGACCATTAGCATCCTCTCCTATCCACTTGGGTAGGGTAGAGCCCAGAGTCCCACCTTTTGGTCACTAGGCAGTGTCTTCTCTCCTGAGCACACAGCAAGAAGCCTGGAACACAGGCAATACTTGAGCCCTCCTCAGACAAGGTTCTACTCAGCATGGGTCAGAATTGAGGCAGGAACCCATGGGTGGCTCCTAAAAGGGAAGATCCTGATGGCAAGGGGACACCTCGTTCCTTGGTAGGTGCAGACTGAGCTTTGGCTGTACTCCAACTGGCTTGTCATTGTTGGCAACTATGGCACCTCTTTAGATGGCCTTGTTGTCATTCACAGAGCTGAAGGGACCACAGAGCCAGCTTCAGGTGACCGGCATGCTGAAGTGGGGGCAAATCTGTGGGACGATGGCATCCGGTGTACCACTCAATAAGGTTTAGCATAAATAAGATTGCTGCTACCGTCCCCTCAGCTCTCCCCAGCCTCCCTCGTCTCCACAGCCCGTTAGTGTGGGACACCGTGAGTTTTAGGGCAGGCTCTCATATATTCAAGGCTGGCATCAAACCTAGTGTGTTGCCCAGGATAACCTTGAGCTTCTGATCTTCCCGCCTCCACCTCCAGGGTGCTAGGGTTATGTTCAGTTTCAATAGGGCTGGGGATCAAACCTACAGCCTCACACATGTAAGGCAGGCAGCCTGCCAACTGAACCACATCACATCCTGAGTCCGTTCCTCATCTCTCTGTGCACATTCCTGTGGGACCGTGAAAGGCAGCCTGGTTCCTAGTTGAACTAAGGCTAGAATCCCTGGTAACCCTGAAGGGATGGTAGGCGCTTAGCCTAAGTCCCTGACAACAGGCCCCTGTCACTAGCCACAGTCCCCCATAATAAGGGGCCATCAGTCACATAAGGACAATACCCCAAGACCCTTCATGGGTAGAGGACGTGACAACAGGTCATATAGGCTCAAGACAGATCTCAGTTTTAATGAGGTACCTAAAGGTCTGGAGTCTTAGCCAGTGCTTCCCTTCCCAGACACTCCTCCCTGCAAAAGGTATTTAATCTAAGGCCCACCCTAAGAAGTGGGATATGGCTTTACACATCTATTTTCCACCATGACAATAAACACCTTAAAACCATGGACTGCCTCTTTTCATCGGGATCCGCCACGGGGAGCCATGGAAAAGGACTTCTACAGAGCTGCCGCCTAATCTCCTGTAATAGGCCTCTCTGCGCTCCAAGCCAAACCAAGCTCAAACCTGCCACTGTCAAGCCAAGGACTCCCCCCAAAGGAGCAGCTGCAACTCTCCTCCTTTCCCCGGAGTGGGGGCCCAGGCTAGATCCAGACTGCGGGCCCCCACTCTGTTCTCAGCTCTTCTGAGTCATCCAGCCGCGCCTGGGTGTCTGCGAGCCTGAGAACCCAACATCCCCAACCTCCTTGCAGGCCCAGGGACCCCTGAGCCAGCTCTGACTGTCCTGCACCTCAGACTGCATTTCCCCACCCCCAGAACCGTATCCTGCGGCTTCCCTAGAGCCCAACACCCACCCAGGACGAAGTGGGGTAAACAGTTAAATTTCCCACATCCTACCTCCTGGAGAGGCCTAGTCCTGTGGTGGAGCAGACGAGGGACCCACAGCCCTACACATTCCCGGGAAGGTTTCTCATGAGCTTTCTCACTACCCCAGGACCTGGCACAGTAGCTGGCACGGTGGCCAACACAGGAGAAGCTGTGAGAGTTTGTTGGATGAATGAAAGAAGCAAGCAGTGAGGGAGGGATTGTAGCCGTTCGGCCTTGACCTTGTTAGAGCTGACCTACAGGACTCATGAAGGGCTGTGGTTTGAATGAAAGGAGAGGATGGATTTGAGTTTTCTTCAAGTGTGTCTAGCTCTGGCTGCTTATGAAGAAGGTCCCCACTTCTACCATGGGTAACAAGAACCCCTGAACCAGACTCAGGAAAGGACAGAGGATCTGGGAGGAGAGCTCCACGTGTCTGAGCAGCTGAGCTGTGCGTTGCTCCCTGGGAAGGGAGGAGGCTACTTGATCAGTGCTTGCCCAGCCGGCTGGATAGGTATCTAGAATTCAGGGGCCTTGAAGGTTAAAGGGTAAAGGGTAAAGGGTCATCTGGGTAAAGAGTTAGGAAGACAATGTGGGTGGGTTGAATAGATGAATGAATGAATGAATGAATGAATGAATGAATGAATGAATGAATGAATACTTTTGTGAGTGAGTGAATAGGTCATCTGGCCAGGTAGGTAGATGCAACCACTGGGTATGTGTGTACTGGAGTTTTGGCCCTGGTTCTCCGGCAACCTATGCAGCCGTGTGCCCCTGCCACACATTTTCAGATGGCTGCCTCAGTACCAAGCCTGTGCCTACTACATCCTGGTCTTGATTCCTTCTCACTGGCCACCGTAACCCTAACAGGTGAGCACAAACCTCTGTCATCGTAGTATCCCTCATACCTGCCCTCCCACTCCCTGGCCTCACTCCTGGGTCTTTTCACCTCTCATTAAAATAAACATCCATTTTGTAGGACTTCCTCTGCCTCTGCTCCCAGGGCCGCCCCTGCTCTGGCTTGTAAAACTGCCTCTCCTGGATTTCCTCTTAATTGTCCTCTTCCTTTTCCTTGCTGAGGTGGGGGTGGGGCAGAGAGAAAAGAGGCAAACACAGCTGGGCCTGCCCAGCTGTTTCCCCAGAAGCCTAGAAAGGTTGGTCAGGAAAGGGAAATGGGAAACTAGGTGACAGGCCAGCCCCCATCCTGGTGAGGATTAAATTAACAGGCTGCCAAATGTTCTCCGGAGCATTCCCCTGCCCCACCCACCCACCAGACTGGGTGGGGGCTTTCTTCCAGCTCTTTCTTTCTCTCTCCCTTGATCTTTTCGAAGTTGCAATTCCTAGGGTTATCTGTTGTGTGACCCTGGGCAAGGACTTCTGATCTCTCTGGCCTCTTAGTTTCCCTTGTGGTGGGCTCAGCAGATATGACCAGTCTGGGAGGATGGCAGACTTCCCTTTACACTCTGAGACCCACCCAGGCACTCATCTACCCATCCATCCATCCACCCATCCATCCATCCATCCATCCACCCATCCATCCACCCACCCTCCCATCCATCCATCCATCCACCCACCACCCACCCACCCATCCATCCATCCACCCACCCATCCACCCACCCATCCATCCATCCATCCATCCATCCATCCATCCATCCATCCACCCATCCATCCACCCATCCACCCATCCATCCATCCACCCACCCATCCATCCATCCATCCATCCATCCATCCATCCATCCATCCACCCACCCACCCACCCATCCATCCACCCACCCACCCACCCATCCATCCATCCACCCACCCACCCATCCATCCACCCACCCACCCACCCACCCACCCATCCACCCACCCACCCACCCATCCACCCACCCACCCATCTATCCATCCATCCATCCATCCACCCACCCCTTCATCTCTCCTCAGTCCTTTCTAGCATCTACAGAGCTTTTGTGTGTGTGTGTGTGTGTGTGTGTGTGTGTGTGTGTGTGTGTGTTTGTGTTTGTGCGTGAGCGTGCACGCGTGTAAGGAACCAAGGAAGGTTGAAACCAGAGACAGTCAGCCCTTCTGTTGCAGGGAAAGCTGTCACAGCTTAAATGGGCCTTGCCCACTGGTGTCAACAAGGCCACCTCTCAGCCACCATCTGGCTGCTGGTTCCTGGTAACCAGGACAGCTTCCCTGGGCTCCAAGTGTCCTCTGTGAGTCAGGGACTAGGGTGGGGGATGTCCTTTACTTTTCTTCCCTCTGGCACGTCACCCCCACTTGCCTGAGTTCCTCTCTTCCCTCCTTTCCACTACTCTTTTAGATTCCAGTCCTAACTATGTGGGTTCTCTTTACCCACACCAGGAAGGCAGAAGTAAAACACCTTTTGGGGACCATCACCCTACAGAGCTTGCAGGAACCAAATCAGGCACGGTGGTGTATACTGAGGCAGGGGGATTATTCAGTAAGTTACTGAGATACGCCTGTTAAAATTCTCCACCTAAGCATAGTTTATCTGTTTCTTTTTGTTCTCTGTCTCTCTGTCTCTGTCTCTGTCTCTGTCTCTGTCTCTCTCTCTCTCACTCTCTGTCTCTGCTTATATAGTATCAGGTACACAGAAAAGACAATGTTTCAAGATAAAAATGTGTTTCAAGATAAAAATCATTGAAACAGCATGCCAGCATGTTTAAGGCCCACGATTCAATGCCCAGTATTTCACTAAAAGAAAAAGAACCATTTTAGCTGCTGCCCTCACCTTCTTCCTGCACAGCCAAACCTGAACTAGTCAGCTCTGGTTTGCTCAGTGCCCTCTGAGGTCTCGAAGCCCCAGTGTTATCTGGGGTCTTGGTAGAAAAGCAACAAACTGAAACGTTTGGAACAGGCTCTGCTCTGAGTAATTCCCAGACTTCTGGGAAGGCTGAGGTGAGATGGAGCAAAATAATCTGCTGTGTGGGATCCTAGGGAGGCTGAGGCAGGACTGCAAGTTCAGGGCTGCTTCAGGTAAGTTTGTGAAACCTTGTCTCTAAGTGTGTGTGTGAAACCTTGTCTCTAAGTGTGTGTGTGTGTGTGTGTGTGTGTGTGTGTGTGTGTGTGTGTGTGTGAAAGAGAGACAGAGAGACAGGCAGAGACAGAGATACAGAGAGAGAGAGAAAGGACTTAGCTTGTAAAGTGCTTGGCTTGCAAACATACGGACCTGAGTTCAAATCTCTCCACAAACTTCATAAAAACAGGGTATGTGGCATGTTCAGTCTGCAATCTCAGCCCTGGAGGAGCGGAGACAGAAGCATCCCCAGGATAGGCTGACCAGTCTAGCCAAATCAGTGAGTTTGGGGTTCAGAGAGACCATTTCTATTGATGGACACCTAGTGCTGATTTCTGCCCTCCACAGATACACGCCTGTGTCTACCTCTACCCATAGAGTAAACAGAGGGCAGAGGATATAGCTCTGTGGTGGAGAGCATGCTAGCATGTTTAAGGCTCTAGACTAAATGCCCAGTATTTCTTTAAAAGAAAAAAGACAAGATGCTATGACCTCTTGGGAGGTACCCACCCAAGCCACTGTCCTTAAGGGGACGGTCTGGCTCCATCAGGCTCCAAAGGTGACCCTTACATCACTCAGTCCATTAGGAGCTCCCACCCCAGCAATCTTCAACCTGATGGCCACTTCCTCCCTTTCAATAGAGAACAATCACTGTATTCTTTTCTGCAAAACTGTCCGTTTGTAATCAGAATGAATGATAATCTATGGACCTGCACAATGGAAGTTACCAAAGTCTATTATCTAGAAAAACTATAGCTAACATTTGATTGACTGACATACTTTTAAATATAGCCTTAGGCAGACGTACAGAAGGAAAGGCAGACAGACAGTGGCAACAATAAAGGGCTGGGCCATAATATCATAGGCTAACAATAGCCTGTTGGAAATTGGGATAATCAATTGAACTTTGTAGACTTTTAATTTTTTGCATCGTGTGTGTAAGTGTAAGCAGGCCCATTCATGCCACACTGTACACATATGGATGTCAGAAGCTAATTTGTGTCAGTTCTCTCCTTCTATCCTGTGGGTTCCTGAGATCGAACCCAGGTAGTCAAACTTGGCAGCAAGCCCTTTTGCCTGCTGTGCCATCTCGCCAGCCCCTATCGTCTTTCTAAACTGCATGAAGACCAAGTTTGGAGGAGGAAAAAGAGCTGAAGTAAGTAACTTTGAAAACCAGTCGACAGCGCGTTGCTTGGATACAGTAAAAGCTGAAGAGGAAAAGAGCCAGGCGCAAACACTGAGTTCCTTCATTCATTTCTCAGCCGGCCCAGGTTAGGAATCTTAAAATGACTTTATTTGTCTGCTAGGTTGAACAAATAAGTCCCCATATGGTGGGTAACGAGAGCCAGGCTTCTCTCAGCGAGCAGCTATCAGCGAGTAAGCGCGGGGCTGCGGTGAATTCTGGAACACTAGATGAACACACGATGAAGTCATGTCTGTTTTAATGCACTTTTCTCCCTTGGGAGAACGGTCCAAGGACCTGCCACGGACACAAAAACCCTCAGGTTCCAAAATCTACAGATGCTCAACTCAAGCTCCTTATAGAAACTGCCGGACATCTGCGTGTAACCTGCACACCAGCCACGCCTCCCTGCAGAGATTATCTCTAGGATGCTTCTAACACCTAACGCAATGCAAATGCCTCGTAAATCGTGGTTAGGCTGTTGTGTTTAGGAAACACTGGGAGGGTCAGTGAGATAGCTCAGCAGGGGCCGGCACCTCACCACCCAAGTTCGATCCCCAGGACTGCAGGGTAGAAGGAGGAAGTGACTAGCTGTCCTCTGACGGCCACACACGTGCAGTAGCATGTGCACATAACACAAGACACATTACACAAGATGTAATCGAAATGTTAAATGTTTGTATTTATCGCCAATTTTATGTGTACGGGTGCTTTTCCTGAGTGTATGTCTGTGCCCTACTTTCATGCCTGCTGCCTGTAGAGACCAGACGAGGGCATCAGAGTCCCTGCAACCGGAGTTACAGAGAGTTACGAGCTGCTATGTAGTGCTGGAAATCAAGCCTAGGCCCTCTGGAAAAGTAGTCAGTGCTCTTACCCACCCATCCATCTCACCAGTCCTCTAAAGAAAGGAGGGTCCAGGAGAATGACTTAGTGGGTAAAGGGCCTGCTGAATACACCTAAAATCCTGAGTTTGGATCCCTAGCTCCCAGATAAAAAGCCGGGCATGGTGCAATCCCAGTACTCGGGAAGCAGAGGTGGGCAGATAGTGTTACTGGATTATGAGCTACAGTTTCAGTGAGAGACCTCATCTCAGAAAGGTGGAGGGCAACGGAGGAAGATACCTAGTGCCAACCTCTGGCTTCCATGTTAGCATGTATGTATTACAGAGAGTGAGGGAGGGAGGGCGGGAGGGGAAAAGAGGATGAAAGTTGTGTGTGTGTGTGTGTGTGTGTGTGTGTGTGTGTGTGTGTGTGTGCAGGGGGATGGGGGAGATAAAGGTATGTTCCAACTCAGGCCTTGACTCTACTCTGTGTTCCTCCAGGTCCTGATGTCCCTCTGCCTTCCTCCCTTAGGCCCTGGCTGGTCCTTGCCTTCTAGATGAGAGTGGGACATTGTCTGTGGTGTTTGATTTACCGTGTCTCTGCCCTGGCTGAGTTAGGTTGCCAATGGGAAGCCAAGGTTGGGTCGCCATCCAACCCCATCATTCCCTAGCCAGGCCATGCATCTCTGTCAGCCACTGTCCAACCACAACGCTTTAACATTTGGAATGTGTCCTGGGGACCTTCACTGACTCTTAGCTCTGCTGTCTTTGTCTTGTCTGCTGGCCCTATCCTGGTAAGGGAGGTCTGAGGGGTGCTGCTGTTGCTGGCCTGCAGGCCTGTCTAGTCCCTCTTCTCTCTGTGGCCAGGCATGGAGTTGCCAAAACTTGGTCACATTTGCCTCACCCATCTCTGTGGTCTGTTGGCATTTGTTGCCTCCGTTTTGGCTGGCTACTCTGATGCATTTGCCATGGCTCTTGGTGTCACCAACCCTGAATAAACTCTCCCTAGAGCCAATGTATGGCCAAGGGCACAAAGTCGGTAGCTGTCTCCCGTGCGGGCCCTTCTCAACCAGAGACCTGTGTGGTGTTTGTCAACCTAGGTCTCAACATAAAAAGCCTACATTTTCTGAAAGAGATGAATTTCTTCCTTTTGAATATCTTTGATCCAAGTTTTGTTAAGTCCATGAGTGTAGAACCTACAGATATTCAGGGGCTGACTGAACAGACAAGTAGCTAAAGAATGTGGCTTATGTTGAGGAAGAAAGGTAGTGATCTTACAGGAGATGCTCTTGACCAAAGGAGAGAGGGCTAATGGCATCCATAGCGGGTCACATAGACATCACACCTCTCCTGATAGGATACAACAAGAAGGGCTCTTCTGCCTTTGTGATATTTTCTTCCCTACTCACCTTAGTCTGGTCATTTGAAAACATCAGGACCATTACAGGATGTTTGCCCAGGAATCCTCAAGAGGGCCAAGGTCATCAAAAGACAAGGAATCACCAAAAGACTGTCTTAGATTGGAAGAGATCCAGGAGACTTTACCTCAGAGGCAGCGTGGTGTTAGGGTACACTGTGTGAAGGTACCATCTCTGTGTTGCCAATTGTTGATTGCTGTACCAGCAGAGAGCTAAGTCCTAGCCAGATCTTGGTATTGTTGTTCCTATGGCCCATTACTGGCCTCAGATTTTGTAAGCATTCATCCTTGCTGATTGGCTATAATAAAGATCCGATGGCCAATAGCTGAAACAGGAAGGGAGGGCAGAACTTCCAGGCAGAGACTGGGACTTCCAGAGAAGAATTGAGAAGTGGAATTCACCAGTGGGATGTGGAGGTGTTTGGGCCTAAGCAGTGATAACTGTTAATAAGTCCCTGTGTCTTTATTTAACTATTGGTGGGTCAAGAAAGTCCCACTATATTGTGGCATTCCTGACTTGACACTCACTGGAGGAGATCAAGGAAGAACTGGGGAAATCTGAATTAAGGTGATTTCATAATATCACATAAAGCCAGCAACTTCATCTAGACAGTGGGTTGACTAAGGAAGTCAAGCAAAGGGTGTATTTTCAATGTTTCTTTTTAAACTAGTTTTCATTATTATACTATATAAATGTTTAACACAGCATGAATCTGGAGGTCAGGGGACAACTTGAGGAAATAGGCTCTCTATGTCTACCATGTGGGTCTCAGGTATTGAATCCATGTTATTAGGCCTAGTGGCAAGTGACTTAGCTCTTGGAGGCATCTTCTCAGCCCTTCAATAATAAAGTTATTTCAAAATCAAAAGCCTAAGGAAAAATAAATGGAAGAAATTGCTAACTTTCATGTAAATATTTGAAAAAAAAATCTTTCACCACAAGCAACCTGACCTCCTACCAGGCTCTTTAAAGGTAAGAAATTTAATATTTAAAATGGGAATTAGGAGATATAATTATTGCGTTATTTTCAACATGACATTTCCCCAACTTGGCATCATATTGCTTGACTGTCACCATGAGGAACAAGGAAATAAGCAGGTTCATACTGCTTCTTGCCATCTCTCATCTGTCTCCTGGGTCTTAGCACATTTCTACGACTTTTAGTGTTGATGTTTATAACATTAGCGACGTGTTATATACACCACACTCACAGTCTCACTTCTGTATTGATGGAGTTGATCTTATGACTAATGCACTACCCAGCTCCCCCATCCTCTGCCATTTGTTCTGACAAATCCCATTGCCAACTGGATTTTCTTGCCCAATAGTATGCTTGTTTGTAGAAAGACAAAATACCACTTTTTCCTCACAATTTTCATTCATGGGCATGTCCACTTGTTGATGGTCAGCTTTAATTGTCAACTTGATACCACCTAGAATCGCCTGGGAAGAGAGTCTTGAGGAATTGTCTACATTGAGTTGGCCCATGAACATGTCTATGGGGTGTTGTCTTAAGGTAATTGATGCGGGAAGACCCAGCAGACTGTGAGGGGAGCCATACCCTAGGCAAGGGGTCTTGAACTGAAATGAATGAGGAAATTGAGCTGAGCATAAATAAGCAAGTAAGCATGTAAACATTAATTTCATTGGCTCTTGACTGTATGTATGTATGTATGTATGTATGTATGTATGTATGTATGCATGTATGTATGACTGTATGTATGATGTGACTGTTTAAAATTCCTGCCTTGACTTACCCCACAATGATAGTCTGTAGCCTGGAATTGTGAGTCAAAACAAACCCTTGTCCTGTGAGTTGCTCTTCATCAAAGTATTTGATCACAGCAACAGAAACCAAACTAGAACACTGCCTGATGCCTGTCTCTTTGAAAGAACACATCTGGTCAATTTCTTGGTTCACATTTTTTCATCCTTTGGGACCTCATGTAGCCCATTACCCCCAAATCATAGGCTTCTAGAAAAAAACCCACATGACCCTCAAGGCCGCATTCCCGGGACGTTTCAGCCTGGTGTTCTCACTAATTCCTCCTTTAGCCTCAAACTCACATTCATTAGAATGTGGTGCTGAATACTGATGGTCTAGAGTCCATGTCTTACTGCCACACTCATCTCTCTTTCAGAAGCCAGGAGATGGCTAAGTCAATAAAGCACTTGATGCAGAAGTCTGAGTACCCGAGTTCAGCCCCTAGAACTCACATGAAAATGTCAGGTATAGTGGTGTGCCGTGCACTGGGATCCCAACAGTGGTCTCGGGTGGGATGGGACCAGAAGATCTCTGTGGCTTGCTGGTCTTTCTTTCTTTTTAAGATTTATTTATTTTATGCGTGTTGATGTTTGCCTGCATGTATGTCTGCATGAGGGTACCAGATTCCCTGGAACTGGAGTTACAGACAGTGAGTGTGGATCCTGGGAATTGAACCTGGATCCTCTAGAAGAGCAACCAGAGCTCTAACCACTGATAATCTCTCTAGCCTACAGCGCCTCTTTTTATTATTGTCTTACTTTTAGTTTTCATTGCATTAAGGCGTGTGTGTGTGTGTGTGTGTGTGTGTGTGTGTGTGTGTGTGTGTGTGTGCGTGCTCGCACACCATGGCACACATGACAGCTTGTGGGAGCTGGTTCTCTCCTTCTACGGTGTAGCCTGCCAAGTTCAAACTCAGGTCCTTAGGCTTGGTGGCAAGCATACTTCCCCAGTGAACCATCTCTCCAGGCTTACAATTTTCTATTTTCAATGTGTCATTCATTTCAAAACATCTCTTTCTGCTTCCATTTGTTTCTAGAGTGCTGCTGACTGACTTTCCCTTCTCTGTCATCTTGGCTGTGCCTCATGGGACCCACATATCTGATGGGTCGGTCACCAAAGAGGTTAGACCAACTGTCATCCCTTCGTATCCTGTCCATGGGAGTACCTTGTTCTATACTTCAACTACCATCTTCTGCTTTTCTTCAAGTCCCTGGTGTGTGTGTGTGTGTGTGTGTGTGTGTGTGTGTGAGAGAGAGAGAGAGAGAGAGAGAGAGAGAGAGAGAGAGAGAGGGAGGGAGGGAGGGAGGGAGAGAGAGAGAGAGAGAGAGAGAGAGAGAGAGAGAGAGGATTACTCATCTTGGAAAAGGGCCAGCTATTGCTATGGGGTGACCATGAAGGAGACAGTGTGGGATTTCAGAGAGGAATGGGGGTTGGTGCCCTCCAACATGCTGATTGTAAACCTCTTCTTTCTTTCTCTCAGAGCCCCCAGCTCAGGACTGCAGCCTGGAGCGCTGACCTAAAGGTCACTGTCTGGGTTGCTGAGCTCCTGGATGAACTTGCTGCCTGCCTCTTCTGCATCACTTTCCCTAATTTCCGGAGCCAGGGAGGGAGAGATGACATCACCCAGGCTCCTCCAAACCTGGGCTCTCTTGGGTGTGGAACTGTCTCTGCACTGTCTCAGATATCTGTGCGGCTTAAACCCAAGCAGACACTGTCCTCCACATAGGAGGCCCCCAGCAGTGCTTTATGAGACCTAAAGAGCTTACTGTGTTTTCTTTCCCTCCAGACTAATTCTTGTGTTTGTGGAGCTTCAGAGGAAGGTGCAGAGGCACAACCCCAAGTAGGTCGTACACACTGAGAATCCTCTTCCCATCCTCCTGTGATCATAACATTCCAGTTTCCACTCAGATTTTCTTCCTTAGCTTTCTGCTGCCATAAGACAGCAGGAAGGAAGCAACTTTGCAGAGTTCAATGCTGGACACACAAGAGGAGTGTGGGATCCTCAGCTTGGTCATGAATCTCCACTAGGCATTTTGTGACTGTAGCCTTGAAGGAGCACACTGCCATCTTGTTCCCTCCATAGACCAGGGACCCTGGGATGATAACCAGAGCCTCAAAGACAGAAGGAGACTTGGCAGACTCTCTTCCATCAACCACAGGGCCTGAGGCTGGAAATGGAGATCTGGAGTGGCTCTCAATGTCTTGGGTACTTCCTGCCTTCTTACTCAGCTCTATACTGTAAACCCTTCCTCCTTGATTTAGCGCTATGAAGTAAACCCACCCCCTTTATGTAATAGACATGTCTGATATTCTGGAGTGCTGCGGCTTCTCCATCAGAGAGTCCAGTTCATCTGTTTCCAGTTTCTCTATGTCTACTTTTTCTTCATTCCCTCACTGCCCCAGTCAAGCCTATCCCTAGAGCCATTCAAGTATGCAGCACATTTATCCATCTACCATCCACCCGTGTGTGCACCTTATCCATCCACCTACCCACCTATTCATCTATTCCTCTATCCATCCATCTTCCATCTGTCCATCTTCATCTATGTACTTACCTGTCCATCCACCACACTCTCATTCATCCACTTGCCCATCTACTTACCTATCCACACACCCATCTTCTTATCCATGCATGTCTAATCCATCCATCATCCGTACATACTACGTGTGCTGGTTATTTATACATTCACCCACTCTCTCATCTACTTACTCATTTATTTATCATCCACCCATCATGTACCCACTCATCTACTCATGCATTCATCCACCTACCCTGAGACCATCCATCCATCCATCCATCCATCCATCCATCCATCCATCCATCCTTTAGTCACCATTCCCCTCTTATCACCATTCATATTTTCAGCCTTCCATCCATCATCTGTCATCTTTCCATACATCCATCACCCATTCATCCATCATCAATTCATTCAGTCAACCTTCCATCACTCTATACATTCCTTCTTCAAAACCCACAGGCTGAATAACCATTATAGTGATAATCTGAGTACAAACTACAGCAGCCAGTATTTGCTGAAAGATCATGCAGATTGTTTCCGTAATCTCATTTGGGTGTGTGTCTGTCCAACACATCCCATGTCACAGATGAGGACACTGGGATAAAGCACCATCAGAACACTTCCCTAGGGGAGAAAATATGTAGCTGACATAATTTCTCTGGCTTTCTGTGCTCACTGTGTGTGTGTGTGTGTGTGTGTGTGTGTGTGTGTGTTTGTGTGGTGTGTGTGTGTTTGTGTGTTTGTGTGGTGTGTGTGGAGAGAGAGAGAGAGAGAGAGAGAGAGAGAGAGAAAGAGAGAGAGAGAACGCGTATTTTCTGTGCTCACTGATCTGTGAAAGTGCACAGCATTCATCACATGTAGAAGCACAGAGAGTAGCATAAAAATAATAAACACACGAGGCATTGAGCATGTCCCGGAGAGCATCATGTGTATTTGCTTGCATTTCTAGACTTTCCTAAAAAGATACTCTATGCAATCAATATGTAAGATTACAAGATCCTTCCCCATGATCATCTGCAAAATTTAGCAAAAGCGCTTTGGGGAAGGGGGCAGGGTACAGAGTGTGAGCTGGGGAAGCTGTATTGGAAGGCTTGGCTGCAGATGAGCCATTGGGGTTGAGGGGTCAGTTGCTAGGCAGAGAAGGACTTGAGAGGTAGAAGTCATTGCAAAGGCAATGGCATAAAGGTGTGGACCAAGAACTCAAATCCTTTCTTGCTGCCAGAATGGAGACATCATGGGAATCTCTTTCAAGGGAACAGTCTTCAGTCAGTGGAGTTATTGGAATGTCACACGTCTCACAGATACATAGCCAGGGCTGTGTTCCTGCAGTGCTACACTTGAAAGAAAAAGGTGCCAGATTACCAAGCTATTTGCCATGATGTTTATAGACGGAAGAGTAGAGCAGTATTCTAAAACATTAGCCATAGAGGTTTCTGGGGAGTGGAGTTTGAGGTGACCTTTCCTTTGTCCTGCTGATTTCTCTTTGGTGATCTGAGGCAAAGGGAGCTGGGCTGGAAGACAGGAACCTGAGTTCTGGTCTGGCCTGGCTCTCTGACTTGCCAGCAGCCCTTGGCAAGGCCCTTTCTGTGTCTGGCTCTAACTTCCTCATCTGCAGAACAGCAGATGGCCAGTGTCCCCCAGGGTCCCCGAAGGTCTTGCAGCTCTAGGCTGGGGTTTCTTGGGGTACGTGTGGGGTGTCTGGCGGTATGTTCTTGAGGGCTCTTGCAGTCTATGAAAATTGTATTGATTTTGATAAAGTTTGAGGAATGAATGTCTTCATGTAAGCATTCAGGCCACATCTGGCAGCTACAGCTCACACACATATGTGGGGTTTTAATTTCTTTTTCTTAAGAAAGAAAATCTGGAGCTGGATAAATGGCTTAACAGTTAAAAGCAGTGGCTATTTTTTTTCCAGAGGACCCAGGTTCAATTCCCAGTATGTACATGGTGGCTCACAACAATCTGTAATGTCAGTTCCAGAGGAATGTGAGACCCTCTTCTGACCTCTAAGGACACCAGGCACACAAATAGCGCACAGACATAGATACAGGCAAAACACCCATGCTCCAAAATAAAATAAGAATGAATTTTAAAAAGAGAGAAAGAGAAGCTATGGACATCTAAAAAAAACAATGACTCTGCTTTGTCACTTTAGAAACACAGTTGCCCGGGGTAAGATTTGCGTTCACTTCTTGGCTACTGTTTTTCATACTGGGGTTTTCTGACCTCAGGAGTCCCCAAGACACACTATCAGCTGTAAAGGGGTGGGGCCTGCTTTTCAGGTTTGAGAGGGAAACAAAAGTGGAGAGAGCCCCTGTAGGGGCACGCATGTACCTCACACTTCTCATTCAGCCCAGTGGCTGGCTCTTGCTTGGGATTGAAGGCGACTTTGGAAACACAGGCACCTTTCCCAGGAAAAAAGAGTCTCCAAGGAGCCTCCCTGCTGCAGGCTCACTCCCGCACCTGTGTTCTGTAACGCAGCCCTAATTGAAATCACATTAACATTATGATTCCATTAGGAGGAACAAGAGGCTGGCTGCAGGAACGCACCCCAAGGGGCCTCATCAGCTGGACTGGATCATTTCTAAAGGCCTGCGCATCTGCTCAGACCTTCAGTGTTAAGTAAGGCAGACAGGGCCCTATTCATTATTAACAAGCCTTTATGCATTTGGCCAGGCAGGAGTACAAAGCTGGCCTCAAGGAGAGTCTGGGGAAGAGAGGCATTAAGGCACTGGCTGCAAATGTCCTGTTGCCTTGACAATTGGTGGAGTCCAAGATGGAGAAGCCTTTGCCCTGGTGGAGGAGACCTGCTGTCAGCAAAACCCTGACTGTGGCTCCCCATCATGCTGATGACAGTGGCTTGGATGTCACTAATCTGTGGAGGACTTCGAATTTGTACCAGGCCAGATGGGTCCTTAGGCCATTGATTGACCAAGCTCACCTCGTGACTGTCCACGCTTCTTGCGAGCTGCGCCCCATTCCATTTGCCAGTTCCCTTTGAAACCACGATATAAAGAAAAATACCAGAAATCCAAGAAAGTAATAAGCAAGTGTAAGCAGAGTCGTGGTTCTCTCTCTCATTAATCTCCTTCATAGCTCTGACTCCAAGCAACAATCCCTTGGGCACTATGCTACAAGCTACCACCACAGTGATGCTACCAGACATGGGTTCTCCAGAAGGCCAAGAGTCCTCAGAGCCCCTGCTCTGCAGGACCTGTGCATCAGGCCCTAGCTGTGTGTGTTCTCTTTGGATCCTTAACTAAAATGAATGGTTATGTTATGTTATGTGTAACTACCGTGAGTAGAAAATGCTATCTTCCATTCCATATAAAAATCTGTTGTCAGATCAAATCCTGTGGAATTACATCTAAAGGCTGCTTCAAGCCAGCTGAACACGACAGACCCAAGTTCCAGTGTCCCTCTTATGTGATGTCACCTCTCTGTGTCCACCCTTCCCTCTTCCTTCTGCCTGGTTTGTCCTGAGGAAGGAGGAAGGGATGGAGGGAGACAAGGGGGAGCATGATGTTGGTATCTTGGAGGAGGATGGGTATCATGGTCCCTGATTCAGCTTTGGAGCTAGGAAAGAGCCTGCTGGGAAGTAGGATGTGGTCCGGAAGTGTAAGCTCTGTCAAGTGGGAGAAGCAGGCGCTGTAGTTACTGCTCTCTGTCCTAGTGACTCTGTGGCCAGGAGTGGGTCTCTGCATCAGGGCTGTGTGCTGCACCTGTCCAGGGAGTCACACTGTAAGGCTGCCCCGGGAGAGCCCTGGCATGGTGGCTTATGCATTCAATCCCAACACTTGGGCAGCAGAGACAGGTGGGTTCCTGTGAGTTTGAGCCTTGTTTGTAGAGTGAGTTCCAGGCCAGCCAGCCCTGAGAACTGTGTGAAACTTTGGTGGCAAGGCCCCGTTTGCTTATGTTGCCAAGGGAGTGGCACTATTAGAAGGTGTGGCCTTTTTGGAGGAAGTGTGTCACTGTTGGGTGGGCTTGGAGACCCCTCTCCTAGCAGCCTGAGGATGCTCAGTGTATTCCTGGCTTCCTTCGGGTGAAGATGTAGAACTCAGCTCCTCCTGCACCATGCCTGCTGGATGCTGCAATGCTGCTGTCTTGATGATAATGGACTGAACCTCTGATCCTATAAGCCGGCCCCAATTAAATGTTGTCCTTTATAAAACTTACATTGGTCATGGTGTCTGTTCATAGCAATAAAACTCTTAAGACAAAAGGCACGAACCAAAAAAAAAAAAAAAAAAAAAAAAAAACCTCTCAAAATAAATGTCACACAGCCTCCCCATCATCACAGAGGGACAGCTGGGGGCCAAGGCATGGTGGAGTGCGCACAGCTTGTCCTAGCTGAGCAGCTGTGGATTGCTTTCCTGTGACTGCAGTGTGTGAATATGACATAAGGAGTCCTGGCCTGAGTGTGGCTCACAGGAGTGGCCGTGTTTGAAGGCAGAACTCTATGTCTATGTGCAGCTCCATAGCTGAGCTAAGGCGGGGAGGAGTACGCAATACTCCACCCCAGGAGAGTCCAAAGGGGAGTGGCACCAAACATTCAGAGTGTCCCTTGTGGGTGATGTCTACCAGGAAGGGCTGCCTAAGGAAGCGGAAGGTAGACAGTTTTGGTCTTACCCTGTCCCCACACCACATCTAACATTTCTGTTTCACTGGGTGGGGACATCACGTGCCTATGTCTTAGCCCTCATTGAAATGGAACTGTTCGATTCCCTTCCTCCAGGGAAACCAGGGGGGCTTGATCCTGTATAAAGAATAAGTTCTAAAAATGCTTCTCATCCTCTGCTACTGTTGTGTGGGGGAGCAGACTGAGACACCATGGGTCAGAGAGGTGACTAAAGGGACCACTCTTCAGTGGGGACAGACGAGGCCAGACTGCTTGGCATGATGCCCATGGCCAGTGTCTGCATCACTGTATTTTGTGACTCATGGGGCATCTTCCTATTCCACTCTTTATTCTACCACAGACAAGAGATTGGGGTGGCAGAGATGTAGCTCACGGTTGCACTGTGGTGGTAACCTCGTGCTATTTGCTCTTTCCTCCCAATCTTCTTGTGGGAAAAAATTAATAGTAACCACACAGCTGCCCCCTGTAGCTAATGCTACAAGAGTGACATTTCCCTGGATCACATTTGCTGGGGTGGTGAGTAGAGTCAATACATTTTGCCCACAAGGCAACTGGCTTTTAAAGCAGTAGAGACCTGCAGGTCTGAGTGTCTGGCTTTCTGCCCTAGGATTTCAGCTTTTCTTCCTCTCTTCCCAGCCAGGAGCTTGAGCTAAGAACTGCAGGTCATCAGTACCCACCGGGGGCAGGGGAGGAGGGAGATGCTTGTTGCTACCCCGTCTCACAGGTGAGGTAGCAAGTTTGTAGAGATCCTACAATTGCTTCCTATATATGGCCAAGACAGCTGGGATTTGAACCTGGAGTCTCATCTCCTCTGCTTCCTAGCAGGGGCTCCCGATGACCTTTTTCATGCTGGGGCTGGAGTGTGGTCCCCAGGAAAAGTAAGGCAACCCAGCAAGGGAACAGGAGGCAGGATCTCCTTTCAAAGCTACTGAAGGACCTGGTTGTCTCCATCCAACTGGCCTTGATTAAAAATAGAGCTTGTGTGCCCCACTGCTCAGCAACCAGGCTGAGATCAGAAGCCCTTCCCAGCAAGCCTGGTCTTTTAAGTTATTTATCTGTCTGCATTTTGCATCGTTTGCCATTGATTCGCATGGGCTCTTCTTGTGAACCCCTCTGGAGCCTGTCTGGCATGGAGCAGCTCCATGCTCCCTTCTCCCTGGGGTGCCTACTTTTCCTGGAGGGCAGCCCATTTGCCAGCTGCTGCTTTGTGACTTCCGAATTGTTACCAGAGCTGCTGTGGGTCTTAGGGACCCACCCTTTTCTCACTTTGCCCTCTTTGCCCCAAGAGGTTGCATCACATACACTTTTGACTAAGATTAGGTTTGGGGGCTGGAAGGTACCTGCTGGACCCCAGAGAGGAGAGGGGCACAAAGGGACAGGCTTTTCTAGTTCAACTGACTGCTCCCCTAGTGCCTGCAGACCTGGGAGCTTTGTGGCTGCCCACTGTTGTGCTGATGCCTATATACTGTGCCTTGATCTCTCTTGTCTGTGGCCCTTTCACTGTGCTATGCTCAAGATCTGAACTGAAGAGCTTCTGCTTCCTCACCGGACCCTAAACTGACCCAGGGGAGCCCTGGCTTCCAAGACATGAAGACATGCACAGGCAGAAACAGAAGCCCAAATTAGGGAAGCCAGAGATCCCAAGATACACTACAGACCTCCTCTTTGGACAGAGCCAAACCTGGATTCAAAGCTTGATTGAAGGACCCTCACAAGGGAACAAGGACCCCAGCCATAGAGCTCCCCATAGAGCCATAGTGTTCCATTGTCTCTCCCTGTTGGGTGACATCGGACAACTTGTCCACGAGACTGATAGCAAACTTCGGTTGGCTTCCATGTCTGCAGGTGCTAGAAAACCAATGTGAAAACCCCGATGAAGGAGAAAGGCATCATCCTGTGTAGCATGGTTTGAATGTGGAATGTCCCCAAAGGCTCAAGTCTTTGAACATTTAGTACCCGGTTGGGGAGATTATACTACTTTTTGGGGTGCATCCTTGCTGGAGTATGCTATCCAGAATGGGCTTAGAGAATGTATAGCCTTGTCCCACTTCCAGTGCTTTCAGTTCACTCTGCTTCACTTTTGCAGCTGAAGATGTGATTTCTCAGCTTCTTGCTTCACCCTCCCGCTGCTGGGCCTCCTCCGCCATTATGGAACCCCTTCCTGAAACTGTAAGCTAAAATAAACTCTTTCTTCCATAAGTCCCTTATAGTCATGGTGGTTGTTTTATCACAGCAACAAATAGTGACGGATAACCTAGTAATGGGTCCTAATTAGCAAATTCAGGAACCCAGTGAAGGAAGACTCTTAGATGGCTTTTCAACTCGCCTCTTAGCTTCCCCTTCACAATCACAAGATGGCTGCTACAGCTCCAGACATCATAGTAAGGTCTAAAGCAGAAAGATAAAAGTCTCTGTATTAGACACTGACATAGCTATTGTTACAGAAATCAAAACAGTAGTGGGATTGATAAATGCCGACATTTATTTTCCTCTCTCCATCCTAAGGCCAGTTGGCTGTTAACAAGGGAGTCCAGTCAGTGGTGTTGGGATAATGTTTCTATATCTTGCTGTCTTCACTCAGAAGGAAGGAGCTGACAAATAATTTTGAGTGCGTCAGCTATCCAGAGGAGAGATAAAGGGGAAGACCCACTCTTCCTTTCATGAGTACAGCCACAGAAGATGCATGGACCACCCACATCATAGAGTAGAACTTGGCTACATGACCACACCTAGCTGCAAGGGATACTGGAAAATGTTACCTTTGGTATGGACCAAGGTACAAGCTCCCTTGTTTTATAAAAGGGGTATGTGGGGTTAATACAACATTCTTCTATCTCCATTGGGAAGCCATACCACACAATTGAAAATTATATATATATATATATATATATATATTGCAGGGGATTGTGGGTCTGAATGCACAACTCCTGCACATACCCTTTGAACATGAGGTTCTTTTCCCAGGTACCCCAATAAGTCCCACAGAGCCTCTGACATCCTTCATGCTGTGCCAAAGCAGTGAAGCCTAGCTGACCACCACAACCTCTGCCAAGAGAGCGAAGGAAAGAAGGCCTGGCTGGTGTGTGACCCACTAAGAGTGTGCAGGAGACAATTGGTCAAGAAGTAGTTCTTCAATCATTGACTGATTGATTGAGTGATTGATTTTCCTTCTCTTCTGGAGAGCAACTAAAATGAGCATGCCTTAGCCAGGCCAATACCAAGGGTAAGAGATGCTTGGGGAAGTCTGGGGATGCAAGCACAGCCTCTCTGTTCTCCATGCAGGCCATCTTCCCTTCCCTTCCTGGACACTAGTGGACGACTGACTGCCTGTGCTTCTGCCCCATCTCTCCACCACTAGGTAGAGACCGTTCTTCCTTTCCAGCTTGAGAAACCTGACAAAGAAGCTGTTAACCATATAGGATCAGTAAATAACCCTCCAAACAAATAAACAGCAACTTCAGGGTGGATCCAAGGTCCTGGAAGCCACCAGGTAGAGATAGCTTGGAAGAGGGTGATCACCAGAAAACCCTGGGGACAGCTTGATCCAATCAAGACTAGGTGGCCTCAGTTCTTCAGTAGGACTACAGGGTGGTCTGGGGAGACAACTTTGGGGTGAGGGGAGATGGTCAGTTCCAGAAAGCTTCAGGCCCAGGCAGAACTGTCCTTGAGTAAACAGTGCGACCTAGAGTCTTGATGTTTCCTGGTTTGGGTGTTTAGTGGTCGGTGTCCTGTCTTCAAACTGTGCTCCAAGTAACCTCTGGAGCTGGAGTCAAGCAGCAGCATTTTGGTCATTTCAATGTGCTATAGTTTTGCATGTTTAAAATAATGATAATGTTGTGATAAGAGTTATTCATAGGATAATTTTCTGGCATAGATCAGATGATCCAGGTGAGGGGTTTTTCCGCTAGGAAGTGTTCAGATATATTATTATTATTATTATTATTATTATTATTATTATTATTATTAGTATCAGTAGTAGTAGTAGTAGTAGTAGTAGTAGCAGCAGCAGCAGCAGTAGTAGTAGATTATTCACATGATATTATTTGTTTTTTTTTTCTTTTTTCTTTTTTTCGGAGCTGGGGACCGAACCCAGGGCCTTGCACTTGCTAGGCAAGCGCTCTACCACTGAGCTAAATCCCCAACCCCTCATGATATTATTTGTAACAAGTGTTCAATGGCTAAACAACGGACCAGTTCTGAAAACCTGTCAACCTAGCATGAGAGCCATGTGACCCTGACTACACCTTCCCTTCTCTGCAGGCTGGATTAGTTCCTCCCACTCATCGCCTGGGAGCAACTGTGTCTTAGGATTTCTAGTGCTGTAAAGAGACACCTCAACCACAGCAATTCTTATAAGAGAAAAGCATTTACTTGGAATTGGTTTACAGTTCAGAGGTTTAGTCCATTATCATCATGGTGGGGAGCACGGCAGCATCAGGCAGACTTGGTGCTGGAGAGGGAGCTGAGAGCTCTACATCTGGACCTGAAGGCACAGGAAGAAGACTGGTTTGAGCTTCTGAGACTGCAAAGCCCACGCCCACAGTGCCACTCCTACTCCAACAAGGCCATAGCTACTCCCTATGGGCCAAGCATTCAAACACGAGTCTATGGGTGTCATTTCTATTCAAACCACCATGAGCTGGAACTAGCTCCCCCTTGGGACACTCTATGTGTAGGTGTGACTGTACTCTGCAGGGCTGGAGGCTCTGGGATAGTGCAGCTTTCCTGCCCTCCTGACTGGCTGAAGCTACTCAGTACCTGGTGAAAGGCAGGACTGTGCCCTGGTGAGAAGAGATGGGCAGCGGGAAGTGGAAGGGTCAGGGCCACAAGAGGTACACTGTAGCAGGGAACAATGAGCTGGGAACAGGGTAGTCCAGACTTATGTTCATCTGCCACCTCCTACCATGCCTCATCCCTGGGACTGACAGACACCCTCCCTTTTATCCACTGGGCCCTGAGAACCTGCCTGCTTTGGGGAACCTGGACAAAGAGTAGGGAAAGGAATGGGGATGACTGTTTTCCTCCCCACCCCCATCTCACACCATAGAGATCCCCTTCTTTCCATTGCTCATAAACCACAGCTCAGAACTTTCCAGATCTCTGGAAGTGGATCCTTTTGACAGCATAGGGTGTTCATGAGGATGACCTGGGTGCTTGTCAAAACCTCTTCTCCCAGAGCCTCACTCTATTGCACTCTGCCTGCAGCATGGTTCTGAGAGTCAAGGCCAGGCCAAGAACAGGCATTTTATCGGGACCACAGATGATTTTTCAACGCTGAACTTGGAGAGTTACATAGCCGCTGAGATTGGGAGTGAGCTGGGGGTCCTTGGTGAGATGCTATGTGATTTTAGGAAAATGACCTCCCTGGTTCCATGGAGACACAATGAAGATGGCACACTGACTCCATCGGAGTGCCCCTGAGTGTGAGGCCATCAGGCTGGTAACATTATCAGATAGCAGTGAACACTCTGGCTCTTGGGACTATCAGTATCCTGGGCATCCTTGCTGTCCCAGGATACCTGGTGGCTTGAGTGACAGGGATGGAGGCCCATGGGACCCATGGACCAACATCTAATCCCATATGCTTCCTCCTTGGGCCTCAGAGTAAGAGTTTACCCTGTCTACCTTGGGGCCTGCTAATGCCATTAACCCTGCTGGCCACGCCTCACACTCAACACCTTCCTCCCCAGAGTCCTATCAGTAAAGTCTGCTTCCCCCATCAAGACCACCTCTCACGCTGCCTCCGGGAGAGAGAAAAGCAGTTGGTTCTACCTCAGTGATTGAGAAGCTGAAGAGGGATTGTGGGTATGCAGGGACCCAGGGTAAAGAGTGAAGTTTTCACTGGCTGGCTAGCAGCTCGGGGAATACCCTCTGTGCTGAGACAGCAAACAGTGAATACCAAGCCACACCTGGATGAGGTGGCCCAAATGGAGAAGAACAGACAAGCCCGACCCCACTGGCTGCCTCCTCTCTCCAGCCAAGGGTTGCCAGATGCAGACAGCAGACTTCCTCATGAATGTTGCAGTGTGCACCAAGGTTGCCAACGAGCTCACGTTTGCCAGATCTCACAATATGTGTACATCAAGAAAGTTGGGTCAGGAGCAGAGCACATCTAGCCCTGATGTTAGAGCACACCCCACCTCGCTTGATCCTGGTTTCCCTATCTGCAACATGGGGTCTTATAAAAGCCCATATCCCAGGTTCTGGAAGCATACATTGCCAGGCTGGGTGAAGCACCCATGATCACTCATTCCTTCCCTCCCTCCCTCCCTCCCTCCCTTCCTCCTTCCTCCCTCCCTCCCTCCCTCCCTCCCTCCCTCCCTCCCTCCCTCCCTCCCTCCCTCCCTCCCTGGAAGCCTTTCTGATAGCTGCACCAAATAAGCATGGTGACAGAAAACAAAACAGACTGGGGATGAAGCTCCATGGGCAAAGTGTATGGTGGGCAACCATAAGGACCTGAGTTCTATTCCCAGGACCCACTTGGTCACGGGAGAGAGCTGACTCCTGTAAGTTGTCTTCTGACCTCCACATGCTCCCTACAGAGCATGAGCTCACACGCACACCTCATACACATAGACACAAAAAGTAAGTGCAAAGGAGAAAAAAAAGATCCATGGGAAAGAGGCACAACCTTGACTAGTGGTCTCCATACCCGCTAGTGCACACATGCATGAAGCATGCACATATACATACACCACCCACGTACGCCAAATCTAAAGGCAATTCGAGACCCCTCATAAACTATGAGGGGTTCACCCCCAGCAAGAGTAAGAGCTTCTAGTGCATTAGCCATGATCCAGTGACTGATCTGGGGCTGGTGTGGCTACCAGAGACTCCAAACACCTATGTGGTCTGCCTGGCCATCCTCCTGCCTCTGGTTTGGACAGTTTCCCAACACCACCTGGGAAAAGCTCCTGCATGTGCATGCCCTCTTCAAACTCAGCCCGAGGGGACCATCACACCAAGGATCTTGCTTGTTCAGACACTGACTTGACCCTAGCCTCAGGGTTGCACTGTCTGCTTTTCATCTGAAGGGCTTCTGTTCTTGTTTTGTGTGGTCACCCTCACATGGTGAGGAGAGTCCCATATATGGAACCTGCAGCCTTGGTCACATTCTCCTGGACTCCCAGGTGGAGTCTAATTATTCAGGGAGATGAGTCCCCTGATTTTCACCCCTGTGGCTCTCTACCTCCATCCAGTCATACCTGCTTCCAAGGAAGTCCCACATGACTGGCCTCTTCCTGCTTCCTGCCTCTGCAGCACTCCTGGCCTCTGAAGTGCCCCATTCTGCCTGCATGCACTGACTAGTATATCCTGGTCCTTCCACACACTTATCCCAGGCTGCCTCTGTGCTAGACTTCTCTCCTAGACGTTCTGCAAATACACGCACCCACAGTTCTGCAACAAATACAACTTTATGACACAACCACTGAAACCTGGTGGCCTGATGGAAATGTCAGCATGTCAGGCTTCAGGTACAGCTGGGTCCAGGAGCTCTGAGGCTGAGTTCTGGCTCTTTCTCTGTTTAGTTCCCCAGGAGTTCCACACCTGACTCGTCTTCACTGAAGTTCAGACAGTACAACTTCACTTTCCCCAGAGTCTCAGCAGGGACCAGAGTTGATTTCTTCCTTTCTAGATTGGTCCTTGGTGTCCCTCATGATCCTTGTTTATGGTATCTTCTCACTAGAGGCTCATGAATGAGGGTCTCCTCTCTGCTTAATTGTAAGAACTAACGCCCAGGAACACAAAGGCCACGTATTTGGCTGAACTCCTCACCATCTGAAACTCAGCTTCCCAAACCAAATCTGTGCTCGCCCCCAGCGCTTCTTCCTGCTCCTCACCACCGTCATTCCTAACCAGACCCTTGGGGACTCATCTTGTCTTCCTCTTTCTCTGTGTGGGAGGGGCAACAGTATCCCTCTTCTGCAGCTTGTGCCTCAGAGGTTCAGAGACGCAAAGGGAACAGTCTGAAGTCACACAGTAAAATGAGCCAGTCAGAGACAAGAGTCCAGGAACAAAGGCACAATTTTTTTTAATTGGATATTTTTTAAATTTACATTTCAAATGTTAGCCCCTTTCCTGGTTTCCCATCCATAAACCCCCTATCCTATCCTTCCTCCTCCTAACATGTGGGACCTAAAGGAGAGAGGAAAAGAACAGGTCATAAAGCAAGTGGACCAAACCAGCCCAGCCCAGTCTAGCCCAGCCACACCCAGCCCAGGTACCCTTCTATCACACACTCAGGCTCTGGGCAGAGGAGAGCAGGGGAGAGATTGTGAGACTGAGTACAGGTGACCTCTCCTTCAACCAATGAGGACTGTCATGAGGTTGTAAGGTAAGCCTGGTGGCTTCCCATGGTGACACAGACAGGATCCCACAGGACAAGCTATGGAGACAGTCCTGGATAGTGGGTCAGAACCATGGGACCAGCCAGGCTCTAGTCCCCACCACACCACATATTAGCTAAGCTTTCTCCTGTAAACACCTTTGCTTTTTCTTTTTTAAGATTTATTTATTTATTTTATGTATATGAGAACACTGTTGCTGTCTTCAGACACCAGAAGAGGACATCAGACCCCATTACAGATGGTGGTGGTGAGCCACCATGTGGTTGCTGGGAATTGAACTTAGGACCTCTGGAAGCAGCTCTTAACCACTGAGCCATCTCTCCAGCCCTTGCTTTTTTCTGTTGTTTGAATTACATCTTGTCAGAGGGGCTCATGCACATGCCGTGCTGTGTGTATGTGGTCAGGGGTCTTGCAGGAGGCAGGTCTTTCCTTTGACAATGTGGTCCTTGGGGCTTGAACTCAGGTCGTCAGACTTTGTAGGCAACACCTTCACTCACTGAGCCATCACACCGCCTTTCTCCTTTTCAGTGCCTCAGTTTCCTGGTGTGTAAAACAGGACAATCATTGCCGACACTTTCTGGAATCATTCTGAGGATTAAGCAAGACATTGTGTCTTTTGGTGTGTGTGAGCTTTGAACTACGCTGAGGAGTGGTCTTGACGTCACCAACTATTATCCATTTCCCCCCTTTTTGTCTTTTTTTCCTGTTCTTTTTGTTGTTGTTGTTTTTGTTTTTGTTTTTGTTTTTCTTCCTGAGGCAGTGTTTCTCTGTGTAGCCCTGGCTGTTCCGGAACTTGCTCTGTAGATCAGGCTGGCCTTGAACTCATCAATCTCTGTGTCTGCCTCTGCCTCTGCCTCTGCCTCTGCCTCTGCCTCTGCCTCTGCCTCTGCCTCTGCCTCTGCCTCTGCCTCTGCCTCTGCCTCTGCCTCTGCCTCTGCGAGTGTTAGCCAGTTATAGTCATAGTGGTACAATGAAATGCAGTTGCTCTCAATTTTTGCTCTACAAAGTAAAATCACCTATGCAACAAACCCTGGGGACTGCCCGAAGCGCTCCTCCTTCTTGGACTTCCCAGTGCTCAAGTGCACAAACAGAAACACAGGAAGGGTTTTTTTTTGTTTGTTTGTTTTGTTTTCTAATTTTCATTTGGAAAAATAAGAAAGGAGCATGGGCCATCTGAACAGCTAGAGAGAAATTAGCATCTTATTAAGTCTTCACCATATGCATGTGTTCACTCTATGAGAAAAAAAAACCATTTAATGAAACCGTTTAAAGACAAATTAACAAAGGTGCGTGCACAGAGAAAGCACCATTAAAAGAGCTTACTTGCTGGCAGGCGGCCTCCAAGCCCCACGCACCGTCAAAACAGACCTTGCAGTAACAGACACAGTGTGTTCTGGATTTTGTAAAGGGAGAGAGAGGGGAAAAATATTTAAAGTGAGTGGGCTCAACGTTGAACAAAAACACGGAGCCAGCCACAGTCAAAATCATTAACAATGCCATTCTGCCTCTGGATCGTAAGAGGGAGAAGGAACGGAAAATTCCAAGCTCCAGTGCATACGCAGCTCTTTTGACAACAATCATGAGTTCCTTACAAGAGAAAAGCTATTAAAAAGAGAGAGAAGAAATGAAGAAGACGCCTACTCGGTCTACCACTCTGCCTTTCCTCCTGCCTGTTGGGCCTGGCTGGCACTGAGGATAACAAGGCCTTGCACCCAATCTCTCTCCATACATCAAGGATCCAGATGGAGACGTGGACAGAGTTCTGGGGACATGGTGGAGGGATGACTGTAATGTTATAGTCATTACGTAGGGGCATGAGCAAGGGGACAGGGCTCAAGGGAGGGGTACTGCATGAACAAGCTTGCAGAGGACAGGTAGTGTGATGTGCTTAGAGCCACAAGAGACCTCAGCAAGAGGAGGAGACGAAGGCACGACAACAGGTTGTGTTGTGTCCCTAGGCCCAGTGATGCTATGTGGTTTGTACTGGGCTGGTCATGGGAAGCCATGGGAGGATTTTTGAGCCACCAGTCACCCCAGTTATCAGAAAATTCAAAGGTAGAAACTTGGAGAGATGGCTCAGTAGTTAAGTGTGTTTGCTGCTCTTGCAGAAAGAAGGTCTGAGTTCTGTTTCTCAGCATCCATGTTGGATAGCCTATAACTCCAGCTTCAAGGGATCTCGTGTCCTCTTGTCCTCAGAGGGCAAATATATGTACACACATACCGACACACACATGCATACAGACACACACGCAGAGACATGCATGCATACACACATGCATGCACACATGCTGTTGTGTACACATGTGCACAGCTTAAAATACTAAAAGTACGTCTTTCATACAAATGTAAGAACAGTGCCCCCATGCAATAGAAAGAGCATCTATCTATTGTCTGTCTATCTATCTATCTATCTATCAACCTATTGATAGATATTGTCAGTTCAGTTCCTCTAGAGAACCCTAATTAATACATTGTCCCATTGTCATGGATGGAGGCAGGATAAGAGCTATAGAGCTAGGCACATCTTCATACATCATCACCATATCTGCTCAGCCTCATGCTTGGACACTCCACAGTTGCAGAGGGAACAAGTCCCCAGTGCCTCTTTCCCGCCCCCACCTGTAAGGCCCACCTTCTCTCCCTATCTCCCTAAGCAGGAAACACAACAGGAGAGAGATAAGGGAGCTAGGGGGCTGGGGCAGCCTCTCTGAGCCTACAGCTTTGTGGCAGCTGCAGTGTGGACAGGCCAGAAGAATAGGAGGAAGCAGGAAGAGGCCAGAGCCTGCAACTGTGAGTAGGAGGTCGGGAGTGCTAAATAACAGTGTCTCCAGGCTGATCTCTTTTGGAGACAGGGAGGCCTGAGGCCAGAGCCTGGGGTGGGCAGCAGTCATGGGGTCCAACTCATGTTCTGGGCTGCAGTTGACCAAACAGGTCACGTCTCTCCATCCACAGATCCTTGAACACATCAACCGTGGTCATCTTTATTCCGTCACTCCCAAACCCACCTCTCTGCTGCCTTTCTACCTCTGGTGACTACCTGCTTCCCCAAAGGCCATCCCTGCCACCCACACGGATGGTTTGGGCCATGAAGAGCAACTGTTGCTGTCTGTAGCTGCCGTTCCTGCCCACCGTGGTTGTACTCTGCTTCCATGGGGGCTGCTCCTTCTGTCCACTGGGTTTGTTCTGCCCACAACTGTTCTAACGGGGATGCTCCTCACAGCCACAGTATCTGCTGCCCACAGGGTGGTTTCTACTCAAGTACCTGTTCTTACAACCCTCAGCAACAGTTCCTGGCTACTGTGATGTTTCCCGTTCTTGCTGACTATTCCTGCCTAGGACTGTCCTTGAGCCCACAGGGATGACCCCTGATCTCAGAGACTAATACAGTGACTGCCCCTGCCCACAATGACGTCCCTGGCCCACAGCGCCTGCTCCTGCCTGTGACACCTGTTTCTAATTACTTCCACCGTTTACCTCACAGCAACTGTTCCTTGTCAGGAATTGTTTCTACTCACAGTCACAGTTTCTGCTGACACGACAGTTTCTGCTCATCCTTCCACAGTGACTGTTCCGGCCCACACTAACTCTTTCTGCCCACAGTGTCTGTTCCTCCCTACATTGACTGCTATTCCTGCCCATGATGGGTGTCTCCAACCACAACCTGTCACTGTTCACAGTGACTGTTCCTACCCAGAGCAACTGTTTCTGTCCACGGTGACTGTTCCTGGCCACAGTGACTGTACCTGCCCAGGGGTGACTCTTCCTGCCCAGGGGTGACTGTATCTGCCCAGGGGTGACTGTATCTGCCCAGGGGTGACTCTTCCTGCCCAGAGGTGACTCTTCTGCCCACAGTGACTGTACCTGCCCAGGGGTGACTGTACCTGCCCATGGTGACTCTTCCTGCCCAGGGGTGACTGTACCTGCCCAGGGGTGACTCTTCCTGCCCAGGGGTGACTGTACCTGCCCAGGGGTGACTCTTCCTGCCCAGGGGTGACTGTATCTGCCCAGGGGTGACTCTTCCTGCCCAGAGGTGACTCTTCTGCCCACAGTGACTGTTCCTGCCCACATTGACTGTTCCTGTCCACAGTGACTGTTCCTGTCCACAGTGACTGTTCCTACCCACAGTGACTGTTCCTGCCCAGGGTGACTGTTCCTGCCCACATTGACTGTTCCTGCCCACAGTGACTGTTCCTGCCCACAGTGACTGTTCCTGCCCATGGTGACTGTTCCTGCCCACATTGACTGTTCCTGCCCAGGGTGACTGTTCCTGCCCACATTGACTGTTCCTGCCCACATTGACTGTTCCTGTCCACAGTGACTGTTCCTGCCCACATTGACTGTTCCTGCTCACAGTGACTGTTCCTGCCCACAGTGACTGTTCCTGCTCACAGTGACTGTTCCTACCCACAGTGACTGTTCCTGCCACAGTGACTGTTCCTGCCCACATTGACTGTTCCTGCCCATGGTGACTGTTCCTGCCCACAGTGACTGTTCCTGCCCACAGTGACTGTTCCTGCCCAGGGTGACTGTTCCTACCCACAGTGACTGTTCCTGCCCAGGGTGACTGTTCCTGCCCACATTGACTGTTCCTGCCCAGGGTGACTGTTCCTGCCCACATTGACTGTTCCTGCCCACAGTGACTGTTCCTGCCCACATTGACTGTTCCTGCTCACAGTGACTGTTCCTGCCCACAGTGACTGTTCCTGCCCAGGGTGACTGTTCCTACCCACAGTGACTGTTCCTGCCCAGGGTGACTGTTCCTGCCCACATTGACTGTTCCTGCCCAGGGTGACTGTTCCTGCCCACATTGACTGTTCCTGCCCACAGTGACTGTTCCTGCCCACATTGACTGTTCCTGCTCACAGTGACTGTTCCTGCCCACAGTGACTGTTCCTGCTCACAGTGACTGTTCCTACCCACAGTGACTGTTCCTGCCACAGTGACTGTTCCTGCCCACATTGACTGTTCCTGTCCACAGTGACTGTTCCTGCCCATGGTGACTGTTCCTGCCCACATTGACTGTTCCTGCTCACAGTGACTGTTCCTGCCCACAGTGACTGTTCCTGCCCACAGTGACTGTTCCTGCCCATGGTGACTGTTCCTGTCCACAGTGACTGTTCCTGCCCAGGGTGACTGTTCCTGCCCATGGTGACTGTTCCTGCCCACATTGACTGTTCCTGTCCACAGTGACTGTTCCTACCCACAGTGACTGTTCCTACCCACAGTGACTGTTCCTGCCCATGGTGACTGTTCCTGTCCACAGTGACTGTTCCTGCCCATGGTGACTGTTCCTGTCCACAGTGACTGTTCCTACCCACAGTGACTGTTCCTGCCCAGGGTGACTGTTCCTGATCCCAAAGCCTATTTCTGTTCTCAGAGAACACACTTGTCTGTAGTGACCATCTGCCCACTATGACAGTTCCTGCCCATGGTGACTGCCCTCACCCACTACATCTGGTCCTGCTCATCACAGCCACTGCCCCTTCTCATGAACACTGCGTTTGCCTTCCACGCCATACTTTTCTGTCTTCTTGCTGCCTCCCCCCAGGTCTTTGAGCAGAGCCAACCCTCAAGGAGCTGTTGTTTGACTCAGATTCAGTGTCAGGAGGCCACAACCCTTGCCTGTCTATAATGTTGGCCACAGTGGCTGCTTCATATTCTCATGCCCTTCCGTGCCGTAGGGAACTGATGCTTCAGATGCAGGACTGGCCCGCAGTCTGTGTTCAATGACCTCGTGAGGAAATGGTTTCCTCCTCTGGTCTGCTTTGTATCTCTGCTTTCCCTGTCACCCCACCCAACACCTGTCAAAGCTATGCCCGAAGCCTGCCACTACCTGTGAGGGGAGCAGAGGCTGTGTAGGAACACACAGGCTGAGAACCTTCTGGAATGCTAGAGTACAGGCTTTCAGCTTGGAGGAATGGGGGCAGCTGACTCCTGATCTCCTCCAGAGCAGTAGCTGTAGTCACAGGCTTTTGTGAAGGATGACTCACAGCTGCTGTGGGGATGGGGTCAAGCAGGCAGGGTGCTGGACACCGATCTGGCTCCAAGGATCAGACACCTACAGCCAGCATGGGCACCTCGGCACAGCAAGCTGTGCACAAGAGTGGTCCAGCCAGCCACCAAGAGCCTCTGGCTGACTAAGCCTTCCCAGCCTCGACTACGAGAGGGTAGCCTAGAGGGAGGGGTAGGCTTCGAAGTGACCAGGGAGAGGGGAAGTCAAAGATAAACCTTGCCAAGTTTCCTTTTGTGTGCAGTTGGTGTGCAACTGGTCCACTGTCATTCCTGTGCTTAACTGAGGGCTCTAAAATCCATGAGTTCAAAACATAACCCCCCCACTCCAAGTTCGGCAGCCATAAGAGGTGGTAAAAAGGGTAAGAGGGGGTCCCAGATGGTTCCCCAAGTTTGGCAGCCTAGAGAGGGTCCCCGATGGTCATCCTGGCTGATAGTAGCAGCAAGAGGGTTTCCAACAGCAACCTGAAGAACCAGAGCGGCAATGGAACCCTCAGCGCAGGAGCAGGGTAACAGTAGCAGGCTGCACTTAGTCCACTGCAGGGTAGTCATGATGTCAGTCCTTGCAGCCAAGCCCACAATCCCCAATACAGCAGACTATTTTGTCCAATGGCAATCGGAGCAGGAAATGTGGAGTTCCTCCCAATTTCCTCTCTTCTGCTGCAAGATCAGAAAGGGGAATTGCTGTGGTTCTAACTGAAAGCACAGGTTTGGGGTCAGTCAGCTGGCAGCTGCCGACATGGGTCAGTAGTTAAGAGTAAGGGCTGCTCTTCTAGAGGACCTGAGTTCTGTTTCCAGGACCCATGTCAGCAACCTCACAGCTGTCCGTAATTCCTGCTCTGGGAAATTTAGTCCCTTTAGCTTCCTGTGGTGCCTGCACACAACTGTACACACCCGATGTGCATACACATATACACTTACACACACACAAAAAGCAAAATATAATTATATGTTTACGGGGTTGGGGATTTAGCTCAGTGGTAGAGCGCTTGCCTAGCAAGCGCAAGGCCCTGGGTTCGGTCCCCAGCTCTGGAAAAAAAAAAATTATATGTTTACAATGGTTTTAAAAAGAAAAGAGCCATAGGTTTTGGGAGGCTTTCTCTTACCCAGTCGGGACATCTCTCACGTAATCCATACTGTTCCACTTATTTGCATGCACACATGCCCAGCCAATCAGAGCCCACCGATCTCTATATAAAGTGGGAGCACACCACATTTCTGTCAGTCTGGATCCTGGCACGGGTCCAGCTCTCAGTCAGCTCTGTCCATTAGAGAGAACTGCTCCTGAGATTCACCAGACTCCCTTCCTCAGCTCTCCCTGCTCCTGCTTGGAAAGTTGCTGCTCCATGTCTGAGATCTGCCATTCCTGCCTTGGCGTTACAGACTTGCGGGGGGGACCAGCTGCTCCCTCTCACCCTCATTGATGACCTGCTTTCTGAACCCTTATTCTGCAAGGGACTGCAGCATTTGCTCTACCCTGAAGCCTGTAGAGTACATAGGGCTCACAAGAAACTTGTCGGGTGCCACCCTGCTGCTACTGGGGGCCTCAGACTCTCCCTCTTTTCTGTTGGACTGTTATTCCCGCAAGACAATTAGAAGTTCACCTTGGTTTGTGGGCTCTTTGCTGTGTGCAGGCTCAGTTCTCAGAGTGAGGAGAATTAACCTCAGACTTTTGTGGAGCTGGGTGGGACAAAATGCCCAAGAAAGCAGTTCTGGGCCAAGGGCTCACAGGTTCGGAGTTCAGGCTGTGTTCTCCTGGCATCCTGACATAACAGAGAAGCACTGCAGAAGAGGGCTGAAGCGTTTCTTCACAAGGCAGACAGGGAGCAGAGAGTAGGGATTGAACTGGACACCTGGCATCAAATACAAAGTCGAGTGGCACTTGCCCACTTCCTGGTGTGAGGTCTTGGAACTAGACTGCCAGGAATGAAGATATTCTAAAGGGGGGACCTGTTTCCCTGAAAGAGAGACAGGCTATGTTACAAAATGAGACTGATGCCCAAATAAGGGTGGGTCAAAACCACAGCTTAACTAGGACCACCTGGCTGTGCATACTCCTTTATTTAAACGTTGACTTAACCTCAGAACCCTGGAGATGAACTTGAACAGGTCACTGGAGCCCTTTGTCCCTCTTCCCAATGTGTCCACACTGAATAAATCTCCTTGTTGTGTTTTCCAATTTGAATTTGGCTCTTTTTAGGGGCTTATTGAGGGCAGGTAGTCAGGCCTGACTCAGGGCAGGTTGTGACCCCTAAGTTGGATAACAGTCTTATCTCACCAAGTCCTCACCATCTCCAAAAGTAATTGTACCCTCTGGGGACAAAATGTTCAACATGTGGGCTTGTGGGGACATGTCATTTCTCAAACATAGTGGGGTCATTAGGTACAGTGAGTCTGCCCTGGAGGTTGGATTAACACAGGTTCTGTGGGAGTAGGTTAGAGGTCAGAGGCATGGAGTCCTGACAAAAGATAAGGTCAGCCTGTGTACTTCCCTCCCTCTCTCTCGTCTCTCTCACATCCCCGTCTTTATCCTCTCTCCAACATGGAGACCCAGATCACACATGGCCTTCTTGACTTTGGACCCCCAGCCTAAGAAATCAATCTCTGGTCTTGTGACTCAACTTCAGGCATTCTATTATAATAACACAAAATGGACCAAACATCATACAGTCTGACAGAGGATGAGTGGGAGATCCTGAACCAAGTGCTCAGCTTAGCCTTTCTGAACTTGGAGTCTTAACAAACCCCCAACTTCACCCTGGCCAAGTTCAGGAAGTATAGATTCTCCTCCACCCGAGAGAGGGACAGATAAATGAGGAAGCATTCTATCGAGAAACCTCTGTGTGGGCTGGGTATATGTGGTTCTGTGGTATAGATGTTTTGCTTAGCATACATTGAAGACTGGGACCCAATCCAAATGGACACACACACACACACACACACACACACACAAAAACAGAGAGAGAGAGAGAGAGAGAGAGACAGAGAGAGACAGACAGAGAGAGACAGAGACAGAGACAGAGACAGACAGAGACAGACAGAGACAGACAGAGACAGAGAGACAGAGACAGAGAGACAGAGACAGAGAGAGACAAAGACGGAGACAGAGACAGAGAGGCTAATTTTCTCTCACCCAGATATATGTCTCACCCTTTGAACAATTGTTAGTACTATACATATCACCCTGTATGAGCTACTACTGCTGCAAATGACTCTAAAGCCTGGTATCTTAACATACCCTACACACATTGACTCTTAGCTTCTGTGGGTAAGGACCCTAGTCACCCCTACCTATGCCCTCTGCTTCCAAGTGTCCTCATGCCAAGTCTACAGTTGACTTCAGCTGAAGGTTTGCCTGGGAAAGGGCCCATTGTTCAGATTATTCTGGGACTGTAGGAAGAACACAGCCCTTGGCAGCAGTGACCAAGGGCCATGTCTAATGGTCTTCCCAGTCCTTACCTCCCAGTCTTCTCCCACATGGCTGTCAGCTTCCCCGGGCTGCAAGCCAATAGGAAGCAGCCTCAGATAGGCTGGATAGTAGTGACCTGCCTCAGATTGGGAACTGTAGTCTGTTGGCTAGAAATAGGAGATTGGGCAGTGGGGTCCCTATACCTTCATCCTCCATGGTGGACATAGATGTGTTTTCTTTTCACAGGGGCAGAGTGGATTCATGGAGGCTTATCTGCCAGTGTCAGAGTTAATGGTAGTCATGTTTGGATGGAGTAATAAGATTCCCACTCTGCAGTGGACCAAGTGAGGATAGAGTAGCTCCATAGTTGCTTGGTGGTTGACTATGGGACAACTGGGACACCAGCAATGATGGTGGGAAAACCTTGCGGCACTTGCCCAAGATATCACACAAGGCCTCCCTGAATGAGTTCCTTGTTCTTCTGAGCACCAGTGTGCTGACAGACCCCTGTTCCCACCATCCCAAATCAGACCATGTCTTTCCCAGAGCCCTGTTCCCACCACCATGTCTTTTCCTTTCTGGAACTTTACAGTTGTTTTCTTTCCTATTCAAAAAGAATGTCATAGACTTGTGCAGCCGCCCAGAGGGCCTAACTTTTCCCTCTCCAGCTTTACTGGCCCAGACTGTCTTTGGGGGTCTCTCGTGTGCTTCTCCTCTGCTGTGGGCCCTCGATAGCCTCATGCAGCCTTGTTCAGGGGCACTATCTTGGACTCCCAGTCGAAGTGACACTCTACTCTCACTTTCCACCTCTGTCCTATCAGAACACAGTCAAAGGGACAATGCATGGTGAACAATTCCTTGGAGAACTGTGAGAGAGGCTCTAGGACAATAGGCAGAGGGCCTTTGGTCCTAGGTGTGTGCTGTACCCTTTATTGTTCTTGGCTGTGATCTCATGCCTCCTGCGACAAACATCCAAGTTTAATTTATAAGACATGCTTATTCTTGTTGGACGTCAGGACATAGCTATAGAGTCTAATCTGGTGAGAGAATGTGTGCTGAGTGCTGTCCTCACTGTACCCCAGATTGGGCCATGGCCTTCTGCCTTGCTTTGTGCTTTCCCAGAGTACACGCTGGGCTATTGTATTGAGACAGTTCCAGGAAAGGGCTGCTCTGTTAATATTTAGTATGTGCCTACCGATGTTTATTTACATGTTTTTCTGATCATGTCTGATCTGAACTCAAACAACCGTCCTTGGATCATTGCTCTCTTTGTTACAGCCATGTATAAAAGTGGGTTGAGACCAAAATAAAGAGAACTACAGCATCAGACTGTAGTCTGCCCCATTCTTTCAGGTCCTCGGATCCCAGGTCCTGCAGACACAGATGTGACGTTGTGTCAGGGTGGGTTTTTATTTAAATCTGAGTGGAAGGACCCATGCTGCCTCCGCCAAGACTCAGGGCCCTGGCTTCCTCTCCAGTGTGTCACCGGAGCTCACAGTAGCTGCTGTCCGCAGGCACTTCTTAGACACCCGTGCAAGGAGTAAATGAGAGACTGAATGACTGAAGGCATGGGTCACTGAGGGGTCAGGCATGGGAGGTGTCTCCAACCCTTTGGCCATGCCTGGCTCACTTCTCCATTCTTTTACCTTCTGTTTCCAAACGAACAGGGTAAAAAGGAATTTTCTGGAAACAGCTATAAGAAAGCTCCCCAGTTGTGACTCAGAATAGGAATGGAAGATTACTGGAGAGAAAGTGTTACTCTAGAACCTTCTCCCAGTAATCCTGGCTGCCACCAGCCACAGTGCTTCATTTCTTGCCCCGAGGCGGGCCCATCTTACTGCTTCTGGTGTCCTTGCCACCAAGTGACTCTGCTCAGGCGCAGCTGTGACTATTCTAATTTAGATGTCACCTGGCAGGGAAGAGTAGGCCATTTTATCAAACAGTGATCCGTGGGAGAAGGCCAAGCCCACAGTGAGTGGTGCTAGCCCTGATCTGGTGGTCCTGAGTTCTATAACCAACTGTCCCGGTCCTTAGCAAAGCAGGCAGCTGCTGAGAACACCTTCCCTGCCCCCAGGACACTGCTGTCTCAGACCTTTGGGGAAATCTCATCTTCCTCACTTCCTTTCACTTCGAATAGTTCCTGGAAAGAGATAAAGCTTTGTGCTTCATTCACAGCTAGAGAAAGCCCTCATAGGAAACCACACAGTAGGCCGAGTTTGGTGAACTTCTACAAGGTGTTATAGCTGACCCAAGGTCTCTCCAAACTCACACTGAAGCCTTAACTGCCCATTCCTCAGAATGTGACTGTGCATATCTGACCTTGGGGGCTGGGCCTTTAGAGAGGGTTAAGCTAAGATGAATCATTAGGTTGGGAATTACACCGTCAGAGGAGAGTCCAGGAAGCAGACTTCAGAAGCTGCGCACAACACTGCAGGTCTGTCATACTGGAGCAGGGGAGGAGGCAAAAAGGTCAGAACTCAAGGCTTTTCCTTAGCTATGAATTAAGTTTAAGGTCATGCTAGAAATAAGAGACCCTGTTTTGAAAGATAAGAGGGAGAAGAGGAAAGAGGAAAAGAAGGAAGAGAGGGGAGAGAAAAAGAGAAGTCAACATCTGATAGAAGTCTAATATTCAAAATGTATAAAGAACTCAAGAAATTAGACCCCAGAGAACCAAATAACCCTATTAAAACTGGGGTACAGAGCTAAACAGAATTCTCAACTGAGGAATCTTGCATGACTGAGAAGCACTTAAAGAAATGTTCTACATCCTTAGTCCTCAGGGAAATGCAAATCAAAACAACCCTGAGATTCCACCTCACACCAGTCAGAGTGGCTAAGATCAAAAACTCAGGAGACAGCAGATGCTGGCGAGGATGAAGAGAAAGCGGAACACTCCTCCATTGCTGGTGGGGTTGCAAACTGGTACAACCACTCTGGAAATCAGTCTGGCGGTTCCCTCAGAAAATTGGACATAGTCCTACCTCAGAACCCAGCTATGCCACTCCTGGCCATATACTCAAAAGATGCTCCAACATTTAACAAGGACATATGCTCACTATGTTCATAGCAGCTTTATTTATAATAGCCAGAAGTTGGAAACAACCTAGATGTCCCTCAACAGAGGAATGGATATGGAAAATGTGGAACATTTACACAATGGAGTACTACTCAGCTACTAAAAACAATGACTTCATGAAATTCACAGGCAAATGGATGGAACTAGAAAATATCATCCTGAGTGGGGTAACATGGTCACAAAAGAACACACATGGTATGCACTCACCGATAAGTGGATGTTAGCCCAAAAGCTTGGAATACCCAAGATACAACTCACAGACCATATGAAGCTCAAGAAGAAGGAAGACCAAAGTGTGGATACCTCAGTCCTACTTACAAGGAGGAAAAATAATCACAGGAGGTAAAGGGTAGGTGGGACATAGGAGGAAGAGGGGAGGGAGAGAAAAAGGGGGACAGGATCAGGTGTGGGAGGAGATGGGAGATGACATTAACTGAAATACCCAACAAAGGGGAGAGAGAATCTGTGGAGAACATATCCAGAGGTTAGGCACAGCCCCCGATTGAAGGATGGGGCCACTCACCCTTCTCAAAATTTTAACCCAGAATTGCAGAAAATATAGGGACAAAGAAATACAGGGACAAAGAATGGAGCAGAGACTGAAGGAAAGGCCATCCAGAGACTGCCACACCTAGGGATCCATCCCGTATACAGACACTATTGGTGATGGCAAGAAGTGCTTGCTGACAGGAGCCTGATATAGCTGTCTCCTGAGAGACTCTGCCAGAGCCTGACAAATACAGAGGTGAATGCTCGCAGCCAACCATTGAACTGAGAAGAGGGTCCCCAATGGAGGAGTTAGAGAAAGGACTGAGGTAGTTGAATGGGTTTGCAACCCCATAAGAAGAACAATAATATCAACCAAGCAGGCACCCCAGAGCTCCCAGGGACTAAACCACCAACCAAATAATACACATGGAGAGACCCATGGCTCCAGCTGCATATGCAGCAGGGGATGGCCTTGTCTGGCATCAATAGTAGAAGAGGCCCTTGGTCCTGTGAAGGTTTGATGCCCCAGGATAAGGGAATGCTAGGGCGGTGGGGTGGGATGGGGAGGGAGCACCCTTGTGGAAGCAGGGGGAAAGAGAGGGTGGAATGGGGGGGTTAGGAGAGGAAACTGGGAAGGGTGATAACATTTGAAATGTAAATAAACAGAATAACCAATAATTTTATTTTATTTTATTTAAAAAGAGAGAGAAATCAAGACCCAGGCACGCCCAGAGGAAGAGGCAGTAAAGATACAGGGAGAAGATGCTCACTGTAAACCAAGGAGGACCCCCCATGGAGAGCACTGAGTCCTGACACCACCATCATCAAAAGGGGTCTCTAGGAGAAAGGGAATGGCTCTCTTTGGGGCCATGGGAAGGGGCCTGGGCATGCTAGGCTTAGAGCTGCGGCAGCCATTTTGCTATCATGAGGCAAAGAAGAGAGATGGATACACAGGAAGTTGGAGGGAACCTGGTTCTTGATGTCTCTGAGCACAACACCTCATTTCAGTTCTGCACTTCTATTTATACAAGGGAAAAACTATAGATGGGGAGTGCCTAGGTTCGACTGGGGAAGCCACTGGCTTTTTTCCCCAAATGGCTATGATGTGCCTGTCCAATTGCCTCCTACAATGTTTGTGTGTGTGCCCATAGACCAGTGCTCCCCAAACCTTGTTGAGAGAAGCTAGCCCATGACTGGCCAAAGTGTTAAGAATTAAGTGACTATCAAATACTCAGTCCAAGATACGACATCTAAATTGCCACTTCCCCAGGGCTCAAGGAACTTAGCGGAAAAGAGGGTGGGAAGACTGCAAGAGCTTAGGGAACAGTAGACTATGGAGGAACACTGTCTTCCGGGCAGGACTTGGCTGTCAAACACTTAAACTCACAGCAGCTGTGATCATCCACCCAAGTCCCGCATGAGACAGGACCAGTCAACCTTCTGTCATGGATGGGGAGGGGCTCCTGAACCTCACTCCTCCCTAAGGATCCATAGAGAAAGAGTGGCTGGGATGAGGGACAGATATTTTCTTTAGTAGCATGGCCACTGGAAATCTGCTCATGCTTCTGTAAATAGCCCCTCCCCCAGATGCATGTATGCACCTCTAAACTCACTGGTCACACACAGAGAAGATAGAGAAGTTGAAAAGGAAGGGGAAAGGGAGGGGTCAGCACGAGAGAGGGTCACCGAAGTCGAGGATGATCAAAACAAATCAAGTACATGTAATGGAAAGATCGCCACGAAACTCACTATTATGTAGATTAATATACACTAATAAAATCGTGTTTAAAACTTTCCTGGGGGTTAAGAATAGCTCAGTAGACAAGTATCTGGTGAGACTCTTGGACTCAGGTCTTTTCTTTGCATAGCACCCTGAGATGGAGGCAGACTTGGAGAGACCCATGCTCAAGGAAGCAGCCTGAGTCTCCCATCACGCAGTGAGTGAGTGAGTGAGTTTGCTCTTGGCCTCAGTCCTGCTCCTCCTATGGCAGGAAGTCTCAGCTCTCTGCACTGGGTCAGTTTTGCATTGGCCCTGACATTTTTGGATGGTACCTAAGCCCAATCTTCTGAAACTCTGTGAACCTAGTCTCTCACAGGAAGCAAGGACTCAGGGAAGGGGCCTGGGCAAAGAAGTCAGCATCTGAGACCTGACTCAGGGGAGCCAGAACTTGATCAAAGCTGGGACCTCAGAGGCATCTCAAGGGGCTCAAGGCATGGAAATAAGTCTTGGTTACCATGGCGATACAGCAGGATTGAGACGGCCCTTCCTCTCAGACTGTGCTGAGGACTGACAGGATCATGAAGTGCTGAGTGCTGCCTCTGGCCCATCGCAAGCTGCAGTAGTTCTGTCTCTCCCTGTCACCAGCAGCACATCAGCCCTGACCACAGCTCTTCCCAGTCTCTGTCCACTAGGAGCAGAAGCAGCCAGGGACAGCAGATTTTGGAAAATTATCTATCTTGGAATTTGATGCAGGTGGAGGAACAGTAGCCGGGTGTTGTGGATTGAAACCCAGAAGTTGGAATGGCAGTTTCTAGGCAGGCACGAGTTTTACTTTGGCAGTGCTCAGAGTACAACAGACTCAAGTTACCATCATTTCTGCCACTGAGGGCCATGTATTTGTTTGTTTGTTTGTTTGTTTGTTTGAGACATGATCTCAAGTGTCCCAGGCTGGCCTCTGACTCCCTATATTAGCTAAGGATGACCTTAAACTTCTTATCCTCCTGCCTCTAATTAATACTTGCCTAGTGCTAAGCTTACATGCCTGGTATATAAGGTACTGGGAATGAAAGTCAGGCTAAGCCGGTGAAGTGGAGGTGGAGATTCCGGACACTGACATTTGAAAGGCAGCAGCAACAGTAAGACTGGAAGCCCTGGGTGCATGTCAATCAAGGGTGCATGTTCCAAAAAACTAGAATTAGGCACTTGGGTGAGGTTAGTACTGTGTAAATGACCCACAAATGGTGCAGCCAGCTTCTCCTCTAGTCTTGAAGCCAGGTCACAGACAAGGTCTGGAAAACCTCCAAGCTCCTCTGCATTTCTCCTGAAATAGCCCATCTCCCCTCCTGTAAGTTTATACAGAGCCACACGTGCCCTCAAAGTCCAGCAACTGTCCTCCAGACTCAAGAAGGAGTTCCTGATACAAGCACTGTACAAACTGAAGCATTACCCCTAGCTGCCCAGCACACTCTTCAAGGAACAAGCCAACATATCAAATAACAAACACAGAAAACCCTGGGTGGCCAAGCTACAATGTCCCCACAGCTTTTCTCTTGAGCAGAGAGTCCTTAAGAAATCTGCCTGCTAGGGCTTGGATTACCTCAAAGTTCCTGTGACATGTTCTCTCTCTATCCCAGGCTTCTCTGGAATTCTCCATCATCCTGCGTCTCCCTCCTAGATGCTGGGGACACAGTCCATACACTCTGCCAGTCAGAACCTTGGTCCCAGAGCAGCAGCCCTAGAGTAGGGGTCTCGTGAAACACATTAGGTGGTGAAGGTCCATCCCTGGGAGTGGTGAATAGATGTAATTACAAAAGACCCTATCCTAGCCCAAGGAATGCCACTCTTATGCTCTGATTAGTGTGGACTGCATTGGGTTTTAGACGGTCATGTCATTTAAAGGCCTGAAACACAGCTTGTCTCCTGTTCACTTCAACTCCTCTTGCTCCACTCCTTTCCAGTATAGACGACACACCATGAAGGCCAGATGCCAGCACCAGACACTTGAACTTCAGAACAGTGACCCTAACACATTCTCATACATATCAGTTACCCAGTCTCAGACATGTGTAATTATAGGTTATCCACCTCTCCCAGCTTTTCTTCCACAGCCATTATTGTCCTTAAATCTCTGGCCTTCATTGGAACCTCCAGCATCTCATTCATTCATTCATTCATTCATTCAATCACAAAGCATATGTTTAATATCGGTATGCCAGATGATGAAGAAGGTGCTAGGGTTACAACTTCCAAAGTGTTAACAATCACCACATCACACCCTTTTCTAACCAGGACCTTTGTACAAACTGTCTCCTTACCTTAAATACCAGTTGTCGCTTCCCTGTCCCTATGGACTCCTAAAGTCTCCTGTTATCTAGAAGCCTTCTAGATGACCATCACACAGGAGATCAGGATGTCCAGAGTCCTCTGCACTGTAATCTGAGATTCTCAAGCCAGGGTAAAGTCTCATGCATTGAATGACTATCAGTGAGAGACTAGCACTTGGTCTTAGGTCACTCCCACACTTGGTTGATTTCATCCAGGTTAAGGGACCAATAGGTTGAGCTAGCTATGGATCTAACATCTTTTCAAAGAACCAACCAGCCAAGTCCCTTGGAAAGTTTGGTGCCATGTCCATTTAGAATTTCAGGTCCCATGGTCCTCAGAGATGTTTTGAGTCCTGACTGGGACTGGTTCATGCCGTCAGCTCTAGACTTGCCCTATGGTCTCTGAGAACCTCTGGGTAACTATTGCAATGTCCTCCCTTTTGCCAGCTGCATGGAGAACAGAACCAGGACCACAGTCACTGTCTGCATTGGATGGTTGACAAGGAACAGGGTCTCAGAGGCCAGGGGATTGGTGTGGAAAATGGAATCATTCATGTGGCAGACAATGGCTCATTGGCCACTATACATCAGCCTTGTGCTTTACGCAATATGAGGTCTCTCGGCCCCAGCCCTTTCCTGAAATCCAGGAAAGAAAGGAAAGGAAAATTATGAGAAATTCAGGACTGATGGGAGAGGAACAAGAGGAAAAGAATCAGGGATGGAGACAGGTAGAGGCAGACAGACACAGACAAAGACAGACACCAAAAGACAGATAGAGTCACAAGGATAGTCGGAAAGACAGACAGAAATACAAAGAGAGATAGATAGAGAGACACAGGAAGACAGACAAAAAGCCAGACAGGAACAAACAAAGAAATCCATTCACCCATCCACCTATCCACCTACACACCATCTATCTACTCATTTATTTATCTCCCATCCATCCACCCACTTACTCATCTATCACCCCCAATCCAGGTTTAGACTCATCTACCTCTTATCTATTATCCACCCATCCATCTGTCCATCCATCTGTCCATCCATCTGTCCATCCATCTACCCACTGATCCATCTATCCATCCATCCTTCATCCATCCATTCATCCATCCAGTCCATCTACCCATACATTCATCCACTCTTCCATCAATTTATCACCAAAATATCCATGCACACCACCCACCCATCCACCTACCCACCTGCCACTCATCCCTCAGTCTATTTCTACACTCTTCAATATATCCATCTATTTACTTACCTACCTATCCACTCCCCACCCACCCACTTCTCCATCCATCCTTCTACCTGCCCATCAACTCATCGACCCCCCCAACCATTTTTTTAATTCAACAAAGGAGATTAAACCTAGGGCCTTATGAACATTAGGCAAGAGTTCTACCACCAAGCTGCACCCCTAAGGCCACTCTAATGGATTTAATCTTGAGTTAGAGCCCCACAATGCAGCCTGTTGGTTTTAATATCAGGTCCTTGTAGAATGTTGTTTGTGATGAGAATATGCTATTTGGTGTCCCCTACCCCAAAGATTGTAACCTCTTAATTCCATTTTGCTAATGCTAATATTTATTGGTTGTTTGCTTTGTTTATTGTTTTCTCTTTTGATTCAAGATCTCATGTAGCCCAGGCTGGCCTGACTCCCTATGTAGTACACAACTTGTACTTCTGATCTCCCCACTTCTGCCTCTTGAGTGCTGAGATTAAGGCATATACGTCCATGCCTGACTTAGGCTGGGGATGGAATCCAAAGCCTAGTGCTCGCTAGACAATCACTCTCCCAACTCTCCAGCCACGCTTGTTTCATGTTTCGATTCAGTAAATATTCTTTTGAGTCCCTTTTAGGAGCCAAGCACTGTGAATGGACCTTGGGATAAGGCTGTTGCCAAGCAGCTGGTTCATGCATGCGCAGACCTGAGCTGTGGTGCTGTGTGCTGTAACTGAAGAGTCTCGGGGTCTTACAGCAAAGGCTGGATTCTTAAAAACCAAGCCACTAAGCAAACATTCTGGGGAGCTTTATGGAGCTCAGCTGTTTGCACTGGGCCGGCATCTGTAAGGAGCTCTCCCGAGGACGCTTATCTACCTTGTAATTGGCTCCTGCTCCTCTGTCCCCGGGGAGTGGTCAGACAGAAGCCTGTCTCTAGTTTCCTAGAGCTTTACAAGCTTGGGATGGAAATAAGGAATCAGTGGACAGTTGCAGAGGGGGAGAAAACCCAGAAAGAAAGGAAAGCTAGTGAATATTTGCAGCCATGGGTGCGGCCCTTGGCATGTTGCCTGGCAGACGCGAACCTGGCCAAGGCACGTTCCCATCCTGACCTGGGATGCTCCTCTTCTGATCAAAATCACGGTTGGTCCATTATCAACAATGTCTGTTTGCTCTTTCTGCCTGGAGCCTCATCCCTCGCCCTTCTTCCTGCATGCTCGTCTGTCCGATTTGGCAGACCCCAGTGGGGAGGTAAGCAGGGTATGCTGTGGCAAACACACCCTGTCAAAGCAGAGCTGGTTGGTGGCCAAGAGTAAGATGCAGGTGTTGGAGGCTTTGGAGGGTCAGTCCGCAGTTGGTGTGTGAACCTGCTGTTCCCACTGAGTCATGTAGGATCAGAACATTCACTTAGTAAGAGAGTCAGTCTCTCTCTGAAAAACAAACACGTCATTAGGCAGGATGGATGACTGGCATACACAAGTTTGCACCATCACAACGGAACACATATGTGTCTAGACTTTCCCATCCAGGAGCTCTGTGAACTCCACACTGGGATTCATCGTCACAGAAGGGCAGCAGGTGCCTCTTAGGTAAGGATTCTTGTTGTTATTCTCAAACTTGCTTTCTAAACAGCTTAGCCACAAGCACGAGAAGAAACTGGATGACGGTCCCTCCCAGTAGGGGCTCCAGACTCCTGCCCCCTTCCTGTAAAGTGTGTGTGTGTGTGTGTGTGTGTGTGTGTGTGTGTGTGTGTGTGTGTGTGTGTACAGTGTATTCAAATCGTCCCTATTTCCAGTTGCATTCCAGGTGGGAGGAGACAGTGGGCCCTGGAGGTTTCGTGCTAAAACCTCAAAGCCTTGGCTGGGCTGTGGGCTGGAGCAGTGCATTGGAAAAATGTGAGAAAGTCTAGGGTTGACAACTGCTTCGGGACGTGAAGATGCAAAAACGCATCCCTCCAAACTCAGGGGATGTCCTTGGGACCTGGGAGTTCATTTCTGTGAGAGGCTTCTGGAAGATAAACAAATGCAATCACTCTTGAGTGTACGTTTAATGAACTGTCAATGTTTTGGGAAATGATTGCAAATTACACATAAAAGGAGACAATTCAGAAAAAAAAATCAAGGAGGCAGTGATTAAAATTTTCAAGTGAGTCAGGAAAGCTAGATTAGATTGGGAGGTCAACCACCTGGGGGTGGGAGTGGGGATGGGGAGAGCCTATGCTGGCAGGTGTCCTTCAGGGGTCGCTTTACCTAGTATAGAACATGTGCCAGAGATCCCCCCCCAAGCCTCACCACCCTCAATGACAGGAGAATGGCCACCACCAGTGTCTTTGGGAAGATCAGGTGGCTTGGGCCTGCAAGAATAAGATGTTAGTGAGGGAAGTCTCAGCACTTAAATTCAACTCCTGGGACCATGTGAAGGTGGGAGAGAATCTACTCCCCAAAGTTGTCCTCTGAAAGTTGTATGCGTTGGGCATGTGTACTGCTGCCCCTACACACACACACACACACACACACACACACACACACACACACACACACACACAGAGGGGGGGGGGGGGAAGCAAGGAAAGAAGGAGTGAGACCAGAGCTTTTAAGTGGCCTACTCCAGGCAGCAGGGTTGGAATTCTCTATGCAAATGCCTGAGGACAACCTCCAATTGGGGTGCTGGAGACCCAGGCAGCACTCCCCCTTAAGAAGCTCACTGTCTACGGCCTTAACATTACAAAGCTGGAGTCACTTGCCATTCTTTCCCATGCTTCCAAACCCGTTCTTTGTAAAGACACATGCTCTTTTAAATCTTAAGTAGTTTGCCATGGCACGGAGCCCACAACAAAGACCTTAGTGGAGCTGGAGAGAGGAGATGGTGTTCCTGCCCTTGTTCATACTTCTCAGGGTATTGGAGCAGGGTCTGATGGCCCAGCCAGAACCCATGTTCACATCTAGGGCCTCATGTTCCAGTTGGGAACACTGAGGCCCGGTGAGAGCAGAGCTCCAGGCTGCAGGCTCCTAGCTTCTGGCTTAGGGCTCCTTGTGCAGGATGTCATTGCTCCATGTGTCCCTTGTCCAGTGGCTGAGTCCCAGCACCTGACTTGTCCAGCCCAAGCTGACTCTGACAGACTTGAGACTTTTAGGCCAATGGGATATTTTGCGCTTTTTTTTTTTTTTTAAGATCCATTTCTCCCACACTTCCTGTATTGCTTTCCTGTTGCCATGGTAAAATGCCCGAGAGCAGCAGCTTACAGAAGCAAGGGTTTGTGTTGGCTCACAGTTTGAAGGGGCAGTCCATCACCAGGAAGACATGGTGGAGAAAGCAGGGCCTGGTCACATTCATCTGCCATCAAGGCTCAGAGAGAGAGATGGTGGTGCTTAGCCCCCTTTCTTCTTACTCAGTCTGGGACCCGCACCCATGCAATGGTGTTGCCCACAATCCTTCAATTCAATTAACCCAATTCAGAAATTCCCTCATAGACATGACAGAGATTCATCTTCTAGATGAGTCTAGATCCTGTCAAATTGACAATATTAACTATCAACACCCTACCTCACAAAGCAGGGAGTTAGGAGGTTTTGACCTAGGGTTCAGGAGGCCCAGGTCACCGCTGAGCTCCTCGTCTGTGCAGTCTGAATCTTTTTCCGCATTCCCATCTTGACTGAAATAGCTGGACTACAGTGAATTTTCCACAGGGTTTCTTTGGAATGGGCAAATGAAGAATCTAGAACCTTCTGAGATAGGTTGCTCCTGGGTCTATGCTAACCTGGACTCCCCTTGGTCAGGGCTGGCTGGCTCTTCCATTTAACCCCCGGGCTGTCTCTCTCCCCTCCCCACTCTATGTCCTTGGAATATTCCATTGCCTGCCTGAAAGCTCATGATAACCACCGACGGGAACTTTCTTGCTGTCCTGACAGAACAGTTGAAGGGATTCTACAGGTTGTTTGCTCAGCTTTACATGTAGAAACAATAAGACTAAGATTGTTCTGTGAATAGGAGACTGGCTCTCACAGCAACAAAATGTGGTCTTCTGCCTCATGGAACTAAACTTCCGGGGTCCCCATTTTGGGGGAGAAAAAGGCACTTTTCTGCCTCTGCTATACACGTATCATGTTTCCTGATGTGGGGTTTTGTGATGTGTGACTTGGTTGCTAATGTGTCTTTAACAACCTTTCAGGCTCTCACTGAACTCCAGTGGGGGGAGTAAGCCTGGGGATGCTCAGCCCTTCTTAGTCAAAGCAGCCAGAGGTATCTTGTTACACTTTCTTTTATTATGACTGAAGATCCATTGTTGGAGTTTAATGACACCATTTTATTCGCACCGTATTTGTTTTATGATATCCTTCTATTTATAGCAATCCGACACTGCTTTTCCATTTACGGCCATGGTAGAACATATCACTGTTTAAAAACAAACTTGTTTAAGTAAAACAAAATGTAAAATAAGTGCTGATTTAAAGAAAGCACTTAGCAGGCAGCCGTCATCCTGGGGCCCAGTCAGGCTCGAGTTCTAAAGGAGGCAGAAGGAGCTAGAACCACTGTCCTGGCTGGCTGTGCGATATGTAGCCAGCCCAATCCTTTCTTCATCTATTTCGTTGGTTCTAGGGTAGAATTCAGGTGTCAGGGCTGGTGGCAAGCACCTGTAAGCAGTGAGCCATCTTGCTGGACCTCAGCTTGTGCTGCCTCTCTTAAACTCCTCTGTGCCTGCTTTTACCAAAACTAAATCTTTAAAGGGCTCTCCTGCCTGCCAAGCCTGGGCTCTCTCCCTCACAGCTTGATTCTCCTCAAGTTTCTGTGATGCCTCTCTCTGCTCCCAGGGGGGCCATGTCTTTTACAGCATCAGCCTGAGTGAAGAGCCTGTGGGGTTCTCAGCCAGAGGGTTCGGCCTCCCCTTGACTCTGTTTGGAAAACCCAAAAGGTGTCTGTCTATATGTTGACTGACTTCCATACCTATGCCACCAGTCCTCTGTTCTCGAAAGCGCATGCCACTCTGGCAAATCCCCTCCTTGGCCTCTCTCTGGAGTCTGAAGTGTTTCAAAGGAACAGCCCTGAGACCTTATACATCTTACTTCTTGGTCTGTGGGCTTGAAAAAACCAAGTCTGTTTTTCTGTCTACCTTCAAAACTCTGTCTAACATCCTGACCTCACCAACTTCCACATCGAAGCCAAGAGTGTCTGTCCTGGATGAGATCAGTGGGCCAAGAGGTCTCCTGTAGAGTGTAGTTTGGTGTGTGTGTGTGTGTGTGTGTGTGTGTGTGTGTGTGTCCACGCGCGCGCATGGTCACAAGACTTTTCAAAGTAGACTCATCAAAGCTGAGACACTGATAATTCCTGCCAACGAGGGAACAGGAGTTGCAATTTGAGTCATTGCATGGCAGTTTCTCTTGGGTTGTGGCTCTTGTGTGCCTGTTTGTGAATTTTGTGTGGGCCTGTATGGCATAGGTTAGCTGTCTTAGTGAAGCCCAGTGCCAGGGTCGGGGAGAGGATGAGGTGAGAGCCTTAGCAGGGCCATAGTTTGCAGCTGATAGGGTTGGGAAGACTTACCAGGCTAGAAGTGGTCACCAACAATGAGCCTAAATAGTGCTTGCTGCACAGGCTCACATCCGGCACTTCCCTGACAGTAAGTGGGAAACCGAGAGGCGACTTCGCAATGGAGAATCCTACATCCCAGCCCTACCGTCCCACACAGGGTGTGTTGACAACGAGAAAGCTTCCTGGGAATAAATGTCCCAGTCCAGCGTGCCACCCTCGCCCTCCTCCAGCAATCTCCTAAATTCAGACACTGAGACTAGGAGTGCAGAGGACATCAGGAGAGCACAGTCCCAGAAATCACGCGCTAGGACCGGGTGAGAGACCCTGAGGGCCGTGTACGCCCCAGACGCGCCTGCACCACGGCGGCAGTAGTGGCGACAGGAGACCGAGGGGCGGAGGCTGGGGCGGAGGGAGCGGGAGGGCGGGCCGGAGGGTGGCGGGAGGTGTGGCCGGCGGCGGTGGCGGGTGAGCCGCTGCAGCTGCCGCCGGCGTCTCAGGGGCTGCAGGCTGCAGGAGGACGCAACGCTGTACGATTCTGAAGCCCAGCCACGCCAGGCCGCCGGGCCCTGGCCCCCAGCGGGCGTCGCCGCTCCTCGTCGCCTTGACGCCTGGCCCAACGCCTCGGCGCAGGACTACCAGTGCCCCGCAAGTTGCGAGCGCACTCTGCGCCTGGGGAAACTTTACCCCGCGGCCGAGTCTCTGCCAGGTAGGATTCAACCACTGAGCCCCTCTGTGCGTACTGGTCTCGGGCACCGAGCGTTTCTGGGGAGATCCCGGACCAATGCGGGTCCCAGGACGCTCGGGGAAGCGGCCACCAAGTTCTGCTGCGACTCCCCTGGAGGCGGGGACAGCGCTGCACTTAGTGACCCATAGCATGCTCGGGTCACGGACTTCTCCCGGGTCAGGTGCAGCCATTCTGCTCCCGGCAATCTCCCGGGCTCAGGCAGTGAGGCGGCAGGTGGGACTCCCAGGTCTGGTGTGTTGTCTGGAGCTGTACCGAGAGTGAAGGGGTGCGCCCAGGTGACCCTCTGCAAGGGCAGGTCACGACCCGGGACTCGGAATCTAGCTTGGGCGCGGCGGATCGCCGATCGGGCTTGGGCACCGAGCGCTGGTCGTCTTCGTGGGACCCTGGTAGCGGGCCAGGAGAACGCTCCTAGATTTGCTCGAGCACCCGTGTTATCATTCCCTGCGCGGGAAGGTGTTCAGCTCCGTGGATGTGGGGACCCAGGGGGCTCCCGGGCGAGTCCGGAGCTCCTTGCGGCCGGATGTGGGGTGTGGTGGCCGCGGGTTCCCAGCGTGGCTGGCCGAGGTGGGCGCGCGCGGGCTCCAGGTCCTGCTTGCGCTGGGGGAGTTGCCTCGCCAGGGGGAGCCCTTCCCCGGCCAGATAGGCTTCCCATACCAGCCTAGGAGCTTCACAGGCGGAGTTTCTGAGCTCATGGAACCGCAGACGGACCAGAGCAAGGAGCATGGGGTTTGTCTGGAGGAGCTCCCCACCTTGCCCCCAGAGAATCGGGCGGAGGGCCCCACTAAGAGACTGGTGTGCAATGATCAGACGGATCAGTGTCATGAGATGTGCTGCTGGCAAGGATGAGTGAACAATTTACACCCAGAAAAACAAAAGAAACTTTATGTGAACAGCAAGCCAGCATGCAGACAATGGGATAGAACATTAGTTGGGATTTACATGAAGTTACTGGAACTCAGCCCTTTCTGTAAAAGTGGCATCTTTTGTCCTGGTCCCAGCCAGATCTCTGGGCGTGGTGGGCAGGATTTCTCCTCCTTCGGAGCATAGGTACACCGGGGGCATAGGAATTTCTATAGTTTCATCAAAAGGGTTACATTCCCCAGTCATCACGGAGAGCACACCATGCCCTGCGCCTGAAGTCCACATGCATCTATCTGATCACGTCCCACATGCTGGTGAAAACTCATCTTCCTTCCTGTCTGGACTCTCAGACTCCTGTATTGTGCTGGTGAAAAGAGACATGCTGACTGCCGTAGTCTGTGCAAAGTGTCATCTTTGTTGCTCGAAGGGCTATTCCTATGGAGGGCCCTTCCTCTGGAGGGACTGGTGCTTCCTCTTCTCTCTAAACTCCTCTCTGCTCTCCCAAGAGAGTACAGATGAGCTCACTAGAGACCGTGGCTTCACACCGACTGGAAGTTTTCATGTGTTTTTGTTAGGGATTCCTGCTCACCATCCAAACTACCCACACATACCACCACATACACACTAAGGTGTCAGGAATGGGTCCCCAAGACACAGATGAGGTCCTGCCTTCAGCCTGGGAAGAAGCCACGTGTGATTGGATGCAGCTAGTGTCCCGGTCCAGGACAAAGTTTCCATCAGACAGATCATCCTTTCAGCCTGACATCTGTCTGGAATGGCAAAGGGAAGGGTGGGGAGCCCTTGTCTCTGGGTTTGTCTTTAAGACATGCTAGAAGACAAAAGTGTGTTGTTTATTTTGGTTTTAATAACTGTGTGTGTGTGTGTGTGTGTGTGTGTGTGTGTGTGTGTGTGTGTGAAGCCTAGTTGGACAGCCCCACCCACCTCTGGAACTTGGGTATTAGCATGTCCCCAACCCTAAGGCCTGCAGATTCTGGGTGCTGTCCCCATCCCAACCCCCACACCGAAGAGAATACAGAGGCTCTCCACCTTCCAAAGTGGCTCCTGTCTCTGGTCCTGTCTCTTGAACTCCAGGTAGATTCCCCAGTCTCTGACTTATCTATAATCCAAGCTGGGGTGCACTTCTTTGTCTCCTCTGTCCCCAAGTCCGAAATGCCAGTCAATCATTGAATCTCCAGGGACTTTTGAGGAAGCAGACCTCTGGACTTGCATGTAGGACAGACTGGTATGAATCCAGAAAGGACCCCTCCCCCAATCTTTTAGTAACTTCCATACCAGCCTGGAAATAGTTCCCTACCACCTAAATGACATGCCAGTGCTTTGGGCTTGGGGCTGGCTGGGTTTGGAGTCAGGGTATTAGAGGGATTTATGGGAAGGTCTGGTAGAGGAGAAAGGGCAGTTTTGAAATCCAGTCAGTTAGCTTATCATTGAGGCCTTGGATGAGCCCCTTCCCCAGTGGCCCTGCTTCCCTCTCTGTAAACAGCTCTGGGGGTGGGTGGGCCTTGTGGCTTAAATCCAGGGAAGCCTTTTGGGGTTCTGGACAGCCAGCCTGATGCTGCCTCTAGTCTGGATGAACTGGATGCTGGTTCTTCTCCAGGGTGCCTGACCTCTTCTTGCTTAGCCTCTGATAGTAGTACCCAGTGGATTCACCCCCAGTGGTAGACATTCAGTTCGTGTGGATCAATCCAGCAGGTTGGGGTAGAGAGAAGGAAATGTCGTGCCCCATCTAAGAGTGCGAAAGCAGGCATCTTTGTTGGGATGCCTGTCTAGCCACCATTCCATGGGAAGAGCCAGGGCCTGTGGCCGGATCACACATTTTAGCAACCCCTCCCTGTTGAGAGAGGTGCTCTACTGGCCCATTTCATCAGCCACCGAAAAGGGGAATCAGGGACACTTGTCTGAACTTAGCTGGGACCCCGTAGAGAGAGTGCAGAACCCAGCACTTGGTCCTAGGGAACAGATGAGAGCAACTGATCAGCATCCCTGCAACCCGATGCTCTCAGGCAAACATGCCGGCTTGGGTTCCTCCTGCTACCAGAGCTGGCCTCGGACTAGTGCTGGTGCTCCATGGGATGGAGTGAGGCAGATCACAAGGGTTTTTTGTTCATTCGTTTGTCTTGTTTTTAACAGAGAAAGACGGAATGAGATGGTGAACCCCGGGTCTGCAGCTGACACAGACTTTTAGTAGGGCCCTAGACTTCTGGGCTGGACATACACAGAAACACAAGTGCTGTGATTAGACATGATGGAGTAGAAAACTAGGGAGCCAGGAATTAGAAGGCTCGATCTGCCATAGATGAGGCTGTGTAACCTCAGCTAAGTCACTGCCCTTTCTGAGCCTCAGGCTCTCTGTTTAGAAAAATCACTGCATGGTGATTAGAGTACTTGGGTTTAAGTTCTGTCCACCTACTTGTCAATTACATGACCTTAGGTCCCCCACCTTCTGATGTTCTACATAATGGAATTAGCAGTCTCTCCCTTGAGCCTGCAGTGGCCCCACAGTGAGATGATCCAAGTAAAATACTTGACGCAGTATATGACACAGTGCACGGTCATCTTCCCACTGTTGGTGTTTAGGGGTAGAAGGTTGTCAATAAGTTGGTCTTCTAATTGTTTCCTTCCTTTCCTGCCTCAGTGGGCAGCCTGGTCCCTGATGCAGGATAGCCAGTGTTGTGTCTAGTCCCTCTGCCATTACCCGCCAGTCCTTCCTTTTCTCCACTCTTCCTCCTACCCTAACTAGGTACCAAGCCCACCTATGCTGATAAGAAGCTGGCCTGGTAAACAGCTTCCAAAAATCACCCCAGCCATGGGCTCTTCTGAAGCACTTTGGACTTTCAGATAAATGCTCTTGGGATCTGTGGGTTGCACTTCCCTCTGCTGATCCAGATTCCCTCTTCTGATGTGGGCTGGGCCAGGTCTGAAGTCTGTGAAGTGGGACTATGTCCACTGTCTGGGCTGGGGCAGCTTCTGCAAACTGCTTAGGAGGGGACAGTTCAGACTGCACCTGCCTCTTCCCCAGGAAGACTGATGTTCAAGTCCATCTTGACTGTGATATCTGCATGGTATAGACACATGAAGCTGTTCCATGTGTCAGGGCTGGACTACAGGCTGTCCTCATCTCCTGTCTCGGGGGCTTTAGTTATTGTTCCCATTTTATAGGTAGAAGAATAAGGCTCTGAGATAGTGGGGTCAGCAGTGGGGCTTGGGTTTGAGGTTAGCTCATCTTGGCTCTTCATCCTGTGTGCTCAGTGACTGTGTCATGCTTCCCGTGAACCCCAGAACCCCAGTAAGGCTCTTTGAAATTGGGCCAACCCCCCGACATGCAAAAACACACACACAGAGACACACACACACATACACACAAACACACACATGCACCCAAACACCCATGCACACACACATGCACACATACATGCACACAAACATACACATGCACACACACATGCACACACACATGCACACATGCACACATGCACATGCACACACACATGCACACATGCACACATGCACATGCACACACACACGCGCACACACATATACACATGCACACATACACATGCACACACACATGCACACAAACACACGCACGCACACTTCTGACCACTCTTGCTCAGCCACCTTCTGAGACTCCCTCTTTTATCTTGCATCTATCACTCAGCCATCTCTGGGGACAGGTGGGTTAAGAAGTTTGGAGACATAGTTAGTTGCTCATGGGAGGGGAACAATCTAAGGAAAACACACAGGCTATAACAAGAAGAGGTGTGTTGCTGTCCTGGATCTGCAATTAGTGTGATGTGTGGTGTGGTCTCCGATTCTTTATCTGTGAAAATCAGAATGATAGCCTCTGTGTCCTGTTAGGCCTAGTGACGGCGAACCTCCACGCCTGAGCACTTTAGATTCCCTGCGTGCTCATCTGCTCAGCCTGGCTTCCAACTCTGCTTTTTTGTGGTGCTTTGGATAGTAACCCTGGTTATGTCTATGTCTGCTCTTCTGAACCATGTAGATGGCACTGAAGTCACTACAGGAGGAGAGAATGGTGAGGATGCCAGCAGGCACTCTATGCATCAGCAGGAGCTGTTACATACCACTCAGCTCTGGGACATTGGCTGGATCTGTTACCTGGTCCTAACCAGCCACAAGGGCAGCTGGGACCTCAAGAAACTCCAGCCTGGTGTTGGCATTTGCAGCAGAGTACTGAGAGGAACATTCAAGGCTCCTTTGGGATGACTGGGTCATCAGCCCTTCAAACATTAGGCTTATCCCTAACTCACCCCGATAGGACACAGTCTTTACATGGGGACATTATTTTAGGTGATCATGTTGGTCTTGTGACACACTGCAGGTGGGACCAAAGGGGCTGACAAGTGGTGCATAGCAAACACACTCAGCCATTTCTTGACTTTCCACCCAGTACTCTGTGGCCTCCTTTGGCTTGCTGAAACTTATTGCTTTGAGAACTTTCCAGAATTGTCTCCAAGTTCTTCCAGTAATCACTTCTGGCCCTCTCTCCTCCCATTCTCTCATAAGGTGACTCTTCTGTGTTCATCTCTGTGGGAGTGAGGAGTCGGAGGGCCAAGGGTGCTGGACTCATCTTGAAGTCTGGAGAGAAGGGTAGGGGTGTGGAAGGACACAGTCTAGTTTGAGATACACAGTGTGAGCTAGAATGTGAGGCCATGTGCCTTATTAAAAACAGAAGGGGCAGCCCCAGCAGAACAGCTAGATACCGTCCAACACAGGAACAGATTCTGGCTATTGGTGAAAGGTTCCAATTCCTGCCCACCCTGAGCCCCCTATTAGCTCAGAACTGAGCTCTCTCCCCCCACCCTCTTTCTCGATGAACTAACAGAGCTTCGGTTGGTTGAGAGTGGGAGATAGATTTGGAGTGAACTAGCCCTTTCATGGAACCTGAGCCCAGAGATACTCCTAGGAATGGCTTCCTGCCACCCACCCCACCCCAACATGGCTATCTCTACTGCTGAGACAGATTGCTTTCAGCCTGGCCGGGTGTGCACAGCCTCCTGGGAAGCAGGCTAGGCCACCTGCTTCCTGACACTCAGGGACCCTGCCAGTGGAGCGGGCTCTGCTCGTGGCTGTGGCTTCAAGCAGGTTTAGCAGGCACCCATAGGAATGAGCAGAGTGAGGCGCTGGCTCACAGAATGCCCCTGTGGTCCCCACATGGAATGACTGAGGGCTGAACGTAAGCAGCAGAAGAAAGGCCATCCCTGGCTCCAACCCAGGGAAGCTAAAGGGCTCAAACACCCAGGTCCTCGCCCTGACGCAAGAATCAGAGGAGGCAACTTGTCCCAGGGGATAGGGACAGGCATGTCTAAGCACAGCCACCTGCTTGTGTTCAAGTCCGCAGCCAGGCTGGCAGCCATGACAGATAATTGGCCTTTACCAAATCTCTTCAGTTGTAGTGGCTTCCTACACACTATTCCACACTTGGCATTCACTCACTTACCCTGTATCAGTCTGCTTTGCTTTAGTTGGGTTTTTCCAACAACATATCCCCAATCAAGGATTTGAGGGCCAATCCTTTATGTACGAGAAAGAAGTGAGTTGCCCTCCATGGGTTGCTGCACCCAGTCCTTTGAGGATTCTGTAAGCAACTGCATAAAACACTTCAGCTATTCCACCAGTCAGGGAAAGCTCGCTTGTTAGTCACCAGTGTTAGTGTCATTCATACAAGGATGCTCTCAGAGACTCCAGCTCCGGGATACTTCCAGCCTGCCTGCTGGCCAAGAGGTACTGCTGAATACCCAAGGGAGGGATGACCAGAGAGAACAGCCCCTTTCAGCAAAGCCCCAGGAGCCCTTGCTGGCACACAGGCACACACAGGGTTGGGAGCAGGGGTGGATTGGAAGCACAGCTCACCTGTCTGAGGAGAGGCATGGATTTGTGATGGATTCAGTTAGCTGCATGACTGGCCACCTGCTCATTCTTTCCCTGCCAAGGGACCGAGGCATCACGTACACCTCACCAGGTAACCAACTCTTGGACTTTCTGCCTCTCGTGGTTTTCTGCCTTTCTCCAAGCTCTGCCTGTTCACTGACCATATTGACTTGGTCCCCACAAATATTATATTTGCTTTTCTATCTCCTGGGGTCCAGGGGCCTGGGCTTGGCAGGATCTGCTCCAAGCCCACGCCCTCTGCCTTGTGAACTGGATTCAACAGGTGAAGGTGGAGGGTTCTTTTTCACTCTCTTCCAGACTCCTCCAGACTGTGCTGTTGGTCTTCAAAGGGCTTTTTGTTGTTGTTTGATGATTTTTTTCCCGGAGGTGTCTTGCTGAGAAAGCCAGCTGCTGAGCCAGGGCAAGCAGTAGGCTCTGAGGCCCTGCCTACGTATGCTGTGAGAGAGCAGGGCCTGGCCAGTGAAGGTTGCTTGGTGTTGTTGATGCACCAGATCTGCAGCATAGGCTGAGCTTCCAGAGGGATTGGGGGCTGGGGGCCTCCCCTCCTTTGTGTCTAAAGACTTGTAACATAAAGGGGGCCAGGCTCTGAGCCTGGGTCCCTAGCAGACTTGAGAATATATCATCATCACAAAGTGAATGAAGAGTTAGACTAGACTGTAGCTCATACTGAGCCTGCAAATGGCTGTTGGTTACCTTTTGTTATTGAGTGCACTGCCTCCAAGCCTTGAGTTCTCCTTCTATTTGACTTTATTTGGCTCAGGCAAACTCTTGTATACTCTGTGGGCGTGTGTGTGTGTGTGTGTGTGTGTGTGTGTGTGTGTGTGTGTACGTGCACATACAGGTGTATGCGTACATATATGTGCATTCAGATCAGAGATCAATGTTGGGTGTCTTCCTCTGTTGATCTCCATTTTATTTTTTGAGACAGGGTTTCAAAAGAGACTGAATCAGGCGCTCATAGATTTGACTAGACTATGGAACCATTGAGGCCCAGGGATCCTACAATCTTCCCTCTGTCCAGGGTAAAGGTATGCAGCCCACATCCAGCTTCTTTGTGGGTACTAGAGATCTGAACTCAGGTCCTCAGGCTGGCATAGCAGGCACAGGACTGGCTAGACCATCTTCCAGTCCTACTGTGAGCGCCTGATGTCTCATCCTCATAGGAGAAATGAGTTCTGGTGAGTCTTGGGATTTCTTCCAACACCAGAGCCCCTAGGTTCGTCTTAGAATATCGAAATGAGGGAGAACAGACTGAGCTGAGCATTTCTTGGAGGAACGCACTCAGGAAGGACACCATGGTTGGTGGAAGCAGGGTGTTGTTTAAATAAACCGAGAGGGATACGTTTCTTTTCAATAGCCAGAATACGTGTGTGTGTGTGTGTGTGTGTGTGTGTGTGTGTGTGTGTATGTATGTATGTATTCCTCCATTTTGTTTGATAATCATGACTTTTTAAGATGGTTTGAAGAGTACAAGCGACTGATGATCGCCACATAATAAGCTCAAATAAAAATAATCTTTTAGGAGAGTGGTTGCTATGCAATTGAATTTAAATAATGAGTATTTTTGTTTTCAAGTAGCCCAACTACTTGTAAAGATCTATTCAAACCTGTTGGAGGTGTGTGTGTGTGTGTGTGTGTGTGTGTGTGTGTGTGTGTGTGTGTGTGTGTTTGTGTGAATGAAGGCCTTGGTGGTGAGAACTTCTCTCTGGAAAACAGTATTAGCAGTTACAATATCACCAGACAAAGTTGTATGTGTGTGTTCACACATATCTTTGGGTGAGCAGCATATGGATTCCCATGAAGAACTTCTAGGAGGAAGTGTTCTAAAAGCTGCTGGAAAGTTCCCCTGTGTTCCGATGGGGCTGTGAGCAACTGAGGCTGATATCAGCTTTGCAGTCCCACAGATTGGGATCAAACTCTAGCCCTGGTCAGTTGTGTGACTGTGGGTGAGTTATATAGTCCATTGAAGCCTCAGCTTAAGGGTGGGGACAGCAAGACCAAATCAAGTGCTCTGGCCCTTCCCCACGTGCCTGCACAGAAACAATAGTCTTGCTGAGGACAAACTGGGCCCACACACAATGTCCTGTGGTGCCCAGCAATCATGTTATGATAGGTTTTATACATGTTTTTGCAGAATGGAGAGCTAAGGTGCATAAGTTTGTGCTTGGTAGATGGCCAAGTAAGGGAAAAGAGGTGTGAGGTTTGTCTGAACCCCTACAAACTCGGGCATGTTCCACATTAAGGTAAACAGCTTGGTCTGCACTCTTTCCCACACGTTGTTGGGAATGTTTGCTAAGTGGCACTATTTTTGGACACTATGGAGCCTTTAAGGGCTGGGGACTGGGTAGTGGAGGAGGGTTGTGAGGGGTGGGGTTTTGAAGCAGCACCCATCTCTAGTTCTTGCCGCATTCTCTCCTGTAGCCACTACACACTCTAGCAGCATTGGATGAGCTGCTCTTCCGTGCTCACCCTCACAGCTGTGACTGCCTCACCGCCATGCAACCCAAAGTCTTTGAAAGTGCAACTCAGAGTAAGCTCACCTTCCTGAAGCTTGTCTTTGTTGTGTATTAGGACAAAGGTCTAATGTGTATGGGGATGCTTGCTGGGTCTGTAGATGAACAGTAGCTGCCTCCTGTAGGTGCTCTCTCATCCACTGTGTACTGAGGACTTAAGTCTGAGGGTGGGGACCACCGACCAGCTGCCTGTGCACAGCATCCTTCCCACCCTCACGTGCACTTCAGCCTGCTCTAGGTCCTTGTCTCCAGCTAGGCAGGGGCTCTACCAAAGCTAACCCCAGTTGATGTCCCCAGACCCCATCTTCAGTGCCACCCAAGAACCCAGAAGGCTTCTGTACCATGTGGGTAACTGGGACTGGGCATTGCTAACACGGCAGCCCCTCCTACACTGATCTCCACCCCTGCCTTTACAAATCCTCATGTTGCTGTGGCTCTCTCCCCGGTGTCCTGGCTGACGACACTGTTAGGCCAAGCAGGCTTACCTGGTGAGCTTCCCACCTTTCCCTGGCAGAGGTTGCTTCTCCCTACCCTTTCTTCCCAGGGCTGCCTGGTCCCCGTTGATTAAGTTACCATTGACTACCTCGAGGCAGTTCATACAAAGCAGTCTCTCTCCATGACTGGCCATCATGCACACCTGGAATCTCCCCTCCTGTTGGTTACCAGGCTGTCAGCAGCAGCAGCCTGACCCCTCCAAAGCCCAGGAACTGGTGATGCAGGTCTAAGTACTGTGTGTTTGTGAGTGTTCTCTGAGCCTGCGCCTTAGGGCAATACCAAGAGTTATGTCTCAGATAGATAGTGCTTTCTCTCACTGTGGTGAACAGTGAACACCGTGACCCAAAGCAAGCTACAGGAAGAAAGGGTTTGTTTGGCTTACATGTCCACATCACAGTCCTTCTCAAGGGAAGTCGGGGTAGGAACGCAACACAGGAACTGAAATACAGACCCTAGAGGAAGGCTGCTTACCGACCAGGTTAGGTGCAACTACCTTTCTTATACCTCCAGGGAGGTATAGGGGAGGCATTGCACATCATCTACGTTAGTCATTAATCAAGAAAACGCCCCCACAGACTTGTCCTCAGGCCGTAAAGAGGGGCCCTCTTTCCTGAGTGGAGGCTCCTCTTCCTTAGATTGTGCTAAGTTAACAAAAGACAAACCAGCATCGGTGGCACCATAGATAAAGGCCCTTGATGGTGGGAACAGGTTGTAGCCACACCTTCCCTGCTGGTTTGCAGTGGCTACGCTTAGCCCTGCTGTCTCTAGCTGGTGTGATTCCCTTGCTTTAGGGACAGTGAAGAGACAGGTGTGGTGGCCAGGAAGACAGAGTAGCTGAGCCCAGCGTAACAACAAGGACTCCTTTGAGCAGCCTCCAGCCCTCCAATATTTGAGGCCTGGTGATATGGTGTGGCCAGAGCTGGGACTCTCTTACACCTGGAACTGCCCCTCTGTCCTACAACTCAGTAGAAGGCTTTGGGTGGGCGCTCCCAGTGTAGGTAAGAACATCCAGCAGCTCTGAGGAGAGGACTCTCCTTTTTAACTCAATCCCCAGGCTCAGGACCAGCCTCTGAAAGGCAGACTGCAGATGCTGGAGAGGTTTCTGGTTGTTTTTCTGTTTGTTTTCCTTGTTTGATCTCTTCCATGGAGGGTGGGGGAGGGGAGGATGTGAGAAGGAGTGTCTGACCTGGCTGAGGGGAGAAAATGAGATAGCTTGGGTTTCATTTGCAGCCGGGCCGCACTGTGAGCTTGTCTGCAAAGCTTAATAAAGACAGGAAGCCCGAGACAACAGAGGTCTCCTGAGCTGTGCAGAAACACCTCCCACAGCCTCCTCCGGTGGGCTACCTCCTCTTCAGGCTTGTGTGTATTAGCGCCTCGCAAAAGGGCAATTTTCAGCGATGTTGGATTCCCAATCTCAGCCGCATTAGTGAAAATCTCTTTCTTAAAGCCCAGGATCAGCAGGAGAAGGAGGCGGGTCTGCTCTGGGCTTGGCCCTGTCTGCTTGGAGAGCCTAGGCACCAGCCAGCCTGGGCTGACACTTGCTGTTTATTGCTTAGCAGGGAAGAGGTGAGCCGTGGGATTAGGGGGAGTGAAATGGGGCTACCAGCTTATCTGTGGCTTTTCTAGGGGCTCCCAGTTGACCAGGAGAAACTCCACGGGGTGGGACGGAATGGGACGACAGCCCTGGATTAGAAGTTGGAGTGTGGTATCAAGTTCTAGCTTTACCACAGCCTTTCTGGGTAACCTTAGGCAAGGCTCTAGACCTCTCTGGACCTGTTTGCCATATGTAAATACCTGGGGTGGGATAATTAACCAAAACCAACCAGCCAACCACAAGGAAACTATACCACAGCAGAGACAAATGATTGGGGCCAGGCTTGGTTTTGTTCTTTCTCTGTTTCTCTGCTAGTCACTCCAGGTTCAAGAGGGCAGAACTGAGGGAGAAACCAGGCTTTGGGGATCAAAGCTGACCAGCAGGACCAGCATGCTGTAACAGTACCTGGCAGGCATGCATATGTTTGTTCTCAAATGTCAGCGCTGATCGATTAGTAGGGTCTGCCTTGAGTCCTATGGTGGGTAGATGGGGCTGTTTGATCCAGGCACAGCAGGATGGATTGCCAAGATCAATTATTGATGTCTGGCAAGATTAGAAAAAGAAAACAGGATGACAGGACCATGGATGTTCTGGGTACAGCCTAGGACCTGGGAAAGCTGTCACTAGTTATGTGGCCATGTGACCTAAGGACTGAATTCAGCTAAGCTGCTCATATAATCATCTGTGGATGTCTTCTTTGTCTAGCCATATAAGACTGTACATCAGAATGTAGAGTCTGCTCAGGTGATCTGAATGCAGTTCACCTGAGCGGAGCAATGCTAAACACAGCAGCCAGAAGCTGCGTAGGCTTCACTCACTCATCAGTACTTAGTGTACTTACTTTGAGGTGCTATATGGATTTGTGAGGCACCCATGAATCCCACTGGCACAGGAACTGTGGCCTGCAGCCCAGGTGCCTGGCTGTTTAGAATAAGAAACTGACTTGACATTAATGTGGTGGCTTTGGATGAGAATAGCCCCAGTAGGTTCATGTATTTGAATAATTGGTCCCTAGTTAATGGAACTGTTTGGGAGGGATTAGTAGGTGTGGCCTTGGTGAAGGTGTGTCACTTGGGGTAGATCTGCCCCTTGGCTTTACTTCCTGTTTGTGGATCAGGATGGGAACTCTCAGCTACTGCTCCGGCACCATACCTGCCTGCCTGCCTGCCTGCTGCCATGCTCCCCACCGTGACGGTCGTGGACTCCTATCCCACTAGAACTGTAAGCCTCAAAGAAGTTCTTCCTTCTGTAGGTGGTGTTTTATCACAGACTAGAAAAGTGACTAAGATAAAGTACTGTGAACTAAAACTCGGTTATTTGTGTCTTGTGAGCACGTGCATATGTACTTTGAAGGACAGCTGTGGAAATGGCTGTCTGGTTAGCTTCAAGAACTTAGGAACTCAGCCAGGAATCCAAGCAGGAGCATCTTCTCAGGTCACCCTCCTCAGCCATGACTGTTTCCTGTGGTCTCTTGTGTGTCTTTGGACCAGTGATCTTAATCACCTAGAGAGACATCTTTCAGTATTTCAGCTCATCTTTTTCCTTTCTTCCTTGTGGATAAAGGGGAAGACAGGATGGGTGTTCATGAGAAGTGAAGAAGTGGAGAGAATGGAGCCCTTCCTTTTGAGGCAGGAGAATTGCTTTTTTTTTTGAGACACGGTGTTTACCCAAATAATTTTGCCTGATCCCACAGGGGTCTGGAAACCAAGGAAAATGTATTTGAATAAACAAACAAACAAACAAACAAATGTTAATGTTAGGTGTGATGCCTCCGAATCTGGTGATAGCTCCATTTTGACAAGATGTGTATCCTTCCCTACCCCTCCTCTCCTTCTTTTGCAGACTCCAGTCCAGTTTGGTTTGATACATCTCACAAGTTACTTCCCTCAAAACCTCATTCCACATGTATTTAGCCAGCACTGACCCAGCACATGAGGCACTTTCGCAAGAATTAGTATGTTAGGAGTCTCCCATGACTGTAAAACACCCCATGAAGCTGGAGAGCCAGCGAAGAAAGGCTTATGTTAGAAAACACCTAGGGCTCAGAGCCCCTTTATTTTAAAGATAAGGGGATGTGGTTCAGAGAGGCGTGGTGAGTTGGCCAAGTGAGTTAGAGACACAGCCATGACCCCTGGCGTTCCTGGGCCAGAGGCTTCCCAGCATGCTGAGACATTTGTTGGCTGAAGTGCCCCTTGCTTTGTGATGACCAGTCCCACATCGAGTTTTGAGGTGATGTTACAGACGGAGCAGGTTAGGGGTCACCTCTGTGTGTCCACTGTCCTCAGATGATGGGAAGGGCAGAAATGGAGACCCAGTGCCTGCCCCCAGATGGTGAGGCTACACATGTGAGTTCAATTCCAGGCTGGCGAGACTCAAGCTTGGCTCTCCGCATCCTCTGTGCTTGGGGAGTGGGTGGGGACACCATTTTCTACAAGCCTGACCCTGGCAGTCCCACAGATGTGTTTATTTCTTCCTTCTCCACTTGGGAGGCAGGCAGAAGGCCTCTGTCAGGGCAGGGAGAAGCAGGCTCTAGGGCTGATGCCTGGGGCTCAGATGTGGCTCTCAGTGTGGACCTCAGGCTACCTGCTGTGTTCACCCGCAATGTGGGGACTGAAACCATCCTTTCTCGTGGAAGGACATGGGCCTCAATGCCTTAGTCAATTCCTGAGGGCTTAGGAAAGACCCCGATGGAGGAGCAAACTGCCTGCCTTAGCTCTTCACTTGAGGACGCTCAGAAAGGAGCATGTGTGACTCTGGAGTTGAAATTTCTGCTTACCCTTCTTCTTTCTGTGATTATCAGGATCATATAGATACTTGTGCTGACAACCTAGAGATAGCATTTTGCCTGTGCCTCTTGCTGTATTTATTTCCCCTGGGCAGGGTGTGTGTGTGTGTGTGTGTGTGTGTGTGTGTGTGTGTGTGTGCTGTTAATTACAGTTTATGAGAGGCCATTGTTTTGGATTGAGCTCTACAAGGCCCCAGCAGGCCACCCAAAATGGAAGCAGGCAAGCTAAAAAGTTCCAAATAACTAAATTAAAACCTGAGGTCTGGGTAAATGGCTCAGTGGGATAGGGTACTTGCCATTAATCCCAACAACCCAGCATGGTTCCCAGAATCCACATGGTGAAAGCAGAGAATTGACTCTCCAAACTGAAGATCATAAATGCCATGCTCACATGTGGACACACAACCGCAACACGCACACGCGCACACACATACACACCTATCACACATCACATATCACTAGTGCACATGCACACATGCACCATAAATAAATGTAATAAAAGCATTGAAACTTCAGCAGTTTATTGGTAAGAACTTACCTTCTGAGGAGCCAGGTAGAAGGTGATAGCCACCTCACAGGTAGGCCATCACTGCCTAAAGTGGTAAGAAGTCCCCTGTGCCTAAACTCATATCAAGAAAGTGAGTTTAGAGGCTGAAAAGATGGTTCAGCAGTTAAGAGCACTGACTGCTCTTCCAGAGGAACCAGGTTCAAATCCCAGCACCCACATGGCAGCTCACAATTGTCGATAACTCCAAGATCTGACGCCCTCATACAGACACATGCAGGCACAAAACACCAAGGCACAAAAAATAAGAATACATAATATATTTTAAAAAACCTGTCTCACCTGACTTTTGATCCTTATTTTTTGCTTTGTCAATCTTTTATTTTTTAGACTTCATAAATTACTTTAAGTGTGTGTGTGTGTGTATGTGTGTGTGGTGTGTATGTGTGTGTGGTGTGTGTGGTGTGTATGTGTGTGTGTGGTGTGTGTCTGTGTATCTGTAGTGTGTGTGTGTGTGGTGTGTCTGTGTATCTGTAGTGTGTGTGTGTGTGTATGTGTGTGTGTGGTGTGTGTCTGTGTATCTGTAGTGTGTGTGTGTGGTGTGTGTCTGTGTATCTGTAGTGTGTGTGTGTGTGGTGTGTGTCTGTGTATCTGTAGTGTGTGTGTGTGTGTGTGGTGTGTGGTGTGTGTGGTGTGTATGTGTGTGTGTCTGTGTGGTGTGTATCTGTAGTGTGTGTGTGTGTGGTGTGTATGTGTGTGTGGTGTGTGTGGTGTGTATGTGTGTGTGTCTGTGTGTGGTATGTGTGGTGTGTATGTGTGTGTGGTGTGTGTGGTGTGTATGTGTGTGTGTGGTGTGTGTGGTGTGTGTGTGTTTGGTGTGTATGTGTGTGTGGTGTGTGGTGTGTGTGTGTGTGTGTGTGGTATGTGTGGTGTGTATGTATGTGTGGTGTGTCTGTGTGTGTGTCTGTGTATCTGTAGTGTGTGTGTGTCTGTGTGTCTGTGTGTGTCTGTGTGGTTATGTACATGTGAGAATAGTGTCCAAAGACACCAGAAGGGGGCACTAGAGACTCTGGAGGTAGAGTTCCAGGAGCCCTGAGGTACCTGGTGCCAGTGCTGGAACCGGAACTTGATTCCTCTGCAAGAGAACTTCCTGCCCTTAAGCGACAAGCCATCTCCCTAGTCCCTGCGTCTCCAGTCCTTGCTGCCCAGGAAGCCCAATTCATGAAACGCTGATGAAGCCACGTACTCTGCTCACTGTTATGAAAAATACCTGGCAGAAGCAACTCGAGGGGAGAAAGGTTTATTCTTAGCTCTTGGTCTAAGAGAGGGCATCATGGCTGTCAAGTCCTAGCATCAGGAGCTCAAGGAAGATGGAAGCCCAACCTCTCAGGAAGCAGAGAGACACAGGCTCTGCCTCAGCTCTCATCTTCTTACTTATTCAGTTCTAGTCCCTGCCCTGCAGGAGAGTGCCACCTACGTAATCCTTCCTCAGTTGAACAGTGTCTGGGAACGCCCTCACAGACATTCCCAGAGGCACGTCTTCTAGATGGTTCCAAATCCAGTATGGAAGACGGACCATCACAAGTCAGTTTGATTTCTGATACTCAACTTGCAGAGATCTCATGGACAGCTTGTGTTTGAGCGCACGTATATAAAAGTGTGTCCCTGTACAGACACGCTATACATATAATTGAGTGTGTATTGTCAGTAAATTGAGAAAAAATTAAAACCAGGCCCACATATAAATCCAGCATGAACACCGTCCAAGGCTGATGTGACTCAGTCTGAAGGAGCCAGCAGGATGCTGGAGGCAGTTCTGAAAAGAACCAGAGGCGGAGAGGGTACGGGCATCAGGGGAGGATATGAAATGGGTTAGTGTCCTAGGTAGGGCAATAAAAGCATAACCCTGGGAGTAATCTTTTTACAAGGAGGGGAAGAAAGTCTGCAACATACTCCCGTGTAGCCCCACAAAGTTTATTCCTCTGGAACCCTGAGGAGAGTCCTCCACACTCTGGGTGGGCTGCTAGGTGGTTGGGAGGCCAGGCTTCTCCCTGTCTTTCCCCCCGTGATGCTTAACAGTATCTGTGTGTGCTGGTCACCAAGACACAAGAAAGCCTCACCTTCCAACAACAGTGATGTGTGTGCTGTTATCTTGGGCTTTGGTTTTGGGGGGTACTGGGAAGTGAGAGGCATTTGCATGTGTGTCGGCCTGGCTGGAGAAGGAGCATGAAGCCTCCAGATGTGTGAGTAGCTCCCAGGCACACATGCTCGTCGCTCATTCACTGGTCACTTCCCCGCCTCCTCCTTCAGCTCAGCTGAGTTTCTAGGGTCTGGAGGTTCGTGGAGCTGAAGTTCCTCCCTGAGCCTCTCATCCCCGGTGGCTAATATTCTGGCACAGAATGCTGAGGTTAAAAGGCCAACCTTTGTCCATGACAAACTGATGAGCCAAGCTGTTGGGACAGGCAAGGGTGCCTCTCAGGAACTTGGCCTTGTTGCCTATGAGTACAGACATTTCCAGTTCTCGTTTTTGATTCTGCCATTTACAGTTCAGAGAGCTGGACACATTCCACATAGAATGCGGCCTTGGCTCTGCTCTCTTAGGATGGGACCGGGCTCTCTGGATTTCTAAGTTTGTTTCTCAGTCAAGGCCCTGAAAGGGGTAAAAGTTGCTGGCCATTTCCAACTGAGAAGGGGAGCGGCAGAGGGCTGTTTTAATTTGCACTATGAATTTTAAAGCCCTGTAGCTTCATGTGTTGGGAGACCCCATCAAAATGCTAATAGCGCTGTGTTCCTACCTCCTGCAGCCCCTTCTGCATTCGGGAATATTTATGTGGGAGCAGGGAAGGATCGCAAAGAGTGGAGGTGCAGTTTGCCTGGACTCCACCGCAGCCCTGTGGGTTATAAAGTCTGAATTAATAACCCCAGCTGCGCAGGAAAGCTGTGGTTGGCCACAGGCTGGGCGCTTCCCTCAGAGGCAGGTTCGACTTCTCAGCTTTCGGCTTCCTTTCTAGCGGCAGGGTGGCCACTTTAAAATATCTCTATTACCGCCGTGTGGCTTTTTAAATACTGTGTCTCCGGGAGGCAGAATAGCAAAGGACACGTAGTTCACAGGGTTATGGCTGCACATTGCAGCCACATGGCATTCAGGGCCTAGAATGTGTGGAGACAACTGGCACCAAAGCCAACACCAGCGTGGACACGCTGGCATTGTTCTAGACTTCCTGTGCCAGAGCATGGGAGGGTCCAGAAGCCTTTGAAATGCTAGATATCTAGACTTAGGCAGTCTATTGGCATGGGAGCAAGGCATTTTGGGTGTCTTCAAGGAAGCTGCCCACCAGATGCATGGTGTCGTAGCTTGGGTGGTTTTGACTGTAGTCATTGGGTTCTGATGCTCCCTCTTCCAGGTTTGGCTCTGTGGCTTGGACAGAGCCTCTGTCTCCCTTGAACCTCATCGTCTTATGTAGGAAACACCTGCCCCTTTCTGGAAGCCCTGTGAAGCCCACACCTTCCACAGGCATCTTCAGACAGATGGCTTCCTAGGAAGGCTCTGAGACTTGGGAGTCTTGTCCACCTCTAAGGACAAGTCCCTTAAGCCACCAAGGCTTGTAGGTTCCTCTGTTGCAATATGCCCAGTAAGTCTGTCAGCATGGGTGAGTGGCAGCCAATAGGGTTAGGATATCAGGATCTGGCCCTTTGTCTATGAGGCCTCACCAGGATTTAATTGTACATGTGTGCTCTGGGTCCCATCACCTCTGCCTGTAAAATGGGCATAATGCTCATATTACCCTTGAAGCTGGGGGCAAGGAGGGGGATGACAGTACATTCAAATGTGAAGTGAGGCTCTGCGGTGTCCTTAGCCTCATTCCTGTCCAGATCAGGAGCAGATGGCTCCAAAGGGGCTGGAATGGGCACCGAAGCTGTTTCATACCAGCTGATGGCATGAGGGATCCAGGGCCATACACTGTCCCTCCTACATGTCTGGCTAGGGCAGATCTGCACAGGAAATCACTAGTGAGATTCTGGCTAGCATGTGCGTTTGTCACAAACAGTCCCCAAGCCCCTGAGCAGATGGGAGGCGGGATGGGAGGGTTATTAACGGTGGGCACGAGGAGTCCACAGCTTCTGTTCTGATTCATGGGGTCAGGACATTGGTGCTTGTCTTCTCTGGCTGCCCAGGTCCTTGACAGCTGACCACTGGGAGTCTCATATGGCCCTGGAGCCCTCTTACCATCAGCTGCTGACAAAGCTGTTTTTGTGCCCATTTCATCCTATCTGGATACACCTGCTCCTGGCCCAGAGACAAATATGGCCAAGAACACCCCAGGACCTCACTTCTTGTTTGAACCCTACTCTCATTTCTCCCTGGCTGCAAGGGAAAATGAGCAGCGTGCCCATTTTATAGGCAGAGATGATGGGAGCCGCAGTGTGCATGAGCAATTGAATGCTGGCGAGGCCTCGTAGAGAAAGAGCCGGGATGGCGACATCCTATAAGACCTTTGGAGGACCCTTGCTGCACTGTCTGGAGACCCTGTGCTGTTGGGGTGTGCCTCCATTTATGTTTTGTGTTCTGAGCATGCTGCGATCCCAGCACTACCCTACCGAGACCCTGGAGCACAATTAGAAGGCTGACCTGGGGATTTACTACTAGAACTGATGAGATTGATTGACAGGACTGGTGCAGAAGCCACACCCCCATTCACAGGACAAGTGCAGGTGGGGAGCCTTGCCGAGCCTTGGATGGACCCAGTACCCCAGCAGCTTCATTAAGGGCCACCTGGGACACATGCAGGACACAGCAGGAATGCATCCTAGCATGGCTGGGTTCTGCTCACCCTCCACTCCCAAGCTAACCACCCCTCCCCTGCAGCTAATTTAAAACAAAGCAGAACAAAGCCAGGACTTGGTTCGGAGCCGCGAACTGCGGAGCTTTTATCTGTCAACAACGCCGCGGGTTGGCCAAGGGCCAGCCTGGGTTCTGGTCTTGGCATGAACGCCCTGCAAGGTGCTCAGGGAGAGCTGTGTCTGACTTCACAGCCTCTTCCAGGGACCCAAGCCCCAGAGTCCTGGTCTCGGGACTCACCAACAGCTAGGAGGTGTTATGGTGGCTGCAATGGAGAGCGAGGGTAAAGGAGGGGGTGCAGACAGAAAGAGAGATAGAGTGAGGGCCTTCAGGCAGGAGCCGGGTAGGAAAAGCTGGGCTGTCTTCCTCTTGGAACAGCCTGCTGACTTGGGACCTGCCACATGGAGAGACTAAACTCAAGTTCTTCAGCATTATCTGGGAAGAATGTAAGGAATAATCCAGAGTCCAGCTGATGCTGATTAAATGCTGGCTTGTGAATGGGGAGGAGACGTATCTGTTCTGCGGACAGAAGCCTCAGACACAGAGGGGGTGGGCTCCTAGGAGCATAGCTAGGGAACACTCATTTTGGTCACTCCCAAATTATTGTGATAAATAAATACACATAACAATTCACCATTTTGACCAAACACGCATGTATGGCTGTGTGTGTGTGTGTGTGTGTGTGTGTGTGTGTGTGTGTGTGTGTGTGTTGACAGCCAGAGGTCATCACTGGGTTTCTTCCTCAATTACTCTCTACCTTATTTTTTGAGACAGTCTCTCATTGAACATGGAGCTGGCTGAGTTGGCTACACTGCCCAGTCAGCTAACCCAGAGATCCAGTCTGAGCCTCCACAGAGCTGATGGATGGCTGGGGATCCAAACTCTGCTCCTCTTTCTTTCACTCCTAACTGATAATCTTAGAGATCTGTTTGTATCTACCTGTCCTTGTATCATCCATCCACACACCATCAGACCATTCACCTTCTTTCCCACTCACACACCATCCAATCATCCACCTACCCTCCTACCTACCCACCCATCCACCCACCCTTCCACTCACACACCATCCAACTGTCTTTGTGCTTACCCACTTACCCCTTATCTTTAAGCCTCCATACCTTCACCCACCATCCATTTATCCATTCACACATCCATCCATCATTCATTCATTTTCACCCTGCAACCGTCTACCTATTCACCCAACCACACGTGCCCCACCCTCTATCTCTCCATTTCTGTAACTAACTCTAACTTGACTACTCTTTTCAGTCATACGAATTTTCACAAGTCATTCTCTACCTGCCTACCATCCATCCATCCATCCATCCATCCATCCATCCATCCATCCATCCATCCATCCAGCAATTATTTACTAAGCCTGGGCCTGAGGATCACACAAGGGCAACAAATGGGGTAAGATTCTGTCTCCATTTTGGCAGAGGCTATAGTCAGGTAGGTGGGAAAGAAATCACAAAACCAAAACAATATATATTCTGTTACTCCCCACACCCAGACACACATTATTAGGGTAACATAAGAGAATCGTGTTTTATCATGTCTGCCGTGATACTGGGAATACTCATCAGGAAAGATGATTGAAGGAGGGTTTTGAAGCTGGTTAGGAGTTTGGCAAATGTTGGGAGGAGTAAAGCTCAGACCTGAGAAAGGAAAAAGGGAGTTCCGGGAGGAGGGAACATTAGTTAGGTAGAGCCAAGCTTGCTGGTAGGGTCGCTCAGGTGAGTTCAGTCTGACAGGAGAGTGTTCTTACCATGAGGACATGAAGATGGGCCTGGGGACCAGTGGGGGATCAGATGGTAAAACATCTGTGTACCAGCAGAGGGAGGCCATGAAACCCTCTGCAGCAAGGCAGACATGGTGCCTGCTGTATACTTAGGGGCTCACTGTGACATCAGAGATGGCGAGCTGGTGGGAACGGAGGCTGGAAACTGGCAGCCAAGCCTCGATCCCTTCTACAGACAGTGGGCAGGCAATCCTGAACTTGATGGACACGGGTAGGAGCCATGAGGATGGAGGCTTTAGAAGAAGGAGCTGGAGGAGGAAGGCTACCTGGAGAACCGCACCTCGATGTGTGGCATGTTGGTTTCATCAGGGCTACGAGGACTCAACAGGCAACACTGTAAACTCGGAGGGCATTATCAAGGGGTTACACCATGTGGCAGCCTGCTCTGTTTATTGACTTATCTAATATGTGTATGGATGTTTTACATACATGTATGGATACACTTCACATGCGTACCTGGTGACCAAGGAGGCCAGACGTGGCCATCAGATCCTCTGAATCAGTGTTTCAGATGCTTGTGAGCTGTCAATGGGTACAAGAGCAGCCAGTGCTCCTAACGCCTGGACCATCTCTCCATCCCCAACCTGAGTGTTTAAATCAAAAGGTAGGGGGCTGGAAAGAGAGGTGCCCATAAGTCCTTCCAACCCAGGCTTTCACTGTGAGAGGTTTTAAGATGTCACTCTTTTTTCAAAATAAATTTTTAGTATCTCAGAAACCAGGCTGAATCACATAAAAAGTGAGGTCATGATTAATTAAATTAACTGGTGCTATTAGGTGTAATTAAAACTACAAAGATTGTGATCTTGGAACCTGGTGTGAGGCTCTCTGCCGTCTCCATCTCTGCCTTTCTCAGGGAGTTGCCCCCTACTTAGCAAACTTGGCTGTCCCTCAAATGAGCTCTTGAGGCTCTGTGTAGGTAGATCTCTGTGGTCAAGGCCACTTTCCGAGTTAGATTTTTGGTTTCATTCAAGGCTACCTCGGACCTCAGGGAGAGCTTTGTCCAAGATAAATCTGGTCTACAAGAGTGGTAGTCAGGTGGGAGTTGAGCCCCTTCTGCTCAGTTCCTGGCCTTTTCTTTCATCAGGTCAAGGGTCACTGCCCACCTCATCTGGCTACCATCTATCCACACTTGCTTCCTCGGATCCTTTTCTTGTCTCTCAGGGGTGCTCTGGCTGGAACATGGGAAACAATTCCCCTCCCTGGGGGCAGAAAGAGTGGAAAGCAATCCTGGCAGAGTGGCCTCCCTGGGAAAAGGCTCGGCAGGAAGTTTGTCTGCCCAGCCTATGTGGTCACAGTTCATCTCCTTTCGGCTGCAGGAAGATGGGATCTGTCTGCCCTACAGATGCTCCAGTGGGAGCAGCAGGCATAGAAAGTGATTTTGTCAGAGCTGGGCCCTGTTCAACCTCCTGACACGAAGCCTGCAGCTGCTTCTGGCTGGAGCCTTTAATTTCGTTAATGTGTGACATTCACCCAAGCTGCATAGCTGACGGGCATGCTTGACATTAATACGTGTTTTGAGTGTTCCCTTGAGCTCATAAAAACTCATTATCAGTTCTCAGCCAGTAAATGCAGTTCCCGATCCTCAGAGGTGCCCCGGGCAGTGGAACCCTGGACATCTGTCTTCACCAGCCGTCAGACTCCTCCCTTTGTTCTGGGACTCAGTGTCTCAGCTCCTGGGAGGGGAACAAGACAGACATCCCCAAAGCAGAAATCTTGCTTCAGGTTTACAACCAAGATAAGAGGCACCTTCTGACGTACCCTCTGTGTATCTATCTGATAAAGACATGTTGAAGTGGACACCAAGGCATGGTGGTAGGAAGGTTCTTGTGTCCTGAAATAGATGTGCCTATGGTATCTGATAAGCAGATGGTAAAGAAGTTTGCCCCAAAGCACCAGGGATCTGTTAAAGATCAGGAGTATAGCCATTCTTAGATTCAAAGGGATATAGTGCCTCAGACTTGTGAGGTGTCTATCCTGTGTGTCAAGACTCCATTTGTTGTCTCTGTGTCATGGAGGTCCGTGATACACAGATAATCATACATGTGTGTCACAGTCTACTCCCATATCAAAATTCTATCAAGTATTATGGGTGGATAAGGATGGTCACTTCTATGTCTAAAATGAAAAATATAACCAAGAATGGTGGCTCACAGCATTGGGGAATTGGAGGCAAGAGGATGAGGAATTCAAAGTCAGCCTTAGCTATATAGTGAGGTGAAGGTCTTCATGAGGCTAGGTGAGAGATTCTGTCTCCAAAATATAAAAACAAACAAACAAAAGAAACGCAAGAACAATAAAACCTTCTAAAATGAAAATTCTGTATGTTCATATGTATGAGCATGTGTGTGAGAAAGAGGACATATTTTTGTGTGTTTGCATGCATTTCACATGTGCACGTCTGTGTTTGTGCATATGTCCAAGTGTGCACACATGCATATGTGGTATGTATATGTGCACATGTATACTGGTGTGTGCATGTGCTTAGATTTCTTCAACTGAAGCTGTCTTCTGGCCCATGATGCATGAGGTTCCCAGGGCTCACACTGTCTGATGTCGCTGCAGACAGCCAGGTAAGGCCAAGCCTTGCCCTGAGCCATACTGCTCCCCATTGGTTAATGTACTGAGACTCTCTCTCATGTACGGGACCTTAAACTCACCATGTCTTATTGGGAACTCCCTCATGTGGAAGCCATACCTGTGTCAGTCTGGGCCCCCCAGGTCTAATTTCTAATCCTGCCTTGCCAGAACTTTCTCTTTAGTCTTTGAGAAGTTTGCTTACCTCCTTTGTGTTCAGGATCTTCAACCCTGAAGCAGTTTTTCTTGTGATGGTGCCCTGGTTCCTGTCTGAGGCAGCATGAAGTGACAGAGCTTCCACTGATCATTTTGACTCAATTTTTGTGGTTGGAGGGTCACAACTGCTACCTTGCTCCCGCCTGTTTGCCATAGTGGCTGTAAGCCTTGCTTATATTATTCCTCTGTGCTGTGACAAGCCAGTTCTCAGGACTAGCCTACGCCTTGGCTAGTCAATATGTCACTAGGATGTGGTGAATTTTAGCCTTCCTCTGTAACTCCTTGTCCTCAAGGTGACAGGAGAGTTGGGCTTCTGGGCCACACTGTGGAGCTCAGTGTCGCCTCCAAGCCCTCTCTTCTGGTTGCTCATCTCTTCGTGCATATTACTTGAAATTATAGGTCTGCCCAAAGAGCCTGCGTTCATGAGGTGATGGTGGACTCCCCTTCTTCTTCTGTTATCAGGAAGCCCTTTGAAGCTCAGGGCAAAGGTGTGCATCCTGGTGCTGGGCTCCACAGTGCATTGTCTTGGGTGCATGAGTCCCAGTGGTTCAGGGCTGGTGTGGGAAGATTGGCAGGATGGAAGATGTGTTCCTGGGGCTAGGGCTCTATGCCCTGCTCTGGGAGTCCTGGTCTGGTCCAGATTCCAGGGGAAGGGGAGCCTCGGGGAGAGGGGTGCCATGTCTCGCCATATGCAGTCTGAAAGCCACGTGTATGTACCCTTCTAACCCTTGCTTTCCCTCTTCTCCCTCTAGAGTTGCTCTGAAGCTGTCATCAGAAGACTTCAAACATATCTCTCGGTTCCTTCCCAGAAAGGAAAAGGACAGCTAGAAGAGGTAAGATTTCTTGACATGGTGACAGGGGCCTGGCTCGTTCAATCAAGATGACTGAACTTCTCATCTGTGTCCTGCCCTCCAGGATCACCCTTCTGAGGGAAGGAAAGTCTTTGGGCTCCTGCCCTAGGAGTAGAGGAGAGGGGAGGGCAGCTGTACATCTGTCTCCGTCTCCTGATGTTAATTCAGGGATGGCAGAAGCAGCTGGGGGACCATCCAGAAGTAGGAATTAACTCTTAGAGAAGGGCACAACTCCCAGGAGCCCTTTCTGGTCGCCCTCAGCACCCATCTCAGTCTGAGGACCGTGAGGAGGAAGCAGTTCCATAGGGCACTCACAACCCTGAAGGTGACATTTAACATTTAACATCACAGGAATAGTGTGTGCCCCCTTGTCTGTGATAATACTCGGCTTGATAAGACTGACTTCTACCTCTGGGGGCTCTGGGATCCCAGATATGCTGGGTGGCCTCATGGAAGCTTCCTGATTGAGGAGTTCAGGCCTACTGTCTCCTGGCTAGCTGCAGCCACTTCAAGGTGCGATCTCGGCATTATTTCTAACTCCATTTTAAAAGAGAAGAGAAACCTGGTCTCGGGTGAAGAGACTTTCTCGGGTCACAAAACACTGAGTGACACTGTGTGATAGGGCAGGGTTTGAATCCCCAACTCAACAGCACCGGAGATCTGGGTCCTTTACTCATTCTGTGACCTGATAGTCAAGATGAAACTAAACCTATGAACTGAATTGCCTGTGTGAAACTCTGGTTCTTGAGAGAGCCTGAAAGTGCTTTTACCCCAAGTTTGTTCTTTAACACTGAACTTTTTGTAAATAACTATGGGTCTTGTTTTTTCTGTTCTTTTGTTTTGTTTTGTTTTGTTTTGTTTTTTTCTGTTCCTAAAACTAGGAGAGTAAGTAACATCTTCTCACATTATCTGGGGAGAGCTGAGATGAGGAAGACTCTAAAAGTATCCTACACAGTTCGTTGTGTGAGCTCCTCTGTTGCTTTCCCCATGTGAGAGGTGGTTGTCAGCAGGGCATGGTAAAGGCACAGAGATTTGCTTTAACAGTGGGCTGGTGGCATTTTCTATCTAGTTGCCCTGCTATCTGTGGCTGGCCTGCACTCTGCTACCTTCCTCATTCCCGATTCAATTCCTCAGCTGTCTTTTTGACTATGCAGCAGGCTGCCTGTGGGTTACTCTGGCTGTGATCTAAGACTGAGTGGCTAGCAAGTGCTAAGGTCAGCTGAGGTTCAAGTGAACAGTGGCCCTTTTGGCATCTGTAGCCTGCAGTTTTCTAGCTCTGCAACCTCCAACAGTAGCTTCAGCCTTGATCCCCACAGGAAGCATATATACAGAGCCTGGATCTTCTCAACTTCCTCTATCAGAGGCCTGGAGCTGCTGGGAGAGAGCTTAACCCCCGCCCCAGGACAGTCCTCCACCCATACATCTCTTCAAACACCACAGGCAACGAGAGTCATCACTGGGTGGCCTTCCGGAGGGAACCAGGAAGCCTGACAGTTGAGCCTGGGCCTGTAAACAGACAAATGCACAGGAAACAACATAAAATGGCCTCAAATTAACAGGCAGAGGCCAGGGGCTGCAGGGCCCTACCTTGTGCTGGGACATAACTGTATCTAGCAAGTGATCTACAGCTCATCTGTGGAAGAGACAAATAGCATGCACCTCTTTGATACACATGCCCCAGGTCATCCCGTTCTGCCCTCCCAGCCTCTCAGCCACCCTGTAATCCCAGCACTCTTATCAGGTGTCCTGAGGGAAGGTGATGGTCAGTGGGTGTCCCCTGCTTTACTTGTTTAGAACAATGACAGCCCTCTTGGGGTCCTATGGCCTCTCAGAGGACCTTCCTAAAAATACCCAGGCTTCTGGATGTGAGCATGGGTGTTTATCACTGAAGACTGATGCTTCCCAGGAGACACATACCTTTTCCTGTGCCTGTTCTAAAAATGGCTGGGAAAGGGGTCTGGCTTGTGTCAGTGAGCGCTCAGTTCTGAAGTCGTGGGGCTTGAGGCCATCAGGGTGTGAGCTGCCTTTCCCAGCTTCTACTCAAAGCTGACATAGCTCTCCCAGTCACCCTTCCTGGACCCTTTCAACAGGTAGCTGTTGATCGTACCAACACTCAAAAGCCAACCTCATGAGTGTCCTATGGGTGGGGCCATTTGAGCTTCAGAGAAACGATGACCTGCTCCAGGGTGCGTGTCTACCAAGAGGTTAGGGGAGAACCCAGCACAGGCTTCCTGTCCCTGCAACTGTTTGCTGAACATGCAAGGGCCCATCTTCCATGCATGGTGACACCCTTCCCTAATTCTCTACTCAGCTTTGTACAGTGTGCACAGAACAGGACAAAGGAGACGCCCAGTCAGGCACCTGTCATCTCAGCACTTGGGTAAACTGAGGCATGATCAAGAGAGCCAGACTTAGCTACACAATTAGACCTTGTATGTGGAGATTATACATACATAGATACATGCGTGCGTGTGTGTGTGTGTGTGTGTGTGTGTGTGTGTGTGTGTGTGATTCATTCTCACACATAAGGTGGGTTGGGAGGGCTTCAATGGGTCAGGATGCAGAGTTGAGATAGCTGAAAGGTGACTGAACAGATTGGATCTCTATCTTGGGGTTCTTCACCCTCAGGGATTTATGCTCCCACTGCTGGGGACTGGCTCTAATGGATCAGAATGTCTCCTATGCTGAGTAAAACCCTGCCTGCTCTGCCCGCCTGCCCCTGGGCTGCTGAGAACAAGCGTGGCTATTGTTCTCACACTGCGCTGGTTAAGGGTCCCCAGTCACCTGGGCCTCCCTCTGGGATGCAAACGTAGATGCTGCCTTGACTTCCCATCCACCCTCCTCTGAGCAGACTCAGCCTGCACCACTTCCCTCCTCAGCCTCAGAGCCCAGCCTGACCCTAGCCAGGAAAAGAAGCCAGCCGTCGATGCTGGGTGTCATATTGAGATACCATGATTCTGCTGGGATTCCAACTTCTGCGTCTGTGTGTTCCCAAGGTGCAAAAGGAATCTGCTGTGGTGGTCGACACATTCGCCAGTGGTTCATCGCTAGGCATGAGGGCACCATGTGGTGGGCAGAACTTCAGCCCCCTCCTTAACTGCTATCAGCCTGGGCGATGGCCTCTATTTTCAGGACAATGACTGTGATGATGGACAACCAGTGTCCCCCAAAGATGACATCACTCTCTTGCTGTCATTTCCACATAGCCTGACCCAGGGCCCCTCCAGCCTGAACATAACCCCAAGAGGCATCTTCCAGCTCATGCCTTCTATAGTGTTCTCTGGCTCTGTGCCTGACATAGGTGTACTGAAGGACCTCCTCCTCACTCACCTCAGCATCCTCCAGAGCTTCCTAGATTCAGGCTGGTCCTGTGTGTACCCGTAACTCACAATAGCCCCTACCGTTTCCACCCATTTTGAAGGCTTCTGTGCCTTCTTCCCTTTACAAATTCGGCGTTGCCATGTGGTTTTATGTATTTTTAGATTTATTCTATTTTGAGTGTGCTAGTGTTTTTGCTTGCATGTATGCATCACATGTGTGCCTGCTGCCTATAGAGGTCAGGCAACTGCATCAGGTCCCCTGACTGTAAGCCACCAAGTGAGTGCTAGAAGCTAAGCCCTCATCCTCTGTGAAACCAACAGGTGTTCTAACCACTGAGTTATCTCTCCAGCCCCTCAAGTTCGGTTTTAAGTCTAAAGAAAAGAAGCTTTTAAGAAAAGCTTCACTGGGGGTGAGGGGTTGGGGACACTCTTGAGGTCCCTACAGGAGGCAAGGCCAGTGAACCATCTATCTGGGAGCCTGCAGATCCCTGGCTCGGTTGTCATGGAGCCAGGCAGACAGGCCTGCTTGCTCACTGGGGTCCCCATTCCAGGACATTTTGGAGAGATAATAATGTCTTCATTTCCCCGGCGAGCAAATTGACTCTCTGTGTCATGTGGCAGTGATGAGCAGACACCGTCCTGAGAAGCTGCTACTGTTTAATGATGATGTAAATCCAGCTGTGAATCCCAGCTGGAGAAGGACTTTGGCTGCAGACTGAGTCAGATGAAGACTGCCTCATCAAGGGCCCTATCAGCATCAGAGAAGGGTAGTGACAGGCCTAAGGTCACACAGCAAGCAGCAGTAGAAACAGACCTCACTGGAAGTCTTCTGACCTGCTCCATACCCAGCTGCCTCTTTTCTTGGTGGGCAGATGAAACAGAATATCATTAAACAGCCTGCAAACAAAGGATGAACCCTGGCCCCCTCAATGCAACAGTGCAAGCTGTTATCTTTATCATTTGTCCCCTGCCCCAAGAGCTGCTGACCACAGGGCAAGGGAGTGACATCCCATGATGTGAAGGAAGGAGGAGATTGTGGTATTAAGTAAGGAGACTCTCTCTGGAGTCTGAAGCTTTCTGTCCATTTTTTTTTTCTAAATGGCTATTACTTTCCAGAGAATTTTCAGGTTCGTAGCAGTTGGAGGGAAGGTGGGGAGCTTCTAACATGCTTCCCATCACCACAGACACAGCCGCCCACTGAGAACTTACCTCACTGAGACTGTGTCATAGTCAGTAGTGCACAGGGGCATGTCACTGCTGCATAGGCTGAAGCCTACATGGGGGATCACTCATGTCTGGTCTGTGTGTTCTGAACATTGCATGTGTCTCCTATCAAAGTGTCCACAGGATAATTTCACTTCCCCAGAGGTGTCGAAGCCCACCTGGCCATTCCTCCCTTCCCCCTCATTCCACCACCCACATACATATTCCTGTGTTCACAGCGCTACCTTTTCCAGGGCTTCTCGTGACTTGGTAGATCACTGAGTCTAAGACTGTCATTGGAGCTGCATCTTCTCATGACTAGAGGGCTCGCCTCTTTCCCTCACTTCCTCTCTCTCTCCTTCCCTTCCTGCCTTCCTTTCTAAGACAGAGTCTCACTCACCATGTACTCCTGGCTGACTTCACCTTGTAATTCCTCTGCCTCAGCTTCCTAAGCACTGGAGGTACAGGTGTGGCCACAGTGCTGGGCAAGGTTATCTAAGGTTTTTTGTTTTGTTTTGTTGTTGTGTTTATGTTTTCCTTTATGAACCGTATAGTTTCATGTTTTACATTTAGGTCTGCGCTTCATAATTTTTGTAAATGAAAACAAGCCTTTGTCTAAATGATGATGGTGGTGATGGTGGTAGTAGAAATTATGGTGGTGGTTATGATATGATCACGGTGCTGGTGATGGTTATGATGGTTTTGATGGTGGTGTTGATGGTGGTGATGGCTGGGATGATGAGGATGATGGTGGTGGTGGTGGTGGTGATGGTGATGGCTGGGATGATGAGGATGATGATGGTAGTGATGGTTCTGATGATGGTGATTATGGTGGGGGTGATGGTAACCATGGTCGATGGCTTATGTGTAGTGTCTAGTGTCCCCAGTACTACTCATTGATTAGACTCTTCTTTATCATGTCACCTTTGTTTCATGTCACTGACCAACTGATAGGATTTGTGAGGTCTATGTCTGCACTCAGGTCTGTTCCTTTAACCCTTTGTCTGTGCTTCTTCCAATCCCACATGGTCATGATTACTTCAGCAGTGCCACATGTGTTAGCGTCAGCAGCCCCTGTCTCCCAGCCTCTGTTATTTCACACTGGATTGGTTGTCCTGCTTAATTGCATTTTGGTTTTGTCTATGTAAACCTTAGAATCAGTTCATTATTATCCACACATGTCTTGAGAGCTTTCGAGCAGATTCTGCTGAATCTGGAGCTCCGGTTGGGAATCTGGCAGTAGTGAGTCCTCCCACCCGTGAACATGGACTGTCCTTTGCCTTGGTTTTCCTTTGATTTTTTTTCATCTGAGTTTTGTGTTTTTCTAAGTTTGTCTTGTATAAACTCAAACTGTTTCTTTTGTTTGGGTCTTAGTAGAAATGGTTGTCTTCTCTTAAAAAGTACTACTTATTTTTAAATGTGTCTAGGTGTGTGGACACTAGCAAGAGTGCCCATGAAGGCCAGAGGCATTGGGTCTTCTGGAGGTGGAATGAGAGGCAGCTCTGAGCTGCCTCATGTGGGTACTGCAAACTCAGATCTTCCACAAGAGCAGTGTGTGCCCTCGACTGCTGAGCCATCTCTCCAGCTCTGCTTTGTTAATTTCAAATTTCATATGCTTATTGATATGTGAGAAAGCAGTTGGTTCAGTAGAACTACACCTAGGTGTGTTAGGCAGGGTTTCCCACAAGAATAGAATCAAGAATCAACAGAGTGTATATGTGTGTATGGGGGTGTGCGTTTGTGTGTGTTTTTATAAAAAAAAAAAATGGGCTTCTGCAAAGACAGAGGTGGAAGAGAACCGAGGCCAGCACTTGGCGAGTTGGAGATCCCGGAGAACCAATGGTGTTAGTTTCTGTCTAAGGATAAGAGAGGAAGGAAGGAGAACTAGTGTCTCAGCTCATGAAGCCACAAAGTCTTTTCTCACTTAGGCTCTTGGTCCATTTCATGGTACTTCAAGATACTCAAAGCTACACAATTTAAAAAGAACAGATTTCCTGCCACCTCCTGAGGAGAGCTGGGAAGCCCAAGACTGAGGCCTCATGTTTAGGTTAAATTCTCTAGTGAGGATCCTGTCTCCATGAGGAAGTACTGTGTCCTCACATGATGGAGGTGGAGAGGCAAGAGCTGGTGCTGCTGGAAGCCTTGTTAATAAGGGGCTTAATCCTGCTGCTTAGGAAGGGTCCTCGTGTGCTCTCACTCCTCATTACCTTACACACACACACACAGACGCACAGGCACACACGCACAGACACACACACACAGACGCACAGGCACACACGCACAGGCACACACGCACAGACACACACACAGACACACACACACACACACACACACACACACACACACACACACACACACACTGAGCTTCCGGGGAGGCACACTCTACTCAAGGCATTAGGCCTTTGGTTATGTTTGGGTCTTCAATGGATTGGACAAGGTTAGCCCATACTGGGGAGGCTATATGCCTCACCAAGTTCTTCTCTGTCCCAGGTCAGGGTTATCTCATCCACCAACCATCCAGAAAGATGTGAATGTCCCATTCCGATCAAGTGGGCACACACAGTCATTTACTATTCCAGTACAGTGTACCCAGCGGCATACCTGGGGTGACTGTTTAATACTCACATTCTGCACAAGGTTGTCTTCAGTCATAGGGATGGAATGGAGCACAGAAGAGGGCCTCGGATAGTGAGTACAGTGGTGAGCTTTGTATGTGGGACCCTGGAGGTGAACACTACAACACACACACACACACACACACACACACACACATACACACAAACACACGGAAGATGAGGGCCAGCGAGCGGGCTCAGCTGGTAGAGGCACTTGCCACCAAGCTTGGTGACCTAAGTTTGATTTCTGAGACCCACATGGTAGAAGGAAAGAAATGGCTTTTCAAGTTGTCTTTTGACCTCCACATGTATGTGTTGTGCATAGTCCTATGTGTGCACACACACAAACAGAAACTAGAGAAATAAATTTTTAAAGGGGAAGGACAAAGCCACAAGAACCATTGAATTGATACTGTTTTGTTTTGTGAAACAGGACCTCCTTATCTAGCCCAGGCTGGTCTTGAACTCACAACCTTACCTCCTCAGCCTCCTGGGAGCTGTATTTGCCACCATATCTTGTTCAATTAATACTTTAACATTTTTATTTTTTTATATGTATGGACTCTTTGCCTGCATGTAATGCATCGTAGGAATGCAATGCCCATGGACACCAGAAGAGGGCGTTGCATCCCTTGGGAACTGGAGCTAAAGATGTCACCGGTCATATGAGTGCTAAGAACTGAACCCAGGTTCTCCGAAAGAACAGACAATGCTCACACCCACTAAGCCATCTCTCCAGTTCCTGTATTAACACTTTTTTTTTTATTACACTTACGGATATCTTCACACAGAGAAAAGCATACTTGAAGAAACCCCTGGAAGTAACCCCACAAGGCTCAGTGACTAGTGCAGATGAGATATGCAGCAATCCAGTGCGCATGTCCTCATCCCCATTGCCACTGTGCCCTTTATTTGAAAGCTGTCTAGTAACTGCAGGGTAGCCACACCGTGGGGAGCTCTGACTACTACGATTCCTTGCTCTGGAAGGGAGCACAGCACTCTAAGTCCACAGCTGTTTGCTCTCTCCGATGTGTGGGTGTACGCTACCCAGCAGCCCACACAAGCACCCTGCTCTTCAAAGGCTGCAAGGCCAGGCCATGGTAGAGCAAGCCTGTAGTCCCAGCCCACGGGAGGCAAGCAAGGAGGATAAAGCTCTAGTTCAGCCTTTGCTATGTGACAAGACCTTCTTTTACGTATTTTTTACTTACTGTTCACATGTGTATACTACATACATGCATTTTTTTTTTTGGTTTGTTTTCTCAAGTCAAGCTTTCTCTATGTAGCTCTGGGTGTCATGGAAGTCTCTCTGTAGACCAGGCTGGCCTTGAACTCAGAGATCTACCTGTTTCTGCTTCCTGAGTGCTGGAATAAAAGGTGTGTGCTATCATGCCCTGCTACACACATACGTATGTATGTGCACTTATGTATTATGAATACACGAAGCATGTGTGCATTGAGTGTGCCAGAACTTGTAGGGAAGGGGTCAGAAGACAACTTTCTAGAGCTGAGTCTCAACTTCCACTCTGGGTGCCAGGGATTGAACTCAAGTTATCAGGCTTGAGTTGTAAGCTTTTTACCAGCTGAGCCATCTCACTGGCCCATAAGACCTTCAAGGAAAGAACGAATGAAGAAAGGCAGGCAGAGAGGCTAAGCTATACAGACATATTCTTTGGAAGTGTCCATACATACGATTAAAACCTGTTAGAGCTTGCAGCCATCGCTCAGACCCTGTGAGATTACAGCAGTCGCTTAGACCCTGTGAGATGACAGCAATTGCTTAGACCCTGCGAGGTTAAGGCCACCACTCAGACCCTAGCTCACCACAAGGTCTCCCAAGGCAGCGTTTCGTTCCAGACCCTGCTCAGAATTGTTTGCTCTTAGTTGGTTTCAGGTTTGGTTTGATTTTTAATTTGATGTGTGTGTGTGTGTGTGTGTGTGTGTGTGTGTGTGTGTGTGTGTGTGGTTTGCACAGCGACCTGTGGAAGTTGGAGGAGACATTAGAGTTCCTGGAGCTGGAGTTACTGATAGTTTTGAGGTACAACGTAAGTGCTGGGAGCTGATCCCAGATCCTCTGCAAGAGCAGTAAGCAGTTCTTGATGGCTGAGCCATTTCTCTATTCCCTGGTTTGAGGTTTGTTTTAAAATTCCATACATACAAGTCTTACCCTTGTCACTTGCCCCCTGGAAGGATAGCCCACTGCCCTGTTCCCTCACTAGTAAAGTGGAGATGGCTCCCAGGAGTCCTTGCAGGAGGATGGGATGGAACTAGCCGAGGAAGGGAAAGGGACCTGTGACGGAATCCTGCCATACGACTCTAGAACTTCAGGTGCCCTGCCCTGGAGATGAGCCCTAATTGGTACCTGTTCAGATGTAGCTTCCTATGGACAGAGTCTTTGTGTCTGGCCTGGTGTCTGAGGAACTGAGCACAAAGCTTGGTCCCCAGAGGGGCAGCTTACCCTGGGGGCCTCTGAGAAGTCAGTCCCACTTGTTAGCTCAGGAGACCCCTACCCTTGCCCATGCCCTGTCCCTCTCTCTCCACCCCTTTCCCTTTCAGCACAGCTCTGTGTGGAGGCAGCTGTTTTAATTAAAACTTGCATAAACACCAAGAGATAAGGATCCAGGGGTTTTTGCCTTGTATTTCTGCCAAGACTCCCCAGACAGTCTTTTCAGTAGGAAAGGTCCCTCAGGAGCTAAGATCAACTTCAAAGAAGAGGCTTCTTAGGAACTGTTGCCTTCTTAGGAAGAAGGCAAGCATGTTCCGCAGGAGACCCTGAGGCTGGAGCATGGAGTGCCGAGCCTGTCTGCTGCCTTACTGTCCAAGTCCTCTGGCTTGTTCCGCATCCTACAGTGGCAGTCTGGACGATGGCTCTTGAGAAAGGCAGAGGACATCAGTCATCATAGAGAGGGGTTCAGGCCAAAGGCTGGAATTGAGATTTCCCACCGCCCAAAGAGCATCCATCCCATGCATGACCTTGAAGCCTCCCGGAGGCAGTGAGGAGAGCCAGCACATCCACTTCCTTTAGAGAGGACCCTGTGGCTTTTGGGAACTCCTTAGCACATGGGGACTGGCCAGCCCTGGCATTCGTGCCTAAGCAGCCTCTATTGCTCATTCTCCTCCTCCCTCCCCTCACAGACATTCCTAGCATCTCTTGGTGTAGACATTCCAAACCCCAATCTCTGGCCTCAAAGCGCTTGCTATAGGTTAGACCACCAGAGTGCTCTCCAAAGATAACAAGGGTTGCGTGAGCGTGTCTGTTATTGTTCAGGCAGTACAACAGCAGCTGGGAGCCTGGAAAATGCAGCAAAACTCCGCTGCTCCCTTCTCAGGATGAGAGGCCCCTTCCTTCCCAGCCTTTGTTCCTGCCTGCCCAGCCCGGCTTCCGTGGAATCCTGGCTAAAAAGGCCTCTCTGTTAGCTTCCTGCTTTTCTCTACTCCTGTCTCTCACTGCAGGACAGCGTGTGTGGCTGCACCTCAGCAGAGGGCAGGGGCCTCTGCTGCTCACACAGCCACTCACTTCCAGTACCCACCATTGTCTGATTGCCTCTTGAGAGCCTTTCCAGATCTCAAGAGCAAAATCACAGATGCTCCGTTAAATGTGAACTCCACACAGACAGGGAAGACATCTGTACCTGTATGATCATGTGCGTGTTCAAGCGTGTGTGCACACATCAGCATGTGTGTGTGGAGGCCCTAGGACACCTTCAGGTGCTGTTCTTCCTTAAGACCATGTGGTTTGGCTTTTGAGACAGACTCTACCTAGGACCTGGAGCTCAGCAGGGATTTTCCACATCTCTAGTAAGATGGTTATCCTGCTGCCATGTCTGGTATTTTACACAGAGTGTGGGGATGAAATGTACATCCTCCTTGCATGATGTGTGGGCTAGTTTTACATGGACTTGACATAGCTAGACACAGGAGAGAAGAGAGCCTTGGTTGGGACAATCTATCTATAAGATCTGACAGTGGGCAAGCCTGTAGGCCCCATTGTGAGTGGGCCTACCTCTGACCCTATGACCTGGTGCTCCTAGGTTCTATAAGAGAGCAGGCTGAGAAGCCACGAGCAACAAGCCAGTAAGCAGCACTCCTCCGTGACCTCTGCATCTGCTCCAGGTTCCGGCCCAGTTGGAGTTCCTGTTCTGACTTCCTTCAGGGATAGACTGATGTGGAAGTGTAAGCCAAATAAACCCGTTCCTCCTCATGTTACTTTGGTCATAATGTTTCACCGTGGCAATAGCAACCCTAACTAGTTCACATGGCAAGCATCTAAGAGATTAAGCCCAAGAAATATATTTCTAGGATAGCCAGTCCGGGGCAGTATTTTTGTTCCATGCACTCTTTGGGACATCAATGGAAAGACATGTTGTTTATCTGAAATGTATACATAGCCAACATTTTGCTTTTTATCTGGTAACTCTATCCTTTGACTATCTTTGAGTTTGTGTATCAGCGAGGTTTTGCTACTGTAACAAATGACTGAGGTGAGCCACTTATAAACAGATAAGGTTTATTTAGGGCTCACAGTCTGGGATACCTCAGTCATACATTGTTGCTCCTGCTGCTTTGGGCTATGATGGAGCATCCTGGTGAGAATGTGTGGTCAAGCAAAATGGTTCACCTCACAGGAGGTGGGGGAAAGGAAAGAGAGACAGGATTCTACCAACCCCCTTCAAGGGCACACCCTCACTGACCTGCAGACTTCCTGCTAGGCTCCTGCTCTTGTTAGTTGGATTTTTTGTTTGTTTTGTTTTGTTTTTGTCAACGTGACACAATCTGGAGTTATCTGAGAAGAAAACAGTTCCATATTTTAAGTGTCATATTTTAGAACATTTTTAAAATTAATGATTGATGTGGGAGGGCTCAGTTCACCATGGGTAGTGTTGTCGCTGGGGTTGAGGGTGGTGAGGAGATGATCCTGAGTTGTATCTGAAAGCAAGCTAAGCAAGCCGTAAGGAGAAGCAAGCCGGCAAGCAGCATTCCTCCATGGTCTCTGCCTGAGTGCTACATTGGCTTCGCTCAGTCACCGGTGGACTGTGACTGGGCCGTGTAAGAGGAAATACACCCTTCACCCTCAAGTTGTCTCAGTCATGGTGCCTCCATCACAGCAACGGAAGGCAAACTGGTGAAGTTCTTCCTCCTCCCAGTGGTTCCGAGTCTGTAGTATGCAGGTGTATAGGGTCATTCCATATCCCTTGGAAGGGCCCTGAGAAGGATGTGCGGGTAACTTCTTAGGGGTCCTGGGGCAGTCTGGAGGACGTTTGCTCAGCACAGTTCCACTGCATGCCCCCGCTTGGGGCAGGCTGGCTTTCCAGTGGTTCCTTTGGTTGGGAACTTTCTGAACACTTTAACACTTGAAGACTTTCAAGAGGCAACAGAATGTAATTAGTGAAGCTGTAGTCAAGAGAAACCCTGTGGCTGATTCTTTCCCATTTCATGGGAGAACTATCCATAAGTTCACTACAGTTTAGCACACTTGGGAGTCATGGGTCTCTGAGTGTCTCATCTAAGCATACCCTATCTTCCTTCAGTCTCCTTTTGGTAGCCTCCACTGACTATGGTGTTTGGTTTGTGACATAGTGGTGTCAATTAACCCCCATCTTGGGACTCCATCCTAGGGGAGGCAGAAGCAAGAATGGTTTTCCTCCTGCCATGCTGGATTGAGTGAGTTGAGTTCTGGACTGCAAATGCCTAGAGCAGAGCAGCGGTTCTCAGCCTACGGTCATGACTCTTTTGGGGATAGCATATTGGATCTCCTACATATCAGATACTTTACATTACAATTTACAACAGTAGCAGAAGTAAGAACGAAATCATTTTATGGTTGGTGGTCACCACAACCTGAGGCCACAGCATTAGGAAGGGCCACAGCATTAGGAAGACTGAGAACCACTGCTCTCCTAGAGGTTGGTAGCTTCCTCCTGTTCATCAGTGATTTTGTTTTAATTCTATGACAGCTTTTGGGTGTTAAAGATTCAAGCTAAGTGTCAGACCGCTAAAAAGCAAAACCATCAAGGAGACTGGGAAGAAAGGGTGCTACCTTGCAACTAAGTGGATTTTCTGTTTAACTGAGGGTTAAGTAGGACACTTGTTCTTATTCCACCTCCGTTGTTGCCAATCTTTCGAAAATGTATTAGCCTGCTCCCTGGTTTTCCTAAGTGCACCATAATGACCATAATTGAATCTCTGTGCTGGCAGAGGATCCTCTGGGGGTGGTGGGCGCACCATGGGAAATGTCAGTCTTCATGGAGTGTCCCAGGCCTGCCTGAAGGAGCCTGCAGGCGTGGGTGATGTGCTCTGTGGTTGCATTTTGACTCCCTCCATAGGCTGCACCACGGGCTCAGGGAAGCTTTAAGACTACAGCGTGGATGCAAAAAGTCAGGTCCACCCAGTGTTTGACTTACCAGTCACATCTGGCTGGTGAAAGAGCTGGGTCTAAAGCCAACAACATTTGGCCACGGTGTTGGCACTGAGAGAAGCCCTGATGCTTGAGTCCAGGAAAGCCATGAGCCCCTGACCCTCAGCTTCCTCATTTGTGAGCCAGGCCTATCTTTGTGCAGGGTTGCTCTGCTGAGACAGAATGTGTGAGTGTGCTGGGAACCAGGGCTTTTGTATATTTGAGGGGATAAAGCACTCTATTCCCAGTCCATAAGGAGCACACCTGTCCTGGGATTCTGTGTGTCCACTTATTTGTCATTTTTGCCCTCCTTCCTTCCTTCCCTGTGGCCTGGTGGGAGAAAGATCCTGCAGCTTGGATGGCCAGTTTAAATTTGGATTCTGTCCCCTTCTCCCTGTGTGACTACAGTTTCTTCCATAAAATGTGTGTGTGTGTGACCTGAGTTGCCTCCAACAGCCACCATAGGGATTCAACGAAGGGCACTGGACTCCCAGACACTACCATGGCTTTGGCATCATCACCCCAGGACTTGGTGAAGCAAATTCAAGTCCCCAAGCTTCCATGGTTTGGCTCATGGTGAAGATACCATAGAACTAGGCTTGGGTTCTACACCCTTATCCTGGAGAAGAAGGAGACGTTAAGCTCCTGACCACATAGCTTTCTGCCAGATCTTCCCCACCCCACCTGATTCCAAGGAATGGCCTCTGTGCAAAGGGACTATGAATAACTTGTGATAGGCCTTGGGGTCCAGAAGATTTCTTTCCAACAGGAATCAACTGCAAGCCCGTGCCAGGGTGTATTTTCCTTGGGCCATAAGCTTAGAGCATTTAACAGACTCCCCTCCTCCCCCTTACCAAAGGACCCAAGGAAGGTAGAGGAGTATCTGTGAGTGACCTCTGACCCTGTGGAAAGGGAGAGATATTCTGCTGAGACAGACTCAACCAAGTGAGCCCAATTGATGTGATCTCTTGGGGTGCTGGGCCAGCTACCCCTTGGCCCTGTGAGTCAGTCTACTTCTGCTCTGTAGGGAAAGAGTAGCTACTCCTGATTGGCTTTGGTCACCCACTCCCCAGAATATTCCCAGGACTATTTATGGCCAGGGGTAATGGCTGATGCTATTGCCAGCTAGTCACTCTGGGGATGTTGCTTAGTTATTAAGAGTACTGGCCTAGCATGTACAAAGCCCAGGCTTCTACCTCTAGTGCTGGCTAATAGGTGTGGTGGTCCCTAAACCTGTATGCTAAGATGACCCTGTGAGTGTGCTGGGTGCCAGGGTCATTTTACACACACACACACACACACACACACACACACACACACACACACACACACACACGGATAAATGCCCTCTTTGTTCATCAGCCCTTGGGGGGTGGAGGCTGGAGGACCAGGAATTCAAGGCCATCCTTGGCTATAAAGTGAGTTCAAAGTCGGGGTGTAATACTGGAGACTGTTTTAAAACAAACACACAAACACAGTCACTGTTGTGTTTTAAGAGATGGGCACTGCCTGCACGCAGGGCACCTACGTGGGCTTCTTTATTTATGCATTTATCTTTAATGGGAAGGCTGAGAGAAATTGCATGGTTTGTGAATATTTACAGGCAAATTACAGGGAGGAAATGAATTCATTCTTCTCTCCCACTGTTAATAGATCATGCTGGTTCCTGCCTCCCACATCCCTCCCTTTTCTTTCTTACAGTAGTTCCACAGAGGGGACGGCTGGATAGATGTGATGACTTGGTGTGCTGTTGCTTATCGAATATCTACTGTGTGCAGGCATACAGACAGGAATACATTTGTATGTGCAGACCCCTCTCTGTACAGGGTACTTGTTGGCCAGAAACTGGTGGCCTAGTTACCTTGTGGCTGCTGCCTTGCTGGAGGCCACTATCACCAGTGTGCTAAGCCATTGCCACCCAGGTTCCAGGTAGAGGCCCTGGTTCCTCACCTACTTTGGTGGAAGGAGGGGCAGGACTTTTTTTTTTCCCCATGCAAGTCCAGATGATGTAGGCCTTAGGGGAGGAAAGATGAGGCTGGGTAGGTTTTCTTATTTTTTGAGAGTGGGTAGTCTCATAAAGCTCAAACTGGCCTGAACTCACTGTGTATGGGAAGATGACCTTGAACTCATAATCTGCTTTTACCCTAGATCTGGGGTTACAGATGTGTGTCATGATGCTGGGAGTTGAACCCAGGACTTTGTGCAAGCACTCTACAAGCTGAGCTATACAGCTCTGAGTAGCTTTCAAAGAATGTTTTAACGCCTTTAATCCGATGTTAAAACATCTAATGGGTTTCCTGTGACATTTTGGCACACACTTCTGTGTACACACAAGCATGCAGGTGTCCCCTAAGCTTTCTTGATGGATGACAGACTCTGTGGTACCATCTTTACTGTGGTAAAAGCACATAGTAGGTCAACAGATGGTTGTTGGCTAATGGTGGAATCTTCCAGCAAAGCATCATGTATCTACAATGTTCTATAGCAATACAAGACTCTGCAGGTTCTAAAACTGACCAGGGACTCCCACACACATCTTTCCCTCCACGTTTTGTTCTCTCTCCCCAAGAGAGCTGCAGACTCCGTGACCCAGTGACAGCTCAATCCCTTTGACCTTGTACTGCACAGTCCCATCATGATATCAGGGTTTCTGTCAGCCCAGAAGTCTCTCCTGTCCAGCTGGGAAGCTGACTCAGTGGGTAAAGGCTCTCACTGCCAAGTCTGGTGACCTGATTTCAGTTCCCAGAACCCACATGGTGGAAGGAGTGAACCGACTCCTGCGAGCTGTCCTCTGACCTCCGTGTATGTGTGTGTGTGTGTGTGTGTGTGTGTGTGTGTGTGTGTGTGTGTGTGTGTGTGTTACGGTCGGAAGCGAAAGCTCACACCTATGCATATCCATGAACATGGACATTTATGTTGTTTAAATTCAAGAAGTTTTCTTGTCCCTTTCCAATCTCTCGTTGACCCCTCCCCAGGGACAACATTCTAGCTTTATCTGTTCTAGAACATCGTAAACATGGATCCTACAGCAGGAAATATTACCCTGGGTTGTCAGGACAAAGCTTAATGTTTTAAGACTCCTCATCCTGGCTGTCGCCAGCATCAGTAGCTGATTCCTTCTTAGTGCTGAGTAGAGCTCCCCTCTCAGTGTCAGTAACAACTTGTTTATCCCTAGTGTTGGTGACCTTTATTTTGTTTCCGTTTGGGGCCATGATTGTAGTTAAACCTCAACGAAAATTGAGTCCAAGTCTGCAGTTGGAGGCAGAATTCCCTCCCCCACCACCTTGGTAAATGTCTTAGAGTCATAATAATTGTATCAAAGATCAAACATAGGCTTAAGGTATCAGGAGATGCCCCTCAGGTGTACTGTAAAAAGCAGACGGCATTTCAGGCTCCTACCTGTGGTTTCTGAAAGCCTACTCAGTTCCTCCACTGCGGAGAGCTTTTGAGACTCACTTTTCCCCCTTCTCCCTTCTGCTCCTTCCACTGGTGGAGCTCTTTGTGGTTTGACTTGTTAGTTGCTTTGTGGGCAGAGTCTTGCTATGTGGCCCAGGCTGGAATCTTTCTTCCTGCCTCAGCCTCCTGAGTTCTAGGATGCTAGGTCTATGCCACCATGCATAGCTCTGTGTCTGTGTGTGTGTGTGGGGGGGGGTTTCACATGTGCACACATGGGTATGATATGTGTGGAAGCCAGAGATCAAGGGTGGAGTGCTTTTCTCTATCATCCCCCACCTTAGTTTTGAGGCAGGGTCTCTCCCTGAATCTAGAACCCACTGATTGGATAGACTAGCTGTACAGAAAGCCCAGAGATCTTCCGGCCCCTGCCTCCTCAGTGCTAACATCAAAGCACCTGCTACCACGGCTTTTTAAGTGCTGTCCCATGCTCGCTCGCTCAGAAAGCACTGTTGGAACAGAGCCTCCTCACTACCCTTGTCTTTGGCTGCGCTCTGTTGAGCTACTGATAATGAGCGTGTTTTGCTATGGGCTTTCTGAATATTTTCTTGCCTGCAGTGATCTGTCTGCTTGTCTTCTATGTTGTTGTTTATTTGTGTTGTTTTATTGTTAAGGGAATTCTTCAATCTCTCACAGAAAATATAGGGAACCCTCTTTTGAGACCTTGTAAGTAGGCAAAGATGTCTTGAGCCATTAAAAAATAGTAACCATAAAAGGAAGATTCAATAAATTGGACTTCATTAAAATGAAAAACCTCTGCACAGGGTAAGGAAATGAACAGGAAAGCCACAGATGGGAAACAATAACCACAGCATGTGTGCCTGGATGTCTGTGCCGTGTTTCTGAGTTCGCTCACACAGGAACCTTGCCCCGTCCTCGGTGCACCTATGATTTTTACTCCCTGCACATGCTCCAGAGCTCTGCAGACCCCTATCCATCGTGGATGGCCCCTAGCTCTCTCGTTTGATCCCAACACCTTGGCCATGCCCATAGATTCTGTCTCTCTCCTCTGCACCACCTGCACCAGTATTTTGTGTCCTGCCTCTCAGACCCCACAGCATCATGGGAGCTGGCCTCACATAAGCTGTTCTCCGGAACACACAGTCTCTGGTTGTTCATGCAGCTTCCTCAACTCATCCATAAGACTTTCACCAGGCAAGTCTTCAGGGATCCCAGGAGCACAGTGGCATGAGAGGAGAGAGGCACAGCCACTGTGAATGGCTTGAGAGAAACTGAGGCACATCTTAGAAGCAGATCATCTGATACAGGCACTGTACATAAATGTTTCATAACAAAGTGGCATGTGGGTACCAATAGGTTCAGGACACAATGGCCATCCATCATGCTATGGTCAACGCTCCTCCTGGAACAACCCCCACCTTAACTGCCAAGGCCTGGGGAGAGACTGGAGCAGCAGTTGATCACCAAACAGCCGTTTATTTAACATCGTCACAGTGGCTGTGTTAACCCATTGCCTTCTCCAAAGCCCATTGGTGCTCCTAGCTCTGCCCCCAAACTAGGCTGGACTTTTTGTGGCAAACTCTCCAGAGACTGTTGCTTTGATGAGACACCTACCAAAAGGAACTTGAGGAAGGGAAAGGAAAATCTTTCCCTCACAGTTGGAGGGTACCATCTATCAGGGAGGGGAAGGCATAACAGCAGGAGTTGATACATCTGGTCACATTGTATCCCCAGCCAGGAAGCAGGAAGAGATGCATGCTGGTCCTCAGCTCACTTTCTCCTTTTTGTTCAGTCCAGGGACAACCCCTAGCCTGTGGGATGATGCTACTCAAATTCTGGGGTATATCTTCCCTCTTTAGGCAGACCTCCCTAACAAAAACACTCAGTGATGTGTCAGCCAAGCTAACAAGTTTAACCATCACAGAAAGTCAGGGACCCGAGCTCCCACTCTCATGTTTATTTCCCCATAAGGAGGTGCCATTGTGATATTCCTTGTCCACTATCTGCTTTTCTTCCTGGACAGTGGACTCTGAAAGTAGCCAGTCCCTTCGTCTTGCTCTCTGCTTATGTCTCAGAGCTCCGAGCTATGCCCAGAGCATAGAAAGAGCTCAGATATTTCAGGGTTTTCCAATGTCAGCTCATAGCTATCTGTAAACAGTACAGAGTGAGAATCTTCTTCCTATTAGGAAACTGAGGCTGAGGCTGTGTGTTGGGGGTGGAGGGTGTCTCACAGCAGGTACAGGGAGGGTTAGGAAGTGGGCAGCAGATGTGGTTTTGAGAATTCTATGAGAGGCTGATTTTACTCCTTACTCTAAATTATTCACCGATCATGCCGGCGGCGAGTGCTATAAAAATGCGGGGTACTGTATAAATAAAATGTGTCATTAAAAATCTCAGTGGTGATTTTAATCGCCCTGAACATGGTAACAAGCCCAAGTGTTGGACTAAATCTGAACAAGGCGGACTCTGAAAAGGTGTTACACAGAGTTTGGGAGACCCCGATGTCTGCAGAGGCTTTTGTTAACAGCCACAAAAGGATACTTGTGGAGTAAAACAGGAGATACACACAGCCATCCCCAGACCTCACCGCCAGGAATTCAGGAAGGACAGCTTGCTTTCCCTTTTCAGAGTTCACCTGCAAAGAAGAAGGCCTCTGACTGTTTCTGTAATCTCTCTTGGTTGGCCTGTTAACAGCAGGTCCAGCCTAGGTCTCCTGTAAATAGAGTTGCAGTTTTCAGACGCCAGTTTTGAAGTTGGGAACTTTAACTCTGACGACAAATTTTTCCTTTGTTTATGCATCCCCAACCCCCTTTTCTCCTCAAACACTGTCCTTTTCTCCTCAAACACTTTCTTTGTCTTTCAGCCATTGCACCCCTGGGGTGTTTTCAACTTTCCTCAGAACACGTGTAGCTTTGGCATATTGGGCTTTTACTGCTCACAATGTCCCCTTTGTTTGGGAGGTTCCCTCTTTCTTTTTTATGCTGCAGACATTGGGGTATTGACTGGATTTAGCAGGACTAGGTGTAACATCCTGTTTGTTTGGAGCAGGGTCTTATGTAGCTCAGACTGGCTTTGAACTCACCACGTACCTGAAGATGACCTTGAACATCTGACTCTTCCTGCCTCCATTTCCCCAGTGCTGGGGTTACAGGTGTGTGTTACCATATCCAGTTTATGCAGTGCCAGAGCTCAAAACTGGGTCTGTGAGCATGATAGACAGGTCCTCTACCACTGAGCCACACCCCCAGTCACCGACTGTGAGTCTATGGAGAATGACGCTGAGTTTAGTGGGCCACACACTCTACACTTTTTGACAAGAAGGCCACGAATTTAGAGCTGGGAAATAGGGGCTGGCTGAGTAAGCCTTTCTCCTCTTCTTTCAAGGGTCATGTGAGAGTTCAGAGGACAAAGTCCAGTAAACATTTGGCAGGTTAAAACTTCAGAGAGCAGGGGCCCCAGGGAGCAGCCTTTCTTCCCCTAGCAAGTGTCCTCTTGCTTCCAGGACACTGATTATCAGCAGGGGGACATCTCTGCAACTTTCATTGAGTATTGTCCTATGGGACTTTCTGTGACAATAGAATGCTCCAGACCTGTGCTGTCCTAGCTCAGATCTGTAAGGATTTTCTTTTAGGAAGTCATGGAAGATAAACCTTGAGGAATCTTGAGAGCTCTGAGGCCAGCCTATGATACGTAGAAGGCTGGCTGACCATAAGTCATTTTTTTCATGCAGGGGAGGCATGCTCCTGAAGAGGCATCCGTTTTGGGGATGCTGATCTGGAAGCCATTCAAGGGTGGGGTGCATGCTGAATACCAGGAATTATGGTATTTGGGGAATGAGAAGAAAAATACCCCAGAATCAGCAGGAAATGTCTTTATTTTCACAGTCTGCACACTGGGAAGGAGAAAAACAATGATATATGCTTAAGTTCTAGAGGCCTGGAGACAAGCACCCTGCCATTCTCTTCATGTCTCATCTATTAGGACTGTGCAAGGTATCAAGGACCCTGAAGTCCCCTCAGATCCTCAACCTATGGCAAGGTATTTGGCTACTTGTTTGGGGACCTGGGGGCAGAGGGACACACAGCTCATGCTCAGGAGAGTTAGCCTCTCAGGGTTTTCTGGGCAGTCATGTGTCTTCACCCTGCACCTGAGTGTGTGACTTCAGGTATCATAGACTTGGTGCCCTTGGTTTGTCACTGAAGCAGGAACTTTGTGGCTGAAGTATAAGGACCTCCAAAGAGTAGAGCTGCTGTAAGTGGGCATGAGTGTGGTGTGTTTAGCCTGCCCATGCCCTCTTACTCTGAGAAATAGGAAAGCAGACAGACAGACAGGCAGATCAGATGAGGGAGGGAAGGAAGGAAGGAGGGAGGGAGGGAGGGAGGGAGGGAGAGAGAGAGAGAGATAGAGAGAGAGAGAGAGAGAGAATGAATATTAAAGAGTCTAAGAATATGTCTGGTTGTTTGAATGGTAACAGCCCCCATAAACTCATGTGTTTGAACTCTTGGCCATAGGTAGTGGCACTATTAGGAGGTGTGGCCTTGTTGTTGTCCCACCATGATGACAATGAACTAATCCTCTGCAACTGTAAGCCAGCCCCAATGAAATGTTTTCCTTTATGAGAGTTGCCACGGTCATGGTGTCTCTTCACAGTGATGGAAACCCTAAGACAATTTCTTAGCCTGGCACTGAGCCAGAGAAGTTAGCCAGACACTATGACGTTTCTAAGTGGGCCTTCCTGTCTGGGGCACAGCCTTCTCACCCTGGATGGACCCACTGACAGCTGGAGGGGGACTGTGGCAGCTGATGGCTGAAGTGGCCACTAGAGGCTACCTCCCAGGCTAAGACAGCTCAGTGTCTGTCCTGTTATACACATGGGTGTTGTATTTGTTACTCTTCTGATTGCCACGATAAAAAGACCTGACAAAAGCAACTTAAGGGAGAAAGGGTTTATCTTGTTTCATGGTTCAAGGGTCTCGTCTGTCATAGCAGAGGAAGAGCCTGAGGCGGGTGGTCACACACAAACCACAGGAGGGACGCAGAGAGGTGGATGCTGGTACTCAGCTTGCTTTCCTCTTCTTCAGTCCAGAGCCCCGCCCACGGGATAATGTCACCACCATGGGCTCAGGGCCGAGTGAGTGCTTTAACCTGGCCAGCTTCCGTATTTCAGAGGTCTTACAGCGAAGGGCTGTCTCAGTGGTTCTAGCCTCAGATTTACCCATTGACGAACGTTTATACAGCACCTTCAGTGTACTGCTGAGCATTTTCTGAATCCTAGAGTTGTAACACTGGACAAGAACAACCCCCTCGATGGAGTTTCCACTCTCCTTGGGATGCCAACAGCTCAGCGTGGATTCAGTGTGAATGAATTCATAGACGACAACTACTTCCCCATATGTTATGCGGCAGGATGTAGTCATAAATCTATGTGCACAATTAAATATCTTTTCTTGGCTCATCTTAATTATGTATAAATATATTGAAATATATACATATATGCAGCCCGGGGACTGTGATGAAGGATGGTGGTAAAAGCTAGTTGTCTTTTCTGCGGGCTGACATTGGACAGAGACCGCCTGATCATGCTCTGTGGCATGGCTGTGGGCAGAGGGATGGCTGTGAGCTCCTAGGACTGAGGATAGTGACTAGAGCAGAGAATGAGTTAGGCAGATGCCGGTGAGGAGGAAGTTTCCAAAGGCAGCCACGTAGGGCCTTGCGAGTGCTTATGGGACTGTGGTGTTTATCTTGCTGTTTGGCACACAGTAGGTGCTTACATGCATGCAGTTTCGCGCACTCATCCTGCTTCCTTCATACTTTCTCAGTGGCACACCACAGGTAGGCAGTAAGAACTTGGTGGTGAAGACAAGTAATACCCTTTGTGGTTCGCGGCCGCCCCGAACAGCAGGGAAAGAGCCAGTAGAGGTTTACTACAGGGCTTCAGGAAGGTGGGTGGGAATATCATGGCTCCCTGGACATGGCGGGATGAGGGCCAGGAAGTCCTCCAAGGAAGATGCCTTGGTTGGTATGGAAGGTCAATGACCTCATTCTGGGGGCTCGGGGAGGAGGAAGAACCCCAGCAGAGTGGATGGACAGGGCATGCCAAGGGCCAGCTGAGAGAAGGTGTAGCTGGGGGGAAAGATAGATCTCAGAGCAGCAGGAATCCCAGGGTGTGTGGCCTGTGGAGTCACGGGAGCTGCGGCTGGGTCAGGCTTCTGACTGGGGATGTATCTCGGAATCTTGAGGCAGGAATTATGAAAAGGAACTCCAAGGCTTGGGCATTGCTCCACTGGTGGAAGTAAGTACCCTAAAGCCCTTCTCACTTTCTGCTCTGAGGGAGCAGCCCAGGCCCCCCGGGTTCCTCCTGTTCACCAGTGACGAGCAGGAGGGGTGTGGACATGGTTCAAGGACCTTCTAGGCTTCAGGTGCCTAGCTGGGACTGTATATCGAGCCACATCTACTGTAATGATTTAATCCGCTAACCCTAATTTTCATCCTCTGTAAAATGGGCATCATCGAGCCGGCTTCGCAGCAGCACTGGTGAGGAACACTAAGGATTACCTGGGCAGGGTACACTCTCAAGTGATGGTGGTAGGCTTATCCAAAGCGGGGTCAGCCTGGCTCTTCCTCTCCTACCCTGCCTCCCTCCAGTCATTTGACTGCTGCCCCATGGCTGAGGCCAGGGAGGAAGCTGTGTCTTTAAGTGTTCCAAACCACACTGAAGTGTTATGACAGCATCTCACAAGGGATGCTGTTTCCATGGCAACATCACACTAAGATAAGCAGTCTGCCTGTATTTTTCCCCCCTGAAAGGTTGAGGAGCAGGGAGATGAGGGAATCAGGCAGGCTGTCAGCGGGTGGGACGTAAAGACAAGGGCCGTGCCCATCAGTTCACAAGCTCTGATTGCTCCATCCCAGAGTGAATGCAAGACATTCGAGATGGGAGAAACAGGGCCCCTTCCCAGCATCCCATCTCATGGGCCTGAGCTGGGGCTGCCTCTGGATATATGACAAGAGGAACAAAGAGAAAGCCACACTGGCATTTTAGTTTGAGAAATCACAGCCCTCTAGGCTTCACCACTCCCTTCACCACTCCCTGGTACCTGGGAGTATGTGACCTGCAGATAGATTTCCTCTGTGTGTGTGTGTGTGTGTGTGTGTGTGTGTGTGTGTGTGTGTGTCTGTGTCTGTGTGTCTGTGTGTGTGTGTCTGTGTGTGTCTGTGTGTCTGTGTGTCTGTGTGTGTGCCTGTGTGTCTGTGTGTGTGTCTGTGTGTGTCTGTGTGTGTCTGTGTGTCTGTGTGTGTGTGTGCCTGTGTGTCTGTGTGTGTGTGTCTGTGTCTGTGTGTCTGTGTGTCTGTGTGTATCTGTGTGTCTGTGTGTGTCTGTGTGTGTGTCTGTGTCTGTGTCTGTGTCTGTGTGTCTGTGTGTGTGTCTGTGTCTGTGTGTCTGTATGTGTCTGTGTGTCTGTGTGTGTGTCTGTGTGTGTCTGTGTGTGTCTGTGTGTGTCTGTGTGTCTGTGTGTGTGTGCCTGTGTGTCTGTGTGTGTGTGTGTCTGTGTCTGTGTGTCTGTGTGTCTGTGTGTGTGTGCTTGTGTGTCTGTGTGTGTGTCTGTGTGTGTCTGTGTGTCTGTGTGTCTGTGTGTGTGTGTCTGTGTCTGTGTGTCTGTGTCTGTGTCTGTGTGTGTGCCTGTGTGTCTGTGTGTGTGTCTGTGTCTGTGTGTCTGTGTGTGTCTGTGTGTCTGTGTGTGTCTGTGTGTCTGTGTGTGTGTCTGTGTGTCTGTGTGTGTCTGTGTCTGTGTGTCTGCCTGTGTGTCTGTGTGTGTATGTGTGTTTCACACATGCACGTGTACTGATCATTTGGGGGTGGGTATTAAGGATTCAGGCTCTGCTACTGACTGGGAACTAAATGAACTACCCAGGGTGCCAATAAATGGGGAAGCTGAGACTTAAGAAAATTCAGCTGATTCGGGACTCTCTGACTAGGGAGTGAGCCTTACATCTGAATCCTGTTTCCTCATCTATAGAGGATGGCAATGGAAGCATCTTCTCCTACAGCAAGCATGAGGACTGACTGAGAGGAGAAATATCTGTGGCAGTGCTTGGCACACAGTAGGTGCTTAAGAAATGTTCGTGACTAACCTTTACTGTAATGAACTGGACCCAGGAGGAGAGTGGTGCCATTTGGTACAGTGTTGTTTGGCATGTTCAGTGACTCTGGGGGAAGTGACATCACAGCCTGTCTCCAGAAACGGCTTCCCTTTCTCCCCTCCTCCACCCTTCCCAGGTCTTCTCATGGCTGTCAGGATCAGACCTGTGAGCTGGCTCCTGCCTTTACACTTCACGTCACCAACTGGCCTCCCCAGCTCCTTCCGCCAGCTTCTGTGCTGCGTGTTCCTCTCTGGTGGAGAAGTGTTTTGACATCACCTCAGGCATGCTGCTGCCATAGACTACTCCTCGGTCCTGACTCTGCAATGTCCACCCTAGAGCTTGGATCTACTTGGGATTAGATAGAGGCCAGGGCTCACTAGCCATGGGACAAGGAGCCAAATAATGGACCAGTTTCTCCTCCCAGGCAGTTTGGAGTCTTCCGTGTGGGGTATTCGACACTCTGAGACTGTAAACTTGTTCCCAGGGCCTTCAGGCTTCAGTGTGATGTGAGACCATCACACATGCAGCCAGACACTGCCTGCCCAAGTCCTTGGGGTGCACCCCAGGTGCGTGGGTTCAGCCTGGTCCCCCTTCAGTGTTGCACAGCCCTGGAAGGTGTCTCTGACTCTTCCGATGTCAGGATTTCATCACATTCAGTCGCCCTGTGTCCAGGAGACCCCATGTCCACAGCCAGCTTTCAGAGAGGAGCTGAACTCATAGCATGGTAAGGCTCCTGGTTCCCTGCTAATTTATTTTGACAACTGTAATTTCATTTTAATTATTTATGGTCCAGCTTCAGAGTCAGTGGTAGTGACCCGGGGCATGTGCTCCATGTGGTAGAGACGATGTAACCATGAGAAATTGCAGCTTTCATGTTTTCAATATTCAGCTGACTCAGAGAACTGGGGGGTGGAGGTGGGGCACGAGGGTCCTTTGCCCCAGGCTACCCCACCTTTGGGAAGATTTGTTCTATTTGCATGTCCTGGAGATACAAGATGAGAACATGGTGCCCAGAGCCATGTGGGCTGGCTTGAGTCATTCACCTCATTCCTAGCTGGTCTCCTTGGGTGTTATGGTCAGCTCGCCTGTAGGGCGTGACATCAGGATGGAACCCAGATGACGGAAGAAGAAAGCTGCTTACTCCTGCTCACACTACTCTAGCCTGAGCACTGGAGAGGCTCCAGACCTCTACCACACAGTAACAACCCAGGTCAGACTAAGCTGAGCCCACCTCCCTGCCGGCTCCCCTTCATTCTTACCCTGGCTGTCAGAGTTTATGAATGGGCTTGTTTCCTACCTCAGTCTACAGGGCTGTCTCAGGCCGTTGGCTGGTCCCCCCAACCCCCGACACACTGGCTTCCAAAGTGTGTGCTCAGTTTGGTGGCTGGCGAGGTGGCATGGTGCTGGCTTTGAGGGTGCTAAGAATGTGCCCCTCCCCAGGGTGTTTCAAGTGTGCACCTTTAGAGAGTCTTCTTTGGGGTGAACATCGCCCTCTCCTTCTGGATATTCTGAGAGACTCCTGAGGCCCACAGGAATCCCTGTGAGTACCTCTTCCTGTTGTCTCTTGCGCCCAAGAGGTGGACAGGACGAGACTGACTGAGACCATTTCACAGATGGGCACAAGAGATCCAAAGAAATCTGCACCTTTGAAGGCACATAGGGAGATGCTGGACTAAGGTCAGCCTGATGCGATGCCTACGGGGCTGGGAGGAGCCCCAAAAGCTGGTGAAAACTCCCTCCCAGTGCTCCCTGTCATTTCGGCTTCTGGAAAAGTGACCTGTGGTGGAGCTTGTAGGGAGATAAGGACCTCCATGTTTACCACGGTGGGGCTCCCCTCTCCAGTGTGCAGACATTAGTCCTGTGTGAGTCACATCCATCCCCTGGTCACCATTTCTCATATGCATCTGTCAGGCTCTGAGCTGGTCACAGAGTGAGTCCCCACAGGGAGACAATGAAGCAGGGTGTTGGCCCTGACACTGCCCCCTGTCCCCCAACACTGAAGGATTTGTAGCAGAGCAGTCTAGGAACTGGTATGTATTCTGTCTCCATTTCTGGAAGCTTGGAGTGCACTTGAGGTGGAATAAAAGCTCTGAGAAGTCCTGTACCAAGAAGCCTGTTTAACACAGGTATTCCTGTAACCCCCAGACCCTGTCCACTGTTGCATGGTTTTTCTGCGTGGCTACTCATAACTGAAGCCCCTTCATCTGCTCAGTGTTTGGCTGCCCCCAAAGAGGGATGAGGGCACAGTGACCTCCTACAGTGGCTCTTTAGAAGTCTCTGTCTGGTGTTGAGGGCACGCTGGAGATATGCCACCATCAGCCTTGTAGCAAGAACTACATTCAGTGAAGCAATTCACAGAACACTCTCTGTTAAAGACCCTGTCATCCCCAACCTTATTGTAAGGAGGGAAGCACAGCTTGCAAGGATGGGGCCACTCTCTCAGAGTCACACTTCTGGCAAGAGCAGAGCTGGGATGTAAGCCTAGGAAGTGTGCACAAAGCTCCCCCACTCCCCCCATCCCCTACCCCCCACCCCCCCATCCCGCTCGACCAGCCATTCTGTCCACTGCCCCATCCATCCCGAGCCTCGGCCAAGCCACATAACCCACAACCAGAGTCTGCTGCTAGCTGGGGTCTGGACTCTGTCCAGGAATATCCCACCCCACCCTCCCCTAGCCCTCCTGGAGCTGAGGCAGAACATACCAGAAGCCCAGGGAACTGGAAGGCATTCAGCAGGAAGCTGGTATAATTTTGGTCAGGAGCTGGAGTAGGGGTGAGGAGGCTCTGCCAGACAGGGCCACATCCAAGAGAAATAGAGAGGGTTTAGTGTTTCAGGTTGTCCGTTCAAGGGACAGTAAGACCAAAAGGGAGTTTTATTCAACCCAGTCCAGGCCTGACCGGCATTTGCTGCTCCATCTCCCACATTCCTGCTTATTGAATTGAGCAGGACAGGGGCCTTCAGGGGAACACAGATCAGTAACTAGCTTTATCTCCTTGGCCTCACTCTGCCCCCTCCAACACCATTGTTACTTGTGTAGCCCCCCTCCCCCACTCCTCTCTTAGACTCTGTCCCTGAGGGGCCTTCCTCCCCATCACCCCTGCCCTCCCCAAGCTGTGTCCCTCTGGGAGCTCCCAAGAGTATGGCCACTGTGGGGCTCTCAGTTGGCTGGGACACAATGAGAAGCCTGTGAGGCTACAAACCCCCTGCCCCTTCCCCAGGGCCCTGTGAACATTCCTCACCCTTGCCCAAGACCTTCCTGAACCCTAGTCTATTTGCAAAACCAGATTAAACTGGCCTAGTGAAGAGGGTTTTTTTTCCCCAGCCCAGAACCCTTCCAGTCCCTCTCTGAGACCTTCAGAGCTTCATATTCCCCTGGGGGACCCTAAACCCATGGTCCAAGGTCACAATCCCCAAACAGCTCTGGCCTTAGATTCCTTCTTTGATTCCTCATGCACTGGCCGGTTCATTCTTTCCAAGGGTCCCTTCCCCCACCCAAGTGCATTCAGTTCTACAGACATCCATCTGCCCCTACAGGGGTGGGCTTGATGGAGCCGGCAGACTCAGGAGGAGAGGCTGTCCCTTGTCCTGCTCAATTCAATAAACAGGGATGTGGCAAATGCTGGTCAGGCCTGGATGAGGCTGAATAAGTCCCTTATTGGTGCCCACTCCCAGGAAATGTTGTACAGAGTTGCATTTATTGAGCATTTACTGTGTGGTAGCCCTGACTGAAATGGGTAGGTCCTAGGAGGAGCTAGGTACCACTGTGTTCCCTTTCTGCAAAGTGGGACACTGAGGCATGGAGAGCAATGCCCCTTGCTTAGGTTATGAGTAAGAGGCAGCTGCCCTGAACAGCACCCGGCCCTTGGTTGAACATTTGAGAATCCTGCTGATAGAGCATTCTCCCTCCCTCTGGCAGGCTCAGCTTGGCTGAAGCTCTGAGACCACAGTATGTTCTCCGCTCTCTCTTGAAGCTGATGGCGGCTGTGTTCCATTTACTTCGGTGACTGCTGTCTCCCCAGCATTGCCTGGGAAAGATGTTTAGCAGCAATTGCCTGCAGACATTTCTAGACTAGGTTTCTCCTAGGTCCGTGTGGCTCCTTCCCTGGGAGGATCTGGTAGGCCCTGGGTGGGTAAAGACAGGAGCAATCATTTAGGTTTCCTTTAGCAGCTCTGGGTCTGTCTCCTGAGAAAGGCCAAAGGGAACAAAGACATCTATGCAGGTCCCAGCTGGACTGAAGGCTGTGATCTGATGACAGCCCAGAGCCACATGTCTGATGAGGCCAGACTGGACCTCACCCCTCATGCCTCCCAGTCACACCACATTTATAGACGACAGCATGATAGACGTTGCCAGGGCTGAGCCGTTGATGGGGTCATAGGTTCCTTGCAGTACTCGGAGTGTGGGCCTGTAAGTATCTGTAAATCAGTTATGCTGATGAGTGAAAGGCCAGGACTTTTCTCAGAAGGGCCGGAGCGAGACTAGAATATTCCACAGTCGCTTTCTGTGGTCTCAGCTTTCTATTCTTCCTGGGCTGGACTGCTGCTGAGCAAGCAGTACCATGGGCCTCATCTTTGTCTCTCTCATCTCCGAGATCTCGTTCTATACTCACCTCAGCTTCCGGCCCTCGTGATCTCCATCAAGGGAATCCAGATGAAGCAGAGTAGTGTAGAAGACAGGCAGAGTGTAGTGTGCACTAGAGGAGAGCACACTAGGCGTGAGTGTGAATGGTGACCCCAGGACTGCTGCAGGGCAGAAACTCAGGGTGAGCATGGACGGTGACCCCAGGACTGCTGCAGGGCAGAAACTCAGAGTGAGCATGGACGGTGACCCCAGGACTGCTGCAGGGCAGAAACTCAGGGTGAGCATGGACGGTGACCCCAGGACTGCTGCAGGGCAGAAACTCAGGGTGAGCATGGACGGTGACCCCAGGACTGCTGCAGGGGGGAAACTCAGGGTGAGCATGGACGGTGACCCCAGGACTGCTGCAAGGCAGAAACTCGGGGCGAGCATGGACGGTGACCCCAGGACTGCTGCAGGGCAGACACTCAACATAAGAGCAGAGAGTGGCCACAGGGACTGTTGATAGACCCTGAATTTACACGGGCTTATATTGTTTCTAAAGCCTCCAGAGCGGGCAGCTTACTTGGGAGACATGTTCTTGCTCAGGAGATTGACAGGACAACATAAATAGACTCTTATCAAAAGGGCCAATGATATACTTTTTTGTTCTTTATCAGAAAGCCTCATGCTAAGCAGTACTCTATTTCTAAAAATTCAGACTACATTTGCTTGCTTGTTGTTTGCTTGTTTGTTTGTTTTTTTGAGTTGTTCATGCCATAGCACACATGTAGAGGTCAGAGGACAACTTTCAGGAGTCAGTTCTCTCCCATCACGTGAGTCTCAGGGACAGAACCCAGGTCATCAGGCTTGGCAGCAAGAGCCGCTGCCCACTGAGGCCTCTTGCCTGACCTCTGCTAGGCAATCGTCTTGTAAGTGTTAGGACACTTCCAACTGGTGACCTTCCAGGTTGTTCAGGAAGTCACACAGTCACTCCTCCTAGGCCAGAGTTAGAACTCAATTTACTCAAGGCTTGACTCTGACTTCTAGTCAAGGATTAAAGTTGTGTGTTTGTGTGTGTGTGTGTGTGTGCTTGTGTGAGTGTGTGTGTGCATGTGTGTGGTACATATGTGTGTGGTGTATGTGGTATATATGTATGTATGTGTGTGTGATGTATGATGTGTGCATGTATGGTGTGTGCATGTATGTGTGGTACATGTGTGTGTGGTATATGTGGTATATATGCATGTATGTGTGTGTGATGTATGGTGTGTGCATGTATGTGTGGTACATGTGTGTTACGTGTGTGTGTGTGTGTGTGTGTGTGTGTGTGTGTGTGTGTGCCTTATGCAAGTATGAAGGTCAGAGGATAAATTTTCGGGAGCCAGTTCTCTTCTTCCACCTCATTTTGAAGTGGGGTCTCTCTTGTTTCTGCCACTGTGCTGTGTGTTCCAGGCTGCTGATAGTCCTCCTGGCTCTGCCTCCCATCTTGGGCTGTTAGTATTATGAATGTGTGCCACCACATGGCTTCTTATACGGGGTCTGCAGCTTGAACTCACGTCCTCACGTATGCATGACAGGCACCTTATCCACTGAGCCATCCCTTGGCCCCACCTGACTAGTAGAGAGTCCTAAAGTTCTAGTCCCGAGTTTCATAAGCTGCTGACTGAACTGCAGCCCGAATGCCCCTGAATCCTGCTAACATCTAACATACTTCCTAGCCATCCAACTACTTGACTTTGCCGGGTGTGTCTGTGTCTATGGGCACAGAGTTGGCCATGCAGAAGGTTCCCATTCAATACCCAAGGGGGAAATGAACATCTGATAGGCACCTGGAGGCCCCACTGCATTTGCAGACAGGGTGAAGGAAGTGGGTGAAGTAGGATCCCACCCATCAGGGTGTGGTTGAGAGTCAACCTGGAAGGAAGCTGCAGGGCTCCAACCCTGGCTGTGTCCTGCTTCCCCAGGGGAGGGCCTGTCCTGTTCCAAGTCTCACCTCTGACCTTATCGTATGATGACAGCAGTTGACTGTCATTGTCAGAGATTGTCAACTGTGCATGTCCAACTAGGTTAGCAGAGCCTGCCCCAAGGGTGAAGAGGCCACTGTGGTCAGTGTTGGGGACGTTGGTGGTGGAGTTGAGGCTGTCCTCTGATTTTGATGGGCTGTGTATCCTGTGGAAAAAAGGACTGGCTCACACAAAGGCTCTGTGCTGATTATTCTGTATTGGAGACCCAGCTGAGGCTGTGAAGGGGAGGTGGCTGGCTGGGGCTGGGGTTTACATCTAATTCTAAGTGCATAGAGAAACCTTTCCAGGGTCTGAAAAAGAGGCACTCCAGGGTCTAATTTGCATTTTAAATAAATCCCTCTGGCTGCTGCATGGAGAATGAATTAGAGAGACTGATGGGGTCTGAGACCTTATTAGGGGGACAGCAGTCTCTAGCAGCCCCAGTGCCCACTGGGAGCAGGTAGAGTGCTGTGCTCAGGGCACACAAGCTCACTTCCACACACCGTGTGCTCTGCCCGTAGACCTGGGGAGAGGTGTCTGGACATTAAGTGGGAAGAGCTATGGGGTGGGAAGGAGTCTCAGTGTGCCCCTCCAGAATGCTGCAAAGAAAGGGGGGGGATGAAAAAGAATAGCCCAGCCCCACCCCACCCCCATCCGGCTTACAGCCAGCTCAATACTACTATGTTGTTCAGAGCATTGTTGAGAGCCATGACTGTGAGCTCATTTGGACAGTGGAGGGATGAGGGTGCAAAGAAGGTATGGTAGATAGACCCAGTTCAAAGGAGGCTTGCATACCCACCCATCACTTGAATGCCATGATTTTTCTAGGCCAGACCAGTTAGCACTGGGTGTTTGCTAGAGGTGGAAATTTGTGTGGTTTCTATGACCACAGAGGATGTCAGCTTATTAAGAAAATAATAAAAACCATAGACCATGGTGGCACAGGTGGGTCATGATGGCACCAGAAGCCAGCCACAGGGCAAGTTCAGGCTTTTCAGAGGACAGGAATTAAACGAGAAATCAAGACCATCTTTACTGAGGTGTGCATAAAGGACTGAGGCCAAGAAGATGGCTTTCCCTGGTTATGGGACGGCCTGTGGTTATACTTGGATATGGAAAAGTTTGGTGTGTTCCAGCCAAGAGATGTGCCTTTCCTATGGTAGTTCTGCACCGTGTTGAGACGCTGGGACAGTAGAATCATAAAGGCAACAGGGCCAGGCTGCGGAAATCCTTAGGAGTCCAGAATTAGGCCGATGGCCTGAGGGTCTGGCTCTGATGAGAACGGAGCAGAGAGTGAAGAGATGGAGGGACGAGAAAACACAGTCCTACCACAAACAGAGTCCCCGGGGTGGACATTGGGAGTAATGCAACCAGCAACAGGAGGACTTGGTCATGGTCGAAAAGCACAAGGTCCGAAATGTCCTAAATGTCTTAAGTCCCACACTTAGAGATGTTAGCAACAGCAGTAGAAGCAACCGATACTACAACAGAAGCTAGAGACAATTAGTTGAAGGACAGCCAAGCACTGTAGCAGGAGCCTTTAATCCCAGCACTCAGGAGGTAGAGACCAGTGGTTCACTGAGTCAGAGGTCAACCTAGTCTACACAGTGAGTTCCAGGGTGGCCAGGGTATGTAGAGAGGCCCTGTCTCAAAGCACCAGAAGGAAAAAGGAAAGTTGGAGAATGTCAAAAAGAGCCAAAGTGGTGCTGGATGACAAACCAGGCTTTGGGCAAAAAAGTAAGAATTCCTTCTCATCCCCTGCGTACATCGGAATCTCCTCGCTTCAATATTCTCAGTCCGACGAAGAGGGGGAGAGATATTTTATTCTTCTCTGTTCAGAGCTGCCTCCCAGAAGCCCCTTCCTTCACTGACAGTAGGGAGCAGTGGGCAGGGCGAGTGATTCATCGAGGGCCAGGTCTGGGGCTCCTTGGTTCCTGCGGTAGCTCAGAGCTTGTGCTTAAGCAGGGTGTGTTTATCCCTAAGGTCTGGATCGACATTTTTCTTTTAAGTCCAAAGGCCTTTTACAAATCCCAGCCTAAAACAACAACTGGATTGCATTTCTGAGGAGGAAGGGGTGGGGGAGAAGGCAGAGAAGAAACTGAGAGAACCTTTCCACTCCCCCACCCGCCCTCCACCCCGCCCGCTAATGATCTGGGATGGAGTTTGAGCAATAAAAACACAACAGGGTGTTTAAGTGGGGTGATCTGCAAGGCCCAGCCCCCGGAGGGCCTGGGAAAAGGAGAAGAATCAGTTTATGGAGAAATAACAGACCTTTCTTTGTGGGCTGCATTTAGTAGTGGGAACCCAGCTGCTCTGGGGAAGAGGATTGGGAGGAACACCCTGTGACCGCACAGGGGATGTACCCTGGCCTTTCTGATGGGAGCCATACTTCTCCCCTGGGGATGCATCTCCAGTGATAGATGCCATCAAGGGATGGTTGGGCTGATCACTGTGTGTGAGGCAGCCTGGTAGAATGGAGGCAGCCTGAAGGAGGAGCCCCAGATACTGGTGTCTTTGCAGAGAGTCACGGAGAACTCTGATGGACTTGGCTGGGAGAAAGGGAGCCTATCTGGCTATTTGCATAGCTTTTTATGGGGTAGACATTTAGAGACAGTGGTTCCTATGAAAGGCAACTGGCTGGGCGTCTTCTGAGGTCTGTTGGGGAGGGAAGCCTGAGGAAGGCTCTTCAGATCCCTCTCTGCCCAATGTGGGAGTCCAAAAGTGGCAGGTTCTTTCCAGATGAGCTCTACCTTCAGGCTAGGAAGCTGATTCCTAGCCCCCGTTCTAAAAGGAACTAGTTTTGGGATCTGCACTCTGTCCCTTGGTCTCTCTGGATTTTTTATGTGCCTTCTCTGTGGGTTACCTCCTGTGACAATTGGACCCTAACTGAGAAGCTTAAAGCAATACAAATGCACACAAATGCAGTCTCAACCCATGAGGCCCAAAGTTGCCGACAAGGCAGGAGGGACACAGTCCTCCTGACAGCTCAGGAGAGAGGTCTCCCTGCCTGCCCCTGCTGCTGAGGTGTCGCTGGCCACCCTGGACATTGGTTCCTCAGGCTGAGGCTGCCTTGTCTAATCTGAAAGCCCTTCCCCTGTGCACCCTCATCTGTTTTTAAGGACACAGACATGGGACCTGGCATGACCTCATCCTGCTAGCTACATCAGCAGATGTTTTCCAAATAAGGCCATGTTCAGAGTTTGTGGATGATGAGCATTTCAAGGGGATGCTGTTCAGTCCAACACACCTTCCTTCTGCACACCACCGCTTGTACCTTACAAAGCTGAATGTTTGTAGTTCGCTGACAATTAGTAAGTGCCTGTTGGATAGCAAGTTCAGGGATGAGCCCTGTCACAGGGAAAGAGATGCTCTCCTGGGTTTTCAAGCTTCACTCATAATTAGCTGCTGTTAGTGAGCTATATTTATGTGCAGCCTGTCAGAAGGAAGCAGGGACTCTTCCCAAGATTCATCTCTCCTGCACAACAACACCTGTGGCCTTTGCCTCGACAACTCAAACTTGCTCAGATGTCTTAAATAGTGAAAGCTCTCTCTTACCCTCTCCCTTTCTGTCTCCGTCTCTGTCTATCTCTGTGTCTGTCCTTCAATCTCCCCCCCTCTTTGTCTCTATCTCTGTCTCTCTGTCTATCTATCTGTCTGTCTGTCCTCTCTCCCTCCCATGTTGTCTCTGTCTCTATCTGTTTCTCTCTCTTTCTCTCTCCTCTCTTTCTGTGTGTGTGTGTCTGTCTTTCTCTCTCCCTCCCACCTGCTTCTCTCTGTGTGTCTGTCTCTGTCTCTCTTTCTGTTTGTCCTCTCTCCCTGTCCTTCCTCCATCTCTGTCTTTGTCTCGTTGTCTGTCTCTGTCCCTCTCCCTTTCCCCTCTCTCTGTCTCTGTCTCTCTGTGCATGCCCATGTGTATGTGAACACACACACACACACACACACACACACACACACACACACCCCAATATGAGTGCACTGATTCATGTTAAAGAACACTAAAGGTTCTCATGAATACAGTCATCATGTCTGAAGCAAGGTCAGTCAATGGCATTAGGCTATGTTTTCTGGTCAGAGAACCACAAGGATCCTTCACTCTGCCTTCTTGGCACTGGGATTATAAGCACATGCTACCACACCTGGCAGTTTTAAATGGGTACCGAGGCCCAAACTTGGGGCCTTGATCTTGCAAAGCAAAACCCTTTACTGACCAAGTCCTTCCCCAGCACCCCCAACTCTACATTTAAGGTCACCCATGTCCATATAATAATCTAACTCACCATGGGGCAGAATGCCTCTAGTTCTAGCAACCTTCTTCAACAATTGCTGGAACTTTGGCCAAATAATCTAAGAAGTCCTTGGCAGAATTGAGTCAAGTGTGATGTGAGGCTGGCAATGGTCCCTTGTGATTTGACTTACTAGTATGACTCAAACCCCGTTCATTCAGATGGTTCTGGAGTTGCCTGGATGAATTGCTGGTAGAGTATATTTAGCTGGTGGACTCTTGGGTAGTGTACAAGGTGTGTGCTTAAAACGTGGGTTTGTTTTGAAGTCATTTGAAAGAAAAACATGTAATAAAGAATAGTGTGCTGGCTGGATGCTGGAGATGGAGGGGGCAGTTGATATGCAGCTGGGTGCAGGTGGGATGCAGCTGTGTGCAGGTGGGATGCAGTTGTGTGCAGGTGGGATGTAGCTGGGTACAGGTGGCATGCAGCTGGGTGCAGGTGGGGTGCAGAGGTGTGGCTTCTGCAAACAAGATGAAGGACAGCTGAAGGCTGGGCCTTCTACTCCCAACATTAGCTATTAGGGTCAGAACTTGGCTCCTGGCAACCCTAGCAAGTTCAGCTAAGTCACCCAGCTCCAATAGGCCAATTAAACAGACACATAATAGTGCAAGGCACAGAACGATTTATTTAATGGGGCCACATTGGGAAGAGGACCAATGACTCTCCTAGGTGCATTCTCAGGGTCCTGACATGAACTTTTGGCTTTAAAAAAAGGCAAGACATGCACATATCTTGCTCCACTCACCTTGGTCACTGACCCATCATCATCTCAATGCCAGTCTCTACCACGAAATAGTCTAAGAAGTTGTCAGAATGTGTAAAGTCTGGGAGACCTGAGACAGGCTTGCCCCTCAGTTGACACCAAGTGGCTTTTTCCTTCTTCCAGCATGATGGTCCTCAGGAATTTCAGTTTCTTGGGGTCCATTGTTTCAGTAACAACTAAGGGAAGGACCCAAGTGTCTCCCCAGAATCTTCTCATCCCTGCAGAACAGTTACAGATTTACATTTTACTCCTGAGCTCAAATCTCTGCTGTGTCGCTTATGCAACTTGTCCAGCATCTGGCGTGGGAAGCACCCTAGGCTTCTCTGACCTAGTTGGATGTTAACGCCAAATCCCAGGTAGGACGTGGGGGCAGACACAAGCCCCAGTACTTGAGAGAGGGGCCATGCAGAGCTGGCCGGATTCCAGGACTGGAGAGGTTCCCTTGGATTCTTGCTCTGTGTCAGGGTATAGCTCTAGGAGGTAACCACATGTGATCCCAAGATGGGAACATGTCCTGAAGAAGACACTGTCCCAATCATCCAGGGAGCTGTATCTGACTCCTCCCATGAGTGTGTGTGTGTGTGTGTGTGTGTGTGTGTGTGTGTGTGTGTGTGTGTGTACATCAGTGTAGGCAGAAGGGTGCCGTGGTACAGTATAAAGGTCAGAAGACAGCTTCCAGTGTTTGGTTTGCCCTGTACCTTGGTTGACCAGGCTGGCTGACCTGTGAGTTCCTGGAGATGCTGTCTCTGTCTTCCCTGTGACTGCAGAGACTACAGGTACACACTACCATTCCTAGCTCTACCAGGGAACTAGTTTTCTGGAGAACCGTCTCAGGCCTTCATGGTCACATGTCTTACACACATGATAATCAATGTCTGAGGAGATCGCAATCTCTCCATCCTGAGCATCTCCCCGGTCATTAATTCTGCTTGTTTTTAGGCTCCAGTTATGTACCAGGTGCTTCACATGAATGGTCCTTTCTCTTGTACCATCCCTCTGAGGAAAGTGATATTACTATTTTATAACCTAAGGCATTGAGGCTCGGAGAGGTAAAGTAAGCTGAACAAGGCAATGCAGCTAGGAGGAGGAGGGGAAGGGGGAGGGGGAGGGGGAGGGGAAGGAAGGGGAGAGAGAGGGGGAAGGGAAGGAAGGGGAGAGAGGGGGGAGGGAAGGAAGGGGAGGGGAGCAAGGAACAAATCAGAAGCCTGTGTCGTCTTTCTCTAGCACTTGCCCCAGTGGGCTTCCAGAATCTCAGTTCACAGGCTGCTGTGGCACTGGGCAAGAGTCAGGAAACTGACAAGAAGCTTCTAGCCCCTATGTAAAGAAAGCTCTCCCCCAAGAAGAGAGCTCCAGGGAAGGGTGCCCCTGGGATCTCAATCACCCCCCCATTCTTGTAAGACGTGTAGAGATACCACTGAACCCCAGTGTTCCCTTTCATCCAAGGCACAGGGTGAGTGTTGATATTCAAATTCATTCTCCCGAAGGCCTAAGGATAGGGGGCTGCAATCTTGTAGGATTAGAAGGCAATTTGAACATGAAATTGCTCCCTGGGGTCTGCTCTCTGTGGGGAGGGAGTGGGATTTGACATTTCTTGGAACTGATATCCCTGCTCCCCAGTGGCTCTATGGATTTTCGAGCAGCCTCTAGTCCCATCTCCTCTCCATGGTGTGTGTTAGCTGCCCACTTCCCTGTTTATATGAGACTTGTGGTTCCTCACAGACTTTGGAAAATAGGCTTTTCTGGCTGAACATCTTTATCTCTTATAGTTTATCGGATAGCCTTCTCCTTAAGGGGACTGGGAGTTGAAGTGAGGGTCTTACACATACTCGAAGCACCATATTGCTCAACTGTCTCTCCTTCATTTTAAGATGTCATTTTAAGTGCATGGGTGTTTTGCCTGCTTGTATGTCTGTGTGCCCTATGTGTGCAGTGCTCACAGACTTCAGAAGAGGACATCCCCTGGAACTAGACTTACAGATGGTTGTGAGCCAACATGTGGGTGCTGAGAGTTGAACCTGGGTCCTCTATAAGAGTAGACAGTGTTCTTAACCACTGGACTATGTCTCCAACCCCCCTTTCACCTTGTTTCATTAATTCTTTTATCATTGTGTGTGAGAGATATGTGTGTGCACCTGGGCCCAGACATGGGTGCGGAGGTCGGAGGATAGCTTTGTGGAATTGGCTCTCTTCTCCCACCTTTTTGTGGGTTCTGGGGGTTAAACTCAGGCTGTCAAGCTTCTGTGGTAAATGCCTCTACAGGCTGAGCCGTCTCACTAGCCCATTTCATTTTGAAAGAACAGGCGGATGTGTGCCCCATTGTCGTTTCTTAATATTACCCAGCAGGCATTTATAATTAAAGAATTTGGCTAATATCTGTCTCATCCCAAATAATAATAGGCTTCCAGTTGTACAAACGGAGCTGGAACTCTTTCATCGTCTTCTTCCATAATTAGAATTTTAAACGTGTGCATGTACTTCATTCTGCATCCCACCCCCACTGCTACTCCATCCCCAGACATGATCTGATGTTTGACTTTTTTTTTCTTCTGCCTCTCTGAGGCCACTGGAGCCATTCAATGACTGTGAGAAGGAGGGGGAGGAAAGATGTATTCTGCACTGAGCCCTGAGGGCTATGCACAGTGACCTTTCTGGCAATGAACTCCACAGCCTGTGTTGTATCTCTGCCCTTTCAGAACATCTGAACTACTTGTCCAGTGGACAGTCACAGGAGGGTTTGCTTGGGTCTCCAGCATCAGTGTCACTGACGATACTGCCCTGGTGAAGCCCAAAGTCTCAGTAAGAGAATTAAAGGGACAGCTAGGGTGACATCTGTCCTGTCTCAGTGCCTTGTCCTTCTTGACCCCCAGCACAAACAGGCTTAGACACCAGCCTTGGATTGCTCTGGGTTAGAGGGAGAAATGTCATCAAAGAAAGTCTCAAAGATCATACCAGGGAAGCCGCCAAGCTGGGAGCATCTGCTGTGCTCCATCCCCACCCCAGAACCAGGCTGGTCACAAAGCTAGGATAAAGAACATAGGCTTTGTACACTGTAGACCTGGGTTCGAATCCAAGCCTGGCTACTTCCTGAATGTGTGCTCTTGGTTCCCTGCCAGAGTTACAGTGACAACGACGACATGAGCCTGAGCTGTTGTGTTCAGTGAGGTCCCAGCAATCTAACAGGATGCTCTGCTTCTCTCCTCCATAGTTAGGATATTTCCCATATCCGATGCACTGTAGCCTCTGTGATTAATTAACTAATGGGCTTCTCTGCTCTCCAGTCAGTGGTGCATGAACAGTCTCAGGGGAGGCCACGGGCATGTAGAATGCAGGGTGGGATGGGAGAGCTTCGGTGACAGTGGGTCCCATCTTCCTTGGGCAACACTACCTTTAGGGCAGCCTTAATGACAGCTCCTTCCTCAGGCCTGGCAGAGCTAAATCAGGGTTTGGAAGGTAGGATCTGCCTTTAGAAGAGGTGGAGGGATAGTTTGGTCTAATCCCAAATCATTTTAGAGAACGGTATGTGTCAGGGTGGGTGGGGGGGTGGGGTAATGTTTAAGACAGAGTTTCTCTGTGCTGCTCTGGCTGTCCTGGAACTCACCCTGTAAACCAGGCTGGCTCAAACTCAGAGATCTGTCCGGCTTTGCCTCCTCAGTGCTGGGATTAAAGGCATGTACCACCGCCACCAGGCTTAATACAGATCTCCTTCCACCCTCGCTGGCCCTCTGTGTGTGTGGGATCCATTCCCATCCACAAGTGGGAAAAAGAACAAGACACTAAGACATGAAAATAAAAGTCAGGGCCCGGAGAGGCTGGGAACAGGACCCTGGAGACAAAGCCTTCAGAATTCCAAACTGCACAATGTAGCAGAAGTGTTTTTTCAAAGGAAACCCAAAATAGAAAGCAGACAAAAGTCAGAAGGGCCTCCACGGTGGTTTGATTCTTCATTGTTTGGTGGGGAACTCAGCATTATTGGGCCATCTCTTAGAGCGCCAGGGCGGAGGCCCCAGGATTCATTTCCTTTACCAGTAAAACTGTTCCAAAGCTGGGATATACATCTGCAGCCACTGCCAACTCCTCCAGCAGATGTTTCCCAAAGCAAGACCACTATCAGCTCCCACCACACTGTGGGTCTGCTTTGTGCATGCACTATGCCTGGATTAGCATTGTGGCTTCAGAGAAGGGCCAGCTAGGGGGACCAATCCCATAAGAGCTGGTGGCAGAATCATTCGTTCATTTTCCTGTTCAGTTATTCATTTGTCCATCCACTCATTATTCATTCTCATTTGCGCATTCATTAATTCATCCGTGCGCCCATTCATTCATGTGTGCCATTTATTCATTCTTTCATTCATATGGCCATTCATTCCGTTGTCAGCTCATTCACTCATTCACGTGCTCATCCAATCCACTCATTCATTAATTCATGTGCCCTTTCATCCCTGTGCCTATTCATTCATGCGTTCTCTCATTCGTGAGCCCATTCACTCACTCATGTGCCCATTCATTCACGTGTGCACCCGTTCATCTGTGCAGCTGTTCATTCATCCATGTGGGCATCCATTCATCTGTCAGTAACTCCCCGATTCGCTGTAGCTTATATGTCTGCCTCAAGGACAAGCCATAAACAGGTTTACAGGGTCCAGCTTTTTAAGAGGCTCTCTCTCTGGTTAGGAAGGAAGTCTGTACCCTAAGGAGGATCACTCAGGGAATGAGTCAGCAATAAGCCACCGCTGCCAGAATACCTGTCTCCCCCTACTCTTGCCCGTTTCTCTGCCTTTGTGGTGAATTCTGCTAGCAAGTCAAGAGCTGAGTGGTCCCAGTGGCTGTCCCCTTAGGTGTGGGGAGTGGGCAAGAGTCTGGCAGCATGGCCACCCAACAGCTAGCTGTTACTTCCTCCTTATGCCATTTTAGCTCAGTCTTGTCTTGAACAGAAGGGTGCTGGATTAGTGGTGGGTCTTGGCTGGACTACAGGTGAGCGTAAGGGTAAGAAGCCTATGGTCAGACAGACACTGGTGCTAGGCCAGTGTGAGCCCTGCAGGAGGGCTTCTGGGGTGAAACCTCCCCCAAGAAAGCATATCCTGGAGTGGGTATCCCAGGGCTGCCCTGGCTTCTGTTATGAACAGATCAGCCTGCTGGAAAAGCTACCTGGGTGTGCCCAAGGGCCACACTGGGTCTCAGCTTGAGCCCTACTGTCTGCTAGCATTGTGCGTTTGAGTGAGTCCCTCAGTCTTTCTTTCTCAGAGTGACATCACCAACAAAATCATCCCGCTTAACAAAAGCCCCCAGAGCCAGTGGCTCCTCGCAGCTTTCATTCTCAGGGTCAGAGGCTGTAGGTCAGCTACCACCTAGCAGGGCTCGTTTAGAGTCCAGTTCTTGTCTCTTCCTATATCTTGTGCAACTCTAGTTTGAGTCTAAACTTTCTGGGACCTGAGATCTGTATCTCTTCTTAATATTCACCGGAGACTCGGGCTGAAGTGGCTTTCACTACTGAGACCTGTTCTCTTGTAGCTGTTGGCCAGCAGACAAGGGGCCTTGGTGTCCCTGACAGTGGATTCATCCTGCCTGAGCCCCATTGGCCAAAGTGAGTCATGTGGCCAAGTCAAGGTTGGGAAAGTGGACACTCTACTGAGTAACTAGGAGGTAGCAGACCATGACGGGTAAGCAGATAGGGCCTGGCATCTTAACTGGGTAATAAAGATGGCGAATTTCTAAGATAGTGGCTTCTTTTTTCACAAAGGTCTGGTGTGTGAGGTTATTTTTATATTTTAATGCGTTATCTGCGAGAGAAATCAAACCTAATCAAGACTCTTAGACCATATCGCTATGTGTAGACGTAGCGGGAGTATGAAGACAGTAGATTCAGGGACTGTGGCTTGCTGGGAAAGCACTTTGCATGGATGCTGACCCAGGCTTGTATTCCTGTCTGCACACTGTATTCCACAAAGGTATGGCCTTCTTCTGGTGTGCATCGCAGAGAGCAAAAAGTCCCTGGAGCAAAGCCCCACCCAGCTCCTGACCCTGACTCAGTCATTCACCGTAGTCCAGGTAATTTTCTCAGCATGGTTTCTCTGAATGTCTGCCCAACAGAGTCTACACAGGTCACCATGGCTGCTTCTTCTGAACCTGGGAACATTGCGGACACCAAAGAGAAGCTTATAGCCAAGTTGACATCAGCTGACCAGGGAGGGGGAAGTGAGAGTTGATGGGGGCAAGCAGATGTTGGATCCTTTCCAGGCTGAGTGTTGACATCTGTCCCCTTTATCCTGAAACACTTTTTAGGTTAGGAGAGCAGGGTGCACCTGCCTTCGAGTCAGGATATCCCATTTTGCAAGTGTGATGTGACTGAGTCCTGTTGTTTAACTTGGCCAGGGCAGAAATGTCTGAATGACCGGAAAAGCCCTTTCCTAAAGGAGTGCTGTCCTCACAGCCCTCCTGGGTCAGGCCTTGCTATTTCTATACATCCCTCAGGATAAGGCCCTCCCAGGCCTCTGACCCTTGCTTTCCTCTCTCTGCTCTGCAGTCACAGAGGGCTGGGGCCAGAGCTGCAGGATTTCCTGGCCCTGCCCACTAGCTGCTAAGAATTGGCAGGGTCCCACCACATTCTCCATGGTAGCCTCTGTTTCCCACTGGTCAGAGTGCGTGGGTGCCCCTGTGTTCTGCATCTGCCTAAGACCTAAGTCTCTAGTGTTCTCTTATTGGAAGCAAGAAGGCAGTCCAGCCCACAGGTAGGAAGAACAAGGAAGAATTGAAGTACCCTAGTTTCTCTTACCTCTTCTCCCTAGTAGCTCCCCAGGACCACCAATGTCTGCTTCTTATCTTTGCATAGCAAAGAAGAGGGCTGATATTGACTTTCTCTTTCTGGACCAGATACTGTGTAGCAAATTACTCCTTTGAAATAATACCAGATGATACAAGGTATCTGAGATCAGCTTATGACATTTTTGGAAGAGAACCCCAGGCCTAGAAAAAGGCTAAGAACTGGGACTGATTTTCAGGAACCTCCAAGTGGTCCAGATGACCTCTCCCATCTGTCCAGACCATGTTGTCACAGAGGTAGGCTGGACAGGCCTCTGGGGAGAAGGCATCTCTTTACTCCAGGTGTGGGAATCATCCGGAACCTTTTCTCATCCTTAAACCATCGGTGCAGGGTGGTATCTAGATGTGCATTTAGATGTGAGGGGCATTCTCTCCTTCTGAGGCCCTTTCTTCAGAGCCCCTTCATGGGGCTTCACAGGCCTGGGCTCTCTGTCGGGGCTGATCTGGAACAGTTAACCTGAGTCAAGGCAGGTGTGTAAGTCTTTGCTGTATCTTTGAGCTTCTAGTCTAAGTCTGAACTTCAGTGCAGACAAGATTCTTGTGGTGCTAATTAGAGAGGAAGGTGGGGCGGGGACTACAGGGACTCTGGGGAGTGGGGACTAGGGACAGAAAAAATTGCTATACATCATGCCAATTTCAGGGGCCTGGCCCCACATATGTACATATGAGTGGTGTGTGTGTGTGTGTGTGTGTGTGTGTGTGTGTGTGTGTGTGATATGTTCTTTAAAACTGCTAATTGCCAGGGTGAAAATATTTTCACACATCAGCTCTTGGGGAGAATGTCATTGAGGAACACACTGGCAGCCTGGTAGAAGTCAAACGGTTGCAGCCAACATGGAAGTCCTAATTAATAGTTGTTCCCGCAGCTCTTGGGCACGGCAGCGGAAGTAATTATCATGATTTAATTGACTTTTCTCCCCTCTGTTATGCACTCTGCTTTTCCCATTTTCTTGAGCTGGAAAGATTTTATTTCCCCCTCCCTCTCTCTTTTTCCCATCATGCTTAGTTTCTCACACCTGCACTCTGTCAACTCTTATTAAACCGAGTACCATGACAGCTCAGATCTTTATGTCACAGAGAAGTCTGTAACATGAAGTCTGATCAATGACTCAATTTTTACAAACATTGGTTTTGTAGAGGTGTGTTGTGACCCGGCGGTAGTGTGATCCCTGGGTAAGAGAATCGTTTCTCTCAAAGGTTGGTTCTTAGGGATTACAAGGGGTATAAGGCCACCTGCCCTTCCGACAACCAAGAGAGGTGGCTCTTGAGGTATCACAAGGGTCCCAGGGATTCCTAGAGAAAAAAAATATGTGGCACCCTCTGAGCTCCTGGAGCTGAAAGGTGGGACCCGCCTATGGCCAGCATCCTTTACTGACTTGTTACCTTCTCAGCTCAGGCTGGCTTTACCCCTCTTAACCTTCACTCTGCCCCACCTGGTGATGAGGCCCTGCCTCCCAGGTCAGCCTGAATGCCTCTTACAGGCAGGTTGACATCAGACTGAGCTTTATGCTTCCTAGGTCAAGGACGAGCCCCCGGGGCCAGCTCTGCAACTTGGTCCCAGCCTTGGTGCTTGGTTCCCATCTCCTGGCCCACCATCTGCTTCTCAGAAGCCTGGACAGTTCATTAAAAAATCTGTGAGAGGCCAGCATAGCACACACCGCCTAGATGGCTTGGGTCTACATCCTGATCTGACCACCTACTTGCTGTTCAAGTTACTGGACAAGCTACTTAAATTGTCTGGGCCCAGGAATTCTCATTTAATCTGTAACATTGCCTACTTACTAATATTGTTACGAAGGACAGATTGATCCGATCTTAGGGCACAGATACATATGGTAAGTTTTTAGGTTTTAAGGTGCAGGGGGATAGGTAAGGCAGCTCCTGATGTCTAATAAAGCAAAAGAGAATACTGTGGAACCATAGAAACTGAAGCCAGAGAGGTCTGCCTCTGCCTTTCAGCCATACACAGGGATGTTGAAGTGCAGGAGACAGCAGGTAACCTTTTGGAAAGTCAAATAATATTGGCCGATACTATACTGGACTATTTCTCATGGAGCCAAATTCGGGACCAAGGCATTTTCTTGGGTCTCACTGGAGATTATTGAGAGCTTAATTTTTAATTAGAACATTATAGATAATAATAAAGCCAGCAGAAGAGATGCTGAGTAGGACCTGCTCTCTCCCTTGTCCCTGCTTGGGAATTGAGACAGGCTTAAATAAATGTGTGTGTGTGTGTGTGTGTGTGTGTGTGTGTGTGTGTGTGAGTGTGTGTGTGTGTGTGTGTATGTGCATGTGTGGTTTTCAAGCAACAGGATGCTTGCTAATTAGCCAAGCCCTTTTAGACAGACACTGGGTTTCTCTGAGCCTCGGTTTTCTCATCTGACAGAGTTACACCCACTACCCACCGGGACTCAAAGCTTCTCCAGGCTGGAAATGGTTTCCTCATCTTCATCTCTAACACAAACATTACCTAGGCTGCTGCTGTGTGGACGGGCTCGCTATGTGGGCGGGCTGCTGAGAGCTGTGCCCATTCCAGCAAGGTGAGGTTTTAATGTCACTTCCAAAATCTAGTTGACATGAGTTATGCCATCATGGGATGAAGAGATAGCCTTTAATAATATGTGATGGGGTACAGCGGATGCAATTCCATGGGCAGAGTGCACACCAGTGTCCAATTCCCAGAACCACAGACACCTGGTATAGTAGTGGTGTCCAACTGAAATCCTAGTGTTTGTGTGTAGAGCAAGAAGATCCGGATCCTTCATCCTTGGGCTACACAGAGAGATATAAACTAGCCTGAGCTAAAACAACAGGCCAAACAAACAAAAACCAAGAAAAAACGAGGAAAGAAAAGAAAAGAAAGAGAGAGAGAGAAGCAAGGAAGTGGTCAGTTGGGAAGGGTTCTGTCCTCGAGGATTGGCCAGTGGTGTTGTGGAGAGTAAGTTTGTCACCACAGGCCAGGACTCAGCACCTTCTCTGCCTTGTGAGCTCTCTTTCTTTCTGCCTTTCTCCACAGGATGGTGCATCATGAAGGTCCTCACCAGATAAAAAGTAATTTCTTTATAAACACTGAGTCTACAGTCTTTTGTTAGCAGAGGCAGTATTCAGACTACAGAACTGTGGTTATCCCTCCCCCACACACTTGTAGGAGACTCCTCTTTTCATGCTTGAGGTAACCTGTGGTTAAAGATATAAAATAGAAAATTCTGGAGATAAACATTTCACAAGCTTTATACTGTGTATCATTCTGAACACTGGGATAAAGTCTTGCACCGTCCCCAGTCCATCCTATCCAGAGTACAGGGATCAGCTCCCTGTCCAGTGTATCACAATGGATGCACTCCCTCGCAATAGACACTTAGTAGCTATTCCAGTTTTCAAGTGAACTGTTGTGCCTCAGTTTATTTTTAAGCATTTCTTATTTCTTAGCAATGTTCCCCCTTCCAAAGCTCTGACCCTGCTGCCAACTCAGACACACAAAAGAGAAACATTGAAGTGTTTCCTTTGCAAAGCAACCTAGCAAAATGAGATTCTGAGAGAAGCCATGTTCACATACTTTTATTAAGTATATTGCTATGATTGTGCTATTTCATTTTCAGTTGTCTTGCCAACCTCTGTACCAAGTATATATACATATATACATACACACATACACATATATGAAAATATAGGACTCAGGTATCTTCCAGGCTTGTTGAAGGGTATCCCTCCATGAACAAGGGAGCTCCACTTAAAGAACTGAGCATGTGGGGAATCAAGATCTTCCTCACCATGATCATATTATAGGAGGGAGGCCAGACTCTCTTCCACAGGTGAGGAAGAGAGTGCACTGGACTGGAAGCAAATTCCTCTTGGAAGCATGTAAGACAGGCAGGAAACAGTGCCTTGTGGGTATGTGTGCATGTGGAGAGAAAGTGATGGATGCTTCAAAATTTGTATGGGTTGAGGAGAGAGGGACAAGAAGCAGATGTGCAGGTCATATTTTAAGATTTCCCACCTGAGGTCTCTGGATTGCTGGGGCTCCCTCAGTGTCAGGGCCTTCCCCAGCTTTCTGGAAAATGTGCATGAGGTAACTGTAAAGGGTGCAGGTCTCAAGAGTCTCCATGGTTTAGCCTGCTGCTAGTTTCTCAGTCAGCAACAGGGCTGTGGAAGGCTGGTGGCATTTCCCATATAGTTTAGAGCCTGGATTCCCACCCCTACCCTCTCCACCCATATACACTCATGGTTCCCAAGGTCACCACAGAGGAAGCAAGAGTCCTAGAGAGGACCCTTCTGTTCCCTAATAAAACAAAGCTTAAGGATATTCCTATTGAAGTGTCCCCCCGTGGGTGCAAAGCATCCTGGGAGATGTAGTTCTTGACTGGGTAGCCCCTTTCTTTAGAAGGGGCACAGTAGTGTTGTGCCGATGGTAGGTCAGTTGGTCTTTTGAGCTTTGAACCTTTTTCTGTGGTGCTTCCCTAGAGTCTTAAGAGAGGACCTGTCTTGGGGTGAGGATAGCCTTAAGACCAGGACACAAGAGAGATAAGTTGTAGATCTGGCTTTGGCTTCTCCATTTATCTCATTTCTTGGCTCACTGGACCTAGGAACCAAGGATTAAAGAACCTAGGTCTCTCATCAGTGGCAGAGCCAAGTTGGGCTACTTTGAACCCCCCTTCTACAACACCCCTCCTTATCTCTGCTGTGAGACATTGAGGCCTCTGCCTCAACTCACACCACAAATGCCTTCACCTAGGACTAATGCCAGAACTAGCAGAGTGTCTTCAACATTTGATGACCAAGAACTCACATGATCAAAGTTGCTGAAGGAGTGAAGAAAGAGAGGGAGTGGGTTGCCCTGCCCAGGGTCCCGTTCCTTCTGGAAGTGGAGGATCTGTGTGCCTCAGCTTGTGTGTTTAGGACCTATGCTGGAATTTTCTCTTAGCCTTCTACTAGGTATCAGTTCAAATAGAATCCTTTGTCTTGACACTGACCCACCCCCTCAAGCCTAGATCTATTTTCCACTCTACACCCAGCCTGGCTAACACCAATGAGGGCTTGGCTTTCCAGCCGAGTGACCCCAGGGTCTCAGACCTCCTGCATTCTTTGTCAGAAGGGGAGAGTTTGGCTCTGCCCCCCCACCCTCTGTCATTGTTTAAGGTCCAAATTTATTGGCCCTGGTTATTTATTTGGCAGGGTGATTTGTAGCTCACCTCCCCCATCCTTAGTTAATCAGTGGGCCTCTTTGCAGACCTTTGAGCACTGGCCATGGGGTTGGGGACAGAAGAAATCAAACTGTAACAGGAGCAAGCTGGGCAAGGTCCAAAAGAACATCAAAGAAGGGAACCAGCCCTCTGCTCCTTCCTTCCTGTACAGTAAGGGCCCCCTGTGACCTCTACACCCAGTGCCCTCGGTCTGGGTCTCTCGTGATACCAGTGAGGACAATGGGAGGAAGAAGAAAGCTCAACATTAAAAAAAAAAAAAAAAACAACCAAAAACAAGGTCCTCTGGCCTGTGCCTGGAACATCTCTCAGCTCAGCCTTAACAGGAATGAAGAGGAGGAAAGGGCCTCCTTGCCAGACACAGGGCCAGACACTCTGTGGCTAGAACCAGTTTTCTCTGTTACGTTTAAGGAATGGTCTGATCCCAAGAGATGGCTGAACTGGGGCAGGCTGCATACCTAGTGCTTCCCAAGGACCCTGTCATCATTTACCCATTCCTTCACCCATTTGTGCCATGGACATTAATTGGTACCAAGTGGATACCAAAGGTTTGCCAGTGCTTGGGGGAAAATTATCAGCCCTCCCTGTTCCCTGTCTGTTTCCCTAGAATGGATGCCAGTCACCCTTGTGCTTGGTGTGGTCACAGACTAGAGGCCCTGACCTTGATGGCTCCTGAATGTTTAACTGGGTGGCCCCAGAACCCAAAAAAGGAGACCAGTGGGTCCCTAACCAATGCATTCCTTGCTCCTGGTTGTGGAACTTTCCCGGGACACCTTCCAGCCAGGACTGGCTTCTGTTTCCCTTCACAAGTAGGACGAAGCCTGGGCCACTGGGTAGCCTGTGTCTGGGGCCTTCTAGCACTCTGATGGTTCAGCTCCTCCCCCACCCTCTTTTGCTCCTTGTATTTCTGAATTCTCAGCCACGTCATCGGATGGAAGCGAGTCAGGGTTGTTGTGCCGACCTGAGGTGGCTGAGCTATCAGGAGCCTCCTGCTAGTTAATGGTCTCATGGAAGTTCATCTGGTGATCATATGGGCCCTCCGTCACCTGCCGCCTGTGTTCTCACCCAAGGCTGTCATGGGTCTGACAGTAGGCCTTGAGTTACAGGCCTGGGCACTGTACTACTTTGCAGGCAGGACTGCCATGTCTCTTTGCCAGCAAACTTGCCAACACCTAGAAAGAATGGATCCCTTTATGCTGGCTCTGGTGACAGCCTCATCTTCTGTCCCTTGCTCTTTGGGTTAGGCTTTACCATCTCATTTGGTTCTCTGAGCCTTGGAGCCTGAATGTCTATGTCAGCCAGGAAGGGACACATCCCAGGATCAGTAGTCCCTAAAGACTCTACAAAGAGCCTGGGCAAGTTGTGGGGGAAGAAGGAAGAGGAGGCCTGGCCCCAAAAGAATGGCATGTCCAGGCTACAGGTGTCTCATGGGAAGATGGTGGTCCAGGCTACAGGTGTCTCATGGGAAGATGGTGGTCCAGGCTACAGGTGTCTCATGGGAAGATGGTGGTCCAGGCTACAGGTGTCTCATGGGAAGATGGTGGTCCAGGGCTTGGCTGCAGCAGAGATGGCCGATTCTTGTCCCCAGTCTGAGTACAGGTCATACTACCCTCCTGGCCCACTTGGAGTTTCTTTCCTTCCTTCCTTTCTTCCTACCTTCCTTTCTTCTTTCCTTCTATCTATCCCGTCTTCCCCTTCCCTTCCTCCTCCTCTTCTTCCTCTTCTCCTCCTCTTCCTCCTCCTCCTCCTTCTTTTCTTTCTTTGTTTTTGTTTTGTTTTGTTTTGAGACAGGATCTATGTATCCCTGACTGTCATGGAACTTACTTCAATAGACCAAGCTGGCCTTGAACTCACAGAGATGTATTTGCTTCTGCCCTCCCAAGCCCTGGGATAAATGGTATGCATTACCACATGAGCCCACTTGGGATTTTCAACCCTCTCAAGACACTCGCTTCTGTATACCATGCGTTTCCATCTGGGACGCTCACCTTCCTTCGATGGAAGGGATGCTGGGAGATAGAGATCAGGTCACATGGAGGGTGGCAGAGCAGGTGCTCTGCCCACCCTGTCATCTGGGTTGCAGGATCGATGGCAATTCTCCCTGTTTTAACAGGACTCAGTTTCCTAACGTGCAGAGGGGTCCTCAAGGCTTCTGCAGGCTGATGCCACTATAGGAGTCCCCAGTGCAATCAGCTCCATGGCAGAGCCTGGGAGGGGGCATTGTGGAGCAAGGAGGGCAGATAAAAACTGTCCTTGCAAGCTCTCCTGGGTCCAACACCACCCTCATCAGACACTGGTCAGCCGCCCTGGCTTCTGCCTTTCCACCTACATCCCATATCACACACTGTAACCTAGACAGGTCTTTTAAAACGTGCTTTCACTTTTAAATTGACTTTTAAAAACAGAGTTTTAGGTTTGCAATAACAAACAAAAAACAAAAAATGGTCAGAAAACAGTATTTCTCAGACACCTCTGAGCTAAGATAGCCGCTCCTCCATTCCTATTTTGTGTTCTTGTGGTGCGTTTGTTGATACACTGTTGTTAACTGGAGGTCATAGTTCACATTAGGGACCCTTGCCCTCCTTTGAATTGTAGATATCACTGGTTGCGAGAAATGTCAGGAGGCCACCACAGCTATATCACACAGCACCGTCTTTGCCTTCAACTTTTTCCTGCATTGTCTTTTATTTCTCCCTGCTGCCTCTGACTTCCTAGGCCCCTTCAGGAATATTGTGCAGCCGTAACTATACATCACATAAGCCTTTCAGACCAGCTCCTCCACCCAGAAGGTGGAGTTCCTCCATGTCTTTCTGGGCAAGGCAGCTCACTTTTATTGCTGGGTAGTATTTCACCGTATGAGCACAGCATGACTTAGTTGTCAACTCCCCTATCAAAGGTGGTTTTGAGAGTTTGGGCAATTATGAATAAAGCTATGGTAGGCTCTTGTGGGGAAATGAGGTTTTTAACTGCTTGAGTCTGTATTAAGGAGGGGCAGTTGTGGGGTTGGGGATTTAGCTCAGTGGTAGAGCGCTTGCCTAGCAAGCACAAGGCCCTGGGTTCTGTCCCCATCTCCGAAAAAAAGAAAAGAAAAAAAAAAATGGAGGGGCAGTTGTTAGGTGGCATGGGAAAGTAGTTGTACTATCTTCTGAAACAGCTGTGCCAGTTTCCTTGCCGCCAGCCATCGGTGAGCATTCTGGTTGCTCCACATTTTTACTAGCATTTGATATCATCTTTTTAAAAAAAAAAAGTAGTCATTTTAATAGGTGAGTTGTGGTGTCCTGTTGTATAACCCCAGATGACTGCATGTTCCCAGCTGGGGCATCAGTTTGGATTAGCCATGTGTCTGAGCATTCTGTGGTTCCCACTGTACTGAGAACCCTCACTCCGCTGATGGTACACGGAATGCTGTGAGATCCCACCCTGCCCACTCATCACCTCTCTGCCTTTTTTTCCCCTCCCCGACCCCATGCCACCCATACCAGCCTTCTCTGCTTGAACCCTAGAACACTGCTGGTCCTTTCTTACCTGGAAGCCTCACACAGGCTGTTCCCTCTGCCTGGAGTTTATCCAACCCCTTTCCCCGGGAGCCTCTTGCTTCTTCAGTGCTGAGCAGATCACCCTTCCCTGTGGGAACTACCTAAGTTCTCATTCTCCTCTCGGCATTGCTGTGCATGAGTCACATTGGTGTCGTGGACTTATTTGCTAGGTTAGCTGTGACGGAATTGTTTGTGGGGCTGGGGAACAGAGCGTAGTGGGCAGTGTTTGCCTAACACGCATAAATTCTACGTTCAACTCCAACATTTAAAAAACACAGTTATGGTGACGGGCAAATGTAATCTCAGGTTTCAAGAGGTCAAGGAAGGAATGTCAGAAACAAAAGTTCAAAGTCATCCTAGCTACATAATGAGTTCAAGGCCAGCCTGGGCTACACACCCTTCCTTAAAACATGATAATGGTAGTGGCTGTAATGGTATTTTGCAAGGGCCTTGAGGACAGGGACCTTGCTGGTTTGCTCATAATCTCCTCCAGTGTCTTTTCTGGCCCGTTACCAAGATGTTGCTTCATGTTATCAGCTACTCTGGGAATGAAAACCTGGAGAAAAAGGCAGGGAAACTCAGGAAGCTATGAGGCAGTGAGCAGCTTGCATAGAAACCAAACACACTCGCAGACCAGTAGCTAAGAGCATTTAAAACCTGGTCCCAGCAAATGTGAGCCACCAGGACACAGAGGAGACTGTGGTTCACCCCAGTGCATTCTCCATATTCTTGGAGGGATTATTTCCTGGCCACAGCAGCTGGAGTCACCTGGGCCTGGAGGGGACTGTAGTCCAACACACGCTCTATATCCTGGAAGGGATTAATCGTTGGTCCTCAGACTTTCGAGAACGGCTTTCCCTACTGTTCAACACTGCTGACCTGCTTCACAAGGCTTCACTGCTGACCCTGCACCTATGATGTGTTCTGCCAAGTAAGCTGGGGCCCAGTAGATGCTGGGTTTCAGCTCTGGCTTTGTGTAGGGAAACAGAGAGGTAGGAGGAGCCTCCTGGCAATCTCCGCCTGTCTCACTTCATCAAACCTGTTAAAAGGCATTCTCCTGCCTCAGAGACTAATGAAAATACTTGTGTGCCCAAAGTTTGGCATTCAAACCAAAGATACTGCCCAAAAAAGCACACTCACCTGGAGCTGTCCTTTTTTTTTTTTTTTTTCCAGAGCTGGGGACCTAACCCAGGGCCTTGTGCTTGCTAGGCAAGCGCTCTACCACTGAGCTAAATCCCCAACCCCCTGGAGCTGTCCTTATAGTTCCTTGACTCCAGTTTCCAATGCTAGGGAAACCCAGAACTTGGCCTTGAAGAAGTGTGCTGAGGGAACCAGATTCCATAACATGGTCCGCGAGTGCTCCCAGACCACTGGAGAAAGCTGGGTGGCCAGTGTGACTCAAAGCAAGGGTTTCAGAAGTGGTAGTGCAGAAGAGGTAGGGAAGAGGTAGGGAGGGAGCCAAGGCCGCCTAGTGGAATGGATGGTGAACCAGATACCGCCTGGGCGGGCGCCTGGCTTCTCACAGGCGTCTCCTTCAACCCCTGCCTCATGACTTAGCATCCCTGGTCTCTGTCAGACAAGGGCAGACAGGCAGAGATCATGCACCCCCTATTAAGGTTGGCACTCAGCCTCAGGCAAAGAGTGCACGAGAGGACCCAGGCAGGCTGCCTTGTCCTTCTTTCCGTTCAGTTCTGGTTCCCTGCACAACACCTGGCACAGCACATGCTGTAAGGGATGTGTGACCTCACCACATCCTCTGCACAGAGGGAAAGCTCTTTTCTGTGCTCAGCTGCACCCCTCCCCCCCATCATCATCCCCCTCTGCTGCTCTGCTGTTATCCATCCAGGTCCAGCACCTCCCTGCTCCACCCTTGCCAAAGCAGCTTCACAACCCTGATCTGCCTCTTTCCATGACAGCAACTGGAACATGGGCCTAGAGCAAAACAGCCATATTCCCCCTGAGCCAGCCGGTCCTAACCCAGGCAGACCCATTCCTCCTTCTGGCACCATCGTTCACTCAGAGAGAGGCCTCCTGGCTTCCCTCTTCTGATCTCACAGCCTGAGCTGCTGACCTGTCTCCTGTCCACCCTACTGCCCCTTGGCCCTTTGCCTCTGCTCTCGGGAGCCTGGGCCACTCTGGAGACACTTATCCATGTAACAGTCTTCAGATCCTGAGACAGGAAGAGCTAGGTGTCCTCAGTGTTCCCAGCACTGCAGTTTCCACTGATGCCCCCTTGGGAGGCTGCCAGAACAGTAAGGCTGTTCACTGCCTCTACTCCACCTTCCCTCTGCGGGGCCTTTCCTCACAGCCCCCTCCTCAGCAGTACACCTCTGCTCTTCCCCGCCTGCCTGCTTAACACTTCTGTGCTTAGAAGACGCCTCTTCCAGGAGGCCTGCCATCTACAACAGAATCACTCTCCAACTTGAGCTCCAAAGCCGGGCCTTGTTTGTTTGTTTGTTTGTTTGTTTTCGTTCATTTATTCACTTATTTATATGTATATAGGTGTTTTACCTGCCTGTATATGTGTATGCCACATGCACACAGTGCCCATGGAGGTTGGAAAAGTAACTCAGGACCTCTGAGACAGTTGCAGATGGTTGTGGGCCACCCTGTGGGTGCTGGGAACCAAAGCTGGGTCCTCTGGAAGAGTCCAGGCTCCAGGGTTCAGTTTTGTTCCTAATTTTAGCGCCAGGCAGGAGATGGTGAGGTTACTAGGGACAAGGAAGAGGGTATATTACTGTTATTCTATTTCCAAATGCTGTAGTAGAGGGGCATTGGGGAGCATGTTGCCTTCTGTACTTTCCAACCTGTACCTGGAGCAGCCCTGACAGGGAGACCTACGAATCGTTTGGGCCCTGGAGCCTCAGTCTCCAACTTAGGAAGTAAGGCCCGACCTGAGCTATCCAAAGGCTGTTTGTGGAGGGAGCTAGTCCAGGGGATAAATAAATGCCAGCCTGTGTCCCAAGGCTCGCTGCGGGGCTGGCTCCGAAGATGGCAAACGAGGCCACCAGACCCCACGAGGCATTTCCACTGCCATTCATTCCTATGTGTGTTCCCATCGTTCCCTTCCTGTTCTCTTGGGTCTCTAGGGACTTGGGCAAGGCACAGTGGTGATGAGGCACTGGCTTGGTATCAGTTCGGTATGAGTTCAAATCTCAAAGCTGCTAGCTGGTCCTGTAACATGGACTTGTCATTTGATTTCCTCCTCTGAGGTTGGAACAATGACTATATTGCCCACAGGACACCGGCAAACAGAATAAAATCCGCAGCCTCTAAAGCAAGTGTCTGTGTACAGGGACATGGAAGAGGCTATTCTGGGCCCATGCCATGCCTACCGGGTGCCCCACTCTGGGATTTGTACCACCTCCACACTCAGTTTGTGTCTACATGGGAGAAAAGAGCTAGGTCTTCATCCCACCACTTGGTCACATTGCCCTGAGGGCCACCTGAGGGGAAGGGATGGGAGATTCCAGATACTTCTGACTTCCATAGGAGACTCCTCTAAGCCCAGGGCAACCCTCCCTGGTGAGTGTCTAGAGCTGCTTTCTGAGGCACACAGATATGGAGGCGGCTAGAGGGGCCTGTGTACCTGGAGCCAGCGATCAGGGTCAGAGGGTCTCTGACCCTGGAGCCAGGTGGAAAAGTTAAGCTGTTGGCTTGGAGTTGCACAGGACAAGATTGCTATTGTTAGAGCTGGCAAGTCCTTATAGACTCGAGTAGGGTTCAAGGCTTAGTCTTATTTCCTGATTTTTCTCATCCCCCTTCAGGGCATCTGAGATGCTCTCCTGGAAGGAGGTAAGCAGACCCAGTTCACAGTTGATGAGCTTCTGGGTGGTGTGGTGGACAGAATGACAGTCACCTAAGATATCATGTCCTGGTGTCTGGGCACTGTGAGTGTAGAGACAGGTCTCTGTTTATGATGGCTCAGCATGTTTTAAAATTTGTGATGTTGTGAAGATGAACATTTAATAAAAATGGCTCTTTGGGGACATAGAGGTGGCTCAGGAGCTAAAGACACTTGCCCTCAAGCCTGGCAACTTGAGCTCCATCCCCAGAGCCCACATAGTAGAAGGAGAGAACCAGTTCCCTCAAGTTATCCTCTGGCTTCCACACATGTGCTATGGGCATACTGGTGCTCCCCACCTACCACACAAACAAATAAATGTCTAAAAACTTTATAATGCAGAAATTGTACTTTTAGTTCAAATCACCTGTAGCCTATATGCTGCCCCTCACTGTGTGGCTAGGCTAAGATCAGTGGGTTAGGAAGGTTTCCGGTGTTTTCTGCGTAAGGTGTTTTTAATTTACGATGGACTTGCAGGGCACACTGGGAGTCCAACATGGCTAAGGTGACTTTGTAGATGCGATGGAGTTAAAGAACTCAAGGGATAGAGAATATTCTGGACTATCCATGTGAGGCAGCCTAGTCACACAGGACCTCCAGACAGGTCAAGGGAGGTCAGAGGGACATGAGCGCTGCTCCCAGCATGTCCTAGGATGACAAATTGTTAGAGAAGCTATAAACAGCAGGGAAACATCTCAAACTCTAATCCTAGCCTCTGGGAGGAATATAGCCCAGCTGATGCCTTAACCCTGTGAAACCATATAGAAGACCATGCACGGAATGAGATGGCCTCTAGCTCCCTGGTGACTGAGTACAGGAACCTTTGCTCATCTGTGGGATAGTTTTACTTCACTGCAGCCTCAGCTAGGCTACAGGGCCCAACTAGTCCTCACAGGCTGCCGTGGGGTTGTGGGAAAAGTATGCAGATGTGGCTGGTGACTGACATCCTGAGCCAGGACTGTAGTCTGAGAGTGGACTTTGCCTGTTTCCCTGAGAGGCCTTGAGAGCTGAGATGAAAGTTCTCCGAAAAGCTGTGGTTCTACCTCAGACCTCAGCTGCAGCTTCTGTTCCAGTTTCTAACCATTGCCTGCCCAGCAAGCTGGCTCCAGCTGATCCCATGAAGCACTGTAGCTCAAGGATTAGTGGTCGGGCTGCTGCTCCAGCCTCTCACGTCTTGTTCTCTTTAAGGCTGCCTCCTTTGCCATTTGCCTCCAGGGACTGTTTCTCAGACTCTGCATGGCATGCTAAGATTGGATCAACAGCCCCCACCCCTACCTGTGTCTGCCATCCCCTAAGGAGCTCCTCCACTTCTTCCCAGACCTTTCCCTGGGACTTCTTTTTCCTCCCAGAAGGTCTCTGGAAGCCTTTGCCATTCTCTTTCTTCCTCTGCACAGCTCCTGAGTCCAAGTACCTCTCACCTAGTCTCCCCTGCCTTCTTACTTCCCTCTCACACAAAGGTTCTGTCCCCCAAGACTGTATATGGACAATTTCCTACTATTGTTAACCTCCTCTCTGCCCCACTCACCTTGCCTGATTGCTCTCTGGAGCAAGATGTGCAGGTGGGTATGGGGGTGGGGTGGGGTAGGGATGGGGCAGAAAATACAGAAGAGTAAGAGACACAACAACCAAGAAAGCCTTCACGACCATGGACAACCAAACAGTAGGACCAACCTTGGCTGTTAGTCTAGGTAGTCAGGACCTGTCCTCCCAAGCACACTTCCTGTTCTGTGTGCAATCCAAGTGCCACACAGCATTGGTAGTCATCCATGGTCTCCTGACAGAACCATGACAGGAGCCCACAGCAAGGACCTGAAGCTCCATGAGGAGAAAGTGTCGTCAGTTGACCAGGGCATAACTCTGCAAGAAACAAACAAAATACCTAACACCAAGTCATCCAGGGAGACTCTTCAGAGGCCTCATGGCTAACGAGGAAACCAATACTCGGTTTACCCATTTGTAGAATGGGCTGGTGATGCTACCTGCTGTGCAGGTGCTGCTTGAGGTGCCTCCTTCACACCCTGAGGTGAAGCAGGAACTGGAGACTCCCAACAGGGCTGCGGTAGAGAGGCAGCCACAGCATTCCCCCCACCAGTCCCTCCTTGTCTGTCTTTCAGGAGAGCCAATATAATTATAACTAGATGTGTAAAGACATCAAACAACAACATTTGCATTGCACTTTAAAAAACACAAAGCGCTTTTTGTAAGTGATCCCCCTAATGTGCTCAGCAGCCCCCGGGGTGGAAAATTATTCTTTTTATTTTGCAAACGAGAGAACTGAAGTTCAAAGGACTTCAGTGGTGTGTGCCCCAGGGGCACCTGACTCTGGGTTGGGCAGGAGCCTGATTCTAGATTCTTCAGTAGGGCAGGCTAGCTCCAGCAGAGTAGCTCCAGGAGGGACACTCGTCCACCCCTGGGCTGTCACCAGAAGGGACCTGAAACAGACTCTGGTGGATAAGGCAAAGCAGGCTTTCAGATTTCCTTTCAACCTTGTCCCAGCTGCCTGCTGCTTGGCACACGGTGTTAATCACCCTGCTTATTCATGCCCCAGCCTGCTGCCTGGCTGTCCCACTTTGCAGACAGAAAAGCACCCGTGTGGAGAGCTGGCCTCACACATCTGTTTTCCTCAGCCAGCAGGAGGTACAGGGCCTCTGATTACCAAGGGATGACCATGTGCATGCCTTTCAACTCTTAGTTCAGCCTTCCCCATTAACATCCCCTCCAGCGTTGCCAAAGCCCAGGCTGGCACCCTCACCTGGTGGGCCTCCATACCCAAGTCCTTCTCTTTCTGGAAAACTCCTAGTCTCTGATGGCGGCTCTGCCGTAGCGCCTGGGAGGCTCAATAAATAGACACTTTGATTTTTTGGTATGCCTACAGCCTGTGGCCTATGGATCACATATGCCCCAGGATAGCCATGAAAGCAGCCTAACATGAAATCTTAAACTCAAATCTTACTATAAATTCAAAGTAAAGCTGTAGATAAAGCATTGAACAGGAAGGGCTAGGATGTGATTTAGACTTTGGAAATAAAACAATTGGAGGTTAATGATACAGCTGAGTTGGTAGTATGCCTGCGTAGGATTCACTGGACCCTAGTTTCAAACCTCAGCACTGCATGGACTGAATGTGGTGGCAGTGTCTGGGAAACAGAGGCAGGGGAATCAGAAGTTCAAGGTCATCCTTTACTCATGGTGACTCTGAGGCCAGCCTGGGCTACATAGTGACTCTGAGGCCAGCCTGGGCTACAAGATACTGTGTCTGTAGAAGGGGAGGAAGGAGAGGTGAGATGACTCTGTGGGAAATGGCATTTTTCTGCCAAGCCTGATAACCTGAGTTCTATTTTCCAGAACCAGTTGCTGGAAAGAGATAACCAACCCCCACCAATCATCCTCTTCCCTCCACGTGTGGGGTGGCACCGCTTTGGATTGTTTTCTATTTTGTGTGCTTGTGGTTAAAGCTGCAGTGAACATTCTGGTCTTTGTGATCAGGTGCAGACATTTGTCTATGGCTGGGAGTAGGGTGCTGACTAGGGCTTGGATTTCATAGCTGTCAAGTCAAATAGGCATGGCATCTGCCTGCAGTGTGCAAGCCCCACACTTGGCATCATCCCGCTGCTGTGTCAGCCTTCTGTTGGAGCTATAGTGATGTCTCACTGAGGATTTTATTAACCTTTTCCCTGCCATGATGATGCAGGGACCAGCCATATATTCCATAGACAGCAAGGAGCTGGGCTGGTCCAAAAGTCACCTCTCTCTGCTTTTGGTTTTACCTGAAGAAAGGATGCTCCCCCCCCCCTTAGTGTATCCCGGCACCCACAGCATTGTGGAGGGCTGTAAGCAGGAAACTGTCATTGCTCTCTTGAGTGGGGAGAATTTCTTGGCATTTTCCCCTGGTTCACATTCTGGTGCAGATTATGAAGTTTCCCACAGGGTATTGGAAAGGCTGCTTCTTGGTGTTTGGGATTATCCTCCATGCCAACCCTTCAACGTACAGTCCCCTTTGGTGTGTAAAGTGCCCCTGTGTTTGTGTGGCTGTCTGTCCATTAGTTTCCGTCAAGAGGGAGGCATGGTAGCAGTTATTAGAAAGATCTCAGCCAGTCGGTTTTTACTGAAGACCTGCCTGCAGCAGGAGGCACAGCTGAGAGCAATGGAGTCTAGTGAGTAACATGCGGAATAACACCATGAAGATGTCACAGAGACCCCCTAGTAACCCAGGAATGCAACTGTGCAGAGTGTGTGTCAGACGCCACACTGCTTGCTTAGGGAGACGCACACACAGGAGGAAGCATGAGTTGGGCCTTTGAGAGATGAGTAGCAGTGTCATCAGACGTGTGATGTAAGAGGCCAGCAGAATCACGGCTCTGGGACTTATCCACAGTTGCCTGGTCAGAAAATAGGTGGGTGGTGTCCGCCAACCCACATATAGGCACTGAGCTGAGACTCTGTGGGTGTTAGTGCGATGTAATGCTCAGTCCTACTCCAGCAGGAACCAACAGCCTGGATAGACTTCAGAAAGGTGGCTTCTAACAAAGGCCTTGAGGGGCTGTAAGAGTTTGACTTCAGAAACTGGGAGATGGCTTTCCTGGTGCAGGCCCAGCAGATGCAAAGGCACCGGGGTGAGCAGGTAAGGGGGGGCAACAGAGGACAATACTGACCCAGAGTCAGAAACCTAAGGGTGCCTCTGGCTTATCCTTCTGCCTTCCTGTCATCTCTCTTTCTGCCTGTCTCCCATCTTCCTTCCCCCTTCCTTCCTTTCCCGCCTCCTTTCTTCCCTCCCTCTGAGGTGACACATTCCACTACATGGTTCCTTACACTGCACAATCCAGCAGCAGCTGGCACATCCACAACATTGTACGGCCATCCCCTCTGTCTGATTCCAGAACTTTTCCTCACCCAGGTAAATGAAGATGCTGCCAGCATCTGATCCCAACCACAGGCACCCAAGTGCTGTCTGTCCCTAAGGATCTTCACAGAATGCATCTTGGAGTTTTGTAATCTGTGGCCTTGGTGGAGGCTGCTTCTCCTTCACTGACACGGGAACTTCCACCACACTGTGCTGGTGTCGGGCTCTGTTTTCTGATGGCAATATTCTGCCATGTGGAGACAGGGCCAGCACCAGGGTTGCTCCCTCTCTTGGAAGCTATGAAAATATGGCTGTGCACCACCATGTGCAGTAAGCACTCTTGAATCTGGTGTTCGTTTCCTTCTGGTGCAGACCCAGGAGTGAACTTGGTGTGACATGTGTTGATTCTGTGTTGGAGCTCTTGAGAGCATGGCGCCTCTTTGTACACTAGAGTGGAGGTAACGATAGCTATCAAATAAGGTATGGAACGAGCAGTTAAGAAACCACGCAAGGCGGCAAGGCCTCTGGGCGTCAGGGCAGGCTGCACTAATGAGGCTGTAAGGCTGGGCGAGCAGTGAGAGACAGGAGGCTGCATGCCCTGTTGGCTGCCTCTGCCCCTGGGCCAGCAAGCTCTTAGGGGATTTTCCCATAGGACGGAAAGGAAGAAGCAGGTGTCTGGTACCCTGCGAGCCGTGCAGTCTTGTAGGCCTGAAGGCCGCACCCTCAGTATATCTTCTCTCAAGAAGCTATCTCTTTGGATTCCTGTACTAGGGAGCCTCAGCCCACTGTCTGGGTGGGTCCTCATCCACCAGACACCCCTCACTCACATTTGGGGCTTTTCAGGCTTAGCCAGAAGCCCAGTCTCTCCCTGTGCTGCATGTTCTCCCTGGCACCTACTCTCCTCTAATGGAGCCAGAGTTGGGGGCCGAGAGGAAGGGGGAAGGCTATGACAGGGGGAGGTCACCTGGAGGGGATCTCTGTACTTTCTTCAGGGTCACAGCATCCTGGTGACTCCTACTCTTGCCTTCCTCCCTCCCAAGTCACTTCTCCTGAAGGGCTGTGCTAGGGTTTTGAATCTCGGCCCATGCCTGGACAGAACACGCCAAGCCACCATGGTTCCACGTGGAGAGGTTTAATGAGAGAAGAGTAGAAAAGTGGAAAGGCAGCTGGCCACCGGCACGTGGAAGGGAGGAGTGGGGAAGGGGGCAAGAACAGTGAAGAACAAAGAGTAAGAGAGAAGTAAGAGAGGGTAAGAGGAAGAGAAGGGGGCAAGCAGCCCCATTTATAGTGTCAGGCACAGCTGGCTGTTGCCAGGCAACTGTGGGGCGGAGCTTACCTGGCTGTTCCCAGGTAGCTGTGTGGGTGGAGCTTAGACAGAATACCAACAGGCTGGACATGGTGGTGCATGCCAGTAATCACAGATGAGGGTTCAAGGCAAGAAAAGCATCTGTGCATTTAAGGCCAGCCTGGCTCAGAGTGAGACCCTGAAACAAACCAAAACAAAAAAATGTTAAACTGACAGAATGCCAGGCCGCTAAGGAGGAGGCTGCAGCCACCCGAACCCTGAATGGTTGGGACTTCATCTCAGAAGAGCCATGGTAGGGAAGGGGAGGGAAAAGAGGAGAGAGGAAGAAAGCTCGCTGCCCACCAAATGCCCTGTGATTAGCAAAGCCTCGGTAATAAAATATTTCTTTTCCGTGTAATTGCAAGGTAATTATGCAGTAGAATTTGTGTATTAATGGTGTTGATTAATTACACGCAGGTACTAATTAAACATTCACTTCATAATCACACACAGCTTGATTCATGGCATACACATGCATACACACATGTGCATGTGTATATATGCTTGCTACTCACTGATAATACCCATGCTCGTGTGAGTGTGTGTGTGTGTATGTGCATGTGCCTCTCTCTCTCTCTCTCTCTCTCTCTCTCTCTCTCTCTCTCTCTCTCTCTCTCTCTGGTCTGTAAAACAAAGAAATCTGTATGCAGAGGCTCCCCGGCCCTTTCCGATTCTCCCATACACGGATTCTAATTTCATCCTTACTAATTAGGAACAAGAGACGATTTAAATTCAGCACCTAGCATCCTTGTGTGTGAACAATGGGAAATAACTCCTTCCTTTATGACTTCCCGAAGACCCCATGAGTGAGGAGAAGCCTCTGGGATCAGTGGCTGTTCTCCTGCAGCCTCCCTTGCTGCTGCCGTTCATATCCATCCCTGAGCTTTAAATTTTCATGTTGATGTTTATGGGCCACCGTTAGGTGATGAGATCCTTCCCGAAGGTTGTTTTTTCATTAACTTAACTCATTTTACTTCTTAGCTGGAGTTTAATAAACAGGCCGTTTGGAGTCATACAACAACAGTCTTTCTCCTTAATAATATTTTAAGATCAGACTTCTCTGAGTCATCATGGTTTATTTGCTTGTAACTTGCTACTCCTGGGATGTGGGGCCTGATGAGGCCTTGGAAAGGCCAACCCTCGCTGGCTGTTTGACCTGTTCGACCTTGAGCATCAGTGTCCTTCCTTCTTTGCCACAGGGAAGGCATGCTGGGAATAAAAATCAATAGCACATCACTCAGCACTCAGCACCCAGCACCCAACACTCAGCACTTAGCACCCAGCACCTAACACTCAGCCCTCAGCCCTCACTTTATTTAAAGTGCTTGACTGAACTCTTTAACTTTATGAGATGGCTTCATTTTTTCCATTTTATGAGTAAAGGCCCAGAGGGGTGAAGTGACTAGCTTGAGGCTACACAGTTGGTGGCAGTGACAGACTGGGCTGTGAGCGCCACAATTCATTGTCTTCCTTCCCACAGGCTCTCTGCCTCATCTTGGCTTGCCTTAGAGTTCCTCCACAGCCCCATCTTCTAGAACCCTCTATGCCCAGCCTCCTAGGCCATACCATCTTCTGTCCACCCTGCCATCCCTGTTTCCATTTACCTGGGCTCCCTGCTGTCTCCAGTGTGTCTGATGCAGACCAGACCTCAGCTCTACATTCCTCAGCAGTTCCTCATTGCCCATGGCTACAGTTCCTCAAGGACCTAAGCCACTGCCTCCACCTCCCTCCCTTGCCTGTGTCACTCCCAGCTGATCACCTTGGCATATGGTCTTGAATGCCTCTCCCACACTTGGGCACTGCTATGCCTTTCCCAACCTTGTCTCTGCAACAGTGCCCTCCTCTACTCTGCAGACATTCAGACCTGCCCTTTGCTCCGAGAAACCTTCCTGAGACTCATCTTCCCTCTGAACTCAGCCACATAATTCTTAACCCTCCCCTCCTTCCCACACTTGGACTGTCTTGGGTTCTGAGTTCGCTTGAATATAAGCCCTGAGTCTCCCCCTCCCACACACACACCAGGTTTAACTGATGCTTTCCAAGTGAGTAAAGATTTCTCTTTCTCCAGGCTCCCCTGGCATTGAGCTTGAGATCAGGCTGTGAATCCTTAGGAAAATAATCAGTCCTGGTCCCCTCTAATTCCAGCAGTGTGGTCAGCTCCCTCCCTCCTTCCAGTCCTTCCTCTACCCATCCCTCCCTCCCTTCCTCCTGCTACCCCTCTGTTGATTCCTTCCCCCATATGCTTCACTCCCCTCCCAGGGTTGCCACCTTCCTTCCTAGTCAATGGTTCAGACACAAGCCACTTTCCCCCCTCCCCTTGTCCAAATTGTCCTGCTCATGACTGTTCACCCAGCTCCTGCTGCTTGAAGGGTCTCTGGTCTCTGACAGGCAGTTCCAGTGAGGACTTGAGAAGTACGAAGCAATGAACACAGAGCATGGAGCTGGGGAGCTGTGTGCCTCACTGTAGTGGTTGTTTCCCCTTGCTCCAATTGTGCTGGCACCAGGGCCTGGCACACACCAGGGATGAACCCTAACACTGAGTAGAGCTTCAGCTGATTTCTCAGTTTTATAAAAGGGGAAGCTGAGACTCAGGAGGGAGAGGGGGTTTTACATAAAGGCATTGTTGGATCCTTAGTCGAGGCCTACTGGGAACTCTGGACGGTTTCTTTGGCCTGTGCTGGTCTGAGTTGGGGACTAGAGCCCTTCCTAGTAAATCTACTCTGCCACAGAAGTGTGTACAGCACAGAGCTTCCACAGGTTCAAATAGGGTCTTGCCTGCCATGATTGTGCAGGCAACAGAAGCTAGGGTGAGAGTGTAGGCTTGAGGCTCCACTAGACTGCTCTTCCTTCCAAGCACTGTGAACCTCCCTGCACATGGCAGCAGGCCCATACCCTGGCCTCCGTCTGCAGGACCAGTTTCCCAGGCTGGACCAGCTCCCCATGGGTGGAGACATTGAGCCAAGGACAATGTGAGACTCATCCTTTGTGAGGGTCCATGAGGACTGACCCAGCTCATACAGGCTGACGAGGTGTGAGTGATCTGAGCCTGTGACCGTCACACCCCATGTTCCTTCCACTGGGCCATGCTCTCTCCAGCTGGCCCTTCTGGGGTCAGGAGCTTCATTCTGTAACAGAGATGACAGACATGTACCACATATTCTGCTCAACTTGGAGCTGGCCATCCTCACTGCCCTGTGTCCTGGAACACACATGTGTGTGACACCTGTGGTGCTCTAGACGTGGCCTGTTTCAACACACGAGATGGCACCATCCACAGTAACCAAATCATGAAACCATATACATCTGTGTCTGCTGATTTGGTCTCTATGAGACTCAATTTCTCATCACAAAACGGGAATGACAGTGCCATGAGGGTTAAATGAGAAGCCTGTGGCATGTGGACCACAGGACTTCCCTGTCTGTTCAGCCATGGACCTTGGCACTGCCCTGAAAGCCTGCAGATTTAGGTAAAAAGCACAAATTACTTATCACACATGGGAAAATCAAGGCACTACAGGGCCAGACAAGCTCTGTCCAAGTTAGCCTGGCTTGCAGCCAGAACCCTGACTGCTTGCTACCCATCCCTGGAGGACCTGCGGCCACCTCTCTCTGAGAGAAAGACTCCACCCCAGGTCACCTCCCTGCCCATGACTGATGCCTCAGGTGGCTTGAGGGGGTATGGGTGCAGATAGACAAGGGCCCCCAAAATAAATCTCTTCAAGTGTGTGTGGGATACAGAGAGAAGAGGGACTCTGGGAAGGGACTCACTCCCCAGAGAGGCTGAGAGATTTAGACCTTGGTAGCTGAAGTGGGGATAGGGATAGTGAGCGCCACCCAGAGGCACATGGCTACTTCAGAGACAGGCTCGCACTCACTCTTGCTACCTTCTGCTCCCTGATGAGTCCCCTGTAGACCTCCTAGACACTCCCCAGTTCTCTGCTCTGTTTCCCTTCCGGTGCAGCATTAGCACTCACCAGCTTATGGCATGCTAATGACATTTGTGTTTCCCTGGATGCCAAAAGGTCATGCTTGGTGGCTGGGATAAAGGACACCACTGGCAGGTGGTGGGTGGTGAGAGTGGGGGGGGGTTGGAAGCCCAGAAAGAGGGCCAGAAAATCCAGGGGGAGACCTAGAAGGGATGTGAGAGGGACACTTGGGGCAGAGGGAGGAGCAACTTGGAGTTTAGAGTTACTGTGTGTCTATACATTTGCCGGGACACCAATGCATGTGCCACTTCCCTTGCCTATGTGGTCTGCACACACGCACACACGAATGCACACGTGTGCACATCCCATTACCGGCCTACATGCATTGAGCAGCTGCCCCATGCAAAGACTCTTCTGCTTCTGGCATAGGTGAACACCTCCTGGACAGCCTCAGTCCTGCAGAGCCAGCACCCCTGAGCCTGCTGTCGCTGCAGGTGAACTTCTGGGGTGTACTTTCCAAAAAACAGAGACACAGTCCTGTGCAGGCAACCCAACACTGGCTACCATGGAAAGAGCGGATTGCTTTTTTAGGGAAAGTTTTTGTTGTCACTGAGACCCTTGGCAGGGCACCCTATCCTCCATTAGAGCCCTCACTATCCCATTGGTCAGCACAAGGACTCAGTGATCAAAGCATCTAAAGGCCAGACCCTCCCACTGTGCAGCCCACAGGTGGCATCTGGCTTTCTCCTGAGCTCCCTTCTGCTTCCAGAATGGTCACCCTGCTGTTTGAGCACCCCAGGGCCTAGATTGAGTTCTATTCATTGGGAAGGTTTTCCCCTACCCCTTTACGATGGAGGAACTTGATTCAGCCTCAAAAGACCCAGGACTAGGATGGGCCCTTCCCAAAGGACCAATTCAGCCTGGTCAAGGAGGGAGGGAGGGTGGGAGACAGTCTCAGAGGAACAGGGCAGCCTGGTAGCTCCCACCTGGGAATCTGAAAGCAGCAGTCCTGCCCTGAATTTAGGGTGTGACGTAGAATTTCATGTGGGGGAAAAACAGTAACAAGAAAAATTGCTGGGCAGAAAAAAGAAAGAAAAAAATCACAGCTTAACACCTTGCTGCCAGGCAGCTGTGGTCAAGGGCTGCGTAAAGTCTGTCCTGTATCTGGTGCTGGTCAACCACAAACCTTCAAACCTTTTGGCTCTCCACCAGAACACGTTCATATTCTCTCTCTCTCTCTCTCTCTCTCTCTCTCTCTCTCTCTCTCTCTCTCTCTCTCTCTCTCCACCACCCCCATCTCTGAGTCACCACACAGACCTGGCCTTATATGGTGTGCTTACTCCTCATGGTCAAAGCCTGCTCACTCCTTGGTCCAGCCTCTGGGTCCTGAGTGGCTGCTGTGTGCTGTGTGGTTAGACACTGGGGTCTGGGCACAGAGGCCTTTGCTCTCAGACTCTCTGCCCTGCTCTCCGTGAGATCCTTTGAGGACAGAATTCTCCTCTGGGCTTTCATCTTCCCCCTACTACTCCCAAGGGTCTCCCTCTGTGACCAACCCTGGTCAGGCATGGGGGTTGTTTGCAGGGTCTGTTAGCTTCCATAATTCTTCTAAGGCCTCCTCATGTGGGTCTGACACAGTGACAGTCATACAGTGACTTTGTCCTTACCCTCCAAGGCTCAGAATTCCAGATGGCCTAGATGTGGAGAAGCCCTGCTAGAGAGCTCCCTGCAGACCTCTTGGATTCCAAGCCATTTTGCAACCTAACAGCAGGAGCCTCTTGTCCTATTACTCCAAGCTTCAGGCGCTTCTGGGCCACTCTGCAGGAGACCTAGGGCTCCAAGCCCAAGGGAGGAGATGCTTGGCAGGACAGTAAATTGTACCTCTGTCTGGGAACTGGGTTGAAAAGTGGATAGGATACTGGCTAGAAGACACTGGGAATGTCATGTAGGAGGCAAGAGTACATGTCAGAGAACAGTCCACAGAGCAGGCCAACCTGGTGCACCTTGGGACTGGCTGAAGACCTGGGAGCATCCCTGCAAAGCTGCTTCGGCTGGAGCTGACTGGATATTCTCTCTGTTTCTCTATTGCTCTAAGAAAAGCCTGTGGGAGACTTTCTGAGGAGCTGGGTCACTAACTTCATTCCCTAACTGCTTGCAGGATTTCTGTGGCTTGTTCTGGCTTGTTTCTCATCTCACCGTCTAGTCTAAGCCAGCCTCGAGATCACCATCCTCCTGCCCCCACCTTCATGGTGCTTACACTCCAGGAGCACACTTCTGTGAGCCTCCTGGCAGACCCGAGTTAGATATTGGCTAAATTTGTTTTGGTTTTGAGGTAAAAGCTCATGATGTAAGCCAGGTTGATCTCAAACCCTTGTCCTCTTGCCTATAGCTCCCATGTGCTGAGACTGCAGGGACCATGCTTATGTGTTTGTGTGTTTGTTTGTCATTCATTCATTCCAGTTTTTGCAGGTGATGACCTAGCCTCCCCGTCCTCCAATTTGTCATCTGTGAGAGCAAGCCCCTCCCTCCCAGCTTTAACTAAGTTATCCCCAGCCAGTAGCCATCCACACACTTCTCTCAGTGATCCTCTGCCACTCCCAAGGGCCTCCCTCCGTGCTGGGAAGCTCACATAATAATCCACTTTTTTTTCAGAACTTACGTGCTGATCTGGTGTGCTTCCCAGAGTGTGCACTGGGGAGGATGCCAATGCCTTTATTATTTAGATTTCAACTTGCATTTTAGTCTTTGTTATTGTCTGTGTGTGTGTATGCAGGTGTATGTATGTGTGCGCATGTGTGTGTGTGAGCACACACATATGTATGTATACATGTGCTAACCAATGCATATGTAGAAGTCAGAGAACATTCTTTATAATTGTCCTCTACCATGTAGGTCCTGGGAATTGAATTGGGTCCTTCGTTTCATGGTGCAGTGGTTTGAGTGAGAATGGCCTTCGTAGGCTCTGGGATTTGATCACTTGGTTCTCAGTTCATGGAGCTGTTCGGGGAGGTCTAGGAAATGTGGTCTTTCTGGAAGAAGTTTGTCAGTGGAGGAGGTTTTTTGAGGTTTCGGAGTCACTTGCCGTTCTCAGTTCCTGCGTGCAGCTTAAGATGTGGGCTCTCAGCTGTTGCACCTCCCTTGTGATGGCCATGGACTCTTCTCCCTCTGAAAACAGAAGCTCGAAGAACCTCCTCCTTCTATAAGTTGCCGCAGTCTAGGTGTTTTATCACAGAAACAAAAAAGTAACCAGGACAGGTGGCAGTCACCTTTATCTGGTCAGACATCTTGTCAGCCTTTAGATTTCAACTTGAGCATTTTAAGCAGGATTGGGTGCCCAGGTTGTTCATCTAGCGTCCACACCCTGGTGTTGGACCAAGAATCACACTCCTAATTACGACTTTCTTCTCCCCCATCCCATTCATTTGTTGGTTCCTGAGATGCTACACTGAGCCCTCAGCATATGCCTAGAACCTGGGAGTCACATGCACTCTGCTCACATGACCAATGTCTGCAGACTAAAACCTTGATCTAAAACCTAAATCCCACTGTCCTAGCAGCTCCTAGACTGAAGGGGCTTCATTAACCCCGTCTTGCCTTCCTAGACTGAAGTCTGAGTGAAATTTCTGGACCTAAAATGTGGGCTGACCTGCCAAGGACAAGCTCTGCTCTCTGTATACAGAAGTGTCCCGGAGGCAGTAGGTCTGCTTATAGGCAGAATTGGTGGCCTGACCACTTCATTCTCCGTGCTTGGGTCCTGAATTAGAAGAGGTTGGGATATTTGTAGACAGCACAAATATGGAAGCTGCAGAGTGTCCTTCCTGGCCAGCATCCTCCTTGACCCTTCCTAAGGACTACAGGCACCTCTGCCCCTCTGACTCCAGCAGTGTGCAGAGCCTGGTGTGTGTGTCATGTCAGTGGCTGGTGGATGGGTGGGACCAATGGATAGATTACAATGGCTCTCTGCAATCGGTGTTTCCCCAGTTTCAAGCCATGTGTAGAGATTCTAGTCCCCAGCTTTGTGTCCCTGTGACAACTTGATTTTGCTCCTGGAGAATGTCATTTATTTCCCAGTAATGCAGTGGACAAAGGACTTTGAGTTTCTCGGTTTCTACATCGATGGCAGGAGGCAGCCTGTGGTGTTGGCTGTCAAAACTGAGAATTTAGGCCCAGCTTCCAAGCAGGAAGACCTTGAACCAATTCTCATAGTGTCCAACTATAGAGGGCTGTGGTAAGCTTTAAATTAAACCCTGTGTCAAATCACCTCATAGCCTGTGGAATGTGGGATAGGGGCTTGGGAAGGATGGTGGGAGGGGTTTTCATGGACCCACTTAAACTATCCGTTGCACAAAACCCCCTTCCCAATAGGATTCATCTCAGTGCTTTGCATTTTAAGATATTTTATGAGCATTATTTTAAGGAGACGTTAAAGGGATGCCTCAGTGGTTAAGAGCATTTGCTGTTCCTGCAGACGACCTGGCTTGGTTCCAGATTCCACACAGGGTAGATTGCAACCATCTCCAGTTCTAGGGTCCAGACACCCTCTTCTGGCCTCTGTGTGGTACACGTACCACTCATGGATACCCACATACACACAAATGAATAAATGCATCTCTTTTAAAAGTCAATAACAGGGTAATACATGTTTTGTTTTTAACATTTCAAAGAGCAGTTTGGCTTGTTCGAACACATCTTTAATCCCAGCACTCAAGAGGCTGAGGTAAGCAGATCTCTGTGAGTTTGAGGCAATCCTAGACTACATAGAGATTTCCAGGATAGCCAGAGCTACATGATAGAGAGGTCCTGTCTAAAAACAAAACAAACAAACAAACAAACAACAACAACAAAATACCAAAGAGGGCAGGGCTGATAACTGAGGGGGTAGCATGCTCACTATGAAGGTATGGCAATGAATTTGACTTTCAGACCCCATGTAAATACGCACAGGGACATGTTTATAATCCCAGCACTTGGTGAAGCGGAGATAGGAAGATCACTGTGGCCCTGTAGTCAGCGAGCATAGTCTCCTTGGCAAGCCCCAGGCCAGTGAGAGACTAATAAAGGTAGACTGTGCCTGAGGAATGGCTTCTGAGGTTGACTTCTGCTTCCACATGTATACACACATGTTCCTGCATGCTGGCTCACACACGTCACACATACACAAACAAAATAAAACAAAACAAATTCAAACCATTCAGAAAGTTTAACCTTAGAAACAAAAACCCCTGTGTCACCTCGCAGCTCCTCCATGCCCACTCCACAGAAATGTTCTCCTTCAACATGGAGCTTCCCTATACTACAATGTGTCTCCATGATGTCTCTTGTTAAGAACAAAAATAGGCGCACAGAGGAGCAGTCAGCCAATGGCTGCCACAGGGACATGCTGTCCAGGCCATAAGCTTTTAGAGAGGTCAGTGCAGAATGGTTGTCCCATGGGAGTGGGGCAGCCCAGTTCCCCTGCACCTTCAGGCTATGACCCAAGGCCCTGAGGCCTCAGAGACCTGGGGAGGACAGAGGTTAAGACCAGCCACATTCTGCCCAGGCTGGGAGAGCCAAGTAGGCAGATGTGGCCACGTGCTAGGCCTTTCTCTCCTGTCACATAATCTAGGTCTTAGTGTATGTAGCCCAGCTTCCTGAAGCCTGGAAGGGCAGCTGCTGGCCCCTCTCCTCCACCTGTGGAGGGTCTGTGCTGCCACACTCAGTGTCTTCCACTGCCTTTCTGGGAAAGAGACTGAGGCTAAGAGTAGACAGTTGGTGCTGAAGGGACACATAGCACATTTGAACATACCCTGACACTGCCATCTGCTCATCCCTAAATGGTAAACAAGAGGAGGGAATGGGAGATAGGAAAGAGACAGGCCTCCATGTGGCGTCCAGGCTTTCTCCTAGGGATACTAAGGAGCCATCGTAAGGTTTATGGAGAGGGGTTGGGGATTTAGCTCAGTGGCAGAGCACTTGCCTAGCAAGCCCAAGGCCCTAGGTTCGGTCTCCAGCTCCGAAAAAAAAAGAAAAGAAAAAAAAAAAAGATTTATGGAGGAGGACAGCTGATCTGTACCCTTGGAAAGGTGGTGGGAAGCCAGGGGCAGTGGTCACGAATGAGTCACTGAGGGTCCCTCAAGGGTGAAGGTATTTCTGCCATCCAGACGCTTTCACTGCAAGGCCCCCAACCAGTGCCAGCTTCTTTGGAACAAAGATGAGCCTGCAGGTAGATGGGGAAGAAGACAGGACAGATCTCAGATGCCTTTCATAAAGGAGGAGCCCTGTCCTTTGGCTAGAAAGCTCTTTCATGAATGGAGCCTGGTGTCTTTCTGCTGTTCCTCCTTGTCTGAGGACTCAGAGCTGTCCATAACCATCAGGCCCTGCAATAAATCTTGGTCCACATTGTTCCCAGTGTCTCTTTACCTACCTAGGACAAAGGAGACGATGACTGCACTTGTGCACCCACAGCTTGCAATGGAGGCATTGTAAGTGCTAGAACAGAGCACAGCTTCCCCAAGAGGGATTGGTGGAGACCAGATGAGTCCAACCAGCCTGGCCCTGCTGACCTCAGCATGTTTGGTGGTAGTTACTCTTCTCTTGACTGCTACCTCAGGGAGGAAGGATGTGTCTTGTCTCTGGGTTTGGGGGATGCAATCCATCATGATGGAAAGGCATGGCAGCCAGGACTTTATTAGTGGCAGCAGGAGTTTGCAGCTTAGCATACTCTGTCTCAATGGACCAGGAAGTTCAGGGCTCAGGCTGGAAGGGGGCAAACTATCCAATCTTTAGATATTGTGACAAAGCCTTGTCATCTACAACGTCCATGCGCGTGAACCTCAGGCCACAGGTTAGACTCATCTGGGCTTAGAAACCTCAAGGCCTGCCCTTCCACAAACAGCTCCTCTCACTGAGGATCAAGTATTCAAACACATTAGCCTGTGGGGACATTTTATGCTAAATAATAACACAGGTAAAGGGGAGCTGTCAGAGGAAGCCCCTAGTGCAGCCCCTTCCTTAAGATGCCAACCTCCTTCTCTGGGCTCTTGAGTCCAGCTCTTGGAAGGGAATGGGCTGGTGGAGGTACCCTGAAAGACCAGGCTGTTCTTGGGGCATCAAGAGCACATCCTGTGGGGATCCCAGCCATAGCAAGGAGGAAGGACGTCATAAAGGGTGGCCCAAGCCGGACCTCTAGGGGATTAGCAGAACAGAGGGACAGCAGAGCTCCCAAAGGTCAGGAGTAAGAAGGGATTAAAGGTCAGCCAAGTGGAGTACCCAGCAGGCCCTGCTTTATGGCGGTGGCAGCAAGAAGGGTTACGCAGTCTCTCTTTCACATGCAGCCACAACCAAAGCCAATTTAGGCTAAGGTGAGTGGGCTCAGAGCCCATTAAAGGCAGTTCTGGCCCTGGCCTGGGGACTGTGTGTGTTCAAATGTCATTCACCAAGCTGTGACTCCAGCTAGAAGGTTCCACTCAGGTCCTACCCTCCAGTCTCCTCCCTTGGGTGGCTTCAAACCTTTCCCTTTCTTGACCCGGAATGTGTAACTCTCTAGAGGAAGGTCTGGGAGGATTTATCCCTCTGAAGGACGTCTGACTGGAAAGATATCCAGTGATCTTTGACTCCCTGAGGGGTGGCCACCGAGTCTCTGTTTACATACCCTAGCGATGGCTAGCTCACTTCCAACCAAGAAAGCTGAGGTCAAACTGTTTAGAAAGTCACACCCCTGCTTCTCACAGGCATCCTGGCACTCGACACCTTCTTATCTGAAGTGGTCTTGGTAAATGTCACCCTCACCTATAATCAGAGACCTGCTGTGTCAATGGACACAGAGACATTGAGCAGGCAGTCCTTTCCTACCCTGGCTGCAGTTGACTCTGGGACAACCTAATAAACACACATTATCTAACAACAGCAGACGTGTTACATGTTATGTTCTGTGCCTTCAGCCCCACAGTAGTCTGGTGAGAAGCACACTTTTTGTGTCTTCATTGTGCAGGTTAAAAGAAAAGGAAGAGAAATATTAACAAAGTAGTGAAGTTACCTGCCTAAGACCACACAGCATTCAGTTATAATTAATATAATTAATTCAAGTCATATTTACCAAATGGTGTCTGTCTGGGCTGGCCACCCGTCCAACCCTCCAACTTGTAGATGAAACAGAGCTGTGAGGAAGCTTCCTGGAGGAAGTGCTTCATTTGAAATCAAACAAGATGTGAAGTGGGCTTGGATAGGGAGCAAAGGTGGGAAAGTCCATGGTTGAGGTCCTTGAATGATGACAGGCTGATGACTCTGCAGTCCTGTAGCAGCATGAGGTTCCACGTGGCCTAGAGACCTCAGAGCCTCATGTGTGGCAGCTAGGATTCAGGTTGCTCCTAGGTCTTTTTGTCAGACATCTTTCCAGTGCCTAAAGAACCCAGGAGCAGGCTGGTAAAATGATTCACTGTTTAAGATCACCGACTGCACCTCCTGAGGTCCTGAGTTCAATTCCCAGCAACCACATGGTGGCTCACAACCATCTGTCATGGGATCTGATGCCCTCTTCTGGCATGGCAGAGCACTCATACGATAGATAGATAGATAGATAGATAGATAGATAGATAGATAGATAGATAGATAGATAGATAGGAAGAGGAAGAGGAGAAGGAGGAAGAGGAAGAGGGAGAAGGAGAAGAGAAGGAGGAGGAGAAGGAAGAGGAGAAGGAGGAGGAGAAGAAGAAGGAGGAGGAAGAAGAGGAGGAGGAGGAAGAGAAGAAGAAGAAGAAGAAGAAGAAGAAGAAGAAGAAGAAGAAGAAGAAGAAGAAGAAGAAGAAGAAGAAGAAGAAGAAGAAGAAGAAGAAGAAGAAGCACAAGCAGCAGCAGCAGCAGCCAGGAGCTCTTGCCACACTTCAGTGGCCCATAGATCTCTGACAGTCTCTGCTAGATCTCTGATAGACACTATAGTCAGGGGGCACAAGACAATGGCAGGATGTCAAGACAGCCCCAGGGTCCTGCATCCCCTGTGGGTGTGCCTGGGGAAAGAGGAGTATATAAATTCAGGGTGGGTGACCTGGTGACTTTCCTGTTGCTGTGGTAAATACCATGACCAAGACAACTTATTAAAAAAAAAACAGTTTAGTTAGGCTTCTGGTTAGAATCCACAATGGCAGTGCAAACACTCAGCAGCAGAAAACACTGAGGGCTCACACTTAGACACTGTGCTGGGGACAGCAGTGGGAAAATTCTGAAGTTTCAAAGTTTGCCTTTCACAAGACCACACCTCTTAATCCTTCACAAACAGTTCCACTAATTAGGAACCACGTATTCAAATCTGTGAGCCTTTGGGGATCATTCTCATTCAAACCACTATAGTGGGTAAGCCTTTGGCTGGGAATACAAAACCTAATGGGAGTAATGGGGCTGAAAGTGTGTGTTCCAAGGCTCTGGAAGATAATAGGTCATACAGAGGGCCCTAGAAGCCCCCTCTATTAGTTGTTTTCCTATTGCTGTGATAACAACATGACCAAGACAATTTTCAGAAGGACTTACAGGTTCAGAAAAATAGTCCATTGTCATCACCACCACCACCACCACCACCACCACCACCACCACCACCACCACCACCACCACCACCATCACCTTCATCACCAGCACCATCACTGCAAGGAATCATGGCAGCAGACAGCTTGGTATCTCTGACCTCCTCTGAGCTGGGCTGTCCCAAATTGGCATTGCTGAGTCTACCCAGTCACACAATACTAAGCCAGCTAAAGGATCTCCTTGTGCCAGCCCTAGTCCCCATCTGCAGCACAGGAACGGTATTACCCATTGCTGTCTCTGGGAGCCCCGTGTACAACCTGGGCATACATGTCTCGCCCCCTGGCTAACTCCTGCACATTTCCAGCCTCAGCTTGCTTGGCTGTGGCAAGGGTGAACTAGCACAGTGTGGGTCACACAACAGTGTCATTACTTTATCCCTGGGCCTCTCTAAGAGCCTTTGTCTCTGAGTGACACGTTTCTCCTGTCTGTCAGGGAAGAGTTTAATAGTGACCCCCTCGGCCAGGAGCTATTCTGTGTCCCTTGTACTGGTTTCTCCTCATTATGTAATATAGTGTGCACTGACCCCAGAGCATAGGCAAGCAAACAGGCACAGAGAAGGTGGCAGGTGACCTCAGGTCATACAGCACCAACTAATGTCAAGTCTGTCTAGATGACAATTTAACGTTGGCCGTACATCTTCCCAGATCTCCTTCTAGAAACATCTGAGGCAGAACTGAAGCTGCTGAGGTTCCCACCTCAGAGAAGTAGCCAGAGAAGTAATGTCTGCTTGGTACCTCAGTGTGGGTACATTGTTGCTTTAGTTCTAGTAGGGGCAGCACCCCCTGTCAGCTGTGGGTTAGGTGAAGACTGGGGAGACTGGAGTTGGTTCCAGCCAACTTCATGATTCCTGGGAAGGTACCCAGTCCTCAGTCACAGGAGACCTGCTGAGTCTAGCTCTTCCCTCTATGTGACTTCTTCTCTGGAAACTCCCAGAAGGTCAGGATCCTCTGGGCTCAGGAAGACCTGATGCTGCTGCCTACAATCACCAGAAGATTTAGGAGGTGGGGTGTCAAACCTGGGCGTCCAGTAGCTTCCGCATTGCTCTGTTTTCAAGGCCTAGGATGCAGCAGCACACAGGAGAAGCTCCATATCCCATTCTTGTGCTCAGCTCACATTCTGCTCCTGGGCCTACCCAGCTCCGCCCAGAGTCCCACTCATGCATGTCTCTCGAGCGCCAGACCCTAAACTTGCCCACCAAGCTTCCAGAGCTGTATCCTTAAGCAGGGCTCCCAGTCTGCAGATGGGCCTAGCACAGGGTTCTACAGTCCTCTCAGTGGCTCCAGGTCTGGATCAACTAACCTTCAAACAACCTTCTCTTATCAGAAGAAAGGCTGGACCTGGGTATCTAGATGAGGGCTGCCAAGGGCCCCCAGGAATCTCCCTGCTCCCCAGTCTCTGGCTAGGCATTCACTTAGCATGCTAAGGGCTGCTGAATCCTGGGCATATACAGGGATCTTACCCATGCTTTAGGACAGCCTAGAGACAGGTATGTCTCGCTGGCAGACCTGGGCTCAGGTATCACCAGCCCTTGAGGCTGAGTCTTTGCTTCCCTTCTGTGCAGTAGGCACTGTAACACCTGCTCCTGCCTGTCCTTGAGGAACTCGTGCTTCCATGCTGGTGCTGGGTAGCTGGTGCCCTATGGCAAGGCTCTGCAGTGCGATGCATTACAGCCAGGAAAATAAAGCCAGGGCAGGGAAGACCTTGACAAGCCAGCCACTGGGAGAGAAGTTGAGGCCAGACCCAGTGTGCCCCCATGGCAGGCCCTCAGTGGCACCAACACTCTTGAAGGACCCTGCCTGACTGCTCACACCCAGTCTAAAGTACCCAAGGGGCAGGACAGAACCCATGCTTTCTGTCCCCACTTGGTGAGACCATGAGCCATTCTGTTATCTGGGGGCGTCACAGTGATTGACATCCCCCGTGAAAGCAGGAAGACTACTCTGGCTCATTCTTGTGAGGGACACAAAAGAGTGTCCATGTTTGTCTCTAGAGACACAAACCATGGGAAGGCAAGATGTAGGGTGAGGGCTGGAGAGAACCGGGCTGCAAAGCTCCAGCCTCTCCAGTCACTGTGCTGTCAGAGGCACCCACATGGGCCACCTTTGCCACCTATGACTTTGCTGTGTCGCCTGGGGTCTTGGATACCCACCCTCAGCTTCCTGTCTTTAAAATGTGGACAAGAACTGAGCAGAAAGGGGGTCTCTGCCTGTACTGGAGAAATCAGGGAAGGCCTCGCAGGAGAAGAGACATGATAGTGGGCCTTCAGAGTCAGCAGGAGTTCTCCGGGTCAACAAATGGCCATCTGTATTCTAGGACCAGCCATAACCTCAGCCCATGGAAGTTAGTGCCACTTGGACAGTGGTTTAATTTCATGATGTATATATGATCTTTGTTTCAGAAACTAGAATAAATGTAATATAAAGAATAGAACTGAAGTCCTCAGGAGTCAGCTAATACTGGGCATAGTTTCGAATCTAAGTAAGAAAGGCATCTGGTGTTAGATTTCTCAAGATCCCAGGCAGAAAAGAGAAAGCAGAGAGGTGTTTCTCAGAAGCACAGCTGGCCCTGTGGACAGACAGGGTTCCTGGCTCGGGGCTATGGGAAGGGGAGACACTGGGTGGATGAGCAGTGCAGGAGCAGAGGGGGGTCTTGGTCCCTAGAGAAGGGGTTTTGAGTACATGTTTGTGGGGTGAGCCTGATCAGTGCCCCATGCTCTGGAGAAGGGGTTGTATGGCTAAGCAGCTGGGGCAGGGACTCCAAAATGGCTTAACTATGGTTTCTAAAGACAAGTTGCTGTGGACTGTGTTGTCTGGCAAGGGACTTGGTGACATTGAGGTTACAGTGAGATCATAATAGGACTTTACAGGTCTTCAAGATTTGAGACCCCTAACAGCCACTGGCTAGAGTGGGGTGTGCCATATAAGAGGGGTGACAGAGCCAGCAGCGGCTCTGATGCTGGCACACAGTGAATGGTCCTCCCGTCCTTCTTGGGACAGAGCCACAGGCCATGGGCTGTGGGGCCTTGGGGCACTCTCCTCTGTCTCATGCCACCACTGACTTTCCCACCTCTATAGCCATGTTCCCTGTGGGACCCAGTCTCACCATCTCCTCACACAAGGGAAGCAGTCAGAGCAGCCTGAACATCTTGAACTTCTATCACAGGTCCCTTCTGTCCCTGTGTCCCTTCTGTCTCCTTGGGTCTTTGATCATCCTGAGGGAGGGAAACAGGGAGGAACAGGACCTCAGCTGAGCAATGCAAGCTGCTGAGGAGGCTTGTAGGGTGTGCTTTACAACAGGAGCTTGGTGGGTCCCCACAGGGCTGGGGAGCTTCTCCCAGCACTAAGGGTCTTAACATCAGCACTAGGCTTCCCACAGCATCCAGGTGCTTTCCAGATAGGACTTCAACATTAAACAACTGTGGATGGGTAAGAGGAGATTTGAGGCAACTCTATACTCTCATTCTTATGTCTGCACAGAGTCTTCGGAGTTGCAGAAATGAGGGATGCAGGCTCTGAGGGACAGTTTGTGAGATTCAGTGTCATTGTGTCAGCACTCAGCTGTTTCTATGCTGTGTGATGTTAGAAAAGCCTGTCTACCTCTCTGATCCTCTGATCTCTCAATAGTGTAAAGGAGATGAGTTTTGCTATATTTCCCAGCTGCCTTAGACTCCGACTATGTAGACTCACACTCTTCCTCCCTTGTTCTTCCAAGTCCTGGGACTACAGGGATGTGCCATGTCTGAACTGGGACCACTGCTTGTTATTGGGCTACACGATTTGTGCCACTGGTCCTGCGCTTCCCAGGGGGGTTAGCCACAGCCACATGGAGATTCCTTCCCTTCCCTTCTCTCTTCTCCCCTTTTCCCAGCCTCCACTGAGCCCTCCCTCTGCAGCAGAGATCATATTCAAGGCTGGAATTCGGTATTGGTCAACAATGAAGTCCCAGCTTTCCTGAAGAGGCAGGACCTGTAGTGGGAATGGATCTGGAAAGGAGGGGTCCTTGGTTCTGTGATAAGGCCAAGCAAACACATGCATATTGCACAGCAGAGAGAGTCTTAGAACAGTCTATAGGAGCCAAGGAGTCTGGGCAGGCCGGCTGCAGGTCACAAATGGGCTCATCCCTCATCAGCTGCTCCCGCGGTCTCTGGAGCTCAGACAGGAGATGACTTGCCCAAGTTCACATAGCACCCACAGGCAGGGCCGGTGCCTTTTGAGATGGCCAACTTTGAAACCTGCTCCTTACACCCTGGCATCCAGCAGAAGTGCAGCCATGACCCTGTAGTCCCTGGGAACACCACAGGCCTGTAAGGTCCTCCTGTCCCCTAATGACCAACATCCTTCATATCTTTCCTCCCCTAATGGGGAGGCTCCCCAGTCTCCTGAGTGATTCCCACATGCAGAGCCTCTAAAGGAAAGGCAGCTACCTCCTCCTGGGGACCACAGCCCCAGGGCAAGGCTAAAGGACTGATTGTCCAGGCCCCACACAAGGCTTCAGTAAGAGATATGGCCCAGCTGAACTGGTAAGAGGTCATCCATCTGGCCACGATGAGGTTCTCTCTCGCGCTCTCTCTCTCTCTCTCTCTCTCTCTCTCTCTCTCTCTCTCTCTCTCCTTCTCTCTCTCTCTCTCCCTCTCTCTCTCTGTCTCTCTCTCTGTCTTTCTCTCTGTCTCTGTCTCTCTCTCTGTCTCTCTCTCTGTCTCTGTCTCTGTCTCTTTCTCCCTCTTTCTCTCTCTGTCTCTCTCTCTGTCTTTCTCTCTGTCTCTGTCTCTCTCTCTGTCTTTGTCTCTGTCTCTGTCTCTGTCTCTCTGTCTCTCTCTCTCTCTCTCTCTCTCTGTGTGTGTACATGTGTGCACTTGCATGCACACACATGTTTATTTAGAAAGGAGAAGGAAGGCCAACAGGTACTCAGAGATAAAAGTCAGATGGAGCCTCCCACCAGGGTCCCCAAGGCCAAGAGAATAGAACCTGGCAAATGCCCCACAGGCAGCTGGCTGGCCTTGAGTCTACAGTTGACTGTGGTCTTCCTTTATCTTTACATCCTTCGGAACTGTAAAGAAGTTCCTGTTTTGACTCTTCTGGAGCATGGCATGGTGCTTCTGGTGCCTTCCATCAGCACCTGGCAGGGGATCACAAGGGGCACACTCCTGGAGACCAAGGTTATTGCTGTCGAGTACAAGCAGTAAGCATGTGTGCAACCTTCCCTATCCAGCTAAGACATGTGTAACACACACACACACACACACACACACACACACACACACACACACACCATGTGACCCTCTGTGTGGGGTGGGCAGTAGCCAGATTGAACATTCACAACAGATTGACTTATCTGTACTCTAGTAGGACTAACTCTTAAAACCTGACCCTGCTAAGTAGGACCAGGGTTTGGGCTGGCCTTTCATTTTAAGGGACAAGGTCTGTTCCCTGCCTGTGCAGATCACATGTCCATTTCCAGAAGGACCATTCTAAGGTCTATTGGCTCTGAAGAATGCCCTTGGGGAACTGAGACCTGAGGCTGTGCCCGAGGGACAAGGACTAATATTCTTCTTAAAGAGTGGACTCAACAGCTCTCTTCTGGAGGACTTCCCTGCTTCCTCCTGTGTGGACACTGTGAATGTTCTCGTGATCTGTGGGACTGCAGGCGCACCCAGGCTCAGAACAGCTAAGGTCATACAAGGTGACAAGCCAGAAAGAAGATCCTACTGGGCTGTCCACTTGATCTTTATTCTGGCCTTGTTTAGGTTGCTATAATAAAACAATCCAACCAAAAGCACCTTACAGAAGACAGGCTTTGTTTAGCTTACAATTCCAGGGTACCATCCAGCATTGCAGAAAACTCACAGAGGTGAAGAGCTTGAGACAGCTGACCACACCACATCCACAGCCAAGAGCAAGCAAACCAACGCACCAATCAATGCTGCCTGATTACTTCCATTCATCTGGCTTTCTTCACTCTTAGGAAGTTCACAGCCCAGCCTGGGGAATGATACTGCCCATAGTAGGCTGGCTCTTTCCACATCCATTAGCAAATGAGACAATTCCCCAGTTAAGGTTCTCTTCCCTTACAGATTGTGGCAAGACCCTGGGTCTTCAGATTGCCACCACACCATTTGCATGGGCTTTCTAATTTTGGACATCTGTCTTTCCCTACCAGCTTTGAGATATCACAAACATTGCTCCAGCTAGATGCCAGACAGAACCAAACTTCAAGGGTACAAATGATGACCTAAGAGCTGTGCTACTCAGAGCATATCACTTCACCTCTGTGATCTGTAAAAGAAACATAATAATTATATCTACTTCATGGATTGTCACGGGAATTAAATGAGCTACTAGATGCAATGTTGACATTGTGCCTTCAGTAAGCACATGTGTCTCCTCCTCTCACTGTTGATACTACCATTATTACTCAGTCCCCTTTCCAACACTCATGTCTAACCCTTTTTTCCAAGCTGAATCTCTTGTTGTTTCTTAAAATGGGGAGACCACTGGTTGAGCCCCAACTCCTGCTCAGTCTTTCTCTGAGGCTAGACTATCATAGAGCCAGCCCACCTCTCTACTCCAGCTCTCCGTGATGGCATTTTCTGGCAGGGCTGTTAGGCTATGGCCCAAACCAGATAACAGCAGAGTCTCAAGTGTGTCTCGCCAGTGTGGGAAGTCATCATGTCACAAGCTTTGGCCCCGCCTCACTTGTCCCCTTCAAGTACATCCTGTCCATTCCCTTAGCTCCTCCTGACTATATGAGGTGGAGCCAGGTAGGGACCTCTGTCAGTTCTCCAGATGCACAGATCAAGAACCTAAGGAAATGGTGGTGGTGATGGCAGCCACTGTCTCTGGGACATATTTCCACATCAGAAAATCTGAAGCGAGTGAAAGGCTGGAAAACAACTTTCCAAGCAAATGGTCGGAAGAAGCAAGCTGGAGTAGCCATTCTAATATCAAATAAAATCAATTTTCAACTAAAAGTCATCAAAAAAGATAAGGAAGGACATTTCATATTCATCAAAGGAAAAATCCACCAAGATGAACTCTCAATCCTAAATATCTATGCTCCAAATACAAGGGCACCTACATACGTAAAAGAAACCTTACTAAAGCTCAAAACACACATTGCACCTCACACAATAATAGTAGGAGATTTCAACACCCCACTCTCATCAATGGACAGATCATGGAAACAGAAATTAAACAGAGACGTAGACAGACTAAGAGAAGTCATGAGCCAAATGGACCTAACAGATATTTATAGAACATTCTATCCTAAAGCAAAAGGATATACCTTCTTCTCAGCTCCTCATGGTACTTTCTCCAAAATTAACCATATAATTGGTCAAAAAACGGGTCTTAACAGGCACAGAAAGATAGAAATAATCCCATGCATGCTATCAGACCACCATGGTCTAAAGCTGGTCTTCAATAACAATAAGGGAAGAATGCCCACATATACGTGGAAATTGAACAATGCTCTACTCAATGATAACCTGGTCAAGGAAGAAATAAAGAAAGAAATTAAAGACTTTTTAGAATTTAATGAAAATGAAGGTACAACATACCCAAACCTATGGGACACAATGAAAGCTGTGCTAAGAGAAAAACTCATAGCTCTGAGTGCCTGCAGAAAGAAACAGGAAAGAGCATATGTCACCTGCTTGACAACACACCTAAAAGCTCTAGAACAAAAAGAAGCAAATACACCCAGGAGGAGTAGAAGGCAGGAAATAATCAAACTCAGAGCTGAAATCAACCAAGTAGAAACAAAAAGGACCATAGAAAGAATCAACAGAACCAAAAGTTGGTTCTTTGAGAAAATCAACAAGATAGATAAACCCTTAGCCAGACAAATGAGAGGACACAGAGAGTGTGTCCAAATTAACAAAATCAGAAATGAAAAGGGAGACATAACTACAGATTCAGAAGAAATTCAAAAAATCACCAGATCTTACTATAAAAGCCTATATTCAACAAAACTTGAAAATCTGCAGGAAATGGACAATTTCCTAGACAGATACCAGGTACCGAAGTTAAATCAGGAACAGATAAACCAGTTAAACAACCCCATAACTCCTAAGGAAATAGAAGCAGTCATTAAAGGTCTCCCAACCAAAAAGAGCCCAGGTCCAGACGGGTTTAGTGCAGAATTCTATCAGACCTTCATAGAAGGCCTCATACCAATATTATCCAAACTATTCCACAAAATTGAAACAGATGGAGCACTCCCGAATTCCTTCTATGAAGCCACAATTACTCTTATACCTAAACCACACAAAGACCCAACGAAGAAAGAGAACTTCAGACCAATTTCCCTTATGAATATTGACGCAAAAATACTCAATAAAATTCTGGCAAACCGAATCCAAGAGCACATCAAAACAATCATCCACCATGATCAAGTAGGCTTCATCCCAGGCATGCAGAGATGGTTTAATATACGGAAAACCATCAACGTGATCCATTATATAAACAAACTAAAAGAACAAAACCACATGATCATTTCATTAGATGCTGAGAAAGCATTTGACAAAATTCAACACCCCTTCATGATAAAAGTCCTGGAAAGAATAGGAATTCAAGGCCCATACCTAAACATAGTAAAAGCCATATACAGCAAACCAGTTGCTAACATTAAACTAAATGGAGAGAAACTTGAAGCAATCCCACTAAAATCAGGGACTAGACAAGGCTGCCCACTCTCTCCCTACTTATTCAATATAGTTCTTGAAGTTCTAGCCAGAGCAATCAGACAACAAAAGGAGGTCAAGGGGATACAGATCGGAAAAGAAGAAGTCAAAATATCACTATTTGCAGATGATATGATAGTATATTTAAGTGATCCCAAAAGTTCCACCAGAGAACTACTAAAGCTGATAAACAACTTCAGCAAAGTGTCTGGGTATAAAATTAACTCAAATAAATCAGTTGCCTTCCTCTACACAAAAGAGAAACAAGCCGAGAAAGAAATTAGGGAAATGACACCCTTCATTATAGATCCAAATAATATAAAGTACCTCGGTGTGACTTTAAGCAAGTAAAAGATCTGTACAATAAGAACTTCAAGACTCTGAAGAAAGGAATTGAAGACCTCAGAAGATGGAAAGATCTCCCATGCTCATGGATTGGCAGGATTAATATAGTGAAAATGGCCATTCTACCAAAAGCGATCTACAGATTCAATGCAATCCCCATCAAAATACCAACCCAATTCTTCAAAGAGTTAGACAAAACAATTTGCAAAATCATCTGGAATAACAAAAAACCCAGGATAGCTAAAACTATCCTCAACAATAAAAGGACTTCAGGGGGAATCACTATCCCTGAACTCAAGCAGTATTACAGAGCAATAGTGATAAAAACTGCATGGTATTGGTACAGAGACAGACAGATAGACCAATGGAACAGAATTGAAGACCCAGAAATGAACCCACACACCTATGGGCACTTGATTTTTGACAAAGGTGCCGAAACCATCAAATGGAAAAAAGATAGCATTTTCAGCAAATGGTGCTGGTTCAACTGGAGGGCAACATGTAGAAGAATGCAGATCGATCCATGCTTATCACCCTGTACAAAGCTTAAGTCCAAGTGGATAAAGGACCTCCACATCAAACCACATACACTCAAACTAATAGAAGAAAAACTAGGGAAGCATCTGGAACACATGGGCACTGGAAAAAATTTCCTGAACAAAACACCAATGGCTTATGCTCTAAGATCAAGAATCGACAAATGGGATCTCATAAAACTGCAAAGCTTCTGTAAGGCAAAGGACACTGTGGTTAGGACAAAACGGCAACCAACAGATTGGGAAAAGATCTTTACCAATCCTACAACAGATAGAGGCCTTATATCCAAAATATACAAAGAACTCAAGAAGTTAGACCACCGGGAGACAAATAACCCTATTAAAAATGGGGTTCAGAGCTAAAGAATGAATTCACAGCTGAGGAATGCCAAATGGCTGAGAAATGCCTAAAGAAATGTTCAACATCTTTAGTCATAAGGGAAATGCAAATCAAAACAACCCTGAGATTTCACCTCACACCAGTGAGAATGGCTAAGATCAAAAACTCAGGTGACAGCAAATGCTGATGAGGATGCGGAGAAAGAAGAACACTCCTCCATTGTTGGTGGGATTGCAGACTGGTACAACCATTCTGGAAATCAGTCTGGAGGTTCCTCAGAAAATTGGACATTGAACTGCCTGAGGATCCAGCTATACCTCTCTTGGGCATATACCCAAAAGATGCCCCAACATATAAAAAAGACACGTGCTCCACTATGTTCATAGCAGCCTTATTTATAATAGCCAGAAACTGGAAAGAACCCAGATGCCCTTCAACAGAGGAATGGATACAGAAAATGTGGTACATCTACACAATGGAATATTACTCAGCTATCAAAAACAATGACTTTATGAAATTCATAGGCAAATGGTTGGAACTGGAAAATATCATCCTCAGTGAGGTAACCCAATCACAGAAAAACACACATGGTATGCACTCATTGATAAGTGGCTATTAGCCCAAATGCTTGAATTACCCTAGATGCCTAGAACATATGAAACTCAAGACGGATGATCAAAATGTGAATGCTTCACTCCTTCTTTAAAAGGGGAACAAGAATACCCTTGGCAGGGAATAGAGAGGCAAAGATTAAAACAGACACAGAAGGAACATCCATTCAGAGCCTGCCCCACATGTGGCCCATACATATACAGCCATCCAATTAGACAAGATGGATGAAGCAAAGAAGTGCAGGCCGACAGGAGCCGGATGTAGATCGCTCCTGAGAGACACAGCCAGAATACAGCAAATACAGAGGCGAATGCCAGCAGCAAACCACTAAACTGAGAACGGGACCCCCGTTGAAGGAATCAGAGAAAGAACTCAAAGAGCTTGAAGGAGCTCGAGACCCCTTATGAACAACAATGCCAAGCAACCAGAGCTTCCAGGGACTAAGCCACTACCTAAGGACTGACCCTGGACTCTGACCTCATAGGTAGCAATGAATATTCTAGTAAGATCATCAGTGGAAGGGGAAGCCCTTGGTCCTGCTAAGACTGAACCCCCAGTGAACGTGATTGTTGGGGGGGAGGGTGGCAATGGGGAGAGGATGGGGAGGGGAACACCCATAAAGAAGGGGAGGAGGAGGGATTATGGGATGTTTGCCCGGAAACCGGGAAAGGGAATAACACTCGAAATGTAAATAAGAAACACTCAAGTTAATTAAAAAAAAAAAAAAAAAAAAAAAAAAAAAAGAAAAGAAAATCTGAAGCATGAAGCTCCCGGAGAGCTCATGTGATACTCATGGATTTGGGGTTAGGGGTATTCAAATAATCCAAGTCCTGACTAACTCAGAAATCTGGACTGTTTCTGGTCCTCAGTGTGTTGGATAAAAGCCAGGATCAAGTAGGAGACCCAGCTAGAGCTCTGTCTGGGAGAGCCAGCATCTTCCCCCATCTCTGAGTGGTGTGGGAATAGTGACCAGCCCCTGTCTGTCTCCTTCCCACCCTCCCCCGCCCATCTGTCCCACACATCTTTCTTGATGACTCCTGGGAGTAGCTGAACTGATGTTTTTAATTTTTAAACTTATATCATCCTCATCACCACCACCACCACCACCATCACCACCATCATCACCATCATCATCGTCATTATGTGCTGGGGTTGTACATGCCATAGCTGTCACATGGAGTTAGACAGCAATGTTGTAGAGTCGCTTCCCTCTACCTTGACGTAGTTTCCAGGGAGCTAGCTTGGGTATTAGGCTTGCATGACCGGGTGGCAGGCACCATGGTCATGTGAGAACGGATGTAGCTGCACTGGAAGCCCCGCCATCAGCAATATTATCCAGGGAGCCCTCTCCGGTCTGAGTTCTGCTTCTGCTACTAAGGAGGTTCCTAGTCTGGGCTATGGGGAGCCAGCTGTGGGTCTGAGGACCTGGTTTGAGGGAGGGGAGGCCCAGAAATGCTGCCTCTGGAGAGATTCATCATCAGCCTAGAATCTGAGTCTCCCGGCAGTTCAGATAAGAGGAGGTGAAATTTAATACAGAGAGAGGCAGGCAGTGACACTGATGTGTCCAGGGGACTGAAGGAACTACGGCATCATAGTGGCAGCAAAACAGAAGGCCAAGTGCCTGGTTAAAGCAAGCAGGTCTGGGTGTAGCCGTGCCACTTAACCTCTCTGGTTCCCTCTCCCCATAAAACAATCACCTCTCTCTGACTCCGTGTTGTAAGAATCAAGTGAGAGCACAAAATGAGGGGCTCAGAGGGTGTCAGGCAAAAGGAGTGGTGCAAGGGTGTGATTGAGCTAAAGCAGGTGTGAATTTGGTTAGATATCAGAAAGAACTTCCGCACCTGGAGAGGCATGAGAGTGAGACTGTCCTCTCAGAGGGTCTTTGACATCTATTGACTGATTAGAGATGGTGCTAATTGATGCCCCAATTTCCTCATCTCTGAAAGGGAGCTGGGACCTGTAAGGTCTGTGAGCGTGTCTCCTGTTTGCTGCTGTGAGTGACTGGCTGGCACCACATTTCCTGACATGGCTTCTGAAGGGCAGGCTAGGGTAGAGAACACTGGCTTGCAGCCTGCTGCTTGGCAGCTGTGTGACTTTGGACAGGTAACTTCACCTCTCTGATCAGCTCCTCAGCTGTCAGGAAGGGATGATAGTGACCTGATTTGTGGGGTAATGGTGAGACTCGTGTGAGACACGTCCAGGGAAATGCAGTTTCCGTTTCCCACCTGCAAATAGGGAAATTCCTTCAGGGCAACCCCTTAGCCCACCCCACCATGTTTTCTTGGCTAGCACATTCCTTGTCTCTCCCTCTGCCTGACTTCCCTGTGTCACCTGTTTGAGTCTGTCAGACACATCACAGCAATGGTGATCAAGATCCATTTCCTGTGGGGGCTGGGAGACAGCTCCATCAGGAATTCCTGGGGTTTCCTATGCCCCCTCTCTCCCAGTCAGACCTGTGCCCCTGCCCTCCCAGTTCCCAGGCCCCCTTAATACCCGTGAACCCATTCACCCTTTCAATCATGGCTGTGTGATAGGCCAGGTTGCCCCAGCAACAGCACTGAGTATTTTGGGATGGATCACTAAGCCTTTCAAAAGGTCTCTTCCAACTCAGGCTCTGAGATGAAAGACAGAAAGGAAGAGCAGATGAGGATGGGCGGAAGCCTCCATGAGGCCGAGGGCCTGCTGAACAAGGCCTGAGACCAGGCCTTCTGCAGCTGAAATGCACCCAGCACTCGGAGTTAGAGGGAGTACAGCAGGCTGGCTGTCCCTGGAGGGCTTGATCTGGGGAAAAGAACTTTTGTCTCAGTAGCTCCTCCAGCTTGTAGTGTGTTGGGTCTGAGACACAGGAATGTCCCCTCCTGGTGTAGACAACCCAGCGAAGTCAGGGCGTCAAGTGCTTTTGCTAGTCAGCCCAAGGCAAAGAACATTCTGAAGAGAACACGGGGTACAGGGTCGGCAGCACAGTTGCCGGAGTTTGTGGTTCTGGACATGTGTGTGGCTTGTGAAATGAGGAGTTAGAAACAGTCCCCACCCACCACGTTGCTGTCTTTGAGCATTCTCTGGTGGGGGGAGCCCTGGGAAGTGTCTGAATGCAACAGGGGTCTCTTGGCAGAGCTGGAGCCCTAAAACTGGCTAGGCTCACAATGTTGAAATGGGGCCTCCCAGATGCTGCCTTGCCCTGCAGCCCAGGGTATTCAAGGCTCAGTGAGCTCCCAGCAGGGAAGGCTGTCCTTTGAATTCGGTTTCACTACAGTGGCCCTCCCCTCAGGCACTGCCCCTCTGGAGCCTAATTAGGCTCTCAACCCCGCCCCCCTTCACTGCGTCTGCCCTGTGCCATGGGCAGACTCCCCAGGATTTCAAGCCAATTGCTTGTTTACGAGCCCGGCCCGTCTGTGTCTGTCTTGGGAAGATGCCCAGAGGCACTGCCGGTGAGCCAAAGAGCCCTCCCCACCCCCTAGCCAGAACTTGATGGTCCTAGCCGGTGCTGTGCTCACAAGTGCCTTACATGCTAGTGTGGGTTTACGCGCCCATCTCGGTCATGGTTTCCCATTTCTGGGACTTTCTAGCCACTTGCCGCCTTGTGGCTTCATCCTGTCTACCACAGTGATAAAACCATGAACTTTCGCTGAGCCGTTTGGAGGATCAAGTGAGCTTACAGTTCACATTTTAAAAAAAGTCAGCCCCTCCCCCACCCCCGGACCTCCAGGGCCCCTCCAGACAACACTGGGCTCAGGCATTTTATCCTGAGTCCTGCCTGGCATGCCCAGGCGCTCTGAGGATGTGGCTGTTAATACTGCTCTCTGGGGACTGGATCATTGGTCTTCACTGGAGTGGTGGTGGCAGCTGAGGGAGAACACAGACGTGGGCCTCCGCTGCACCATACCCAGGGCCATCTCTGTAGATACTGAGAGAAGAATGGCAATCCACTGGGTGTGTAAGTGCTTGCAGCTAATCAATCATCCTCTTCCGTCCTGGCAATGACCGTGGGTGGGGTCGGGAGTAGGAATTGAGCGTGCTCACATTCCAGGGGAGAGGTACAGGCTCCTCCAGAGGAGAGGACACAGGAGATACGCCATTCTCAGCTTGTTGGAGTAGACTCCGAACTCTAGTTGCACTGGGACCCAGCAGCGGCTCCACCCAGGACCACAGCACCCTCTGCTGGCCCGGTGTATGCGACTTAGGGATGTGAGTCCTCGATGGCTCTCCATCCTGCTCTGGGGGTACTGAAGGCAGGAGGAGTGATTTATGAACCCAGCTATTCTTCTTACTCAGAGCACCCCTCCTAGCCCCACATCCCTGCAGATGGGCTGAGCTGCCATCTGGGGCCGTGAGAGGGGCAAGATTAATAAAGCTGTCCGGCCCAGGCAGGAGCCTGCCGAGGAAAGCCCCAGGGCGCTGCCTAACCTCAGCCCGATCCTGCCCTCTCAGGTCCTAGAGGCTCCCATCTGTCAGGGGACGGCAGGGCCAGATCCCGCCCCTACAGTCTCCAGCTGGTTCAGGGAGGATTCGAGCACAGCAGCTTTCTCAGGCTTTGTGCTCAGCTGCTTAGCTCAGGTCAGAGATGTTGGAGAACAAGGTATGGCCCTTCCTGTCTCAGGGGCTGCCTCTGCCTCTGTCCCATGGACCCTGTCCTTCCAGGAGCTCTGATTTTTCAGTTAAATTACACACAGTATCTGTATCAGAAATACCTTACTAAGCAGGTAGGCAAACTCAGGCAACCCTGATATCATCTCTGTTTCCACAGCTCTAAGGGGGTCCTGTTGCCCACCTCCTCGGTAAATACTTAATAAAAGAGGAGAAGAGATGGCTGGGCAAAGTCAGATACTTGGGAAATGCTTTCTTTTATGATTCCTATTCATTGGCACAGCGTTGGAACAATTAACCTGAATATGGCCGCGTAGCCATTTGTACTGAGGCTGACCATGCATCCATGGTCCTCCCCACACCCTCCTCCACTCATAGCCAGGGGTTCGGGTCAGACATCCATTTACTCCTGGTATGTAATGACCCCGAGGACCACAGTCTCTCAGCCCTCCACGGCTCACCTCTGTCACTCTGGATTCTTTCCGCCACCTTTGGTTTCATTGCAGTTCTCAGAGTGACTTTCCCACGTAAGGACCTGGTAAGGCAGGGGCTGTCCCAGGCTCTGAAGTGAATGGAGCTACATTTTCTAGGCAGGTGAGAGTTAGATTGTGGGACAGGCTGTCCAGACAGAGGGAAAAGGGTATGTGGACAACAGGGGTGGGGGAGACCTCAAAGATGGCCTGTGTGCCACCAGACAGCATACCCGAAGTGGAGACTCCTTGGTGAGGAGGTAACTGCTAACTACCTGCTCCTCCTGGACACTGGGCTGGCTCCCGTGTAACCTTCATTCCCTACCCTAGCAGCTGTATTCAGAGGAAATAGCACAGGATTCAGTTAGGATCATGGCCTGGGGTGGTAGACATGTGTGACAGAACTGGACCAGGGCTGGGATTAGGCTGGGAAAGAGGAGAGCTTGGGAAACCATGATCCATCCCTGTTCCCCTAAACCCCATGGGCAAGGATGAATTAGCCACAGAACCACACTTCCCAGAATGACCCCAGAGCTGTGACAAGTCAGTTTTCTATCCCTGGTGAAGTTCTATCTAAAGCTTTTGAGCTTGTCAGACCTGGAAGCCCTCCCTCTGTCCTTCCTGGAGGTTGTTTTTTTTTTTTTTTTTTTTTTTTTTTTTTCCTTTTTTAGCTGAGTCCTGTCAAAGCAGAGTATATAGACCTTTCCCTCCAACCAGGGCCAGTTTCTGGGTATCTTCACCAGACAGGCCAGGTAGGATGGTAAGCAAGTGGATGGATTGATGGATGATGGATGGATGGATGGACGGACTGACAGATGGACAGACAGATGGGCGGATGGGTGGATGTGTAGATGGGTAGATGGATGGATGGGTAAGTCAATAGGTGGATGGTTAAATAAATAGAAGTGTGAGAGGATTGTTGGGTGGGTGGATGGATGGGTAGATGGATGGATGGGTGGGCAAATGAATCCTATGAACCAGTGGATTGGTGAATGAGTAAAAGAAAAGGTGACAAGAAGAGGGAGAATCTGTCACCCAGTGTATACTTCACTGCCCCCAAGTGTGCTTTCCCTTGAGTCAGTACATCTGAGCAGGTGTTTTGAGCCCTGGAAATCCTCCTATCCTCTTGGAAAGAACTCTTGATCCCAGCTACGTAGGCTTCTTCCTCTCCTGGGTCTGTTGTCTAACACAGCCTGTCAGCAGGCCTGGGCTGCAGAACTCCTCACAGGTGTGATCAACACAATGCCACACAGAGTAAGCCCAGCTTCCTTTGCACTGCTGGGATCTCTCCAGGAACCTTACAGCAAATCTTAATGCAGAACCAAGAAAGGTTCCCTGCATCAAATTTCTCCCTGGGGGAGCCTGCGTTTCTGGGAAGGACTTGGTGGCATGGCCCTGCTGCAGAGATGTCTTGGCACATGCCCAGATGGCATCAGATGGGTGGCCACCCAAGCCTGCTACCTCCTCTCAGTTTAATGTCAATTCCCAGTAGCACTGATGGAGACACAGCTCCCGGGCAGCCACCAGGGTGCAGGGGACTGCTCTATGGCCAGGAGAAAGCCAGCGCAGCCCTCCCCAGGCAGCATGGTACAAAGTCTCGGCAGCTTTTTCTTGGTGCCATGAGACAGTTAGCAAGCCATTGTCTGGGTGCACATAGGCCCTGCACTCATTGTGCCCCATGCCTGTAACTGTAAACTTTCTCTTTTAGGACGAGCTGGGCTGCTGAGAGACATACCTGAGCCCCTCTAACTAGGAGACTTCATCCTGCCGACTCCTGGAGAACTACCCAGGTGAGGCTCCTGTCTCCCAACACTGCCCACCCCACTCTGTCCAACGTCTCCTGACACTGCGCCCCCTCTGCCTCTGTCCAATCTGTGTGTCCTTTTCTGCAGAGCTCCCTACTCACTCTCTATCATCTGCCCCCTCCAGTTTCTCTCTTGAGTACGGGTCTCCATTTCGGAGTCACTTACTCTTGCTTTTTGTCTCTTGTCTCTTTCCCGCCATTCACCCATTCACGGTGTGATAACTGCTGCCACTGTGTTGCTCTGTCCTGGACACTGAAAGCGTCTCAGGGAACACACTCGTCATGGCTTGGTGCTTCTACCTATAGCGAGCGGTGCCTGTACAGTGCTGTGCTGCCCCAGGCAGGGCCCATCACTGTGTGGCTTCACGGCATGGTCACTGGCCACATTAGTACTTCTCAACTCTTGGGAACGAATGACAACTTTCACGATAGACTAGTGACATTAGGCATCCCAGGCCAATTCTAAGTCAGCTTAGAATTGTTAGTTGTGTCAGACATAAGCACCCCTCAAGGCCCCAAGCTTTTATTTTACTTAAAGCAGTAATTTGGATGCCAAGCATCTGTAGGAATAGGGCCCTTCGAGGCTTGGGGGAGGGATCTCTGGGATAAGTATCCAAGCCCTGAACAACAGCTCCAGGCTGTCACTCCTGTCTCCCTGGGTTGTCTTGTGGAAGGGCCATGTGGAAGCAGCTCTCAGCTGCTCTCAGCGGCCCTTCCCCTGCCCCACATCCCCAGTGAGAGAACTGGGTTCACACTAGGTCAGGTTGGCCCTGGATGCTGGCCTTGCTTCTCTCCCTCCGGGCCAAGATTGAAGGACGTTATCTATGTAACATCCTGTCTTTATCAAACATCATCATTCTCATGGGGTTTTGTTCTGCAAAGTCACGCAGACCAAAGAACTCCTGAGCAATCCGAAAAGCAGGCTCTCCTCCTCAGAGGACTTTTCTTCTTCCAGTTTAAGGCACTGGCCCCTAAGCCTGCTGGAGATGAAGGGCTGAGTTCTGGGCTGCGTTGGGTGTGGGAAGATACTGAAGATAATAGGGTCTGACTGGACTCAGGGAGCCCAGTCAGAGAACAACTGAGTACAGCCAAGCTTCCAGTGAAAACCCCTATCCTTCTCCCAAACTGGGTTGCTGCGGCAAGGTCCATGGTGTTCGGGAAGCACCTGGGCAAGAGGGAGGAGATGGCAGGAAGGAGCCTCCAGCCAGATATGGAGGGATGAACCCTCCAAGGGTCAAGCTTTATATTCCTGATCTCTGCAAGTCCCCAGGGAGCCCAGCATTTCCTAGGAATTTGGGGTCTAGACCCTAAAACAAACCCCATGGAGACAGTGATTTGGCCATCCCTGAGGGTGGTAGGGCTGGTCTGTCCTCATAGCCTCTGCTATGGCTGCTCCTCACGTCCTATGGGCTCGATGGAGTGAGTACCACAGAGGACCTGACACTCCATGGATTGTCTCTTTCTTGTGTGCTGTGGTGTGTGTGTGTGTGTGTGTGTGTGTGTGTGTGTGTGTGTGTGTTGATGAGATGTGCTGTGGGGTGTGCTGTGGGGTGTGTGTGTGTGTGTGTGTTGGTGATGAGGTGTACTGTGGTGTGTGTGTGTGTGTATGTGTGTGTGTGTGTGTGTGTGTGTGTGTGGTATATGAAGTATGTAATGTGTCTGTGTGTGGTGTGTGGCATTCACCTCAGAGGAGGGTGATAGACCAGAGCCAGGGAACTAGAGAATGAGAGTTAGGGCCCCAGATTAAAGCTCCAGCTGGTCTCGCCCAGTTGCAGATCTTAAAAGAGAATTGTTCCTGGGTCTCCTGGCTGGGTCTGGGTCTGGGCTCCAACTGAGAAGTCCGAGTGTCTCCAGAAGGATTGAGTGGCCTTGTGTTTTCTAGGTGGAGAACCATGGAGGGCGACTGTCTGAGCTGCATGAAGTATCTGATGTTTGTTTTCAATTTCTTCGTATTTGTAAGTGCCCCTGGCTCCTCCCTCCCCCTCTCCCCCAGTTCTCCCTGGCTCTCCTCTGGCTCTCCCCAGGTATCTGGCCTCTGCTGATGACAAGGCCAGCCTTCTCCCTGAAATGATCACAGGAAGCTGAGTGCCCAGAGGCAGAAGTGCCTGACCAGTAAGCTTCCTGGGAGACCTGGCACTGTGCCCTGCTCCTGAGTCTCCACCCTGACTCCCATCACAGTAGACATTTCAGCCAGACCCTGAGATGGGACAGCCTCTGCCAAAGGATATGCTAGACGGACTAGGGAGATGGCTCTTTTTCAACCCAAGTTCAGTCCCCAGATCCCACAAATATGGTGGCACTTGTTCATAACTCCAGCTCTGAGGAACATCCCAGAGGCTTTGCTGTCTCAGCAAAAACAGTGTGTGTGGCTCCTGGGGAAGAGCCCATGGGATTGACTTCTGGCCTCCACATGCACACATATGCACACTCACACACATGCACACTCACACACATGCACATGCACCTGCTCACCCCCCACCCCCACCCGCCATCAAGCTGTGACCTTGGAGCTTTTCAGGCCAGCCTTGTAACTAGAAGCTTCTCGGAGGAGGCTGTCTTGGCACCCCAGCTCTGCAGCCTGGAAGCACATTCCACCATTCTGAACCTTATCATGTCTTAATGACTCACCAAAACAGGCTTTTTGATAATTTAGCAAGATCAGTGAACAAGATGACTCGAATGTGGACAGTATAGGTCTCCTATCTCCTTCCAACCTCTTTCAGTAGCAGAGCTCCTCCCCCATTTCTTGGCCTCCATGGGCTTCCCTGACCAGGCCCTCCATCTCAGGCACCACCACTGATGTCTCAGGACAGTCCTGGAAGAAGGGTCCCTTTGTTGTCAGTGCAGGCTGTCTGCATTTCTGCCTGTCCATTTCATACCTTTTTGTGTCTCCCTGGGATCTACTTCCTGGACCTTGGGGCTAGGAAGCCTACAGTTGTGAAAGGGGCATTCTCCTAACTGGGGATCCCATCCCATTTTGGCTATGCCTGAACCTTCCTTGTCAGCCCTCAGCAGATGACTATTGAGCCCCGAAGTCACCCACAGTAATGAGAGGAGCAGACCTAACTGGAGAATTTGTGGGGAAACTGAGGCAAAAGTTGGGGTGCAGCAGACAACAATCTCCTCTGGCCTGCCCACTTCTCCAATCTCTCTACTCTCCCCACCCGATGCGCTTAGCAATCAATGGCTCTCACCCAGATTTCCAGCTCTACCCATAGCTTACAGACCCACGGAACCAGCCAGAGCTGGCAGGGCCCCTGGCCTGTCAGCTGTCCCTCACCTATACCACCAGGAACATCAAGCCCTGTTAGTCCCCAGATTGAAGGTCAACCCAGTTCTGCACATAGCAGACCCACTTCCAATACTGTCCATACTCAAGAGAAACAGGAAGTCTTACCCACTGAAATCTGCCGTGACTGCTCTGCTGAGGCTGCTGTGTGAGCTGGAATTCAAGCGGTTAGTTAAACACAGGGTGCTAAGGTGCTGAAAGAGACAGCCACTTAAAACCACACAGCTAATAAACAGCATACTCCATGCTCCAACCTTAGTAGTTTCTGTCCCAAGATAAGCAAGGCACAAAGAGATGGGCCACGCAGAGATATCACAGAGAGACTTTGGAGCACATATTGAAGGAGGGGAGCTCATTGAGCTAACCCTGCCCCTAGTGTAGCCACTGAGCTCAGCATCACCTTCATAGCTTGTCCATGAAGCAGTTCAGTGTCAGACAGCAGCAGTCTTGACTCTGCCTTGAATTTGAGAGGTGACCTTTGAGAGTCATTGGCCTCCCCTGGGCCACACTGTGGAAGCTTCATAAGCTTGGGTCTGTGACATTTAAAAAACATGAAAGTCACAAATAAACCCTGTGGGGCATAGTCTTTCACTTGATGTGGCAAACGGGTCAGAAATTAGATCGAGAGGGTGTGGGCTACACTGAAGGCCAAGGAGCGCCACAGAGACTCAAAGTGGCCAGTAGGCCTTGGAGATCTGGGTTCAGCATGCCAAGACCCTGCCCAACTCTGCAGGCCCCAGCACCTCAGCCCCAGGCTTCACTCAGGGGGACAGTGTAGAAGAAGCATCTGACTTCAGTGTCTATCTGTCCTCTTTTCTTCATGCCTACCAATGGACAGCTGGGAGGTGCCTGTCTTCTGGGCGTTGGCATCTGGGTCCTGGTGGATCCCACCGGCTTCCGAGAGATTGTGGCTACCAACCCCCTGCTGACCACCGGCGCCTACGTTGTACTGGCCATGGGCGGTCTGCTGTTTCTTCTGGGCTTCCTGGGCTGCTGTGGGGCTGTCCGAGAGAACAGGTGTCTGCTGCTATTTGTGAGTGACCCATCCCCCATCCCCACTCTTCCCGTGGTGGCTCCAGGAGGGATAGAGGGGCTGGTGACTCCCAAACCCAACCTGTCTTCATAAACCGAAATGTTCTCACCAGGGCGATTGCCAGCATTGGGTCCTGGGATCAGGGGCTGTAGCTTGGTGGATAGAGTATCTATGTGCCGTGTATAAGGTTGGGTTGGATCTCCATCCCATTGACTGTGGTCAGCGGTCTGGAAGCCCTGAGGTGTCCATCCACTTCCCACAGCCCTGCAGGAGGTCGGTGCAGAGGCCGTGTGTTATTAGAGCACTGAACTGTCAGGTCATCTGTTACTCAAGAACTAGACAGTTATCCACCCTAGGTGACGAGGCCTAAGGTCAGGAATACTGTCCCAGAATATCTTCCCAGAAACACGAAACAGAGACCAAAAGAAAGTTTGGGAGAGCTTTGAACTTGGCAGAAGTAGGAAGACATGCTTTGAGGAAGGGGGTCAAGATGAACGTTGTGAGAGAGTGAAGAACCTGGTCCCTCAAAGCTCAGTCCAGTGAGGCTTTGAGGTAGGTGTGAAACAGTTCTGCCAAGGATGACACTTGAACTTTTTGATAAAAACAAAATAACAAAACAACCCGCTCTCCACTTCCGTAGATAACCATGGAAAAATTAACCACCCACTTTCTATTACCCTGGGTTTCACTCTGGGTCTGCTGGAGTCTGCTCTGAGTAGCCCCAAACTCAAAGTGGTGATAGCTGATCACACTGTCACAGGTAACCTTTTAGCTTCGGCCAGGATGGAGTCAGTGACTGTATTTCCTGTCACCAGGACGGAGTCATTAACTGTGTCACCAGGAAAGAGTCAGTGACTGTATCTACTGTCACCAGGACGGAGTCAGTAACTGTGTCACCCAGAGTCAGTAACTGTGTCACCAGGAAAGAGTCAGTGACTGTGCTTACTGTCACCGGTTGGCATTTTGGCTTTGTGGCCAATTGAGAGGCCCGAGCCACTCTGGTTCATTCGTTGCTCAACAGTGACAGGTAGTTTGGGGCCTGCTTGGTGGAACATTAGTGTTTGAAGATTCTTAGCTGCCTCTTAAGACCATCTTCCTCCTGTCCACGGGTCTACCTCCTTGCCACCCCAATATGTAGAATGACCCTGTGCTGCCTTGGGGTGTCCCATCATGTTTTTGGGAGTTCTCCTGGCTCCCCTACCTCCCTGCCTCTTGGCCACAACATACTTGACTGTGTTCATGCTCAGGGAGTGCCCCTGGGGTCTGAGCTGAGTGTGCTGCCCTCTAGGAGCAAGGCAGCTCCCAGGCTCCTGAGCCCGCAGGTTTGCATGGAGCCTCTGCCCCACACTTCTTGGGAGTGGCCTTGGCCTCTGAGTTTAAACAGCCTGGCTTCTCAGGGTGCAGCCACTGAGGACATTGGTGTTGGCTATGATGTCTTCCTTCCTTCAAGAGCCCTGATCTATAAGCCCTGAGTAATGAAGCCACGCTGGCTGTTGGCCAGATCACTCACCCCACAACTCTCCGTTTCTGGAGTGGAGAACGCTTTCCAGAGAAGCTGCTTCTTCATTCTCTGCATTTGTTACTTTTCTCACGGCTAGGACAAAATGCTGAGCACAGGCAACGTGGGGAAGGAAAGGTTTCTTCTGGCTCAGTGTGGGGGTACACTGTATCTGGGAGGGAAAGGCATGGTGGCAGAGCCTGAGGCCGATGGTCACATCGTCAGGAAGCAGAGAGAGGCACACTGCTGCTCTGCTCACTTTCTCCTCTTAAGTCTGTGGGATGGCAATGTGTACACATAGGGCATCTCTTGCCTTCTCAGTGAACCCAGCCTAGAAACGCCTCACAGTCATGGCCAGAGGTAATTCTAGACACTCTCAAGGTGACAGTCTGTGTTAGCCATCACAACCTTCTATTCCTGGTTAGGGGTTAACCCTTGCAGTTCCTTCAGTGCTAGAGATGTGTCAGGGCCATGGAGTAACTGTCCCCTCCCTCATACCCAAGCTATGAAAGGTGACCTAACCGCAGAGGATGTAATGAGCAGGATACAAGCTTGGGTGTGAGTGTGCACCTTGCACTGTGTCCCCTCTGGGTATTTCACCTCTTGGCCGTGGCGTCTCTGACCGTCAAGGGACCGACTAGCTTTGCTGGAGGCTGAAGCTAAGCAGATCAAACGGCAGCAGATGATCTTTCTCTGGATTTCCCCTAGGCTGTGGTGAGGTAGACCACTGCTCACTGTCCAGGTCTTGGTAGGTGGATTTCTCTCCCAGGAGTATCTGTGGGGCTTCGATGTTGAGCCCGAGACCTGCTGCAGCGTTCCTACTTAGAGGTGCATGCATAGAATGTTCCTTGTGTGCAGATAGCATGCAATTCAGAACAGGGCCACCTGGGCTGGTGGGCTGAAGGACTTCCTTATAGGGGAGCTATGAAAGCCTCTTCACAAACTATGGGCCGAGGCCCAGAGCAAACAGGCTCAGGAGCTGGGGCAGGAAACACCCGCCAGTACCTCACTCCTGGAGGGCAGGCCACTGCGTGCAGACCCCATGGGCATTCTCTGAGCATGGACACAGCCAAGAGCTCAGAGATCAAAGGCACTGCCTTGCAAGCAGTGAAACTGTCTTTCCTACAGTCAGTGGTGCCAGGCATGCTAGAGGAAGACATCTGGCCTGGGGCTTCTCCCAGATTAAGACATCCCATGTGGTTCATTCCTATCATAGCTGTGTGCTCCACCTCCCAGAGAGGAAGTGCAATGGCCTGTGACATGAGCGGCAGGGGAGCTGTAGGTCCCTTTATTTCTCATAGTATAACATGGCCAACTTTACTGAGAGAGACAAAGAAGCCTGCGGGCGCCCCCTGGTGGACGTTCCCCTTCCCTGTCAGTAAGCTCCTGCGTGTAGCAGCCCTGGCTGGGGAGCCAGAGGCTTTAAGAAAGACCTGGTCTCAGTGCATGGTGACCTGTCTGTACCGCTCCTAGGCATGTACCCAGAGGGCTCCATATCCTCCTATGGAGATGCTTGTTCATCCTTGTCCACTGTTGCTCTGTTCACGATAGCCAGGAGACGGATGGGTAATGAGGATGTGGCGCATAAACACAATGAAATTTTATCAAGCCATAAAGAAAAATGAAATTTATTGAATTTGCAGGCGACGTGAGTGGAACTGGAAAATATTGCATTAAGTGAGGTAACTTGGGCTCAGGAAGACAAAGAGCTCCTGTTCTCTCCCATGCAGATCTGAGCTTCTAATTTTTATTTATGTGTATTTATGTGGGAGTAAGTATTGGGTAGAGGCCAGAAAACTAGCAAGGGGCCCAAGAGAGGAAAAAAGAGGCCTTAAGGGAAGGAATACGAATGTATATGATATGAGATGGGGGTTGCAGGGGCTAGGAAGAAAAAGGGTGAAAAGATGAGCCGTCAAGGGGGTCCATGGGAGGGTGAACCAAAAGTAAGGAGTTATGAAAGTGACATAAGGAAACATGCTGCTTTGCGTGCTAATTGAACATTTGTATGTATGCATGACAAGAGAGTCTGTGGGCACTGTGCACCTGTAATCCTGGCATTAAGGGGACTAACGAGGGGCTACTGTGAGACCAAGGCCAGCCTGGACTACAGAGTTAAGCTCTAGAGAGAGAGAGAGGGAGAGGGAGAGGGAGAGGGAGAGACAGAGAGACAGAGAGAGAGAGACAGAGAGAGACAGAGAGACAGAGACAGAGAGACAGAAAAACAGAGAGAGACAGAAAAAACGGTGAGAGGAAAGAAAAGGGATCCGGAAAGCAGGTCGTGCCTTCCCCTCCTCACCACCCCTCCCATGCCACCCGCCCCAGGGATGCATCACTGTTAATGGGCCCATCTCTGCAGCCAAGCCCGGAAGGCAGCCTGTGCTCTTGGCTGACAGCAGGCTGTGCTCGGCTGCTTTGCCAGCCTCGGCTAAGTGTACCCTGAACCCTGCCAGCAAGAGAGAAAAATGGGACATTTGCTTTGCATGAAGTTTAAGAAGGTTGAGAGCTGGGGACAGGCTGAATTAGTGCAGGAGCTGACTACCAGCCAGGTCCTCTCTCACCCTCCATCTCCACTTGGGCCTGCTCATCTCTGCATCGGCCCCCTCCTCTCCCCTTTACCCTCTACCATCTCTCAGTTTCTCCTCCCCCTCCCTTTTCTCTCCTGCCCTATCACCCCACTCCTCTGTGCTCCCTGCTCACCCCTCTCCCAAGCCCAGTTCACACAAGGCTAAAGTCAGTGTGGGTCAGAGGCAGGATGTAATGCTAGGCCTCAGACTGCTACCATCGAAACCAGGCCCCAACCCAGAATAGATCTAGACAGGCCAAAATCATGTGCCAGAGGGATACGGTAGGGATGTAGGCATGTGTGTGTGCATGTCTAGGTGAGTATATATACATGTGTGTTGTGTGTACATGTGCAGGATGTGGCACCCTATGTAGTTTTATGTATTTTATTATAGTGCACGGGTGCATATATGTTTGCCCTGTATATATGATGTGTATACCTCTCTTGTGAGTTTTGCGGATTACATAGTAGCGTGTGGGTTGTATGCAAACACATGTACAGGTGGCATGTGTGGTGGTGGTGTGGAGTTGAGGGGACATAGAAGCTTTGAGAAGCTTTTCTACCTTTCTGAGACAGGATCTTATGCTAGCCCAGGCTGCCATGGGGGTGAGGATAACAATCTTGAACCTCTGGTAGTTCCGTACCCCTCAAGTGCTGGTATTACAGCTGTGCCCCAAAGCCCAGTTTGTGCAGTTCTGTAATCCAGGCCAGCACTTCCCATACGCTAGGCAATCATTCTGCCCGCTGAGCTCCATCGTGAGCCCTTCTGGAAGGCTTTTCCAAAACATCCAGAACCTAAAACCAGTTCTCTTTTCCAACCTAAAGCTGGTTGTGTGGTTGCTCCTGCAGAAGACGGCCACTGAGTCAGACCCTAGTAGCATCCGGGGCCTTCCTGAAGGCTTTTGCCTTCCTCCTTAGCTGGGCTTTCTGGAAAGGGCAAACAGAACCTGGCTGTAGTCATCTTAGGACTCTGGCCTCAAGGTCTGTAGTAGTAAGGCCTAGATATGGAGTAACCCCTGCTTGCTTCTGGGACTGAGAACCCCAAGTCTGAGGACAGCAAGTCCTGTGACCAGTCACCTAATGACTAGCTTGGCTAAGGACAAGAGCACATGTGTAAGTCAATGTAAGGCACTAGCTGTCTCCTGTGTGTCTCCTCTAAATGTCACAAACACCCCTGTGGCCAATTTACCTAAAGATTCTAATTTTAATAAGGACAGTGGGGTGGGACAGAGAGAGGGGAGGAAGGAAGAGAGAGGAAAGGAAGGAGAGAGGAAGAGAATACATGAGCTGTACTGTGTGGAAATTGAGGACTACTTACCAAAAAGGAGAACTAGGACCCTCCCACAAGTAAGGGCACCAAGTCTCTGGTACCCTCACAGCTTAATAGAGGTCAGAGGACGGGAATTCCCTCAGAGGGCCCCTGGGGAAAGTCCCTAAGCAGCAGGAAGCTGTGGGAGCAGGAGGAAGTCACTGGGCTGAAGGAGTGGGGAGGTGTGGCATTGTTTCTGTTGTGGGTACTGTAACCTGCATTTTCCTCTTGAAATTCACACCCTGGGCTAGACAGATCTGCACTAGGTGGGAGCTCCCAGGCTCCCTGCCTCTGGACAGGCCAAGATCTGTAACATTCACTCCTGGCACTTCTCCGAGGCCTCTCTCCCAGGCATCAGCTCTGTGCAGTCCACTGCAGGATGGGCCTGTGTCTGCCTTGTATGTCTGTCTGTCCATGCCCAGAGTCTCTCAAAGCAGGCACTCAGTAGAAGCTTTGAGATGAGGCACAAGGAAGAGATAGATCAGATAGATCAGCCAGTAAGAGCTGGGCTTTGGGGGGCTGTTGAGATGGCTTGGCAGTTAAGAGCACCGGCTGCTCTCCCAGAGGCATTAGGTTCAATTCCCAGAACTCCCACGGTGGCTCGCAACCATCTATAAAGAAGTCTGATGTCTTCTTCTGGTATGCAGGTATACATGTAGACAGAATATTCACACAATAAAAAAGAACATAAATTTTAAAATTATTCTTTTAATAAGAAGAGCTGAGCTTTGATGGTTTTTTTGGCTGTGTGTCCTGGCGGGGGCTGGCTGTTTAACCTCTCTGAACCTAAGATTCTTCATGTGCAAAATGAGGATAACCAGATCTTCCCAGCTATCAGTCTATGGCCACAATCCACTGGGAAAACGTGCACCTTGCTTAGCTCAGCTCCTGGCTCCACTCAATATATGGGAAATAAAGGTACTTGGCCCTGGCTGGTCACAACTCTGGGGGCTGTGCATGACTCTTAAGAACTAGAAGCTCCTGCAGTCACCCCCAAACTACAGTACCACTAGTTCCTCTTACAGCCACAGCCCAGCAGTAAAATGGAGGGTTGCTGCCCAGGGTGCTGCCCCTCCCCCACCACCATGAGTGGCCTGTAAGTCTGAGCTGGGGGCAGGCCTGTTGCGTTCTCCTAGATGGTGCCAGGCTCCCACTGGTTCTCTGTGGCCTTCCAAGAGATCAGCGAGGTTGTTCCCACACAAAGCTCATCACCTACGATCTCATGCAGTGAGCAAAGTGACTGTGCATCTGTCATTTGTAATTTGTGACTCATGGCCACAGCCAGTAATGCAGGTGTCACCGTGGGGTCAACAGCCTGAGGACCTGCCAAGGAGGAGATCCGTCAGGGATCAGATGTCAGTAAGAGGATCCATCATGGAGAACACAAATCAGGGACAGGCCCTGTAGGGCCATGCCGAGTCCAGCTGATGACCAGCCAAATAGAAATGCCAGATCTGTACCAGGATACGGGGGTGGGCTGAAAAAGAACATTCTCTCAGTGGCTACTCAGCACAGAGCTCTCAGAAGCATCCACCATGGCCCAGGGCACCCAAGAGGTCATGACTGAGTGGCGGAGTTCTTAGCTAGAGGAATGTTCTACAGCATGTCCAAGTTTCCCAAGACCCACGTTTTCACAGCATAAGGACACCTTTCACTCTATTATATTGCCAGTCCCACTTTACTGGGAAAGAGGGACCCTAGATACCCTCAGGCTGAACCCAACAACTTCAACTCCTTCTGGCTCAGTTCAGCCAGCACAGGGGTTCCTGCATGGCCAGGAGGGGACATAGGGACCAGCCTCTGTGTGTAGCCCGTGTGAGTCCCTTGGCTGGTAGCCCCAGCTGGGGTGAGTATGGAGTTTGCAAGTGTACTGAGGAAGGCAGACCAAACTGCTTCTTCCTCTTCTTTTAAGCCGAGTCCAAACCAGTGCTGGTGAGGGCCAGAGCCTGAGACACACAGCATGCCACAGGGTCAGGGTGACAATCTGTTCTTTTGTGGGGCCTCTTGGGTGCTAGGGTAAGGCAGCCTGCAGTGGCCGGGTGCTGTTCGATACTATGATGTGGACAGGGTATCCTCAGCGGGGAGAAGTCAGGAAGGCCTCTCAGGGGTGGGGCTGAAGCTTAATTTTGGCACAAGGAACCATCCAGCATGGGAGGGCCTCACATCAGAGCAATCTGGTTAGTCTGTGGAACACAGGCATTTACTGAGTGGAGCAGACAGGGCTGTGTTAGACATCCAATTCCCCTCTCTGAGTCTCATTACCTTTCTGCTCATCTTGTGCCTCTGGTTCGGCTGAAGATAGCAAGACCTCCCTACGTCCACTCAGGATAGCATGGCCTCCTATTTCCATGGCAACTAGAAGCACTGGGACAGGAAAAAGTGGTCTTGAGGTTGCCGGGGTAGGAACCTCAGTCTGGGATCCCCAAGAATTTGTAATCTCACAGCTTGGAAACGTCCCCAGAGGGAGCCTCCTCCTAGGGCCACCAGGTAGGGCTGCTCAGGTTGTGCACAGCACAGAGCAGTGTCTCTCAGCCACAGTGGGCTCAGAAGACAGATTTATCTGTCTGCACTGCTCATCCTTTCTGTCACGACTCTGTGGCTCCAAGGGTAGGTCACCAGCGTGTTTGTTATGAAAGCGGTGATTTATGGGAGCGAAGGGCTGTCTAACAAGATGAGTGCACTCCATCTGTCACATAAGGCTGTGCAGTAAGATGTCGCTGTCATGGGCCTCACAGCTGCCCTCTCTCTGCAGTTTTTCCTGTTTATCCTGATCATCTTCCTGGTAGAGCTCTCAGCAGCCATCCTGGCCTTCATCTTCCGGGAACACGTATGTACCACTCGGCTTCCCAGCCTGCTGCCCGGGGGTGGGGAGGTGGGGGTTGGGGGGCTACTGAGTGACCCCTGCCTCCTCAAAGACACCCTTAGAACTAGCTGTCTCACCCAGTGCCTTGTGCCTAAACATGACCTGCACCTCAGGGAGGCATCAGGGTCCAGAGAAACCCAGCCAAGTGAAGTCCTCGACCAGGGGTGCCTAAGGCTCCCCACTCCTGGAGCACCTGGTATAGGCCCCCGCTGGTTCTAGGGTCTCTGTCCAACCCAGTAACAGCCTATTGATGGGTGTCACGTGGTCGTGTGACTGGAGAGGACAGCCCCAGTCTGGCATGCTGTATGGCTACTAGGCTACCAGCCTCTCTGTTTAGCCTACATCACAGACTGTTCATTCCAAAGGCTTCAGCCAGCTCCTTACCCTGAGCCTAGGGGACAAGGCCTGGCACCACAGATAGAAGGGCTCCAAACAGGAGGGACGGAAGGATAAGATGCATGGGACAGCCTGGGACAAGGAGCCAGCCTGAGGAAGCTGTTGAGAACAGCAACTTTGAGGACATAGCTGGGAGCTATGGGTAATTGAAGTCTCCCTCTTTACCCACACCTTGGCTTCCTAGGTTGGGCCTCACACCTGCTGATTCTGAAGGATAGAATGTCAAACATGTCCCCCATAAGCCCCCTCCCCCACTCATCCTCTGAGGAGAGCTACAAGGCTGAGCAGGGTTTCCACTGTGCTCCATCCTGGAGTTAGATGAGGCCTGTAAATGCAGATATGCTTGTCTCAGCCTATGATGACAATCCTTGGGAAGGGAATGCCTACCCAAAATGGACAGCTTAGTATCACCCAGGGAAGACAGGCTAGGAGGACTCAGCACCCTCTCCTCTGTCCCCAGCTCACCCGAGAGTTCTTCACCAAGGAGCTTACCAAGCACTACCAAGGCGATAATGACACGGACGTTTTCTCTGCCACCTGGAATTCCGTCATGATCACAGTGAGTGCCCTTCCCCATGTCTTCCCGGGATACCATGAACACCCAAAGCCATAATGTTGGCTTGAAAAAGCCTGTCCTCTAGATCTCTTCTAGTCCCTTGCCTGGGCCAGACATCAACAATCCATCAAGAATCACTGATCCCACTCTTGGCCTGTGAATCATTGTTTGTACAGCACTCCAAGCTATCAAGGCTAGTGGATCACAATCTGCTGCCCCTGGCTTAGGTCCTCAGCAGTACCATTGTGACTGATGTTAATGGTGCTCAGTACAGAGTCTGAGGAGATGGGTGAGTCAGTCAAGTACTTGCTATGCAACCAGGAGGAACCAAGTTTGATCCACAGCACCCATGTGAAAAACCGTGTATGATGATGTACTCTTATAATCCCAACTCTGGAGAAGTGGAGGCAGGCAGATCCCTAGGATTCACTGGCCAGCTAGTTTAGCCTAATCTACAAATCCTGGGTCCCAGTAAGATATGGACAGCACCTGAGGAATGACATCCAAGATTGACTTCTGGCCTCTGTGTATATGTGCACATGATCCCACAACACACACATATATCTGCACATGAATATACGCAGGCCAAAATAAAGATACTAATTAGCACAGCATGATATAAACTCATAGAAACTATATGTACACCGCTTACCAAGTGCTGGTGAGGTAAGGAACATATGGCCATTCTCCTCTCACAGAGAAGACCCAGAAGCTCAGGGACACAGGTCATCACCACAGTCATATGCAGGGCAGAGGGATCTTATCCCTGGCAGAGGCTGATAACCCCTCTACCCCCACACTAGCTCCCACATTCATCTCTCCCCTAGTTTGGCTGCTGTGGGGTCAACGGACCTGAAGACTTCAAGCTGGCCTCAGTGTTTCGGCTGCTGACACTGGACACTGAGGAGGTGCCCAAGGCCTGCTGTCGGAGAGAACCCCAGACTCGAGATGGGGTGGTACTGAGCAGGGAGGAGTGCCAGCTTGGGAGGAATCCATTCATAAACAAGCAGGTAGGTTCCCCAGGCAGGGAAACACTCCACAGATCTGGGCAAAGCTGGGGGGGGGGGGGCAGTGTCTGCCCAGAGGGTCTAACGGTAGTCCCGAGCGTTGTAAACAATTCTGGCCATGGCACAGGCTACCCTTGCCTCTAAGAACTAAAGAAGTGGGGAGAAGATCACACTGACAAGGAGATGAGCTGGGTTCAGGGTAGGGTAAGAATTTGGTACATGGTTCCAGGGTGAGTTTTCCAAACTTCTGTTAATGGGGGTGGGCTGGGGGCACTCCTTAGGTATATGCTGTATTCATGACTTATCTGGCCAAGTAAGAGCACTCCTTGATCCCAGGGCAGCAGATTCTCATTGACCTGACCCTAAACAACTAAGGAAGCATCCAGACTTCTTTCTTATAACCTGAGGGTTTCCTCTCAGCTTTTGCCCTAAGGGAAACAAAGGTCCCAGTTTTGCCCCTTCAACAAGGAGCACAGCCCACTTCACTCTTCGTCCTCTTCTTCCTGCTGGCCAGAGACCCTCCCTCCACCCCTGTCAATAAAGAGAGGCAGGGAGAGGCTGAGCAGGGCAGATGGGGAGGAGGGAAGGGATGAGGAGAGCCATCCCTGGGCTTCTCCTTTGGTCAGACGTCTTCCAGGAGAATTCAAAATACTGGGGAGCTGACAGAGCACAAGAGACAAGGCCAAGATCCCATGGCTCCTGGTACAGGGAGGTGGTAGATGGTGAACCAGTGAGTAAAAGTGAGCCTTGCCCACGGTGGCGGTTGTGACACTGGAGATTGAATGAAGTCTTAGAAGGTGCATGGGCTGGAGCTTAGGGTTCTCGGAGCCCCAAGGGAGGGCATCACTGGGCTGAGACCCAGTCCCAGGATCTCAGCTCGACACCAAGAGCTCTGCTTATACCTTATACCTTCCCTCGGATAGGCCAGAGCTCAGTTGTCTTGTCACACATCCTGCCTTCCTACCCAGGGGAAAGAGACAGAAATGGAGAGGAAGGGCCTGGGGTGTGATTGTCATGGAGAGAGCAGGCCACTGAAGGTTGGATTGCTGGGAACTATGGGAAGAGTGACTAGAATTTGGGAAGGATTGAAGGATGTGGGGAACCTCATGCTTCCATTGCTGACAGCCTAGGTTGACACCTGCCCAGTGAAAGCCAAACCTTTCCTTGCTCCGTTACCCTGCTGGGGAAGAAAAGTCCACCACACCTTCTGTGTGGCAGAAGCCTTGCTTCTCCTGATGGCTCTCAAAGGCCCTGGAATCACACACATTTATCCAAGGGAGATGAGATGAGCACATTCTGGTTACCGAGGCACACCCTTTTGAGAAAGTGCTGTACCCCCACCTGAGCCAGAATGCAGCCACTCAGGACCTTGCTGAGGACAGGGAACCTTGATGTGGCAGAAGATATGCAAAGGAGGAGGCAGACCACTAGACAAGGTGCACAGTTATCTCCCTGAAAGACCCGCTGGGGGCTCCGCAGGTGGGTGGGGTTGGGAGAGAGTCCTACAACCAGGGTCCTGCCTTTCAAACGCCACTAGCCAGCCTCAGAGAAGCTTCTCGGGACCCCCAGTCCTGTGCTTCTACCGAGAGATATTCCCCCATGAGCATCCTTTTGCTGTCTCCTGCACTGAAGACCACACAACCATATCGATTCTACATCCCAGAGCCTCTTCAGGCTCATGAGACTAACTCCCAGGACTGGGTCTCCTACGCCCGTCCCCTCTGAGCCATGTTTTCTGTTAAGAGCCTCCATCGGGAGACCATCTCCAGTTGGGTTATCTCCAGAACTGTCTCCCACAAAGCCCAGGACACATTTGTGACTGGCACAAGCTAGACTTCTAGAAGTATAGAGTTCCCTTGGGGATGTATGTGGCTAGGTTGGCACTCTGGCTGCTCTGGGACTAGGAATTCAAGAAAGTTCTTATGAACAGCACTCCCAAGGAGGGTGAGGTGAACTACTGGCCTTGTAACATATGTCAGTGAAGTCCAGGCATACAACAAAGCTGTTTCTATGCCTTCTGGGCTGGGGGACAGTGTGTATGTGTGGTTTGGGAATGTTGAGAGAGAAGTGCCAAGTAGAGGTGGGATACTAGTTCTGGAGCCTAGGAATGGCATGCTAGTGGTGAAAGAGTAGGTGCTGCCCAGGGCCAGCTGCCCTCTGTCTAGTTTTGGGGTGACCATGAGCAGGAGCTAGGGTCGGGAACATTCCCTCTCTGAACATCGGGGGTGCTATGACAGGCATCTAGAGAGTGATGCTCTATTCTCTGTGCCAGACAGGGATGCCTCATTGTGGGGTGACATCTAGGGCATAGTGGACTCCAGACTCTATATAAACTATAGTTCCCATCCCCTCCATATAGAGGGAACGGAATCCCAGGCCCCTCTTTGAATCTGGGCTTCCCCCCTTGCTAGCTGTGTGGCCTCGAGGGAGCCACCCATCTACTCTCCCCCAGTTTGCAAGGAGGTAACCCACAGATAAGCTACTTCTCAACAGGGACTACACAGAGGACCAAGTGATGGAGGCCACATGGAACCTAGCAAGACCCTGGAAGAGGGATCTTAGTGTGGGTAGCACTGTCCACTCTGCCCATTCATGCCAAAGGGCTTCCCTGTCACTGGGAAGTTTCCCCAGTCACCCTTCTGTGAGCTACTGTCCCACCTGGGGCGGGGGCACCATTTGACAATCTGACTGAAGAGATCCAGCCCAGCCAGCTCTGCCCTGAGGGTCTGATCCCCGCTTCTAAAGAGCACAAAGAGGCCTGGGTATTTGGACATTTCCTCGTATTCTAGGTCTATGGCTGAGTTAGCCTTGGGAAGTTTTCAGCCTGTCTTGGGGACTGGCTGTTGCCCAGGGAGGGATGTTGGTGACATCCTGTCAATGACCTGATGCTTCCTCCTCCCCACATCAGTATAAAAATGCCAGCCTGCAGCTATTGAGCCCTGAGGCCACATGCCAGGGACTTCAGCGCTGACAATGGTCCTGACTGCAGGCTACACCTCCCTGCTGTGGCTTTACCTCTGGCCTTTCCTTCCCAGGGCTGTTACACTGTGATCCTCAACACCTTCGAAACCTATGTCTACCTGGCTGGAGCCTTTGCCATTGGGGTGCTGGCTATTGAGGTGAGTGGAGGGGCCAGGAGTCGGGGGAGACGTAGAATATGTACACTCAGCCTACTTTCCAGGTCCATGGCCGCTGCCTACTGCAAATGTCTGTTGCTAGAGTCCTTCTTGTGGCCTGAAGCTACAGATCTGTGCCTATGGTGGAACAATGAGAACAGGCAGACCCAGAGAGGCACCCACCTCACCCCAGTTCTGCAGTCCAGGCGCGCTTGGTGGGATGCACAAGCTGCCTAGGAGGCAGAGGGCTTCTCGATGAGTCCTGCCTTTGCAAATACCCAGGGGGGGTCTTCGTAACTTGACAATGGAGCTTTAGTACCCATCACCCCAGGGCCCCAGAACCTACACCACAGCTAAGTGGCTGTCAACTTTTAAGCTACCACTTGCACTCCCCCTACCCCCACTGCCCAGTTCAGGGATGCACTCTGGGGCAATGAGGCCAGGCACCTCCTGCGTGTTGGGGACCCTTTCAAGGAAGCTCTGGTTACCTGACACCCTGATATGCCCTTGTTCAGTGTCCCCTGTGCCTTGTGTCTCAGGATAACAGTTCTGTGTAAGTCACAGGGGAAGTACAGAGGCCATTGATTCCACAGGCATACATTGAGCCTGTGCTGTATGTGCCAACACTTCTGGAAGTGGACAAAGCCTCATGTGAAAGCTAAAACCAACAAGAGACACACAGATCTTCCTGAGGCTGGGCAGAATGTGTAAGGTGCACATAGCCTTGCCTCGTAGCAGCCACGAGTCAGGGTTAGGGCACTGCAACCCCTGCAAACCTCACCAGTTTCCTGTGAGCTAGCTGAGAGTGCAGGAGCTGAGAAGCAAGGGCTTGGGGCAGGGACTAGGGAACAGTGTGTCTCTGCTCAAGTTAGGTTACCATGCTGATGCTGTGTGGCCTAAATCAGGTTGTGAGGCATCTTCAGCATCTCTGGGCCTCACTTCCTGCTGATTAGAAAGGCTGCCATTAACAGCACTTAGAAATACACTTTACATGGTAAGCACTTGGTACACACTCAGGCACCCAAGAAGGGTTGTGTCTCTGCCAACCCAAGGACAGACTTGAACTGTTTAAACAGATGACTTACTTTCCAAAGGCCCCTTCTTACCCAACTGGTGAGCAGATGCCTGTCCTGGGGAGTGTCAAGGTTCCTCTCAGGAGGTTTGCTAACCCCTCGACATGCACCCAGTCTGACTCCAGATCACCCTTTCCTTTCTCTGCAGCTCTTCCTCATGGTCTTTGCCATGTGCCTCTTCCAGGGCATCCAGTAGGCCTTGGCCTGAAGACACTCAGCCCACCACTGCCCAGCAGCCAGCCCCCTCCCTTCCCTGTCCTCTGGCCCCAGGGGAGGAAGCAAAGCCAGCCCAAACAGCCAGGAGCATAAAGTTAATGTTTAAAAAAAAAACAGAACAAAGACAGACATGAACCGAAGGGGCCTCACCCAGACGGGTCATGGGCTCTATAAGGACCTAGGGCTGGCCTGAGATCAACTGTTCCTGAGACCAAAAGTTCATCAGCCTCAGAGCCACTTGGCCCTGTCAGACTGGAGTGTCCCTTGGCCTGGGTTCCCCTCTCTTAGCATTTCCAGGATCTGAGCAACCAGGAGGTGGAAACACACCCTGGAGGAGGAGCTCAGGCCCCAGGAGACTGCTTTTCACAACACAAGGACAGACTCTGCAGCACCATCTGCCGGAAAATGAAGCTGTCCCTACGTCTGGCTGGCTGAGAGTGGCCATGTGTGGACACTGGATCAGAAGGTGGCCCTTTCATTTCCACATATTTTAGATCAAAGCCTCTCCATGGCCCAGAAAAGGGCAGTGGCCCATCCACAGTCACATAGCATGTGCATGAAGGTCATCTCCAGGCTTCTGTCACTCCAGCCAGGACTCCACCCCAATGTAAACTGACCAGGAACTGCCCGGACCAAGTTCTACAGCTGAGAAAGTTCACACTGTGTCCACTCTGCCCTGCTTGTACCTCTGTCAGAGATCCAACTGTGATACATCACCTGTCCCCATGGGCCATACCCCATCCCTGTTCTCCCAGGTGGAAGACACCCCAATATTGTTCATTTCTCTCTTTCTACCCAGAGCTGAGGCTTAAATATGTTCTTCAAGGTTCCTGCCAAGAATTCTCCCCTTACATACCTCCACGTATGGATGGAGTTCACTACCTCCCAATGCAGCCTCCTGCCTTCAGATGTTCTGACATCACCACCACCTCAGCAGACAGAAGGGGTTTTCATTTTCCATTCATGTACCCCTTCACTCTCTCTCCTTCCTAGAGATTAAGGTCATGCCTCTTATCTGCAGACTTAACCCCACAGCATCTCCTACCATGATACTTTTTGTCCTTTTGCTGTACATGTACTTTGTTATTCTCTCTAGGCTCAGATTACCCAGACTAACAGGCTCACAAACAGCCAAAACACACACACACACACACACACACACACACACACACACACACACACACACACACACACACACTCTTGAACTGCAGACTAGGTTATCTGGTTGCAAAATGCCTGACCCTGCCAGGACCATGTTGAATCCATTAGTGTTGTCGGTCAGGATCTCAAGTTTGATTAATTATGTCTGCCAAGGGCACAGCAATGGGGGCAGTGGTGGAAGGAACAACTAGGTGCCTGCTCTCCTCTCTCAGATGGAAGAGCCTGGCTCCAGCCTCCCTTTGCCTTCCTGCCACCTGGGAGTCATTGCTATAACCTGCTCTGTGCTGCTGTCTGGCTTCAAGGAGACACTCCTCCCATTTCCTCTCCTCTTCATGTGGTCCTCACCCATCCTGGCCTTCCCAGGGGTCTCTGAGTGCCATACAGACAACTTACTTGACATCCCCATAAATTAAACAGTGAGCTCTCTAGAGGCTGAGTCACCAGGTTAGGGGGCCCCTCTGCTGGCTTCTACCCCAGACTAAGAAGACCCAGGCTGACTCAGAACCCAGCATATACTGGACTCTAACTGTCTAGAGAGGCAAATGACTCAGCTATTGATTGGAAGCTCATGGCCAGACTGAGGAGGAGCCCAACCACAGTGGCTGCTACCCAGAACTAGCCCAGGCTTCCAGAAATGGGCAGGGTTGGGGACAGAGAGGGCTGAGAAGGCAGATATCAAACCTAGGCACGGCCAGGGTAGATCAGAGACTCTCACCAGAACTTTCCATACTTATGTTGTAGTGCTCCAAAGTAGCCCAGATTCAACCCAGCTGTAGATCCAGTTTCTCAGCATCCTCATAGGACCAGACAGAGACCACTGCAGTCTTCCCCCTCTGAGGTTGTAGACATCTACAAGGCTGTCTGACGACATCCTGATGGCACTTGGTGAGCTGCTCTGTGTACTCCCAGAGAAGGAGAGGGGAACCCTCCCAAGGGGAGCCCTTCCTTTACCTCTCACCCCAGAACCAACCTCACCTAGATGCAGAGACCCTCAGCCCCTGCCTGTCCCAGAGCCACCCAGACAGTTGACAGGCAAGGAGCGAAGGCTGGATCTGTGACTCATGCTCCCCTCAGCACCCTGTCCCAAGCCCCTGGCCTGCCTGAGTACACACACACACACACACACATACACACACACACACACATATGTTAAAGTCTATTTTGGAATTTGTAAATGTCCCTTGCAGTAGGAAACAGAGCTAATTTATCATTGTATCTCCCAAGTCGCCCCTTTTTATATTCTATATCAAGAGAAATTTTGTAATATAAAACAGGACACCACACAGATCGTTTCTCATTGTTTTGTTTTTTTTTTTCTGTGACTGTTTCTTACAAAAAGAAAAGGGAACAAGGAATAAATAGTGACCATGACAGAGGCAGTCTTGGGGGCCAGGCAGAAGCACAAGAGGAGCTGTGACGGGGGGCAGTCAGGGCACCCTGAGCTCAGAGCCAGGGTGGGGCTCCTGTCTCCATTGCTGCCTCCTTCCAAGCTTAGTGTGTCCCGGAGGCCACAGGTGTCTGTATGCCAGCCTCAGTCTGGTCTTGAGCCCACCCCACCTAAAAGTATCACTGCAGTTTAACCATGGAGATCTGGTCACCACTCCCAGGCAGGCCCTGCCACCTCCTCGTGCTGAGGGGAAGCCTGGCAGATGTCCCTGCAGGCTGTGTATGGCTGGCATCTTCAATTCCTACGACTCTCTCTCTTGGGACTATATCTGCATTCGTAGAGGATTCAAGAGGATAAATCCTCTGAGAACAGTCAACCAATGTCACCCGCTCTACAGCAGCTGCCACTGTACTAAGAGCTGGCAGTGGCTGGACCTGTGCTCTGAGTCAAGAGTTGGGAACTGAGGGACTGGCGCAAAGCCAGTGACAGGAGGCAGATATACATAATGGGCCCTTCCTGAACGCGCAGGGGCTCGCCACTCTGCCAGACCTTGGTTACAGAAGCAGCCTAGGACACTGCTGAGCATGTCTTCCACTGAAACTTCCCTGAGTCCCCTCCACTAGGCACAGGCCATTGTCATGGGGCACTTGGCAGCAGGAACAACTGAGCCCTGGGAGGCTGTGAGCCCAGGTGCCCTAGAGAAAGGTTCCTCAGGCATAGAGGACCACCCCCTTGCAGAAGGGAGAGGCCTCGGGCCAAATCTCTTAGTGTGCTTGCTGCTGAAGGGTGGGAAGGCACTGGGAGCTAGGACTAAGGGGAGGGGCCACACAGGCTGGTGGCACCGGGGACGTATCTTCAGCTCTAGAGGCCCACTCTTGGGATGTGGAGGGATGGCAGATCCACTCCTGTCTCTTTCCATTGTAGGATTTGAGGGGCTGTAGGCTTTACCCCGTAAGCCTTAGGGCAGCCTCTGGAGGGGGCACCGAGCCAGGTGTAGCCATGCAGGCCTTGGAGACCATGCCAAAGAAATGCCCTCACTTTGCTTCTCCTCAGAATTCCTCATGCACTAGGAGCCTATGGACAGGCAGGGGCCAGGAACTGTCAGGCCTGTGGTATATTAGCTAACCCTGGCATGTTGGGAAGGGACTGGGGCTCTGGGGTGCAGGCAGGCAGCCAGCCAGCCAGCCGGAGAATCAGAACAACCTACAGCAGGCCAAAGAGAGGGTCAGATGTTCAGGACGGGGGGTGGGGAACTTGGCTCAAGGGAGGCAGTCAATCCCCTTGGCTAGATGACCTCAGTTGGGACTCTAGAATTACTGTGTGTGTGTGTGTGTGAGAGAGAGAGAGAGAGAGAGAGAGAGAGAGAGAGAGAGACTCACACATCCGGTTTCTGGATGGGGAGAGGCTGAGAGCTGCTTCTGGGGCTGATACAACCTCCTAGAAAGGATTTCCTGGCAGAGGAACTAACCTTGACTCAGCCCAGACCCCAAAACTCACTCTAGACTGTGCCCGTTAGAGTCTAGAGGCCAAGAAAGACAGGGCCAGGAGTTGTCCCTGTACGGGGGTGAGGGGTGGGATGCAGAGGCCGCAGCCTGACTGGTCACTCCTAGAATCCCAGGAGATCCAAGCTGATTCCAGGGAGTGCCTGGGAGGGAAGGAAGTGCGTACACCCTGCCTGCCTGCGGGCCTGCCTGGGACCCATGGTCAGTGAAGTCCCCAGCTGCTCTGGCCCAGGTCCAGGCCCAGGCAGGTCCCAGCCCGCTACACTTTCTTGGGTTTCCGGCCGACTTGGTAATAGTAGTAGATGCTGACAATAACAAAGAGGAGGCGGCTGGCCAGGAGCAGCAGGGTCCCCAGGGACATGAGGCCCGTCTCAGCAAGTGTGGCAGTGACCACTGTGAAGGAAGTCGGGGGAGCCAAAGGTCAGGAGCAGACACATGCTTAAGTCTCTCTCATCATGATGCTATGATGAATACCCTCCACCATCCCTGTGGGGGTGGAAGGGCTGGCTGACCTCCAGAAGCTTATCAGCCTAGGCCGGCCAACAGAATCTCTAGTCTGCTGCCCCCAAGTGGCAGGTGCCTCAAAGTGCACCACTTTGAGTGTAAGAGGATGGTGGGCTTGGAAGATACAAGGCTGCTACAGGAGGGAGCAGCCGGGCTGTGGATTCAGGACACTGGTCTATGTTGCAGGAGGAACCAGTGTTCTGCCCTCTTCCTGCTGCACCCTGCTAGCCTTCCCACCCTACGCCACTCACCCAAGGACTGCACCCCGAAGTAGCAGGCCTCAGTGAGCAGAGTCCAGCGGATGATGACCTTCTCGGCTGTGTAGAGTGCATTCCACATGATCAGGGAGATGCCTGTTGGGATCAAACACAGGTGTGCTCTGACCCCAGGCCCAGGAGTCTGAACCCACTTTTTCTGCAACACCCTTTTCAGATCATACGGTCCCTCTTCCAGTTCTCAGCTCCACAGATCCAGCTTCCCCTCTAGGCTGCTCACAATGCTTCTAAAGCCCTATCCAACACAGGCAGGGTGCTCATGTCCCCAGGGCTTGGTATCTTTACCCACACAATGGGGACAGAAAACTCGTGGCAAGGAAGGACTTACTCTACGTAATTCCCGTAATTCCCCTGGGAGACGGAGCAGGGCAGGCGTTGATTTTAGAGAAGAACAGCTATCGTGGCTAATCCCTCAGTGTCTGATCTCTGGACACCAGAGAAGTGGTGAAAGTGGGCTCATTTGACGACAGCCACCCTGACAGTCTATCTCCACAGCAAGTTTAGGACAGACTGTCCTGTAACTGGAGAAGCTGCGTGTGAAAGGCCCCGTGGCCTTCTGAAACTCAAGTGTGGGCGTCTTCCAGTGTGGCTACCAAAGGAAGCGGGTATGGGAAGAGAGGCTGGCTCCCCGGAAGTGCCCAGACCCCACACACACCTTGACTGACAGGCATAAATGCCACACTTTGCTCTGTACACAGTGGTGAGACATATGGTATTAAGGGAGCGAAATGATGTCACTTATGTTGAACTGTAATTTGGCTTCCTGTCACCTGTTGTGCCCTCAGATTAGAGAAGAAACCTAAAGTACCAATGCCTTGGAGGTAAAGATGGAGGGGAAGGGGAAGTCTGGAGGACACTGTGTTGAGTGTCTGGCCTCTGCTCTAGACCATGAGACCCTCCCTGGTAGGCAGGACCCGAGCTTCAGTCAACTCTGTATTCATTGCCAGGGGAGTGAACCAACTACATGCATTCTACCAATGGCCACAAGGTGGCAGCACAGTCACAGATGAAGGGTCTGGGTCCACCAGTCTGCTGGAGAAAGAAAGGACACTCTACCAGGATCCCCAGGAGTCCAGGTGTTGCCCTGAAGAGCTGAGCCTCCTCACTCTCCCACTGTTGGCCCGGAAATACTCACTAAGAAGGGCGCCACCATAGAGGCGGATGGGGGTCTTGCTCGTGACCTCAGCCCCATCAAAAACTGCATCGTAGAGCTGGTCAGGGAGGGCAAGGGCCTGTGGGCAGCAGAGGAGCACAGGGTCAGCTATGAGCTGAGACAAACACTAGGGACACAGGACTGCATCTGAGGCTGAGGTTCCCAGAGCCCAGAGCATGTGTACTGGTTGCCTTGGGGAACAACACAAGGCATCCTATAATGGGCAGGATGTCAGCCCGGGAGCTGGCAGAGACCCCGAAGGATGGGCCTCATAGAGACAGCAGCAGTTAGTGGTGACATGGAGGAGCAGCTGGGGGAAGGCAAAGGGCCACACCCAACCATCTCCCTCCCTCCCTTGGGTCTAAGTCTGAGGTACAAGCACAGGACCTACTTGCAGCCTGGGCTGGGACACACAGGACTCACCATGATGGCCACACTGGAGAACAGCATAGCAGAGAGAAACTGCCAGACCCTGGGGAGGTTCAGAGAGGACAGTTACAGACACACTCACCCTGACCCCCACTGTCAGCCCAGACCCAGGAGGTACCCTGGGCAACCCAGACAGCCAGGGCTATTTGAAGCATGTGGATGGAATGGAGAGCCAGGCCCAGTAATGTAGGGCCTTACACATACCTGGGACACACAAAGCTATCAAAGCAAGACCTGCTACTCACCTGAGCCCCAGAGGCTCCCGCACGGCAAACTTTATCTCGTTGCCCAAAACCTGGCTGATCTGTGGACACACAAGTCAGAGTCATCAGGGAAGACAATCTTCAGCATCCCACCCATCCAGTACCTGTGCACACCCGGGGCCCCTGGAGCATCCCTCATTGACACAGACGTCCCCCCTACCCAGTGCATGCTCAACAACTCCTGCCTCCCTTGGCACCCAGACAAGAGACTGAAAAGAGGCGGTTGGGAAAGAGAGCTCAGGGTCTGCCCACTATGGGATGGAAGCTTGGTTCTGTAGACCAAGAAATAGAACCTTAAGGAAGTTACTTAGCCCTTCGGAGTGAGTCTTGGCTTCCTCATTTGTACAGTGGGTCAATAACCACATGGCTAACCTGCAGGGCTATACATCAGTCTATGCCTGTACCCTAAGAAGCACTGTGTTCTTGCCCAAAAACTTCTGCCCCTAGACATAGCATTCTGCCGACTGACACTGCAGAGGGTCCTAGAAGCATAGGCAAGTCGTAGGCTCTTGGCTCCTCCTCCAAGCATGGCTCACCTTTGACCGGTGCACTTCCCCATCATCATCCTCCCCGCCCACGCCCAGGATCTTTCTGGTCTTCAGGCGGCTCACAAGATCTGTCTGGCTGTGCTTCTTCATGAGCGGAGGAGGCTGTTTGGCTGCCATTTTTTCTTCTGCTGAGGGACATGGGGAGACACTGGCCTCAGCCATTGTTCTTGCTGGACTTCCAGACCCCAGGTCCCAATGTAGGGTGAGAAGGATGTGGCCAGGCCCTACTCAGGGCCTAAGAGGAGATGGTGTTGCGGCTGCCTCAGTTTCCTCTCCTGTAAAATGGGTTGAGGAGGATGCTTCCAGCCTGGTCTCTGTGGACATGACACAGGCCAGGTGACTGGGTCAGACAAGGCCTTACAGTCAGCCTTGGAGCTGCATATGGGCTTTAGAAAAGGCTTTTGGACTAAGGTGGATCTCACTAACAAGATTTCTGAGTCATAGAGACAAAGGAGACTTCAGAGAGGTAAGGAGCCTGCCCAATCCCAGAGTGAGCCTCCTAAATCCTAGGCTACCTGCCCAGACAATCCCTACTGCCTGCTGGTCCTTCTATCTCCTAAACAGCGATCACTGCCTAGGACCTAGAGGAGGAGAGGGTTAGTCATGAGAGAAAGAGACATTAAGCCCAAAAAATGAGGCTTTAAAGTAGTGACCACACTGCCCAGGCCTAAACCACTCCCTGCCATCAGCATCCACAGCCTCTATGCCAGCCTACCTCCGCCCACCATGTTCCACAGCCCCGAAACATGCCACCCCTAGCAATTCCACAGGCCAGTCCTGGGCACGTACTGAAACAGGCAGTTAGCAGATGCTGAGATGGGCTCTGGAATCTGAGGTGAGCGTTCCTCTCCTGTGTTCAGTCCTCACAACCTAGGAGAGAAGACAGGGCATAGAGGGGAACAAAGTAAGGCTCTGGTTGACCGGAACAGGCAGCTCCGGTCTCTGCATCACACGGCCCTGGAGGATGGGACCAGCCCACAGGTGAGGAGAGCTCAGCCAGAATGTAGAGTCCCACTGATGATTAGAACAGCACCCCAGTCCCTACATGCCACACCCACCTGTTCACCTGGCCAGTACCAAGAGTCCTCTGTACCCCAGCATCTCATTTCCACCCCCAGGACCCCTTCCCCAGCAAACTCGTTCCAAGGCAGAGCTTAGAAGTTCCCTCCTTTCACCTGCTGCCCAGTGCCATGTCCCTGAGCAAATGTCTCCCAGCCCCAGGCAGTGTCCCCAGATTATCCAGGTTCTTTTCAAACCTCCAGAGACCATCCCAACAAATACAACAGCAGAAGGGCTCAGCCGGTGTGGATGCCCAGTGGGATAGGAGGTACATTAGAGGAGGTCCTGGGGTTTTGTTCAAAGTAACAACAAAATTGGGGCTGAAGGGTGAGCATCTTAAGACCTGGGCCCCAGGTCCTGACACACAGCCCTGCTCTTCAGGTGTGAAATGAGTGGCTATGTTTTCCTTCCTGGACCTAATGGGGGGGGGGTGCTAGAATCAGGATGGGATGACAAAGGTCACCCATGCCTCATAGAGAGGTACTCAGCACCCCCAAGGGGAAGCAGGGATGTCCTTTCAGTCACACTGTTCCAAGATGGGCCCAAATCCCCAACCCAGGCCACCACTTTCTTCTGACCCCAGATAGACTGGACACCACACAAGGGTGCAGAGCTCAGCCTGGCCAACCCTCCTTGAAGGACAGAGATATCAGTCACCTGCCCACATCCTTCCCATGTCCCCTTTAACCCCCCATTTTAATCCACACAGAAATGACCACACAGTTAATTCATGTCACTACCACCACCAGGTCAGGGCACTGAGTTCACACGTCCAGACTGCAGTGTACTATCCCAGTTTCCAGCTTCCAGCAGTTAAGGCCTGAGCTCTGTCACTCTACTTCCGTCTAGATTTTCTCAAGTGTAGCATAAACAGAATCATAACGCATATGAACATTTGCCTGCCCAGAGTCTCCCACTCAACAGGATGCCTTTCCCAGCTTGTCTAGGCCTAGTGCTCCCTGTCTAGGTCCAGGGCTCCAGCTGTCTAGGCCCAGTGCTCCAGTTGTCTAGGCCCAGTGCTCCAGTTGTCTAGGCCCAGTGCTCCAGCTGTCTAGGCCTAGTGCTCCCTGTCTAGGCCCAGTGCTCCAGCTGTCTAGGCCCAGTGCTCCCTGTCTAGGCCCAGTGCTCCAGCTGTCTAGGCCTAGTGCTCCCTGTCTAGACCCAGTGCTCCCTGTCTAGGCCCAGTGCTCCCTGTCTAGGCCCAGTGCTCCCTGTCTAGGCCCAGTGCTCCCTGTCTAGGCCCAGTGCTCCAGTTGTCTAGGCCCAGTGCTCCAGCTGTCTAGGCCTAGTGCTCCCTGTCTAGGCCCAGTGCTCCAGCTGTCTAGGCCCAGTGCTCCCTGTCTAGGCCCAGTGCTCCAGCTGTCTAGGCCCAGTGCTCCAGCTGTCTAGGCCCAGTGTTCCAGCTGTGCATCCTGTGCAGACAGGGACATTCATTCAGTTGTTTCTACATGTGCTTTGTGTGGTTTGGGTGGGGCCACACTTGCAGGCTTCTGAGGTAAATAGCCCAGAGTGAGCCTGCTGAAGTATGTGGACAAAACAAACACCCAGGGCACCACACATGCTTTCCACGATACACACGCTCTTCCCACACTCTTGTCAGTGCTTACTGTGGGCCATTTCTATTTTAGCCCTACTCTTTGGGGCCCCTGAATTCTTAAACTTTCTCATGAAGCCAAATGTGACAAGCTGCTTGAGTCAATTCTGCTGTTCCCCTTGGGTGAGTCACCTAATCCGAGCCTCAGGTTCCAAATCTCTGAAATAGGGCTTTAGCTCCAACTTTCTAAGACATTAAGGTAAATATGGGATGCCGGGTCAGAGTACGAAGAGAGGCACCTGCACAGAAGACGGCCCATCCACTGAGTTCCTCTGTGAGTCGGGTATGGACAGTCAGATACCAGAGCTACGGGTGTCATCAGTGGTCAGAGCAAATTACTTCGTTTAGTGTTCTCATCAGGGATATGGAGACAGCACCCCACAGTCACACCCAACCCCACCCCCAGACCCACACCCAACCCTGCCCCAAGCTGGGCTAAGAAGAATCAAGACCCTGGACAGTTTCAGAAAGTGACTGCTGGGGCCTCAGCTGGAGGACTTCACTCTGCTGCCTGGACTTACATCTCCAGTGGTTTATGTGGGCCTCTAAGCCACCTGCTTAGCCTCTGGGCCTCAGTCTCCCCACTCATATGGGGAAGGAATGGGCTAACTCCCAACACACTGAGAAGCATGTTGTCTCTCTCAACTCTGTGGTCAGTGTCCTGTCTTAGACAATGTCCAGTGAAGATGGCAGTTATTAGACAGGATGCCACCGCCCTCCTGAGCACTTCCCCTACACTGGGTGGTGGCTTTTAACAGAGAGAACCAAAAGAATGATCTCATTCTCTTTCCCCACCACACAGGACCAAGACCCCAGACTTCAGTACCCAGTGCAAGGCTAGTTCCCTCCTTGTTGAGTTGGAAACAACCCAGCTAGGGGCAGTTTTCCTCTGCCTCGTGACTCACCCACCAGCACACACACACACACACGCACGCACGCACGCACACACTATTTGCCATGAGTGTGCCATCAGGTCTTCTATCATTTTAACATAAGTGGAAGGGCACCTCCCCCCCACCTCCCCCCCACTCCATTCCTGTGAAGGCTGACAATGTGCTGGCTTTGAATCTTGGCTCTACCCACTTAGGGGCTGCAGGCTTTAGGAAAGCCACTAGGACATCCCTAGCCTCAGTTTCCCTCTGTAAAAAGGGGGAACAGGGGTGCAGAAGGGCCAGTGAATGTAGGCAGGTCCCTCCAGCCATGAGCCCTGACCTGTGCAGGGTCTGTTCTCCCTCCTACTGACCTTTCTTTCCTCACCCAGATGAGGAGAGTGGAAAAGACCCCTTCCACTCAGGCCTGCTTGATTTCCTGCAGGCTGCTCTGAGAGCCTCCACATCTCCACGGTGACTGTCGAAGGAGGAGGAGTGGCTCAACATCCATCCTCACGTTCACAACGGTGGAGATGAAATCGGTGCCCACAGGACCATGTCCTGCCTCCTTTCCCTGTCAGAGTCCTTGTGAACGTCCCCAGCAACCCTCACCCTTCTAAGAGTGACAGTCACTCTGAGCGCTGTCGGTGCGGGGAGGTCCTCCCTGTCTCCACAGGCCAGCTCCGCCCTGCACTCCTCCTCAGGGCTCCAGAGTCCATCCCTTGTGTCTAACAAACCTAGGTCTCCTCACTTTCCATCCTGCGTTCCAAAGGCTGACCCAACAGACAAGCAGGGGGGCTGCGCTCCTCAGAGCATCTGTCCTCATAGCCCAGGCCTCCCTAACTGTGGTCCACAGGGACAGCCAGAAGAGAGAAGAGGCAGGCTGTTGTTCCTACCACACCCTGAACAGGCAGGAACTTAAGGCCCACGGGGCAGGATCCGCCCTAAACTACATTCGAGCTATTGGCCCAGGTCAGAGAGGGATGTACACAGGGCTGACTTCCAACCTGGTCACTCTCTAAGAGGCAGGGCCTTTAATCCTGTAGTGTCATCTGAAGCTCCAGTATCATGGCTTAGATGATAATTCCTTCCTGGGGTGCTGCCAGCTCCAGGGGAGTGGGTGTCTAAACACAGGAAAAGGAGGGTATACAAGGCCAGAGGGTGAGAAACGCGCCACCCCACCCCACCCCCACCCCCACCCCCCTGCAACCCTCGTGCCCATATTTTTGGAGACAGAGTTTCCTTGAGTAGCCCTGACTATCCCGTAGACCAGGCTGGCCTTGAACTCGGAGATCTGCCTGCCTCTGCCTCTGCCTCCCCAGTCTGGGATTAAAGGCCTGTGCCACTACAACCAGCAGAGGAACACACTCTTAATGATCAGGAAAACTTGGGGGCCAAGTTCAACTCTCCACTTCTCTGTGACCTCAGGAATATTGTTTCCAACTCCTCACTTAAGAAACTAGACTGGGTCTACTCAGCAAGTTTGCGATACACCATGGAGTACAACGGAAGAATGGGGCTCCTGCTCTGTGCTCCACAAAGAACAGGAAAAAAAAAGTGTTAATAATGAACTCCTAGCCAGACTCATACCTGGGCAGCAGACCCGATGAGGCAGGGCCCCACACCTCCTGTGCTGATCCTGGAGGACTTCCCCATCCCTCCCAGGAAGCCTTGTTGCCATAGAAACCAATGGACTGCACAGCTGTCCCGAAAGGGATGCTGTGCCCAGGAGGGCTGGCTCAGGAAACCTGCTGGCCTGGGAGGGAGAGGGAAAGGAGGGACCCAGAACACCCACAGCCGTTCCAGTGACTTCCCCTGAGCAACAGCCACAACCCCTCAACCAGGGAGCCACTTCCTCCCCAGTGTGGGCACAGGTGCAGCAGCTGCAAATGCCCTTCTGCCCGTGAGGAAGGAGCTAGCTGCCCACGTGTCCTGCCTGAGCAGAGGACAGTAGTCCGCCCGGCAGCACGTCCAGCCTGGGAACCCCCTGAAGTCCACACTATTGCCTGTGATGGTAGCCATATTCCCATTCCCTTTTTTCAGACAGGAGCACTAAAGTTCAAGAGACTTACTGATTCAAGAGTCCCTACTTGGAGGGTGTGGCAGGGCTGGAATTCAAGTTCACTGTGAGCTGAGCTTGCACTGGATCTCAGGAGAGGCTGGGAGCTTGGGGGGAGGGGGAGGGGGAGGCTGGGGAAATGAATGTGTGTGCTTCTCTGTGCATGAGCTGGTTATGAGCTTGGAATGCCCCTCCCCTCAAGCATAACTGAACTTTAAACCATCTTCCAGAGCGCCCTCCCCTGAAAATCTTGGTGTGTCCCCAGGGTCTGAAGCCTCACCCTGACCCCCTGTCGGGCCTCTCTTGGGTTCTGGGCCTATGCTGTGGGCAGGACTCTGGGAACCAGTGCCACCCACGGGAGCCCATTGTTCTGTTATCTCTCTGTGTAGAATAGCCGGAAACAGGTCTGAACAGGACTGCATTCAAGTGAGGACAGCGATAGAGTTCAGAGTTTTGGGGGGCTCTGGGCCTCAGAGCCTGTATCCTCTGAGGCCTCTTCTAGGGAACCCCACTAATCTGGGACAAGATGGAGGTCTAGCAACTCTCTAGGAACCAAATGCTTGGGAGCTGTGACAACATGGCCCACATCTTGAAGTTGTCTCGGAGAACAGAGGGCGAAGATACAACATTCCCACCCTAGGCCTGCATAGACCTGCATTTCCAAACCTGGACTCAGGCAGACCTGCTGCCCAATGAAGGGCCACATTCCCTGCAAATGGGTGCCACGCCTGACCCACAAAGCCAAGGGTCATGGGACGCAGCCAGTAGGACTAACACATATAATGTCCCCTGTGTACGGGTCTCTTTGGAGACCATCCAGACACAAGCAAAGGGGAAATGGAGGAGATGAGGCATGCACAGGGCCTGCAGGCAGACAAGCAGAGCCTCGTCCTCAGAGAATGGAATTATTCTATAGCCTGGCTGTCACCTCTCTGCCACCTACCTCTCACCAGCTCGACTGTCACTACAATGCTGTGAAAGGTGCAAATGACAAAGGCCATGCTGTGAAAGCCCTTAGCATGGCAGCCGGGACCACAGACCCCCATAGTGACAAAGCTATGGGGTCCATGCCAGGTTCCTCGAACCTTCAAGATACTGACTCTGGGATCTGGAGTCATAGGGTTTACCCCGCCACTGGGAGGTCAGGGTGCCCCAAGTCACTGTGCTTCAAGAAAGACAGCTGAGGTCACAGGCATGGTGAGCTGGCTTGCTGCCAGGACAGTTTTCTGTGTGGGCGGTGAGTGTAGTCTCAAGGCCCCTCCCCGGGTCTGAGTAGGCAACCCTGACCCCGGCTATGTAAGCACATTGATTTGCATTTCAACGAGGCCCTGCCCAGCCTCTGCAGCACCTCTGGCCGCTCCCACTTCTTTGTGGAGATTTTCTCTTCTCATTTCTCCTCCTCTGTCTTTGGAAGGTGGCTGACTTCCAGAGGGATGGAGGAAAGCCCTGACCCTCAACACATATATCTTCAGAGCTTAGGGTACAAAAAAAAAATAAACAATCGTAGCTGTGTGGGAGAGGGTGGGTGGGGCTCAGGTCTGGGAGCCACACCCCCCCGCAGGGAGTGGGGCTTGACTTCACCCAGAGGTCTGAGGCTGCTGCCCTGAGTAAGCCAACGCCAGCCTCTCAGAAGTCACTGACAAGGCCTTTCCTGTCCTTCTGTCACTTGCAAAAGGCAAGACGCAGCATGGAGAATTCCTGTCCTTTTCAACCCCGAGTGGGCCAGTCTCCCTGGGGCCTGGTGAGAGTCAGTGCCCTCAGGGGCAGCTGGTCCGGTCATCCATCAGCTTCTAGTTCCCACAGGGCCAGGACTCTCCTATGAATAAGACTGCAGCTCCCCTCCCCCCTGTTGTCATTCCTCCTCAGGCCTCTCCCTTGCTGCTCAACAAAACAGAAGGGGCATGCTGTGAAAGCCCTTAGCATGGCAGCAGGGACCAGACCCGCATAGTGACAAAGCTATGGGGTCCTTGAAGATGGGCTTCATGTTAACCCAGTGTCTCCAGACTAGATGGTCTGAAGCCCTGCTTCCCCCTGGGCAGGGATTACAGGCCAAAGCTGAGACTTCCCTCCTCATTCTCAGGCTCTGGCTGAGTGGTTAACAGGGCAAGTCACCTCAAAAGCTCCACGTTCACACCCTCTCTCCCCATCCCCAAGAACTTGCACAACAACTTGAATAGAAGTTGCCTGCGAACATGAAAAATGGTTTGTGTTTTGTAGCCAGTGTTCAACAGTGCTGCTGCTTAGATGGGTAGACTCAAACACCTGGCCTCAGTTTCCCCCTTTACTAAAGCAGTTTCAGAGCAGAACCCCTTCCAGGAACCCATGCCTACACAAACAGGGTGTTCCAAAGAGGGTGGTATCAGGAGGAAGTGGGGTGAGGCAGAATAAAGGTGACTCTGGGTCACAACCAGCACACTGACCCCAAGCAGGCACAGAGAAGCATGAGGGTCAGGGCACTCGGCCTGAGCAGCTGTCTTCCTGTCCCTAGCTACTGTGGCTGTGGGAGGGACACAGAAAGCCACTGCGGATGAGGCCTTCCCACCTGAATTCAGAACAAAATGGACACTCTGTGACTGCCCCTCCTTGCTGGGTGTCTGGGGGATGCTGGTTTAATATCTCTTAATATCATCTATGAGATGTGGGGTCCCCATCCTTCCTCACGAGTGCCTCCTATCTCTTCCCCACCCCACTCCACCGGAACAACATGGTGCTGCCTCAGACTCTTTGCACGGGCTCTTCTGCAGGACTCAAAAAGCAGCACTGATCACTCCTTAAAATGGCCTCAACACCCCAACACTCTACATGTTCTCCTGACTCCAGCTTTCTTTATGAGACAGGGTCTTCCTACATAGACCAGACTGGTCTGTAACTCAGACTCTTCCTGCCTCAGCCTTCAGGATACTGAGACAACTCCAAGGCACGGCACATGACCCAAATGACTTATTTATTATTAATTTGCCTCTTCTTGCTTAAGCCACAGTACTACCTAGAGCCTTGACAGCTTCCACAGGTGTGCAGGGACCTGTGGGACCCGTGCTGGCCAACTGCGACATCACTCTTTTATGGAGTACTCACAGACACTTGGGGCAGTAAGTGAGCACAGAGAAAAGCCAAGAATAATTCATGAAGACCCTGCCTCTAGCCAGGAGCCTCTGTCCTCTCTCTCCAGCAGATGGGGCTGTCACAAGTCCAGGCTGTGAGTTGGGATGAGAGGCACCCGTAAAGGTCCTGGACCCAGAAAGGTCAAAGTCAGGGACATCAAGTGGAGGCAGCCAGACTTGAGTCTTGAAGAAGAAAAGCTAAGGCAGAGAGCACTTAGGACAGAGGGGACTCTAGGTGAGGGCGCTGTTTGTACGAAGGCGACAACAGAAACCTGAAAAATATTCTGACTTCCCAACGATCCTACAGGATTTTTTTTTTTTTTTTGCCTTGGACTGAGCCAGAGGCTGCCACTAAGGGGCAGGTGGTGTTCCTCCGGATTCTTCCAGGAACCCACCACAGTCCCCACGGCGGCAGGTGGCGGCCTTTCTCCAGGAGCCTCCACACGGGAGACACAACTGTGTAGGTGTTCCCGCAAGCCAGGGACGTCTATACTCCCACCAGGCCCCCATCCAGAAAGTTTGTTTAAAAGAAACGAAACAGGAAGTCCGTGCTGGGGGACTTTAAGGAGGCCTTGGTCATGTGTTTTGGGTCAAAGTGGGAGTGGGTCCTGGGCCTATCCCTGCTCCTCCACCTCACAGGCGGGAGGAGAAGCCCGCTCCATCCGGGATGCAAGAAGGCGGCGAGAGGGGAGCTGAAGCGAGCGGCCGGCCTCGAGGTGCCCCGAGGATGGTACGCGGAGTATTTTCTGCGCACTCTATGGGACCCCAATCCATCCTGCGCCAGGCAATGGCGCCACCCCTCACAGCAGACCGCGCGGTTTGGATGAGAGAGTTTCCCGGGTCCACCTGCAATACCCTCCGGACACCACCACCCCCGACTGGGGTCAGGCCCAACCACTTTTCCGCGCGCTCCTCTCCAGCAGGGACTCTGGAGTGTCACCGGCTTTGCCCCTTCCCCCTCTGATCTATCCTCATCTCCGTGCCGAGGACACTCCCCTACTTTGTGAGGCGGGAGTCGGCGACTCCTTCAGCCCGGGGCACCCACACAAAAGGTCTGGCCAGACTAGTAGACAGCAGGAACCCCTCCACCTTCTCCGCCCGCGTCCCCGTGGGGGCGAGGACCCGGAAACTCCCAAGTTTACACCGCGCAATCCTCGGGCTAAGAAACAAAGGCGGGAGGGGGGGCGGTGGCGACAAAGGGGGAGGGGACCGAGAACCAAGCGCGGAAGACAGAGACCCTGCGATAAAAGAAACTGCTTTACTCTCCGCTCTCTCTAGCTCCGAATCAAAGAGATAAAGCCCGGAGGAGGCCAAAGGCAAAAATAAACGGCCCCGGGGGAAGGAGGTGGCGGAGAAGAGAGCTGGGGGAGAGAGGGAAACCAAGTCAGTGCAAGGGGACAAACAAAAAAGGACGGAGGACAGTGCCACGAGGAGCTCAGCGGGGGTTCCGGGCGCCCGCCGACCCGCAGGTGCCAAGCTGTCCGGGCGCCCGGCTGTCGCTCGCAAGGTGCTCGCTGCCCCGGGCGGTTCCTAAGGCCCCCCGGCGTCCCCGGGCTGCGCTGCGCAGGCAGCGGCCGGCGCGGTGGCAGCGGCGGAGAAGTGTGAGGCTAGTGGCTGCCGGCAGTCGACTTACGGGGTGCTGCGCTCGCGGTGCTGGCGTGCCCAGCGGACGCTCCGGCCCGGGGAGTCTCACATCGCGGCGCCGCGCTGGGCAAGCAGGGCAGGGCAGGGCAGGGCAAGCTGGACTCAAGTCGCTGCCGGGCTCGCCCGAGTCTGGCGGCCCGCACTGGTCCCTCCTCTAGTGCCACGCACAAGCCAATGGCGCGCCGTCCCCTCCCACGCGCTGGGCTGCCTCGCCCCCGAGGTGGCCGGGGCGGGCACAGAGGGGTTGGGGGGGACGGACCCAGAGCTGCAACGGAGGGCCTACCGGGAGCCGCCTGCGGAGGGCGCACCCACGCTTGGCTAGGGGATCCCCGGGCAGGGACATCCTGCCGCTGCGCCACCCAGGACTTTGTCGGAAGTTCTGAAGACAGCGCCCCTTTCCTCCCGGACTGCAAACATACCCCTATGGATTTCTAAAACACCCATTCAAAGGCCTAGGCCGGTGTCTAAGATGGAAGGAAGGGAACCAGCTTTAGTCCGTAGCCGCCCCCACCCCCACCCCCGTGTAAAACAACACGGTTAACGGCAATCGTCACCGTTTACTAAAAACACTTTCAAGAATAAAATCTTAGGGTTCTCAACAGTCTAAGAGAATATATAGGACTAGTCCCAGTTCACAAAACTTTGAGTCATTCATACTTAGCCTAGAGCTGAAGATATTGGAAAATCTGTCACCTAGGCCACCCTTATCTCTCCAGTTTGGTGTAAATTCCAAATGACAAGAACTCTCACCCACTGAGACTTTCTACCTCAGTCAGTCGCTGTATCATGTGCTTCACGTGGCAGGGTTGGGTCAATCTGTGGCTTTAGAGTATTTTGTTGGTGGAATCAAACAGCCCATGCCAAGAGAGAGTACCAGGTGAGTCTTGAGGGGTCCTGAATGGTCTTCAGGAGTCTCTCAAACTAAAAAGACAGCACCTACAACCCCCATCCCATGTCTGGCTCTGGACTCCTTGGGAAACCCTTTATAGCAGTTGATTGCCCAGGGCCCTGCTTCCTGCTGAGAGCAACCTCTGGATCTTGCCTTCTGGCCTGATGGGAGATAATCTCAGCAGACTTGGAAGGAGGGTGGGGATGGAGAGAAGCAAGACTGAAGGTTAAGAACTGGGGCAGAGACAGAGAGTGGCTGCCGCTTACCCTGACCCAACTAAGTGTGCCTCTGGCTCCTGAGTTAAGCTTTGCTTTTCTGCTCCAGGCTACAGAACAAGAATACCCGGATTCAAATCCTGGCTCTGTCTTTTAGCTTAGCCCTATGTAAGTTACCTAACCTCTCCAAGCCTTGCCTCCTAACCTACAAAGGGGTGTGAATTTATAACATGAAGTGCCCTGTGGCTGTTGCTAGGATTTCCAGTTAGAGCAGCAAGCCATGTTAACCAAGCCTGACCATGTGTGAGGGACCAACCTACCAGGCAGGCTTCATGGCCCTTGAAATGCAAGAAGTAAACAGAACAGTGCCTGGTGCATAGCAAGCCAGCTCTCAGTGGCTGTTAGCCTCCTGATTACCAAGGCAACTAAACTCCCTTCCCACAGTGCCACCCGCTTTTGCTGAACACCTGGCTAGTGATGACCAGTTAATGAATGAATCACTCAGACAGTCACGTCTGGATCAGGCCTGCCTCGAGGTGTGTGGAGTGAAGTGCACATCCAAGCCTCCTGTCCTTGACCGAGAGCTTCATCGAGGCCTGGTTCAGTCTCGCCTCTGGACAGAGATGGGATAACAGATTCATTGTTGCACTACGGTCATACAGGGCTCCTGGCTGTGTCAGTGGAACTTAGAGACACCTCCCAGTGTTTCCCCAGAAGCAAGACCTGAGGGTAGTGACTCAAGCTTCTTCAAAGAAGAGGCTGTATTAGAAGTAGTGATCTCACTGTCATTAGCAGCACGCAAGTGGAGCCAAGCAGGGTCACCAGTGGCAGGACTTATACTTTCAATGGTGCTCCGTGTAGACCGCGCCTATAAGCTCTGTGTATCTGTGTGCTGGGGTTTCTATCAGGAGGTGAGAACCCCACAATGCTTTGCCAAGAAAGTATAGCTATCCAGATGGGCCCTGTGTGCTGGAAAAGTGCTGAGTCCTGGGGCCTTGGAGTTGACAGAAGGGCATCCCTGTTCTCAGAGGACTCCCACCCTGTTGGGAGGACAGATATGTATCCATGATCTCAAGCAGAAGGGAAACTGCTCACAGTCACAGCTGATAGGCTGGGAGACTGAGAGAACACAGAGCTCAGAGGGTATCTGGGCCAGCACCGCCAAGTACAGACCCCTCTGGTATACCTCTCCAGCTCTCTCTGGCTTCTGTTTGCAGGCCGCTCACTACAGCTGAGGAGCCTCTTCCTAACTGGAAAAATACTGTTGAGGGACAAGAGACTATCCATCCACCTCAACATCCACTTTGCCTAGTGTGCCCGCCTCTGTGCATACACTTCTCCAAAACTACGCACATTTGTTTAAGAACATTCTTAAGACCACCACTTAGCCTTTGGTGTTTCTTCAACCAATAAATGGAGACAGCATGGGGTGTCCTTCCCAGAGGTTCCTGGCAGTGTACGGGAAAAATGTGTGCCCGAGTCCTTTGTTCAAACACGTTTCTGAGTTATCTCATCTTTTCTTTGGCTGCAGGCAAGCTTACCTGGTCAGGCACACAGTAACATGAAGCAACATGTATGTTTAGCCTGCATAGACTCTAATGGTAATTGCCTCTCCAAACCCCCCGTCCTGGTAGCCCTCTGTTGCATCTGGGAGGGAAATGGACATGCAGCCATCACTGCTCCTTGGAGCTTGTGAGAAGCCAGTGAGGTGACTGATTTAAAAGGTTTGCCAAGTGGAAACTCAGATTCCTCTTGTTCCTGTAGAAGCTCGACTCCGAATGTGCTAAAATGTTCTACTGAAAGCCTTAGGATAGGACAGGAGTAGGGAGCAGCCCACCAGTGAGGGTCACTCCCACGGAGACCCTGCAGCTGCTGTTTCATCTGTCCTGTCCTGGGCTCCCTCCAAAAGAAAGGCAGCACCTCCGTGCCCTAGAGGGAGGGAGTATGGGAAAGTGTGTGATAACTGTGCCAGCGCTGGGTGTGAATGATGGGGGAGGGGCATGCAACTCACTTCTGGACTGTGGTCCCTGAGGGAAAATATGCTTTCATGAGCAGGGCATGGTGACACATGTGTGCCTGTGATCCCAGCACTCCAGAAACAGAGTCAGGAGGATCAACAGTTCAAGGACATCCTCAACTATCTAAGGAGTTCAAGACCAACCTGGGCTGTATTATATAAGACAGGAACTCAAAGCGAAACAAAAAGTCAGAAGCAGGCAGGGGAGGTGGCTTAGTGGGTAAAGAGCTTGCTGTACAACCCTAAGGACTTGAGTTGGATCCCCAGATCCTACTTAAAAGCGGGAGGAAAGAACTGACTTTACAAAGCTGTTCTCTGACCCCAGTGTGTGTGCCACGGTGTGGCTCTCCTCATCATTATCCACAACAGTATAGCAATAAGTGATGATAATTTAAAAAGAAGATGTGTACAGTTAGAGCAGGGTTAGCAGGGAGTGAAGAGGGCTAATAGAAGCTTTTAGCACTGGACATGATCTTTGGAACAGGGTCCATGCAGAAAGGTCTCAGCGATGGCACCTCTCTGGACATGTTAGAGGAGGACAGGGCTGTCTGAGTTCAGTCATAGTTCAGCTTGGGAATACTGGATAGGCATAGGCTTAAATCCTGGCTACGGGGCCATGGGACAGAAGTACTATTTCTCTGAGCCTCTGTTTCCTTCTCTGTAAAATAGAGTCAAGGACTGGCTGGATTTCTTTGGAGTGCCAGAAACTTTAGTCATGACAGTGCCCTATGTCATATGCCTTTAGCCTGGAGCTGTACACAGAAAGCTGCCACCGCTGCCACTGGCAGAAGCAGGGTAAAGGTGCTTCTGACACTGTAAAGAGTGGGTCTGAGGTGACAACTGATGAACCAGGGTGACTTATGGCTGCCACCTGGGTAACTTTGAGGCCCAAGCAGAAGAGGAAGTTGAGCTGATTGCTTTCCTGTCTCCTCTCACTGTCCTGACCCTTCTTTCTGAGTCTGTCTCACCAAGACCTTTGGGGAAGCCTGAGGCTGAACACAGCTTTGGTGGTCTGAAGGAGGAGGGGAAGATCAGGAACTCCCAGGCTGTCCTTCCCTCCCTCCCTCTCCCATGCTGCCTGCTCCTCCTCTTCTCCTCCAGTCTGTAAACTAGCCATCCCCAACTCACACCCCCATGGCTGCCCTCCCTGGCTGACTCATCTCCACTGTGACACTTGCCTATGGATGCTGTGGGAACAAGAAATGTCACACAGTTCCTTACCTGGAAGAAGCCATGGGAGTGAGGTGCGTGATGACAGTGGAACTCAGGTCTCTCAGAGAAAGAATGGTGGGCAGTTTGGGAAGCCAACCTTTGCTAGTCAGATGACAGGACTGACTCAGAAGATCCTTCCTGGACCAAGTGAGGTGCAAAGCCCTGGTCCTCCCTAACTATCTCAGTGGTCTTTGACAAGTCTCTTAGCCTCTCTGAGTCCATTCATCTGTCAAACAGTAAGAGAAGCTGAGGCGATGTCCAGGGTCCTGAGAGACTGAGGAAGCTGCTTGAGTCCTTAACTCAGGGCCTGACTCACAGCAAGTTCTCCATAAGATAGGCATTGATTTCACGATGAATGAGCTACCGACTGCAGGCCTAGCGGCAGGGGGTGCACACTGCTACCAGCAAGAAAGACATTCTCCACCAGGTTGGGGTAGGGTAGGGACCTGGTATTCTAAGTTCGGGTCAGAACCTCAGGCTAGCTAGAGGCTCTCCGAGTGCTGACCCTGGTCTGAAAAGAATTGCTATGGGTACAAAGGCAGAGGGTAGCAGATTCTTGATTTTCAGCTTGGTAACTCCCCAGACGCCTTCACAACAGTCGCTCTGGGCTGAGGGCCGTGTCCTGGCCCCTGAGCCTTCATCTTGCACTATAACGAGCTTTTTAACTGCCTCCTGCTCAAAGGATGCTGGGATCTAGCAGACTTTATATTCTCTCAAAGGACATTCTGACCTGACCCCACACTAGAAGCTTTCCTGGTCTCAATAAGTCTTACGAGGTTGGCCTCGTTATTCACCCATTTTATAGATAAGGAAACTAAGGTTCAATGAGTCATACATTAGACTGATCAGGATGCAACCCTGGCAGTCTAGCTCGAAGTGGCTCTGGTTCTGTTGCTGACCAGAGCCGAGACTATCATGCCTCCCATAGACAGTGTTCCTTAGGGTCACAACCTCTCTTTCAAACTGTCACCCGTGCTTACCAAATGAAAGTCACACATTATCCCAGAAAAACGTCTGGGATAACTTTTTCAAAATGTGCGTGTATGTCTGTGCACACATGTGTGCACACGTATGTAGAACATGAACACAACTTCAAGTGTCATTCTCAAGAGTGCTGCACACATTTGAGACTGGGTCTCTAAAACTGATCATTTAGGCTGCTCAGTGAGCCTCAGACACACAGTGTCTCCGCCTCTCCACCGCTGAGATTACACGTACAAGTCACCACACCAGGGTTTGTTCTAGGGCTCTCTTTCCCAGGCCCTGAATTTATGACTGTAAATGGATCTACCAAGCTGAGGTTCTCAGAGCACATTGGGAGAGAATCTTAAAAATGTGTGCACCCACCCCAAACAAAAGAGTAGAAAGCTGGGGTGGGCAGGGGTTCCCAGGGCAGTAGCCTTGCCACAAGCCTCCAAGGGATTCCACAGACTGCACTGAACAGACTTGGTGGGGTGGGGAGGCGCCTACATTAGCTCATTAAAATAGTTTCTTTTCTAAGCAAGATGCAAACTAGTAATCCCAGCTCGGGAGGCTGAGCTAGAAAGGTGCTGAGTTTGAGGTTAGCCTGAGCAAGAGCTGGTCTCAAACAAAACAGATAAGCAAAACACTCTGAACAATCGAAGGCCTGGGGTGAGGGTGGGGGTAACTGTGTGGTACAGCATTTGCTTAGCATGCAAACAGAGAAGAGGAAAGGAGAAAACAGAGGGGAGAGGAGGGAAGGAGGGGGAGGAATGGGGAAGGGGAAGAAGATCGGGAGGAGGCAGAGGGAAAGTGGGAGGAGGGGAGGAAAGAAGGCCAGGGAGAGGCAGAGGACTAGGGAAGTGTTGTGAAGACCAGAAAGAGGGGAAGGAAAGGAGGGAAGGACTGGGAAGAAGGAAGACAGACTGGAATGGCAGGAGGAAGCAGAGGGGTCTAGTCCGGGAGGGGGTACTTAAACACATAGGTGCTCAGGTGCTTTTCTGCCGTTTTACAGGTAAGGCCAAGGCCAGATATCATGCATCATGGAAAGGGTAGCAAAGCGGCTGGAGCCCACACCGGTGGGTTCTGGATCACTGTTTGCGTTCTTAGCACCCACCTGCTAGGCAGGTGGGTGGGGAAGGGAAGAGCGCTGGAGAGAAGCTTGGAGGGAGAATCATTCTCCTCCTGCGTGGAGGATGCCGTGGGTGTCACTCTCTCCCAACGCTGCAGCCCCAATCATCCCGCAGCTCGCTCGCCCGCCTGCGTTCTGGGCGATCGGTTTATTAATACTCGGCGCTGCCGAGGCGGATCGCAGCAACAAAGGCGTCTCTCCGGCGGCGCCCAGCGTCCTTATGTAACTGCTGGGAGCTGCGCAGCCCTGAGCGGCCTGCCTCACCCCTGGCTGGGCCATCTACAGGAGCACCTGTGAGGCTGCTCACCCCATGCTCCTCCCTCTGTAAGGCTAGGCACAGCCTCCACCCCCACCCCCACCCCCAGAAAGGACCTGGTGGATAATCTCCACTCCCAAGGGACCCCTAGGACAAAACAGGCACTCCCTTCCCTCAGCCTTCAGCTCACCAGCCACCCACCCCCCTCCATCACAGTGAGGGGGGGGAAGCCCAGTATTATATGAGGTTTCAGGATACAGATCTTATGAGTACATCTCACAGTCAGCAACCTCTGGGAGGTGGCCCATCACTTAGATGGAAAACCGGGGTCTGTGTTGGCTTTATACCCAAAAAAGTTGCATCCTTAAATCTGTGGGTGGCAAAGCTGACGTTCTCCCCACCCACAGATCCTGTAGATCTCCGACCAACACAGATCTTAATTGCCCCTGCGTCTTCAGAGGACAGTGTCATACGGCCCCTTCTGACCTTTGCTCGGCCTGGGTTCCCAACAGCAGCCTCACCCAGAGAGGTGCCTCCTGCCAAGAATTGGAAGGGCCTCTTCCAGATCTGAGCACACCTGGCCATAGCAGCTGCCACAGCGAATCGAATCACCGAATCCTCTGTCACCTGTCTGTCCTCCTAAGTCCACAGTCACTGCGATGGTGGCTCTTTTGGCCCCCAGACACAGCAGCACTGGATAACTTTGGATCCAACCCTCAGAGAGGCTTAAGGCTTGCTGAGAGTCTCAGCCCCTCAGACTGCCAACTCTTAGCTGTGTAGCCTTGGCTGTGAGGCCCCAGGAGGCCCCAGTCTTCTGGCAAAACAGTGTCATGATTCTGGGATTCTTTGAGACCTCACTACCATGCCAAACATCACTATGATGGGTGACTTTTGGAGGTCCGCACATGAGCCTGTGGAGAGGACTGCTGATAGAGACAGAACCCTGGTCTCTCTCTCTCCCTTCACAGAATTATTTATATAATTCAGTGATAGATCATGAAGGGCACATAGTAGTAGATGATCAGTTGGCTTGGCAACATTGCTTGGACCTTTCTTCCCCTCTCCTATGCTCCAGCACCAGGGCATTGTGGGAGTTTCTCTGCCTGGCTGGAGAAGGGATGCAGGAGAGCTGGCAGAGGCAACGATCTGGTTTCTGGGTATAAATAAGTTACGGCTTTATAGCTCTATGTGAAGGGCATGGTGTGTGCCAACCAGCCCAGCAGGCGTGTGAACTGTACCCTCCCTGGGGTAATCAATGGCTAACGTGCTTTTAACCCCAGCCTGCGCACAGTCCTGTGATCCCTGAACCTCAGGTCCAGTGGTGGGCAGGGCACCTACATTCACAGAGACAGAAGAGAGTATGGGAGCCAATTTTTCTCCCCAGATCCTGAAAAGCAACGTGGTGCTCCCATATCTGAGCCTGTTGGCTCAGCTTCTTGTTTCTTGATAGGTAAAGCAGATAGGTAAATGTGCCTTACCCTCCTGACAGTAAGATTTTTGTCTTACCCCCATTCCCACTGGAGTAACCCTTGCAATGTTTTCTACCCCTCTCTAAGTGGCCACTCCTGTTTCCTCTTCCCCAGGCTACTGTCAATGCTATTGTATGCCCAGCTCTAAGCACTGCTTCTGACCAGCCCAACAGAGCCTAGGCAAAGCAGATCAGAGACTGGGAGATACAGCCTCCCTTCTCACCTGTCCCTGTGGGCACTGTGACCCTGTGGGCTCTGTTCCCTGCACCCCTCCTGGACAACAACAGGAAACTCACCTTCCTGCCTGTTGCATCCAGTGACTGTGTTTCCACCCCAGGCCCTTTGCATATGCCCTTTCCTTAGTGGCAAATGCTCTTCCTAAGCCTGCCTTTGCTCCTGTTCCTCCCTCTCTGGCAGGACATCTCGGCAGATCACTTTAGACCTCCATTGCTTTATCCTATCCAGTCCTTATCACACGTTTTTCTCTCTGTTCTGCCTCATACCCCATATTCTTAGCTCTTATTCTCCTCATGTTATATAAACAGAGAGAAAGAGAATGGGTAATTACCAGTAATAAATGGCAGCGTGGAGCAGGGCCACAGGCTGTTACTCTTGAAGCAGATGGAGCTGTTCAGTGCACAGCCTGTACAGCAGTACATTGTGGCCGCAGGGTCCAGGCCATCACAGTTCTGCCATTTTGCCTGGTAAGATCTGTGGTAGACTTTAGATGGTGCCACGTAAAACAAATGAAGGAATAAATGCACACCATATGTGCGTGCACATGCATGCACGCATACAGACACACACATACAGTGTGTGTGTGTGTGTGTGTGTGTGTGTGTGTGTGTGTGTGTGTGCGTGTGAGAGAGAGAGACCCATCACAGACCCTTCTACTGCGGTGGAGGAGAGACAGCAGAGCAGATGTTATTGCCGGGACCCCTCTGTGCCTCCCTCTGTCCCCATGTTTGCTGTCCTCCGCTCATCTCCACCTTTAATTAGCATTCCTTGTTCATGTTCTTTTCATGACAGGGTGGATATTATTTTCTCTGAAAAGCCTTCCTGACCCCTGACCCTGTAGCCAAGCGCCACCCCCCCACCCCACCCCCACCCCCAACACCTCAAACTGGCAGCTACTCCCAAGAGGCAGAAACTAGATTTGACAGCTGTGTTCTAAGTGCCCAGGGCACTCAGGGCTCTATGGCCAGGACAATAAGTTTCTTTGTTTTGTCTCTTTTCTACTTTTCCTTTTCTTTTTGGCAACCTCATGTAACCTAGGCTCACCTATAATGAACTCAAACTTCTGATCCTCCTGCTTCCACCTCCCCAGTGCTAGAATTACGTGTAAGTCTGACTCTGCCCAGTTTAGGAGGTGCTGGGGGGTGGAACCCCAGGCACACATAACGAGCAAACATTCTACCAACTCAGCTACATTCCCAGATGAGATGCTTCTTCTTGCTTAACCCGGTGCCAGGCACACGGGAACCACTGGAAAGGGATGTGGACTCGGCTGCCCTCCTATCTCTCAACAGGCCTATCAGAACTCCAGAAAGAGCGGGGAGCCAATGGCAATCTCTGACCCCGCCCACACACACCTGCTGTCGGGCCTGTCCCTCCTCCCGCCCTCTCTGGGTGGCTTCCCAGATGGTGAGAAATCGGGCAGCCTGGGCCTCTCTCTGCCTGTAGACCTCTTCTCACCCCACAGCATTTTCTTTGTCTTCCTTTTGTTTCTTCCCTCAAGCTGAGTCCCCTCCCCCTGCCTGGTGAATGCGAACAGAAAAGAAAATAAAAAGGCCACCTAGCTACATCAACAGTGAGAAATCACCCATTTAAGGAGTAATTGCTGCTGCGGTGTTGTCCAAGCCTGAGTCACCACAGGCAATCAAGCTGTGGCCTGGAGCCTAGGCCTCCGGGCTGAGTTCAGTGCTGAAACCCAGGACATCATTGTTCCCATAGGCACAATGGAGGGGATGGTTTCAGCCCCCAGAGACTGCCTCTGGAGGCTGGAACTCAAGAGTGACAGTAGGACACAGCTGTGTCATCAGGCTGTCAATGGGGCCCTGCCTTTCCTGCCAGAGGGGATTGAGAAACTCAGTGCCAAGAGCCTCCATTTGGGAGGCCTTAGGGCAGGTGTCTAGAGATGGTTGGGTCCGCATGTGGGAGCCATAGAAAGTGCTACAGTGCTCCTTTAGGGACTAGACCACGGTTCTAGTCCCCACATTTCCTTTATAGATTGTAAAACTGAGGTTCTAAAGGGTGGTGGGGATTGACCAAAGTCTCCCATACAGTTCCAGGCATCCCAGATGGACCTCTTACCTGGACTCCAGTGGCCAACTGCTCTTGGGCTCGCAAGCCTCATGAATCTCCAGCCAGCGTCTCTGTGCTAAGCACCTTCTGAAGGGCATTCATTGCTTTGCTGCTTTCCTTCCTCAGAGTCAAGGCAGACATGCAGTGTAGGCCTTGTGTCACTTCCTCAGGTACACACGTAAGGCCCTTGGGTTACAGTAGCCCCTCCAGACTTCCCTATTTTCCCATTTTCTAAGTAAGATCTTTGGTAAATTGTGGAGGACTTCCTAGCCTTCCAGAGGGGATGATTCAATTAAGGAAGGGGGGTGCGGGGGAGTGAGGGCTGGAAGAAACCTGTGATGTCTTTTCAGGGAAGCTGGGTTGTCAAGGAGACAAGAGGGCAGCCTTCCTGGCCCAGAGGGTGCTCCAGCTGCCCACCTGCCCAGATCCTATGCTGAGGGGGGATTTTGGAGACACCAGGAAGAACAAGATGAGAAATTGTGTCCTAGACTCAGGCCCACTAATAAAATGGGAGAGACATTTCAAACAGTTTCACTTTTTTCTTCTAAGAACTGCTTTTAGAGTGCCTGTGGTGCGGTGGGATTTCCTTACAGTTAATTTGGAGTTTCTGTATTTTTATTTAGGATTCACTGGGGATGAGGGAGATAGCATAATCTTTTCAGGACTTGGGGCCTTTCAAGGGAGCTGTGTAGAGGAGAGCAGTGTTTCAGGGGATCCCTCCTCTCCCCTGAGGACATGAGTGTCCAGAAGTCATTAACTAAGGAGCCACCAGCTCTGCAAGAACAGACCTAGTGAAATTTGTTTTGGAAAGCTGCCTGCCTTTGGGAGGGGTGTGTGTGTCTCCGTTTCTTCCTGGGTTAAGTGGGGATCACAGTTATTCCCATGCCCCCAGTCACAGACCTCTGACTGTTACCCAGGCTGGAAATAAACAGAAACAGCCAGAGGGCAGTATTCGGGAGACCTTCATGAACCCTTGTGAGTCTATTAAAAACACAGCTGGGAATGTGGCTCAGTTGGTAGAGTGCTCTCATAGCATGCACGGGGGGCCTGGGTTTGATCCCCAGCACCACTTAAACTGGGCATGATGCCCCTCCCCCACGCAGTCCCAGATTAGAGTGGAGAGAGGAGCAGCACGAACAGATATTAAAGGTCACCATCAGCTATTGTAGCTTGAGGTCAGAGCTAAACATCCTGTCTTAATCAATCACTCAGTCAACTGGGCCTAGTGCATCCCTGTAGTCTCGGTACAGGGGATAAAAAGAGGGCTGTGGACACAGCTCAGTAACAGAGCACTTGTCCAGAGCGTTTAAGGTCCTGGATTCCACACAGGCTGTCCAGACCTCCCAGGAACATTCTCACCCTAGGGGTCACCTAAGACTGTTGGAGAACACAGATATTCATGCTATGATTCGTAACAGTAGAAAAGCACAGATATTCACATTATGATTCATAACAGTTATGAAGTAGAAATGAAAATAATTTTATGGCTGGGGAGGGAGTCATCACAACATGACGAACAATGTTAAAGGAACATCAGGAAGGTTGAGAACCACTGCCCTTAGAGTATAATTTATGAGGCCTGGACTAGGGGACTAGTGTTACCTCAGAGAATCCAGGACCAGCAGGAGAAGGCAGCATTAGGATTTGGCATGGGTGTCTTAGAGCTGGGTGTGCTAGGCTGGCTCCCGATCTAACCCTAGGGCAAAGACCTGGGAAAGGAAAATGCCCACATAGGTAAGTGCGGGACAAACTCACCACCACCCCTCATAGGGCTTTCAGACTCCTAGATGGCAGCTGGGCCATCTGCTCTTTCCTGGGCCAGGAAGGGGCAGACATAGGTCACCAGAGCTCTGAATGGCCTCTCTGTAGGGAGCTAACTTGAAGAACAGATGGTTAGCCCCTGTTCCCTGCTAAGTCACAAGGCCCTCTTCCTGGGAGAAGAGGCCCCCACAAGTCATCCTGTGTCCTGTGTCAGGAACAAACTAATCTAAGGGATTAGCAGATTCCAGAAGAACTGGGTGAGGAGGGGAGAGGTTTGAGCAACTGGGCACAGTCACAGCCCAGCCATCCTATGAAAGATAAGCCATCAGCTCCTTAGGGAAGGGTGATGGGGAACAGAGATGTTCAGAGCTACCACACCAGGGAGCTCAGGTCACTTACTGCATAGCTTACCCAGGACGTAGGCTGAGGATCAGCATTCTATATGAGGAGTCCAGAGTGCTAAGGTTACTTTTCGTCATCCCCCCTCCCTCTTTCTTGCATCTCCTGCACCTTTCTTGGGCTGCACCTCTTGCCCTGTGCTATCAGGACAGAGTAGATGGTTGGCCAGGTCTTCAGCTGGAAAGGTAGAAGCCAGACTCCCCAGATTCAAGCTGCGATTGAGGCCATTCAACCTGACTCATTCATTTCCCCAAGCATTCCTCATCTGAACACCTACAGTACACCGCGTGCTGGGGGCATAGGACAGTGTTAAGGCCCAAACTTAACATCTTATCATAAGACAGACAACGGAATCTGTGTCCAGACTGACATAATACCAAATGTTACAGAGGTTCCAAAACAGATGGAGGTCCTTTATGGCTGGCATGCAACTGAGACCCAGGATTGTGTGTGTTAGTGGGGAAGGGGTAGTCACATGTCCTACAGGGGAAGCATGGCCAGTCCAAGAAAAGCCAGGAAGACCTTAGTATCATGAGATAGGGTCTTAGAGGTCTCAAACTTCCTTAAAAAAAAAAAAAAGACATGCCTTCTTGACCTTGATCCTCCTGCATCTACCTTCCAAGAGCTAGAATTAAGGGGATTTCAGCTTATGCAAAGCTCAGGATAGAATCTAGGGCCTCCTGCATGCTAGGCAAGCACTCTAACAATTAGATCACAGCCTGAGTCTCCAAACTTGCTATTTTCAAGGGTGGAATCCAACTGGGAAGAGAGGCCAGGCTAGCATGTGAAGAGCCCAGGATGGGCCCACTGATGGCTTCCATAGCAGGTGGCTGTCTGGATGATGACAGAGTCACTGCTTGTCCCGATACTACTAAGGGACCCTCTCAGAAACCCTTGATCTGCCTGGCCTTTTCACCCATCTTTCTATTCACCTGCCTGCCTGCTTGCCTATCTGTCTCTTTGTCTGCTTTGCTCAAGCCATGATAACCCCAGCAAGTGGAACTCCCCCAGCCGACTTTGATCTGGGGCGGCGTTCTCTCCTTCTCAAATGAACTGAGCTCTATTCCCTTAAAGGGTAAAGATCCTGCCAGGGCCCTAGGATTATTTATTCACTGCCCAGTAATAGACTGGAGCACATGCCCTGGCTGGAAAGAAGGGGACTCTGAAGGGATCAGGAGCCTGTTTGTCCCACTTGTGCCGATGAGGTGTTTGACTTGGGGATACCTTCCTGGCAGCATCCTTATCAGGAGGAGTGGGCGTGGCAGTCCTCTGGCTATATCCATCACAAGTGAAATTGCCAGGCCCTCCAGAGAACAGGCCCTAGGCCTCTATCTTCTTTGAGGCCGGGTTTGTTCTCTGAGCTTATTTGCAGGGTTAAGACAACAGACTTCCTTCCGTGTAACTTTAACGTTTTTCAAACATTATTTTCAATGATGGTTCTTAAATGCTTTAACCTCCCCTTTAGCCCACCACCCACCAGAGAAAATAGGAAAGATACAGGGTGTGTGGGGTGGGGGTGGGGGGTAGACCTGTTTAAAAATAGCTCTTTGGAGTCTGTGTTGTCTGGAAATCGGAAGTTCAATCCACAAGTTAACAGCGACACTCCCATCCGGTTCCTCCAAGTCCCTAAGGTCCTCAGACCCCCAGGTGTCTCCCATGGACCATCAGTGGCCTGCCTCCTCTCCTCTTGGATCCCTGTCTGTTTCTCCTGTAGCCACAGCTCAGAGAGCTGACTCCTCAGAGCATGTTTCCCATACTGTTCCCAGGCAGCAGTTTCCAAGCGCTTGGCATCAGGACACATTTATTAATAAAATGAGCAAAATAACCAAATGCTTTGGCAGCACCAAAACTTGCCAGGGAAGCCTGAAAGCCCAGAGACACCAGAATGTAGAGGTGGGAGAATGTCTGTGAGAGCCACGGAGGCTGTGTCCCTGACACTTTCTGAATCCACAGGTTTGGGAGCATCTCTGTAATTTGGCAATGTGGCGCCCTGGCGGATGGGAAGGTGCCCACTGTGACAGGGTCAGGGTGGCTTAAGAAAATGGCCACTCAGGCAACAGTCTCACCCAATTGTCCTTCAGAGTAGGGACCAGTCCAGAAACCCCAGCCTAGTGCAACAAGGCAGGTTGGCACAGGTGCTGGGGATGTGCACTGTACACTGAGCAATGCACCTGTGCTACGGACAGGGGTCACCTGCCATTCCAGTGTTGCCCCTGCTCCTGACTGGTTGTGTGGTCTTGGCACCTGATCTGTAGGCCCCTCATCTCTAAGTCTCCTGATGGCAGGGTCCCCCAACCTCATAAGCTCCACACCTCCTCCAAATGCCCTTATTGGGCTTTCCCACCTCTAAGAGTCCTGATCCTGCAGCTCTCTTCTTGTCAAATCCCTTGACCTAGGACTTGTTTTCCAACCTCCAATTTCCCCGACTCCACTTCTGTCTGCACTGCAAACACAGCAAGTTCATCCTTGGCTCTCAGAACCAGCTTCTTCACAAACAATTTATCACATGCTTTCCCTGTATATGCCAGGAGTCAGGCGAGCCCCAGGGAGCCACCCCTTTAACATCAATGCTTTCCCTTCCTTCAGAGTAATGAAGGCTGCACCAATGGATACCTGCAGCCAAAGTCCAGATCTAGGTAACATTTGCACTAGTCCATTAGTCAGCCAGTCCCCAGTGCAGTCCTTGGAGTTGATGCTACTCCAGTTATTAGGACAATTCACAGAGAGGGAGACTGAGGCTCAGATACAGGAAGTGATGTGCCCTACCGCACAGATGGTGGTGGCTGGGATCCATTCAGTCGCTTGGTCCAGTGCCCAGAGCATCATAAATACTCATTAATTTGTGGTCATCTTTTGCATGGGCTCAGTCCATGACTGTCTTTGGAAAAGAGATGTCCCTGCACATTCTGCCCCGCCCCATACTACAGGAAGTGCCCAGCTGCCTGATGGATTTCTAGCCAGGCTTGGCATCTCAAGCACGTTAGCTGCCTTTCCAGGCCTCCCCCAGGAGCATTCTGGGAGCTGGATCCAGCCAGGCTCCTTAGCCCCAGGAACACCCACTGGGCCCACGCATTCATCCGCTTTACCCTGAGCTCTGGAAATTCTCGCCAGGTGCAGAGGGAAATGGAACGGGCGGTCTGTTTCCTCGGCTGGCGCCTGAGCGTTCCAGTTCACACGTAGGGCTTTTCTTAGAGCGGGTGTCACTTACTCTAGCAGCAAGCAGAGCTTCAACAGAGAGAGGGTTCCAGACGGTGGGACAGGACCTGAGTGCATCGTCTCCTTCGTGTTCCCAACAGCCCTACTCAAGAAGGGTCGGTCATTCAGTCCATTTTGCATCCTAGAAAAATTAAGACCAGAGACAAAACAACCTGGCAATGCAGGATAGCTGACATTCCTCGAGGGCTTCTTCCCGCTATCCTAACCTGTATCCATCCATTCCTTTAATCCACGTGGAAGATGAGTCATTGCCCCAGATCATACAGGAAAGCTTGGAGAATTCAAAGCCCGGTCTGTGTGCTTTCAAAACAATTCTTTCTGCTCTAAATGTCAGCATTTGGGAACTGCGTGATTTCTCTTAGTCTTTGGAACCCCGTCGACAGGTGTGATCCAGATGTTCCCTTGTGGGATCCCTGAAGCACATGGAGTTGGAACCTCCACTTGCTGGATGAGCGTGGGCAGCATCTCCCGTCTGTGCTTCCCCTTAACCAGAAAGAAGGAAGGGTGAACTTCCTCTGCTTTATGTCCTTGTGAGAAACTGCCTAGAGGGAAAGCTCACCTGTGGGTACCTCTGCAGGTCCTAAGGAGGATTTGGAGGGTAAGTTTGCTCATTTGACCCCTGTGGTCCTGCTCTGGGTCACTCACTGTCACCATTATTCCAAGTTAGGTTCATGTAGCAAACACTGGGAACATGTATCTTCAGTGTACCAGGGTCCAAGGTGCAGCAAGAAACAAGGTCCAAGAAACCAAATGACTGCTCATCCAGCAGACATCTGTGAGAGACTCCTATGGTGAAGCCACTTGGACCATACCCAGCTGATCCTACTAGGACCTCTCCAAAGCAGTTCTCCCTCCTAAACCTCCCCTGTCCTCTGAGACCCAAGGTCATCCCTAAGAAGCCGTCACCCCAGCTTAGATCTCCTGGCATCTTTCCTTGAGATCTCCTCCTGGCTTTGGGAAAAGCCTAGAGAGTGGACTAGAGCCTTCCATGTGCATACGGAGCCAAACTGCTGTACAGGTGTCCCCGCCAGCGGGGACCCAGTTATTCAGGGTCCCGAAGAGGCCTTCTACCTGTGGGCCAAAATGGGGGTGAAGAGAAGAAGGAGACAAAGCAAAAGTTCTGTTGTCAAGGTCTCGTTTATTGGGGTGAATGTTACAGCTTTTAAGGCTTTCAGGTAGGGGGAGTGTCCTTTGTGAAACACAGAGGAGGGGGAGGTGCGGATGCAGGTAGTGATAGCTGGAGGCAAAGAGGTCAGGCGGTGGAGACACTGGGTGTTGATTCAGGAGGTAACAGGTATCTGCTAAGGGAGCTGAGGCATCCCTTGAATGTTATCTTCCTGTGCCGTAAATTCATGGGAGAGGCTTTCATTCAACAATCTTAAGACTTAATGTAGTCATCTTAGGGGTGAGTCTCTGTGGCCAAACAGCCCAGAGTTACCTAGTCACTTTGAGCCATGCAGTTCCAAAAGCGGCTAGGCCCAAATCTAATATGGCTCCGTGCATACAGGGACTCCAGCCCCAGCTCTGTCCTTTTTGCTTTGAGCCTGGAACCCAGGAAGGTCCCCACAAGTGACCGAGAACATCAGCAATCATTACCAGGGATAATATGATATAACAAATTCCTTTGGCAGGATCAACCTTTATCTGAAGATCAACAGATTTATTAAGACCAAGAACCAACTGAATTATTTTAAAAATATTCCTTGCAGAGAAACTTGGAGGGTAGCTTTGTATAGATTCAAAATGGATATGCTAGGCTCTCAAGCATCTACTTGAGAAACACTCAAAGGGACTGAGACAAAGACTCCGTGTTCTCTGGCCACTTCCAGGGAGGGGCAGGGTTATACTGCCTGTAGGTTATACCTACACATGGGTAGTTGGACCCAGGTTAGACACGGCTCAATCTGGTCTAGTCATTTCTTTTTTCCCTAGGAAGACCAGCTGAGGTGGAGTTCAGTCATGCCCAAGATTGTCCTACTTAGCTGCCTTGGCTGGGAACGCTAAAAGGGGTCCCCTTTGCTAAACCAGCTTAAGCGAGTTTTTTTTTTTTTTTTTTTTTTTTTGACTCATGATTCAGGAGGTGACCAATATGCCTTGCCTCCATGGAGAACAGAAAGACTCTGGGGCTCCATCCTACAGACCTAAGTGGTCAGAGCCGACACCAGGAATGCCATGGGACAGAGATGGCACTGTGACCCAGGGAGCTGGCCTCTCTTCACTGTTGGGCTGCCGTGATGTCTTCCAATTGAATGTGACTGTCATCATCTTACATCAGAGGAGCTGTGCTGGCCTGCGAGAGAAACTCAGGAGGTCAGGTATGCTACCAATGTCTTATGGAGGGAAGATGGGACTCCTGGGGACAGGAGACACTCAAGCCTTCACCTCCTTGAAGTGCTGGTTACCACTAAGAGGTAAACAACGTCTGAGGAGAGTCCCCTGCAGTGCTGTTGAGACAGGAGGTAAGCAACCCTTGGACAATAAGGTTCCTCCCATGGTAGATCATAAGCACATCAGGTAGCACACTTAACTCCTCCTCTGAATGGACCTGTAACTCTCCACTGGGTTGGGGGAGCACAAACAAACAAAACAGTAACAGCAATAACATTTCCTTACTCTTCTTGGGCTTTAGATAACTCAAAGCTACTGATTCAGGATGGCTTTGGTGTCCTGTATCTTTCTACTACCTCAGCTCCCTGACATAAGATGACCAAGAGCCGAGAATGTCTCATTCAAAGAACCCACATCAGTGAAGCTGCCTGAGTCACCCATACTTCTGTAGGCAACCCCTATAACCCAATGGTCCATCAAGGGGAACTTGGATCTAATCCTTGCTTTGGTCTCCCTATCTGGAATGAGCAGACATTTATTTATATCTCCCACATGAAAAGCTCCAGAACACACCATAGCTAGACACAGAGGATGCTTGCTTAGATCAACAAGGGCCGGAGCCATGTCTCCAAGAGTGACCCTAATCAGAAGTGCTTCAAGCTCACCTACCTGGTGGCAGCAGTCACCTCAGCAGAAGGACTATCACACCCACCTGAAGGGACAGACCATGGAAGCTAGCCCCTAGGCTAATGTCATCTTCGTTCAGCACTGTTAGTTCTCCCCCTACCAGCCCACTGTCTAGCCTTCACTTAAGCCACAATTGGTGTCTTTACCACTGCCCTACCCAGTGTTCCTACATTCCCACATTCCACAACCACGGGGCTCTGTTACCCTTAGGGCAGCTCTGAAATCCTTCCTGGTACACATCGACAGCAGGGAGCAGAAGTGTGGGGCTGATGTGAGTGGGACAAAAAGGGAAAGCAAACTTACAAGGCTTTGTCAGGTTCTCCAAGCCTGGCCTTGAGTCTGGCCAACACTACAGACACCCGCAGGCTTATTATAGGCCAGAAGACATCCATTGGCTCAGAGGAATCCAGCCACTCACTGAGCACACCCCTCCTCTCCCCAAAATGAGACTGAGCACTGTGAAGCAGTGCGTTGAGGCCCACCTGGCACGGTTGCCACCACCGGCTGTATATAGAGATGTGTTCACACGGGAAGCTGCACAGGGGAAGCCGCGCCATTCCCAAGTGGTGGGGAGAACAGGCTGGGGAGCCAGGCGGGCTTGTTGCCCGCCCTGCTCTCGGCCTCCTTTTCCTCTGCCGAGGATGGAAGTGCGCCCTGGGTGGTTCTGAAGTGGGTGAGCAAAACCAGCTGGGTGCTTAGAACTCACAGACTCCCCCTGGACTGACTTCCTTATCCCTGCTCCACAGAGGAGGAAATGAAAGTCGTTTTCTTAGACCACAGGAGAAAAGAAAGGAAGAGAGGTTTTATTTAGACCGTGCTCAAATCTTCAGAGAAACCATGTTTGAAAGTCACAGGAAAGCAAGGCCTTCGTGTACTGCGCCTCACACATCCAGCAAAGGCAGAGAGAAGCTGAGGGAAGGGAGTGGGTACTCCATCTTCTAAACACGTCTTCATGCTTTCTAGACTCTGCCTAAGGGTCCCTGGGTTTCCTTGTGACATCCAAGCTGGTTGCCATGGGGACCAGGTTGCTGAAATGTCCATCAGGAGACAGTGATAAAGAGTCTGGTTCAGTTCAGAGACTGGAAAATGGGGCACCCTGTAAGGTCTGCCAAATGTCTCTCCCCCGGACACTAAGTACACAGATGCACACAGTGGCAGCGCCCCATGTGAACTCCCAGCTTGCCATGCTCAGCTGTGATCTGATAACATGAATTTGAGGGCACATAGTAGCGTCTGAGGTATCCCCATAGAAATGTGGGGACTGACTTCCCTGCAATGGACTTCATCTGAGACCCTTCACAGGGGCAAGAATGAGTTCCCTACTCCCTGCATCTGACATTGCCATAGAAAGAAGTGGAAAAGGAGCTATCTTAAAACTAACTAACTAACTAACTAACTAACTAACTAACTAACTAACAATAATAAAATCCAAACTGCGTCTGTGCTCCCAGTGGTCTGCCTATGGGTGAGGTTATACTCTATTCCCAGCAGCAGGCAAGGTCTGGATTCTCATAGGGCTCTGGCCTCAGGGAAAGGTAGCCAGCAGACTGCCTTCCTGTAGAGGTCTCCTGTTACTCCTGTAGTTCCAATGCCTGAGGCCTGTGGAAAGGGAGAAACTTAGTGTGACTACTGAGGTGGGGTCCTTATTACCATGTGAGGCCCTTCTCAAGACAGAGTGGGACCCAAGCCACACCTGCAGCCTTTTCTTGTCCTAACTAGGCCCACCCTCTTTATTCACCAACAATGGCCCCCTCCACCTCCTTCCCTATTGGGGACACCTGTGCAGGAGGCTCCCCACCTTTCTTCCAATGGGCCCTCTGTAGATCTACAGTTTCAGGTAGAGCTGGGTGTTTACACCAGTGTGAGAACATGGGAAGAGAAAGGGAGGCCTTACTCTGGAGTCTGGTTGAAGCCTCTCACTACCAGAGATGCAAAAATGTCAGAGCAATTTACAGCTGATCAAGGCCTTTCTTTCTCCCTTTATAGTTGAAGACCTGCAATAGGACTTGGTCCAACCTCCCTGTGCAACCACAGTGACTCCTGGTTTTATTTCAGCAGATTATAATCCCAAGGCACCTGCAGAGCTCTGAAAACACCAAAAAGGAGCCATGAACATATTGTGTATGGCTGAGGCTAAGCCACGTAATTGGCCTCTCCTTTGAGGAGCCTTGTGCCCACACTTGGGCCTGTCTTGTTCTCCCCATGACTGTCTCCTGTCTTTGAATCTATGTCAAAAATGTCTTTTAAAGTCAGATATAGTGGCACATACCTTTAATCCCAGTGCCCGAGAGGCAGAGGTAAGTGGATTTTACCAGGGTCAGCCTGATCTCCAGAGACAGTTCCAGGACAGCCAGGCCTGCACAGAGAAACCCTGTCTTGAAAACCAAAGAGCAGCAATAGTTAAAGAAAAGCATCTTTTAACAAATCCTGCATCTTCTTTGAGAAGCCGGTACCTGTGTTTCATGTGTGCCTTAGTTTTTCCCTGACTATCTTTCTATTTTCAATAAACCCCAACTTAGCATCACACTGGCTAAGCCCAAAGTTCTTTCCTGTGCCAAAGCCAAGAATCCTGGGCTTGCCTGAGTGGAGATCCCTAAGAGATTAAAGGAACGCCTCAGGACTCCTCTATGCCCTCCCCACCGACAGTCACAGTAGGCTTATCAAAAGGATTAAACTTGGGATAAATACTTGGCACCAAGTAAATACTATAGAAATCGTGTTGTGAAATTAAAAATGGGAGAGGGAGGGAAAGAAACCTCACAGCAGTTTTTCAGGAAGGTGGGGTATTGGACTCAGAGAGGTGAGTTAATATACCTGAGGTCACACAGCTTGTACATGGCAAGGCTAAGAACTTAGTAAACACCGAGTTCTTGTCAGAACTGCCAGTCTCCGAGGCAGCAGAGGACTGTAGGAACCCTACTGAAATGACAGAGTTCAAGTCCTGTCAGAGGCCTGTCTCAGGAAATGGTTGGGCCTTGCCTAGGTGAGGAAAGGCTGGCTCTAGTTGGGGAAGAAGGAAGACAATTGGACACCTAGCCAAGGCTCACCAAGATCCCAGAATCCCAAATTCCTATTCCAGCTAAGTCCAAAGGAAGGAATGGCCCTGTTCTTTCTGTCTAGTTAGACTTTGAACCCCTATAAAAACCCTAGATTTAATGTGGCCCAACTGGAGGCCTCAGAGAGCTGGCAGCTGCAGTGTTTACTCAATGTCTCCTCCAGACATCTGGGATTGGGGCAGAGGGAGAGAGAGAGCTGGAAGGGGTTCCCTACACAACATGGCAGTGATAGCAGCAGTTCTTGTTTTGCATTCTTGTTTTGCAGTTCTGGGACGATCCCTCAACTTTACTGAAATAATGTGGATTATATACACTTGACTCCGTATGTTCTAGAAATGGGGCTGCCAAGTTTCCAACTCTGACCTTAGGCAAGTTTGCCATGAGGTTGTCATGGGGAAGAATGAGTGACTGGCCTGCAGTTCTGGGGGTTCATTTGGAGCCCAAGCAGGATGATTGGGATATAGCATCCCCCTTTCTGCCTGGCTTAGTGGCCCAGAAGGATGCTTGCTTGTGTCCCTAGGGGCATTCGCTCTGTCTTCGCAGGTGGTCTAGGGTGGGGAATCACTGGTTAGCAAGTGTCTGCTGGAGACCAGAGGCTTCCTCCTAAGAACTAGCTGGAGGCCATCTGGCCAGAGGGAATGCAAATGGATTCCCCTCTGTGCTCACTGAGGAAGACTTTAGGAAATGATGACCAGTCCTTCTAGGTGGGGAAATCAAAAGAAAAGGGCTCAGTCCATGCCAGGCCAGAAGTGACTGCTGGCTACTGTGACTTCCTGAGGCCACCATAATGGTGATGGTAAGAAGGGGGCACAGAGACCACCCCCCTCCCCCGAGGGAGAGCTGACAAGAGTGCCCAGGGCCACCTCCCTTCCTTTTCTGTAACCTTCCAAGGTGCTGGCTGCCAGCCCAGGCTACCTGAGACCTCCCTGCTAAAGGCTGAGGCTCCTCATCTATGGTCCCAGAATCAGAGAATAAGCTTGCAGGCACAGGAGCTCAAGCTTGGCAGGCAGTGTGCTGAGTTCCCAGTACATTATCTCATTTAATTTCATTAGCAAGAACAGCCTTTGAAGCCTGGTGACAGAGCTTTGAAATCCTGGAGCACTTTAGCCCGGCTGCTTTTAATTTGAAAGGAGATTGAAAAGGCTGTGATCACAGAAATTCCCTTCAAGGAGAACACCTAGCTGACTCTCTTCAGGGGAGAGGGGACATGGGACAGTGGTGACAGTGGGAGTGGGAAATTCCAGTGACAAAATGTGTTGTTAACTTGCTTTAAACAATTGAAACCATGTGTGTGTGTGTGTGTGTGTGTGTGTGTGTGTGTGTACATGCAGATGTGTTTGAGTGCACATGTATGCACACATGCATATATGTGTGTGTTTGTATGTGTTTACACACACAGGCTGCAGTATCTATGAGAGAAGAGACTGAAGCAAATGAAGCTTTCAGCTGCCTCCCGGAAACAGGAAAATGAGGCTCAACACGTCACAGGAGGAGACAGCCAAACCAAAAGTATCAGAGAGGTTTCAGCAGGCAAGGAGCTAGGCTGTGTAACATGGTTCTCTTAGCTGAAGGTCTGAAATCTTGCAGAAAATGTGGCCTTCCACCCTGCACATGGATGTCCTGGAGACCCTTCCATTTCTTTCCCGCCAGATGGTGACAGTCTTGTGGGTGAAGTGTGGTTTACTCCCAACCTTGGGTCCAGTCTAGAACTAGAAGGAACCAGAACTTTCAGTATAGCTAGGTTTAGACTTTCTTTCTTTCTTTCTTTCTTTCTTTCTTTCTTTCTTTCTTTCTTTCTTTCTTTCTTCCTTCCTTCCTTCCTTCCTTCCTTCCTTCCTTTCTTTCTTTCTTTCTTTCTTTCTTTCTTTCTTTCTTTCTTTCTTTCTTTCGCGTGCATACCCATGTTACCTGCCCAGTTTTGGGGTTCCCTGGAAAATATCTTTGGGTCTGCCCAATGATGCTCTCATGATACCTGGCTGAGTGTCTGGGGTCTATGGAAGAGCCACATATGCTCTGTGCTGGGCATTGGAGCTTAAGGAAGGGAGGGGCATTGAGCTCACAGTGCATGCTAGAGGGGCCAGGAAATAAGGCTGAGAAGGGAGGACCCTTGTTGCTGGGCTGGGTGGGAGGCATTTCCTAGGAATTATGGGAGCTGTTTTTCCATCTAGGCAGAAATGTACCAGGGTGGACCCATTACCAGAGAAGAAGCAGCACCCACAGGGAATCCTGGGTAGCTTGTAAGTCATCTGGGACTGGATAATGACCTTCCTGCCCCCTTGTATTATCAGTGCGATGGTCTGAGGAATATTACTGGAAGCCATGTATTTGACTCCTCGTCCTGGGATGGTGGTGTTATTTTGGGGAAGTCTGGAACTTTCAAGATGTGGAGTCTTGATTGAAGAAGTAGGTGACTGGGGGCTGAGAGTTTATAACTTCAACTGACTTCCAGTTTGCTCTCTCTGCTTCTTGTCTACGGTTGAAGACGTGCTCCCCTAGCTTTCTGCTCTTACAACCTGCTGCCCTGAGAAACTCTTGTCCCCCTGGAACCATACCCCAAACAGACATTTTTGTCTGTATGTCACTTTGGGAGACAGTAGTTTATCCCAGCAACAATAAAATAATGAAAGCAGCTTCTTTTTCATAACCGTGACAAACTCCCCATCAGCAGTGACTTGAGAGAAGAAGATGTGTTTTGATTTGTGGTTTTACAGGGATTTCGGTTTGTCAGGGAGTGGAGACATGGTGGTCCATCCATCTTCAGCGTTTCAGACTGTGTGGCAGTGGGTTTGTTAATTGTGGGTGACTGGAAGCAGAGAAAGCTAGACCAGAACCAGGCTGCTGGTGTAGACAGCTCATTACCTTGCTGAACAGTAAAGCTTATAGGGCATGTTTTTCTTGGGACAGGCTACTTGCCTAAAAAGCCTCTGGGTGAGCTACCCCCAACTCTAGCCGCAAGTCTGTAAAAGGCCTCATGGGTCATGCTCCAAATGTTTGTGGTCTTAAGGGTGAAGAAGGGAATTCTGATTTTGGATTTGGTCACCCAGTAAGTAGCACAGTCAGAGGATTGTGGGATACAGGTGTAGTCTCCTTTGTGGGTCCAGAAGCAGGGGATGATTGGGCTGTCTGGCACCTGAAGCCCTGCCACGACCCCCAGGTCTACTCTGTGGGCTGTTCCCATTCCACTAAGACCAGACCGCAGGCCTCTGCTTCTCCCTCAGTAAGGGCGTATCTCCTGCTGAGCATGTCCAGTGCATCCCTACCAAAGGAAGCTGGGCCCCCAGAAGGCTGTTCTCCTCCAGAGATTCTCCTCAACTCACATGATATTGAAGTGTGGAGGAAGTGACCCCCCCTTCTCAAGGTCACAGATATGTCAGAGGCAGTGCCAGGACTGAATCTCCATCTCTAGACTGCAGTCTTGGGCTGCTTGGCTCCCTGCTCAGCTTGCAGCCCACTGTGGGGCTGGTGTAAGGCCTGGGAACATCAGGGGACAGGTGGCTCTAATTGCTTCCCAGCTCCTCTAATTGCCCACCCTTCTCAGAGGGCCTGAGCTGCACAGGCTGCCTGCTAGTCCTGAGCTTTTTGCTTTCTCAATCTTTGTTACGGAATTGTGCTTTGAAGAGCCTGCTGGCTGTTTGCTTTGAATTTCCCCTGTGGCTCCTCTGCCCCAAATCCTGACAGCTTAGCGTGGGAAGAATGAATTCCTCGAAGTTCCAGCATATGCTAGGGCTGGGGGATACCTGTTCTTCTGAAGGGGGACTAAGCCCTGGACCAATGGTTCACAGGTCCATCACCTGACCCCCAAAGGTCAGCTGGCTTTTCACAGGGGTTGCCAAAGGCTATCAGAAAACATAGAGCTTTATATCACAATTTATAACAGTAGCAAAAATACAGTTATGAAGTAGCAATGAAGATATGTTTGGGGGTTATCACAACAAGAAGAATGGTATAAAAGGGTTGCAGCATTAGGAAGGTTGAGAAACACTGCCCTAGACCCACTCCAGAGACACCCAAGCCTCAGCTTGAGGCAGTCATGGTGAGACAGTAGCACCCACACCTGTCTGCATCTGATGAAGTTCTTCCACCATGTCCTGGTGTGGGAGCTCAGCACATAGAGAGACAAAGCAAGCATGCCAGCTAGAGCCACCTCCTTTCCCTCCAAAGTGACAAATGCCATTGTGAGGGCCCCGTCCTCAAACCCTCATGGGATCCTAGTCATCTTACCGAACTGTACCTGTGAAACATCAGTATATGAATTTAGGGAGTACACGCTCAGACTTCAGCAGTTTCCAGTGGTGATCAGCCTGGATGGAGCCTGCCACCTTCCCCCCCCCCCCAAACCAAGGCTCCTCTGAGAGCTTGGAGAAGGACCATACCATTCTTTCACCCAACCTCCTGCAGTCTCCTGAATAGTGGCTGTGAGACATCTCATCCTAGAGCCGGCCCCAGGACTGTGTCCCCTTATTTAGCAAAAGAGACTCTAGAAAGTGGGAAAAGCCAGGGTCACATTCTTCTCTTGAGGCCTCAAAGGAACCAGACCAGCTGACTCGATTTCAGCCCTGTGTGGTGCACTTGGGGACTTCCGATTTCTAGGGAAGAAGTTTGAGCCACTAAGCATGTGGTCATTTTACAGTCATGCTGAGGAACAGCTCTGCCCCTCCTTTCTACAGAGACAGGATATCACACCACTGTAACCCTGGCTGTCCTCAAACCCACTCTGTAGACCGGGCTGGCCTCAAACTTGTGGCAATCCTCTTGCCCTCATCTCCAGGCCACTGGGATTACAGGTAAGAGTCACCATGGTGGCAGACGACAGCAACAGGCCGTGCCCGGATTGCATTTTCTTCCTACTTGTGAACAGTGCCAAAGAAAGTGAAGTACAAAAGGGATGAGAACGAAGAAGAGTCTGTTCCTTGGATATATTTTTTTTTTCTTTTCCAGGAGATATGCTTTCTGTATTAAACTTTGACAGCCCCAGTAGTTCCTTTGAAAGTTTAATCTCACCCATCAAAGTAGAGACATTTTTCAAGGAATTCTGGGAACAAAAGCCCCTTCTCATTCAGAGCGATGACCCTTCACTGGCCTCATATTACCAGTCTCTGTTCGGCCTCTCAGATCTGAGGAGTCTCTGCAACCAAGGGCTATACTATGAAGAGATGTGAATGTCTGTCGGAGCATCAGTGGGAAGAAGAAGGTTTAAATAAGGATGGCAAAGCACAGTTTCTCAGCTGAGAAAAGAAATTGATCAGAAGAGGGCAACAATTCAGTTTCGCCAACCACAGAGATTTAAGGATGAGCTCGGGAGGATCCAGGAAAAGCTGGAATGTTACTTCGGCTCCTTAGTAGGCTCGAATGTGTACATGACTCCGGCAGGATCTCAGGGCCTCCCCCCACATTACAAGGATGTTGATGTTTTTATCCTGCGGCTGGAGGGAAGGAAACGGTGCCCCTGGCACATGAGTCCAGTGTGGAGCCTGAGGACCCGATTGGCACACCAACACATGACTTCCTGCTGAAGCCTGGTGATCTGTTGTACTTCCCCAGAGGGTCCATTCATCAGGCAGAAACTCCTTCAGGCCTGCCCCCTCTAATCACCTGACGATTAGCACCTACCAGAGCAATCCACAGGGAGATTGCCTTTTGGATTCCATTTTGGGGCTGGTATTTGATTTTGCAAAGGAAGATGTGACGTTAAGGACCAGAATGCCCAGGCGGATGCTCATGAATGTGGAACACCCCAGCCGATGTAACAACGATGGACATTGAGTGGCTTGCTGAGGACTCTTGCAGACCAGCTTGGGGGCAGAAAAGGACTGCTGTCATTGGATATGAAGAAGGACTTCGTCACACACAAACTGCCCCCTTTCTGTGTGGGAAATGGAACAGAGACGATGGACGCAGGTAGAAAGTTGCCAAAGTTGAATAGCATAGTAAGACTACAGTTTAAAGACCGAGACCACATTGTCCTCACAGTAGGGCCAGGTCAGAATCAATCTGATGAGCTCAACAAAAGATGGTGTACATCTATCATTTTCTAGAGAATGTGAGACAGATGGACACAATGGAGAAAGAGGTGGAAACAGAGTTGTATGGACTTTGCTTCCCTTTATCCTATGCGGATGCTCTGAAGGAAATCTGGTGCAGGTCACCAATTCATGCTAAGGACCTGAAACTTGACACAAGTGAAGAAAAGGAGAACCTGGCAGTGTCTCTGACAGAGTCTTTACTCCAAGTGCTCTAATGCCTTTATGAAGAGAATTGTTATTTTCTCCACACATATATTCAGTGAAGGAAAGACTCAATTTCTAGGGAAGTGTTCTGATTAGTACTCTGGGTGGAGGTGTGGTTGGTTGCATAGAAGATTAGGAGAAGAAGCTGGTTCATGTCCTCATGGACATGAGAGGGGAAACGGGAAATTATTATACATCCAAGGCTGTGATAAAACAATACTTCAGACAAGTTTATTTAGTCCAGTGTTGTAGAAAAGGCACAACTCCAGTACATATGTCATATAGAATTATGTCATTAACCTGGCTTCTTTGTCTTGGTTTTTTGGAAAAAAATAACTCCAAAAATACTTTTTAACAATTAAAACTTAGGAATAAAGTTTTTTTTTTAACAATGGGAAGAAAGAGTCACCATGGCAGCCATTAAATGCCCTTGATTAGATCCTCCGCAGCCACACCTCAAGCCTGCTGTTGTTTCCCGAGCCAGCATGACTAACAGGACCACTGGCAGGTGTCAGAAACTGCACTGTATTATTCACCCTCTGTGATGTGTGGACTGGAGGTCAGAGGTCATGCTGTCCACAGAAGCTGCCAAAAGTCAACTCCGACTCCAAAACTGTGGACTACTGCTGACAGCTCTTAGAGACTGGGCCAGTGTCAAGGATCTCGGATGAGGTGGGCAGCCTCCAGGCCTGCAGGCAGCCTCCCTGCAACATTCTCAGGAACCCACAGACTGAGGACGTTTCAATGCTTACTTCCTGCTTTTTTTCAAGGTTCCACTGACCCCAAGAGGCCACACTCATGTCCTGTTGGCTTACTGGGTTCCTTTCAAGCCTCAGTTTCCTTTCTCTGCAAAGTGGGAAGGAATACGGGATGGGATTATAAGAATTAAAATACATGCAAGAATTGATCAGCACGTGGTGATTGTCTGCTACATAGTAAGTGTGGTTACCTGAGTGTAACAGACATAGTTCAAGGTGGGTACTAGGGACAGATCAGAGAAAATGTATCGTCTCTTTTGGGGTAGATGAGGAGTGAGGGCCTTAGGGGCAGATTCTCCAAGAGGTATCGTCATAGGATCTCATTTCAGCAAGTAGTCACTACACCTCTGGCCGGGTGTTGAGTGGCTGGAGGCTGGTGCAGTCCTTGCTCACACACAGGCCAGACACGAGTTGTTTCTCATCCTCCTGCACAGCAGTGGACTATACCACATCGTTGCCTGGCTTGCTGCTGATTCTTGAGTTTACACGGGAGCATTTTTACACACTCAACTATCTCACCCGCACTCAGTATAGTGTCTGAATGCAGTGAGCCTGGGATGAGTGAGGTCTTGCTGATTGATTCCCGAGATGCTTTCAAATCATCTTTCCTCTTGTCCAGCACTCATCTCCTTAGTGACCACGCCCTTCTCAGCAGTGCCTGGAAACATGCTCCTTTTCTGGTCAAATCGCATGCCTTTCAAACCTTTCTACTCCAGCCTTTGCTCCCAATTCCCACTGTAGAACTTCAAAGGCAGCCAACAATGCTCACGTCTGAGTCCGAATGCCAGGCTGCCTGCAACGTGCTCTACCTAATCAGCTATCACATTGCCTTTAAACTCAGTCTTTCCCTAGCCTCAGGCCCGGCACGCAGCACACGCAAATTCTTGTCCAGTTATTAACAGGAATGGCTTCTGCTCCTGTTCCCAGTGAATCCTTGCTCCCCTCCCATCCTGAGCATAACTTTGAGGGTTAACATTCCAGTCATCGGGATCCTCACCAGAGTGCACTCATTAGTGTCTCTGGGGTTCACCATCTTCTCTCTACTGCTGTTCTCATGGACCTTATAGCACTGACTCCATTTTCTGCTACCATTCTGTAACAAAACACCTAAGGTAAATTAATATACACGGAGGAAAGGCTGGAGGCCAGAGAGATGCCCCAGTGGTTAAGAGCATTTGTAGCTCTTTCAGAGGACCCTGGTTCAGTTCCCAGCAACCACATGATGGCTCACAACCTCCTGGGGACCCAACAGCTTCTTCTGACCTCTGTGGGGACTGCTCACACACAGTGCATCTACATAAAAGAAATAAATCTAATACAAACCAAAGTTTAAAAAGGTATTGGGAGTGAGAAAGAGAGACTTGTTTGCTTGGTTGGCCAAGGTTTGACAGCTCAGTCTGAGGCTGACTGGCCTCTCCTTTGAGGCCTGTCGTAAGGCAGCTCACTCTGGTTGGAGGAAACTGCTCACTTCGTGACAATGGGAAACAGAGAGTAAGGAGACAGTGACCAAATATTCCCTTTAAAGGCATGCTTCCACTGACTTAACTTCCTGTAACAGGGCCACATGTAATGTCACAGGCTGGGGACCAAGCCTTTTCTAAATGAAGCTTTGGCAGACACTTCAGACTGAAACTATAGCACCTTTCAAAGGCCCCACTTCTAAATATCATCGCTCTTGGGATTGGGGTGAGCATATGCATTCTAGGGAACACAAACATCCCACCTCAACTTCTTCCTACCACAGCTGCTTCCTCAACCAGGATGGGAAACACCTGGTGTAAGCAATGCCACTGTAGTCCCCATTACTAATCACTAGGGGCTTAGACTGCTCTAACACGATGGTTCCTCCAGCCACTCAGCACTAAGAACTGGGGCGAATGAAGATTTTGCTTTGCCATCTGTCCAAGTTTCATTTCTGTGATAAAATACTTGACAACAAGCAGCCTAGGGGATAAAGAATTTATGTTAGCTCAGAATTCTAGGTTACAGTTCAGTATGGTAGGGAAGCTACGGTGGAAGGAGATCGAGACAGCTGGTCACTTCACACCACAGTCACGAGCCCAGAGACATGAATATGCTTTTTGTTTGGTTTCTGCTTGGCTGGATTTCTCCATTCCAGCAGCACCCAGGGAATGGTGCCTCCTACAGTGGGCTGGGTCTTCCTGCATTCATTAACTTAGTTAAGACAATCCCTCCACACACAGACACGCCCATAGCCAACCCAATGTTGACAATCAACAATCGTGCATTGACACTCTCGTCCTAGTTGATTCCTGTCAAGTTAACAATTAAAGCTGACCCTCCTACCATCGTCCTTCCTCCTCATACTGACGCAGTCCAGGATACGAGGTTTCCCAGGGTACTCATTTACAAGCATCCTCTGCACGTGGCCTTAGCTCCCTGCATCCATGTTCCCACCGTGCTGGAGAAGTCTCCTTCTCAGACAGTGAAGTTTCCCTATCACACTGCTTTCTAAATGTTGCCATCTCCCCCATCTCTACCTCACTCATGGCTGCCACACCTCTCCTTACCCTTGTTTCCTCTCACTTTGTCTCCACCACCACCTTACCTCATCCCACCTCCAACATCCCCTCACCTTGCCTCTGCCACACTTTTACTCACCTTACTACATCTCATTCCTACCTCACCTCCACATCTGTTCCCTCAACTCCACCTCAACTCAGCTCCAGATCCCCTTGCTACACTTCCTCTCACTTTACCTCAGCCTCGAATCCTTTCCCTTCCACCTCACTTCCTCCTTCCTCTCCACACTGTCTTCCAATGTACTTCAAATCATTCCACCTCCCCTCCCCTTCTCTCACCTCCCCTCCCCTCCCTTTTCTCACATCACCTGTCCTCCCCTCCCCTCACCTTGACTCACCTCTCTTCTAAGATTCTTCTCAACACTTTCTCTGGGGCCTAAGGGTTTTATCATTGTTGATATTTATTGCATCTTTTCTACTCTTGGGCCCCTAATTGCCAACTGCCCAGGGACCCTTGCTCCTGTTTGTCTCTCAGATTATGCCCTTGGCCTCAGATGAACTTTAGAATCACTGGAGTGCTGTGGAGCTGGACTCGGCTTACTTAATTGATCTGAGGGTCCCTGGGCTCCAGGATGAGAATCCCTTGCAGCTGAGGTAAAATCACTCTCATGGACCTGAAGGAACTTTCATCATGGACCTGACACCAAGGCCAGCCCTCCACAGAGGGTTCTTAAGGAAGACTGGCTTCCATCATTCACTCACAGAGAGGTGTGACATCAGGGCACAGAGCTGTTGGCTGGGGCCAGGCTCTGTGCTCACTTCAGCTCATGACAGCTTCATGTCATGCTGGAAGGAAGTCTCCTTATAGTGATGAATTGGGAACAATCAATCAAGATCTCAGAATATGAAGGCCCATCAAGTTTGTACAGAGGTCAGCAGTGGCGCCAGAATTCTAATCCCAGCCTGTGCAGGCAGCCTCACCTCCACAAAGCTGCACCACAGTGGGTACAGCTTCCTTCTTTCCTTCTGGACAAATGCTACTAGGGTTCAGATCAAGTTCTGGGGCCTCCTTGACTACTAACCCACACTGGGGACGTTTTACACCTGAGGCAAACACTAACAACTGAGCCACATCCCCAAACCCATTTTATTATTTATTTGCCTCCTTCCCTGGCACATACTGACTGGCTAGGAAAGGAACAGTAGAGGCAAAAATAGGAAAAAGGAGCCAGCTTCCTGCCATGCTACAACAAACCACAGTGTCTCCCAGGAGCCTTCTTCTAGGCTTTCTTTCCCATCAGACACCAGTAGAGAGCCCAGTGGAGGCAGAACTTAAAAACCATTTCAGGGGGCTGGAGAGATGGCACAGTGGTTAAGAGCACTGACTGTTCTTCCAGAGGTCCTGAGTGCAATTCTCAGCAACTACATGGTGGCTCACAACCATCTGTAATGAGATCTGATACCCTCTTCTGGTGTGTCTGAAGACAATGACAGTGTACGGTGTACTTACATAAAACCAGGACGTAAATCTTAAAAAAAAAAGGAAAGGAAAGGAAAGGAAAGGATAGGATTTCGGACAGTAATTGGCAGCCAGCAAGTGCCTATGGCTGTCAGGATTTCATCTCTGGGCCTTTCCCATTCTGCCAATAAAGAAGCCAAGGATCAGAGAGGTTCACCTGTATCCCAGCTGAATACCTATCTGTGTGACTTGACACAAGGGAAGTGAGATATCTTTGATGGGGAGGAGTGGATGAAACTTACAGGGGACATGGGGTCTGGCTTGTGATTGAGAAGATTTGGGATTTGGATGTAGAAGGATTAGGGTGGGACTGGGGTCAGGGCAGAGTGTTATTGCAAGTGTACAGAGGAAACAAGTGAAGATGGCCATGAACAGAAACCAAGGATTTGTACTTGGTCAAGATGAGGTGGCCCCAAAAAGGAAGGCTTGGGATTTTCTTTTGGGGATTTTTGTTTTGTTTTGTTTTTATTTTTATTCCCATTCTTTTCTACTATGGTGTGTGTGTGTGTGTGTGTGTGTGTGTGTGTGTGTGTGTGTGTGTGTGTGTTGTTTGTTTTATTTCAAACAAGGTCTTATTTTGTAGCCCAGCCTGGAACTTGATACATAGCCCAGGCTAGCCTTAAACTGATGGCACACCTCTGCCTCGGGTTTTGACATCCCGGAATCATTAGGAGTAAGCCACAACTTCCCTATTTTAGGATTGATTTTATGACAAGTGAGAACCATGGAAGTTTCTACTCCTGCACTGCCACATCTGAGCCACTATGGACCAGTGGGCATCTTTAGGTGAATATGGCCCCGTTGCCAAAGGCCACTCTCATTTCCTCTTTAGAAGGCCTGGCGGTGAATGGCCTTGGATCTAGGCTGGGCCAGAAGCCATGTAACACAGAATTAGGTCATATCCTACAGCCATATTTCTGGGAGCGGAGCCTGCCAGGTAGAAAAGCAAGACTCAGCATCAGTGAACCCCAAGGTCAAGTGGAACTTTCAGCCTGGCTCTGACCTCCATGGAGTCTCCGCCAACGGCCATGTTTTCTTTCTTGGCTGGCTATCGAGGAAAGCCAGCCTTGTTTTCAGCCCTTGGCCAACTAGGACAGGTGCCAGCAGGGACTCTGGCACTGCCCGGAGGCCAGCTGGCCTGTAGGAATGAAGGAGCTGGATTTGCGGGCTGAGAGGCAGAGCAGGATCCCCTCAGCCCCAACACACCCTGGCTGTGGGACTTCGTGCAGGTCTCTGTTCTCATGCTCTGACCTCACCTGTAAAGTGAGGATGATCCTTCCCACTCTGCCGGACTCTGGTTTCTCTGCTTAGTGTGACGGTAGGTGTCGCATGTGCTTTCCAGGCTCATGCTGGGCTGTGACAATGAGGAGACGAAGGCAGGTGTCACAGCACCTGGTGCATCTGAGGGGTCCAGCACAGTTATTATTTTGATATCTTTTGTTTTGTGTTTTGACAGAAGGTCTCACATAGCCCAGGCTGTCTCACATGTGTTATAGCTGAGGATCTTGAGTTATGGTCTACCTGACTCTACCTTCCAGGTGCCAGGATTAAGGGAGTGCACAGCCACAACAAGTTCGTGGTGCTGTGGATGGAACCAGTTTAGCGCATACCCACTGAGCCACATGCCTAACCCTCAGCACAAACTGGATGGTTTAACCCTATTGGTTAAGGGAATCACCATACAAGGACCAACTGAGGTTTAGCACGTGAAACCCTCCTCCAAAGAGAAGATGTCACGACCCACACAGCAGCCTGGGGGCTTCTATCTCACCATACCACAGAGCAGCTCCAGGTGGTTACAAGAACAAGAAAACACAAGTCAAAATTATCAACAGTGAAAAGGGAGGAAACATGCTAAGAATCTGCTGACGGGATGATTTTCCACACTGAATAATCTGAACAAATGCCCTGGCCACACGTATCCAGGAGCAAGTCCAAGAAGCCCTTACTGGGAAGGCTGCTGAAATGACCAGGAGTCGGAATTAGGGAAAACGAGTTCTCTGCCATACTGCTCACGATGGTTAATTTCAAACTGCTATTCGAAGGAGGATCTCCTCCTAACGGAGACCAGGAGCTGAGAGGCTCCTCTGAAATTTGTAGAATAGAGTCCTGAGTGTCACCGGGAGGAATCTTTAACCCTTTACGGCAGGGGGATAAATTTGAGTAAGATGGAGACATATTTGAGTTTCTAGAAAGGAGTTCCCAGGGGAAAGATGTGAATGTCTAATGTAAATTAGCAAGCAGAATCTTATTCCAGGAAAAGCAGCAGTGGGGCTGTAAAGGGCATTTGGAAGAGAAATTGCTGGAGACTATCTAGGGAAACGTGGGCAAGAAAGATAACGGACCAGCGAGGAGTCCTTCCTGCCGGGCACCAGGCATGCTATGAAGGGACAGTAGGAGGAGCAGAACGGGTGGCATTGGGAAGCCCTGTGCCCGTGACTCAAAGAATGATTAATAAGCACGGTGGTACGTCCATTCTGATGGGTGCTGTGGGGCATCAGGTGAGCATCATGTGCCCCCTGTATTTCAGGGGTTCTATGCCTTCCACGGCAGCCAAATACCCTACCTGGCTCTTTCTGAGGTGTAAGTCCTAAGCAGAAAAGATCAGAAATGAATGGAGCTGGGCTTCAGTGGCCTGTGACAGTGTCTGCTGTCAACAGCATGGAGTAGCTGGTTATTTCACTTCCTAAAAATGATTCTAAACAGGCAAGTTTTTAATGAATTCAGGACCAAGGGATGGCCCATTTGCATTCTTTAGTTACTGGCTGATGGGCTCTGGCTACAGAGAAATGGCTGTGGAAACTGAGCAAGTGGAAGGTGGAACCTTTGAGTATTGAACTTGGACCGAGTTCCTCTGCTCTCAGCTCAACTCTGGATGGCTTCGTTGTAGCCTTCTGATCATGGCAGAGAAGGCCAACCTCCATATCAAGGTCAGATTTGCCAATACTGGGACCCAGTAGCCAGCAGCTGCCCAAACATGTTTGTGTGGGCCTCTGCCCTCTTGTGGTATTTTCCTTGGGCCATTCAATATCTGGGATGGGCTCACTCTTCAGGACTGAGTTCCTCACAGGGTAGGAAGTCTCCTCCTCTCTCCACCCACACCGATCTTCTGACACCTGCTGGTTCCCAGCTGTGAGAGAATAATATTTTTCCCCAAACAATCTGCACAGTCTCAGGCAAAGCTCCCAGGGAGTGACCTTGGAATGGCATTGCAAGGAGGGATACACAGAGCATGGTGTGACCTTATGAGCACCGGCAGGTCACATGGGACTGTCATCCTGGCCGTGTTTCACATGGCAGGATGTGCTCTGAGTGGGCAGGGCATGGACAGAAAGTAAGTTTGCTGGCCTGGAGTCAGAGGCCGATGTTAGCCTTTTCAGCTCTTAGAAGCAATGGCAGCATGGGCTGACTTTGCTCAGATGTTCCTCTACTAAAGGGCCCAGCAAAGGCCATGCTTCCCGGGTCTCTAGGCCTTGTAGGCCTTTCAGAGGCTCCCAGTATTGAGAAGATGGTAGGCAGAGAACTTGCACTTAGGAAGAATGACACCCATGTGCCCATTGACCAGACAGACACTGACTAAGGTCCCCTTCAGCCCCTGAAGATGTATCTGACCCACAGTCACTTGGAAGTGGAAGCCACATATTTCTACCTATTGGCACAGCCAGACCTTAGAGACCAGCTGGGGACAAGGGTTTAATCTCATTGGGTTCTGTGTCCAGCTAGGCCCATTAAAATGTTATGGACTGCCCTGTTGTTTGATGGCTTTCTTTCCTCCTAAGTCACCTGCTCTGGTTCCCATGTCCCTTACCTGCACCAGCACCCCCACCCCACCTAGGCAACACACAGGAGCTGCCCTACTTTCCTTTCTGATCCCTACTCCCGTCCAGTCTATCATCAAACTAGTACAGGTCACAGAGCCATCAGGATCTCAGCTCAGCTCCCAGTGGCTCGGGCCGGCTGCCCCGGCAGGACAGTGTCCAGCACTCCAGGCAGGGTCTTCTGTTTGTTTGATGCTGGGGTTGGGATTTAGGAAGCTTATTTTCTCAGAGAGGCAAGCACAGTGTCCTATTGTCAGCGTTCTCTAACAATGGCAATCTTGTCTTTTTTCTTAGTTGGTGGAGAAGTTAGAGAAGATGAAAAGATTTTCAGAGATCCCTGAGAAACATCAGCATAAAATTTTTCTTTACTTTTTTTTTAAATTGAAAGTAGATTTTTTAATTAGTACAATATATTTTGATTATATATCATTCCAGCTCTTCCCACCTCCCCACTCACCCAAATCCACTCCTTCCCCATCCCGCTTCGGATACAAACAGGCATCTAAAACTAAGGATGACGAAAATGAATCATATAAAATAAAAGCAAGTTAGAATAGTATAAAACGAGTGAACAGAAGACAAAGAACCAACGAAAAAGCTCAAGAAACACATAGATATTTGTTTATGTCACAGACACATGCATTTGAACACGAAGAAATCCCATAAAGACATGAAACTGGAAACCATAGGACCTATAAAGAAAGAGGAGTGGGGGAGGAAGGGGAGGAGGAGGACCAAATGAAGTATTATAAAACAAACATTCCCAAATGCCATGAGTTTATGTTGTCCATGCTGGGCACGGGGTCTGCCCTTTAGTGTGGTTTGTATACCCAGTGAGACACATTTGGAGAAAACTAGTATTTCATTTGTAAGTGGTCATCAATTGAAGATAGCTTCTGGGTTAAGGATGGGGCTTCTCGGCTTCTCGGCTTCTCGGCAGTGGGACCATCAGGCCCAGACCTGTGCATGCTGCCACAGTCTCTGAGTTTGTGTGTGTTGGTGCTGCTGTGTTTAGAGGCCCTTATTCCCCTGGTGTCCTCCGTCCCCTCTGGCTCTTACCCTCTTTCTGCCTCTTCTTCGGTTGGGCTCCCTGGGCTTCTAGGGGACGGATTTGATGGAGACATCCCATTTAGAACTGAGTGTTCTGAGGTGTCTCGCTCTCTGAACATTGTTCAGATGTGGATCTCTGTATCAGCTCCCATCTGCTGCAGGTGGCAGCTTCTCTGATGATGGCTGAGTGAGACTCTGATTTATGGACATAGCAGAATGTCATTAGGAGTCATTTTATTGCTATGTTTCTTTAGCAGAACAGTGGCATTTGGTTTTCCCCTAGTCCCTGGTCTATCTAGTCTCAAGGTCTTGGTCACCTGAGCAGTGTTGGGGTGGGTTACTCCTCATGGAGTGAGCCTTAAACCCTATCAGATTGTCTTAGGATTTTACTGCTGTTAACAGACACCATGACCAAGGCAACTCTTATAAAGGACTACATTTAATTGGGGCTGACTTACAGGTTCAGAGGTTCAGTCCATTATCATCGAGATGGGAGCAGCATCCAGGCAGGCATGGTACAGACAGAGCTGAGAGTTCTACATCTTCATCTAGAGGCTGCTAGTGGAAGACTGGCTTCCAGGCAGCCAGGGTGAGGGTCTTACGCCCACACCCATAGTGACACACCCACTCCAACAAGGCCACACCTCCTAATAGTGCCGCTCCCTCGGCCAATATTGGTTGGTGAGTCCCACCAGCTTTGTGACACTATTGCACTAGTATGTCTTGCAGGCAGGTCCTCACTGTAGATTGAAGAGTTTGTATCTGGGTCGATGCTTACCTTTCTCCTTTGGTATCATGCAGCATACCCTTCAGTGCCATGAACACTACTCAGAAGGGGTAAAGGATCTAGGTAGACACCAGCTCAACTTTTCCATATTCAATGAGTTGTGTAGGTGTTGTCTCTAGCAACGGGCCTTACCATGAGTTTGTGGAGAGCAACCAGTAGCCTTGGCAACAGTCTGGGTTGTTTTGGGATTCCCATGGAGCCCGTTTATCCAACAGTTCCCATTCTCAGACCTGGAGCCTTGGTTTGGTAATGAGAGAGGTCCAGTCAGGGCTCTGTTTCCTCATGATTTGGTGTTTCCATTCAGATCACTTTCAGATATGTATCTTTTAAGAAGCTTCTACTCTATTAGCTTTCCATATGACCCCTCATGTGACCCTTAGTGTTAGCTGTCCCTTACCTCCCTTTTCCCTTCTCCCTGTTTGAACTTCTGTGCCAGGCCTCCTCCATCTCCCATCCGCCATACTCACTATTCTGTTTCCCTTCCCTAGGGTGATCTAACCTGACCCACTAATCCCCTACTCTGCTTAATCTATGTGGTTGTATGAATTGCAGTCTGATTACTGAAGACTTAACAGTCATCAGTGAAGACTTCGGTGTTACTTTACAATTCGGTGTTACATACAATTGTTTGTATGTCCAAGACATGTGTGTGCACCTTGAACAGAGGCCAAAGGAAACAGTGTCCTGTTCTATCACTTTCTATCTTTCCCCCCTTGAGTCAAGGTCTCTCACTGACCCTGGAGCTAGGCTTGCAGCCAGGAAGCCCCAGTATTCTCCCAGTGTCTCCCTGTGTGGGGGTGGGAGGCCTAGATGTGTTCAAAAGGCCATGCCTGCCTTTCATATGGGTTCTGGGCATCAGAACTCAGACCTTCATGCCGTTCGGCAAGTGCTTTACCCACTGAGCCATCTCCAACCCCTGAGCTCAGTTCTTACCAATACAGTGAGGGAGGAAGGGAGGGAGGGGATGGGCCGAGTGGTGCAGCTCTACTGTGCAGCTCCGCCCATGCCAGGCTTGGGACAGGCAACACGAAGCAATGGCAGCTTTTCCTGGTGGGGGACTGATTGCGAGGCTGACCAGAGTGATGGGAAATGTCCTACTTCTTGATTGGAGTGGTTCTTACACCAGCAATGTCTATCTGTGTAAAGTCCCAAACCTGAGCCCTAGGATTTGTGTATTTTATTACCTGGAGTGTGACCTTGAGGGAGATGGGGCTGGGTGTCCCTGGGAAACATGTGAACTCCTTCTGCCTCAGTTTCCTCAGTTGTAGAATGAGAAAAGCAACAACCCTTCTGTCATGAATGCTTGCAAGATGTAATAGTGCTAAGAATACCCAAGATACCCTACCTGCTTCATACACTATAGCTTCCACTAGGCTTCCTGCTATATTTAGAATGGTTCTTTTGGATTCTGAGAGTTGACAGGCATCCTCGTGGTCACTGTGCTGGTTGAACATGGCTTCTTTCCCTAGCACAGCTGAAATTCAGAGAGCAAGCCTTCCAGAAAGATTCCAGGGAAATAAACAAATGCACCTGGCTCCTCAGGACAGAGGCGCATCCGTAGACCAAGCTCTGCCCCAAACCCAGTCCTTTGGCCCTTGCTGTCTTCTGGCTGGTGCTGGGCTCATCCCTGTATGGAGGCCACCATTTTACTGCTCAATCAGTGCTCACACCGCAGGACCTTCTAGGCATGTCTTCTTTGGGGGCAAGAGAAGGAACTTCCAAGCTCTCTGCTTTCCACTTCAGCCTTTCCTCCCAGTTGCAGAGGCATGTTGTCTGTGTAGCTGTCCGGAAATGACCTCATCCCTCATCCCTCATCCCTCAGGGGAGGCCCCTGAGGGCTGTGGAACAGAGCTATGGGCAGGGGCTGTGGGCTGCTGGTTCTTCTCAACAGTGAATCTATGATAAGATTGGGCTGATCCAGGCAAACGAGGAGAGGAAATAGAAGTTATCCATGAGGCCAAGGAAAGAAGAGAAGCTCAGTGGGGCCCAGAGCTCATGCCTTGAAGAGCAAAGAAGAAATGTTCTAGGGCTCACCCGGACTGTAGCCAGTGTCAGGAACCTTGAAGGCTTAATTAGCCCTTGGGGTTATACCCATTTCAGGCTGCCAGGAACAATGAAGCAGGAGGGAGGCAGGTTCTGTCTACACTGGTGGATCACAGCAGGAGAGCTTCTTCAAAGTTCCCACAGAAACCTCTTGGAGTTTCCTAGCAGGATCTTCCAGCTTTCAGAGAGCCACAACGCAGCCTAGAGAGTTGGCAAGCATGGGATTAAAGCTTTACATGGAAAAACTATCTTTTCTCCATTTATCTATCTATCCACCCATCTACCTGTTGAACCGTTATTGATCCATCTACCAATCCACTCACCTACCATGCATTTATCTACCTACTCTACTTACCCATCCTATCCATCTATCCATCTTTCCACTGACCTACTTCATTCATCCACCTACTCATCCGTCTGTCTGTCCATCCATCTATCCTTCTACCTGCTTCCATGCCTATCCACTCATCCATCCAATAGCTTATTATGCCACATAATGTAAGTATGCCATGGGTACTCAGGTAAACACCAAATCCCACCTCCAGGTTTCGCTCCCCGAAGTTTCAGTATCCAGGCTGTTACAGGGCAGAATAACACCAAGAAGGATGGGGCGTGGAGCACATGGGACAAGGACAATTGACCACTGCGCCTAGAGGCTCAAGGCGGGCTTCCTGGAGGAGCCAACGAGAGCTTGCCATTTGAAGAATAAAGTGAAGCTAATCAGATGTGTTAGGGGTGGTGATTGTTCCCCAAATCCAGGAATCCAGACTCCTTGTCTATCTCTGTCTGGGACTTGTCACAGAAAAAGGTCTCCACCATGCAACCCACCCTCCCCTTACTGGTGTGGGCTAATGGCAGGATCTTGCGGGGAGGTTTCAGATCTAGATGGGCTTTTAAGAAGCAGGCGTGTCTTCTCAGGTATCCCCTCCTCCTCCCCATCTGGTGTCGGATGAAGACAGGAATGTCAGGGATAGGTTGGAAGAACACCCCCACTCTCACCCCAGCGTAAGGAGGACCGGACACCTGTAGGGTGTAAACACCTGCTTCCTGCCTGCTGTGAGAACAACCAATAAACTTGTTCTCTTCAACCAAGGGTGTTTGGAGTTTATTTGTTCCAGTTCTTGGTATTTCCATAAAAGCACACCAGGAAGAGGAGGGAGGTTTCTCAGAGGGACCCACAATGAGCACACACGCTAGGGAAAGAGAGGCAGGGAGGGAGCTGCTGGGGCATGCTGGGAGATAGACTTAGGACAGATAAGGGGCTCTATCCTAAGTGAAGGGGTCTAACCAGGATAGATGCGCAGGGATGAATTTGTGAAGAATATAGGTGCTTTGATTACAAGGTCAGTGAACAGCAGAGCTGGACTTATCCTAGGTCTTGCTGCTTTGCTGTTAAAAGTACAAGTCACAAGTTCCATGTGGGAACTAGAGCTGGGAGTCTGGAGACGAATGCTCCTTAGGCGTTTCTCTGAGACTGGCCTCCGCTAAGAATGCTCTTTTTCAAGAGCTCATAAACAGGAGCCCCGGCAATCCCCACATAGATGGAGGCTCTGCTTCCCCCAGGAGAACCAAATGGATATCTTGCTTGGTCTGGTCCCACCTTCTTGGGGGAGCCTAGAGAAGGCCATCACCAAGAGCTGAGGCTGGCCACTTTTGCCAGCTTCTAGGACTCTAGTAGATGTCACTGGTGCCCAAGTCACCCGCTCCTCTCTGCAGCAACCTGGGCCGAGTAAACAATAGAGCAAAGCTGCAGATAGGGCCCAGCTCACCACCTGGCCACTCTCAGGGTACTAAGGCCACACTGCCCTGGCCCTTTGCCTGCACCACAGATAGCCAAACAGTGTAGGAATATGCAGGGCTTGGCTAAGACATCCTACTTCCCTCCCTCTTCTCCTCAAAATGTCTGCTCCTAAACGTGAAGACAGAATGTTCCAGAGCACCTTTGTCCACAGCCTTTCTTGACTTTGTAGATGTGTCTTGTTCTGCTGCAGAGAATGAGGGCTTGAATGTGTTTAATACCCTTGCCTGTGTCCTCTCTTGATGGCGTCCAGAGCATTTCCTCTCCCACCATGACCCTTGTCATCCACACCAGGCAGCATCCGAAGGAAGGTTTTTACTCTCAGCAGTGATGTCCAAACTTCAGTCTTTCTACACGGAGACTGTGAAGATCAGAAAGTCAGGAAGCTCTATGGAAAACACAAGTGCCAATGTAAGAGAAATCTTGTGTCTGCCTATGATCATCTACCTACCGGTCTGTGCATCTGTCCATTCATTCACACTCCCATCCACCTAGTCACCCATTCATTTATCTACCCATTAATCCATTTGTCTACCATTCACCTACTTTCCTTTACACCTTCCATCTATCCACTGACCAGTCAATCTATCTACCCATCTCTTCCCATCTACCCAACCAATTCCTCTACCCACCCATGTATTCATTTACCAACCCATCTACCCATCCATTGACTCACTCACCTACTCACCTACTTACTGTTTATCTCTCCATCCATGTATCTCTACCCAACACCCCTCTGCTCAGCCATCTATGTATTCATTTGCACACTCATCTATCCATTAATCTAGCCACCTGCCCACCCATCTGTCCATCTACCCAGCCATTCACTCACTTATTCATCAATTCCTCCAGCCATGTACTCATCCACATATGCATCTCTCCACCTACCCATCCACCTGTGCATCCACCCATCCACCCACTCACCCATCCACCCATACAACCACACATCCATACACACACACACACACACACACACACACATGCACACACATACACACACATACGTACGTACATACATACATACAGACAGACATACATACAGACAGACAGACAGACAGACAACTGGCACCCTAGGCTCCCCTATTCTACTCTTAGGTTTTAACCTAGGTAACTACACTGACTACCCTCAATTTTCTTAGCACCACAATAAGGAAGGCATCTGAGTTCTGCACAGACTGAGATTCAAGCTCCCAGCAATGAGTGTACTGTCAATTTTCTTAACTAGAAAAAGAATCAATGCTTTCTAGCTCCAGATTACTGCAGGGATTTAATGAAGCAGGGAACACTAGCCCTGAGGAGCATCAGCAGAGCCTCTGTGGGCTAGAATGAGAACTCTATCCTTGGGGTGGATAGAAAGTCTCTGCAGCCGCCTCACCCAGAAGATCTCAAGGCCACTAGCCAAGGACAACTCTGCTCCTTTTGCCGGAAGCCTGACCTTGGCTTTCCCTGGGTTGTGACCTAATTTTGGTCTGGCCAGATCTAGCGTCTTCCTTTTCCTCTTATTGTCTCCGAGAGGTCAAGTGTGTTTGGCCTGGGCCATTTCTACAGAAATAACACGTGCAGCCCACAGACCACAGTGTCACCCACCTCCACATTGTTTCATGCCTTTCTCAAGCACATGTGACTCTGCAGTACGACCCCAGAACTCACCCAGGCACATGTCCTGCAAGCCTCACTTCAGCTACCACATCATGGAGGCTGCCAGTGTCCTCTCTGCCACTCTCTTCCTTTTCCTCAGATGGTGGAATAACTTAGCTCTTAGGCTGGTGCTCATTACTCTTCACGGCCTGCCTCATTCCACCAGAGCAGGATCTTCGGGATTTTGTTCATTACTGAGAATCCAGCCTCATCACTTTAAAAGTCATCTCTCCTCTCGGATTGTACATAGACTCCTGGGTAGGGGTGGTGGATGTCTCAGGCAAGGGAGATGAAGAGAACAGAGTGAGGTCAAGCTTGCCTGGTTACATGAGGGGCTTTGCCTGGGTCACACCTGCCCTTCAAGAGGGCCCATTGGAAGCTGGAGAGGTCAGAGCCAAGTTCAGGTCCTGGTTCAGCTACTTTCTCTAGACTCAGAGTCCCAGTTCCTTTAGGGGACAGGGCTAATCATTCTAATGGTGGAACTGTTTATAACAAAAGCTAAGCTCTGAGCACCCGACAGAGCAGAGGAGCACACCAGACCCACGTCTTTGCCTTGGGTGTCCCAGGCTGTGACCTTGAGCTTTTTGTAGCCGCTCTTGGTGCCTCTGCCTCATTTGTGTGACTGTGATGCTTCTATGACTTAATTCATGTGAAATATGAGATCCATGGAGGCTCTGGTAATGCTTAAGTTTTGTGTTATTTTACCACAGAGAGAGACTCTAGCCAAGGCCTCTTGAAGGCTATATACAGGCTCTCCGTGACTGAGCTGCAGGGCAGTATGGGTTTTGAGACAGTGTCTCCCTGTGTAGCCAAGGTTTATTTGAAATCTGCTGGCCTCAGCCTCTGCAACTCTCAGATTACAGTTTGAGGCACTCCTGCAAGAATTTTATATAGGTATATAGTTTACATTGCATATATACATTATATTTATACATGTATATACTATGTTTGCATATATGATATATTCACACTATTTATCTATGTTGCATGTACACATACACAGTATATAACCATATATAAGTATATAATAGTACATATTATATGCATGCATATGTATGCTTATATTTATGTCTGTATGCATGTCATGTTATCTATGATGCACATGCATATATCCTATGTAAATATGTTTGTATTGAATGTATATAGCATGCCTGTGCATTTATATATAACAGATGGTTCTAGGAAGACTCCCAACACCCTGCAGGGCAGCAGCTGTCTTCCCTCCTAACATCATGGACTGCCACCAGCTGCTATTCCTTGCAGCAGCCCAGTACTGCAGGCATCTACAGAGCCCAATGTCACTAACCCAGGAAGAGAGATGCAAATTCAGAAACAGAAGTGTGGTTTTCGCAGTGTTATTTGACTTCCATACGGTTATAATGTTGGAAACCTGTAAGTTGAACCCTTGCTGGTAGGAGACCATCTATAGTCTCTCTCTGTGTACCCCATACTAGTGAAAACAGGCTGTCCACAGCACTCTAGAGAGTTCCAGCGTTTAAGGATTTTGCTCTGTGTATGTCCACAGTAGGATCTCATTGTGTTGACACATCACCTTTGCCTGTTTCTCCTCTTCCTCATTTTTGTTTTTCGTTTTTGGTGGTGGTGGAGGGGAGGGTTGTTTGCTCATTTGTTTTGAGACGCATTTTCTCTAGGTAGACTTGACTGTCTTGGAACTCACTCTGTAGACTAGGCTGGCCTGGAACTCACAGAGATCTGCCTGCCTCTCTCTGCCTCACCTCTGCTAAGATTAAAGGTGTGAGGCATCACCCCACAGTTTGCCTTTGGGTTAATTGTAAAGGAAGCAGAACATGCACATCTGTTTCTCTTTGTACAGATGTTTTGTCTCTCTTGGGCTTGTAGGGAAGGGTACTGATAACATATGAGATAAATGCATGTTTAAATTTGTAGGAAATGACTACAATTCTTTGAACTTGGGGGAATTTTGCTCTTTTTCAACACATAATCTTGAGTCAAGACTCTGATGCCTGTTCCACACACTTATGGAAAGATTTATTCTGCTGCAATTAAATGCAGCTCTGCTGGTCATGCTGTTGAAATCCGTGGTTCTGCTTTTTTGTCCCTTCTTTGTTGGAGGCAGACTGTCATATTTCTCCAACAGAGTGATTCTTAGACTTCTTTCTGTTCTCCCAACTTTGACCCTGTGTGTTTTTTTGTGCTGCTAGTGGGCACACACACATCAGAACTGCTGAGTCTTCTTGACAGTTTAGGCAGTAAGAAATACTAGCTGGTGTTGATCACCTTGTATGTTTGGCCTAGTCCTCCTTCATGCTGTTGTTCAGCTTTCTTCAGTTGAACGTTTGCAGGGTTTATCATAGAACTTCTATCTTTATGTGTCTTTATATCCAAAATGGGTTCTTTGTGGACAGCATATGGTAGACTTTGCTTTTTTTGTACAATCCAATAATCTTCCCGTTAACATGCGGTGCTATGAATATATATTTAATGTAATGGTGACATTTGGGGAGCTGCGGTTGAGTCAGTCAGGTGTGCTTTGTTTATTATTTCCTGCTTCTTAACTACTCAGACATATCTTGCAGGATTTCATTGTAGGTTCTCTCTCTCTCTCTCTCTCTCTCTCTCTCTCTCTCTCTCTCTCTCTCTCCCTCTCCCTCCCTCTCTCTCTCTCTCTCTGTCTCTCTCTCTCTCTGTCTCTCTCTCTCTCTCTCTCTCTCTCTCTCTGTCTCTCTCTCCTCTCCCTCTGTTCTTCACTTTTTTCTCTCTCTTTCTTTTGATGATCTTGGGGATCAAACCCAGGGCCTCATAAATGCTAGGCAAGTGCTCTACCATTGAGCTGCATCATCACCCTTTGTTTGAAAACAATGTCTTGATAAGTTGTCCAGGCTGGCTTTGAACTTGCGGTCTTCCTTCCTCAGAAGCTGGAATTACAGACCTATGCCACCGGGTCTGGCTCACCTTAGGTTTTCTAGTGATCTTTAAATTATACCTTTGCTCTGTTTACTTTGAAGTTCAATGTTAGGGATAAAAGTAAGAGTCACATGTGGAACCTCACATACACTAGTCTAAGAAAGCAGGAATTGGGGGTTGGAGAGATGGCTTAGTGCTTAGAACATTTGCTGATCTTGTGGAGAACTGAAGTTTGGTTCCCAAAACCTGTATCAGGTGGATTACAACCTTCTGTAACTCTACATCCAGGGGACCTGATGCTTCTGACTTCTGTAGGCACCTAAATATACACATGCATGCACATTGCATGGAACCCCCCCCACCACACACACACATACACACTGAAAAAAAAACAGAACAAAACAAATTTTTGAAAATGAAAGCTAAAAAGGTCAGTGTGTTTTGCTTACCCTCTCATTGTTGGTTTTGATGGTTTTCAGCTCCTCTCTGCTTTCTGGATATCGAGAATGTTGTTGCTAGGGACATTCCTTCTAAACCCAAGTGTCTGAGGATTTGTTTGTATTTCTCTTGAGTAACTATCCCTAGCAATGCAATCACTAGGTTCTGCAGTAAGATCATGTTTAATATTTAAAAACAAACTTGCCAAACTGCTTCCAGTGAGGCTTGGCCAGCAACATTCTCATTTACAAAGGACAAAAAAACTCTAAAATGGTTACAGAGGAGGAGACAGTCTTTCCTGTTACTCACAGATGGTTTTGGTGCTCTCTGTTTCTCCCTGCAGACCAGCATCTTTCTCCTTCACCTTGAACACCTCGTTCTGCAGTCTTGCTGCTGTGGAGTGCTCTCCAATTGGGATCATTTTACCTCGTCTTTATTTTAGATCAACTAATCACCGAGTGAAGTGTGTATGTGAATGTGTGCACACCCAGGTCCTGTGTGAAGGTGAAAGGTCAATGTGCTGGTTTGAATAAGAACATGGCCCCCATAGGCTCATATATTTGAATACTTGGGAGCAGCAATTATTTGACAGGGATTAGGTGGTGTATCCTTGTTGGAGTAGGTGTGGCCTTGTTGGAGGAAGTGTGTCACTGGGGGTGGGCTCTGAGGTTTCAAATTCTTAAGCCAGCCCAGGTGTCTTTCTCTTCTCGCTGCCTGTCCATCCAGATGTAGAATTCTCACTCCTTCTCCAACATCGTGTCTGCCTATGTGCTGCCATGCTTCCTGCCATGATGATAGCGGACTAAGCTTCTGGACCTGCAAGACAGCCCTAAATAACTGTTTTTCTTTTATTAGAGTTGCTGTGGCTATGATGTCTCTTCACAGCAACAGAAGCCCTAACTAAGACAGTTGAGTCAGGTGTGATAGCTATTCTTGGTTGTCACCTTGACTACATCTGGAATTAACTAAAGCTCAAACAATTGGGCACACCTTTGAGGGATTTGTTTTCTTGATTGGATCATTCAAGGTCACAAGATCAACCCTAAACCTGGGCTGTACCTTTTGGTGGCAACCTATATAGGACATGGAAAAAAGAACAATTCACTTTTTGCCTGCTCGCCCTCCTCACTCTTGCTGGTAAGCTCATTCCTTCACTGCTGTTAGATTCTAGTTCTTTAGGATTCTAATGTATACTGAAGGCCAGCTGAGACATCCAGTCTTGTGAATGGAAGAACTACAGGACTTTCCGTTAGGAGACATCCACTATTAGACTAGCCAGACTATAGTCTGGTCATATTTATTGTATTTATATATGTTCTATCCATATATCTGACATATATATAAAACCTCTAGAGAATTCTAATATATCAGGTGACTTTCTCAACCATTTTCCACCACATTTTTTGAGGCAGGGTCTCTCACTGAATTTGGAGCATGTCAAATCAGCCAGACTGACCGGTCAAGTGGTTCCAGGGCACTGCCTATCTCTGTCCCCCTCTGGCACTGTGGCTACAGGTGCACCAAAAAACCTACCCATCTTTTAACATGGCTGCTGTGGTTCCAGAATCAGGTCCTTAGACTATGTGGCAACCATTCTACCCACTGAGCCATCTCCCCGGTCCCCACTTTTATTTTTAAACAGAAGATTTAAAAGATTTGCTGGATCTGAAATCCTAGGTGAGTAGGTTTGGTTTCTATCAGCATTCAAAAGCTACTTTCTAGCTGGGCCTGCTGGCACATACCTGTAACTCCAGTAGTCAGGATGATGAGGCAGGGGGATTGCAAGTTCCAGGCCAGACTATACTACTTAGAGATTCCGTCTCAAAACATAAAAGCAAACACTTGGGTAAGTATTGTAAAAATATAAAAAATAAAAAGCTGTCTTTTATCCCCCCCCCCACTAGGTTCAGCTCCTCAGTGCCCCAAGATATCTACTAGATATCTTAATTCTCAGTCAGCAAAGCCTCTCACCCGCTTTGCTCCATCTCATATCACACTGCCGAAGGCCTCTCTCTGAGCCTGGCAGCAATCTCTCTACCTATCTAGTTTCCAAGGCAGGTTTCCATGCCAGAAACACACATCCCATCTCCACGGTGGCCCCTTGGCCGCCACACACTCTCCCAAACTCAGTTCTCCACATGAAAAACCACACAGCACAATAACCTTTTACCCAATTGATAAGATATAATTGCCCACCTAAACATACAAAGCCCAGTACCATCCATCCCTTAAGAACATTAATAACAACCTGTAAATACACAGAGTGGAATCTTAACATCACCTGCCCTATTGTCCTGCCACGGCTTCTCTCCCTCTCCCTCCTGTCTCTTCCTCCTTTCCATTCCAGTCTCCTCCTCTTCCTTCAAACTTTTCTCCTGCCCATCCTTCTTTTTCGTCCAATAACAGACTTCCTTCTATCCTGTATCTACCTCACCTGTGACATCAACCCACAGGTAAGCTCCGTGAAAAAGTGCTTGCCTAGCAAGCTCAAGCCTGGGTCAATGCTCTGCCTCCCGCCTCCCCACAAAGCTACTTTCAATTGCTTATTGACTTTTATAGTTTCCAACTGTCAATCAGCAGTCACTCTTGCTACTTCATTCCTGTATGGCTTTTTAAAAACGCACTAAAGATGGGGTTGGGGATTTAGCTCAGTGGTAGAGTGCTTGCCTAGCAAGCGCAAGGCCCTGGGTTCGGTCCCCAGCTCTGAAAAAAAGAAAAAAGAAAAAAAACTGCACTAAAGATGCAGCTATTTACTGTTGCTTTAAAAAAACAAACAACAACAACAACAACAAAACTATGTTAGTATAATGTACCCGGCTATGGGTTTCACTGCACCTAGATGGTTCCTTCTGGGATTCCAACTAGACTCTTGCAAACTGGCTAATGTTAAAACCAGGTGGCTAATGCTTGCTCTACACGCCCCTCCCCAGCTGTGCCCCTGCTCTGGACCGATTTCCCTTCATCTGTCTTCCTCCCTACCCATCCCCTCCCCTTATCTCAAGTTTAATCTGCTGCTCACCGGTCATGCTTTCAGTTCCGAGATTTTAATTTTTATTTCTAGAACTGTCATTTTGTTATTTTTCAAGGTTTCCCTTGATAACCCTGGAACACCACTTCTGCACACACACCATCTATTTTTGTCCTCCACGTCTCCTCGTAAATATTCATACACAGAGCCGGTCTCACGTCTGCTTCCATTATCTGCATTTGCTCTTAGTCAGGAGTCACATTTTCACAGTTAGCTTCTGGGGTCTTCTACTGTCTCCTTCCATTATATTTTTGAGAGTGTGTATGAAAAAAAATGCGGTGGAGATAATCCAATTTCCCCCTTTATTTTGTGCTTTGTTTGCTATAGAGTCGGACCCTCCCACTGCCTGGTGGAGAAGAGCTGGGTACCGTGTTTCTCTTCACACGTAGTTCAGCTGGAATCGAGAGCTGGAATGACCTGGCATCAGCTCCCCTGACAGCCTCTGTCTTCTCTTGTCAGTATTGAGCTCCAGTTTCAGATGGGTTTTATTATTATCTAAGGTCAGCCGCTTCAGCAAGACGGTCAATATGAGAAAACGCGACCACCATGGCCTTCTTCCGTCCGTTTCTTCCATCTCTGCCTTCTAGGAGACCTTAGGTGGGGCGGGTGGGAAGTTGAACGACAGGACACCTCCTCCTCCTGCGTCAGAGCACCCCAGCTCTGCCGGCTTCACTGACTTCCTGTCTTCCAAACTCTAATTTGCCCTACCCACAGCACTCCACTCAAGGCTAAAGTGATTTCCGGTTGACCTTGCAAGGCAGCCCCTTCCTAGACCAGACACTGTGCCAGCTCTGGCTTCCCTTCTGAACTCTGTTCACTGAGGTCCTTTGATCCTACTGCTTTTGATTAGCACATTGAAAGTATAGTTTGGGGCAGACAAGATGACTCAGTGTGGAAAGGTGCCTGCCATCAAGCCTGCCAATTTGGGTTCTATCCCTGGGAACCCACAGTTTAGAAGGAGAGATCCAACTCCCACAGGTTGTCCTCTGACCTCACGTGTGCTTCTGGCATAAAATTGAAGCCTGGTTTTAAAAACCTTTCAGGGATTTTGTTGCTGCTGTCTTGGACCTCTCTCTACGTCATCGCCAGAAATACAAGTCTCTGTAGAGTTACACAGCAGGATCAGTAGACGATTATTAATAAGACTATAGTTACAATACAGATTAGGGCTCTGACACAGCTGTATAGTCCTTAGTCTTTTCTGGCAGGTGACTGTATCAGCCACTTGCCTTATTGCTATGACAAAAATGCATGAGGAAGACAAGTTCAAGGTAGGGGTTATTTTGTCTCACAGCTCAAAGGTGCAGTCGGACCTTGTTGGGGAAGTCAACTGTAGCTGGACATGGGGTCACAATATAGCCAGGAAGCAGAGAGCGGTGCATGCCGGTTCTCAAGCTCTCTTTCTCCTTTTTATTCAGTCTGAAATCCAGCCCATGAGATGTAGCTCACTTCCAATTCTAAGTTAACCTCTGGTGTAATCTTGAAGGTCTCCAGGCATAAGGAGGGAGGAGGGAGGCAGAGTGAACCTGTGGTCTAGCACAGGAGGCTGACACCAGCTGCTTCCCTCCAGGTCGAGTATCCAGGGACCTTTGAGGAAAGAGTGGCTGAGCCCCAGGAACAATGAACCAAGAAACCATTGTTCCTGAGTCTCAGGAACAATGAACCAAGAGGACAGAGCTAAGGACACCACATGTCTACCTACTTTTGGCTCTGGCTCTACTACTCTTTGGGGTGGCTGCTGGGTAACCAGAGGATGGTGACAGAAGATGGTGAAGGGCCCTGGGTGACACAAATATGAAATCCTGGAGGTGGAAAGACCTAGAAAGGTAGAGAGGACACACTTGTGATAACTGTATGATCAATCAGTCATAATTCCCCAAACCCTACAAAGAAAGCTCAGAGTAGACAAGGATGGTATAGGGCATGTGGGGAAAAATGTCAGTAAGACACTCAAGGAGAACTTCTCAAGGGAAAGATGAGGCTCTTATGGCTGAAAGGACCCAAGAAAGGTTCAGCAAGGGCAGTGAAGCCAGGTTCCCACCACAGAGCATCAGTGGAGATGCTAGGGACTAGACGCATGGAGGCTGAAACTAACCCTCCAAAGAGTTCTCTGAAGCAGCCTTATTAGTGACAGCATGACTGAAAACTGTCCTGAAGGCCCCAGAGGAACGAGAGAGAGAGAGAGAGAGAGAGAGAGAGAGAGAGAGAGAGAGAGAGAGAGAGAGACTAGTTCTAGACATTCAAAATAACAAGAAATTTGCCTCTAGCTGCCTTTTTTTTTTTTAAACTACTGGAGGATGCCTTCCACTCAAACGAGAGAGTGAACTATAAAAATATATATGGATCAAGGAAACAGGACATGCAGCTAAGGGTTGGCGAAAGGCTCCTCACAAAACGAGGCCATCTATCTACAAGTTCAGGCTAGCAGGTCCCAAGAAGATGTTTTTCAGATGGCGAACTGGAGAAAGGCTAATGTGAATGAAAATACTAAGACTGGTTAGGGCAAACTGGGGAAGTTTGTGGTTAGAAAATGAGTGGTTCTCGAGCAGAGAACTGCCGAAAATGAAAATAAAATAAACAGAGGTCACCACAGCAAAGGCTGATCATCTCACCCAAATCACGGAAGAAAGGACAGAGGAAGGGAGGTCAGAGGGAGAAAGGGAGCTCCCCGCCTGAGACCTGCGGCTCCTGCCCGCGCAGTCTGAAATAGAAACGTGCCATCATCTGAGCATGCGTGACAGCGAACAGGGGTAGGGGATGGGGGATGGGGGATGAAGGGTTAGGGGAAGGGGGGCGTCAGAGTAGACAGTGAGAAGGTAAAGACAGAAGGAAGCTCTAAGCACAGGCTGGAGACTAGAGTGTCTTGAGTTAGCACTGGGGGAGATGGTAAAAACTGAAAATTAAAAACAGGATTGCAAGAGCTGGAGAAACCAGAATAAAGCTCGAGTCTCAAGTTTTCCTGGGCAGATCTGATTCCAACAGGGTCACTGAAGGCAGCTGTGTCGGGCAGCTGGGTGAGGGTATCTGTGTAGGGATATTCTCAGGGTTATTTTTGCAACCGTTAAACCGTTTAAACCAAGTCTTAAGCCATTTCACTTTTAAAAGTTACATAAAAGGCTGCTGTGTTGCCCACTGGTAGAATACTTGCCTAGCAGGCAGGGGGCACTTGGTTTGAGCTTTAGTACTGCCCAACAACTACTGGGGGCCAGGGAGGTAGTCCAGTACAAACATGAAGACTCAAACCGAATCCCAGCACCCACATAAAAAGTTCCCAGTTTTATGGGAACAGGGACAGGAGGATGGCTGAGATTTACTGGCTATCTGCCTTGTTTCAGGTTATAATAGATATTATTATATTATTGGAGCATGGGAAACTAAGATACCCCATCTTTCTCTGGATCCACATATGTATGGATGGGAGAGCTGACACTTGTGTACACACACACACACACACACACACACACACACACACATAAACAACACAACAAACAAACCATAGTAAGAGAACACACCATCCCCAAAGCCACACCTTGCACAAGGAAGCATTATAATGGTCACCTATACTCAGGTCCTAAGCACAGGGCCTAGAGTTTCAGCTGAGCCTCCTAGGACACTTAACATAGCCATTAGTTGATCTTCTGAAAGAGTCTGAGTCGAGGAGCATACAGTAGGCTTGCCCAGGCAGCCCTGCCCTGTGAGCCTTTGCAAACACCCAGGCTGCTACCCCTAAGGGCCATCTCCAGAGTTGGGGGAGCGGTTGCACAAGCAGAGCTGTGCCTCTCCATACCTTCTGCATATCTGTGGTAGAGAAAACAAAAATTAAACCATAAACACACCACAGCTGTTAGCTTCGTAAGAGGAAATAAACGCCTGCCAATCACTGTCAGCAGAGGAAGCCAGCCTTCATCATGTCCTGGCAGAGCGACATCTGGGTAGAGCCCAACCCATTCTGTTGGCAGTCACCCCAGAGGGTTGGGGGACTTGTCAGCTCTCAGCTCAGGCCTGGCCATCAGGAAGAAGAGCAGGAGGCACACCAGGGTCATGAAGCTGAACAGAGCCTGCCAGATCTTCCCCTTCAGTTGGAGTGGAGTTGGTGAACAAATGGGGGAAGGAAGGAAGAAAAAAAGGAGAAAATGGTGAATTCGGAATCACATCAATCTGAGCTTAAATACTAGTGACCCCAGACTGACTTCAAATTGTACGGTTTGGAGCAGGCAGTAGCCTTGTGTTTCCCAGCCCTCATTGTCTTCCTTCCAGCACAGATGTTCAGTCTGTGGGTTGAAAATCAAACCTCAGCTGAGAATGGTGTCCCACGCCTTTAATCTTAGTACCTAGGAGGCAGAAACAGGCAGATCCCCACGTTCAAGCCTGGCCTAGTTTATAGAATGAATTTTAGGTCTTCTAGAGAGACACAGAGAAACCCTGTCTCAAAATAAAGAAAAACAAAAATAAATAGAGAAAGGAAGGAAGGACAGAAGGAAAGAAGGACAAAGGAAAGAGAAAGACAGACAGACAGACAGAAAGAAAGAAAGAAAAAAAGAAAGAAAGAAAGGTGAAAACCTCTACACAAAATGGTCCCTTGCCATTTTGAGAGGTTAAGTAGTTTGCCTCAGATGTCACAGCTGATAGGGACCAACCAGGATGGAAACTCCTTGGTGTGGATCTGAAGTGTGACCAGAGAGCCCCTTGGCCAATGTTATACAGCTCTATAGCTCAGGAGGGGGGGTCTTTGGCCCACAGAGCCCTCACGAATGGGCCAAAGAGAAGGAAGGAGATGATGGTGTACTCATCACTGAGGAACCCTGTGGAAGCAGGTGTCAAGCCTGCAGCTGCAGGAAGCTGTCCAGCCATGGAGTCACCACTGAGGCATAGATGCCTTTCTTCACTGTGTGATCCTGAACTTCTCTCAGAGATAAAACTTCCCGGAAGGGCTTTAAAAGGGACGTTTGAGCTTGGATGTCTGTGAAAACATTCTGAATTATGTAAGTCCCAGCAGTGTGTGGAGTCGGAGAGAACAGAGCCTCCTAGCTGGAGATCCCAGGCCTAGCTTTCTGACACACTATAGACTGACCAGCAGGCTGGGGAGACGATGCAGCCCATAGAGTGCTTGCCTAAAGTGGGGAACCCTGAGTTACATCCCCAGCATAGCATAACTGGGAGCAAACCTTTAATCCCAGCACTTGGAAGGCGACTTGGGACATCCACGACTTCAAGGCTATCTTCCACCACCTAGAGAGTCTGAGCCCCAGTGGTTTTTCTCTGAAGCACCTCCTGTACCATTCAACCAGATGTTTGATATACCCCAGGAGAAAGGCAGCCTTTGTAAGTGGCTCATATGCGGCACCTCGGTAAACACCCTCCCACCTGCCTCCACTCTCTTACACTCCAGGGCTATAGAATCCAGTAACTCGATGGGGAAATGGGTCAACCCTACTTATCTGGAGAGGGATGACCAAGTTCAATTTCAAGGGGAGTTGTCAACAGGTCCAAAATCCAGAATCTCCCAACACATACATTTATCTATTTATCTATTTATTTACTTACTTATTTCCTTTTCCTTTTCCTTTTTTATTTCAAGACAGGGAGCTCAGAGATCTACCTGCCTCTGTCTCCTGAGAGCTGGGACTAAAGGCATGACTACCATCTGGCTCCTAACACATTTTTAAGCTATAGAAATCAGTGAAGCTATGTGAGGCCACAGAGGAAGGAGATTCAGAGTGGGCAGTGATGTGCTTAACACTGTCTGCAATGTCCCTGCCTCACTGGGGCGGGGGCGGGGCTGCATTGCTTTTCTGTTGCTGGAATAAACACTATAACTCAACTTGTAGAAGAAAGAGTTTGTTTTGGCTTACAGTTTCAGAGGGTTAAAATCTATAATGGCAGGGCAGACAGAGAGAGAGAGAGAGAGAGAGAGAGAGAGAGAGAGAGAATGAATATTGAGCATGGGAGAGGCTCTGAACCCTCTTAAGTCCACCCCTAACAATGTACTTCTCCAGCAATGCTGAACCTCCCAGACCTTTGCAAACTGAGAATCCAGTGTTCAAATGCCAGAGCCCATGGGCAACATTCTCATACAAACACTTCAAGGACCCAATGGGCTGAGCCAAGGAGAAACTGAAGGGTAAAGTGAAAGGATGATTGCATGCAGCGAGGACGGGTCCCAGAGTGGAGGGACAAGGGGCTCCTACTCACACGGAAGACTCCTCACACTCCCAGTGGTATTGCCTAGAGGCCAGCGGACAGCTGTAAGTGGTGCTTAGTATGAAATCACCCTTCTTCATACATGCCATGCTTGAAGACTTGGCAGAGAACCAAAGCTTATAATGAGATAGCACAGGGCTGGAGAGATGGCTCGGTAGTTAAGATCACTGGCTTCTCTTCCATATGACCCTGGTTCAAATCTCAGTACGCACATGGTAGCTCACACCTGTCTGCATCTAGTTCCAGGGCTTCAGACACCCTCGCACAGACATACATGCTAGCAGTGCATGCAAAATAAAAACAAATTTGAGAGAGAGAGAGAGAGAGAGAGAGAGAGAGAGAGAGAGAGAGAGAGAGAGAGAGAAGAGATAGCTTATACTAGGTCACCTAGAAGAAGTGGGGAACTGTAGTTTAGGCTGGTTTAATCTGGCTCCCGGTGGTATTCTCTCCACTGGACCCTCTCTTTCACTGGTCTTGCACCCACTCAAGTGCTTGTCCTTTTGGGACCTTCCTCTTAGCCATCTGCTTAGATGCAAACAGACAAACAGGCAGGAGGCACAACATCAAAGATGCAACGGACTCTTGAGTCCCACAGGCTGGTGAAGAGAGGGCTGGAGGATTGGTCTTTGATCCAGAACTTAGACGTCTAGAGTCTTTTCTCTGCTGTGGCCTCCAGGTCAGTGTTGTTCTCAGGGGAGGAGTGGGAGGAGGGGGAAGAAAGTCATCCTTGAGATCAGAGCTCTCATTGCCCTCAGCATAAGCTCTACCCTGAGGCTAAGGCAGCATCCTGGTGTAGGACTACTTCAGTCTGACCCTTACCTGATCCCTGCAGGAGTCCTCCAGGGAGTCCAGAGACAGTTTCTCAAGTTTCCATGTCTGTAAAGTGATGACACATAGGTCCTTCTCAGGGGACAAGTCAAGAGGTATCTGTTGCCAGCCCTGCATGCCTCCTCGGAGGAGGAGGAGGAGGAGGAGGAGGGGGGAGGAGGAGGAGGAAGGGGGGAGGAGGAGGAGGAGAAGGAGGGGGGGAGGAGGAGGAGGAACAGGAGAAAAAGGAGGAGGAGGAAGAGGAGGAGGAGGAGAAGGAGGAGGGGGGAGGAAGAGGAGGAGGAACAAGAGAAAAAGGAGGAGGAGGAGGAGGAGGAGGAGGAGGAGGAGGAGGAAAGGGTCTGTCTCCAGGCTACCTTACAGGGCTGTGGACTCTGAAGCCAAGAGGCAGGGAGGCTGTGGGTCTATATGAAGGGTGACTGCACATACCAGTGGAGCTCTGTGGATTAAGTAAGACTTCCCTGCAGTCTCCTACCCAGAGGGGATGGATCTCTTCAGGTACCACTTGATCTGGGTTTGGCCTTGTAACTTGGCCAATGGTCTATGACAGATGTGATATTGAATGATTGTTTTTCTACATGGCTGTTGGGTCCAGATCCAGTAGTCATATGGAGAGGTTGGAGCAAATACTCTGGAAAGGATACCGAAAGGCAAACTGAGGCCCAAGCCAGCTGCCAGACTTATCAGCAGGGCAGCTGGGGGCAGACAGCAACAGTCCTCCCACCAAGGGCCCTCTCCCCTTGTGTTCACTGAGTCTACCATGACCAGGGAAGCAGAATAGGTCAGACTAGCCAAACCCTGTCAAGCCCTGGAAGCAAGTCATCAAAACGTACCATTAGAAAACAACCGCCATCCCACCCAAATTTTTTTAAATTTAATTTTTTGTTATGCGTACGTGTGTTCTGCTTGCTTGTATAGCTGTGTGCCACGAGCATGTTGTCCCTACAGAGGCAAGAAGAGGGCTTCAGATTCCCGAAATTGGAGTTTTAGACTGTTGTGAACTGTCATGTGGGTGTTGGGAACTGAACTTGGGTCCTCTGCCGATCCATCTCTCCATCCCTGACATTTGGCTATTTTAAGTCACTAAATCTCAGTACTTCATTTTAGGACGGTAGGTGACAAATAACTGTCACTTGCCTGCCATCAACTGAGTCAGACTTTTCTAATCTAATTACCTCCTGACCCCTGGGAAATATTAAGGCCATGAAGATGTGCTAGACACACCTGAGACAATCTAGCCTCTCATGCGGGTCACTGTGTTATCTCAGATAGGTCTCTCAATGTCTCTAAACACCATCTTCCCTCATCAGTAAGAGAGCTAACAAGAGCATGTGCCTTCAGTGTAAGGGCTATCATGAGTTTGGAATAAAGCTCAGCTCCTGATGCTTGCTTCATGCTCAGCAGATGCATGAAGCCATTGTGATTGGTTACATGCATACTCCATGCAGACCCTGATCATATAATGAGAAGACTGAACAAGACATACAGAGATGACCTGCACAGGGCTTATATTCCAGGGAAGACAGGGCAATATAGGAAAACAAGATGAGAGCAGATAGAGGATGTAATAAAGACCTGGGGTAAGGGGAAGTAATAGTCAGGGTTCTCTAGAGTAACAGACTTACGAAGCCAGAGCCAGCAGAAAGGGCATCTTCCATGTCTTTATATAAGATCCCAACAGAAGGTGTAACCACATTAGAGGTGGGTCTTCTCGCCTCAGAAATCCAGATTAGGGGTTGGGGATTTGGCTCAGTGGTAGAGCGCTTGCCTAGCAAGCACAAGGCCCTGGGTTCAGTCCCTAGCTCCAAAAAACAAAACAAAACAAAACAAAAAACAAAAAACAACAAAAAAAAATCCAGATTAGTAGTGGATCTTCCAACTTCTAGTGAAGCAAAAAATCCCTCATGGGTGTGCCTCTTGATCTTGGAGTTTGAATTAATTCCAGATGTCATCAAGTTGACAACCAAGAATTGCCATCACAGACGGCTACCAGATCAGGAGACATCTAAGGCTAGAAAGAGCCACTCTTAGGAAGAGCAGATGTCTAAGGGAGAGCAGTGTATGCAAAGGTCGGGGGGTGGAGCTCCAGAACTCAGAGGAATCTAGTGCTACCACTGCACTGTGGAGAGAGGTGAGTGGGAGGAGTCAGTCTTGATAGATGACAGCAGGGTTATTACAGCAGAGACAACTGATACAAGCCCAGGTTAGGAATGGACTCAGAGCAATGGCCAGTGTGTGAGGGCCTCAGAGTAACTGGAAAACCCTTACCACTCCAGTTCATCATTTGAGCAGTCTGCGTTCTTACACCTCCTAGTCCCACTTGGGAGCATACCCCTCAGTCTTCCATAGACTTCCTCTTCCTCTTACCTAGGGCCCTAGCTGTTTGGGAAGACATCCAGACGATGACCTGTGGCTCTTCCCCAGTGCTCCCTCCACACAAGGAGCCCAGCAGGCCAGATGGCCTGGAGCCAGGCCTTGCTGTGTGTTGATCCACGTCAGCTCGAGCCACAGGATGCAGCTGGCCACCTTGGGCCGTGCGGCAGGAAGGGTCAGCTGGCTGACTGCCACGGACAAAGACGCTGTTTCAAAATACATTCCTCCTGAGATGAAGCCACGAGATTGGGACATCTGTCCAGTGGGCAAGGGCTGTGTGGCCCAGAACCAAGACCGGCAGCTCACTAAGAGCCAGTGATCCAGGGATGGAAAGTAGACCCTTCTTAGAGAGCCTGCAGCTGGTTACACATAAGCACACAGGTGCACACATGTACAAACACACACACACACACACACACACACACACACACACACACACACACACACACAGATGCACAGTCAGCCAGCAGAGCGGATATGCTCTCCCCTGAGGCCGAGTCACTACGCAGAAAGATACAGACACATCTCTGAGTCCCTGACGTTTCTGCTTTTGCCACCCAGATAATTGTGCCAGAAAATAGAAACACCTGCGCCCACCCAGCCCACACCACAGAGGAGCGGTAATTAAGCCCCAGCAGGAGGTACCATTTTCCTGCCAGCCAGCCAGCTTCCCCAAGGTCTTTGTGATGGGCTCCAGGGGCACAGTTGGCCCATCTTGGTCAAGCTCATCTTACACTAGTTACTATAATGGTCCCCACTTCACTCTCCTCAGGACCCTTCCTCAGCCAATGACCTGTCGATGAGACTAGGTACTCCCTCAGAGCCATCCTTATGTTCTGTGTCTCAAGGGCATTTGAAGGACTTATTATGTCAGCTGTGAGCAAGAGGCAGGGTACTCTCTGGGGCATCAATGGCTAGTCTAGTCCTTCTGGCCAGAGGGACCGGCGGTTTCCTATTCTTGTCCTCCGGGGGCTTGGGCCCTTAGCTAGTACACACACCCACCTTTCTCCCACCCCAGGCTACCTGCTGCTTTCCTCACATACCAAATCCATGCCTGTCCCAGGACCTTGGCACCAACTCTATTCTCTGTTTGAAACATTGGTACCCACTCTATTCTCTGTTTAAACTCCTCTGTCATCAATTCCTGCCTGCCATCTCGATCTCAGCTCAGATAGCCCCTCTTCCGGAAGGCCCGGCCTGCTTAGTTAGAGCCCCTCTCTAAGTAAGTGGCCCTTGGGCCTGGCCTGGCTGTTTATTAGTATTTCCTGGGCATTTAAAAATATCACTGGATGCCAGGTGTCCTGTAGACCAATGGAGGATGTGGAAGTGTGCATTGGACAAGGCCCCCATGCAGTGCCAGTGTGGAGTCAGGACTGAGAACTCTTGGCCCAGAGTCTTCACAAGCGCTGGCCCCTCCTCCTGGCTGCTGTGTTCGGCGTCCAGCCAGCATTGGATGCTACTCTTCTTCGGGTGGGTAGCTCGGGCATATGATGCCATCACAGCACTTACCAAACGCTGCCTACAGAGGAACCTGCTTCTTGGTTGCTGCTCATCTCAGCCCAGACAGTTCTGTGCAAACAGAAGTGAGGCTCAGAGAGGGGCAGGCAGTACCTACCCAAAGCATCTGGGACTTTAACCCAAGCTGCATGGCTGCAGAGCCTGGGCCCCTGGGCTGACACCAAACGCTCATTTTGTGTAATCCCCACAACCGTACTAAGCCACCGCTTTCGTGATGAGCTCCCAGGGTTCCGAGTCAGGAGACCTGACCAAGGTCACCCTGAAGGAATTGCAAATTCAGGCCAGGCTGGTCTTGGTGGATAAAATGCTTGCTGTGCAAGTAAAATTTAGGTACCCAGGGCCCACATAAAGCTGGGCATCGTGGTTCACCTAATCTCAGTGTTTCACAGTGAGGTGGAGTGTGAGGCGGAGACCAAGGAACCTCTGAGTGCTCTTGGGGAAGCTAGCAAACAACAAAGAAACTCTGCCTCAAACAAAATGGATGACAAGGGCAACCCCTGGGATTGACCTCCACACCACCACCACCTCCGGCTTTTCTCCTTTTTAAACCTGGGTTCTGGGTATTAAACTTGGGCCCTCCAGCTTGCACAAGTGTTTATCCACTGAGCCATCTCCCCAGCCTCTTAATTTTTAAAAACGGGGTCTCACTAAGTTCCCAGGCCACCTATGGATGCTCTAGCTCAGTCAGGCCTTCACTGGACATTCCCTCTGCTTCTTCTTCCAGAGTAACGGGAAGGCTCCAAGGTGGCATCAGGCCCAGCTAGAAGCAGGCACTGTCTGTAGATTGTACCAGCTCAGACCCATGTCATGCCCCAAGTTCTGGTCCCTTAGCAGTTCAAAGCTGGCTTTTTTTGGACCATAAAATGGGAGGGAATCATTTGCAAAGACAGGAAGGAAGGCAATCTGTAAGATTTCTATGAGGCTGCAGAAGGCGCACACCAGCCAAAGCAATTTCCAGCAGCCATTGATGCTTTGAAATGGGTACAGTGGTCCCTCCCTTGTGTGGACAATATAGGGAGGAGGAGAAGGAAAAGCCCCCATGAGGAACCTTCCTGCAGGCGGTGGCTGAGTGGCATCCTGGCACAGCAACGACGTCATTCCTTCAGGGCCCCAAGGAGCCATGCCCACAGGTCATGTGTATGTGTGTGTACCAGCTGAAGCACAGCATGAATGCAGGTGGTAACATTTGGAGGCCTCTGGCCTACACTCTCTAAGAGGGATTCTACATTCGGCCCGCACCTTGGATGCCTGGAGACGGCTCTGCGTCAGCATCATCCCCATTAGCCAGTAATTGCTGTGCTCTCTGGGGTCAGATCTGCACTGAGCAAGAAATCGCCCAGCTAAGGGCTGCGGAGGAGATGGGGAGGGAGAGATCAGGAGCGATGACGTCTGCAGGAGAGAAGCTGGAACCTTGGGAGCTATGTGCGTGGCCGTGTTTAAACCAGGCTTCCTCATCACACGGGGCATGGCAGGCCCCAGCCTCTCAGCCATCCGGTTGGCAGGGCAGAACAGGGCTGCAGTTTCTGGATGAGTCTACCTCTCTCTTCCTCTGTGTGTATTTCCACCAAGACTCGCTGACTTTGAGGGGAAGCAGATCTTTTAAAATTGAGGCCCATTCCCTCTCCAGGCTGCTATGACCCTAGCACTAGGTCCTTAGCTCAGGACACCCGTTCTTCCAGAATCTCCAAATGTGTAAAGCAAGCTCTCCCTCTGTTCCACTGCACTCTCTCAGGTAGCCTGAGGTGCAGGAAGACAGATCAGTGAGGGAGGAAACTAAGAACTCTGCTTTCTCCTGCTATTCACCTTTCAACCAACCTCCTGTCCCTCTGCTATGAGCACCCTCAGAGGGGTCAGCCCGGCAAATCCCTGGGTTCCTACCCAGCTCAGCTGAAATAACATTGCTTTGGAGAAGCCTAGCATCTCCACTCCCCCAGCTCTGGTCAACCCCCAGAAAGCCTGACCAGCCATCTTCCTGAGTGTGTGAGTCCCAAGGTCAACTGTGCATTCCCTAAACACTCCCAGCATAGGCTTGAGCAAGAACGGTTGGTTCAGTTTAGAGCCCTACTAAGCAAGGCAGATGCTCCTTGGCCCATACCCAGTGTTATCCTTGGACAAGTCCTGAGGTGAACACTGAGTTAATGCTATCTCTTATGCCATTGGTTTTAGACCCTTGCATTGGCCTCTGTTGGACAGACAGGAAATTTTGCTTCTGTATGACTTCTGTTTGAAGACTAGTATATAGGCCTAGAAGGTTCTAGAATCACGAAAAGGCCCACCACTTCACAGTGAGGTCTCTAGGAAATTCCCCCAGTTCCCTGGCTCTGGGGACTAGAGACCCTGTGACTTCAGCATCATCAGCTAAATCTATATTCCAACTTAGGTGTGCTCAGATTTCTGTCTTTTTTAAGAGAAAAATTCACTTTCTGGTGTTTCTTTCAACTTACAAAAATTTAGGACAAGTCTAGGAAAGATAAAGTCTAAGAAAGATTGAAAAACATCCAAAAGCTGTGTCTACCTTGCTTTACTATTAACCCAAGGCTCCCGACTCATGGTTCAAAATGGCTGCTTGAGCTCCAGCCATCATGCTTACATCCTAGTCACTAGCAGAGGATTCTCATTCATATAAGAACATTTCTGATAGCTGTGCTTTTAGGCTGATAATGCTAAACTCAGTCCCTCAGTTACACCCCTGGTGTGCAAACCTTGTCTTACTGAGAACACAACACGACTCAACCATTGCCTCCTCCTTCTTGCCTGAGTTTGTTTTGCTCTGTTCCTTCCACTCCTCCCACTGCAGGGTTCTGTTGGCAATGACCTGTGAGAGTTCCCAGTCTGAGTGGAGCACTCTGTTCTCAGGTGAAATGGCAGCTCTCTGGAGAGCCTTCCTGATCCATAGGCAGGGCCTCTAATGGTCTCAATGCCTTTGGGTGGTCTTCCTCCTGGCATCTGTTGTCATAGTAACTTGCCACAGACTTGAGCTGCGCATCATACATCACCCTCCCTGTTGCTGATGCTGAACTCTCAGACACAGGGCCATCTAAAGCCCATCTGTGGTACTAGAGGATGTCTCTTCCCTCAGGGCATCCTCCATATGCGAGCAGTGGGAAGCCTCGTCTGGCTGCAGGAAGCAGTCCTGGTCTCCATTAGGGAAGGGCACATTCAACCCTGGCCCCTCCTGTCTCTGCTCTGCTTCCTGCCCCTTGGGAATTGAGCTGTTCTGTGCCCCATGCTGTGGTCACCAAGACATCTTGCCTCACTGTGTGTCTGGAACCAAGAGAGCCCAGGAGTGCAAACTGACACCTTTGAAAGCCTGAGTCAAAACAAGTCATTTTAAAGCTGTCCCCTGGGCACATGTGGATGGCTGGCACACACAGGGTGCATGTTCTAGCTCCCTCTTAAGCTAGGAAGCAAGGCTCATGCTGTGGCTTTTGGCTCTCCACATGTGACCTCAGCCTCTTTGTCCCCATCCAATGCTATCTGATCTACCTTCCCATGCTGCAAGTGTGTATGTGTTTGTTTTGTGTGTGTGTGTGTGTGTGTGTGTGTGTGTGTGTGTGTGTACTGAACTGTACTCAGCATGCTTCTCTCCTTGAGTCAAGGGTTCCAATTCCTGGGGTTTTGTTTTCCATTTAGAGATCAAAGGAGCAGAAATTCTGGGGCTCAGGGCCCACAGGCAAAACAAAACAAAACAAGGGAGGTGTGGAGTGGAGGTACTCTTATTAACCTAACAGCTGGCATCAGAGTTCCTGTCACAGGAACGAGATAGTGTTTGGGAAAAAATATTTTGACAAGTGCTGGGGAAGGAGGGAGAACTTGTGAGCCCTGTGTCAATGTCTCAAAGAATGAGAAGACAGTGAACAGAGCATGGGAGGATGGTGCTCTGGGAAAAGGTGTTTACATCTAGCCAAAGAGCAATACACTATCTATTGATGGCCTGTGCTGCTTCAAGAACCAAGAGCGTTCAGTACCTAACATCCCAGGACAATGAGTACACTTGATTACAGAGGAAGGGACGCACCAGATGACCACCTCTGGCAGTCAACAGAGGAGGAACCACGCTGCCAGGCCTATCAGTGAGACCAAAGGCGCACGCAGGTCTTGTGAACAGCCCAGAGATGACTCTTGCTTCAGTTCTTAGCGTTTCTCCTTCTCATATGTCATCGGAACATTAAGTTGATGATAAAGGCTGGGGTGCAGCTCAGCTGACAGAGAGCTTTCACAGCATTTGTGAAGCCCTGGGTTTGATCTCAGCGCTGCGTAACCACGTGGCGGCACACAACAAATCCAGGCACGCGGGTGGTGGAAACAGAAAGATCAAGGGTTCAAAGTCATCCTTTGGTACTTGGGGAGTCTGTGGCCAACCCGGGATGTGTGAGATCCTCTTTCAAAGAGCAAAACCAAACTGAAATGCAGCCAAAATGGAAAGCTAGGCTGGGTTCTTGGTCTATTTAAGTAACCATAACACAGTGCTTTACCCTGGGGCTATTTATAAGCAGACATTGTTTGTTTGCTTGTTTTTCCAGAAGTTGAAAGTTCAGAATTATGGATCCAGCAACTCAGTGTCCACAGCGGCACTGTGGCTGGTCCCCACACTGTGCAAAGGCATAAGGGTAAAAGCGGTCAGACTGGCTCCCTCAGACTTTTTGGTGAACTCCCTAATAAGTACATAAAATGCCTCAACTCTGCCCGTGGGTATTTGGCTGAGAACGGAGGACTGTTAAATACTGAGGCAGTGTTAACAACTAACCACACAACTTTACTGTAGCCCCTGTTTTAACTTTTTCACTTATCCCTTATACAGCTAAGCCACAGGGGTGCTAGGGCCCCTTGACTCTGATTGAGAGCTCTGAGACTCTACCCTGAGTCCCACTGCCTGGCGGTGGCGTTGTAAATGGCTTCCACTTTTTATCATGACAAGCTCAAGCCCCTATGAATTCTAGCAGCCAATGTCACCTAGACCAGTCCTCTGCCTCTGGCTGCTGTAAACACCTTTTTTTTTTCACTTTCATGACCTTGAACTTTTGATCCTCCTGCCTCCACCTCTAAGTGCTTGGATCACGGGCACGGACCACCACACCCTGCTACGGGCCCACATCACCCTACCCTGCTTAAGTAATGCATGAGGTCAGGCCTAGGGCTTCATGCATGCTCGGCAGATGTTGTCGACTGAGCCTGCAGCCTGGCCTGCAGCCTCAGTCTCCAGTAGAACGTTTAATGGCTGCAAACCTCTCCCCTCCCAAGCCATGTACTTGTTGGCCCCGGGGCTGTACGAAGGATCCTGTACCAAGGATCCCATTTAGCACTGATCTAGTTTTCTGTCTCTTTAAGTTTCAGCTGGCCTGAGAGTCATTCTCCAGTCAAAACTGGAAAATGTAATATTATATGGGTTTTTGAAGTTAGGTTCCAAGAGGCCTTTCGATTAACCCTCTCTCTCTCTCAGAACATACATGAGGTCCAGAGCTGTGGCAGCCATCCTGTGTCCATCAGGACAATACACGGTAAAGTCATCTTGGGAGAGAGTCTGCAGCTCCAAATAACTACTGACATTTTCAAGGGCTACCCAATCGCCTCACCACATACTGCAAGATGAAAAATAAATCTATTTTTTAATAGTTTATCTTTCAGGCTAGTGGTTCCCAGTGTGTGTCTTACCTTAGACCACAGCTTCTGCTCTGTAGAGGAACTTATGGGGAAGCCGGTGCCTGGGTCTTGTTGAGCTGTGCAGGCTCAGCATCTCTAAGCTGTCTGAATGATGTACACACACAACACACATGGGGGCTGGGGTGTTGTAGAGGCGCTTGCTTGGGTGCCTGTGAAACCTGGCGCATGTCTGCCTGCCTCTAAGCTTAAATCTGTTGATGCTATGTCTCACTGGACTCCTGCTCAAATCTGTCCCCTACCCAGCATGCCCACTTTCCCTCTTCTGTGCCAGATTTTCATGTAGCGAATTAATTTACATCGCCGGAGCCCGGCACGGCAGGAAGTTCAGTGGTGGCAATTTGGTGAGGGAAATGAGTGTTTTCTAGCTCTGGCCTCAGCAGTGCCAGTGGGTTGGACATCAACAGAGTGCTGTGAAATAGCCCCATTTGCAAGCGTGTGCCTCCAGTGGAAAACTGTGAGTGGGCATTTGTTGCTGACCCTCCATGTCAGTTCAGAAGACTGGCCTGTGGGCTTCAGGTCCTCCTGCTCCTGTATCTGTGGGCTCCCCAGGACTCCCCTCTTCTTCAGCCACTAGCTGAGCCTGCAAAGGGGGTTGGGTGGGAAGGAGGCTGGGAGGTGGTGAAGAATTGTGCAGAGTTCATTGCACACCAAAACAGCCCAACTCTTGGTGGCTTAAAACACCAAAGACTTGTTGTGAAATCAGCAAGTGACCAGCAGAGCCCCCAGGGGTCTGGCTTGTGTATATAGCAGGAGGGTCCACAGGAGGTGGGGTAGACATGATGCTGGGCCCTTCTCTCTTCACATGGCCTGTCATTCCAGCCAAGGTCCTATCAGAACAATGAAGAAAGGACAGTGGAGGCCATGAAGAGGGGAGTCTGAACTCTGCCTTAAAGACCACTTCTGCCCACTCTGGCTTCTCCGGCCCTCCACATTAGCAGATACACACTATACTGGGGGACCAGAGAGACAGGCTGGCCAGTCCAGGGCCCTGTGCTTCCATTGGCAGAGGCAGCCAGAGCAAAGGTCCCTGGTGTGAGAAAGTCTGGGACCCAAGTGCCTGGAACCTAGGCTTGCTGAAGTCAGTCAGGACCTAGTGTGCTCTCAGCAAGTGTCTTATGAATGAATGTCAGAGGGTATGAGAAGAATGAAAGGACCAGAACTCCCACAGGCATGATCTTGGGTGTATATGTTCACTGCTCTCTTGTCTCAGTCTCTCCCTCTATTTCCTTCCTTCCTTCCTTCCTTCCTTCCTTCCTTCCTTCCTTCCTTCCTTCCCTCCCGCCTGCCTGCCTTCCTTCTGCCCCCCTCCTTCCCTCCTTTCCTTCCTTCTTTCTCAGGTAGCCCAAGCCTTAGACTTGCTATGCAGCTGGCTCAGCATAGCCAGATCAGGAACTCTATCTTTAAAGTTCCCATTAATGGAAGCCAGCCCCAGTCAGTCTTAGCCAGACTGTGGTTCCCAGAAGGAGAGGAATTGAAGAGCCCACTTGGCCCCAGAGTCCAAGTAAGCAAGCAGCAGGCTGGGGTCTAGCAGGGTAGGGACAGCGTGGGGATGATTTGGATGTGGACGGAAACAGTTACCTGGATGAGAGTGCATAGGAGGAGTGAGTCAGGAGGTGACACCACCATCACCTCTCTAAGATGAGGTCACCAGCCAAGCTCCCTCACCCCCGCCCCCTCCCCTGACAGACAGGACAAGCAATGCTGGGGTCCAAAAAGAGAGGAAAGACCTTCCCCAGCATGGTCCACAGCAGTGAGAGGTACAAACCCTCTCCCTCTTTTCCTCCCTCCCTCCCTCCCTCCCTCCCTCCCTCCCTGTCACCTTCTCTCGCATATTGATTTACTTTGGTCTTTTGTCTGTCTGTGTGGATATGCCCTGTGTCCAGGCAGTGCCTGTGGAGGCCAGAAGAGGGCGTTGGTTTCCTGGAGGTGGGTGGTGGTGAGCTGTCCTGTGAGTGCTGGAGACAGAACCAGGGTCCCCTGCAAGCAAGCACTCCCAATGGTTGAGCCTGTTGGGGATTCGTTCTAATGCTTTGATTTCATCAGGAATCTGTGTGTCCAAATGCTGAAGGTCCTTGTTGGTTTTTGATTGATCAATAAAGATGACAGCAGACAATGATTGGGCAAAGGGAAACAGGGTGGGACCTTTAGATTTGCATGACCTAGGAACTGGAAAGGAGACGGAGGATTTCCATGATGCAGTGGGAGACAGATCAGATTTAGAGCTGCAGGAGAGAGTCAACGAGCCATGTAAGAATTCCGGTAGGTGGCCACTGGCCACTTCCTCCATTGGGCCTAGGGTAGCAGGTGAGGGATTAGAACTGCCCAGCCTTTGAACTAGATGGCATATTAAAATAAGTTAGTATGTGTGTTGGGCGGGTGGCTGGAGGAGCGTGACCCGCCAGGAGCATAAAGTGGAGTAGCCAAACCCCACACTACATGAGCCATCTCTCCGGCCCTGCCTGTGCTCTTCTTCCCTATCTTTGTTCCACTTTCATAAGCTCAGCTTTGTGACCAGTCAGAACATACCAGGTCAGTGGCAGCAGGGACAAAGACAGAGAGCAATGCTGTAGCCTGCAGCAGCCTGAGGCCTTCTCTAAATCTTTTAGGGGCTTTGACTCAGGTCAGTCCCATCCTTGGCCACACTAGAGAAAGGTATACGCAAGAGCAGTCACTCCTGCGTACCTTAGCACTCCCTGTGCATACTGTTGGGTACCTCTGAAGCGACATCTCAAAGCTGTGCTCCTCTTTGTCAGTAAGTTGAGATTATAAAATGGCTCTGGAGATAGCTTTGCCAGGACTCTGTCCTGATCAGATAAAACCAGGAGTTGCCGGTTGCAGAAGAGAGGCTAGGCATGCCCTATTACTGCAAAGGGGATTTCTGATGAGATTTTTTGGAAAATTGTAGGCTTCCAACCAGGTAGGGGGAAAGGTCATACATTCTCAGACTTTAAGCACCTGTTGGTGTATTCCTGCTAGAAATAGAGCTATTGAAAAGGAATCTCATCTCTCTGTTGGCATCTTCCAGGCCTTGGCTGTGTTAAAATTCTTGACTGTCATCTGGCACAGGCTTCAATCAGATTCTGGGGTAAGTGACTTCTTTTTTTTTTTTTTTTTGGTTCTTTTTTTTTTCGGAGCTGGGGACCGAACCCAGGGCCTTGCGCTTCCTAGGTAAGCGCTCTACCACTGAGCTAAATCCCCAGCCCCGGTAAGTGACTTCTTTTCCTCCCCTGTCCCCACAGTTTGTCTCTTTCAGTCACACCTCAGGGTCAGTAATGGTTGTAGAACACTTTGCAGTCTCAGTCGGCTCTATAGGAGAATTGTAGGTTTCGCAAGTGCATTTATGTATGTCTGTACATATTGTGAATGTCTGTGTGTGCGTGCATGCATGTGCACACGTGCACGCAGGTACGCACACGTACACACAAAGGCTGGAGGTCAGCATTGAGTGACTTCCTCTGTTCCCCTCCACCTTGTTATTCGAGGCAGGGTCTCTCACTGAACCCAGAGCTCGTCCTTTTATCTAAGCTGGCTGGCCAGTCGGCCCCAGTTCCCTCTGTCTCTGCTCTACAAGAACATAAACCACACTGTCTTTTATGTAGATGCTGCTGCGATCCAAACTCAGGTTCTCTTTCTTGTATAGCGAACATGTTACTGACTGGGCCCGCACTCCCCACTCCCAGCCCTACATCCCAGGCTTTACTGACCTGCCTTGACCCTCTGCAAATGCTTCCCCATAATTGGCTCTGCTCCTGGAGCTGCCAGTCACTGTCTAAGCTAGGAAAACTACTGTGACCTCTTGCCACACACAACCTTCCTGTCCTGGAGCTGTCGTCCCAAAACACTGACTCGTGCTTTCTCCCCAGAGTCTCCCCAGGCAGTGAGACAAGACTCAGGGAAACCCCATCTGGCAGAGGCAATCTGTCCATTTGGGGCCTACCAATTCCCATAGCAGCTGGGCGCAATGTAAGTGTCCAAGCCCTCAAAGATGGTCCTTTTCTGATTGAGGGTTCCCCAAGCAAGCAAATTCAGGAAATGCCCCTTAGAAGAGACAAGCCTAGAGTTGCAGAGTGAGGGTTGCATGCTTCCCTTGCATGTTCAAAGCCTGGCTTCCATTCCCAGAGTCATGCTAATCTGCCATTGGTGGCATAAACTCATGGAGGAGGATCGGAAATTCAAGGTCACCCTCAGCTACATAATGAGCTCAAGGTCAGCCTTAGCTACACGAGACCCTGTCTTTACTACTTCCTACTGCTGCTGCTGCTGCTGCTACTACTACCACTACCACTATCACTACTACTACTACTACTACTACTACTACTACTGCTGCTACTACTACTACCACCACCACTATCACTACTACTACTACTACTACTACTGCTGCTGCTGCTGCTGCTGCTGCTACTACTACTACTACTACTACTATTACTACTATTACTACCACCACCACCATTATCACTACTACTACTATAAAGAGAGATATTTAACATCCTAAGGTGAAAAGGCCTTGACTATTTAATCTGACATTTTGTGGCATGTGTAACCTGTGCCCTCCGTATGACACTCAGGGCCACCTTGGGAGGGACTTTTACCGATGGGACTCTTGCTTACTCCAAGCAAGCTGGGCAGAGGAACTGCAGAGTGGTGCTGGGAAGGGCCCTGGAGGCCTCAGGAGGGTTCACTTGCCATTATGGATGGTATCCCTCCATGAAACCATCAAAGCCAGTCCCAGGCTAGATTGGAGCCTTCCTTGAGTGGGAAGGCAGGTGTGGAGCCACGGCTCATCCCATGAGCGCTGGAAATGACTCTACTCTAGACTGCAGGTCTATGACACCCTAACTCACACCTGGAAGCCCCACATTCAATGTGTTGACAATAGGACACGGGGCTCTAGGGAGGAGTTACTGGGGGTGGGGTGGGAGATGGGGGATGGGCGTGTGGTTCCTGTAAGAAGAGGAAGGAGGCCCAGATTTACTCTCTCTTCCTGTCTCTCTCTCTCTCTCTCTCTCTCTCTCTCTCTCTCTCTCTCTATATATATATATATATATATATATATATATATCTTTTATTTTATTTGTTTGTGTTTTCACATATGTGCACTATATGTGCATGTGTAGGGGCCAGAGGTCAATGTCTAGTGTCTTCCCTAGTCACTCTCTGACTTCTCACGGCGTTTAACTGAACTTGACTTAGGTTCAGCCATGTGTGTTAAAGATGGGGCTGAGACTGAGGGGACAGGGACAGGAGCAGCTTTCAAGCAGAGCAGAAGAGGCATTCATTTCAGGTTCCACCCACCAGCGAGGCTTCCTCCAGGGCACAAACTCCTCACATATTCCTGGGTCATAAATGTGACTGGAGGTGGCCAGGCAGGTGTCCTGAAGGCAGGTTGCTGCTGTGGGAATACAGTCCAAGCCCCTGTGGAAAATGGAAAAGACAATCAGTCCACTCGGAGTCACCCTGGCTGAGGCTGAGGCTGGAGGGTGTGCTGTGACAAATAGGGTTTCAGGTGGGACCAGGGCTACCAGGCCCTCCAGAAGCTACTGCAGGTTTTAAGCTCAGTATGGACTGAAAATCACACAGCATGAAGGATATGGAAAGGAGGCCGGGGATCCTGGGTTCCCCAGCTTTAGAAAGGTTGCCTCAGAGCCAGTGAATGTCCATTGGATGGGTACCAGACTCTCACCCATCACAAGCCGGAGTGGGCACAGTCTTGCGTTGTCCCTACCACTGCCCTGGTGAGAACCGTCCAGCTTAGCATCCTCCTGGCCTGCCTCCTGCCAGCATCGAGATGACTCTCTTAACCTGAGAGTCTCTTAACCTCATATCCTTCCCTCTGCATTTGATTCCCGTCTGGGATCTCCCTATCCCACCCTACATCTTCCTCATGATGCTCAAGGCACCAAACGTCCCTATCAGTTTCATCCTGATTCTGCAGGTCAACCCACTCTCTCAGTTTGGTCTCTTCTCTGGCACAGCAGCCTTGCTAGAACCTCAGGGCTTTCTCATGTGCTAGCTAGTAGTCTCTCCTCACACGCCTCCCAGGAACACATCTTGACATACACTCTAGCTGTGCTTCTTTCCAAACAACATCCCTGCCTCTCTCTGGTTCCCAGCCCCTTCCCATCTCCACTGACTGCAAAGAATCCACCGGTTGCTACCTGTTGGCCTCCAGCAATGCCATCCTGATATGCTCTTTGACCACAATTGCCAGCCACCTACAGCCACTGAGCCCTTGAAACCAGCCACAGAACCTGGGTTTTTAACTTTTCCTTCGTTTTATTGGTTTGAAGTATGAACCTCCATACGTAGTTGTGGTTTCATTATCATTCTCATGGTGATAATGCAGGGGTTGTATTTTCTCCCCCAAAGGATGCCAGTGTTGCTAGGAGTTGCTAGGGGAAAGATTCCACTGTGTCCACAGCTATACCACACAGCTGAAAGTGTTTTCTGGCACACACAGTAGGCACTGAAACAAAAGACTCATGATGAGGAACTATTATCTCACAACTACATCCATACCCCCTTTGTCTCTCTCAGCAACTTCCTATTAACGAAGCTCGGTCTCGTTCATTCCCATTCCGCTTCCTGGTGCCCAGCACTAGAGCAGCAGAGGTGAGAGAGGAGCCAGTGCCACTGCCTCCTCGGCTGGGGACAATGGGATCCCAGGGGCCCTTGAACCACAGGCTGAGCATCCCAAAGTCCTCTGTGGTGAAAAATGGGACAAAGATAAAAAATCTAGGAGGCTGCAGCCACTAGGGTTTAACCAGGAACATTTCCTGGTGCTCCATGGCTTGCCTTGGGAAAATGAGATCTAAGGAAGTCCAACCGGAGGCTTGGTGGGAAGCAGTAACTGTTTCCTGGTGCTGGTCAGAGATGGTGAGCAGGAGGTGCTCATTATCCCTAAAGACAGACGGTAAGAAGGGGCCCTGAGAAGCCAATTCAGCAAAGAGCAGACAGAGCAAACCAGGATGCCAGGTCAAAGATGGATTCCAAATAGGCCGTAGTTTCTCAGCTAAAGTGGACAGAGGCCAGGACTCACTTATTTAAGTGACTAGTGGAGCTTGTAAGGCTGAGGGATGAGTGATTGATGGAGCACTTTGCCTGCCACACACAGACCCCTGGATTTAATCCTTAGCACTCTGTAACCTGGATGTGGTGGTAGACGACTGTAATTGTGGCTCTTGAGAGATAGAGGATCTGGAGCTGAAGGTCGTCCTTGGCTACGTAGAGAGTCTGAGGTCAGCCTGTGCTACATGAGATGCAGCCTCAACACAAACAAATCAGCAAAATGTGACCATTGTATCTGTAATATAAAGGCAGCTGGCCAGCGGGTTGACAATGTCAATCAGACCCAGGCAGCTGTGACAACCTAGGTCAGGCCAGACACCACCCAGAATCTCTCACATGAAGTCCTTTGCTTCTTGATGGCATTCAAGCCTCCTCCTCGTTTCCTGGCACCCTGCTGCTTCAGGAGTCCCAGATTCCTGCTTCCACACTTTCACCCTAACTACACCTCACACTGGAGCACATCTCTTCAATGGCAGGGTGCTTGTTCTCCTGGGTGGCAGCTCCTTTATGCTGTCAGGGTTCCTCCTCCACCATACACAGACTTCATGTTACATCACTCTCTAACCCTAAAGTCTGTGCTGTCATCATTATGCAGGGTCCAGCACCAGCCTCATCCTGGTAGGTGTTGTGTGAGCTATATGAAGGCTCCAGAGCTATCCCAGAAAGGCAGAGCTGGAAGCATCCTGCAGTCACTCCCAAGAGAGCCTGTTGCTCTGCTGATGACCAGCCCGAGTCTACAGACAGCATAGGAGCCCACTGGCATGGTGTAGATGCCTGGAGGCTAACAGCAGGATCCTAGAGTGACCTCAGCAGCTCACTATGGGCAGTGCCATCTTGCTCACCGAGCTAACCTTAGTGTCCCTCCCAGCTCTGCCCTTGTGTAAGAAGCTCTTCCTGCCCCTCCCACCATAGGCTGTCACTATGTGTAGCCGTGGCAGCCATGCTACCTCAGATGGCCTAGGACACGGCAGGCAGGAGGTGAAAGCAAGAGAAATCCAGTAACCAAAGTCAAGCACCCAGCCAAACAGTTCCCGCTAACTCCTATGGCGCAGCCGGAGAGGGCTGGGGTGATAGTTGGCAGGTGTAGCACCACCAGAATGTGTCTCTGGCACCTAAGGAGGATCAGATTTCACCTAGCATCCTGGGCGGTTGACAACATGTGTGAAAGAGGAACCAGGAGGTGAGATTTTAGTGCATTTTGTGGAACAGGATGAAAGCTGGGGAGGGAGTGAACCAGACTGGGTGCATCTTGTGGAGCAGGACGGAGGCTGGGGAGGGAAGGAGTCAGAGTGTGAGCGGCTGTGATCTGGAGAAGAGCTATCTATGGTCCTTGCTCTGGCCACCTGCAGGTCCTGGTGTTCCCACTTCTCAGAAATCCATTTCCCCATCTGAGAGCACCATCCTGGACTTGACCATCACTTGACTCCACTCTCAGGTTCTCAGCCACAGCCTAGACCTCTCTCTGAGTGCAGAGCCTGGCTTGGTGCTAGTGCTAGGAGATCGCCCAGAGAGTCCTGAGCCTGGGAAAGAGAGGGGGCCTCCCAACGTGGGAAAGAAAGCCTGGCGAACGGATTCTGTTTTAGGAAAAGGCCAGAGGCAGGACAGAGCTGAGTCGGTGGCTCACATCCGGAATACTGGCACTTGGGAGGCTAGGGCAGGAGTGTGGTTGCAAGTTCAAGCCCAGCCTGGGTTACTTAATGAACTCCGTATTTGCTGGGCTGTAGAGTTGTCTATCTCAAGCTAGGACAAGAAGAGAGAAGGGGGAAGGAAGAAGAAGGAGGAAGAGGAGGAGGAGGAAGTGAGTAGGAAAGGAAGAGGAAGAGGAGGAATAGGAGGAGGAGGGGAGAAAGACAACAAACGAGAGACTGGAAGTGAAGAAGGCAGAAGGCAGAATTCAGTGTGTTGCTGTCTGGAAGTTCCAGCACTCAGGTGGAGTCCAGGAGCTCAAGGCCAGCCTCATCTGTATAGTGAGTTTGAGAGCAAAGTGGGCTATGAAACCTCGTTTCAAACCAAAACAAAGGGGGTAGAAGGCAGAACAAGAAAGATGAGAAAGGAAAGAATGTATCCAAATGGCAAGGTCTGAGTTCCTGGACCCATATAGCACCTGGAGCTGAGATGCTGGATAACACCAGCAAAACAATGAGCTGAGACACAAAGAACCAATTAATTCTCTTTAGTCCTGTTCAGTCATACAAGCCTGGTGTGAGCCCTCAGGACACATGACATGTCCCACTATAGATTACTAAGGCAGCAACCTTACTTGAGAAAGACACCCCCATCTCTGTCTCCCATTCATTCCCCCCTCTACCCTGCGATTAGAATTGATGCTTCAAAGCACCCCAAGATGGACTAGCTCCCTCCTGCTACCCATGGGAGCTACTGGACTTTTGTGTGCATCTAACTCCCATTTGTGTATGTATTAACCTCTCTTTGGTTAACCTGCACCTAGGGCAGGCTGGGAGGTCTCTTGTGGAGTCAAGAGTCATTTCCACCCACATCTACCAGGTGCCAGGGCCAGGCTGAGTGTGCATCTGGTCCACAGAAATTTCCAGCTGTGAAGCAGCTGCCAGCTTTGCTAACCTACCATGATCTTTCTCCACCTCTCGCTGCAGTGGCTCATGGGAAAAAACGTTAAGGATTCAGCAGGTACATCCTTTAGTCACCCCTGTGTCTTCCATTTCAGCCCCCCTTTCCTGGCAGCTGTTACCTTCAGGCAAATTGCCCCTCTGAGGCCTCTTTCACTCTGGCAAAGCCACTTACTGTGAAATCTGCCACTTTAAGCATCCGTAAGTGTCCAGCTCTGTGGCAGTTTGTGGTCTTGCTTTGCTCTGCAGCCTACAGCGCCGTCCAGAGCTCTTGTCATCTCACAAAGCACAAACTCAGCCCATTGACAATCCTCTGTTCTCCTCCCTCACTGCCAGACGCTTTCACCGTCCAGTCTCTGTCTCCATGTACTTGACGGCCCGCATTCCTCACAGAAGAGAGGAATCCCTCCCACAGCAGCTGCTCTCTGTGACTGGCTGATTTCACATAAAGTAGTGTCCTCAAGACCTCGAGTAATTGCATATCACAATTTCTTCCTTTTCCAGGCTGAGTAATATTGCACTGCCCACATTCCACTTTATCCTCTACAGAGAGGTTGGAGCTGACATCCATGGCAACCTGAGCCACTAGCACCCGGGTCCTGTGCAAGCCAAGCTTCTTCCATGGAGTGTTTTATGGTGAGAGGGAGGGTAAGTCCAGCATCTATTCTGTCCCCTTTCCAAACAACTGCCTGCCAGGGAGAAGAAAAGGGATGGGACAGTGGCTCAGTGGTTAAAGTGATTGCTGCACTGAGGACTGGAGTTTGTACTCCTAGGACCCGTATAAACGTTGGGTGGGGTGAAGGTCTGCCTGCGATTCCAGCCTTCAAAGGTGAAAACAAGATCACCAGAGCAATCTGGTAAGGGAGATGAACCACACCACAGAGCTCTGAATTCGATTGAGAGTCCTGGTCTCCCTGAACAGGGTAGATGAGCCATGAAGGATGATTCTTGTCGTTAACCTCAAGCCTTCACATGCACATGCACCTGTGGGGGACTGGGTCTAATGCTTCATCTCAGTTCAGCTCCCAAAATCACATGGGAATCTACGTGTCCAGGTGCTGAGGGTCCCTGTGCCCAGTTGGTTTTTGATTGGCCAATAAAGTTTCTAACAGCCAATGGCTGGGCAGAGAGATGGAGGTGGGACTTTTAGATTTCCTGGACAAGGGATGAAGGGGAAAAGGAGCAGAATCGCCATGATGGGAAGCAGAGAGATGAGACTTAAGAGCTGCAGGAGAGAAAGCACCCAGCCATGTAAGAGTAAGGGAAGTGGCTCCAGGGGCCACATCCCCGCTTAGGTCTGGGGTAGCAGGGATGAAATATAGGAATTTCAGGAATTGCCTCAGGAATACCTGAGGGGAGTGTGTTAGCCACGTAGAGGCTCAGGAGTGACCCAACTATTGAGCTAGTTAAGGCATATCAAGATTTAAAGGGTGTGTGTGTGTGTGTGTGTGTGTGTGTGTGTGTGTGTGCGCGTGCGCGCGCGCGTGCGCCTTTTCATTCGTGAATCCAGAAAACTCTGGTGGGTGGTAAGAAGCTCAATTACTCACCAGAAGCTCAGAGCAGTTTAACAGATTACTGCTACATGCATCCCCCCCAACAGCATGCAAACACACATGTACAGTATACTCCAAACATGTGCGTCCCTTCTCAATACGCTTGCAGAAACATGCACATACACATACACATATACACCCTCATGCAAAAACATGCACACACATACACACACACACACACACATAAACACACACACACACACACAGACAGAGAGAGACAGAGAGAGACAGAGAGAGAGACAGAGAGAGAGAGGGACAGAGGGAGGGAGGGAAGGAAGGAGGGAGGGAGAGAGAGAGAGAGAGAGAGAGAGAGAGAGAGAGAGAGAGAGAGAAGGGGGCAAGCCTGGCCTCTGAGCTACCAAGTCCTGATTGCATCTCCATGTAGATCACTCCACCACTTGCTGAGATATGATCCATAAGCCACACATAAGTCCCCAACTGTCCTCCTCACTGCCCGGGTGATGCTCACAGGGGAAATGACAAGGTGAGGACAGGCAGAAGTGACCTAGGTGACAAGAGAAATTGCACCTTCTGGGGATCTGCAGTGTCACCTCTGCAGGGAATGAAATTAAATACCTGTCTCATTTCTGGAAGCAGCTCCCTGGGCCTGAGGTTGCAGGGGGAGGAGAGGTGGCTTGGGGTTCCCTGTGTTCTGGGCTTTTCCACCACCAATCTCTTTGTTCTTGAATAGAAACAGGTGAGCTCAGCAGGTGCAGACATCTGCGAGATTCTGTAAACCCAAGGCCCACCCCAAACACTCATGCCTTCCTGAGAAGTGTTCTAAATAATTCCAGCCCTGGAACCCAGCCAGCTTGAGGGGCTGCTAGTACTGGTGGCTGTGGACATTTATACCAACAGTGAGGGGCAGGGAAGACGTGGCACAGCTCTCCCAGGCTATCCTCAGAGATGAGCAACCTCCTGCTGCAGGAAACTGCACTGTGTCTGCCTCCCCACAACCACCTCCTTGGATAGCATCCCATCCAAGCGCTCAGCCCACTGACCGGGGGCTGTACCTAAGTGACCTACTTGGATGATGCCTCCCTCCCCCCACTCCCCATCCCTCAGCATCAGTCTCTCTTTCTAACAGGATATAAACTGGTTGTGGTTTCTCTACCTTAACTGGAACCCACAGACCCACCCCCACTCCCTCCCTGCACACCTGTGTCCTCCCTTTACAGAGAAGGCCTTGGAGAGCAGCCAGGCTGTCTGAGAGCAGCCCCATTCTACCCCACTCTCATCAAGTTATATCATCTTTACCCCACCCAAAGCACCTTGTCGGGCCACTGATGGCCTCTTCCCTCCTCCTTCCCCTCCTCCTTCCCCTCCTCCTTCCCCTCCTCCTTCCCCTCCTCCTTCCCCTCCTCCTTCCCCTCCTTCTTCACCTCCTGCCCCTCTTCCTACTCTTCCTTCTCCTCCTCCTCCAGCCCCTCATTCCTGTTTTCCTCTCAACCTTCAAATGCCATCATGCTTTTCATATAGCCATATGTGTGTGTGTGTGTGTGTGTGTGTGTGTGTGTGTGTGTGTGTGTGTGTGTGTGGCTGCCTCATATAGCAGCCTCTGGACCCTGCAGCTCCTCTTGTCTATCCTTAACACTTTTGGGCATTTGCACACAGTAGCCCAGGCTGGACACTCAGCTCATTGTCGAGCCCCTGGTCTGTGGTCCCTCCACCCCTATATGGGCCTATGTAGCCCCTCTCTTCTCCCTATACTAGCCCTCACCCCACTGTGTTCTTTCTCAATACCTTCCGAATCCACCCACCTCTCCTTCCAGAGTCATCCTTGCATGTCAGCCCAGGCACAAGCCTTCTGACTTAGTTAGGGTTTTCATTGCTGTGCACAGACACTATGACCAACAACTCTTCTTATAAAGACAACATTTAATTGGGACTGGCTTACAGGTTCAGAGGTTCAGTCCATTATCATCAAGGCGGGAGCACTAAGCATCCAGGCAGGGGTGGTACAGGAGGAACTGAGAGTTCTACATCTTCATCTAGAGGCTGCTAGGAAAATACTGGCTTCCAGGCAGCTAGGACGAGGGTCTTAAAGCCCACACCCACAGTGACACACTCACTTCCTCAGGGCCACGCCTTCTAATAGTGCCACTCCTGGGCCGAGCATACACAAACCATCACACCTTCTATCCTCAGGATCACTTGTCAATCTTCCTGTGCACTGCTAATTCTAGCCCCTTGCCCAACTCTTATCCCCACAAGGGGTGCCCTGCCTCCCACATAGCATCCTTGGGAGACTCTGTTTAGCTCTACTGCGGCCTCCTGACCTGTGTGCCAATCTCTTCCTGATAGGAGGAGCCCCACATCCTCCACTCTCATCCCCAGGGCACGGCTTCTGGTTCATGAGAACTCTGGTCAGACACTGGGTTGGAGCGTGCAGCCCAGAAACTAGTGTGACTGAGGACTGCTGCAAGCCACCACCTTCTCTGTTACCTGTGCACAGCGGGCAGAAGTAAGAATCCGGGGACACAAGACCTGGTGACTAACCACAAATATACCCACTTGGATTGGCCCAACTCTGTGACCAATGGACGCCCCCTACTGTAAGACCCCATATTGCAAGGAAAGCTCAGGAAAACCAGAGGCCAGGGTGGAGCCATGGTCGCTCAATTTAGCGATTCAAACTTTTTTCCTTCTGCAAGGATACAGGACAAATGCAAGCCACTCTGAGGAAGCTGTTTCACTGGGTTCTAGAAGGGTCTGTCATCCAGCCCACGCCCTGTGGCTTTGCTAACTGCCGTTTGAAGACCAGACTTTCTTCTTGCTCTTTCTACCCCACAGAGATGAACCCTGAGAGGAAGCTCTGTCCCTGGGTGGCAAGGAAGGACAGTTCCCACAGGGCCACTCATACCTTCATTTCCACCCGCTCCACGTCCCGTGCCTCCACATGCCTCCTTTCACCCAGCCCACTTAATTGAAGCCAATTATTTTCTACAAAGGGACAGAGAGGATGCGTCTTTGTTCATGTCTTTGTCCCAGCTGGACGAGGAACTGCGGTCTTTGTTTCCAGAGGTGCTCATTAGAGAGCAGCTGAGATGAGTCTGGGTGAGACAGTGCAGGACTGTCACCATAGTGTGTCCAGAATCAGCTATTAGAGACTCTGGTGTAGTGGCCTAGAGGTGAGCACGGAGTTTTTGACATGGGACAGAGCACTTGGGACATTAGCAAGCTGAGGTATAAAAAAATAGGTAGCTGGCATCTTGGGAAAGCCCCAGGGTCCCGGCTTCTGTGACAGTGGCAAAATGGGATGTTTAGGTTGATATCTGCAGAGTGCTTTTAGCATAGTATGTGTACTTGGTATCTGATAACAGCTACTGTAATTCACTGGTAATGGACACTCCACTGTCAACATGAAAACACAGTGTGCTTAGCCCTGAGGCCAGCAGATAAGGGTCTGAACCTGGCTGAGCCCTGTCCAGGCTGGGTGGCTTCTCAGAATCTCCATCCTCACTGTAGAGCTGTATCAGGCTAGGTACAAAGGCTTGCTTGGGAGAAGGAGCTGAAGCAGTATGAGCTGTGCAGAGGTGGTTAGGTAGAGACTGGGCCAGGCTGCATCCATACTCATCTACCAGGGAAGAGTATAGCTTTGGAAACAGGTAACTGGGTGATGCTCACATTCTTTGGGTTTCAGTCCCTGTTGTATACATGGTCCTTTGAGAAAAAAAAAGCCACATTTTTTTCTACACTCAATTTGTAGACCAGGCTGGCCTCAAACTCACAGAGATCCTCATGCCTCTGGGATTAAAAGCCTGCACGTCCACACCTGGCCTAACAGCCACCATTTTTTTTAATCATGCAATTATTCCTGCTTGCAAGAGACCATACGAGCAGGTTGGCTGAATGTTCCCAGAGAAGAAGGCTATTGGGAAGGTCCTCCTAGCCATGTGTATGTAATTCTGCTCTAATGTCATATAGTTTTAGGGCCTTTGGAAGGCGATAGAAGAGTGTGGGAGGTTGATAGGTAGGCAGGAAGAACTCCAACTATGTAACCATGGGAAAGCCAGTGTCTATGTTGGTTGAAGATGTTCCACGTGGCTACTTTGGGGTCCTCTATGCTCCTGTAAGCAACCCATCACCAATGCTCTGAAAGCCCAACAAACCCACTGGTTTCCCAGGTTGAACTTTGAAGAAACTGTGGTTTACTCTGTCTTTGGGATCTTTTTTTTTTTGGTTCTTTTTTTCGGAGCTGGGGATCAAACCCAGGGCCTTGCTCTTCCTAGGCAAGCGCTCTACCACTGAGCTAAATCCCCAACCCTCTTTGGGATCTTATAAGGAGGGGTTCAGTCACCTACGTTTCTTTGTGGAACAAATCCTCTAAATAGTCTTTCGTGGAAGGTGGGAACAGAACTGATATCCACAGGAAGAGAGCATTCAGAGAGCTGGACACAGATGTGTTTATAAAGGCTCTACATGGTTTCCACTCGACTGACAGCTCATGGCTGTCCACCCTGTGCTGGGCTTAGCAGACAAATTATAAGCATTGAATCTTCTGGCTGTATTTCAGATACAGAAACATCATGTTCCCCAGGAGGCAATGGAGCTTATCCCAGGCTAGAATAGTTCAAAAGGCACGGTTATAGGATGCCAGCTTGCTTCATCAGGAGACAGGGTCTGCTCAACCAGTGAGTCTTCTCCATACCACCCCAACACTGATCCAGTCAGCAGGCTATTTCCATCCTGGCCCAATGAAGAAATAGAGTTTCTCCACACCGAAATAAGAGGAAGAAATCAAGGCAGGCTTTCTGTAAGAAGCAGTACTTAAGTCTTTAAAGACGGGTCCCCTCATAACAAGCAGAAAGGAACTGAGGGGAAGGGAAAGGCAGGGGACAGGATGCAGACAGCACAGAGGACAGGAAGGACAGAGGACGGGAAGGTAGAGCATGCTCACAGGTTAGTTTGTACTCTCCGTGGCCTGGTAGGGTGAATTGACAGTGGGGCAGGGGTTCACCCCAAATCAAGAGATCCTAGTGAGCCTTGGCCTCCAAAGCCTTAAATAGAATTGGCTTAGAAGGAACTTTTCCAGCCACTTCCCTGCTCAATGTCAGCTGTCACCAACGGCACCAGCGTGGGAGCTGGGCTGCTTCCTTATCAGGGCCTTCACTACTACCCAAGCCCTCATGGGACTCCAAGTAGCCTTCTTGACCTCTCCTTACTAGATGCTAGGAGGACCCTTCCCCAGTCTTGACAACTGATCTTGTCCAGACATGGGCAAACGTCCCTCCAGACTGCTAAACTCGGGGACCCCTGGACTTAACGGTGTGCAGAATCGCTCCCTCGCCCCTCTACTCTCCTTCTCCACGTCTTCATACAGAAGCAGCCGAGCTTGCACCCTGATCGCTCTTCTGCCTGCCTACAAATGGTTGGTAATTGCCTCACTGCAGCGCACCCTGCTAAGACCGCCAAGCTTCCCCCCTGAGCTTCCAAACACCCTCTTCCACAGCTCTGCAGAACACACGCACTGTGGGACCTGTGGCACCAATTTTGATAATGATGATAAATATGGTGATTTTCCAGAGGGTCAGCAGGCCCTGGGCAGAGAGGCAACTTTAGCTGTTAAACTCTGATATGTCATTTCTGTCACTGTGCCAGCAGAACAAAGCTTTTCTTCTTTTTCTGTCATAAAGGCAGCAAAATTACAACAAGTTTAGGAAGGCAAGGGATGTGCACCAGGCCACCACTGGTTCCTATTATTCAACAAGGGACTTAATGTTTATTCGAATGTCGTCCGGAGCCTCATCCTGCACAGCTCTGATTGCATTTCTGCATATTTGACTGGGCACAGACTGATTCTCCTTTAATTACAGACACAAGGCGTGCGTAATGTGGTATTCTGCCTTACATTTTTAGTTAAAATTCATATAATAATACCTCTGTATGGCACTAGACAAGCCCTGACATGCCATAGCCACCGTGTTGACAGAAAGGGCATCCCAGGCTAACAGAATCAGCAGCAGGTACAAGTCCCTTGCAAATCTGTGGCCCTAGAGACGCAGGGTGGTGTCTCAGACAAAAGCAAGTTTTCCCTGAGATCAGATCCTTGGGTGGGGCTTGAAACTCTGCTATGCCCTCCTGGGAGGATGTTGTTGATCTAAAAGAAGGCTTCAGGGACAGAAAAGGTGATCATTTCCCTTGGCCACGTCCTTTATAAAGCTATGCAGGATATTTAGGTGTGTGCTTCAGAATTTAAGAACATTATGTTTTCTGACAGAGTTGTGTTTTGCTGTTGTTTATATCTTTGTTTTATTCAAGGCTGGACCCCTGCTGCTGCAGATACCTGGGCTATCAGGAAGTCCAGATGGGCATCTGGCCTGGTGGTGCTCACCTGTCAGCTACACAGGAGGCTGAAGAAGAAGTTCAAAAGTTCAAAGCTATCTTGTACTGCAGAGCGAGTTCAAGGTCAACATGGGCTAGGACTGTAGCTCAGTGGTAGAGTACTTGTCCAGTGTGAGCAAGGGTCTGAGTTCAATCTCTGGTCTCACACACACATGCAAGTGCACACACACTTGCTCCTGATAAAAACACACCTCTCCTAGCCAACAGAAGGGACTGTAAAAAAGTGTGGACACACCACCCTGGAAGCAGACAGAGCACCTGTGTAGAGGAGGCATGGTGCTAGGTACAGATGGCCTCTTCAGGGAAGACCAGATGGTAAATGCTCTACTGGGGCCTTCTCACCAGATAAACTCCTCCTCCTGGAGACCCCTCCTCTTACAGGCTCTCCTGCAGTCTCCTCCTCCTGGAGATCCCTCCTTCTGCAGACTCCTCCCCCTTGAGACCCCTCCTCCTGGACACCCCTCCTCCTTGAGACCCCTCCTCCTGCAGACCCCTCCTCCTGGACACCCCTCCTCCTGGAGACCCCTCCTTCTGCAGACCTCTCCTCCTGAAGATCCCTCCTCCTGGAGACCCCTCCACTTGAAAACTCCTCCTCCTGTAGACTCCTCCTCTTACAGACTACTCCTTTCAAGGGGTCAAAGCAGGCTCTCGGGCTACAGGCTGCACAGGTCTGTCAGCCAGCCTAGATTGAACTTGTTTGGGGCCAGATGTTGAGACAGACCAGAGCTCACAGGTGAGTGGAGCCAACACCTCAAGCCCCTGGAGAAGTCACCACTTAAGGAAAGTGTATAAGTAAGCCACAAGGAATCCTGTACTACAATGTGCAGGAACCAGGAAGGTGGCCTTCTTAGGCCAGGGCACATCTGTCTTCCTGTTTTCTGCTCTTTCCCAGTAAGCATGCATCCTTTGACAGGCATCCTTTCTGAGGGATATTTAGTGTCCTATTTTCCGGATGTTCCTGCTTCGGGCTGATTTCCCTGTGTAAAGTAGAGCTGAAGGGTCACTGAGTGTCCTAGCCAGGTTTATGTTTTGGTGCTGCTGGCGATGCGTTCACTGTTAACCATGTGACTTCATGAAAGTGCCTCTATATGAAAAGTGTACACAAACAAGCTACACAGAGAGACTGGGAACACTGTGCGCAGGGCTCACAGGCACCCATTGCACTGTAGCACCCGTAGGTCAGTATAGGCTGAGTCATTATGTAACAGAGCTGAATGAATCTGGTCTAGATGTTAGGTGTGCTTTGGCCGGTACAATGCAATAGAAGACAGCTGTGCCGGGGTTGGGGAGTTGGTTCAGTGGATAGGGCAAACTAACCTAAGGATCTTAGTTTGACTATCCAGCATCCATGTGAAACCCAGGTGGCCATGGTGACCTGCCTGTAATCTCTGTTCAGAAGGCAGAAGATCCTAGGACAAGCAGGTTGGCTAGGTAAGCCAGAGTGGAGAGCCCCAGGTTCAGTGGGAAACTGTCTCAGTAAATGAAGCAGAGAGAGACGGAGAAAGACACAAATGTCAACATCCAGTCCCCATACCCATATGCAACCACACAGGTGTGAACATGCACACACTACATATACATGCAACAACAACAAAAAAAAAAGGAAGAAAGCCATGCCTCAATCTGAGTTTCTGTTCTTTCTTTTGAGCTCTGCCAACTAGCATGTAGGTAGCTAGAGCTACTCATGTGAATAGCCAGAGATAACCCAGTACAACATAAAAGACTGTGAAGGGCATCTGGCAATCAGAGCCAAGTCAGCTCTGTCACACTAGAGAATAGCACCTGTGAGTAGCCAGTCAGTCCACTAACTGACCGTGATTGAGCAAGCCCTGCAAAACTCAGCCAGGCCGGACTCCAGAGCAGCTGAACTGCCTGGCTAGACAACGTACTTATGAGTTAACATTCTTTGCTTTAAGTGACTATGTTTGGGGCTGCTTGTTATACAGCAGGGACTAGCTGATACATTGAAAGTTTATAGCTGAGAGCTGGGCCAGTGTCTGTCAGGGTTGATTCCTACATCGAGGCTCTTATCCATTATGTTCTCTCATTCCCTTCTTGCCTACAATGACACTCAGAGCTCTGAGCTGAGAGGGAGAAGAACTAGGCTTAATGATGAGGGAAACATCACCTCCCCTGCCAGCAGTATGAATGGCTGTCCCATGCTGAGTACCTTCAAACAGACCACCATCTGAGCTGTCAGTGATGGGATGAAACATTCATGATGGAGCTTGGCAGTGCCTTCCTCATTAGCGCTAATGGCCTTCTTGCCTGTGTCTGTCTGAGGTCCCTGGGAGGAGCTGCATGTGGCTCCTTCTCACGCGGATCTTCCTCATTCCCCCCTGCTCACCAGCAAGTCAGATGTGCAAACTGTCTGCTACTTGCCCATCAACCAGATCATTAGATTGGCTCTGGGGACGATGATGAGACCCACCCTGATGACATCACCATATACACATGCCCACTTTGCACTTAGCAATGTCTGCCCACATCTCTCCCTGCATCCTTATAAGCCAAATGGGTAGGAGGCGCGAGGCAGAGAAAGACAGGCACGGTGACTCTCCCACCTCTCCACAAATGAGCTCCCCTCAAAGGGGTTAGCTCGCCCATTGACACCTAGAGCTCTCACTGTGGACACAGGCCACCTCTCTTGTGGTTCTGCATGTGGCCGGGTCTGCTGTAGGCTCTGTTGGGTACTTTTTTCCCCAGCTGTGACAGAATACCTGACACAAACAACTTAAAAGAGGAAGGACTTATTTTGGCTCACAGTTTCAAAACATTTGACCCTCGGTTGCCTTGCCTCATGCACTGGAGCAGACACCTCAGTGGTGGGAGTGTGGGGCTGTTCCCAGTTGTCAACTTGACTATTTCTGGAATAAACTACAATCCAGAAATGGAGGGCACACCTATGGTCAAGATCTTGGGGCTGGAAGACACAGGTTTTTGATCCAGATCTTGAGGCACAGTGGCCATGAAAAGCTTAGGCCCAGGCAAAGTTGGTACATACCTTTAATTCCAGGAGACAGAGGCAAGCAGATCTCTGAGTTCAAGGCCAGCCTGGGACAGAACAAGTTACAAGTAAGGAACAGCTGAGGTCCAGGCCGGTGGTACACATCTTTAATCTGGGCCGTAACTTCAGCTGGAGGCCTACATAAGGACAATGGAAGAAGAGAGGCTTCCTCCTTCTCTGCCTGCTGGCACTTACTTGCCAGCACATCTGTAACTCTTCAGGATTCCAGCTCACGTAGAAGAGCAGCTGAAACACCTAGCCTCATGGGACTGAGCAACTACCAGACTCTTAGGCTTCCTAGTCACATCTGGTCATTATTGGATCAGTTGGACTGCAGACTATAAGTTATTCCAATAATTTCCCTTAGTATATAGAGACATTCCATAAGTTCTGTGACTCTAGAGAACCCTGACTAATACAGAAGTAGAGACTGCTTTACACTGCTTTGTGGGTAGAAATAGAATAAACCAGGAAGGAGCCAGAGACAAAATATTCTCTAGGACCTGTCCCCAAAGATTCACTTCCTTAAGCTATGGCCTACCTCCCAAAGTTTCCACACCCTCCCCAATAGTATCACCAACTGGCACCAAGCCTTCCACCCAGGACCCTGTGGGGGACATTCCACATTCACACTGTGGCAGTTCTCACTAACTGTAGTCCTGGAGGTGGCCAGGCCTATAGTCTTGAAGGTTGGAGCAGGGTTATCCCTGTAGCTCTAGACTTGAGGCTACAGTTTCCTTGTTGACTGCCAGGGACACTTTTAGCTCCTTGAAGCTGCCCACGACATGACCATTTTCATTTGCCTGTCATACAGCTTGGTGGCCCGCTCATCTATTTCTGCAAAAGGAAAGGAGAGCTATTCTTTAAAAGAACTTAAAAATTGCATTTATCTATTGCGCGTGTATGCAGGGGTGCATGTGTATAAATACATGTGTGTGTGCATGTATGTGAACATGTGCACACTTCTGTGTGTGCACGTGCATACATGTGCATGTCACAGAATGCATGTAGATGTTAGAGGACAACTTGCAGGAGTTGATTTCTCCATTTCCATCATGTGAGTTCCAAGAATTGAATTCAGGTTGTCAGATCTGGTAGAAAGAGAAGGCGGTCAGATCTTTGCACAATGAGCTATTGTGTCTGTGCTCTCTCCCTTCTCTTCTCCTCCCCACTCCACATACCCCCACCCTTCACCCCACCCATCTAGCAAAATGTTTGTTACTTTAGACAACAGAACACATGGAGTCCCAGGGAAACACTGAGTCCTGGCAGGGAGAACAACAGGTACTCTTTAAGGTCCCCATAGAGAAGTAAGGAGGTGTGATATTGAGCCAGAAGGAAGGGGGTGTAAGCTCAGTGGGCATCTCCACTCGGCCTTAGCACCTCGTTCTTATGGCTGGGCTGAGGCTGGTTTGGAAATCTCGGGGACATATCTGAATAAGTGGAGCAGTGGGTCTGGTTCATATATGACCTCCACAATCCTGGGAGTGAGGACAGGCAGGTTAGGCTGTCCCTACCTCAGTCTTTCCTGCTTTGGGCCTTGCCACCTGGAAGACCTGTTTCCAAGAGAGAGATAGGTTCCCCACTTACTTGACCTGTTGGCCTTCACTAATCTGTTGAACAGTAAGTAACCGGGAAGCCCTGATGCTTTTCTTGGCCCTTGCCAAACCCCATGCCTACTCTCTGCTCAAGTATTTGACCAAATCAGGCCCAGGCAGAACCAGGCAGACACAGAGCTGTGTGTCTACTTGTCCTGCTTGGCCTGATGGATTTACAGATGAGGAGATGCAGGGATAAGGACACAGGTAGCCCAGGCTGGATTCAGATATAGCCAGCTCAAAGGCCTTTAGCTGTATCTTGTAAGGCTTAGAGTGGAGGAATTTGAGGGAAACACAAAGACTCAGGAAAAACAAACAACAAACAAAAAACCTCAATGCAGTGTCCTACTGGAGGCCACAGTGCAGAAGTCAGGAGACAGACAGGTGGCACCCTGGGACCAGGAGGGCACAAAACCAAGACAGGCGGCCCTCACTGGAGGAGGGAAAGGCTCAGTTTGGGGAGGGTCAGAAGCTGATCAGCCTACAGCTGCTACAGCCTGAGAAAGTGCTCACATCAGGCTGACGGTTGGAGTGGGCAAGAAGGAGAACTGAGCCCAGTCCTGAACAAAGAGAGGGTCTGTTCCATCGGAGAAGATGCAGAAGGAAGAAAAGTGTGGAGGAGGGGATAGGAGGGGCTGGATATTCTCATCCTTTGAAATCTAGCTCAAGACTCTGCTGAGAAGTCCATGGTAACTCCACCAGACAGAGACTTCTCCTCCTGCTCTTCTCATTGACTAACTCTTTCATGGGAATTGAATGTTCTGTCCTCCGGAGAAGACTCCCGAGACTCAGGAAGTTAAGGAAACTTACTAGGCTTAGGAAGATCAGAAAGTTAACAAGATTCACAAGGCCCCTCCTTAAGGTTATAAATGCAGGAAGCTCTCTGTAGGAGAGCTGCCTATGTACAAGTAGGAAGGTCTGGGGAGGCAGCTTTCGTGCTTCACGTGCAAGGATAGGCTCTGCTGTCATACAGTGTTTGCATTTCCTGTAAGAAACCCCAGTGAATTCACTGCTTCACCAAGCTGGTCAAGAACGGATCGATTCTTTGGCCAGTTCCCTATCCAGAGAGAACTGAAAACTCACACCATAGTTCCTGAAGCCCTTCAGTCACTGGAGGCCTGCCTGACAAGGAAGGCCACAGGGTGCTGAGCAGTGGCAGTGGGCTATGTTGGTCTCTGTACTTTTTGCTGCCCAGACTGGTCCCCCGCTAGGCTCCTTTCTGTGTCCCTGGAATGGGGATGAACACCTCCTTCACTTTTGAGCACAGGTGCTCAGCCTAGGCACCAGGGGAGCTCGGCCCGTGCTGACTGGCTGGATGATAGGCCTGTGGACCTAGAGTCCTATTGGCTCACGAGCCTGGCTCACTGCCAGGTATGGGAAGCTCAGAAAGCTCCCACCATCTACCCAAGACCAGAGCTCCAGATCTGCCTGCATGCTTCTCTTCTGCAGACTCCACCCCCAGCCCTGCTGACCTGGCTGAAAGCAATCTTGTTTAGGAAGCCCAACCCCCTTCCTAGCCCGGATGGAAGTAAACTGGAACTTACAGCTCAGAACCAGTGTGATCCAGTGGTGTCTGGTTCTAGGCTGAGCTGTGAGTTCCGCAGCACATAAAGTAGAGGTGAGAGGATGCTGTCCAGGGTTTGTGCAGGAGGCTGTTGTCCCTGTGTTTGCGTTGGGGCTGTGAAGAGTGGGCACCAGGCACAGCATGCAGTCAGCAGTCTGAGGCACGGAGAGGCTAATAACACATAATCACAGTGACACCCCATCTGGGGCCACAGGGTGATTACAGCCCAATTATGCACAGAACAACTAATGACAGCTTGGCTCACAGGATAACACCCTCCAGTGGGATTCTCAACGCCCCAGGCCCCAGGCCCAGGACCCTGCCAGTCAAGCTGTGCTCCCACAGTTGGGCCAGGAGGCTCCATGGCCTGCTGTGCTCTGGGGCCAGAGCCTCTGCAGCTGTGGAAACACTGGGAGCTGATGGTTGGCAGAGACCCAAGCTGGGACCTCATCCACTGCCAAGCTCCACCAAGTGGCCGCTGCAGAGCCAGCTAGCCAGTTATACCTCCAGGACCTCTTCCCACACCAGGGCATGGGAGGGGAGGGACCACCCTGTTTCAAGCACAAAGATACATCAGGGAATTTGTTTGGTCTGTGAACACAGTGACCCCACCCCCCCACTCCCCCAGAACAACTTGACCAGTCTCATTTAGAATAGAAGATAGGAGAGGAGAGGTTACATGACATGCCCAGTGTCACAGAGCTAGAGAACCAGATTCAAACCCAGGCCTTTCTGAGACCAAACTTAAATTTTCTTCAGGGTCCCAGATGATAAGAGTTTTTGAAGATTGTGGGGTTCCCTGGGGACCTAGAGGGAAACAAGGTCAAAAAGAAGAGCCTAACCTTCTGCAGGTCAGGTCTCAGCCAGCTCTGGGAAGGTGTGCATACTGTGATCAGAGTGACCTCTGGCCTTGGCACAGAGATGTGGAGCTCTTCATTCTTTCCTCTTAGAGGCAGGCCAGACTCTGTGAGGAGGAGCAGGGCAGGCATGAAGAGGTAGGTCCCGCTCCTTCAGTTAGGAAGCCTTTTCTACCTTCCTACTGCTGGGTTGGGTGGGCAGGTCCTTAGGACTCAGGTTGTTTGAAGGTCCCATTCTGCCCACCCACCACCCACCACAGCCTTCTTCCCCACATTGTGAGGCTGGAGTCCTCTTAGGATCCATGCCAGGCTCTGGGCTGTTGGCTTGTCTGAGGTCTCAGAGGACGTGAAAGATTATGAAGGCGGTGCATCCTCCCTGCCTGCTGGGTACAGCTGGGTCTGGGAGAGAGAGGGAAGCCATGTGCTGGACAGAGCCGTCCTTGGGAAGGATTGTCAAAGATTGGCCACTTTTGCTACAGCCTAGACCTTTCTAGGAACTCCAGAAGAGCAATCAGGGCTCATGTAGAGACACTGGGCCAGAAGAAGGCATCTGCTGCAGACCCAGGCTCTATCATTCTGCCAGGGAGGAGAGGAGGGAACAGAAAGAGACAAGTCACCAAAGCTGAGGAAGGGTTCAGGGGACTGAGCTGCTTGCCCCATGTACGATTGGGCTGGGATGGATGAGGAAGAAGAAGGTGGGAGGAAGATAGAAAGTGGGGGTCTTCCCAGAAGTAGGGGTCTTCCTTCCTTGCTTTTTTCTTCTTTTTCTTTTTTCTTCTTTCTTTTATTTTTTTTGTTTGTTCTTTTTTGTTTTGTTTTGTTTTGAAACAGGGTTCCTCTGTGTAGCTCAGGCTGTCCTTCAACTTACTCTGTAGACCAGGCTGGTCCCAAACTCAGAATTCTGCCTGCTTCTGTCCCCAGAATGCCTCTGTCTCCAGAATGCTGGAGACAGGCATTGGCCACAGTGCCTGGCTGGAAGAAGTAAGTCATTGTAAAAGGACATCAAGAGGAGTCCCAGTCTTCACCAGTCACTGGATGCTGCCGAGAGGCACATCTGCAGGCAGTCAGGGCTACAGAATGCTGTTGGAACGGTGGACAAAACAAACTGCCTTAGCATTGGGAGAAGAAACTAAAGAGACCCACTGCCGCTCTCTAATAGTAAGCCATCTCTCCCTGTTCCAAACATCCTACTCTGGCCTGCCAAGTCCAACAAGCAATGGGAGTAGCCAGGAGTATGTCCCAGAGCCCCTGAGCAAGCAGCTCACCACCAGGCTGGAAGATGCACTTTCCAGAGCTGAGCCAGTAAACTAGACTGTGGCAGCCAGGCTGTAGCATCCCCAGCCAATGGCTACATTGTTTACACAACCAGGTGCACCAATGTAAAAGCATCTGTACTCATTATGCAAATGACCAAATGCTGATTGGAGCTAAAAAACACCACAACCCTCCTAGTTATCTCTGGGAAGCCTGGGATTACTAGTTTGTAAATGCCCACCACTCGTGCCTGAAATGCGGGATTCTTGGCCCATAACTGGCTATTCCAGAGTGCTGATTCAAAGTAACACACAGGATTGCTATGGCACTGCACCCTGAGGTTTCCCAAGTACTCATCAGCATTTTCACTCTGTTCAAAGACAAGAGCAAACTGGATGTGGTGCATGTCTGTAATCACAGCACTCAAGAGGCAGAGCCAGAGGGTCACTGAAAGTTCAAGGCCAGCTTGGCCTGGAAAATGAAACTTTGTCTCCAATACAAAAAGAGGAAAAGAAAAGGAAGAGGAAGAGGAGAAAGAGGAGGGGGGAAGAGGGAGAAGAGAAGGAGGGGGAGGAGGAAGAAGAGGAGGAGGAGGGGAAAAGGAGGAGAAGGAGAGGAAAGAGGAGGAAGGAAGGAAGGAAGGAAGGGAGAGGGGGTAGCTCAGTAGCTAAGTGCACATTCTACAACATCACACATTGTGAGGATCAGAGTTTAGCATCCATATAACAAGACAGCATCCCACACATATCTGAGATCCAAAGAGTCCAGAGACCAAGGACTGTGGGAGCTTGCTGGCTTCCGGCATAACTGAGAGCAAGAGAGCTCTAGGTTTAGGGAGAAAACCTGCCTCAAAGGAGTGGGCAGAGGGTGACAGAGGACAATCAGTGACAACTGACGCCCTCTTCTGGCCTCTGTAGGTGCAGCACACACATGTGCACATACACTTACACAGACACATACACTCCACACCCAGATGGACACATTTAACACACACACACACACACACACACACACACACACACACAGACGGACACACACAAATAAATCTTAAGGGGGGAAAAGGGAGCAAAGGTTGGGAAAGCCTCTGGCTTTGAACAGGATTTGTAGGGAGACTATATGAGAGGTCATTTAAGAATCTCCTTTAGGACCTTGGATCTTGGCTCTGAAGCAGATTTGCATGTTCATTTCAGATTGTGGCCATTTTATTAGTGGTTGCCATGTCCCAAAAGATGATGCGAAAGTTTACTTTGAGTTTAAGCAATTATATCTCAATATTTTTAAAGATGGATTATCTTAGCTACTGTTCCATTGCCGTGAAGAGACACCATGGTCAAGGCCACTTGGAGGGCGTTTAATTGGGACTTTCTTACAGTTTTAGAGGCTTAGTCTGAGTCAGGCAGCATGACAGCAGACAGGCATGGCACTGGAGCAGTAGCTGAGAGCTTACATCTGACAGAGAGAGATTAGGCCTAGCATGGGCTTTTGAAACTTCAAAGCCGGTCCCTAGTGACACACCTCCTCTAACAAGGCCACACCTCTTAATCCTTCCTAGACCGTCCACCCATGCGGAACCAAACATTGAAATAAATGAGCCATTCATATTCAAACCACCACATGGAGTCTCATGGAGTCCAGGCTGTCTGCAACTCAACATGTAGCTACAGATAACCTTGAGCTTCTGATTCTCCTGCCTCTACCGCCAGACTGCATACCCCACCAGCACCCCGGTTTGTGTGCTCTTGGGTACAGGACTCAGCGCTTCAAATATGCTGGGCAGGTGTTTGACCGACTGAGCTATGTCCCAGGTTTTTGGAGTTCAAGTTATTAAGTAAAACAGCAACCTTGGATCTATCCCCAGTTTCAAGTTCACTTACAAATCTTCTTCTGTTTATAGTAAGCAGGTTCCCAGCAACCGCTTCGAGTAGGCCTTGGAAGGAAATGTAGCTGCGTCTACAAACATAATGAATTAAACCTGCCTCCGACAATTCAGCTGGAATTCTTCAGATGTTTTGAGGCTGGGAGCCTCAGGAGTTTCCAGCTACTGGCATGGTTTTGGGTTCTGGGGGTCATGATATACCCCTTGTAACCTCAGGACTTTTCCGGGTGTGCAGCCAACCTTGGTATAAATGAAAAAGCCTCCTGATGTGTCTTTTTTTTTTTTTTGCCTCATTTGGTTGTTTTAAATAAAATTTCCTTCTATCTAGTAAGTGAACCACCCATGTAGAGTAAAACTAACCTCCTCCCAGCTACTTGGTTAGTAAGTGTGAGCCTCGTAGGATTTCAGCGGAAATTCACACATCTAAGTTAATTACTCAATTGCGTTTAAAATCAGAATAATTAGGTCTTCTCTGTAATAGGATAAACTATCTCTGCGTTACCGGTGAGCACATAATGAAAAGTAAGATCTTCTCATTTCAACTCCTACACACCCAACCACACAGAGCTCAGAGTTAACCAAAGTGAGGATGCGCGCATCACTAGGGAAACCTTGCACCTGGGAGCTAGGGGAGCTAACTGTCAAAGGGGAAACTGCAAGGTGCTGTGTTTCAGGCAGCTCAGAACAGTTTGGGTGTGTGCTGGTGACCTGAGGAGCCTCCCTAGAGCCTGTTTACTGGTTTTCACTCTTAGGTTCCAAAGGAAAGCACCTCCTCACAGCTGGCTCAGTCTCTGGATGCTGGCCAAGAGCAGAGACCTTCATTCCTACCCTGCCCCCAAGAACTCTGAGCACAGGAACTCGTGTTTGCTTTGGTTTTATGTCCCTGGGATCAATCTCCTGTACTTACACAGTTTAAACCACTACTCTACTACAGAGCCATATGCTCCAACCTGAGTTTTCACCTCTTAATGATTTTTATGTTTTTTGAAAGCATATAATGCCCTGGCTGGTCTGGAACTCATGAGCACAAATGATCTTCACCTCTCAGTCCCTCCTGTACTAGCTGGCCATAAGACCAACTACACAAGGCCTTTGGATATGAATGGAATCCTGCACTCTCAGGAACGTGCAACCCTTGCAGGCTTAAGATCTTCTTTAAGTTTACAGGGCAACGTCATTTGCTACAGCCAGTGGAGTCAGTGAACTGGAAGGCCCATGGAGAAGCAGAAAGTTCTATTAACAAGGAGACATAGAAGACCATGGAATCCCCTTCCCACCCATCTAGCTTCCCTCTGGCCCAAAATGGGTCTTTCATATGATTTTTTCCCCACGGGAGGTTTTGTGGACTCTCAGTCAGGTGGGCATCCCAGCTCTTTTAGTGGTTTTTAAAGAGTTGGGGGTGGGATTGGAGATTTAGCTCAGTGGTAGAGCACTTGCCTAGCAAGCGCAAGGCCTTGGGTTTGGTCCCAAGCTCCGAAAAAAAAAAAAAGAGTCGGGGGTGCTCGTTATGGTAGTGCACATCTGTAAACTCAGCCCTTAGGAGACGGGCAGGAGTATCTAGAGTTTGAGGCTAGCTTGAGCTACATAGAGAATTCTGGTCTAGCCTGGGTTATGAAGAAAGCCACCCTCTCAAAAATAAATCAACAGTCAACAAGGAAAATGAGGAGGAGGGAGGAGGAGGAGTAATTTGGAACTGGGGAGTGTTCAGGAAGATGTTTGACTGTGAAGTGAATCTGTGAATCCTTAAACAATGGCAATTGAGAACAAGTAGAAACTTGTAGAATTAGGTCTGGGGGTGGGAGCGGGGGCGGAGGGACTGGTACTGTGGTCAGATTGCATTTTCTCCAGTTCAGCCAGGGCAGAGAGGAATCAAAATCTGGCTTTCAAGGCCTGGATTTGCTTCCTCTGTTCACCTCTGTGCAGGCCAGCTGGAGCGGTCCTTGAGGGAGCCCTGCTCCTTCCAAGGAGGCTTCCCTGCTGATCCCCACACCCATTGTCACTCCACCCCCAGGCCCAGCTTGCTCGTTGCAACAGGCTTCTAAAGCCTCAGAGTCTTCCCGCACAGAAGATGGCTCAGCCAGCATAGGCAAGTGGCCAAGTCCGTGACAACCTGTGGGCCCAGCACAGCTGAGCACACCCAGGCAGGCTCTCCCTGGCAGCCTCCTCTCTCGCCTTTCCACCGCAGGCAAGCCATGTCTGTTTGGAAGGCACACTCCCAAGGCTCCTCATCATTTGCTCCCACGGTTTCCAGAGAGACTGGCCCATGAAGCTGGCAGGCCCGCCAAGGCAGGGAGACAGAAGGCTGGGGGACTTTCCAGCGGCCTGGCTTCCACTTAAACAGCAGCGGTTGGCTCACAGTGGGCTCAGAGTTCCCCTGGCGTTTGCTCATTTCATCCTGACAGGAGCCCTGGGAAAGGAAAGGACTGTCCTTTCTAGAGAGGAGGAAGCTGAAGCTCAGAGAGGTGAGGTAACTTGCAAGATCACACAGCCAGTGAGTAGAGCAGCATGCGGAGGTTGGCGCACAGGATGCTAGAAGCTGTCTTCTTAACTCTCTGGCCCCAGCTGGCGTCCCCCACCCCGTCAGTCTGCAGCTCAGCATAGCTGCAGTTGTGCAAGAGGAGCCCAGGCGCTGAATGGAATTGAAAACCTTCAAGCTCCAGGCTCATTTTCCTTTATCCTGCCAAGCCTTTCTCTTAATTGAAAAAGATAAAACAGAAAAGGAACCGATGCTACCACCTTATAAACAAGGACTTAACATCTCATGAGTACCAGGAACCCAGAATCTTCTCCCCAGGGCCTTCTCTGCCAACCTGCTTCCTGTGCCAGGCTCAGCAAATGACATGGCTCTCCCTGGTGGGCTGTGGAGCCAACACATCTGCATAGTCTCCTCGGTGCATAGCCACTTGCCTGGGATTCCCCCACAGGGAAAAAGGGGCTGGGTGGACCAGCCCAAACTGCCGGAGGACTCTGGCCACAGGCAGTGGTTCTTCCTGCCCTAGAAGGTTCTCTTCCGCAAGGGACCTTGTTGGAGATGGTGGCAAAAACTCTGGGGTTGGGGGACAGTAAAGAAGGGTGTTCGAGCAGCAGGTTAAGCCACATCTGGACTGCCCTGCATGGGGCTCTGAGGGATTATCGGTGATTGCCAGAGGCTGCACCAGCAGAGAGCCTAACTTGGTCATCATGAACAGATGGGGGATGGGTTCCTGAATGGATCTGGAGCCTGGAGGTGGGAGCTGCAGGGTGTGGAGTCTCCCCGCTGGAATATCTTGAGCTCCCCCTCTTTGCACTTGGCATTTGATAGTCCCAAGTTGTGTCTTTTCTTTCTTCTCCTCCTACTTCATCTTCCAACCTAGCACGGCACAACACTACACCCCCACATACTCACACACACACAGACACAACGCCCACATGTACCATGAACACCCAGACAACTGCACACTCTCAGACCACATCAGCCTCCAGGCGTACAACACTGACTTAGAGCGACGCCGTGCCCCTCCCTACACCGCAGCACACAACCCGCTTGCACACACAGACACAGAATCTACGTCTTCTGCACTTGCATTTCGTGACCTCCCAAGCATCCCTTGTGAACACATGCTTACGGCATACTCCCACCACCTCAAGAAGCTGATCGTCAGGCCTCTTGCTTATCTCTCTCATCTTGTCCAGAAAGCTGTCTCTTCCCTTCCCTTGTTCCTTACCACCAATGATGTGCTTGCTTGTGTGTACCTGTAAGTTCTCGTTTCCTTTTTGGGAATGAGGTCTCATTAGCCCAAGCCAGACTTGAACTTCATATGTTATCAAAGATGACCTTGAACTTCTGATCTTCCAGCTTCCACATGTTGGGTGTTGGGGTTGCAGGTATGCCTCACCCTGCCTGTTCTATGTAGTGTTGGAATAAAACCTAGGGCTTCATGCACGCTAGGAAAACAGTGAGCCGTATCCCCAGGTCCCTACCTAGGTATTTTGAACATGTCTCCTGGACTAGGTTACACTTATCAAGATGAATAGGCCAAAGACCTGACAGCGGAGGCTCTTCATCTATTAGAGGAACCATAGAAAATGATCAACAGTGTCCAGTACTCACAGAACTCAAAAGCTGTGTCCAGTGCTGCTAGACCTAGGGACGTGGAGCTTAGCAAGGCTGGTCTCTCTGGCTTCTGGGAACTTTCAGACATCAGTGGAAAGAGATAGGTGCAGGTGTAAATACCACACTCACCAAATGCCAACAGGACATCAGGGTGTCCTAATGATGGGCCTGAGACAATTGGGCTGAGCCTGTGAGCGATGCGTTCTTGGAAAAAATAAGGACCTGGCCAAACAAAACAGCTGGCTGGGGTTGTCCCTGTTCTAGGATGAGCCCCATGACCCCCCACCTCTGTTTCCCAGGAGAAGGCTGCAATACAGATTATTGTAATGGTGTGTATCGATGAGGTGGTTGTGCGAGGAAGGAGACAACCTGAAAAGAAAGTTTGGGGGAAACTGAGACTCAGAAATAAAAGTCACTGTCTATGAGGCCTGCTGGGCATTTCCAGGCTCTGGGGATGGCAACACATTCCAGGGAATTTCTTGGCTAGGGCCAGGCTGAGGCCTCCCAACTGAGAAGGTGGGAGACCTATGGTGGGAGAGAGGTCGTCATAGCACCATGGTTGTATTTTGAAGACTAGCTCACCAGGGCCCCTCCTTTGGAGCCTGGCCAAAGGGGATTTGAGCCTTTGAGGCTGAGTCTTCCCACCCTGCTGGTGACCTTCCCTGGCAAATCTTGGCCTTGCTTGGGTTCCACAGGCCTCACCTCAGATCCTTCTGAGGCTACCCCTCCCTCTACCATTAATTAACTGTCCTCAGACAAGGAGTGGCTGGCTCCCAGTTTTTTTGCAGTCTGAGTTATTTTCCTAAAAGGAGCACCCTTACCAGAAGCATCGGTGTGAACTTGGTCTCACCACTCACCACTCTGAGCCTCGATTTCCCTAATGTTCCCAGGGACAGACCTGCTCATCTGTACTGTTTGACCGACATCCTGTCTTCTGAAGGACCTGCCCCTTCCAGCCACACCCCAGTTTGTCTCAGACTTCACTCCCCTCTGCTGTCTATCCTCAGTTCCCTTATATGGCATCTGAAGCGTATAAGAACCCTGAACCAACTGAGTGAAAAGCTTCTTCCAAGTCTCTCAACAGGGCCCTGTGACTGGAGATAATGGGACAGGCCAGGGAGATATCAGGGATGGCACACGCACACCACTGACCCAGAACCTTGCTTTCCAGCTGGCTGCCTTTGCTCAGTTACTGGCCCGGCCTGTCATTCAGCTGTGCAGCGATGCTCTCTGGAAGCACTGGACTGGATGGAGCTGAGCTTTCCCTGGCACTGATAGTCCCAAGTTGTGCTGGGGCAGCAGCCTTGACCTTGTTGTCACTGTTCACCCTCAAAGTCCAGAGAGAAGTCTGTGCACGCGCATACACACATGCTTATACATACTCACACACACACACACACTCATGTACATACACACAGAAGCACACCCACTCACTGAACACACCATCTCATAAAGCATACATGCACACAACACACACACACACACACACACACACACACACACACACACACACACACACACACACACATGCATACACATTGATGGAGGTCCAGAGAAGCAGAGATCTCAGGAGCTCAGCCTCCCCCAAGACCCTGGCCCTTCTGCCCTGTGTCTGTGGGACCACCTCCCTCCCTGTGGGGTGCATCTCTCTGCTTCCCTCACCTTACCCAAGAGGAGTGAGCTGTCTACTTCTCTGACTCCCTTTGCTTCCCTCTCCCCCATTTTCTTTTCTCCACGCCTTTCTTCTGCTCAGATCTCTGTCCACTTTCCCTGCACTCAGACTCTGTTTCAAGCTCCTATGGGCAGTGATGTGTGTGTGTTGAGGATAGGGTATGCCTCAGCCAAGGAAAAAGAAAAACTCTCTTTGTAGCAGCAGAAAATGGCCCAATTAAAGCCAGAAAAAGGACACAGGCTGCTCAAGCAACTGAACAAGAAGAAAATAAAAGTAGCTGTAGGGGAGGCTCCCAGGGGAAAGGAAAAGGCAGACAGGCCAGTCATCCCAGGGTGCAGAGGTCAAAGCTGCAGGCTTCCTGGTCAAGTGTCTGCTAGGCACAGATCTCTTGGTTGGACTGTCGGCCACTTGGCAGAGTGTACCTGCTTTCTCCTCTAACCCACTGGAGCCAGTCTCATGGAGCAGACCTGCCAGGAATCCTGGAAGTCTTGAACTCCTGGGGAGCTGCCAAGTACACAGGAGTATCCCCACTGTAGACTGTCCACTCCACTAAGTCCAGCTGTCATCCACCCTTTGCTCTTCCATGAGCTGGGGACACAAAGGCAGCATCATGGGGAGCTGTGCAGACAACATGATCATGAGCTCACAGCCCTGAGTGACCTACAGAACAGGAGACAAGAGCCTGAGTTGTTTAAAGAGGATGCTTAGGGGTTGGGGATTTAGCTCAGTGGTAGAGCGCTTGCCTAGTAAGCGCAAGGCCCTGGGTTCGGTCCCCAGCTCCGAAAAAAAGAAAAGAAAAAAAAAAGAGGATGCTTAACAGGGCTTGAGTGTACTGGCTAGTTTTATGTTGATTTGACACCATCTTAAGTCATTTTAGATGAGGAAACCTAAACTGAGAAAATGCCCCCTCCAGACTGATCTGTAGGCAAGATTGTGATGAATTTTCCTGACTGACAATTGATGTGAGAGGGCCTAGTTCACTGGGGGTGGTGCCACCCCTGGACTGGTTGGTGGTCCTGGGTGTTCAGATAAAATAGGTCATGTAAGCCTTGAGGAGCAAGTCAATGAACAGCATTTCTCCACGGCCTCTCCAATAGCTTCTACCTTCAGGTTCCTGTCATGACTTCCCTGGGTGATGGACTAAAGTTGTAAGATGTAACAAGGGCAGATGTAAATTCTGCCCTTCCCAAGTTGCTTCTGATTATGGTGTTTTATTGCAGCAAAGAAACCCAGTAAGATACTGGTGGATCCCAGAAAGTGTTGCCAAGAGAACTATGTAGGGTGAGCCTGCTTAGAATTGGGCAGGGAAAACAAAACAAAACAAAAAAACCTCAGGACCCTTTAAGGACTTGGAAGACCTGCCTCAGGAGGCTTAGGGGAGGAAATATGTATAACTGAGGATCAGAAGCTTGGAGTCTATGCCCAGAGCCCTGGGGAGCCATGGAAGATTTTATGCAAAGAAAGGACCTCTCAACGCTCTTCCTTCTCGTGATTCCAGTGCCCTTGGGAGAGTAGGAAAGCTGAAGATAGGGATAGGAGAGTAGGTTGGGTGCTGCTTGGGACCTCTAGGGAAAAGGACACAGGGCTGAGGCAGAAGAAGTCACTGTGGGGACTGAGGAGACCCTGTATATGGAGAATATTTGACTTATGGAACCCAGCCCTTGCAACAAGGCCCCTCCTCAGCCCAAACGCCTGTAATGACTCTTGCACAGGAGTGATGGCAGCCTTTTACCCTCTGATAACAGTGTCTCCATCCACCAGCACCCTGTCTATAGCTGGGAACAGGATCTTTGCTGAGTGACTAATCAGTGCCCCTCCTCCCACCTAACTCACCCTCTCCTTCTCTTCCTTCTGCCTCCTCCGCCCTGCAGCTGGACTCACCTGCATTCACACTGTCCTGTGTCTTTTATTCTTTAATGACTTCCTTCTAGAATGTTCTCCCATCATGCTACATATCCAAACTCCACCCAGCCATTAAGTTCAAACATCCCTTCCTCCCTGCAGTCTTTCTGCTTCTTTCTCAGGGAATCAGAGCACATTGTCAGAGCCTCTCTACTGAAATTCTGTTTACCTTCTGGATTGTTCTCTGTGCCGGTCCCAGAGCCCTATGAGCAAGTAGGATCTGCAGAGCAGAAGTCCTCAGGAGAGGCTGGGCCTGGGGGAGGGTCATAAGAAGACTCCATAGAAGACCAGTGTTGGGGGAAGGGAAGTGAGAGGAAACACTGTGGGCTGCAGCTTGAAGGGGAGGCTCAAAATGCCTCAGCTCCTGCCGATGACTCATGCCCACCCTCAGCTCCACTCCCTGCCTCAGTGCCCACACATGGCTCTGACTTTGGAGATTGATCTATCCCCTCACATCAAATCTGACATTCACACCAGAAATCTTGCCTTCCTTCTTTCTTCCTAAAACTGTGAGTAACTGCAAGCTCAATCTCACTGTTTCCTCCATGCCGAAGAATTGGATGGACAGATGAACACACATGTATGCATGATGCTTGGAGGATGAATGGAAAGATGTGATGGGGCGACTTGTGGGAGGATGGATAGATAAGTGGATTGATGGATGGAGTAGGCAAATGACAGGATGGGTATGTGTGGATATGTGGGTGAGTGGGTGATGGATGGAGAAACAGGTGGGCTGATGGAGAGAGAATGAATGGATTGATGGATGGATGGATGGATGGATGGATGGACTGATGGGTGAGTGGATGATAAATCGATGGATGGATGGACTGATTGGTGGATGGATTGATGGGTGGATGGATAGATGGATGGGTGGATTGATGGGTGGATGGATAGATGGATGGGTGGATGGATGGTTTGATAGGTGGGTGGGTGAATAGATGAATGGATGGATGGATGGATGGATGAATAGATGGATGGGTGGATGGATTGATGGGTGGATGAATGGATGGGTGGATGGATGATTTGATAGGTGAGTGGATGAATGGATGGATGGATGAATGGATGGATGGATGGATGGATAGATGGATGGATAGATGGATGGATAGATGGATGGATGCTAAATGGATGAATGGATGAGTGGATGACTAGATTGCTGGATGGATAGACAGATGGATGCATGGATAAATATGTGGATTGTGAGTGAACAGGTGGAGAGATGGATTGAGAAATAGGTGGGTTAGTGGGTAGATGGCTTGATGTGGTAGCCAGGTGGATGAATGAGTAATGGATAGGTGGGTTGTAGATGTGCAGTTGAATGGTAGGATCACTGGAAAGATAAATGGGTGGGTAAATTGGTGAGTAGGTGGGTGGATAGATAAACGAGTAGATGGATAGAGGTGTGGACAGGTAGATGGGATATGTAGGTAGGTAGATAGGGGTCCAGATGGCTGATTGGATGGCTGGACAGATGGATGGATGGACAAATGGATGGGTAGATAGCTTGATGGACAGGTGGATGGACAAGTAAATAGGTAGATAGGTGAATAGATGAGTAGATGGGTGGGTGGATAGATGGGAGGGTGGGTGGATGAATGGACAGATGGATGGGTGGATGAATGGATGGAGGGAGGAATAAAGAAGCAGATGGATAAGATGATAGATGGACAGATGGATGGGTATATGGATGGACAGATAGCTGTGTAAGCATATGGACAAAGAGACTGAACAAGATAATGACTAAGAGGAACATATGCTAGAAGCAGCAGTGACAAACCATGAATGACAGACTGAATACGAGAGCTTTCAGGTGGGGAACCACTGAAGGTCCGGGAGCTCCCAACATAAGAGTAGGCAGCAGACAGGCTGGGCAGGAGGCAGGAGCTTGGCATTGGAGGACTTGGGCTTCTGACTCATCCAAGGTCCAGGCTTGGCTTCAGGGCTAAGAGCTTTGAGCAGAGAGAGGGCTGATTGTGATCTCAGGGGACCTTTTAACTGAGTAGCAGCTGTGCAAATTTCTTCTGGGAATACAGAAAGATGTTTCATTTTTCTGACATCTTGTAAATAATGCCTTGCTAAATCTATATGCCACCACAGACATTGAAAGGCACGATGGGGGAGGGGGAGCAGAGACACTTTCCTTGGAGATAGCAAACTAAGAAAGTGGCCAGCCTGTTAAGTTCCTCTTACCTCACAGTAGCCAAGCTGAGATGCTTCGACTTCCATGTCGTTCAAAAGTGACTCCCGTTTTATTTATAAGCCCAAAGGTTACAGGGCCAGCAGTCAAAACTCATCACTGGCAAACTATTCCCGAGCTTCATTGAGGAAAAGTAAGCAGTGTCGAAACTTAGTCTCCTGGGTAAATGGTGCATTCTCTAGAAAAGTTCTCAAGTGCTCAAGGGGAAACCTGATAAAGGGCGGGTGGTTCACATGCTATATAAACACCAGTGGCAAACAACAGCTCAGGGGTCAGGGCTGCATTTTCTGATATGGCTATAAAAGGAAACAGAGAGAGGGAATCTCCCCGTAGAAGGATGATGGTGTGTTCCAGCTTGTGTGCCATGCTGCTGCTCTGGGTGGCCTGGATAGCCCAGTGCGCATGCACATTCTGGGTGTATTCCTTACTCCAAGGTTAGGGAAAGCCTGGCTTGGAAGGTGGGACTTTTTCCAGGAGAATACAGTTCTCTGATCCCCAGAGGAACAAGGAAGGGTGTTCTTGTCAGACATGGTAGCGTGTGCCTTTAATCCCAGTGCTTAGGAGGTAGAAGCAGGAAGTCCTCTGTGAGTTTGAGGTCAGTCTGGTCTACATGGCAAGTTCCAGACCAGCCTGGGCTACATAGCGAGACCATGTCTCAAACAAAACAACATGTCCAGACTATCCGGCTCACTCTGGGAATGCTGCCTCGCCATGTAACTCTTTCTGTTCTGTCTCTGTTCACATTACAGCATGCACAGGGTAGAGAGATCCCAAGGCTGTTGGAGATCTGCCCTTCCCAACTCCTCCTGGTCAGCCTGCCCACTTGCAGCTAGTGGCTGTGGATGCTGGTAGCCTGATTTTTAAAAGACAGCCATCTAAGGAGACTTTTGTCCCTAAACAAGCACTCAAAACCACCACCTTTGTCCCCAGGGATGGGAGCACAGAGCTAGGGTCAGAGGCACCCAAAGGTAGAGATGGGCAGGGTATCTATTAGACCATGGACTCTCCTTATCCCAAGACACCAAGTCCCACCTACCCAGGCCGCCAAGCCTGGGGCTTTCCTTGGCTGTCTGCCGAGTTGTGCAGGCAGAAGGCCAGAGTGCCTGCTCGACTGGCGAGCAGGAATGTGACTTCTATTTTCCATCTTGGGCTTCACTTTGCTATTTTTACTTTTTATTAGGAAAGGAACATACAGAAGAATGTGCCAACATAGGCACAATTTCTAAAATTTTTTCATCTTTATTAAATTGGGTATTTCTTATTTATATTTCAAATGTTATTCCCTTTCCCGGTTTCAAGACCAACATCCCCCTAGCCCCTCTCCCTCCCCCTCTATATGGGTGTTCCCCTCCCCATCCTCCCCCCATTACTGCCCTCCCTCCAAGAATCCTTTTCACTGGGAGTCCAGTCTTGGCAGGACCAAGGGCTTCCCCTTCCACTGGTGCTCTTACTAGGATATTCATTGCAGTTGGAGCCCAGAATCAGTCCATGTATAGTTTGGGTAGTGGCTTAGTCCCTGGAAGCTCTGGTTGCTTGGCATTGTTGTACATATGGGGTCTCGAGCCCCTTCAAGCTCTTCCAGTTCTTTCTCTGATTCCTTCAACGGGGGTCCCATTCTCAGTTCAGTGGTTTGCTGCTGGCATTCGCCTATGTATTTGCCATATTCTGGCTGTGTCTCTCAGGAGAGATCTATATCCAGTTCCTGTCGGCCTGCACTTCTTTGCTTCATCCATCTTATCTAGTTTGGTGGCTGTATATGTATGGGCCACATGTGGGGCAGGCTCTGAATGGGCGTTCCTTCAGCCTCTGTTCTAAACTTTGCCTCCCTATCCCCTCCTAAGGATATTCTTGTTCCACTTTTAAAGAAGGAATGAAGCATCTGCATTTTGGTCACCCTTCTTGAGTTTCATGTGTTCTGCGCATCTAGGGTAATTCGAGCATTTAGGCTAATATTCACTTATCAATGAGTGCATACCATGTGTGTTTTTCTGTGATTGAGTTACTTCACTCAGGATGATATTTCCCAGTTCCATCTATTTGCCTATGAATTTCATAAAGTCATTGTTTTTGATAGCGGAGTAGTATTCCATTGTGTAGATGTATGACAATCTCTGTATCCATTCCTCTGTTGAAGGACATCTGGGATCTTTCCAGCTTCTGGCTATTACAAATAAGGCTGCTATGAACATAGTGGAGCATGTGTCTTTGTTGTATGTTCGAGCATCTTTTGGGTATATGCCCAAGAGAGGTATAGCTGGGTCCTCAGGTAGTGCAATGTCCAGTTTTCTGAGGAACCTCCAGACTGATTTCCAGAATGGTTGTACCAGTCTGCAATCCCACCAACAATGGAGGAGTGTTCCTCTTTCTCCACATCCTCGCCAGCATCTACTGTCACCGGAGTTTTTGATCTTAGTCATTCTGACTGGTGTGAGGTAGAATTTCAGGGATGTTTCCCTTATGACTAAAGATGTTGAACATTTCTTTAGGTGCTTCAGCCATTCAATATTCCTCAGCTGTGAATTCTTTGTTTAGCTCTGAACCCCATTTTTTAATAGGGTTATTTTTCTCCCTGCAGTCTAACTTCTTGAGTTCTTTGTATATTTTGGATATAAGCCCTCTATCAGTTGTAGGATTGGTAAAGATCTTTTCCCAATCTGTTGGTTGCCATTTTGTCCTAACCACAGTGTCCTTTGACTTACAGAAGTTTTGTAGTTTTATGAGATCCCATTTGTCGATTCTTGATCTTAGAGCATAAGCCATTGGTGTTTTGTTCAGGAAATTTTCTCCAGTGCCCATGTGTTCAAGATTCTTCCCCACTTTTCTTCTATTAGTTTGATGTATCTGGTTTGATGTGGAGGTCCTTGATCCACTTGGACTTAGGCTTTGTACAGGGTGATAAGCATGGATCGATCTGCATTCTTCTACATGCTCACCTCCAGTTGAACCAGCACCATTTGCTGAAAATGCTATCTTTTTTTCCATTGAATGGTGTTGGCTCCTTTGTCAAAAATCAAGTGACCATAGGTGTGTGGGTTCATGTCTGGGTCTTTAATTCTATTCCACTGGTCTATCTGCCTGTCTCTGTATTAATACCATACAGTTTTTTTAATCACTATTGCTCTGTAATACTGCTTGAATTCAGGGATAATGATTCCCCCGGAAGTCCTTTTATTGTTGAGGATAGTTTTAGCTCTCCTGGGTTTTTTGTTATTCCAGATGAATTTGCAAATTGTTCTGTCTAACTCTATGAAGAATTGGATTGGAATTTTGATGGGGATTGCATTGAATCTGTAGATCGCTTTTGGTAAAATGGCCATTTTTACTATATTAATCCTGCCAATCCATGAGCATGGGAGATTTTTCCACTTTCTGAGATCTTCTTCAATTTCTTTCTTCAGAGGCTTGAAGTTCTTATCATATAGATCTTTCACTTGCTTGGATAAAGTCACACCAAGGTATTTTATATTATTTAGGACTATTCTGAAGGGTGTCGTTTCCCTAATTTCTTTCTCAGTTTGTTTCTCTTTTGTGTAGAGGAAGGCTACTGATTTATTTGAGTTAATTTTATACCCAGACACTTTGCTGAAGGTGTTTATCAGGTTTAATAGTTCTCTGGTAGAACCTTTGGGGTCACTTAAATATACTATCATATCATCTGCAAATAGTGATATTTCCCTTTCCAATCTGTATCCCTTTGATCTCCTTTTGTTGTCTGATTGCTCTGGTTAGGACTTCGAGAACTATATTGAATAAGTAGGGAGAGAGCGGGCAGCCTTGTTTAGTCCCTGATTTTAGTCCCTGATTGCTTCAAGTTTCTCTCCATTTAGTTTAATGTTAGCTACTGGTTTGCTGTATATGGCTTTTACTATGTTTAGGTATGGGCCTTGAATTCCAGGACTTTTATCATGAAAGGGTGTTGAATTTTGTCAAATGCTTTCTCAGCATCTAATGAAATGATCATGTGGTTTTTATCTTTCAGTTTGTTTAGATAGTTGATAGTTTTCCATATATTAAACCATCCCTGCATACCTGGGATGAAGCCTACTTGATCATGATGGATGATTGTTTTGATGTGTTCTTGGATTTGGTTTGCAAGAATTTTATTGAGTATTTTTGTGTCGATATTCATAAGGGAAATTGGTCTGAAGTTCTCTTTCTTTGTTGGGTATTTGTGTGGTTTAGGTATAAGAGTTATTATGGCTTCAGAGAAGGAATTCGGTAGCATTCCATTTTTTCAATTTTGTGGAATAGTTTGGAAAGTATTGGTATGAGGTCTTCTATGAAGGTCTGATAGAATTCTGCACTAAACCCGTCTGGACCTGGGCTCTTTTTGGTTGGGAGACCTTTAATGACTGCTTCTATTTCTTTAGGAGTTATGGGGTTGTTTAACTGGTTTATCTGTTCCTGATTTAACTTCAATACCTGGTATCAGTCTAGGAAATTGTCCATTTTCTCCAGATTTTCAAGTTTTGTTGAAAATAGGCTTTTGTAGTAAGATCTGATGATTTTTTTGAATTTCCTCTGCCGTTATGTCTCCCTTTTCACTTCTGATTTTGTTAATTTGGACACATTCTCTGTGTCCTCTGGTTAGTCTGGCTAAGGGTTTATCTATCTTGTTGATTTTCTTAAAGAAACAGCTTTTGGTTCTGTTGATTCTTTGTATAGTTTTTTTGTTTCTACTTGGTTGATTTCAGCTCTGAGTTTGATTATTTTCTGCCTTCTACTCCTCCTGGGTGTGTTTGCTTCTTTTTGTTCTAGAGATTTTAGGTTTGCTGTCAAGCTACTGATATATGCTCTCTCTCCTGTTTCTTTCTGCAGGCACTCAGAGCTATGAATTTTCCTCTTAGCACAGCTTTCATTGTGTCCCATACGTTTGGGTATGTTGTACCCACATTTTCATTAAATTCTAAGAAGTCTTTAATTTCTTTCTTTATTTCTTCCTTGACTAAGTTATCATTGAGTAGAGCATTGTTCAACTTCCATGTATATGTGGGCGTTCTTTCTTTATCGTTATTGAAGACCAGCTTTAGCCCATGGTGGTCTGATAGAACGCATGGGATTATTTCTATCTTTCTGTATCTGTTGAGGCCTGTTTTGTGCCCGCTTATATGGTCAATTTTGGAGAAAGTACCATGAGGTAGTGAGAAGAAGGTATATCTTTTTGTTTAGGATAGAATGTTCTTTAAATATCTGTTAAGTCCATTTGGTTCATAACTTCTGTTAGTCTGTCTATGTCTCTGTTTAATTTCTGTTTCCATGATCTGTCCATTGATGAGAGTGGGATGCTGAAATCTCCTACTATTATTGTGTGAGGTGCAATGTGTGCTTTGAGCTTTAGTAAGGTTTCTTTTATGTATGTAGGTGCCCTTGTATTTGGAGCATAGATATTTAGGATTGAGAGTTCATCCTGGTGGATTTTTCCTTTGATGAATATGAAGTGTCCTTCCTTATCTTTTTTGATGACTTTTAGTTAAAAAATCCATTTTATTCGATATTAGAATGGCTACTCCAGCTTGCTTCTTCAGACCATTTGCTTGAAAAGTTGTTTTCCAGCCTTTTACTCTGAGCTAGTGTCTGTCTTTGTCTCTGAGGTGTGTTTCCTCAGCAGCAAAATGCTGGGTCCTCATTGCATATCCAGTTTGTTAATCGGTGTCTTTTTATTGGGGAATTGAGTCCATTGATCTTGAGAGATATTAAGGAATAGTGATTGTTGCTTCCTGTTATCTTCATATTTGGAGGTGAGATTATGTTGTGTGCTTGTCTTTGTTTTGTTGCAAAACGATTAGTTTCTTGCTTTTTCTAGGGTGTAGCTTGCCTCTTTGTGTTGGTCTTTACCATTTATTATCCATTGTAGGGCTGGATTTGTAGAATTTGGTTTTGTCATGGAATATCTTGGTTTCTCCATCTATGTTAATTGAGAGTTTTGCTGGATACAGTAACCTGGGCTGGCATTTGTGTTCTCTTAGGGTCTGTATGACATCTCTCCAGGATCTTCTGGCTTTCATAGTCTCTGGTGAGAAATCTGGTGTAATTCTGATAGGTCTGCTTTTATATGTTACTTGACCTTTTTCCCTTACTGCTTTTAATATTATTTCTTTGTTTTGTGCATTTGGTGTTTTGACTATTATGTGATGGGAAGAGTTTCTTTTCTGGTCTAACCTATTTGGAGTTCTGTAGGCTTCTTGTATGTTTATGGGCATCTCTTTCTTTAGGTTAGGGAAGTTTTCTTCTATGATTTTGTTGAAGATATTTACTGGTCCTTTGAGTTGGGAGTCTTCACTCTCTTCTATACCTATTATCCTTAGGTTTGATCTTCTCATTGTGTCCTGGATTTCCTGTATATTTTGGGCCAGTAGCTTTTTCACTTTTACATTAAATTTGACAGTTGAGTCAATGATTTCTATGGAATCTTCTGCTCCTGAGATTCTCTCTTCCATCTCTTGTATTCTGTTGGTGAAGCTTGTATCTACAGCTCCTTGTCTCTTCCTTTGGTTTTCTATATCCAGGGTTGTCTCCCTTTGTGCTTTCTTTATTGTTTCTATTTCCATTTTCAATTCCTTCACCTGTTTGATTGTGTTTTCCTGGAATTCTTTCAGGGATTTTTGTGTTTCTTCTCTAAGAGCTTCTACTTGTTTACTTGTGTTTTCCTGCATTTCTCTACGGGTGTTCTCTATGTCTCTCTTAAAGTCCTCCATCAGCATGATCAAATGTGATTTTAAATCTAGATCTTGCTTTTCTGGTGTGTTTGGATATTCAGTGTTTGCTTTGGTGGGAGAATTGGGCTCTGATGATGCCATGTAGTCTTGGTTTCTGCTGCTTGGGTTCCTGCACTTGCCCCTCGCCAACAGATTGTCTCTGGTATTACCTTTTTCTGCTATTTCTGACAGTGGTCAGACCGTCCTATAGGCCTGTGTGTCAGGAGTGCTGAAGACCTATTTTCCTGTTTTCTTTCAGCCAGTTATGGGAACAGAGTGTTCTGCTTTCAGGTGTGTAGTTGTTCCTGCCCACTGGCTTTCAGTTGTTCCTGTGGGTGTGTGTCCTGAGTCCACCGGGCAGGTCACTTGGAGCAGAAAAGTTGGTCTTACCTCTGGTCTTGGGCTTGAAGTCACTACTCATATCTGGGTTTCAGCTCTCCATGAAGGCAGCAAGCAGAAGGGCTTGCCCCTACTTCTGGGTCCCTGTGCACAGGGGGGCCCTAATGGCTTTAGGTGTTTTCCTCTAGAGTCAGAAATGTGGGCAGAGAGTAGTCTCCTCTGGTTTTCCAGGCATGTCTGCCCCTCTGAAGGTCTAGCTTTCTCTCTCATGGGATTTGAGTGCAGGGAGCTGTTTGACCAGGTTCGTTCAGATCCGGGTGCAGTCTGGACCGTAGGGCTCCTGCAGCTTGACTGCCCCTATCTTCCTGTGCCCAGAGGCCCCTACACAGTTTCCTCTTGGGCCAGGGATGTGGGCAAAGGTGGGCAGAAGTGGTATTCTCTCCTGCCCTGCAGTCTCAGGGTTGCCTACACATCTGGGCAATGAGCTCTCTCTCCCATGGGGTTTGGGAGCAGGGAGCTGTGGCCATAGGCACATTTTAAAGAATATGTTGGTTCCTGAAATATGAAGGCTTGCAACCCTCCACTCAGCATGAGAAACACCACAAGCACCTTCTAAACCCCTGTGACCTTCCCTAGTCAGTCACTGATCCAGTAATGGGACAGCCAGCTGCCCAAACACCAAGGCATGCCACTCCTGTGGGAAAAGAAAGCTGACAGCACCAGTGCATAGCTGCCACTAGGAGGCGCTGGAGTCCTTAGGAAGGCCTTGTGAACACAGAGGCCAGCACAGGATTTTCCAGGCTCAGGGGACTCAAGAAGTCTGTTCTCTGCATGCTGTCAGGAGTGGTTGCTCCAGGTTGGTCTAGTGTGGCAGTGAGGAGCAGCAGCTGCTGGGAAAGGGAGTGGAGATGGGCATTCAATCAGGGGTGGCGGATGGGGTGGGTGCAGGGTGGTAGGTCTCTAGGTCTCTGTCTAGTCGGAGGCTGTTAGTAGGCCGGTCTCATCTTGCTCAGTGTTAATGGTGTTTTTTTCTTACAGCTTGCCTGTGATATCTATGTCAGCTGTGTCTACACTGCAGGACAATATGTTGGGAATCACCACTACCACCACCACATCCCCAGGCTGTGTCCAGACCACATCTCTGCCGTCTCCACCGCCTTTACTCCACAACAACATAGTTGTCGATGTCCCCACACCCCCACAGCCTTGTGGGAGGTCACGTGTGCTCTGGATGCTCCATTGTGGGCGAGCATCTGTGGGTGCAGGGCTGTGGTTGGGGAGCAACAGGAGGCTATTTAAAGAGAGGAGGCCTAGCAGCCCAAGAGCTGAGAAGCTGCAGAGCTAGGCTACAGGGGAGCAGACTGAGGCCCGCCTGCTAAGCCCTGCAGGAAGTTCTAGCCTGAGCCACTTAGAGGGTAGGCAACCAGAGACCCAAGGGTCCAGGAGCTCAGAGACAGAGCAGATCAAGGACAGACAAAAGCTTGTCCTCCTGACCATCTCTCCCAGTCAATTTCAAACAATTCTGACATGGTGATAAACAGTAGATGAGGCTGAATTGGGAGAAGACTCAGTCCATACAGACAGGTCGTCATGTGCGAATGGAGCTTGGAAGCCTCAGATCCTTATCCTTATCTTGGGAGTACTGGAGTCACAGGTTAGTAGGTGCAGGTGGTAAGAGGTAGGTGATCACACCTAAAAGGTATGCTGTGACATCTGACATCCTGACTCCTAACGCTGGAGCTGGACGTGAAGTCAGAGAGGCTAAGACCCAGGTGACTTGCTCAAGTTGTCCTCTATTGTCCTTTGTCCCAGTGGGGTCCCCAGAGAGTAAGGTCTGGGCTGTGGGAGGACTAGAGGATGGGAGTGTTCAATTATTCAGGAAAGGAGGGGGAGAGGGCAAAGGGAAGAATTTTCAGGAAGGGGAGAGGAAGAGCAAGGGCCAGGAGGAAGGAGGAGAGGATAGGAAAGACGAGCCATTTGAAGGATTTGAAAGACCGGGACAGAAAGACAGAGGGACAGAGGATAGAGGGACAGAGAGACAGAAGCAGAGGTGGAGAGGAGATGAGGAAGGATAAGGAGAGGAGCTCCCTGCTCAGTGCCAATTAGAAGACAGTGACCAAGTCAGACCCACCAGGAATGTTGTCCTTGTCCAACTGACAGTAGAGAGCCAGAGGAAACCATGGGATGGAGACTGGACAGGGCTGGCATCCCCTGCTCTCACCCTTTGTCACAGTGAGATCACATCAACATGCCAGTCTTTCCACTGGGAACAGGGAGTCATCCAAAGATGGTCACTATTCCCTGTCCTAGAAGGAAGTAGCAGTGATGTCCCTCTGGCCCAGGCTCAGGGCCAGGATGCTCCTTGTGCACCTCCTCTCTCTGCTCCCTCTTGTTCTCAATGCTTTCATGCCCTCTCCTCAGAGCCACCCCACATTGGCTCTTTCTTCTTCCTGCCCAATGCTGATTACACTGAGGGCAGATGCAGGGACTGCACAGTGAAAAGACTCGTGAATCTCCATGGTGGGCATGATCACCTGTCCCTCATTGCCTCTTCTTACCTTTCTGGTTAATGCCACTCCTGACCTTTGGGTAAAGGAGATGGCTTCTCAGATTCAAAACTACATTTCCCAGCCTCCTTTGCAGCTCAGTATAATCACATGACGAAATTCAGCCACACACAGTATAATTACAACTCTGGGGCATTTTTCAAAAGACAGGCTTGATGGCTGCAGCTGGGGCAGCCACCTTGGGTCATGAGGTTGATAGTAAGCAAATTAGAAGGAATTGGGGTCACCAGTGATGGTGGTACTGTCCCACTGCCCCACAATGTACTGTCTTCAGTGCTTTCCATCACTTGGATGGAAATGATCATGTACAGTCATGATCTTAAATGGCAGCATTTTGAATTTACACTATGATTTTTGTCCTCATCATTTTCTGTCTCTAGACTCCAGTTGACCTCTCAACATTGGGCATTCCTCACTTCCAGGCACCTCTGGGGCCCCTGCCTATTCTGATGTTTTAAGGTTAGTGGGCTCAAGCTGAATTTACAGATGAACAAGGGAATAGAAAAGTCTTAAGTAAATGCACCTCACAGGGGCCTAGAAGACTTCTGCCACCCATGCAGTTCCCCTCCTTACTACAGCATGTCTGATCTCCTTTCCAGGGCACCAGGCTCCTGACCAGCACAGGATTTCACACCCACTTTCCCCAGCTAGACCTTCCCTCCCTAACTGTACCTAGGTCTCTGCTCGTCATCAGCTCTTTAGCAAGGTCCCCCCACCCCCAGCTCTCCTTGAGACTTGACTCTCAATTCCTCTTCCCTACCCAACCATAAAGCTGGGAGTTGCTGTGTTTCAGGCTGGTCTCAGGATGTTAGGTGTTAGGATAATTTGATCCTCTTGCCTCCACCAATCAAGTTCTGGGATTACAGACATGTGCCACTATGCATTGCTGGAGATTGAACCTGGGGCTGTGCGGGTTGTAGGCAAGTACACTACCAACCAAGATACATCCCCAACCCTAAAAGTTTGCTTTTGTTTTTATTTTATACTACTTGCTGATAACCAAATTTCCTCCTTCCTGTTCTTTGTTTTGTTTTGTTTTGTTTTTTTTCTGACTCTCCCCAGTAAACTGAGTCTGGGTACAGTGACTTTACACCTAGTCTTATGAGCTTGGTACACACCAAGTTCACAGACAAAGGAATGACCAGTAGATACAGGTAGACCAGAAGGACTAGATAGACCCACAAGCTGATTAAGCCAGTGCTGACACTGAACAAGAATCACCCCATTTCCCTTATGTCCTCAGAACTCAGTGCTCTCAGTTCTGGCATCCAGATGCAGAGTCCTGAGGTCAGATCATCACCACCCCAGTCACCAAGCCCAGAGCTCAAGCAGTGGGGGTAAGACCTGAATTCAAGGGCCCTGGATGGAATCCAAAGGGCCTCAATGTTCTAGCCAGACCTGAAGATGCTTTCAGGTGGCCAAGTGCTCCTCAGGTCCCTAGTGTCCCTACTCACCTTTTCTCTCCCCACTATATCCCCCAAACCTCACACCCCACATCTCATATCTCCCATAGTCCCACTCTCTCTACACAGCCCTGCTAGGCCTTTCTCTCCCCAGCATCTTCCCACTGGCCTGAACTCCACATCTTAAGCAACCAATTTTTTGGTTTTGATGTTCAGCATCCCTTATCTTCTCTCTCAGAGATGGTGCTTGAAGCCTGTCAGAATCAGAGGGGCCATGGGGGACTGGCAAGGGGTAAGCTAAGACAGGTAAGGGGATGTTGCACTTCCAAACATACTCCTGAGAGGCTGGCTTCTGAGCTGTCTTTTCATCTCTCATGGACCCACCAAGCCTACAGGGAGATACTGGGGGCCGTGCACCAAGCTCCAAGGTCTTTTGAGCCTCAATTTCTCATACAGAAAGTGAAATACTGGGGATAGCAACCTAGCAAGGTGGTTGAGAGAGGAGCAGGTGGAGAAGATATGGGAACCTTTGGCGGGGGAACTTCAATCAAGGTTATGTGTTTCAACAAACTGGGGCAATTGTGTCCTTCATGCTGTGGGCAGCCCATGATCCAACCACATCAGATATCTTGAACTAGTGTATCTTCTTGATCTTGAGATCCTCCCTTGATCTGTGCATGGGTTATGTGGATGGGTTCCTTCTAACTGACTGGCTTCAGTTTCCCTGAACACAAACTGGGGGTAGCGGTGTACACTAGATTATCTCAATGTCTGAAATTCTTCAGATTTTATTTTCAGCAAAAGAAAATCAGTGGTTCTTCACTGGGCTTTTGTCCCGAGGCAGGCAGACACTTCAACAACAATACCACGAGGACTTGGCCATTAATTCCATTTACCAGATGAGAAAACTGAGTTTCAGATGGAAAAAAAAACCCACAAAGTCACACATGCATGATGGGACTCGAATTCAGGCAAGAGTTTAAGCCAGTTAACTCCTGTGAATGCAGGCTACAGTTTCTATTCTTTCCATCCATGGTCGGCATTCTGCTTGGTCTGAGATGGGGCCATGAGATGGGGCTTCCAAGACTGCTTATAGAGACTGTGGAAAGAGCAGGCATGCAGTGGGAATCCTGTGATATGGTTCGTTCCATCCACGGCTCTGGGGGAAACATTCATAAGTTGGGGGACGCCTGCTGGTGTGGAGGGGTAGGGAATGGCAGAACAGTTGTCCAAGGGATTGGACAGGCAGGGGAAAGAGCTGTGCAACCAACGTCACATCACCGGCAGAGGGCCAGGTAAATGACAGAACAAAATGTGCTGGCTGAAGCTGAAAATGAAAATTCATTCCTGGCTGCCCCAAGCAAATCTTTTCACTTCCCAGCGGCCAGCTCAGACAGAGGGATTAGTCACTGAGCGCGCTTTTCAGCACCGCGGACAGCTCCCGCCTCCCTTCCTAATGCTCACAGTTCCTGGCTCTACCCGCACCTCAACAAACCCAAGGCAGAGCTGTGCTCCAATCCCCCCCCCCCCCAACCCCCCGCCCCTTTCTTCCGACTCAGCCTCTGGTTTAACAAGGAAAACCATCAGGTCAGGGAACCTCACTTGGTTGTAAGAATTGTTTGGTTTTTTGTTTTTGTTTTTTGTTTTTTTGGTTCTTTTTTTTTCGGAGCTGGGGACCGAACCCAGGGCCTTGCGCTTCCTAGGCAAGCGCTCTACCACTGAGCTAAATCCCCAACCCCGTAAGAATTGTTTTAACCAGCATATTGACACACATTCAGACTCCGGGGTGAGACTGAGGTGACCACTGGTGTCTTCTACCCCACGGAAGGTCTTCTACTTGCCAGTTAACGGGGTCTGTGATCTGTCCACGGTCCTGAATCCAAGAAGCGGAGTAGCGGGGGCGGGGGGGGGGGGACCATGTCTTGTAGCTAGAGTCAGGATTCCTGACTGTAATCACTGTAAAGATGAGGAGGTTGGGGGCGGGGGGAGACAGAGAGAGAGAGAGAGAGAGAGAGAGAGAGAGAGAGACAGAGACAGAGACAGAGACAGAGACAGAGACAGACACAGAGAGAGACAGAGAGAGACAAAGACACAGAGACAGAGAAGAGACAGAGAGACAGAGGGACAGTGGGACAGAGAGACAGAGACAGATAGATTCAGAGACAGAGGCAGAGACAGAGAGCAGAGAGAGAGAGAGAGAGAGAGAGAGAGAGAGAGAGAGAGAGAGATCCTGGAGCTCACTTCGGTTCTGCAAAGTGAAAGTGAGGGAGTTGGAAAGAACAGAGAGAAGAACTGAAGTCTAGGGAACTTGGTACCTCATGGTAGGTGTTGGAGAGGGTTACAGAGAGGGTGTTAAGGACAAAGTTGGCGAAGACAAGACCAGGAGTCTTGAAAGGTAGTCCGTTAGTGGTGTTGCATAGAGCTAGGGATTTTGATCTCGAATGTGCTGCTCTACAGAGGAGCCCTGAAGTGTGTGTTGAGTGAAGCTTAGGGCTGTATGTTGAGAGGTAGATGACTGTGGAGGGGACCCCAGTGGGTGGTGAGCCCAGCAGGGTCCAGTGAAGGAAGGCCTGTGATAGGATGGTGTGATGGTGTGTAAGGGATGGCCACAGCACTGGAGAAGCTGTGCCAGGGTCGGGCTCCCTACTTTCTCCTGACCTCACAACAGAGAGCTAGAGTGAAAAGCCAGGCTCTCTCTGTCTCTCTCTCTGTCTCTCTCTGTCTCTCTCTGTCTCTGTCTCTGTCTCTCTCTCTCTCTGTCTCTCTCTGTCTCTCTCTGTGTGTGTCTGTGTGTGTGTGTGTGTGTAGGGAGGCAGTCCCACAGTGCTCATACCCCTCTGCCCTCCTACATATGACTCCTACAAACAATCCCTGGCAGACAGAGGCAGCAGCTGCACAGCAGTGCAGTTTTGCTACTGGGAGCTGCTAGGAAAGGAGCTGACACTGAGAGACTAGGACCTTCTTTTAATAAGAAAACCCAATGAAATGGCCCCTGTTGGCAGATTTTGAAAGTACCCATACAGCTTACAGAGTTACTGCACTTTATAGAGTCAGGGAATTGGTCAACTTTAAAAGTTATTTCTAACCAAAGTGCAAATGAAGAAGATGGGGGTGGTGGCCCAGTCCGTAAAGCACTAGCCTCAGAAACACAAGGACCTGAGTTTGGGTCATAGGAACCCATGTAAGAAACCAGGCATGGCAGTGGGCACCTGTGATTACAGCAATGCTGACATGAGAGGAGACAGGATGACATGTGAAGCAGTGAGCTTGGCCTTTGTGCAAAGCTCCAGGCCAATAAGAGACCCCAGATCTGCTGGTGGTTCCTGAGATCCAGCTTGGCTGATGGGACCCAATATACGTACTCCATGGGTGGAAGTTGGGGAGACCTTCCTAACAATGAGGGGTGAAGGTGGGCTGCAGAGCAGAGATTTGCAACCATTCAGACCCTGAAGGGTTTCCTGTGGGGCCTTCTGGGGCCATGGGCTGGGCTGTAGGCTGGGATGAGAAGTCACTCTGGTCTGGCTGGGTGTGAGCCATGGTCCCAGGGGTCTCTTCCTGTCCTACCTCTATGCTAGTGGTGGTAGCAGTTACAAGCTGACCCAGATGGTGGAATTCCCCAGCCCTGTCTTACTTTCCAAGGGCTGACACAGGGTGAAGAACCACGGTGAGAGGGATGTCCATGCAGCCACTCTTAGAAGCCTCACTGTCTGTCAAGCAGGCTCCTCTCTCTGAGTCAGGCCACCATCTCCTGGCCCATGACACTGGTTCATTATGTCTCATTAGTCTGCTCCATGCAAACGAGGGCACAGACCCATGCAGGAATCCTCAGCAGATACCCAAAGTGAAAAGTAGGCTTTTCCCATAGGAAGCCAGTACCTGATGCAGAGGAGACTCTAGGAAATGACGTGAACTCAGACAGTCAGGAAAAGTTTCCTGGTGACAGCTGAGCTCAGTGTGTCACTGGGGCTAACAGGAAGGTCACACTAGAGAGTATGACAGAGTTAACTTCTAGCACAGGTCTCGGTCCCCCAGCTCAGGATCCATCAATGCCTGAGTCATACATAGCCTGTGTGTCTATCCTCATTTCCTACCTGGACAGATCTTGAGACAGGTTAGCCAGCTATATCTGCTACACCAGACCCAGAATGACCACCCACTGCCAACCCCTGCCAGCCACCCCAAAAGCCCAGAAAACTGGGTCCAATGAAGACTCCAGGGCCTGTACTCCACACTTGGCCCTTTGGCACCATCTGGTGGTTGGTCTGTGAAATGACAGCTGGCCCATAAAGGGAGTTTGTGAATGAAGAAGAGAGAGAGAAAGAGAGAGAGAGAGAGAGAGAGAGAGAGAAACAAAAACAAAAACAAAAACAAAAACAAAAACAAAAAACAAAACAAACAAAAAAAACTGTTGGGTTGACTCTGTGGATTGCTTTGTGCTGTGAGAGAGATAAAGTGTCGGCATCCAGGCCTTGGCAGACATCGGATTGTGTGGCCATCACCACTTCTGAGCTGAACAGTGGATAAATACACGGAATCAAGCTGATAGCTCTAGGGGCAACTGACAGTTACGTCCATATCAAACGTGTACAGACCTTTTGCCCTCAAAATCCACAGCCCAGCCCAGCCCCAGCCCAGTCCCAGCCCCAGCCCAGCCCCAGCCCAGCCAAGCCCCAGCCCAGCCCCAGTCCAGCCCAGTCCCAGCCCCAGCCCAGCCCCAGCCCAGCCCCTGCCCAGCCCAGCCCAGCCCCAGTCCCAGCCCCAGCCCAGTCCCAGCACAGCACAGCACAGCACAGCACAGCACAGCACAGCAAAGCACAGCACAGCCCAGCCCAATCCCAGCCCCAGCCCAGCCAAGCCCCAGCCCAGCCCAGCCCAGCCTAGCCCCAGCCCCAGCCCAGCCCCAGCCCAGCCCAGCCCCAGTCCCAGCCCAATCCAGCCAGATCCAAGGTAGCAGGGCACATGAGCCATGCGGATGGAGGGCAGCACAGGAGTGAATGAGAGGAAAGAAGCGGACAGCTAGGTGCAGGCCCAGGTTCCTCTGTGTGACCTGGGTCAGGTGCTTCTCGTGCATGACTCGTTCACGGGGCAAGATGTGCTTCTCCTACCATTTAGGGTTTCCTTAGAGATAAGTAGGGTATTGAGGATTCTCCATTTGTCTTCTGACCTTTCAAAAGGGATAGGGGCCTCTCTATTATACAGGCAAGTAAACTGAGTCACAGATACCACAGGCTAGCTCCAATCTACTTCTCACCAAGACCTCAGTCCACAGAAAGAATAAACTTAGCCCTGAAAAGAAGGGGCATTGATAAGTAGGGACCCTCCAGCCAGACTAGAAACCTAGGGACACAGAGGAAACAAGACAGTGGGTGTGCCCAAAGACACTCATGGGTCAGGGTTATTGTTCCCATCCTGAGGCTGGCTCAGACCAGGTTCTGGGTTAAGTCCTTGGGACAGTGACAACTAAGCCACTCTAAGCAGCCCTCCTCCCAGGGAGCCTCAGGCCTGGCCCCTCACCTGTACTCTCATCCTTCATGCTGAAAGTCCCATGTCCTGGTCTGTGCAGGTGCTACAGTGAAGCTCAAAGGGAGGCTTACAGTTGAGCCTTTATTTCCCATCACTCTGGAGACTAGAAGATGAAGATCAAGGCAATGATTTGATGTCTGAACAGACACACTACCTTGTTCTCTCCTCTTGCAGTGGGCTCATGAGCTATGATGGGGAATGGCTCTCTGGGCACGTTTCAGATAACAAACATTAATTTCAGGCCTCTCTTCTCACTAACTCACCCCTGAAGGCTCCACCTCCTGACCCCATCACATTAGTGAGTAGGATCCAATGAATTAGCCATGGCTTTCTGAGGCTACCCAGCCACCACAGAGTCCAGTCAATGCAAACCTTGTTTTTCAGAGAAGAGGGGCTTCTTTGAGGCTGCCCAGCATCGCTTATCGGGACACCAGACCTGAGAGGTGGGAACGGTGGGTGCTCAGCTCTTCTTCTGTATGTGAGCACACAGCCTCAGCCTATAGACAGCCTCTGACCCTACCATCTGACTCTCTAGCTAGGACAGCCTCAGGGCTGGAGAAAACCGGCTCTCCTGATCCAGTTTCCCTAAAGAATGACCCTTCCAGGCAACCAGACATGGCCTAGCCCGCCATCTAGGGGCCATGCTGAGAATTGTCAGGACAAAGCGCTCTTCTCTGGTATCATCCCTCTCGGTGGGGCACACAAACTTGGGGTGGAGTTGGGGGAGAAAGAACTTGCAGCTTCCCCCAGAAAGCCCTTTATTCTGTTATGCAGAGTCTCTGAATCCCCTCCAAAGTGCCTGGCATTAACCCCCCAAGAGCTTAGGGTGAACTTGATAGAGTCCTCCACAAGCCCAGGAGATGCCAGAGTGGCAGATGCCAGGTCCTGGCTCAGATGCTGCCAGGCTTAGGGGTGGCCATCACCACCTCATCGGCATGACATGTACAGGTTCTAGCCTGTGTGCTACTTTCTGCAAAGGAGGATGGCTTTCGCTGAGAGACTCCATCTATTTCAGATGTAAAGAAAAACTTGCTACTGATGAAACTGCTATTTAAAACCCCATGGGGTACCAACGTGGAGAACCAAGGTTTATGGGACAATGGGGAGGCTGCAGCAGGTGTCTGCCTTTTAGGACATACCCTAAACTTGCAGCTGATGGGTGGATAGGGTGGGATGCGGGCTCTGTTGGGCTTACCAACTGGCTGTCCAGTTCTGTTCAGTGCCAGTCCTCTATGAGCTTAATAGAAGTCGTGGGTTGTGTGCAAGTTACCCTCATGTAGGGGCTCTAGGCACAGTTTCCTGTTCCTAATAGCTGCTCAGTAAACACAAGCTAAGTTTGAGCTTGGATCTTGCTCTATCCGGCCAGACAGGTGGCTCATTTTCAGCTGCTGTGTCTCTTTTAGCCATTAAAATGTGTCAGTTCCAGTAGTTTCAGTCTCCCAGGGTGCACCTCCTTGCTCCAGAATCCTATGAGTGCTTCCCACTTCCCTGGTATATTTAGAACGCCTCCCCACTGCCTCTATCTGTGCCCTGCAAGTCCTCCCCGCCACTCCATGCTCTGCGAGTGGAAAGTGCTCCCCATTGCTCTCAAACACTGAGTGTTCCTCTTCAGCCTGTGAGCGTTCTCCATCACATCTGTGCTCTGTGACTGTTCCCCGCTGCCTTGGTTCCCCTGACCTCATATGTGGGACCCTCTCATCTCCCAGAATCCAGCATGCTCCTCAAGGGTACTCTTACCCAGAAGTGTAACCAGCATTGTTTGTGGGCACTAGGCTGGGCTCCTTTCTTTCTGTTGCTATCAGGAGCTCTGAAATTCCATTCCCAATAGTTACTCTTGAGCACACACCCACCGCTCCATAAAAAGAAGATGGAGGACCCAGTGCAAGCTTCCTGCTCTTCTCAGTTCACATTTCCTGCAGGGCCATGGCTCCCTTGTTCAGCCTGGGCTTATGGCCAGGGACTGGGATCTGGGGAGGTTTCACCCTTGCTGTGAGTCCCCACACAGGAGAGGATATGCATGCTTGCACAAGGCAGGGAGGAGTCTGGGTACAGCAGGTCCACCACAGTGGCTGTCTTTGGACACCCCAGGTCACGGGCCTGCCTGTGGTGAGTGGAGAATCTCCTCACAATGCTTCTCACTCTCTCCCAAAGCACTTGTTAGCACCAAGAGAAGATACGTGTGCTCACCGCAGGCCACCGGCCTGGAGTGTAAGTTTCCTTTAAAGTCTTGATTCTATCTCAAAAATAGATCCAGTCCTGATTTCTACTCCAAAATCTTGCTGCTTTGTGCAAGCCTTAAAATAGCACCGTGAGTCCCTATTACCCACTATGCTGCTGCTCCATCCAGAAAGGTGGGGTCATCAGTGGCTTCATCTATAGTGCAGGCTGGAAGCAGGGTCCTCACTCAAGACGACGAAGACTTCTCACCATATTTTGAGAGGCAGCTTTAATTTGGTTTCCAAGAAGGATTAGGCTTCGTGTGATCAGAATGGAAATGCGGTAGCATTAACGAGTTAAAACTGTGTCCACAGCCTTAGCAGAATAGACTTCACTAAGTCTGGATGCCAACGCAGACCTGAATGGAATTGCCTAGAAACTGGAAAAGCGGAAAGTGTTAGGACATGGGTTTGGTATGTAGTTCTGGATAACCTGGAACTCTCTTTGTGGACCAGGCTGACCTTGGTCTCATAAAGATCCACCTGCCTCTGCCTCCCCAGTGCTGGGCTTGAAGGCATGTGTCATCATGCTGGCTCCTAAGCAGGATGCTGAAGATTTTCCTCCACTCATCTTCAGAGAAACCAGGGTGCAAAAAGACCCTAAAAGCTACACACACACACACACACACACACACACACTGGGTCCCAGGCATCTGACTAGCTGTCCCCTGGTCTGTTAGCCACAGTGTCCAGCAGGATAGACTATGCTTTGCTGGACACAGGCATAGCTTCCTCACCTGAAGAATTCACTGGGTACCCTGGGTTTGGGGGTTGCTGTCCTCCTAGTTGTAATAGTATTCCATTTGCCCAGCAGGGGGCAGCAAAGCAGTCACACAAGGTGGTTTGCATAGACGTCTTTTATTTATTCATTCATCCATCTCTTCATTCATCACTCATTTGCATGTGTACGAGTGCGTGTATGCAAGTGTGTATCTGTGTCTCTGTATGTATGCATACCACTGAATTTACGTGGAGATTAGAAAACAATTTCTGTAGATTCCAGGGATCAAACACAGAGGCTTAGTCCCAAGCACCTTTATCCACTGAGCAATCTCGCCAACCCAGTGCTTTATATTTTGAGATGGGTTCTCACTAAGAACCTCCACTCATTGCCTTGCACTCATTCTGCAGCTCAGACAGGTCTTGAACGTGAGATCCTCCCCCTTCAGCCTCCTGAGTAGCTGATATCTGCACTTCTAGGTCTGGTACCTGAGGAACTTTTTAAAATCACAGTAATCAGTAAAATAATGAGAGGGTAGAGAACCTGAGGGATAAGGATGCAGAGAACTATGAACCATAGCTGCTGGTGCACTATGATTTGGCTCCAGGTCCAGTGACAGCAAGTTGGTTTAACTGACCTAAACTCTCCTTTAGATAATTAACTGCAGGCTTCGAACAATATTTTTATACTTGTTTGAAGACATCGGAGGGAAAACGAAAGTATCTAAAGAATCAAAAATTGAAGTGGTGTTGAGCAGAGGAGTGAGAGCGCAGAGCTGTTTAAAAACCATACCATTGGCGCCTCCCCTGACACAGGTCCCCCGTCTGTGCAGAGCTTGGAGGAGGGTGTGTGTGTATGTGTGTGTGTGTGTGTGTGTGTGTGTGTGTGTGTGTGTGTGTGTGTGTGTGTAGGGTAGGGTGACCACTGAGGTAAAACACTCAAGGAACCACAGCAAAGAACAGGGAGAGCAAACCGACCATGAGGAAAATTTCAGAAGCGATGAAACCATGAAAATCCACAGCTGACCTCAGAGAGGCCAAGGCAGCTAGCGAGCGAGCATTGAGAGGGAAAGACTGAGATTTCGGTGACTGCCCATCAAGAGGAGATGGCTCAGGGCTGGAGTCAGGCTGAACTCACTGATTGCTATCACAAATGTCAACACTTCACCAGAAGAAAAGAGGCCAGAGAAAATAATTACATAATAAACAGGCTGAGTGACGAAGACCTTAGAATCAGCACCAAGTTTACAGAAGATATTACGCATGCTCTCAAGGACTTAGAGGAAAGAGTTCACAATGGATGAGCAGTCAAAAACAGCAGAAAAGTGTGAACCCTAAAGAATAGTAAAATAATCTAGACAAGTACACCACCATATAAATCAAAAACTCACGGCTGTACAAGACAGTTTACAGGATCTGGCCAAAAGGTAAACCTGAAGCTCGAAACATGGGGCGGGAGCGGGGCGATCTGAAGGCGGGAAATTGGAAATAACTGGAACAGCTGCTGAAACATCTGTGGCACAGGATCAACTGGCTATTCGCATACACATACACATACACGTACACATATACGCACACGTATACATACATATTAAAGTTGGAGAAAAGAGAAAATGGACACTAGAGAAGAAAAATGATTTTTGGAAAAATTACTGGCTTAAATGTTCTAAACATGCTTAAAAACTAATGTGTAAGCCCAACACTTTCCCTGAGCGCTAAGATATATACTCCAAAGGGAACGTCTGGGCCTGGGCACAATGCACACAGGAACACGACAGAGTGAGAAATCTTAAACGCAGCCAGGGAGTAAAAGGCAGGTGAACAGCGGCAAGAGCACACGCCACACAGGAGGACTGCTCATATAGACAGCTGGTGAATTCCCAGCAGAGATGACAAGAGCAGACTTCAAACGTGGAGAAACAGAGACATTTCAAGCAAAGGATAACTGACGTGGTTCATTGCCAGCCGACCTGTTGGGGGAAAACGGCCCTACACAGATGGCTCAGAAGTTGAGTCCTGGATGCTTTTCCAGAGGACCTGAGTTCATTTCCCAGCATCCACATGGCATTTCCAGAACTGCCGCCAAGTTTTGGCCTTCTGAGGCATGTGATGCATTAACATGCAGGCAAAATAGCCAAGCACAAAAAAAATTTTTTTTTGAAAAAAAATTGAAAGCTAAAAATGTTTAGACAAGGAATAAAAAAGGAATCCTTCAAATTTGAAGGGAATTTTAGATCAGAAATAAATTCAAACAATAGGAAGGAATGTAGAATACTAAAAATAGTAAACATTTAAGTAGTTATTAAAGAAGCCCTAATTTTTGTTCTTTTTATTTAACAGATAGAAGCATAAGTTATAATCTGGTAGTATGGAGGTTATAAAGCATACAATCAAAGAAAATGCAAAGAGTAGGGAGATTGTTGCAAAGTTTGATATAAAATGACAGAATAATCAGCTGTGGGTAAATAAGTATTCTTACAAAACATGCTATGAAATAATGTGCAAAGATGACCCAAAAAGTCAAAAGCAAAGACTGATTCTTTAAAGTTTAACTCAGAAGGAGACAGGGAAGGAGTAATGGCAGAAGAAAGGGTGTATGAGATAAACAGAGTGCAGATGAGAAAACTGGTAGAAGTACATGCAGATATGCCAGCCATTACATTAAACGTAAATGGATTAAACACTCCAGTTAAAAACCAGAGCTCACCAGATTGCACAAAGGAGTAAGAATTGATGCTGTGCCACCTACCAGGGCCACTCTTCAGTGTAATGACAGATTGAAAACAAAAAGTGGGACAAAGAAATCCCACACCAACATTAGAAAGACAAACTAGTGATGTTGGTATCAGATTCAATCATTTTAAATCAGGCAGTAGCTGCTAATGAAGAGCAAGCTGTGAAGACTAATTTATCAAAAAATTCAATTATGAATGTGTATTTCCCTCTATAGCTTTGATTTACATGGAAATAAACCTGATAAGTCTAAAAGGGGGAATCGACCAAATCTATAATAATGCTATATTTCTTTGTTTATTTTTCTGTTGCTGGGATAAAATGGCCCGATAAAAGCAACTTAAAGGAGAGAAGGCTAGCTTTGGCTCACAGTTCAAGGTATATCACAGTAGGGGAATCAAGACAGGAGGGGTTTGGGTCAGCTGGTCACACAGCATCGAAGTCAGGGTGCAGAGAGTGATGGATGCATGTTGCTGCCCAGCTCCAGGATCTCAGCCAGGGAAGGGTGCCAGCCACAGAGGGCAGGTCTTTGCAACTCAACCAATGTAATAAAGATTGTCCTTCACGGGGATGCCCAGAAGTCCATCTAGATTCTAGATTTCTTTTCAAGTTGACCATTAACACTGACTATTACAGCCACCTTCTTGGAAATGATGGAACAGATCAAAGATGAGCAGGAGATTGAATGCAGTATTCATCCAGCTGTCATATGGACGATTATACTGTATGACTGCACTGGATTATTGTGCATACGTGTAGAACTTTTTGTTTCTGAGCCAGGGTTTCTCTGAGGAGCTCTGGCTGTCCTGGGCTCTCTGTAAACCACCTGCCTCTGACTCCCGAGTACTGGAAATAAAAGCATGTTTCAACACCACCCCACATACAGATCATCTTAACCCTTATTTAGTAGCCTTATTTTTTTATTGAAATCTTACAAACTATGTTTTCTGTCAGTAATAATTTAAATTAAATTGCCTTATACTACCAATGAATAATCAGAAGCTTAAATAGTAAATATATCATTTATTAAAAAATATATGAATGTAGAATGTTGAATTTCAGAATTGTTGAAAATTCTAAACATGATCTATTATTTTACATAAAATATATTCAATTATTTTGTCTGCCTAACCATTTACCAAAGGTATTTTTAAATAGTCCATATTAATAGTTTGCATATTGTGCTACAGCATATACTTCTTTATCTTGAAATTATTAAAAAATTTTCACAAAACAATGAAAACCATATTTCAATACAATAAGAAATCTAGAGAGCTCCACAGATGTTTGGAAATTAAATGGCATACCTCTACATGGTGTGTGTCAGTCAAAGAAACAATTAGAACGACAATCATAAAATCTTTGATGCTAAACAGTGAGGTCAGAACAACATTCAAAATGTGAGGGAAGCCACTAAAATGGAGCTCAGGACTTTCAGCCTTGAGTTGCAAGGAGAGACACCCAACCTGTCCTCCTGGGTGGTGGTAGCCCGACCACACTGTTAAAGATGATTTCTGACTCAGGAACTTCTGGTATCAAAATGTTGCCAAAGCAGCAGGACCTCAGTGGAAATCACACGCTGGGTCAGGAGTTCCAAAGTCAGGAGTTTGGAACTTAGCCTGGGTATCCGTGTAGGAGATGGAACGGTCTTGGGAGCAGTGAGCCACAGCTCCGGTCAGTCACTGATCATGATGGCAATCAATCCACGCTGTGCAGCCAGCAAGTCTGGATATAGATAACCAATAACTTGTAGCTCATGCTCCAACTCTCTATTATAAAACAGACTGTGTCAGACAATCTTGCCCAACTGGAGGCAAATGTGTTTTAAGCATGTACAAGGTAGGGTGAGCTAAGACCTGGTGTCCAGTAGGGTGAGCTTACTAGCAGACAGACAGATGAGATGGATAGATGATAGCTAGATAGCTAGCTAGCTAGACAGACAGACAGACAGATATACATAGATAGGTTCACTATGCAATCCAGGTTGCCCTTGAATTTATTATGGAGCCCAGGTTGTCTTCAAACTCAGCCCTCTTGCACCTACCTCTTGTGTACTGGGATTAAAAGTGCATCTGCACTATTTACTATTCTTGGTGTGTGTACTTGTTTGTGCACATGTATGTGCACGTTGAGGCCAGGGGCTCTTGCCACATTTTTTTTAAGAGACAGGGTTTCTCACAGAACCTGGTGCTTACCAGTTTGGCTAGATTGGCTGAACTCCAGGGATCTCCCTGCTCCCTTCCCCAACCCTCCTGTCACAGAAGAGCTGGGATGTGAATGGGTTTGAAGTTCAGCACCTGGCTTGTGTGTGTATGTGGGTGCTTGGAATCTGAACAGGTCCTCCCTCATTCACAGTGTGGCACGCACTTTACCAAACAAGCTTTCTTTCTTCCTGGCCCTTTAAGGGGTCTTACTTCAAGGTTCTTCTTTTTTGAGGCCAAGGTCTTGCTTGAAGCCAAATCTATCTTGAAATCAGTGATGTTCTTGTCTCAGCTCCACAAGTGCTGGAGTCACAGGCACCTGCCATCACACACAGCGACTTATAATATTTTCAGATTATTATGGGATTACTTGTACATAACCCTGCCAGAAGTTCAGATGCCCTGCACAGGGCACTACACTCCAGTGAAGGAATCAGGGCTTTGAGTCTATCACTGAAGGAGGAAACATAAAAGATAAAGCTGGAAGAGCTTGTAGTTAAAAGAAAAAGAGAAATCTCATGAGTTGAAGAATTAGTCAAAGGAGGCTAGGATTTAACCAACAGAAATATAAATGTTAAAGCTGGAACAACTCAGCAATAAAATCAAAAGATGCTATTGGATTAAAATGAAAGCATAAAACAAAAGTCCCTGAATCCACATTGATACAATTAGTAGGGTGATGAGTTAGGAACTGGGGAGGTAGGGAAGGAGGGAGGGAGGAAAAGAGAGAGAGAGAAAGAGGGAGGGAGGGAGAGAGAGAGAGAGAGAGAGAGAGAGAGAGAGAGAGAGAGAGAGAGAGAGGTCTCACATAGAACAATTCCAGCGAATTGATAGATACATTGGAGGGCTATGCCCCACTTGTTGGTGTGGAGTATGCACATCCTGATGCCTTCCCAAATGCACCATGGGAAAGAGGAGAAGGATGGCTTCACAGTGAGGAACCTGGTAGACCCTTTCTGTCAGGTGTCTAGGGGCTGCATCCACAGTCCTAAGCTGTACTGACAAGATAGATTCCTGGTGCAATGAGACAGAAATGAAGCTTCATCTCCGCCTCCTTCCACTCGACAGTCCATGACCTCAATAAGATCGGCGAGTGTGGAATATTGAATTTATTGCTGTGTAGCCAAGACTATCCTGAAATGGGTGATCTTTCTGCCTAAGCCTCCCAGTGCTGAGGTAAGAGGGTATCTACTCCCACACCTGGTCACTTATGCTATTTTCAATTTATGATACGATGGGATTAACCAGTGGCATCTGTTCACTATCATATTGAATAACTCAGAAGGGCTATCAGAATGTTGTTCCGTGACACAGATATAAAACAGACTAGATTGGCAACCAGCATAGACCATATTAGCTAAAGAAAATTTCAAAGACATGGAATTCTGTGGACTATGCTCCCTCACTGGAGTGGGATGTAACAGGAAGCTCCATGGAAAGGGCACAGCAAGATCTCCAATACTTGCAAATTAACCAGCATATTGCTATATAGTGCGTGGTTATAGAAGAAACCATGCTAAAGTCATTGGGAAACACTTTGAATGAGAAGATGCTGAGAATCATGAGATGTGTACAAGGGTAAAATAAAATTGGGAACTTGGAGTCGTTAAGAGAACAAACCGTCAGCTCTGTGGATTGTCTAACATTGTGAGATCCCTGTCACTAACACCAGCCCATCCTACACCAGGGATCTGCTAGGATCTTTCTGCATGCCATCTAGTTTAATCTGCAACAGCTTAAGTTAAATGAACACGCCCATTGAAAATATAACTTGCCACATGAAAGGAAGTTAAAATGTGACAATGTAGGGCTGGTGAGATGGCTCAACGGTTAAGAACACTGCCTGCCCTTGCAGAGGTCCTGAGTTCAATTCCCAGCAACCATCTGTCATGGGATCTGATGCCCTCTTCTGGCATGTGGATGTATATGCAGGACACTCATACGTTAAATAAATAAGTTATGTGAAAGTGTATATGAGCTGCAAAATGCAATCTGTATTTTAAATTAGAACCGTCCTGCACAGAGATTACAGTGTTAACCAGTTTTAGCCAGTTGGCATATGTTCTCAATAACTACAGAAGGGGTATCTGCTTTTATACATATATAAAACAGACTAGATGGTTTCAGGGCCAGATAGCTGTGCTGGTAGTTTTCAGTGCTAATCTTGCATAAATTCTTTCAGAAAATAGAAAAAGAGGAAACAACTCTGAACTCATTCTGCAAGGGCAGCTACTTCTTGGGACAAAATATGACATTTCATTATTATATTTTAGAGGAAAGGAAAATTACAGACCCATAACTCTCATAAATATAAATAGAAAAGTCATATGTAAAATATTTCCAAATCAAATCTTAAAAAAAATGCAGTTTGACATGCCATGACTAAATGTCATTGATTTAAAAATGTGTGTGCGTGTGTGTGTCTGGAGTTAAGGAAATACAAAGTTACTGTCTGTGTTTCTGTTGCAGCATTGAGCTGAGGACTGTAGTCAGTGCATTAGAGAAAAGAAAGCATACAATCTGAAAGAAAAGAAAATCTTAATGCACTATCATTTCACGCTTGGCATGACGATGTATGTGGGAAATCCTAAAGGACCAACAAATGTTAGAATTTTTAAAAAAGAAAACCTTAAGGTGTTGTTTGAAAAAGCTGACGAGTTGTTTAAACACAGTGACTTCCAAATCAATTGTAATTCTATAAACAAGTGAAATAAGTCGGAAGGACTTTCATTTGCAGTTGAATTGTTAAAATCCCTCTTGATGATGCAGGGTCTCTGCTCTCTCTGTTGCTGTGTTATTGCAGGTCGGCTGGCCTGTGAACCTCAGGCTGATTCTCCTGCCTCCGATTTCCCTTTAGCCATAGGAGTGTTAGGGTTACAGATGCCTTGGTATGTGGCCTCCTTGAATCAGAAAATATTTTTACACACTGGACCGACTCCCTTGATTGATTTTTGGCAAAAGAATATTAGTGAGAAAGGATAGTCTTTCAACACACATTCTCAAGCTCATTTCTTATGGGATCAGTACCAGTTATTCTAGAAAGCTGTCTCTAACTTTCAAAAATGAAATTTACCGCACATCCACCCATCTGTGAGTAATACGAATCTGAAGCTACGATATGAGAAAGGTAATACACACATGTCCATTAAAACCCATGTGTCAAATGCCTACGGTGTCTGCTTAAAGGAGCCAGCAGTTAGGTACAACTCAAATGTCTGCAAGCAGTGAAAGGGATCACTGTGTGTTCATACAAGGGAATATTATACAGCAATGAGAGGAACATGTCTGCTCTTCTGAGTATGGTGTCTGAATCACATGCATACGTAAGGAGCAGAAGGAGCAAACCTCGAAGTTTATGGATTGTACGATTTCCCTATATGAAGTCTGAGATTGGCTGCAGCAAAGACTATCTCTGAGGTATTCGATGTATAAAGTACAGGTCTTGAGCCTGCAACTGCTTTGTTCCACAATTTGGTGTTGACCACATGGAGGTGTTCAGGATTTGAGAATGAGACTTTACTGTTCTAGTTATTATAGCCCAAATTCCTGATAAGCATGAATGGAGAGGAGGATGCGTGCTGCCTCACAGTTTGAGGGGATACAGTCACTATGGATGGGAAAGTTGGAAGCTGAGGGCTCAGGCCTTGTTTGTGGCGGTGGAAATGTGAAACTGCTCACTCACATCTCAGTAGATCAGGAAACAGAATGAACATCCTGCCCAGTTGCTATCTTCCTTTTCCTATTTTTATTCAATCCAGAACTCCAGCCCACTGAATTTGGGCTGGAGTTCATTAATCTTCTCTGGAAACCTGAAGGTGGGTCCCTGAATGAGCGTAAGCATTTCTTAATCCAATCAAGGTCAGGAAGTTTACCGTCCCATCATTACAAATGGCATGCTTGCCACGCAGGTTGGTGGCGGTTACGGCAGTACGTGTGGGCTCAGACTCTGCTGACATCATTACAGATCAGTGGAAAGTTCTGGAGAAAAACTTATGGAAAATCTTAGCAAGGTATCATGGTTTGAATATGTTTGGTGCAGGAGTGGCACTATTTGGAAACGTGGACTTGTTGTGTCACTGTGGGTGGGGGCTTTAATCCCCTCATCCTAGCCACCTGGAAGTTGGTCTTCCACTAGCAGCCTTCAGATGAAAATGTAGAACCCTCAGCTCTTCCTTGCACCATGCCTTGCCTGTATTCTGCCATGTTCCTTCCTTGATGATGATGGACAGAACCTCTGGACCTGTAACCTAGCCCTAATTAAGTGTTGTCCTATATAAGGCTTGCCTTGGTCATGATGTCTGTTCACAGCAGTAAAACCCTAAGACAGAGGGCATAGACGATTTCCCCAGTAATTTAATTCTTAGAAAAATTTCCCTCAGACCAAATGAGGATATTATCATGCCATTATTTATAATGGCAGAAAACGACAACACTCAAACATGTCACAACATGCTGTGCACAGCACAGCCATTTAAAATCTTCTTAGAGCTAAAAAAGTGCTTGTAAAAAACAAAACAACAACAACAACAAAGACTTGTAAAGGGGCTTTGAGAAGACGTTCATGGTGTGTTGTGAGATGAAAGGGCATGTTCAAAATCATTCACACTACACTGTCTGTCCGCAAACTTTAGAACACCTTGACAGTAAGTCCCAGAAAGCAGACAGAAGTGACTGGTGGTAAAGGCAGCTACTCTCCAGTCACAGGGTCCTAAGAGAGGCCAGGTCCCACCCAGCTATCCAACTCTGCCTCCGTAGCTTTACCCAGGGCTCAGGACAATTCTTTCGAGCTATCATCAGGCTTGACCGAGGCGGTGGATCTCCCACAGCCAGACTGAGGGGCAGAAAGAGAACTGCGAGCTGCTTTTGTCAGGTATTTTAGCACCGAGACAGAAGTTGGTCCTGGGAACTGGGACCATCGTTTGATAAAACCTACTCATGCTTTTCTTAGGCCACTGGAACTGTTCTGTGGCTGGAACTTACGGAAGAATTGGAATTTTGGAGCTTTGGGCTAGAAAATCCCCTGAATGCTGGACACAGAACTTAATGGGTTATTCTGGTGGGAGCTAGGAAGACAAAACATGTGGAGGGTGGGGGCCAGCTCAAGGGATTCCTGCAAGGCCTCTGTCAGGAACTGATAAGAGGACATTTGTGTGATATTTTGTTCACATAACCTGGCTTCGTTCTGCCCCAGACACACATCAAGGGAGCTGTGAATATGGACTGGAACCAGCACAGGAGAAAGCCTGTATGTGTGAGAATAATATAGCTGAATGGCTGGGGCTATCCTTGTCTTTTGGAGCCCAGCTGTTTTTATCATAAGCTCAAGATGCCAGACATGGAGCTCAGGGTTTGATGTTTTCCCTGTTTGATTTTGGTTTTGCTTTTGAGTGGTTTTGATTGTTATGTGTCCTCTTTCTTCAATTTTGGGATGGGAAGTTTTACTCTTTGCCATTATATGTTGCACGTATTTTAATTTCAGAGTAGTGCACAGTAAGAGACTGTGTCTCTAAATATTTGCTGGCAAATGTGCATATGCATCACATGTGTGTTTGGTGCTCACAGAGGTGAGGAGAGGAAGGTATTAGATCCTCTGGAACTAGAATTATAAGTGGTTATGAGGGTCGCTGGGAACCAAGGCCAGATTCTCTACAAAAGCAGCATGTGCTCATAACGTCTCCGCCCTCTCCCTAGCCCACAGACTCCAGATGTAGTTTTTAAAGTTCTACACCTTTGACAGTCAGCAGTTTCGTTTTCACCCTTGTGTACTGTCTGTGGGTTTGTGAATGTGGTGACGGGCACATAAGTTACCAGTGCTAGAGTTTGCTTACCAAGTTCTCATCTTCACTACATTTTTTGTACAAACATACACAGATATGATATGGGACATTCCTTATCCATTTGGTCCAGATTTTTTTTTATCAATGTGCACACCTGGAGTGGCCATCTTCATGGCAAATTTCTGGATTCGTGTACCCAGGGAGCACACCTCTTGAAGCCCATTTCATGGGTGAACTTGTGGATTTTGATGGTGTATCTTTGGGTCACCACCTCATTGATGGCAGAATGGCCCTTCTTCTTTTTGCCACCATTCTTTGTGGGAGCCATTCTGTGAGGTTCTGTGGGGAGCGGGTGTGGCAGCAGTCCCAAGATGGCGACCAGGACTGCAGCTAAGTCTCCTGACTAGGACCTGACTTCCTCACACACCTGAAACTAGCCACGTCCATTGTGAGAGCTGCGCAGGTGCACCATGACGCAAGATCAGGCCATGTGACGTGGACCTATGAACTGAGATTACGCAGTCTGGAAGGAGGAGGCGGAGTTGAGGGAGGATATAAGGGAGTGTGCTCAGGGGAGGGGAGAGAGAAAAGAAAAGAAAGATTCCTGCTTGCATGCTGTAAGGTTCCTGAATAAACCACTTTGAGAAGAACGCTGTGTCGTCGCTCTTTTCTGCGGGACAGAAACAGAAGTGGCAAGGTTCAAGATGGCAAAAAGGATGAGACTCTGGACTTTTTTTTTTTTTTTTTTTTGGAGCTGGGGATCGAACCCAGGGCCTTGCGCTCGCTAGGCAAGCGCTCTACCACTGAGCTAAATCCCCAACCCGAGACTCTGGACTTTTAAAGTGTTGGAATTGTTAAAGACTACAGAGACTTTTAAAATTGGACTGGGCGGGAGTGCTAGAGAGATAGCTCAGCGCTTAAGGGCACTGATTGCTCTTCAAGAAGACCTGAGTTCAAATCCCAGTACCCACGTGGCAGCTCAGAACTGTCTATAACTCCCAAGATCTCACGTAGACACCCATGCAGACATAATACCATAAAATAAAGGTCAATAAATTTTGTAAAGATCTTTTAAAGTTGGACTGGACGCATTTTAAAGTATTCCAATGTCATGAGATTTTCAGGCAAGAGGTAGAAGGTTATGGCATGAACACACGTTTGGGGATCAGGTCAACAAGGAGTGGAGCTACAATATGTTGATTATCAGCCTGTCAGAATTTAGACTCGCCTGGGAGACGGGTGTCAGGCATGCTTGTGGGTATTCTCTTGCTATATTAGTTGGTGTGGGAAATCCATCTTAATCGTTGCCAAGGCCATTCCTAGACAAAAGATCCTGACGGTGTAAGACATAGCAATCAGGCTGAGCACTAGTATGTGTACATCCCTCTCCTCCTCTGTGGATTCTGTGTGACCCACTTCTTCAAGCTCCCACCCTTCTGCCTTCTAGCCACCTCGGATTGTAGCTTAAACCTCAAGCTAAACAAGCCCTTTCTCCCTGAAGTCACTCCTTTTCAGAATATTTCTTTATGGCAACAGAAAAGAAGCCACGACCCCATGGCAACGGGGCAAGCTTGTGTAAACCCAAACCAGAGCCTATGTTTCCCAGCTCTGAGGCTCAGTGGCTTCTGCTCTCCAAGCAGATCTCACCAGGGAGGCTGGACTTGGACCCCACTACTGCCACTTCCTCCCATATTATGTCTTCTTTCTCGACTCAGTGTCTTTGCAGTGGCTGTGTCCCCTGCAGAGACTCTGCCATTCTTCTCTTGGCAAGGCTGACTTGTCCACCGAACATATCCCCCACCCACAAAGTGCTGCTTCCTCAGAGAGGTTGTTCCTGTCTAATGATACCTGCCAGTGCCTTGGGTCTCCCACTCCATCTCCCACCTGAACCCTGTTGCCCTCTCCTTGTTGTACACCATTGAAACCCATTCAATGACAGTTGGCCCTCCAGAGGGAAGGGGCTGTCTTCTGCCATGGCTCAGTGGGGTGGATCCTTAGAGGACACTTGGGGTGTTGAGTTGGGCATGGTGGTTTCTGCTTCTAGGGAGCTAGCAGGAAATAGGCAAGCTGCCTGTCAGTAGCTTACAGAAGAGCACGAGGACCTGACCCTAGCCCTTTGATCTTAGCCTTTGCCGGCAGCTGTGAGAGCAATCCCTTGGTCTTAAGCCAGTCCCTCTTTCCTTCCAAGAGAGAGATCCCTCAGCTGTTGGGCAAGTGGGCAAGACCAGAATGGAACCATATCTGTCCAAGAACATGGCCCAAGGGATCCAGGCCACTTCAGCAACTCTTCCAAATGTGGATTCATTTGGATGATTTATGTCTTGCCATTAACGAAGGGAGACATTTTTTTTAATGAAAGGCAGAGAAAACAAGGCTGAGCCAGTAGGGTTAGACATGGGGAAACAGAATGAGAAGGAAGCAACTGCCAATGTTGTTGGGAATGAGGATAGAATTTGGCTCTGAGCTTCCTGGCAGCCCAAGTGAAAAAGGGAAGCCTGATCAGTTACAGAGTTCCTCTCATTAGCAGGGAGACGCCTGCTGGTTCCTCGGGGGAGATGTAATTTGTTCCAGTTTTAGTTTTTCCAGGCAATAAATCCTGAGTCACATTTCTCCCTTGAGGTTGTAAGAGATATCATCAGTTGATGGACTAAATAATATGCTTGTTTGATAGTAAGTATCGAAAAGACTCTCCAGGGACCTGGGGCACCCACCATGCTGCTCACTGGGTGTGGATTTTGATTGGGTATCTTTATTTTTAAAATGTATTGGTACTTGTTTATTTTCAAGACAGGGTCTCTCTCTGTAGCACGGGCTGTCCTGGATGGGTATCTTTACTATTAGTGGCTCTCACACAGACTTTTCCTTCTGGAGAGCTAAGACTATTCATAAGTCACATCTCGATGGCTTCATGGGGACAGTTTTGCAAAGAGAGGCAAGAGAGGAACCTGGCTTCCTCTCTCAAGACAGTGGTAAACTCTGTGTGTGCAGTATTTGTGGAAGGAGGCAAAGGAAATCCTTACTTGCTCGTGGGAAAGAGCAGACAACTCCAAGGGGCTGAGAAGACACTGTCTGAGGGAGGGAGGCAGCCCAGTGTGAGTCTTCCCTGCTTCCACTAGTTGTGTGATTTCAGGTCAGTTGAACCTCTCTGAGCATGTTGTCTCTTGGTAAAAAAAAAAACAACAAACAAACAAAAAAAAAAACTTGCTTTGGAAGACCAGGAGGGCAAAGGGTCAGTGGCAAGGCACCGGATGTGTGATTTCAGCTCCAGTCCTGAGGGAATTCCAGAGAGCACCCTCCCACCAACATTTCTGGGATTCGGGTCCAACTTAGCCAGAGGGAAGCTTGAGACACCCACTGACCTTGGCTTGACCACATGTCTATAGGGGTCCCACAAGTCTTGTCAGCTGGTTCAGACCAGAGAAAACCAGTCCACAGGGACTGCTAGTCCTTCTGGCCATGGCCACACCCTTTCTTTTCCTGTGCCTCTTTCTGGTCTATCTCAGGTTCTTGGCCCCACCCATTCTCTGCAGCAGGCACCATGTGTCAAACTCCTGGGCACTCTTGACACCTCCAGGTCTTCACTGTTTGCCTTCCTGGCATGCTGTCCTGTGAATTCCTGGCCCACCTTTGATGTCGTTTCATGTATGGTGTCTTCCCCTCAGAAGAGACAAGTAGCTAATTCCCCAGCCTCTCTTCGAAGGCCTGACCTCTCCCATGTGTTACTTAGAACTTGAGGAAGTCTTACAGACTTCTGACTGGGCTGGGATACACCGGGATGCACAGATCCAGGTCTTCATCTATATTACCCACAGTACCCGGTGCTTCAGAAAGCTACAGTTGTGGACACACAACCCCTAGCCGTTTCCATAGCATTACAGCTGCTTCTGGGCTCTTTACGCACACCCTCAGGGCTCACCCTAGAGCTGGCAGCTGGACCTTACAGCTTTGCAAGATGAGGAAACAGGGTCAAAGCTACAGACACTCAAGGTCATACTGCAAGTGACAGACAAAGGATCCCAAGAAGCGCTTGTGTTATCAAGGTCAAGAGAAATACGGTCAAGAAGTTGCCTCCCCTCCCAGCCCCCATCGGGTCTCCAGGAGCTACAGCATCCTCAGGAGTACTTGACCTTGGAAAGCCCTCTGGGATCACCCTGGTAGAAGCTCGTTTCCCTTGGTAATCGGCTCCCCTAAGGTGACACCTTCTTGGGACTTTCTGGACCTTCCTGGACTACTTGGCACTGGGCAGGCCTTCCAAGATCTCTTACTAAGGTAGAATCCTTTTTGGCAACTTCTAGCCTAAGGTGAGGCCCTCCTACCGCTAGGAAACCCACCCTGCAGCAGCCTTCCCCTTGAGATCATTACAAAGAAGGGGTTGCTTGGGGTATGGTCGTTTTGGTTCCTATCTGACCACTCACACTTTCTTTAAACACCCTGGCATCACCACATCCCTTCAATATCTTTTTTGTTAAGTGCCATTTCACAGATGGATACAAGGAGGCACTAGCCAAGGAAAGTTAGAGAGCAGTCGGTCCCAGTTTTGTATTCTGATTTGGTACTGTACTTTGATCTGAGCAGCAAGTGACACTCACCCTTTAAGCCCCCTCCTGTAAATAGTTAATTTTTCTCATTTTTCTCACAGACCCCAGAGCCCTTCCCCTTGTTGGTCCATGGGATACATGTTACCCAACTTCAGTTGATACTCAAATTGTCGAGCATCCAAAGGGTTAAAGGGGCCCGGAAAGGGACCCAGTAAGGGTTAAAATTATAAACGCATTTATCGCCCTCTGACTATTTTTTGGGTTGTAGACCGACAGCGTCGAAGCCGGGCAGAGCTAGGGGGCACCCTCGGATGGGCTTGCGCAAATGCCACAACTTTCCAGCACGACCCCCCGAAAGTATCCCGGGCGCAAAGTTGGCGCAGCCCGCTCCTCCTCCGCAGCGTCGCCCTCCCCGTGGGGCGCGCGGCGGGGACGCGCGAGCTCCCGCGCGGGGCCGGCTCGGGGGACGCGGGGCTCAGCGAGGCCCGGCTCCGGCCCCCTGAATTGGGGGGTCCGCGTCTGCCCCAAACGCCGCTTTCTTCCGTTTTCCATGTCATTTCCTGTACTAATAAGATGGTGGTCAAAGCAGGGGAGGAGAGCAGCAGCGAGTCGCCGCCGCGCTGCCGCTGGCGCTGAAACTTTGCCCGGCCGGGGACCCCGCGCGCGGCCGCCCCGTCCCGCCGCGTCCCGCCGCCCCGGCCCCGGCCCGGCCCGCCGCCCCGCGTGGGAACCCGCGAAGGTGAGTGGGCCCGGTGGCCACCGTGGCCATGAACGTGAACATGGCTTCGGAAGACGCTGGGCGGCTCGCCAACCGGCGCGGGGGCCGCGGCGACGAGTGCACGGGGACACTGGGGAATAGGGCGCAGGCGGGCGACTGGGCACCGGCCGGAGCACCGAGAGCGGGGTGGGTCCCAAGGTGGCCCAGGCCCGCAGGTCGTCGCCGCCGCCCGACGCGGGCCTCGGGCGGCCCAGCCTCCGCCTCCTTCCTCCGCGCACTCGCCCGCCTTGTTCCACTGTAGCCTTTTCCTCGGCTCCGCCGCGCGCTGACGGACGCGGCCGCCGGCCAATGGGAGCGGCTTCCCGGGCCCGGCGTTCGCAAAGAGAACGCGTAGACAGGGGGCAGGGCGGGGCGAGGGCGGGATGCAGCTGCTGGCCTAGTTGCAGGGACCTGGTCGCCGGTGCTCCGGGGCCAGGCTGGGGGGCTTGGGGACTGCATGTCTCTCTGCGACCTGCCGCGGGCCTGGGGCGGCGGAGGGAGGGCGTGCCTTTCATCTATTTTAAGACTTGGTTGCGGCGTGGACTCTTCGGGAATTCGCCCCCGAGTGTCGTCTCCACCCCCCACCTCCTCATTCCTGGTCCCTAAGGTACTATGTGATGCAGAAACTGCAGAAACTTGGTGGCCAATGACCTTCCTCCGTCAAGGCCAGCGTGCCCTAGGCAAGTCGCTGCAGGGACTACCGAGCAACCTTGGGCTAATACAGCAAAAAGTTGCGGGTGTCTTGAGCCGGTCAGAGTAGGAGCTCAGACCCTTAGAATGAGTTGGTGACCTAGAGGAAGAAAGTCTATCTTTTGTTTTTTGACCGTGGGTTCGTGTGGAGGACAGCCGTGGTCTGTGATTTAAAGTGATCTAGAAGAAGCACGCCCAGCCCTTTGTGCGTGGGGACTGCGAGCGGTGAAGGGAGCCTGCTCTTCATCTTGGGAATCCTCTAAACTTTGGGAGTTTTTTCTATCTGAAGCAGAATAATTTTCCATGAAGTATGATGCCCGTGGCACCCCAGCTTGCCTTGCCCTCTTGTCCCCTGCAGAGGAAGGCAGGGACTTTCCTAGGGTCTTGGTTGGTGGAGTACGGTGTATGGGTCAGAAGTCCCATATTCCTCTCATCTCTGGGGAGCCAGGCATGGATCTTCTGGGAACTTTCTGGGCACACGGCCCAGGCCCCTTGGTTTTTTTAGTTTCATGGAAAGGGCATCTTCAGGATCCTTCCCACGGGGCTTTGGATTTTGCAGGACTGTAGTTGATCTCTCCGAGGGGGCTCTTCCCTGCAGCGGGCTCAGTGCAGCCTGTCTGGGAGTCAGCTGGGAGAGCATTGAGATAGTACCTGGCTCGGGGTCAGGCTCCTGGTTTCAGAAGCTAGAGCTTTGATCCCAGGCGATGCTCTGTGAACCATCTTGGGTATCACAATTATTTGTCAGATCCCAGCCTGCTCCACCCAGCCCCTAACTGACAGTGCCCCCAGAGCAGGTGCTCTCAGCGTGTGTTACCTCAAGAATGAGGAGCACTTGTCCCAGGAGTCCTTAATCTGTCATCACAGACATCACCTCCAGCCTGAGTTACTGGAGTTTTCTGGTCCACATGTTTCTTAGGTTGGTTCTCCGAGGTGTCTGATGAGTCTTCCCTCTCACTTACTCTTCACGAAGACTCAACATGGAGTTATGAGAAAGCCTGAAAGGGGCAAAGACCATTGGAGGAGGAGTTGGGGGGTTGGAGTTATGCTGCCTTTGTGGTCTCTCACTTGGGGATCCTAACGTACTCCTGGCCTTCCTCCTTAAGTTTCCTCCAGCATTGATCTCTATGGTGTCTCTGCCTCCCTCATCCCAGTCAGTCCACCCATCTCCAAGCCCAGGAGACTCTCTTTAGTGAATCTTACCCATCCAGATTCCTAACTGCTCCCCACTGGCACATTGGTGAACAGTATGCGTTCCCAGGACAACTGCTGAGTCTGACATAAGGCACCTGCTCTTGCCCTGTTCCCTGTGGTATAACTGGGGTCACCTCAGGCTCCCAGTTCCGGCTCCCGCCCCATCCTCCTGTCTGCCTAGTGAAGTTCTGATAAAGTATCAGATTGTTGCTAACTGTAACATCTGCCTATAACATGTCTCTCCCTTCCCCTCTCCCTTCCTCTCAGCCTCATCTCCCGCCCTCCCCACCTCTCTGTGCCCAGCCCAGTCTGCCCCAGTCTCTCTTGGCGTCATGACCTAGGATTTATGAATGAGTGAAAGACAGTGAGGGGCAGGGTGGTGTGGAAATGTCTGCTGTTTTTAGATTTATTTATGTGAGAACACAATCACTTACACCACAAGAGGGCATCGGATCTCATTACAGATGGTTGTGAGCCACCATAAGGTTGCTAGGAATTGAACTAGGACCTCTGGAAGAACAGTCAGTGCTCTTAACTGCTGAGCCATCTCTCCAGCCCCCGTGTCTGGTGGTCTTTATTGCTCTCCTAAAAGTATTTCCAGCAAATCGAGGTACACCACAGGGTTGACTTCAGGTCCTCTCATTCTAGGTCAAGGCCCTGTGACTAGCTAGTGAGTTGGGACCCACAGAGATGTGTACTTGTGGCTCTGAGCATTTAGCTGTCAATGCAAGACTCTAAGGGTCTCGTGCTTGGTGGTGTGGCATCTAATAGCAGGATTGGAACTGCCTCCGTGTCACTCCATGAGCAGTGTACCTTGATGGTCCATAGTACCAGGCAGTACACTTGAGAGATAGACCTTTGTTATTTTAAACTACTGAGACATCAGGCTGGTTTATTGTTACAGGATAGCTTATGCCACCTCCTCCAAGAAGCTTCTCTGGACTAGGCTAAACCTTGGGTTACAGGTGTTTCTGGTCTCATCCTTCTCTCCTTGGATTTGTGTTTTACTTGGTGATATCTTACGTCCTCATGACCATGGGTCCTGTTTCAGGTAAGTGGCTTGTGTCTGAGAGCTGCTCAGGAATGCACTCTCTGAGTACTTGGTCCCGACTGGGAATCACCAAGGGCAGAGTCCAAGGACAGGCAGTGTGCCCCAAGCTTCCCTGAGCTGCAGTCCCAGCAGGAAGGTTTCAGGCGCAGCATTAAATAACTCGTAGAGGGCAAATGTGAACAAACTCTTGGTCCTTGCAGGTGTCTGGACCCAGCAGTGCTGAGCTCCAGAAAACTATGATAGGTAATTCCAGGAGGGGGGGGGTGGGATGAGACTAGAGATCTTGCGGTCTCTGTTGACTTAAGGGGTGATTCAGTGAAAGGGCAGGGCTGAGGGGGAGAGGATGGCGGTGACACCAGCTAGTGTTCCCTGAGGGTTTACACCCCTCAGGCCCTAAGTAGTCCCATCCTGTATGGGTCATTTTCTCAGGACAGTGAAACACCCAAGGCCATTTATTGCCTGAGGCAAGGGCATTCATTTAGCTAACAGTTTTGGCATCTGAAGGTCCAAACAGCATGGTCCGAGCTCCAGGAAGATGTCTTGGAGTGTCTCAGTGTGCTGGATAGCACCATGACAGGCAAGATCACATGGTAAGACAGGAAGTCTGGAAGGAGCCTCTTCAGAGACCTCATCAGGGATACACACACACACACACACACACACACACACACACACACACCAGTGACCTAGGGACCTCCTAGTAGGCCCCATTCTTTAAATGCTACCACCCCTGTACTGCCCCAGGGCCTTCAAACATGTGAACCACTATCATTAGGGCACACTCAAATACTAGCCACTCAATACCACATCCCACAAGTGTTTCACAGATGGGGAAACTGAGGCTTTGAGAGGCAGGTTGAGAGGTATAGAGCTTATGGCACGATCAGAATCAGATGTCACCTGCAAGTGGTCTTTTGGAGCAAAGACAGAAGACCCTGGGAGCCCCCTGGATAGGATTGGCAGGGTATAGAAGGAGAGAGAGAGAGGAGAGGCAGCAATGTGGGGAAGCAATTTGTGACCAGCCTTGGAGAGGCAAGAGTGAGTCAGTGGCTGGTGAGTATGTGTCTGTGAGAGGGTGGAAAGGGCGTGTGTGTGTGTGTGTGTGTGTGTGTGTGTGTGTGTGTGTGTTTACATATATATGTATATAAAATAGAGCAAGCTCTGTGAAAGTGTAGTGTGTTTGAGCAGAGATGTGTCTGGCCCAGCAGTACCTGGGAGCGGGGCTTGAGGACTTGTTCTGAAGCTGGCTGGTAATCTCCACCTCTGACTGGAGCCTGCAAGTCCTAGGAGGCCCTAGAGCCCCATGTTCTCAGAGTGGGGCCAGGGAGGGGCATTTCGGCAGCTGGCCCAGGGGCCATGGCAGAAAAACAAGCCGTGCAGAAAGAAAAAAAAGCCAGAAGAAAGAAAAATGTGTGTTGTTATTTTTAAAAAGCCTATTTCCTATTGCAGATTTGGGTCTGCTGATACTGAGGGCTGATGTTCACATACACTAGAGACATTCCCCATCCCAGCACCCAAAAAATTGCAGGAGGAGAAACCTGGGCCTGGGTGTCATCCTGTGCTTTGTTCCTCCAAGAAGCTTATGTATGGGGCGTGGGGCCACCCAGTCCTTGCCTTACACAGCTCACAGGCCCACACATAGCTAGGCACCAGGAAAGGTGGTTATAGGTTCCAGTGGAGAGGAAGGGGATACCTGGTCACGGCAGTCTCCTCAGGGGAGGAAGCCTTCAGGATGGACTTTGGAGGATGGGCTGGATGTAGAAGAGAGAGAGAGAGGCATCAGAGCTAGTCAGGGCTGGTGGGCAGCCTTGGAAAGATGGCCTGTGGTTGGTGAGTGTGTGGGTGCAAGAGGGAGGGACAAATATCGGAGAACAACATCCTGGTCCTGCCCTCCGACAGGAGCTCCATCTCCCTGGAGTATTGCTCCCCAGTTAGCTTTGTACTGGCTCCATCTTCAGCACCAGGACTGCCAAACTACTGCCTTCTGGGGCGTTTTCCTGTTTAGCATTGCAGCCCACACAACTCCCTGCCTCAGCTTCCTGCTTTCTCTCTTTATAACGAATCTTACGCCGTACTCACCTGTTTTATTTATTTCTCCCCCTCTGTTCTCAGAGAGCTGGAGATTATCTGGTGCTTGGTTCACCCCTGGGAACAGTTTAGGGTTTCACGATTGTGGTCTGGAAGCTGTGTGAAATTGTGAAGGAATGGGGGGCTCACTCCTCAGAAGGTGCTTTTCCCCCTCACAGTCCCTTCATCCGTGTTTCCCCAGTCTGTGGTTTGAGACACCGAGGCTCAGAAAGGGAGAGGGCTTCACTGCCAGTAAGCTGTGCACCTCTGGGATTTGAAGCTGGTTCACCTGGCTCCTGCCTAACCCTGACCCCAGTTCTCAACGAGGTTGGGATAGTTGTGCTGGCCAAGGAGTTTGCACACTGGTGGGCTGTAGGGAGCCTCCGAGGGATCTTACATGACACGGTGAGCAGATCCTTGTTCTAGAGTGCACAGGCTGCATAGAAGCTGCAGAGCTGATGGAAGAGGAGGAACCTACGAAAGGAGATGATTACACGTCAGAGTGGACAGGTGAAGGTTCAGCTCAGGTGGGCAGAGAATCCTAGTGTTTATCTTTTAGATCTGGGACCCTGACGGGAGAGAGAAGCTGGGAAGATACCAGGTTGGTGGGGTTGACCTTGTGCCCTGCAGAGGACCTGCACCTTAGGTCAGGTCCCTGGTCCTGCTGCTTGTCAGCAGGGATGTCCTAACGGGAGAAGGCCGCTCCCCTGACTGGCCATTCCCTGTCTGTGGAGTGAGAATAATAACCCAGTGGGGCTGTACAGACCGCTCACTGCAAGCACTGGGCAACCAGTGACTGGTGTCAGGTCAACTTGGAGCCATCTTTCAGGATGTAGAGTCACTGTGCACCAGGGGAGCATGTCCTAGGCACGGACATAATCTTTATTCCTGACCGAGGTACCTGAAAAGAGATGGACAGAGGTCTCCGTGCTCGCCTTTGATCTGGCAAATTCCCCTCTATGTTGTCAGTACCAAATTGAAGACAAATTGAAGCTCCCCAAGAGGGCTGCTGGAAGGAAGATGGTTTGAGTACCATGGTCCTTGACAACAGCTGCTTTTCACATTTATGGATGGAGGAAGCTGGGCTCAGAGAGGTCGCTTGGCCAGCTGAAGGGCACACAGCTTCAACTCCCCCCCAGTCACCCTGTGAAAGCTACATCACAAAGGAAGCCTTATGGGCTACTTTATGTCTTATCTAATAATCCCCTCAGGTTTCTTTGGCTGCTTAAAGCGGATTTGATTGGTAGGGTCTTGGCACAGCTGTTTTCAGGACCTTTTCCATGGAGTACATTTGGCTACACCAAGAGTCTCAGATGCAGTGGCGATGGGGGAGGGGAGCAGACACAGGCAGTTGGTACCCTGCCTCCTGGCATCAGCCTCAGAGTGGAGTAGCTGTGCAGGGCTGGGTTCTATCTTTCCAGTGAGACACACCTGAACCTCCGGAGCTTTCTGCAACCTGTGGAATTTTCTCTCCCCTCCTACACAGAAGGAAACCCAGCCTTCTCCTCACGGCTCTGCCTACTCCCAGAGCCTTTATACAAGGTCCCAAGGCAGGCAGGCCACATCATAGGACACCCCATTGTGCCATTGAGGAAACTGAGTGTCTTAGTCAGGGTTTCTATTCCTGCACAAAACATCATGACCAAGAAGCAAGTTGGGGAGGAAAGGGTTTTATTCAGCTTAAACTTCCACATTGCTGTTCATCACCAAAGGAAGTCAGGACTGGAACTCAAGCAGGTCAGGAAGCAGAAGCTGATGCAGAGGCCATGGAGGGATGTTTCTTACTGGCTTGCCTCCCTTGGCTTGCTCAGCTTGCTTTCTTATAGAACCCAAGACTACCAGCTCAGGGGTAGCACCAGCCACCATGGGCCCTCCCACCCTTGATCACTAATTGAGAAAATGCCTTATAGCTGGGTCTCGTGGAGGCATTTCTTCAAGGGAGGCTCCTTTCTCTGTGATAACTCCAGCTTGTGTCAAGTTGACATACAAAACCAGCCAGTACACTGAGGCTCAGAGATCAGAAGTGACCTTATAGGAATCACTTGCTTTAGAGAGGCCAAACTCCACATCCAACCTTTCCCTGTGCCCAAGGACCTCACTCCTGGGTATATTTTATAGTAACTGGTGTCCATACTCAGGGACGGTTGTTAGTGAACACAGGAGAGCAGGCTATACAGGTGGGGTATGGTGTGACTTAACCTTGAGCTGACCTGGTGTGGACATGTCTGAGAAGGTGTGGGACCTGGCTCAGACTACAGTCCCAGCAGAGTCAGGGTGACTTGTATCTGTCCCTGTGTATCTGTGTAAAGCCCCTGTGCAGGCCCATGAAGCAAGTCAAACTAGCCAGGAAGGTTGGTGTTTGCCGAAGATTCTGTGTCCCAGCCCGGAGGTGTGGTGAAGAGAGAGAAGCCCCTTGCCTCAGGAAGGGGGAGAGGAGGTGTACCAAAGAGACTTGTGACTTAGTGGATATTGGAACATGCTTATCCCTCTCAAGAAATATCGAGATTCCTGTGGGCTTCTCCAAAGCCCCAGTACCAGCCATGCCTGCAGAGGGCACATGAGTGTGCACGGTCCTGCTAGCCACAGCTGCCCCACTGTGCTGATGTTATTGGATCCGGTTTGTAAAGGTGAAACAAGGGTCCAAAGGGTCCAAAGAAGTACACAGATAGGAAAGGCTGAGCCAAGATCACCCACTCTGTGTCACTGCTGGTGGTGGCCAGGCTGAGGGATCTTTGCACTGGGTGACGGTGGCTTTCCTGTTTCACCCCTGAGCTGCAAGGTAGTGCAGCAGAAACATAGAGCACGAAGAACTTTGTAGCCCAGGCCAGTCTGGGGAATGGATGGCTCTTGGCACAAGTGCAGCTGTATTGTGGGGTGGTTGGGCCTATCTACCCAACATTTTGTCACCACATAGTTGAACAATATTCCCTCGGGGTCTGGGAATGCAAGCACACTGCTGCATGGCTCTCCTTGGAATGCTAGGCTGACAGCAGCCTGGCCAGTGCCTCGCAGGGAATGCTGGGTGGACCTCTGCCCTAGGTGAGCAGCTTTGAGTTATTCTTCTGCTACAGATCCGTCAAGGGAGTGTCACGAGGTCCCCATGCCATTCTCACTGTGGTTTGCAAACACAACCAAGGGCCACTGTTTGGAAGCTGAAACCGAAGGTGCTTTTATTTAACTACAGGCAACTTGAGTGTTTCCAGCTCCCATCCTGACTGTAAGTGAAGGCAGGGAGTGTGAGGATTGGCCTAGGCAATGGAGAAGAGTGCATGCAGGTTCACTTTCCAGAGGTAGGGGAGCAGTGGGACACCCCTCATAAAAGCAGAAGTGTGTTTGTAAAGGGAAGGGAATTTGGGCATTGAGAACAGAAACGTGGAGGTAAGCATCAGGAAGACCTGCCATCCGTTGAGTTATAAGTGGTTTTGGCATTTGGGAGAGGGGGAAGATGGCCCTAGAGACTGGACGGACTCGCGTGGAGCTACTGAGGAATTCTTAATTGTTCCTTAGTAGGGGTGAGATGCAGCTAGCTTTTAGGTTGAGAATTTCTGTCTCTGTAGCAGGAGGCTTGGAACAGTCATGGTTATTTAGAGGAGGGATAAGACCACTCTGGGATACAATCCTTCTTTTGTTAGGGAGGCTGTCCTGGGCTCAGTGGAATGAGTTGCCAGGGAGTAGCTGTCTGCTCATTCTATGAGGCAGCCCTGGTTGATGAGCCAGCAGGCCCCTAAGGTGAGGCCACAGCCTTCCTAAGCTGTCCTGGTCGTGAACTTGTGTTTGCTGGCTGGGGGTGAAGCTTCATTCCCCCACCTCTAACACTAGAGCTCCAGGGTTGTGACCTGGAGAGCAGCCAGTGGAGTGTCCAGGTTCTTTGACCTGGTGGGTCCTGTGCCAGGAGGAGGGAAGCTGGGGCTTCTTGTCGAGGCTGGTGTTACCTGAGTTTCACCTGCCATCTGGAGAGCTGGGGTCAGAAGGGACAGTGGCCTGCAGTTGTTTGCCAGGTTGATTCTCTAATGGTCAGGTCTGAGGTCAGCATTTCTGCCTCACCTGGAAGCTGGGCCCAGCCTGCACCACTCCAAGGGAGCACAGCATAGTGTGAAGAGGGAGCACGGCATAGTGTGAAGAGGTTACTCCCTCAGCTCTCTCCCAGGCTCTTTTTTTGAGCTTAAGGGACCCACCTTGTACTTGGTTTCTGGGAAGAACCCAAGGTGTGCCTGGGCCTGCATGTGGCCACAAGCCCAAGGAGGGGGGCTTCCCAGGAGGGAGCTGAGGGAGCACCCCTCCCACTAGCTCCAGCCTCTCCCTTCTCCTTGGGGCCCTGTTAAGGGTGCCCTGGCTCACTCTCTCGGTTAGGTTCCCAGACCAGCTGGGTCCTGCTGCAGCCGCAGGCTGGGTAGCTGCTGTTCAGGGGAGTCTGTACTGCAGAATGAGGTGGGGCAGGGCAGGCCTTCTTCACCTGACCCAACTTGGGCTTCAGGCCAACCAGCCTGGAGTCACTGAGGTGCTTTTGGCTTTGACGTGTCTCTGGTCACACTGGAAGAGTGGCACTCTGTCGGGGGAGCGGATCCTAGGCCAGTGGTCTCAGGTTTCCCTCTGCTGCCTTCCCTCCCTGAAGCTGGCAGCTTCCCTGGCTAATGTCATGCAGGACCACCTTGCTTCCTCATGTCCCTCTTTCTCAAAGAACACCCAAAGCCTGTTTGGCAGGGTCTCCCAATGTAATCTTCTAAGGTTGCACCCGGGAGTCAGGGCTCAGTCAGGTGCTCGGTTTGTCTCAGGCACCATTTAGTATACCCCCAATAACAGCTCCCTGCTCCTCACATCTCTGCCTATGCTTTGATTGTTTGTTTTGAGACAGGGTCCAACTATGTAGTCCTGGCTGGTCTGAAACTCTCTGTGTCGATCAGGGTGACCTCAAGTTCACAGATCTGCCTACCTCTGTCTCCTAAGTGCTAGAACAAAAGGCACGTGCCACCACACCCAGCAAGCCTAACTGTCTTGGAGGCCAGACACTGCCCATTTATTTTCTTGGTGCCTTGGGTCTCCCTAGAGTGTGGCTGTGACTGCTGGTGTGAGTGGAGACACTGTTTTTCACAAGGACGTGAACTGATATTAACTTATTCATAGCCAGCTTGGGAGATGCGCCATTGGCCCAATTGGCGGACGAACTAGCTGGGTCTCCCAGGTCTATTCCTCCTGGCTCTTCTGTCCACACTGGAGTTGGCTTGAAGTAGTGATGTCATCAGCATTGACATCACTGACACATGGTCCTGACCTGGGGTTTAGCTGGGACTGTGCCAGGTTCAGGCTGTTTGGGGTTAGGGTTCACTGGACAGTTAGGGCTCTTGCCTGGGTACAGTGTCATAGTCAGGTACTTGGCCCCATGAGCACTTGGTATGTTTGCCTGCTTCTCCTATTTCCTTTCGGAACGTCACCTCTGAATCATTCCTCTCAGATGAGCCCTCTATCCTGAAGCACCCCGGAAGCTGGACAGGAGCTGGGCAGCTTCTGGGAGGGAGGCTGAGGTCACTGCGAAAACTGGGTGGTGTGAGGAAGGGAAGGCCATTCACAGTACCCAGGCTGTTCACCTCTGATTGCCTAAGCCACTTCTTAAGTCAAAATGGGGCCCACATTGCCTAGCTCCCCTCCCCCTATCTAGCTGTGTACAGTGCTTCTCTAAAATGACTCTACATGCTGCTTGATAGGCCTTAGGTTCCTGCTTCCCAACGAGACTCGGCAGGGACACCCAGCCCACCTGTCCATGGGGTATTAGAATTTTCCCTGATGCTCCTACCCCTATTGTAGGTGATTGTGTTTCTGGGGGGTGAGGTGGGTCGTTCTCCTAAGGCAGAGCTCTGTCTTTTAAATTTCGTTGTGCTGAGTTTTAATCCCATAAGGATCATACAACATGTATTTGCTGTAGAAGTGGGATGTTGACAAATAAGGCTTTCCTTAGCAGCTCCACATGCCCAGCTCTTCCGCAAGGCTAGCATCACAGTTGCTGTGGCCCTGCAGAGCTCTTTCTGTATACAGTCTGACAGTATGTAGCAGATGGACGGCGATAGTCGTCTGTAGTATTGATTATTGGGTACATTGACTTTCAACATTCTACCTAGGGAAAAAAATCTGGCTTTTCTGGAGGGAAGGAGGGAGGGAGGGAGGGAGGGAGGGAAGGAGGGAGAGAGAGAGAGAGAGAGAGAGAGAGAGAGAGAGAGAGAGAGAGAGAGAGAGAGAACAAACGAACATGTACTAGTGCATGCAGAGACCAGGGATCAGTGTTGGATGTTTTCCTCAGTCAATTTCCACACTTTGCGACCTCGTGGCTGCCAGGGTCTCTCTCTCACCTAACTCGGAGCTCGCTGGTTTGGCTGGACTGACTGGCCCCAAACCCCAGGACACTTTCTGCCTCCTCAGATTTCAAGAACGCTTTGGTGCACCTGGCTTTTCTACATCACTAGGGTTTGAACTCGGGTCCTTATACACAGCAAGCACTTTCCTGACTCAGCTGTCTTCCTGTTCTCCCCCACCGGCCTCTCTTTGCTATGTAGCCCAGGCCAGCTTCCAGCTCGTTGGTCCTCCTGTCTCGGTGTTCTGAACTGAGATTACAGGCTTGAGCCACCAAAGCCAGTTTGGTTATGTTTTCACATGGAGACCTACCATCTTTTTAAAGACACTAATACATAGTACTTGGAAGTCATTGTTATTTAGCCATTCGCCCCGATGGACATTTATGTGTATGTTAGCTATGATTTTATCCAGAACTTCATTGGGCCTCTCTGGAGTTGCTCTTGCTGGGTTAGGGGAACCTGCCATGCTTTAAAAATGTGTTATCCGATATTTGAGGTGTGTCCATTGAGAGTTTGTGGAGAGCCAGACACCTCCCATGGATGCTGTTATGCCAGACTCTCTCCTCTTTTGAGCTGCTTCCGTGGCTCCGGAGTCTCCTCTCCTTCACAGTCCCCTTTCCTGTCCTTGTTCTAGTGGCTCAGTTCTGGTGAGCTGGAAGCAGGGAGAGATGGTGGTGGTGGTGGTTCAAAAGATCAGCAGCCTCTGGAATCAGAATGCCTGGGTTGAAATCCTGACCCAACTCCTCCAGAGCCACTATTTGTAGAACTGTGGCACTTCTGTGGCTTGGCCATATCCACTGTGAACCAGAAATAACAACAGCACTCACATCATTGAGCAGCCCTGAGTGCAAAGAGCTGGCCAGGCAAAGGGTAGGCACCCAGCAGTGTCCTTGTCATGGGATCCTGCCCCTGCTTTAGTTCACCATCGCCTCACTGGGCACGGAGCCCACGTCCCTGGTGAGCAGCCTGGGTTGGCTCTCGCCTTTGTGACGCCTCCATTCCCAGCCCAGTGGGTGTCCCAGAGGACACTGCTGCCTGGGAATGCAGTGGGTGATCAGATTTCTACCCTGCTGGCCCTGAAGGTTCTGGACTGGGGCCTGCAGAAAGGGAAAGTGGTTGTCCTGGTCATTTTCTGTGAGGAGGTGGCCAGGAGCACAGTACCTAACGTAACCCCACACTTTGGACACATTTACTAGTCTTCAATGGGGCCGTTGTGGCTGTGGATTTGATCTCTGTTGGCCTGCAGGGTGGGCAAGAGAAGAAAGCTACTTGGGCCAGACTTTCCCCTGGGCGCTGGGTGTCTTAGCACCATGTTGGCCCAGGCAAGGGTTTGCCTCGGCCTCTGGATCACATCATTCTCCTGGCTCCCTGTTGGGAGAATGGCTTCCGACTCGTCCTTACCGCCCTTGCAAGCAGCAGAGTGTGCCCCGCCTGACCAGCTTGCCTTGTGAAACAGGTGCCCTGGCTGTGGCTGTTGCCCAGGAGGAGAACCAAGATTATAGATTCCTAAATGACGTTCTCAAAGCCACCCGCATGGTTGACCACTGGCAGGGCTGGGCATGGTAGCCAGGCCATCTGGCTGTCTATCCACTCCTTTCTTACAAGGCCACCCAATGTGATCATTTTGGCAGAGGGTGGCCAGCCGGGCAGCCTGCTTAGCCTTGCCTCTCTGGGCAGTGGCGTGTGGTCAGCGAGTGCAGACAGCTGGGATTACATTTTAAAAGCAGAGGAGTTTGTGGCTGGCCCAGCCCAGCCCTCCCCAGCACCAAGCCACACACACACACACACCCTCCTGGTAGTTGAAATGGCCAGCTGAAGAGTTGCTGCTCCAAGGTCCTCTGCCCTGTTAGAGGGCGGACACTGGGGACTCCCAGGGAAGCACAGAACAGCCATCATTGGTCCAGTTTTCAACTGGGAAAAGTAAGTCTTTGAAAGACTATTGGGCTAGAGGGTGCTGGTGGGCAGCAGGGCATCTGTCTGCTGCCTCTGTTCTAGCTGCTGGCTCCTGCTGGTCTGAAGGACCTGGCCATGCTCCGACTGAAGGTCGTGGTATAGTGTCAGAGGGATTTGAACAAGAGTCTGGTCTCACACCTCTCTTGTGTACTGAGCGCTTACCTGGTACTAGGTGATGTTCAGTGCCTTGTGATGAACCGGATACTTCTCAGACTAATCCATGGTGGCTGTATCGTTAGTTCCCATGTACAGCAGGGAAGCTGAGGCATGGGAGACAGCCTTGTCATGTAGCCCCGGCTGGCCTCAAGGGCTTCTCTTGCCTCAGTGCTCCCAAGTGCTGGAGTTGCAGGTGTGCTTGGCTTCTTCTTACTTCTATCGCAGGCTGCAAGGGACCCTTCAGACTGTGAAATAAGGGCTTTTCTGGGAGCACCGATGACTGGGTGGGGGGCTTCTGGGAGCCACCTGGACTCTACATGCCAGTTTTGATGGAAAGAGGCCCATGCAGTGCAGTTTGAAAGCTCTGTACCCAGGGCCCTGGACACAGCAGCTGTGCTCACTCTGGGAGAACTGCAGCAGAGCTGATTTGAACTACATCCCAGGGAGGAGACGACGCTTCTCCCAGCTGTCCACACGGCAGTTCAGCTGCCAGCCCCTGGAATGGAGGTACATTCTCTCTGCAAGGATGGCTGTGGCTGTTCCTGGTGCTGGCTTTGGCTTCCTCTGGGGCCAGAGGGACTGAGGGCAGACAACGTGCCCACCTTTATACAGGACACTTGTGTTGCCATTGAACTCTATCAGCCTACAATGCTCACCCACTCCCAACCCAAGCCCCCCCCCCCCGAGCAGATCTCTAAGAAGGCTCAGGAGGGTGAGGTAACTTACCTGACTCACTTGCCTTCCGATGAACCCTTCCTCTGGTGGCTCCTGTGTCTCTCATGGATCCCACGTATAGAAACAGTTGCCTAAATGAGAACTAGACCCAGGGTCTGTCTCTATTGGGCCTGGTCAGTGCTATGAGTGGCACAGCCACATAGGCCCCTGTATGCAGGGAGTCCTTCACTCCCACCCAGACTTACTCTCTGCATGAACAGCCCAATAGCAGGACCTCTGCAATGGCATTCACCCTTGCCATGTGGCCTTTTGTAAGCCCCACTCCCTGGGTTAGTAAGGAACCTCCCTCTACCTGGCCAGTGGATAGAACATGGAGGTCTTGGTGTCTAGTGCCTGAGACTGGAAAACACATAGGAGGTGTGGGGGGGGGGCTGCCAGTGTCCCCTTGTCACACTCACCTCAGGGCTGGAGACCAGGCAGAAGTACCAAGCATGGGAAAGCACCCCACCTCGTGGGAAGCAGGAGTCTGGGTTCAGATCCTGCTTGGTTGTTTCCCTGTAGTTGCCCAAGCATCCCCTCTGAGCCGAATCTCCCTCACCTGTGAACTGAGGGCAGTGGGAGGGGTACCCGCAGGAACCCAAGCATGTCTGTTTGCTGGAGGTCTGCTGCCAGGGAGGGGACAAGGAGGGACTTAGAAAAGCTCTAGAGTCTGTGCCAGAAGCCCAGGAAGCTGAGGCCAGAAATAGAAGAGCCCGGAGACAGGAGCTCCAGATGGCCAGGCTGCCCTCTGCCCACCCCAGAGGCCAACCCAAGCCTGTGTACAGTCCTCCCTCCAGGGGCTGGTCATAGCATAAATTACTCCTTGGCAGGGCGGACTAATTTTACCTTCTTGGTTTTCATGATTCATTTCCCATTCGGGAACCTGTGAGAAATGGAAAAGGCTCCTAGTTGAGTGCTGGGTACCAGCTGTAGTGGCATGCCGTGTCCATGTGGGGTGCCCCACTGGGTTATCACGATTTGGTCTAATGCTGCAGTGGATCCCAGGGCTGGGATCGATCAGCCTTTTCCATAGTTTACTTGGCTTCTGTGGTGGAGTAGCTTGACAGGAAGGTGTTTGTTACTTGCTGGTCAGGCACTGGGAGTTTGCATAAGGCTACCTTCTCTCCCTGCACTGTGGTCACAGAAAGCCAGAGCAAGCAGGTGCTAAAGGAAATGAAGCCCAATCACCTCATTGTACTCACAGGTAAAGTGGGGCTCAAAGCCTAAGTGGAAGAAGTCCCAGGCTCAAAGCAGCCCAGCCTGACTTGTTTCATTTTATAAAGGGACAGCAGGAGGCTTCCCTAGTTATGATCACACCAGGGCATCTCCCTCTGGCACTTGCCTTCCCTGGTTCTACTTGAGCTGCTCCTTGCGGGGACCTAGCTGCCTTTGCTCTGGTTCCCAGCCTCCTGTACCTCTGGGAGCACAGGATTTCATGCACTTCAGCTCAGAGTCTGCGGGGTTCAGCATAAGGGAGCAGTTCAAAGGAAGTCGAGCTGGCAGACTGGATGCTTCCCAAGTCGTCATCATCTGGGACCTGTCCTCAGTCTGCCACATAGGTCACCAGCTCAGAAGCCAGCACAGGAAACACAGGAGGCTGACTGTCTGCCTTCAGAGCTGGGGAACCAGGCCGGCTCATCTGAGCAGGGTTCCCACTTGCCTCCAGCACCCCGCCACCACGTGGAGCCACCTGTGCAGTGTAGCGGGCCTTTCTGGCAGCAGAGAGCAGACTGCCCAGGCTTTCCTGCGGAATCTTCTGTTTCTTTAAAGCTGTCAGAAATAAGAGTTGACATAGCAACAGCTGCCAGTTTGCCACCTACACTTCCTTCCTTCCTGCCGCCTCAGGGTGGACCAGGTTCTGCGGTGATTATCTTGTGGGATCCTCTTAGGAAGGCCTGTCCTCCTGAGCAGGATCCCTTCCTCTCTGTTGCAGACGTCACCTGTCCTACAGGCTTGCCTGGGAATAGTAGCAAGAGGGCAGGCTTTGGGCTGGTTAGACTCCATACGGCTTGAAAGCCGCCTAATCTCTCTGAACTTCCCTCTGAAAAGCAAAGGGAAGCTGTTCTCAAGGTTGTGGACTTCATGGAATTACGACCTGCCAGGAACTCAGCCGTCATGCAAAAATGGAAAGCACGTGGCTCAGCTCAGGGTCCAAGAGGATCCTGAGAGCTTCAGGCAGTGTTGGATCCAGCGGCTCACACAGTGTCTTCAGGACTCTGTCCATCCAGCCTTCTCCGCTTTCTTCTCTACTGGCTCCGCTCACAGGCAGCTCACTGGGGTGCCATTGTGGGTGGAGGGTGAGGCACAGGCCTGGCGGCAGGTACAGCTGTTCTGCATCCTTTTCTCTCATAGTGGTTTCCTGTGAAGCTCCATCTCTTCATCCATTGGCTGGGTCTCCTACCTGTCTACCCTGAGGAGATAAGAAGGAGGGAGGGAGGGAGGGAGGGAGGGAGGGAGGGAGGGAGGGAGGGAAGGAAGCTGCACTAACCCCTGTATATAGCTGATACAGTATGTTGATCCAAGCTCTGACTGGTTGGTCTTCACAATCATATACTCAACTGTCCCCAAAATACCAGGCAGTCGGTGCCAGAAAAATGAAGGGTCAGGATAAGGCATGCCCCTGGGCATAACTGCTGACCCATGAAGAGGGGAGCCTTGTTCTCTGGGTTCCCAGCACGTAGGACAGTGCTGATGTGGAGTTCTGGCACTGCAGGAGGACAGGTCACAAGGGAGGGAATGGGCGCCCTCCACTGGGTTTAGAAGACACCCCACCCTGCCAGGGTACTGACACATTAGTGCGGCTCCCCTCCCACCTCCTTCCGGAAGGCCTGTGAGGAAGGTCACCTTCCTGGCAGTGTTACTGCTCTGCAGAGGCTCTTCTGTCTGAGCTTGTCAGCTCCACCAGAGCAGTCCCACAACCCTAGTCTGTCCCACAGGTGTGACAAGCAGTCATTACAAGTGTTAGTGACCATGTCACCATATGTACGCAGGTGTATTAGCTGATGTCATCTCCCCCTGGGTCTCCTTCATCTGTAAGCTGTTGCTTGTCCTCCTTTGGAAGCAGAGCACCTGTTCCATCACTTGAAGGAAGGACACAGTGAGGAGTGAGATCATGCACACAGTAGGTGCTTGCGAAAGGCAGGGCCCATATACATCCCTCCCAGCCAGGATCTCTCCTAACACATGGGTCTGTACGTGAGCCCTTCCACCTTCGTGGAAAAAAGTGCTTTCTCTGGTCTTTATACATGACTGCTTCAGGCACAGGAGCGCGCGCGCGCGCGCGCGCGTACACACACACACACACACACACACACACACACACACACACAAGTTACAGAAGAATCCCAGGTTCATAGTGTCAGTACTAAAGTTCAAAGGATCAACTTTATAGCTAGCAGCTTAGCATGCAGTAGAAGCCCCAGCAGCTTAGCACACAGTAGGAGCCCCAGCAGCTCAGCACACAGTAGGAGCCCCAAGAGCTCAGCACACAGTAGGAGCCCCTACATGTCAGATGACTGAGTAGGTAGGGCAGGTAGATCACCCTGCCCTCAAATCGCATGGGAGGATGTGATGAGGATGCAGTGGGTTGCTGTATAGAGAAAGAACCCAGGGCTGAGAGCTCAGCACTCGTCATAGCAAACAGAGAAGCTGACATCCGTCTTCAGGAAGCCAGCAGGTATATGCTCATAGTTCCCTTGACCTACTTTATTACTATGTGACCCATGGCAGGAGTGGTTTGGGGGTCAGAGAACAGGAAGCCCTCCCAGCCAGAGATGGTCAGTGGAGTTGTTACAAGGATGCCCAGAACTCAGGCGGGCAGCCCTCCCCAATCTTGAGCATGCACTTATATAGTTCCCTGAACGAGGCATGTCAGGCAGACTCTGGCTCAGGAAGTCAGGGGTGGAGTCTAGGGTTCTGTTTTACCTGCCAAGCTCACCTCTCAACTCAACCTCATCAACTGCCCAGAGCCATGCAGCATGTGAAAATACTTCTAAGTACCAGACCCATTCTGTGTGTACCACCGATGCTACTGTGTATTTGAAAATAGATTTATTGTTTATGTGTGTGTGTGTGTGTGTGTGTGTGTGTGCGTGCGTGCATGTGTGCGGATGTACACGTGCTGTGGTCTATGTGTGGAGGTCAAAAGATAACTTGAGTCAGTCCACTCCTTCCACCATGTTGGGCCTGGGCATTGAACTCGTCATCAGGCTTGTCAAGAAGGACCTGAAAGGTCTTTACTCATTGAGCTCCACACACATTTCACACAGCACCGTTACCAAGAGGATGCTGCCTGCATCCACAGGCCCCGAGAGGGTCAGGCACCCCCAGTCACACTACAGTAAGTAGAAGCACCACGGCATGCACCTCTCATCAGCCGTTCTGCTTCAGGTCCTGCTGTTACCACGGAGGAGACCACGTATCCCAGAGCCTGTTGTGTGTCCACTTTGCACCAGGCCCTGTTCTGGCTGCAGGGGACACAGCAAGGGACAGAATAGATAAGCATCTTCACTTCCTGGAGTCTACATTCTAACTGGAGAGAGACCGGGGCCAATCTTATAAATAAATACTGTGCAAGTTGAATGACGACGTGGTCGGCAGAAAGTGCAGCAGGCAGGAGAGAGAGAGAGAGAGAGAGAGAGAGAGAGAGAGAGAGAGAGAGAGAGAGAGAGAGCGCAAGGGGTGCTAGTTAATGTAGGATGCCCAGAGATAGCAGTCAACGCCTGGAGGGCGGGACAAGCCATGTGGATCTGCTGGAATGAGCACTCCTTACAGAGGAAATAGCCACCGCAAAGTCATGTGGGAGGCAGGGCAGATTCCTGGGGCTATGCTAGGGGTAATGGGAGAAAGGACCATGAGTGATGAGGTCTCAGGAAATGGGGACTGTCTGTATTTATTTGCTATGCATGGGATGGTCACTGTGCAGGGTTTGAAGCAAGGGACTCCTTGTGACAGATTCGGTTGGCCAGTAGGGAGCTGCTATGTGCTAGTAGCTGAGATCAGGAAGAGTCACTGGGGAGGAGGAGCCTCCTTCTGTACATTGATATGTTACAGAGCTCACAACCCCTACGGAGGCTAAGAGAAAAGGAGAGAAATGGTGGGATTGAAGTCTACCTGTAGCTTTTTCCTGTTTTCAAGGTTTGAGATCAAATCCGCACTGTGTAGCAGGGGCTGCCCTTGAATTCAAGATTTGGGGTATAGGTGCGAGCTATCACATCCAGGTTCTGTCCCTCTCCATAGAACACCCAATGCTAACTCCCAACCCAGAGAGCAAGCATCTGAGACGGTTTCCAAGGCACAGGGGGGGAGCTGGAGCCACCAAGAACAAGTCTATCTGGACAGGGCCCCATACCTGCAGTGGGCCAGGGCAGAGTAAGGGTAGGTGACAGCTGCTCAGAGCGGAAACTGCCTGAAGAGGCTCTGAAGCAGGGTTCCAGGCAATGAAGAGGTGACCATCTGCTGACTAGCACTCCAGCCTTGCCCACTGAATCCCCTTTCTCCAGTGTGTCCAGTACCGACCAGTTCTCAGGTCCTCCAGCCTCAACTGTCCACACTGGCTTCCCAGACTCAGTGCAGACCCTAGAGGACTAGGACTCAGTCCCACCAGATGTCTACTTCATACTATTCTTTCAGATCCTAAGTCTCTGTGCTTCTGACTTCTGTAGATCCGAGGCTCTGAGCCTTCCTCAGCCTCCATGACTCACTGGGTTGACTTACAGAGTGGTGTTTCTCACCATTCCTGGCTTGTAGAAAAGGCCCAACTCAGACACTGCCAGGTGGGAGAGCTGCATAGGGAGTGGTGTGGGGAAGGGGCAGGAGCTACTGAGCTCTCTCTGTGTACAGACCCCCCAATTCATGAACCTCTGTGTGTGTGTGTGTGTGTGTGTGTGTGTGTGTGTGTGTGTGTTTTGTACATGTAGTACACATGCACCTGGAAAGCAAACATGAAGACTGGAAGTTCCTTCTATTTCTGTCCACCTTCTTTTTTGAGACAGGGTTTCTTACTGAATCTGGGGCTCACTGTTTCAGCAGACTGAGTAGCCTGCAAGTCCCTAAGATCCATCTGTCCCCTCCCCCACTTGACCCCATACTCCTATGTGGGTGCTGGGAACTGAACTCAGTTTCTCTTGCTAGCACAGCAGTTTACTCACTGAGCATTTCCCCAATTCCATATATATATTAATTTTTATTTTAATTTTCTGGTTCCACTCATGGGATCTAGTGCCTTGTGCACACCAGGCAAGCAGTCTACCTCAGAGTCACACCCCAGTCCTGTTGAAGTAGGGTTTAATCTCCAGCCCCTATTCCCCAGTTTCAGAGCTCAGTGGGCTCCAAAAGCTCTAGTGTTCTAATGAGGCTGGCCCCACACTGAAGCTCTCAGGAGTCCGCAGAAGTAAACCCAGGTGCTGGCCAAAGGGCTTCTTATAAATAACAAGAGACATTCCCTTTAGAGAGTGTGCCAGAAACCAAGGACATGGTCAAAGATGTTTCTTATTGTACCCATGTCCTTCCTCTCTGTTGGCTGGCTTCATGGATGTGCCCTGCAAAGCCCTCTGCAGGGCCTGGTTGCCTTGGCTGTGGGCTTTCTCACTGAAGTCACAAAATAAACACCTCTCACTCACTTTGACTCCCCCAAAGTGAGTCAGCTGTCTGATGCAGAGGAGAGAAATCATGTGTGATGATATTCCTTGAAGGCCAGGCTCTCGCTGGTTGTGATGGTGCACACTTTAAATCCCAGCACTTGGAGGCAGAGGCTGGTAGATCTCTGTGAGTTTGAGGCCAGGCTGGTCTACAGAATGAGTTTTAGGACAGTCAGGGATACACAAAGAAACCTTGTCTCGAATAACAAAACCAAATCAGAGAGCTGGCTGGAGAGATAGCTCAGTGATTAAGAGCGCTAGCTGCTCTCCCAGAGGACCTGGGTTCAATTCCCAGCACCCACATGGCAGCTCACAACTCCAGTTCCAGGGGATCCAACACCTTCATACATGAATGCAGGCAAAACACCAATTCACATAAAATATGAATAAATAAATCATAAAAAAGAAAAGAAACAAAAAGGCCAAGCTCCGTATCTAGTTAGTTGCTGGGGAGACCATGGAGGTACACCACTGATCGACGAGGGCAGCTCCTGCTTCTGGGGCTGACAGTGGGCCCCACCCCCACCGCTGCCGAAGGCACCTGAGACTCCTGAGTGTGACAAACCCAGTGGGATGCAAGCCCACAAAAACAGTACCACTGAAGCATGTTCTTCAGGGTTTGTTCCAACCTCTGCCTCTCCAAGTCCTACCAGCAGAGGAGAGTGGGGTACATTTCAGAAGTGCTGCAGGAGGGACCACCTCAGGAGGAGCACTGTGTTCTACCAGACCCAAACAGCTGAGATCCACAGGAGGAAGCCCTGATCTGACTGGAGCTCAGTTCCACAGCTGCCTGTGATGTTTCCTGCCTTTGAGTCCCCTGCAGATGTCTTGCCTTTGCATGCTGGTTCATACAAAAACAAAACAAAACAAAAACAAAAACAAAACCACATCATACAAAAGCATGGCCAGAGACATTTCCACAAACATACACACGGAACCAGCACCCAGGCGGAGAAATCAAATTTGATTTTAGCACCTTAGGACTCTCTTTTCTACTTATTCCATTTGGTTCCAAGAATAACTCTGAACTTGACCCCTGTTTTACTTCCTCTCATAGATGTGACTCCATACCCGACAGAAATAATTTGAGGGAGGAAGGCTGTGTTTTGCCTCGTGGTCCAGGGGATATAGGCTATCGTGGTGGGAAGGTATGGTAGCTGGGACTCCATCTGTGGCAAGCAGAGTGAGGCCTGTTCACCTCTCAGTGACAGACCATGTTGCAGAGAGGCCGCAGTGGGAACAGGTAAGCTCTGGACTTTAGCTTCTCCTCTGCCTGCTGGAACGCAATGCAAAAGATTCCACACCTTCCCCAGTGTCACCAGCCAGGGACTAACTCTTCAAACCCAGAGCCTGTGAGGGAATGGGGCTGGCCATCATGTGAGCTAAACCGGAACAGTTTCACACTATGACTGTCCTTGGTTATCTTGTTTCTCTATACAAATTAAATCCCACAAAGAATTTTCTCTGGAGTATAGCCTCTCTTCTCTGGGTCACCCTTCCCATATAGCTTTCTATCTACCGTTTGATTTTATTTTAAAACGTGAAACTGGATACATGGTATATGTTTGTCACCTCAGCTCAGAAGGCTGAGGCAGGAGGATCAAGGATTCAAAGCTAGCCTCGCCTGTATAGGCAGGCTGTGTCCCAAAAAACAACAGCAAAACAATCAAAATGGGGAAGCTTCCTGAGCAATGTGTACTTCATGAGGAAGAGGCATGGCAGAGTGAGTGTGCATGGTCTTTTGCGGCCTTTGCTTGGGATGCTGACAGCTAGCCAGCCTGTTGATCTGATTGGCACACAGCCTGAGTGGTGTGAAGGGCCAGCAGGCAGGTCTTTCAAAACAGGACCGTAAGACAAAACCAAGGATGCTTCCTGGTGGAGATACCCTGCTGCCTTGCTCTATCAGTGAGCTCCTCTCCCATCAAGTATGTGCCCAGAGCCCCCTTGTATTCAGTTTCTAAGCCGGATCCCTCCCTTTGCCACCCTGGGGTTTGTTCTGAGAGTCTATGGACAGATGGGAATAGTTCCTTTAAAGCAGCAGTTCTCAACCTGTGGGCTGCAATCCGTTCGTGGGTCAAACGACCCTCTCACAGGGGTCGCGTAAGATAGCGTACATATCAGATATTTACATTACAATTATAGTTATGAAGCAACAATGAAGATAATTTTATGGTTGGGGTCACCACCGCGTGAGGAGCTGTACTAAAGAGTCACAGCATTAGGAAGGTTGAGAAGCACTGCTTTAAGGGCTTCATTCTCTTAGCCCTTCCCTCTTTTCCTCCTTTTCCCCTTCCTCCCCTTCCTCCTCACCTACTTCCTCCTCCCCTTACCCATCCTCCCCTTCTTCCTTCTCCCCTTCCTCCTCCCTGCCCACCCTCATGCAGAGGCCAAAACTCACATGGGTTTACCCAGTCCTCAAATGGGATTACTTTGTGTCTCTTTATGCCATTCCTGGGCTCACTCACCACTGCACAGCACTTTGAGTCACCCCAAAACAGCGTTCCGTGTCTCTGCTTCTCACTCACCCACCACAAGGGCATGCATATTGTTTCAATTGGTGACCTTACAGTGAGATCATTGTCAAAGTCCACAGTGACATGAGGGTCCCTTTTGGTATTGACACTCTCTGTCTTACCAAACAAATGGGTGACTGGATGCTGATGTCTGTCTGCTATCAGAGTGTCTGAAACTGTCACTTCATGACCAATCTAGTGTTCTGCTGCTCCCCCTTCTCCCATTACTGCCTCCACAGGTTCCCTTTCTCAGAATGTCACACAGTGCCAGTACATTTCCTCAGTGACCTTTTCCACTTAATAATAACGTCCATGTTTCTTCCATGTGTAGAGCACATGTTTCATGTCAATAGTTGCCCAGCAGATTGTAAATTGCCGTCCAACCTTCCATCCCATGCTCTGTGTCAGCTCCTCTCTGGTTTTGGAAGTTTAAAGCACTTCTGTGTTTGTGTGAGCACGGATCACATTGTAGAGGACAGCCCTGCAAATTCATGTTTGCGTGAGCCATCGTCGTCTGCACGATTGCTTCCTTACAGTGGATTCCTCGGGGGGAGACCTCTCTTGTCGAGAGCTGGTCTTTGGGTTGCGGAATCACCCTCTGAGGACACTGTCCCATGCACATCACACTCCAGCCCGCAACATTTGCTGACTACTTCTCCTGGCTCCTGGCGAGCCTCAAGAGCTTTAAGACTTTAAGGTTTTGCCTGTTTACTGATGGAGGGGCTGCCTAGTACCAAGGAAGATCCTGATCAGAGCCCTAGTTCAAGCCAAGAAAGGAAGAGAGCTCTGATGGATTAGTGATGTGTGTCATCCGTGCCACATTGGAGAATGTAGGAGACATAGGCTCTTCATCTCTGACACCAGAGCCTGTGTAAGGTTTTACACTTTCTGTTGAGCATTTTAGCATTTATCACTCACCTCTTTTACAAAATGTTCATGGTTTTTCTATTGAGCTGAGCGTCACTATCAATGAATGAGAAGTGTTTTTCTATTGGGTGTAGTAGCTGCTGTGAAGCTCTTTATCCAAGCTAAGGCTATGATTCAGGGCATCACGAATGATTAGCAGATGGTCTACCTCTGACCTATATTCTCAGCCCAACTCCAAAATTTCCCCAACCTTCTTTAATGTCTATACTTTTTTTTGAGACAGGTTCTTACTATGTTTCCATGGCTGGCCTTGAACTCATGACTCTCCTATCAACCTCCCAAGCAGCTGGACTTAGTTCATGATACTTTTAAATGACGCTAACATTTACATAATAAGACTACTGTTAATAAAGTGATTACTATGGACTAAACATTGTGTGTGCAGACCAGACCTGCGAAACAGAAGTGTGTAGATACTCGGTCTCTCTAAACAAGCAGGGAAACCAAGACAAGTCGTCACTTGTCAAAGTTACTGAGCCTAGGTGTGGCCATGCTGCTGTCAGTGACAGAATGTGTGCTTGTGTAAGACTTCCATAAGTTTAGCCAGTTTGCAGTGGCTCACGTCTTTAATCCCAGTACTTGCGAGGCAGAGGCAGATGTGAGTTCAAGGCCAGCCTGATTTATATAGTGAATCTCAGGACAGCCAGGACTATGTGGAGGGATCTTGTCTCAAGAAGGGGAGGGGCCTGCATGGACTCTGAAATGTGTTTTAGTAGACTTATCTCACAGTGATGCACTCTAGTGTTCCTGGCACACGAGAGAGGTAGGAGGATTATGAGCTGCCAGACTCTGTTGTTGAGACAAGGTCTCAGTGTAGCTCTGACTGTCTTGGAACTCACTATGTAGACTAGACTGGCCTAGAACTCACAGAGAGTTCCACTTCTGTCTTCCCAGTGCTGGGATTGGAGGTGGTGTCTACCACACCTGGCTCAGACTTTTTTTAAAAAGGTCTTTGTTTTGTTTTTTGTTTTGTTTTGTTTCTTTTTTCCTGGAGCTGAGGACCGAACCCAGGGCTAGGCAAGCACTCTACCACTGAGCTAAAACCCCAACCCTGGTAAATAGTTTTTTTAAACTGCTTTTTGCCTGTCGTAGGAGCAGCTTACCTGCATTGGCAGGCTTATCTTACATGTAAATTCAAGGAATACTGATCGTTCTTCCCATAGATAATGCTTGCTGGTCATATAAACTTAACTATCCAGGGGCTAGAGAGCATTTGCTGCTCTCACAGAATATCCAAGTGTAATTCCCAGGACCCAGAGTGGGTGACCCACAACTGCCTGTAACTCCACTTCCTAGGGACTTGCTCTCTTCTGGCCTGAACACGCACACACATTTGCACATACCCAGATGTGTGTGCATACACATAAACACATACATGTGCATGCATACACAAGGAAAATATAATTTTAAATTCAACTATTCCTTCTAATAATTTCCAAATGTCCCCACTCCCGATCCTGTGGTTTATTGATCAACACCATTAATTGATGGGGTGTGGATTGGGAGGTAGAATCAGGAGGATTGCCACAAGATTTTGGCCAGTTTGGTTTACACAGCAAGCATCAGTTCAGCTAGACTATATAGTGAAACCCTGTCTTAAAGGCAAACGACTTTTCAAGAAGGGAAAGCTGAGGCTTAGAGCATAGGCGGAAACATCTCATTTTATGGCACAAACAAGACCAAGTGCCCAAGACTCAGAATCCCCAGCCCAGGTCAATGTCTGACTTTAAGTCCTTTAGATATTCAAGGGGACAGGCAGGGTGGATACTAAACAGAACTGCAAACTCTCAGGGGGCCAAGCTTAAGGGAAGCCAAGTGGGCACAGCGTCGTGATGCCCAGTCCCCTGGCTGCCAGGCAATCTGGGGTCCTGGCTCTCTGCCACGGGTGAAAATGAGCTGCAGGCCTCGGGCCACTCTCTACCCTTCCTCTTGGGTTTGCATCTCATTGCCGAAGGTTCCACCAGGCTTAATCTCTGTGAGCGCAGACTCCGAGGAGCCAGCCTGGAGGGAGCAGTGCCAGCAGCTTGGAGTGCTTCAGGAGGCTGCCCTCTGCTTGGGCAAGGAGGCCAGAACAAATGGCTTTTAGAGCTTCCCCTGGCCCGTGGCTTCTCATGCAGACTGGTATGGAGGACCCGGTGAAGGTCACCAGCCTGAAGCAGAAGTTCACTTAATCACATCATATTCCGACCTATGTCCCTGTAAGCCTTCCATCGAGACAGTCTATTTCAGAGTAAAGGTGCCTGTGTCTCGCTTTAGGCTTTAAACGCACAGCATGGACAAGTGGCCATGGCCTCTAGGCAGCTGTGCTTTTCTAAGAATGGAGAGGCCTGAATAGATGTTAGGCACAGTGAGAGCAGGGCACCCTTTTTTTTGTTTTGTTTACTGGGAAGCTCAGACCTAGTTGGATGTTGCATCACTCACCATCTAACAACAGATTATTATAATCTGTCGGGTGCCACCTGGAAGAGCTTTGAAGACACATGGCATGCTTGTCATCTCTGACACTCTTTCCTAAGCATCCTACTTTGTACGAGCTGCTTAAAGATTCCTAGTCTGAAAAAATCCCAAACCCAACATAAGTCAAAATCTGACAAATTCAACAAGTGGTCAAGTTTTAGAACTTCGAGATTTGGTGAAGAGAGTGCCAGTATCCTAATGCTGGGACACTCCCAGGTCTGAAACACTTTTGGCCACCGTCTTAGAGTTTTATTGCTGTAAACAGACACCTTGACAAAGGCAACTCTTTTAAGGACAACATTTAATTAGGGCTGGTTTACAGGTTCAGAGGTTCAGTCCATTATCATCCAGGCAGGCATGGAGCAGGAGGAGCTGAGGATTTACATCTTCACCTGAAGGCTGCCAGTGGAGGACTGGCTTCCAGGCAGCTAGGATGAGGGTCTTAAAGCCCACATCCATAGTGACACACCCACTCCAACAAGGCCACACATACCCAACAGGACCACACCTTCTAATAGTGCCACTCCCTGGGCGGAGCACAGACAAACCATCACAGCCACCAAGCTCTCAGACAAGAGTCACATTACCCTGATGTGCTTCTGTAGGAAAATGTCCAGAACAAAGTGCAAGCAAAAAGCCACAGGCCACTCCTAGGAGGTGGAGGTGCTGTCTGGTGACCGTTAGATTGGGACTGTCTATGTGTGTCTTCTCTTAGTTCCTAGTCATGTGTCCCTTTCCTTCCCCATTGGATGCCCTCTGGGAAGCCAATGAAATACAGCCCTTATAAAGCACTGGTGCTCAACTCTCCAAGCCCTCCCCTCAGTCTATATCCCAGTTCTTCCATAGGATGCCCTGGGAGTTAGGATTCTTTCCGGCTTACCCATGAAGATTCTCTAAGGCTTAGCGCACAATCTTTTGATATGGCCGCAGATGCTGTCATCTACAACGTTCATACTCCAGACCTTGAACAAAGCAGGGTCTAGAGAGATGGCACGGAGGCTCACTCTGCACTCTTGTGGGAGTCCTGTTCACTTTCCAGCATCCAATCAGGTGACTCACAACCACCTGCAATTCCAGCTGCAAGGAATCTTACAACCCCTCTGGTCTCCATGGGCACCTCCACTCACATGGACAGACAGACAGACTTTAAAATAAACTTAATAAAAAGCTTTAAAAACTATTCTAGGTTTATTTATTTTTATTTTATGCGTATGAGTGTTTTGCCTGCGTATATGTCCTGTGTACCACATGCATACCTGGTGCCCACAGAGGAGGGCGTTGGATTCTCTGGAACTGAAGTTACAGATGATTGTGAGCTGCCAAGTGCCAGGGTTCAAACCTGGGTTGTTTAGAAGAGCAACAAGTGCTCTTAACTGCTAGGCTATCCCTTCAGACCCTGTTTAAAAAACTTCAAAAAGAAAAGAAAGTCTGATGATGCCTTGAGTTTGTGGTTTTGTGTTAGCCATCCCGGGGTGCCCGTGAGTCTGAGAAGCAAAGGTTGGCATTGCCAGGTAGAAAGACACAGTATCTCGAAGCTGAATGCTTTAGGACGTACTGTAAGAGTTGGCCTCCCAGATTTGAGATCTGATTCCGCTGTGCCTGTCACTGCTCTAGCCCCCTCAGTGCCAGCCTTGTCTCCTTTCTTGCCACCCTCCTTGCCCAGTCATATGGGAACAGAGAGGGAAAAATAACTCGCAAGGCTTTCTTTCCTTCTAGAGTCTCTGTGGAGCTGAGTGTCTATGGGGCCAGTGGGACACAGAAGACTCGGTGCATTTTGACCTGGGTCATTGATTCATTTGGCAGATGTGAATGCTGCTGGGATGGGATGGGCCTAAGACGAGGGTGAGGTGCAGCAGATGCTCAGAGTGCAGAACTGAAGGAAGTCCACTCCCATGCCTCGCAGGCTCCCTGGGAATGGAGGCCCCTTGAAGTTCATGCTCTAGTCCTTACATGCTTTCCCAGCTCCACATGTTCCCTGGCGCCTGTTGCAGGTGCTGGGAAGTCAGTGGTAAGCCAGGGAGCCTGGTAAAACCATTGTCCTGCCCTCGGGGAGCTTGCTATTGCAAGTCAGCTAAAGGCCATTATCCAAAAAGCAGGTCTGAGACATTATGACCAAGACTAGGAGAGGCACTGTGGGGGGTGGATGTGGGGGGTCAGTGAGGAGATGGGAGGGAACACATCTTGTTCCCAGGCATTGTGGCTGGTGGAGTAGACAGAGGCCAGAGAAGGGGAGCACTACAAAATGGTCCTAAGCTCCCAGAAAGCCAGAGTTTGTCAGTGATTGACTAAAAAAGAGAAATCCAACCTAGTGGAGACCATTCTAAGCTGCCCTTGTTGGTGCTACCTGGCTGTGTTCCTGATCAGCTTTCTTTTTCTTTGTTTTGTATTTTTATTCATTTTACGTCATCCATCCATCCATCCATCTATCTATCTATCTATTTTTGAGTCAGGGTCTCACTATGTATTCTGGTTGACCTGGAACTCGCTATATAGACCAATCTGGCTTTGAACTCACAGAGATCTGCCTGCCTCTGCCTCCTGAGCCCTGGGATTAACGGGTTACACCACTATGGGCAGCTCCTGATCAGCTTTCCATCCTGGGGTTGTAGCCTCACCCACATTTATCTCTGTCCCTGTCACCCACCACATTTGATGGAATCTATCATTAGCCACATTTTGTTGGAAGGAGAGTGGACTCCTGCAAGTTGTCCTCTGACCTCTATACAAGTTCATGTCCACCCCCCCACACACACACACATTAGCTAGATTCACTGAGAGAAATGAAAATGTAAAGAAATCAGATGACCTTCTTTATCAATCAGCTTGCTGGCCATTGTCAAGTACCACAGACATGCCACATGTCTTCAGCCTCTCAGTTCTGGAGGTTAAGAAGTCAAAGGAAAAGGTATATTGAGTCAGATAAGGGCTCTCTACATTGCAGATGGGACTTTTCTACTGTATCCTCACAGGTAGAGAACCCCGTGTCACCTTACCTTAAAAGGTTACCTGACCCTGAACCACCATATCCAATCCTCTCCTCTCCAAATAGTCACATTTGGATTTAGGATTTGAATGTAGGGGAGCGTCAAGGGTTCAGCCCCTAACACCTGCTCCTTGGCTGTACAGCTTGTCTTTGAGACTTGAACTCTCAGAGTGCAGGCTGTTCCTAGACGCAGCGCTTGTGGGACTCCTGCCCTTGCAACTGCATTCCAGTCAGTCGGCGTGACCTTGGGCCAGTCCCTTTTCAGCCTTCAGCCCTCGCACCCCCTTTCTCCGCGGGTGACTGGGGAGCCATCGCCCGGGCCGGGAGGTGGAGCAAAACGCCGCGCTCGCACCCGGGGCGGTGCAGGTGGCGCAGGGCGCGGGCTGCGGTGGCCGAGGTGGGTGTCGGCGGCGGCGCTGCGGAGGCGGCTGCGGGCCGCGCGCGACCGTCCGCGCGTGAACCCGGGGCTGTCCCCTCGCAGCCGCCCCCCCAACCCCCGCCGCTCGTGTCCTTCGAGCCCCGCGCCCCTCCCGACCGCCAGCCAACTGCGTGCCCCCGGGGCCGGCAAGAAGCCACATGCCCCCGCAAGGAATGCCGGGCGGGCGGGGGGCGGGCCGGGCTGCGGCTCCCCGCCGCGAAGGTGGGTGACGGCCGGGGCGCCGCCCCCGTGCACACTTTCCCCGCGGGCCACACACGCGGTCGAACGGCGGCCCCCGGGTTGGGGGCAGGGCGCCCTGTCCCCTGCGGTCCCCTGTGCGCGCCCCCCGCATCCCGGCTCTCAGGAGGGGCAGGCCGTGCCGCTCTCCCACCCCTCCCGCCGCCGCGGGCTTTGGGGCCCCCGGTGGGGAGCAGGGGGCTGGTGAGCCGAGGAGCAGGGGTGTGGCCAGCGGGGGCCCCGGGGAGTGAGTCACACACACACTCTGCTTGCCCAGTCCCGGGGCCCAGCACGGTCCCAAGGCCGAGCTACTGCACAGTCCTCTGAAGAAGAGTGTCCCGGGGTCTGGCATGAGGACCGTGGGGAGGGGCTGCAGCCAGGTTCTGTGGTCAGGGCGGTAAGCATGCTCTGGGGACACTCCCCCCTGGAGAGAGAGAGGTGGGCTTGGAGTTAGGGCAGGGCTAGCCCTGGCTGGCACACAACCAGCTCCCCAGCCCCGCCTGTACCTGCTGTGAGCTGCCCAAGGGGCCTGGCTTCTTTCTCCTGGCAGCCCCTCGCTTGGGGCCTCACAGCCAGCCATGCAGAGCTCACTTCAGCTTTGCACTCCCTCGGGCCCAGTTGGATTTGTGGAGTCCCCTTCCTGCCCACTTTGGCAATTTGTCAGGTTCTTGGGGGTTCCTTGTGTCCTTTGGACTTAGTGTCCAGGCTTCTCAGGCCTGCCTCCTGGCCTGAGCTGCCCCTGGGCCTTGACCCCTTGAGGCTGGTGGCTCCAGTCGTCCCCAGGACCAGCCCGGGATAGAAATGGCATTTCCTCTTGGCCATGCTACAGCTGTTTTTGTTGTCTGAGTTCTCAAGCGCTTCCTCTGGGGATGGCAGGGAGGGTAACCAGACTCCTAGGGACCCCTGCTCTCTCTCCCAGCCACTCACCCCTCTTCCCCTGTCTCTTTCATCTTCTTCCTGTGCTGGTCCCGCCTCCTTGCCTGTCCCCAGGACAGAATGACTGAGAACATGAAGGAGTGCTTGGCCCACACCAAGGCGGCTGTAGGGGACATGGTGACAGTAGTGAAGACAGAGGTCTGCTCACCACTCCGGGACCAGGAGTATGGCCAGCCCTGGTGAGGCCCCTGGGTGGTGACTTGAGGAGGGGAGGTGGGTGGCTGTGCTGGGTTGGTTGGGGACCCAGGGGACGTTCTTACTTGATGCCAGTCTTCCTAACTGGACAGCTTCTGGGGTCAGAGGTGAGCAGGCACTAGATGGGCTGGGGCAGAGTTTCCCAGGGCCCAACTCTCAGGAATTCCTGTGCTCCACTGCTCCTACAGTGAACAGCCAGCCTGGTGGAGTTCTTTGCTCATCTGCAACTCTCTGCCTCCTGGACAGTCTGTCTGCCCCTTGGGTTGTCTCTGATGGCTTCTTTGCTTTTTTTTTTTTTTTTTTTTTTTTTTTTTTTTGTGGGCCCTTGCCCTGACCAGCTCTCGGAGACTGGAGCCATCTTCCATGGAAGTTGAACCTAAGAAACTAAAGGGAAAACGTGACCTCATCGTGACCAAAAGCTTCCAGCAAGTGGACTTCTGGTGTAAGTGGAGCTGAGGCTCTGGGTGACTCCTCCCTTCACCCCATATCCCATCTGCCCCTGGGTTATTGTGCCAGAGTTACAGTGAGAGGCACTCACCTGGGACACACCAGGGTTCAGCAGCCTGTCGTGGGTCTTAGAGTCCACAGATGTACAGATGATTCCAAACCCAATTTTTTGGTAAGACTTGAGACAGAAGCCTTGACATTAGTAGCATGTCCTTCAGTGCCCCAGGGAGTATCATGGGTTATTGCTTCTGATGGACCTGGGACTGCAGCTGACTGGGCAGATCTAGGGTTGATAGCTAGAACCACATGCAGTGTGCTTTTTACTGCTCCAAGTGATCCTCAGTGGCTTCCAGTGTTTCCCTAGCCAGTAAGGGGGAGGGGTCCTACATCCCACCTCTACTGAACTTTCCGTCTTCTTCATTCTTCCAGTCTGCGAGTCCTGCCAAGAGTACTTTGTGGATGAATGTCCGACCCATGGTCCCCCCGTGTTTGTGTCTGACACACCAGTGCCTGTGGGCATCCCAGATCGGGCGGCCCTCACCATTCCACAGGGCATGGAGGTGGTAAAGGAAGTTGGTGGAGAGAGCGATGTGCGGTGTATAAATGAAGTCGTCCCCAAGGGTCACATCTTTGGCCCCTATGAGGGGCAGATCTCTACCCAGGACAAGTCAGCTGGCTTCTTCTCATGGCTGGTGAGTGTCCCCTGTACTATTCATTCCCAGGGAGAGGTTGACATGGGACTCGGAGAAAACAGCCTGCACAAGTGCTTTTCTGTGGCTGCCTATAGATGCATGGATGATGGGTCTTGCTACCTTCTTGTCCACCCATGTGGCTTTTGTCCTTTGGTATCCAAAGGCCATGCTAAGGGACCCCACCTCAGCAGCAAACAGGTGAGTCATCACCAAGTAGTACTTAAGGCTGATTTTCCCAAGTATCCTCCTATGTGCCTGTGTATGTGGCTGTGTGTGCATGTGGCTGTGTCATGTAAATACCATTAGGTATCTACAAAGACCTCAGTCAACCCCTCTTCCAAAGACCTGTGGCTAAGGGCTGCAGGGCCAATGACCATGGTATTCCGCTCAGAAAATGGGCATGCCAGGTACCGGAGGGAAGGCCTTCTGCAAGACAGGCAGGGTTCCTGTTGTTGAGAGGATATGGTCTCCCAGGAAGGCAAGCATCAAGCATGCACATGTGATTGTTGCCACCAGAGGGGGAGCACAGCATACTTTGGGACATTGTGTTTGTGGTACCCAGAGTCTACAGCGGGAATGTCAGCAAGCTTTAACTGTTTACTCTCTAATGACCTCGAATGTATCACTTTCTTCTCTGGGCCTGTTTTGTGACACAGGATAATAAGAGCCGCTGGTGGAGATGACTCCAGGTGGCCTTGCATCGTTCTCAGTCACTAAAACATTATCATTGCTTGATGTTACTGCTGTTGGCCTGGATGAAGGCTGGGTTCCTTCAGAATAAGCCCTGGAGAATGAGATGCAGCTTGTCTTGGAAGGGAATCGAACCTCATTCCTCATAGACAGGAGGGATGGAGAAGAAGTTGGCCATTGTGGCAATGGAGATTAGCAGAGAGGATGGGCGGGGCTTGGGGGGAGGGCCTGTGCGTGATAAATTTCCCAAACCCGAAGACTCAGGGAAGCTGGTGATATGGCCAAGCAGAAGCGTGGCTGGGTCTGGTTGTGGCAGAGAAAGTCTTGACTCAGGGAGGAGACTGGGGAGAGAGATTGGTGGAGAGAGCGACGTGCGGTGTATATATGTATACATATATATATATATATGTATATATATGTATATATACTAGCAGGTGTTGGTGCTAAGAAACTAGGAGAAGTAAAGAACCAGGAAATCCACATGGACAGAGGGCAGAAGAGGCCTCCAGATGCTGAGCTGGGGTTGAAGGAAGAACATGATCACCTGTATTAGTCAGGGTTCTCCACAGTAGCAGAATGTGTAGAGAGAATCCACCCCCTCCTCTGTGTGTGTGTGTGTGTGTGTGTGTGTGTGTGTGTGTGTAATAAATTATATATATGTGTGTATATGTATGTATATATATATATATATATATATATGACTTATTAGAATGACTTACAAGAGTGTGTGGTCCAGCTAATCAAACAATGGCTGTGTATGAATGGAAGGCCCCATGAGTCAAGCAGTTGTTCAGTCCATGAGGCTGGATGTTTCAGCTGGTCCTCTGTCTACACCAGAATCTTGAAGTAGTAGGCACCAATGCCAGTGAAGGAATGAACTTGCTAGCAAGGGAGGGCAAGGAGGCCAAGAACAAATCTTCCTTCTTCCATATCCTTATATAGGCTTCTGGCCCAGATTAGAGGTCTGTCTTCCCACCTCAAAGATATGGATTAGAAGTGGATCCCCATGTCAAAGTAAGCAAAAATCCTTCACAAGAGTTTCCCTCAATTCTTGGGTTTTACTTAATTCCAGATGTAGTCGAGGTGACAATTAAGAATAGACATCACATCACCAAAGCACACATCAGTGAGGATTATCAGATTAGTAGACCCAAACGTGGGGCTGGAGAAGGCATGGGGGTGTACCAGGTGGGGTCCTGTGCAGACTTTACTCTGTGAAGGATGCTGGGAAGTTTCCAGGTTGCTTCAAGTAATGATGAATGACCAGATAATTTCAGTTTGGTTGTTTATTGATTTCTTTTGTTGTGTGTATATGTGTTCAGCATGATGATGGTGGTGGTGGTGGTGGTGGTGGTGGTGGTGGTCTCTCTCTCTCTCTCTCTCTCTGTGTGTGTGTGTGTGTGTGTGTGTGTGTGTGTGTGTGTGTGCGCGCGCGCGTGCGTGTCTGCCTATGTGGAGGACAGAGGTCTCTAATGGCGGTGTCTTCCTTAATTATAACTCTACCTTACTTTTGAGTCAGGGTCTCTCTCTAAACCTGGAGCTCACCAGTTCAGCTGGTTAACCAGTAAATCTCCAGGGAATCCTCCTACCTCCCAGCACTGGGATCACAGATGCACACCACAGCATTGGGTTTTTACCTGGGTCCTGGGAATCAGCTCAGTTCTTCATGATGACACAGCAAACATTATCCACTGAGCCATGTCCCCAACCCCACGTTAATGTTTCTAAAGGACAACATTGTCTGCAGCCTACAGAACTGACTGGGACAGAGATGTGGCCTTGGTCAGGAAGCAGGTAGAGAGTCAGTGTAATTCCAGACTTTCAGTGGAGGTGGTGTGGGTGGAGACAGGGACAGACACGTGGAGACTGAAGGATCAACTTGAGGACTAGATGAGGGATGAGGGCCAGTCAGAATGGGATGGCTTCAGTAAGGGAGCCAAGTATCAAGGCCAGCTCGGTCCTCTCTACCTCCCACCTAGCACTTCTGAAGGGAAGACTGCTGGATGGAAAGAAGGTTGAGAATGACTGGGATTCCAGTCTTGGTCTTGTTGAATGGTAATAGCAAACAGGTGGATGTACAGTTCTGGAGCATACAGAGGGAGTATAGAGATGTGACTTACGTCCATAGGGGCTGGTGGAAATGGATGCGGCCCTGCCTCAGTGTCAAGGGACTTCAGTAGTTAACAGTCCAGAAGGGAGCATGGGAGAAAGCTGCAGTGGAGGAAAGAAGGCCAGGAGAGTGACCTGCCTACATAGCCAGAAAAGAGGTCTGCAAAGGCTGCTGGAAAGCCTAGGATGACAGGGCCCAGAGTGTCTATTGGATCTTGTGCCCACAAAAGCATTGTGGCGTGAGAGGAGCAGTAGGCCTCAACCTGGGATCTTGGGCCCATATGGTCTTTGGCCGTACTGACAGCTCAGGGTGGGGACATGCTACTGGTTCCTCAAGGCAGAGACCAGGGCCAAAAGTGTTTTGCACTGCCTAGGACCGAGACCCACAACAAAGGCTTATCAGTAGCCCCCTGCAGTAGAGTGCTGGAGCTGGGCACCTGATTAGCATAGAGGTGGCCTGTAGAAAGACTTCTCAGAAATTTGGCTAGAACTCAGATGTGAAAATGAGAGATAAGAGAGGTGGCTGGTAATTGGAGGGTCAGGAAAGCTGTTCTTAGAATGAAAGCATTCTTAGGGCCAACAAGAGGAGTGCTTTGGAGAGAAACAGGAGGTGAGAACACCATCCATACATGCATTTGTAGCACCTCTGGAAGGGTCTCCAGAAGCTGCTGAGTATGGAAAGGGGTGGGTCAGCACATTTTCCATCACCTAAGGGATAGCCCAGGGTAGGTGGGTGTGGTAAACTAATTAATGGCTCTTTGAAGATTATTAGTATTCATTGCCAAGTTGGTAAGATCTGGAGTCACCTAGGAGACAAGTTTCTAGGACATTATGGATCCTGTGGGGGAATTGTCTTGATACTTTGATTAATGTGGGAAGACCCATCTTGGTGGTAGCATTCCTAGGCAGGGATACTGGACCTTATAAAATAGAGTGAGTTGAGCATAGGTGTTCATCCCTCTTTGCTTCGGGATTGCAGATGCAATGCAACCAGCTGTCTAGAGCTCCTCCTGCCTGTGTGACTTCCCCATTATGATAGACTCTGGAATTGTGAGCCAAATGACCCTTTCCTTCTTAAGTTAGGTTTGTCAGTATTTTATGACAGGAATGAGATTAAGATAGGTCCCATAGTGTCCTCATTCTTGTCCCCAGAACTGGTGACTGTCTTTTAGTGGCAAAAGGTGCTAGCGTCTGTGGTTACAGTGAACATCTTGAGTCTGGGAGATGATCTTAGGTTTTCTAGCTGGGTTCAACGTAATTACAAAATTCTTCCATGGAGGAAGTCAAGAGTGCCAGAGTCAAATTGGATGTGGGGAAAATAACTTCTGTTGACCCCCAAGAAGTGGAGGGGACTAGGAAGTGTTAGGTCTCAATCCCAGTACAAACAGCTAACCGAGGTGCCTATTAGTATATCAGAGTGGACCCTGGCTGCCAGTCTCCCTCAGTCTCTACCTGTTACTGGGTCCTCCTGACTGGCAAACCTCCCCCACCCCATCCTCCCACCCCTAAACTCTCCAGCCCAGGGGATGAGCTGAGCCCCCTTCCCCAGCTTCTCTTCCCTCTATCACTCAGCCATTTTGGCTAAGTGATCCTTTTGGTCTCTTGGTCTCCAGGCTTGATCCTGGCCTCTTGGCTTCTGGTTCCTCTCTCTTCCTCTCTGGCTCTCTCCCCAACCCTTTCTCATGGCCAGCTTCAGTCTGGATCCTTCCAGATGCCTCTGCCTGTGCTCTCCCTTAGATGTTTAATAAAAACCTCAATCCCTTAGGAGCAGCCATGTCCTCTTGGTCTTCTCATGCAGGAGGCAGGGATGCTCTTAGACCAAGGAGGAGGCTTGTGGGTCAGGGACATCTGCTAAAATGTGAAAGGTGACAGAGGGAGGAGGCAAGGCCACATAGTGGACCTGTGGCCTCCAGAATATCAAGTGGTGACCGATACCAGAGGCCTGAAGAGAATGGGTGGTTGGAAAGACTCAAGATAGCAGGAACTGCCCCTCCCCCGTGTGTGTGTGTGTGTGTGTGTGTGTGTGTGTGTGTGTGTGTGTGTGTGTATCTATGTGTGTTTGTGTGTCTATTCTGTATGTGGGTGTCTCTGTGTGTTTACCTGTAAATATGTGTCATTGTGTCTGTGTGTATGTATCTGTGTGTGTGTGTGTGTGTGTGTGTGTGTGTGTGTGTGTCTGTATGTGTATGTGTGTCCCCACATATGTCAGGGACGGCTGTTTATACCTCACTGGGGAGCCCAGGGAGGAGCTTGGCCTACTCAGATGATAAATGAGAAAGGAAAGAAACCATCTGGATCGTGATGCTGATTTGGGGCCAGAATCTGGAAACCCTGCATCATCCATGAACTCATTGGTCAAATCCTGTTCCCAAGCTTTCCTGGTTATTTTTCCTTATCCTTTTTCCTGGTTTCAGAAGCCCTGGCCCCACCCAAGAAGACACATTTGAAGTTACAGGGATGACTCTATCACTAATGCTTGCTATGCAGACATGAGGTCCTGGGTTTGAGCCCTAGAACTCATGTCAAAAAGCATGCTATGGTGGCTTGCTCTTAAAACCCAAGCAGTGGGGAGGCCGAGGCTGGAAATCCCACATCTCCCTGTCCAGCCACTAGAGCCAATGAGTGAGCTCTGGGCCAGAGAGGAACGCTGTTTCAAAAAGAAAAGGTGAAATGAAGTAGTCTTGGGGAAAGACACCATTGTTGACTTCTCTGGCTTGCAAAACCACACACACACACACACACTACTTTTTGTGCACAACAGTTCAATGATTTGTGCACACGGCATTCCGGTGGGCATGGGGCCTGATCATAGTAAACACAGCCCTTAGTGTTTATAGCGCCAGGTAAAGCCTGGCTAAGGGTAGACTCCCCACTAACAGCATTGCTCCACTGATTGTACCATGTTCCTCCTGTAACACAGTGTGTTGTCATCCTGCTGGAGGATGGTGAGGAGGGGAGGAAAAGGGCATTGCATACAAAGCTAAGCAGCTAGGCAGAACTACGTTAGGCTTTAGGCCTGCTGCCATCTGGCTGCAAAGCCTGCCTCCTCTCACCTCTTGGCCCTCCCCACCTCCCTTCCTTCTGTGCCTTTTCCTTCCTTCTTCCCTGCTTCCCTGATTGGATCTTTTCTTCTCCTTCCTGCCCAGCATCAGTTCCCTCTCTGATTCTGTTCAAGCTGGAGAGCTGACCCCACTGTGTGCTGACTATGAGGGCCTGGGTTCACAGTCAGCCTGGCTGCCCTGGCATGAGTTTCGTGCTCAGTTCTGGCTGCTGAGACAAGATACGCCCCTTTCCCTGCTCTCTCAGCCCAATGGAATTTATCATGCTGTAAATCATGGATCAAAGTCTCCCAGCCCCCCACACCACACCTCCCTCCCCGACAGATGCTGCTGCGGGCTAGGACAGTACCGCACGCACACGGTGCTTAAGCCACCATGTAACCCTGTGGTTTGGAAAAGAGGCAGAAGGAAGAGGAGCCAGCAAAGGTTCTATTTTAAGTTTTTCATCCAGCCTGTGTTTTATTCCAGAGAGGATTTAGGGCAGCCTAGCAAGGTGTGTAAAACAGACCTCAGTGGGGTGCTACAACTGAGAAAAGAAAGTAAAGCAAGCCTAGAGTCTCACAATGTTGCCAGGAGTTGGCAGCCTACGTCTGCTATCTCAGGGTGCTCAGGGAAGCACAGAACCTCAGGCTTGTCCATTGACTGAGGGGACATCTGAGAGATTGGGATGTGTGTATGGGTGTACACAGGTGAACAAGGGCTTGGCATGTGATTATGTATGCGTGTCTGTGTGTGCACTTTTGTGTATGCCCGTGGAGGCCAGATATTGACCTTGGTGTCCTCCTTGGTCTTTCTCCACCCTATGTTCTGAAGCAGTGTTTTCTCTTCTTGAACCCAGCGTTCACTGATGGGCGGGAATGGCTCATCAATGGGCCCTAGGATCTTCCTGGATCCTCAGCATTACCACACACAGCTCTTCTGTGGGTTCCGGGGATTCAAACCCAGGTCCCCAGGCTCTGTGGCCCTCTGAGTCTCCCCATCCTGAACAAGAAGAGCTTCTTTTGAGTGCTTTTTATTTAATTTCTACTAATTCTTTTTTTGCTTCTTTTTTTTTTCGGAGCTGGGGACCGAACCCAGGGCCTTGCGCTTCCTAGGCAAGCGCTCTACCACTGAGCTAAATCCCCAACCCAATTTCTACTAATTCTTAACTATGAAAGTTTCAAAGAGCCTGGTGTGGTGGGTGGGTACCTATAATCTGAACACCCAGGAGGCTAAGGGAAGAGAATAGCCAGAGTCGAAAGCCTGGGTTACATATTGTAATCCTGTCTGACAAAAACCCAAACCCCAAGAAAACCACACCAAAAAACTTGCAGAAAGATATAAGCCTAATAATGAACACCTTGCTCTTAGGATCACCTGTGGCTACATAACATTTACGTTTGTATTTAGAGTCGTGTGTGTGCATGTGCGCATGTGTGTGTGCATGCATCTCTCTGTGTGTGTGTGTGTGTGTGTGTGTGTGTGTGTGTGCGCGTGTGTGTGTAGGTACAGTCCAAGCCTTTCATAAAGTAGTTTAAGGGGTTGAAGAGATGGTTTAGCAGTTAGGAGCATTTATTTGTGCTGCTCTTCCAGAAGATCCGAATTCAGTTCCCAGCACCCATGTCTAACAGCAGCTCACAACTGTCCATCACTCCATCTCCCTGGCTCCAGCACCTTCTCCTGGCATCTTCAGACAACCTCATATGCATGGCCTATACACATGTAAACATAAGTCTTTACTTTTTAAGTTAGAGGCCGTGAAGCACCCAGTTTCTATCCCAGCTACTGCACTCTGCCCATTGTAGTACAGAAGTAGCCCCAGATGAGTGTGTGTAAATTGTGTTCCAATAAAGTTTTATTTAGAGTCTAAAATTCTGAACTGTATGTGATTTCAAATGAAGTTCGAAATTCGTATAAATGTAAAAAACCATAGAAGTAAAGTTGCATGAAGGAAAATATTTTTATAAAACCATTCAAAAATGTTTATATTTTTTAAAGGTTCAAAAGCCATTCTTAGTTCACAGGGGTATGTGAAAATGGGGTGGGGTCATGATGGGCGTGTTTGGCTGGCCTGTCCTATGCCACTCCAGGTTATTACCCCAGGCATGTCTCTGTGTTCACTGCTGTCTTGTCAATGTCTCTTGTAGCAGTAATGCCCTTATGAAGGCCTCCCCTGGAGCCATCCAAGGACACACCGGTGGTCAGGCTTTGTAGCCTCCTCTTTCCCCCTTCTGATACTGATGCTTACGACAGCATGCAGGCCAATAGAATGTGCACAGGATGCCCCACAGTTTCCACTGGTCGCATTCCTCACTTCCTACCCAACAGCAGTGCCGTGTCTTTCTCATTATGGGGTATTGGAAGGGAAAGGCAGCGGTAAGAATGAATTCACAGATAAAGAGACTAGAATGAGCCTGCCATACACAGTTGAGACCCACAAAATCATTTGAACAAGACAGGCCATAGCTTCACAGGTGAAGCTCTGGGTGAAGTTGTTGGAGTCTCTGGGGATGGAATGCTCATACCTTTGCATGCTGTGTTCAAGCTCTTCTCTCTCTCTCTCTCTCTCTCTCTCTCTCTCTGTGTGTGTGTGTGTGTGTGTGTGTGTGTAATGTACATATGTGTTTGTGCACATATGTGTGCATACCTATAAAGACCAGAAGCTTCAGTGTCTTCTTCATTCACTCCCCACTACATTTATGGAGGCAGGGTCTTTGCTGAATCTATAGCCAGCTTTTGCCTGGAATTCCCTGGCTGGGCTTCCTGAGGACTGCCACGCCTACCCAGCTTTTACACGGCATCTGGAGATGTGAGCTCCACCTGTGCAGCAAGCGTTTTATCCACCAAGCCAATTCTCCAGTAATCTCTTTATTTTCCCCGTTTGTCCCCGGCTTTGATTACCATTACTGCCACAGGGAGCTTTGCCAGAAGGAAGATTTTATTTACTTAGACAGTGTGTATCTGTCCTTTGGCCACAGTTTAGTGACAAGTAGTAATAACTGATATTGAATAATCAACTCTTGTGTGACACCAGCTACCTCAGTGTCATGAAACACAGCCAATCGGTATTTTCTGTAATGGGCCAGAAGGGAAACTATCCCGTACTGTGGATCACAGTGTCCTCTTGCAAGGACACATGTCCTTAGGATGGTGCTAAACCCAGAATGGACTCAGGTCACCTCCTCTCCTCAGCATCCCAGCCTTGTGACACAGTGCTCTATGCAGGATCAGTTGTCCCCTGTGACTCCAGAGGTGCCAGGGTGTGACCCAGTGCTGTTGGAAACCCTTCTAAACCACCGTATGGTACTTCACATTCATCATTTGCCTTTTCCCTTGGCCATTTCAGTTTGCCCTCATGTTACCTGCAGGGCAGGCAGATCCTTCTAGATCTCTCAAGGCTCTCCCTGCTCCAAACCATCCTTTTCAGTCCCACCTCATATACTTCCTAAGGGCTACCTTAGGACCTGAAAGTGCCCTTTGCTTCCCTGGGAGCCTGCTCCTTACCCCGAGGAAGGGGTGGGTGGTTTGTACTGACACTGGTTCCGTGGGATCAGGTGCCCTTCCCAGACAGAACCATGGGACCCTTAAGAGGAAGTACTGTTTGACGTGACCAAAGAGCTCTGCACAGTTCAGATCCTGGTTCTTCAACTGGCTGGAAGTTCAGCTTTGAATTTGTCAGTGGTCTAGCAACACAAGCACATAGCCCCTGGAAGACATTCAGGAGATATAAGTATTGATACTTGGTGGCTGTAGTGGGCAGGTGACAGGCTGCTTTGATTGTTCTTGGCCAACTTCATGTAACTTCAGGAAGAGATAAGGAAGGTGAAGTATGTCAGATTGGATATAAGATCTGGGTTCATGTGAATAGGATTTATTTAACACATCTCCAGGGACACACACACACACACACACACACACACACACACACACACACGAGTGTGTGTGTAGCATTGAATACACAGAAGTAAAGAAATCCATTCCACAACAGTTCAACAGTTCTAAGAAGAATCAGACAGAGGCAGAGACAGAAAGACTGGCAGTTGCTGAGGGCTGGGACACAGGGAAACAAAGCACCAAGTGTCTATCATGCAAGACACAGGTCCTCAAGGTTGCTATAGAGCTCAGGGCCTGGAATGCACTGTTGTGTCAGAGCTGTCGAGGGCAGTGCGATACTTCACGGAGTCACAGTACAGTGGCCGTTAAAGCAGAAGTAGGTTGGGCGTGGGTTAGGCTGATGTGCCAAGGTGTGTACTTCTTCCCAGACTCATCAAGGACTGTCCATTACACATACACACTAGTGGGTGTGACAATCAAGTCAATCAAAACCAGCCAGTAAGGTGGTTTTACAAACAGAGATTTTATCAACAGCAGTTTCAGAACAATGAAAGGAAGTCCCCGTGGCTTCGTGGCTTCGTTGGAATGATGATAATGGACTAAACCTCTGAAACTGTAAGCAAGCCCCCAGTCACGTGCTTTCTTTTGTGAGAGTTGCCTTGGTCATGGTGTCTCCTTACAGCAATAGAACAGTGACTAAGGCAGTAGTTGATATGGGGCCCAGGGTACACGTGTGACAGGCATGACCACACTGTTTGCTGGAGGGATATGGAAGACTTTGGGATTTTAGGCTATGGAAGCATTTGGATGCTTTAAGTGGGGCTTACTGGGCTACCTTAGAAGGATCATGGAAGACAGTGCTGGGGACAGTTTGAACTGTGAGGACCTAGATCAAGAAGTTTTAAAGGAAAGGAATATTAGCAAGTGTCCTAGAAACCTTCCCTGTAAGATGTTGGCAAAGATTGTAGCTACTTTCACCACTGTCCTAAAAACCTGCCTGAGGCTAAACTGAAGAGGTTTGGATTAATGGCGCTGGCAGAGGATATTTCAAGTTTGTTTGTGTGGTTATTAGCAATCTCACAGACCTATAATGCAGAGGAGCAAGCTGTGTAGACAGAAATACAAAGCATGCAGTTTGAGGAGAGAAGGACCACCAGGAAACGTGATGGTGGAGCCAGGGTCTGTGCCCAGGGAGGAAAAATGTGTAAAGAAAAGCCTGATGCTAAAAGTATAAAGGGCTTGGTGAGCTCAGGATAGGACCCCACCCGGCTAAGGTTCTAACATATGAAAGCTTCAGCAGTGAGGGGAAGCATCCACAACAGAGAGCTGATGCACATGTCATTCAAAGAGGGGTCAAATTCTTGCCCCAGCAAGCCGCAGAGCTTGGCAGCTTTGGCCAGGTAGTTCTGGCTTTAGACTCAGGGATACAAGAAAGGAGTTGCAGAATCTCCTTTCATGGCTAAGGAAGTAGCAGAGGCCAGGCATATGTGAGGGGTGTCCCTACATGGAGGCCTAGAGAGACCATTGTGTGTAGCTGTGAAGGTAAAGCCTGGTTTGCCTTGGAGATCCCGAGGTGTTGGATAAGACAGAGTCCTGGGAGACCTGTGGAGGAGAGCTGCTAACCTCTGAGGTTAGGACCCAGCCTAAGAGAGAGAAGTGTGCTGCAGTCAAGAGAACTGAAAGGAGTTAGAGATCTAAAGACCATTTTGACACCAGACGTGGAGATGCAGAATTTGGAGTTCACCCTGCTGGTTTTTGGTCTTGTTTTGGCCCTGTATTTCCTGGCTCTGCTCCTTTTGCTCCCTTTTGGAATGGTGTGCCATGGTATGTTGGAAGAATGTGATCTGCTTTTGATTTTGATTTTACAGGGGGTTACAGTTAGGAGATTGCATGAATCTCAGAAGAGACTTTGAACTTTTAAAGAGTGTTAAGGCTGTGATAGAATATGGGGATTTTTGAAGTTGGACGGAGTGCATTTTTGTATTAAGATATGGCTATAAACCTATGGGGCCCAGGAAGTGAAATGTGGTGATTTGAATAAGAATGGCCCCGGAGGCTCATACATTTGAATGCACAGTCACCAGGAAGTGGCACCCTTTGAAAGGGCTGGAAGTGTGGCTTGTTGGAGAAAGGGGGTGGGCTTTGAGCTTTCGAAAGGCCATGCCAAACCTGGTGATGCTCTCTGTGCCTGTCCATGGATTAGGATGTAGCTCTCAGCTACAGCTTCAGCACCGCCAGCACGCCACCGTGCTCCCCACCATGATAATGGTGGGTTAAACCTCTGAAACTATAAGCCCCCCAGTTAAATGCTTTCTTTCACAGGAGTTGCCTTGATCATGGTGTCTCTTCAAAGCAGTGGGACAGTGACTAAGATTTCTAAGTCTTCACCACTTTGTCCCTAAGCTTGTCACTCCAGCTGCTCCTCTGATGTCATGTACTGGTGCGCATGAATAGAGAAAACCCCAAATGGTGAGCCAAGGAACATCCCCCAGAAAACCAGCCACAGTTAGAAGCCACAGAGGCTTCTGGTAGCTTCCACGTCCCTCCAGCCCAGTTAGATCCCTCTGCTCCATTGACGCTGTAAGGGACCAAAAGGTAATTAGTACCACTCTATGTTGACTGCTGACCGGTATATATCACCCCTCAACCCTAACAACAGGGAATATTTGGCCTTTTCCTCAGTGGCAGTCATGGTGCTCATGGTGCTGATAGCCACCATTACCCTCTGCTGTGCTCAAGGCTGAAGGTCTACAAGGTGGTGTTACAGAGAAAACTTGCCTGAGGTTGTGAACTGTGAGCTGTGCTCACTAGGAGATGTAACATAGGTGTGCAGTGTTAGTATAAGAACTAGACTCTGTGCCACTCCATGGAGGTCCTGGTATATACTAGGGCACCCGTCATCTCGGGAGCGTGTAGAGGAGGAGGAGGCCTGGGCTGCAGCACATATGACCTTAATATCATAAACATGTGTGCACACACACGTGGACGTGTGTAGAGGGTTTTTGTTTTAAGAATCATTTATTTTATGTACGTTTTTAAGAGTTATTCACTCATTTTATGTATGTGAGTACACTGTAGCTGTCTGGGTGTTTGCTGGGAATTGAACTCAGGACCTCAGGAAGAACAGTCAGAGTCTTAACCACTGAGCCATCTCTCCAACCCACTTATCTTTGTTTTGGAAACAAGGTTGCTCCCTGGCCTGCGGCTTGCAGATTGGCTAGACAGTTGGCCAGCAAGCCCCAGAGATCCACTGTCCATCTCCACAGTGTCAGCATTACAAGGCCACAGCACTATGTCCAACTTCTTAATTTGGGTTCTGAGAATTGAACTTGAATGGGGGAAAAAGGAGATAAAAAGGAAAGGGTGTGTGCTCCTGGGTATGGTAAAGGAGAAAACTTACTGTAGATAAAGAGAGAGCATAGTCAGAGGCAGGGACACCTGGGAGAGTCCAGAGTGGGCATGACCAGACTGAGCTGGGTCAAAAGGAAGGTGGAGGGAGAGGGGAGAGGGGAACCAGGTACGGCAACCAGGAGGTCCAAAAGAGAAGAGGTAACCAAAATGGCTGGATTATATTGAGAAGGGCAACCCAGTCCTCTGAGCTGGAGAATTCAGGGTAGGGGGTGGGGTAACCATCCCTTATACTAGGTTGGGACTGACGGATGCTGGGAGAACCTGACTGCCAGATTTGCTTTGGTGGGTTAAACAGACACCTCAGCTGCTTGTCCAAGGGGTTGAGACTTAACAGAACCCAGGTCTTCACACTTGAATGTGAATGCTTCGTGAGTGCTTCATTGCTTGAACTGCAAGCACGTTACCAATGGGGACATCTTCCCAGTACCCTGTCACTGAGATTTTTTAAAGCACAAAGGCAGGTCGGACTCATACAGACAAATGAGGAGCACCCCACTTCTCTCTCCTCTTCTAGCAATAAGTTAGAGTTGAATGTTTTCAGAATGCCATCTAGCTCCTCTGATCCTAAGCACAGCCATAGCTCTGGGCTGGTGTGTGAACCACCTGCTGGTAACAATGGAGCATACATGCTGGTTTCTAGGGTTCATGCTCTTGACATGCCTTGCTCACAGCCCTTCCACATGAACCCCCTGAGTGTGGAATTGGGAAGAAATGCCTTGAATGTGCATGGCTTTGATTCCTCTAGAAGAGTCTGTGTGAGTGCGTGGTCCTGGGAATGGAATCCTGGGTCCCGTGTCCATTAGCCAAGGTCTCCACGGTGGTGTTGCATTCCCACGGCCTGTTGCTGTGACAGAATTTGTGAAGGTCAGGCTAAGACCTGGGCTCACAGTGTCAGTGGCTTCAATCCCTAATCATCTGACTGCTTTGCTTTGGGCCCTGCCTGCTGTGTCAGTACATTATGCTGGGGAGCACCAGCAAGCAAGTTGCAATACCTTGTGACCCCTAGACAGAGACTGGCCTTCCATAACCACCTTGAAGGGCATGTCTTTATGACCCAAGACCTCCCACTGGGCTCTACCTCTTAAAGGTTCCATCACTTTCCAATAGTGCCGAGCTGAAGACCAAGCTGCTACCTCAGGGTCTTCAGGGAACAATCTAGGTCTAAGCCACGCAGATGTCATGCATGCATGCCACGTGGCCATTACCAGCAGGTGGTCACCACCAACACCCACCACACAGCAGTGCTTACAGGACCAGAGGACCTGGGTGGCACTCTGCAGTGCAGTAAAGCAACCGAGGAGTGCTAAGTTCTGAGGAGTTTGCTTTTGGTGTTGGTTTTTGTGGGGGTTTCTTTTGTTTCGTTTTGGTTTGGTTTGGTTTTTTCAAGACAGGGTTTCTCTATGTCACAGCCATGGCTCTTCTGGAACTCACTCTGTAGACCAGGCTGGCTTTGAACTTACAGAAATGGTCTGCTTCTGCCTCCAGAGCACCATCATGCCAGGCTCTGAGTGGTACCTCTTAAAAGTGTGAAATGTGTTTCCTTGTATGTTTTGAAGATGGATGTGTCTCACATCACCGCTGATTTATGGAATTCCAGCAAGTTGGGGTTGGGGATTTAGCTCAGTGGTAGAGCACTTGCCTAGCAAGCGCAAGGCCCTGGGTTCAGTCCCCAGCTCCGAAAAAAAAAAAAAAAAAAAAAGAAAAAAAGAAAGGAATTCCAGCAAGTTAATAGTTGGCCCCAGTTGGCACAGGCTGGCCCAGTGTACTTGCTCATTGCTTCCTTACTAACATAGCAATGCTGTCAGGTTGTTTGTGGGTTTCCCCCTTGCTTTTTACTTAAAGGGCTCTTTGTTCCACCATCCACCAACCAACCAGGATTCTACCACGTATCTACACTAAGTAAGGCACTAGGGCTGCTACTGGGAATGGCAGAGCCATTAGCTTGTTTCCACTCCTTTGGATGGTGAGGGAGCCTCTCATCAGACTCACAGCTACCGGACATACCATCAACAGTAATGTTCTTTATCACTAGGGTCTTTGGAAAAGTAATGGGATGTCATGGGACTAATGCTGGGAGAGGCCAGGGCTGTGGCAGGTGAGAGCTAGCTCAAATCAGAAAGGCCTGCAGAGGTGACATAGTCTGAGGCCCACAGATTAGAAGGGAATGGGTACCCACAGCTCAGTGAGGTAATGTTTTAGCAGGATGTGGTCACTTGGAGACTCTTTCAGTGAACTTGCAGCATTCGTTACTAGTGCATGTCTATAGTTAATCACCCCATAGAAAAGGAGAGAGGAAGAAATGCTGATTTTAGCTCAGGGTTTCGAACCATCATAGTGGGGAAGTGCTGGAAAAGTGTATGGGGGTGAAGATGCCTCACATCTAAAGCACAGGGAGGGGCAGGAGCCAGAGTCTGCCACCGGGGTGCCTAAAGTCTTCAAATATAGTGGCACCCTTCAAGATAGTGCTATCAGCAAGGGACTGACTGCACTGTCAATACACAAGCCTGCAGGGAACATTCCAGACTAGACTAATATTTTCTAGATTTTGCAAAACAGTATTGTATGTTGATCTTAGGAGAAGAAAATGTATGTGTCAAAAACGGGGTGGGGGTGGGGGTGGAGTTCCTGCGGACTCCGGGAAGAAGTGGAAAAGGAGATAGAGGCTGAGAGGGTCTCTATTTGGAATTTATCATTTTTATTTATTTGGAGTGTGTGTGTGTGTGTGTGTGTGTGTGTGTGTGTGTGTGTGTGTGTTATGTGCATGCAAGTATGTCTGTGTATGTGGTATGTATGTTAGTGTGTATATGTCTGTTAGAGAACAGCTCTCAGGAACTGGTTCTTTCCTATCTCCATTTGTGATCTGGGGATTAAACTCAGGTTGTCAAGCCCAAATCCTAGCGCCTATACCCACTGAGTCATCTTCCTGTTTCAACTTGGGATTTTTTTGAAGCACAGGAAAGATCTGAGCTGAAAATGACTGCTGTGCATTTCGTTGGTGCTTGCTGTCAGCTACATTATCCTCTTATCATCTCTGGGTGTTTGAGGTGCTTCAAGAGTATGGTTCCTTTAAGCTGATGGAAAGGAGCTTCTGGGCACAGACCCAAGCTGGGCTGGCTGGCCCTCAGAACAGGCTGCAGTGAGTGAGAGCCAAAGAGAGGCTGGACGAGTTACTTTTTTCCTCACTAGGACAATACCTGACATACACTGCTGAACAAAGGGAAGGACATTTTGGCTCACGGTTTGAAGGTTCCAGTCCATAGTATTTGGCTCCATTAGTCCCAGGCGTGTGGTAAGGCAGAACATGGCCACAGGAGACTGTAGAGGAGGGTGTTCACCTCATGGTGGACAAGCAAGCAAGAAGAAAGGATACGTCACAGCATTCTCCAAGTAGATCTTCCTCCTGAAGTTCTCAGCAATTCTCAAAACAGCACTGTCATCCAGAAAACCAAGTGCTCAACACAGGAGCCTGGTGTGCACAGTTCATGTTCAAACCATAACAAGTCAAGGTCAATCAGACAGCTGGGCAGGGCTCAAGTGTACAGACCTGAGAGGTTATGACCATAAATGTGAATCCCATCAGAAGCTCAAGGACAGAACCCTGAGATGATATGAGCCACATGGTCTGATTACAATTGACAAAAGTTTGTTCTGCCATTTTTGAGAATGGTGGAGTGTTAGCACCTGTGCCCAGGGGCTTCTGATCGCTCTGTTTTACCAAGTCTTCTGGGAACTAGCCTTGAACTAGCACGTTTGCACAGTCAGGAAGTTTGTGTTGTACGATTTATAACTCAACTAAGCTGTACAAACAAGAAGGATCATGTTGATATGAAACCCAAAGAGACAAAAAAATGGACAGATCCTCAAAAAGAATCAATAACACTGAAAGTGAAAAATATCAATTGGATAAAAGATACTCATTACAAAGGCAGCAAAGCATCAGGCATGTGGTGAGGGCCTGCAAGTCCAGCACCCAAGGAGGGTGAATACGAGGATTGAAAGTTCAAGACCAGCCTGGGTATGTAGTGAAGGCCTGCCTCAAAATTTCTACAAACCAAAATGAAAACAAAAAAGCAAGTGAAGTGAGAAAGGAAAAGCCTCATGAATGGAAATAGCTGGCGTAGGCAGAGACACACTGGCAGATTGAAAGACCGAGAACTGTCCCCTGACACTGCTCCGAAAGACAGAGGAAACCATGGAGAGGCAGCTAGAAGATGTGGGGGGCTGAACGAGCTACTCTATGTTTACTCAATAGAGATTCTACTGTCGGAGGACGGCATAAGCGAGAGGTTATATTAAAAAGCATAAAGGCTGAGGATTACCAGAACTAAAATGTGGTAGTGCTCATTAAGCAGTGAAGAGAACTTTATGATCTTTGCTTCACCAACACAACACAAAATGATGTCAAGCAGTACACAAAAGGAAAGATTACGGACTGATTATCTGCAAAAGATCCATAGGAGACTATCAGTAGTTTGCTTATAACTTGGATCAGGAAAGAACCAGAGACGCCATCAGAGAACCCTACACCTATGCTCTCTAAGTGTATCTCTCTCTTTCTGAGTGTATCTCTCTCTCTGAGTGTATCTCTCTTTCTGAGTGTATCTCTCTTTCTGGGTGTATCTCTCTCTCTGAGTGTGTATCTCTCTCTGAGTGTATCTCTCTCTCTGAGTGTATCTCTCTCTCTGAGTGTATCTCTCTCTCTGAGTGTATCTCTCTCTCTGAGTGTATCTCTCTTTCTGAGTGTATCTCTCTTTCTGCCTTAACCTTCAACCTTAAAATTTGTGCCAGAACTGCCTTTGAAGGACCCCCGCCCTCCACAAAGAGAGTAAGGGACAACATACAATTCCATGGATCTTGATACTCAGAATGATTGTGGAGTATAGACGGTTGGACACAACCCACCCCAAACCCCAAGGGTCTTGAGTATTTGAAATTTCAGCAGAGGATGAGCCCTTTCAGATCAATTCCTGGGCCCCAGTGATGACCTTCATCTCCTACACACACCGCAGAGAGAGAAGGGCTGTCTTCAGCTTCTGTCGTACAAGCCCGGTACCTGTGGGGAGTGGTGAGCCTGGGTCATGTTGCCCAGGATTCTGATTCCATCAGCACAGATGAGAGGGGTGTCTCCTCTCGGGTTGTCTCCAGGGTCTCTAAAAGAATGGGAGTAGGTGGAGAGGAGACAGCAAACTTCTTGACAGCAGCTGAGGTGATGGTGTGGACAGTGTAGGAGGGCAGAGGGAAGAGGTGATACTGAGGATGGAGCTGGATTCTGGGCTTCAGGTAAGGAGCCCAGGCACATGAGAGCCCCTTCTGTAATGGCTCGCTTCAGATGGTCTCTCTGTTTTCCAGATTGTGGACAAGAACAACCGCTACAAGTCCATAGATGGGTCAGATGAGACCAAGGCCAACTGGATGAGGTGAGTCCCATCCTCCCAGCTCCAGTGAGCCTCACCAGCCTCTGGGATGGGTCCAGGGAGTATCTTGGGCCTCCAGGATCTCAGAGCTCTCCAGGCTGCTCCAGAACTGCAGCTGACAGGGTCTGAAAGAAGTCTCCTGTTCCCCAGGCTTCCATCAGAGGCTCTAGAGAGCCTGTGGCCAGACCAGCAGGCTGCAGGAATCAGGCTGCATGCCATAGCTCCTGATAGAACTCCTGCAAAGAGGAAAATGTGCCTGACCTAGGATGGACCCCTGACATTTATCCCAGAGCAGATTCTCGCTACCTGGATGACATCATTCCAGGGAAGACCCAGAAATCGTCCTATGGTTTTATGGTAGGGAAAGCTCCTGACATCTCCAGCTCCCTTTCCCGCAGGGCTCACACTAAACTTGACTGCGGCCCAGCATGGATCTATCCTGGCCCAGGTCATGGCCTAGGACTGTGTGTCAGAAATGTCCTTTAAGTCTAGCCAGAGATAGCAGAGAAGAACAAGGGTCACTTCCCAGGTGGCCACACTGAGTTGGGAGCCGTGCTTAGGGCTGGCCTATATGGTATGTGTGGTTCCTCCCAGAAGGTGTGTATTAGGGAAAAAGGTCAGTCTGATCCCGGTACCACTTTGCGATCTACATCTGGGATCCAGAGGCGGTGGTAGGGCATTTAGATTTGTAGAGACGAAAGGAAGGCCTTTGAGGACCAGGGACCCAGCCTCGTCACGAACCCAAGGCCCTGTCATATACAGTTCTGTGCGTCTCAGATAGCAGATGGGTGACCTTTGATGGCAGATGGGAAGATGAGAGATGGGGATATCAAGGGTTGTCTTGGGCAGTCTGAGCACATGAGGAGGAGCTGGTTGGAAATGGAAAGTCATGAGGAGGTCCCCTGTGTGTCCCCCCGCCCCCACCCCTGTGGCCTCACTGCCACCTGTATGTCCCCAGGGCTGCAGCTGGTTTGCAGGGCAGTTTGGACTCTTCCTCTTATTGAGCGCACAGCTGCTTCCGCTGCCCTAGACAGGTGCAGAATCAGCACCCACATATGACAGCCTCCTCTACAAGATGGTCAGCTCTCCCTAAAAGTGGCACCAGAAGTTGTACTTGACACTCCTACCTACCTTCTTCTCTCTCTCCCCAAAGGTCCAGGTCACCATGACAGCCTGTCCATCCCTCATGCTGAGCACCCTGTCAGCTCAGCACATATGGACACTTGAGAGTAGGCCAGTTCAATCCTGCCCTCCTCAGCACCCCCTACAGGCACACCTGCCCGTGCGTAATGCCAGAGAGGCACAGACATGTGCTCTGTGGGGGTCCAGATGGAACAGGGAGGAGCCTTTGATGTGTTCCCTCAGAGGGTCCAGGACTTTGTCGAGGGCAGCTGGAGCAAGTGAGTTTTGCGGAAAGACTGCTAATGGAGACCACAGCCCTGGGCTGGGCCTTCACATATGTCACTACGCCAGGTCCAGGCTGAAAGAGTGAATCTGATGCCTCCTGTGACATTGTTGTGTGCAGAGCTCCAGAAGCTATGGCTCAGAGAGCTGACCCGTCCCATGTTTCCTCCCATTTCTGAGATTTTGTCTGGGCAAAGGGTTTTCCCACTGCCCCTGAGAAGACAGTTGGCCTCATCTCAGCCAACTCGGGTGTTATTTAACACTCCAGGACTGCGTGTAACTTGGTTGGGGATGAGTTCAGAGCATCTCAGTTTTGCAAGCTCTTTATAGTGACTCTGATGACTCTCATTCCTGTCATCTGTGGCAAAACTTGGCCTGGGGCCCTGTGTCTCTAGACCTGCAAGCCACAGTTCTTTCTGATAATAAACACGGACCAAGCAGAGCATTGGATCCTTGTGACTGTGGGTGGGTTCAGGGGGTGGGAGTTAGCTGCTCCCACTTCTATTAACACGACTCTGCCCTGAGCCCAGGTGACTCCTGGGTGGTCTGTCTTAGCTGATGTGTCCTGACTTAGGATGGTTCCAGGATCCAGTGATCGTGTGTGTGTGTGGCTTTGCTTTTCGGAGCTCTTGTTAACTTATAGACTCTTAGTTGTGCTGTCACAGACCAGGGCCTTGGGGGTGATGTAATAGATCTTTACGAAATTAGTGGTGGGCCCAGCAAGGGGTAGGTACAAGGGTATTCATGTCTTGAGTGTTAACCTATGCAAGCTCTGTGTTAGGTGCTGTGCATGCAGTAATTCTCAACCAGGGGCACTTGAGACATGTGAGGGTTTGGCAGTGCTCTCAGACATTCTAGATGAGCACAGCTTCATGATTGGGTACTCCTGGTTTGCAGAGGCCAAAGGTACTCGTATTATTGAACATTCCACACTGTACAGCAATCTCCTCTCCTAACACAGTCTCTGAATTCCCACAAGGGTATAATCAGGGCCTATAGACTTCACTAGTTTTACAGGGGCCCTGTGGTCCCCAAGGATAGTTTCAAGTCTGTCTGAGTGCAAGGCCTTTGTCCTGAGCTGGGTACTGAAGCAAGGCTGCAGGAACCGAGTCCTGCTGGTACTACTGTGATTTTGGAAGCATCCAAAGGTATGGGTTTGGATCTGAGTGTGCCTCAACACCCTGGTTCCTCCTGGGTGAAGCTGTAGTTTCAAAGTTGTAGGGAAAGGCAGGTAGAAATATGATGCTCTCTGAGTTCTAAAGCCAGAGCAGAAGCAGGGTCAGGTTGAAGAGCCTCAGCAAAATCAAAGTTGTCCTTCTAAGAGCAACATGTCTCTGGGTGGATGCTCATGGGTGTCTCATGTCTTAACTAGAACACCACAGCAGCTAAACCATGAGGAGCCCCTTCTGAGGGAGAAGCCCTTCGGAGGGAGAAGAGCTTGTTCTCTGCACACACACAGGGAAGTAGGGACATGAGAGACACAGGAAAAAGGGAAACAGGTCATAGGTGACAGGGTAAGCTTTCTGTGGTTGTAACATGATGGACACCGGCCACCAGTGCCACAGCCACACAGCCACTGCAATCTACTGTCGGCTGTTTAAAATTAAGTTGGTGTGTGTGTGTGTGTGTGTGTGTGTGTATGTATGTGTATCTGTGTGTGTGTATCTGTGTGTGTATCTGTGTATGTGTATCTGTTTGTGTGTATCTGTGTGTGTATCTGTGTGTGTGTATCTGTGAGTGTGTGTATCTGTGTGTGTGTATGTGTATCTGTGTGTGTATCTGTGTGTGTGTGTATATCTGTGTGTGTATCTGTGTGTGTATCTGTGGGTGTGTGTATCTGTGTGTGTGTATCTGTGTGTGTGTATCTGTGTGTGTGTGTGTGTTGTGTGTGTGTTGTGTGTGTGTGTGTGGTGTGTGTGTGTGTGTGTGTGTGTGTGCGCGCGCGCAGATGCCCAAAGAGGCCCAACAAATCCGTTGGAGTCTGAATAAGAGGCATTTTTGCATTACTTGATGTGGTTGCTGGAATCCAAATTCTAATCCTCCACAGAGAGTTGTAGGAAATGTCCTTAACCACTGAGCTGCTTCTCCAGTCCCTTAAGTGGCCGAAGCTCTTGTACATAGATGGAGCCCTCAGAAACTGGTCTGGATGGGGAGAAGGAGGCAGCAGAGGTTGATTGAGCTCGAAGTGCCTGGTGCTCAAGGCTGATGAGAGGTAGGGTAGCCCTGCCCTGCGGTCACTGGACTCCTACCACCTCCTTCCTGCCTTCCCTCTGAGGAGGAGAGAGGGAAAGGCATCACAGTAGGAGGAGGGTGTGGTGGGGCTAGGCCGAGGTGGCCCCAGCCGTTCTTCCCAGATGGGGCCTGTGATTGGGAAGGAGGAGGACCACCCTCATTAACGGTCATTTACCCAATTATGCTTTGTGGGATATTCAACCCAAGGAACGTGCTGCCCCTGGCTGAGCGTAAGAGGAAGCCTAAATTCTCCAAGGAGGAGCTGGACATTCTGGTCACAGAGGTGACCCGTCACGAAGCGGTTCTCTTTGGGAGGGAGACCATGCGGCTGTCCCATGCCGACAGGGACAAGATTTGGGAAGGCATAGCTCGGAAAGTCACCTCCGTCAGCCAGGTTCCCCGCTCCATCAAGGATATTAAACACAGATGGGATGACATGAAGCGCAGGACCAAGGACAAGCTGGCCTTCATGCGGCAGTCACTGTCGGGCCCAGGGATCGGGGGCCACGCCCATCCCATCATGCTTGCTGCCCACAAGAGAGCTATCAAGTCAGCACTGCTCACTGCCAGGGCTGGGCACAGCTTCCCCAGGGCAGAGCTCGATGGAACCGACAGCCCTAACACCAGCTGTGAGTATCGCTGCCTGAGTGTGGGACTTGCTTCCTTGTGTGCACCTCTTCTCTTGCTATCTTTCAGCCCTGCCTACCTCCCTGGCTCTCTCCATGGCCCCATCTTACCTCTGACCTGTCTCCACTCCCTGAGCATCCCTTCTGTGCCAGAAGCTGGCTTGGGAGCAGGAAGGATAGGGCTGCATCTAAAACCCACACAGACACTTGTAGGACTAAACACACTTCGGATGGATCCAACCTGTGGCCTAAGGGTTACATGCACATCGCTATGAAGGTGGCCTAACCCAAATCATAGCCTTGTTTAAAACAGTACACATTTTTTGTTTGTTTGTTTGTTTGGTACCTGAGCAGAAACTTTGTAGTTGACCTTGTGTTACAATGTCAAAAGGTTAGGCAGACATACCTTCTTGAATTAGATTATCATTCACCTTAGAGGAAGAATGAGTGCTCACCCAGTCCAGCACAAGCCTTGGACTTGTGTGATCTTGGGGGCCCACGCTGGGTCTGCCGCCCCACAGTCTGTTGGGTCTGCAAAGCACATGAATGGAGTACTGCAGCTGCAGAAAAGGCCAAGGCTGGCTGAGGAAGATGCTTGAAGGTTGAGGAAGAGTTAACCAGGCCTGCTGTGAGGAGGGGAGGGGAAGGCGAGCAGGCTGGGAACAGCATGTACAAGGCCCACATCAGGAAGGCGCTTGGCACGTTCCAGGAACTGCAAAGGCCAGGGAAGCCCCATCATAGCCGGTAGGGGGAGGGGCACCACCACAGCAGCCAAGTGGCAGGCCAGGGAGAGAGCTTTCTTCATGATTGTCTGGTCACTCTGTGCTTTGTCCTCTACTCTCCAGTCTTCCGAGCTTAATCTACTTCCGTTCAGTTCCTGCTTCTTGGTGCTCACCTGAGACTGAGACCGGCTGGGCCCCCCTCTCCTGCCTCCTTTCCCGTTCTCTTCTGGCTCCCCTGCCCCACCCATTTTGTTTCCCTGTGTTCCCACCTTCTTGCTTCCTGGGACTTCAGCCAGTCTAGTTGGAGTTCACCAGAAGGGGGAGCCATTGGAGTCCATCCCTGAAGAATTCCACCCCACCCTCCCACTTGTTCACACACCCACACCCTTCCTCATCTGCTGTCCTCGATGGAGTCCTGTGAGCAAGGCAGGAGGATCTAAGCATTCAGCCAGCAGGAAAGCGGTTCACCCAGTCCGACTTCCTCCCTGGCCCTTTGCCATGGGGACCTGTTTATTTCCTGTTTGGCTGAGGTCTCTGACAGGTGGCCACTCACAAAGTCAGCCTCAGGAGTAGAAGAGAGTGTTCACGATGAGGCAGACTTCCTCGTTAGCTAGTTGAGGCAAATAATCTTCCAGAAAATGAAGGGGGCCCTGAGGCATCAGAACCAGACTTGAGCCTGGATCTGGCAGCGTTTGCTGGAGCCTCAAATCGGGCAGCATCGGGAAAAGCTTATTTCCTGAATCCTGCCCTAGCCACCACTCCATCTCCTAGAGATCAAAGCTGATGAGGTTAGCAGAGGTAACATGGGCTGCAGGAGCTCCCACATCTAATAGTCACAAGCCTTAGCCTGACTGGGCTTGGAAAAGGGGTAATGGCAGCTCAGAGTGTTCCTTCCCACCCTTTCTGGCACCCCAAGAGGATGGCTGCCATTTATAGAGCATGCTCAGGAAGCAGTAGGCTCCCACTGTGCCAGCATCAGGAAACCTACGGACCTGTGTAAATCAAGCATTCATGAGTAGGCCATGATGTGTCTGACCTCACAGCCCACCTCGCGGGGACAACAGGGCTAATGGCTTGCCCTTCATAATCCTGCTGAATCCTGCACCTACCGTTCCCTCTCATCTTCAGCCATCTGGCATCTAGCTCCCTGCAGTGGTTAGGATTCCAGCAAGGCCACAAGGTGGCCCCAAGCAACCTTGACAGTCCTTCCCTTGTGGAGACTGGTGCTCACAGAGAGCAGCTTAGCACCTCTTACAGGGTGACTCGGTCAGCTCTGCCATGCACCGTAGTGGGAGCCCCACTAGGAGCCCAGCCAGGGCCCCAGGGATTCAGCAAAGCAGACACCATTGTTTTTTTGAAGGTAGTGAAATATAATCAGGGTCATGAACCCTTAGACTGGCATGGCTGCCACTGGAGATGGGGCCTCCTTGGACTGGACTCCTTTCCTGGAATGTAGCTGCTTCTGTGGGAAGAAGGGAACCAGCTCCTGCTCATCCTTCTACCAATACTGGACCTCCATACCTCAGGGACTTAGAAGCTGGCATTTCTCTGTGTGTGGTGCCAGTACAGGCTAAGGGGTGTACAGCAGGGAGTTTCAGAGGCGAGCCTGTGACCCGGGCTGCCCCTTCGCCCTTTTGTAATCATCTGTCCTTCTCTCCTTGTACACTCCAAGATGATGAAGATGAGAAAGCTCCTGGGCCCTCACAGCAGCCTCTTCGGATGCCCCTGCTACGTTCTCCAGAGGAAGAGGCCCTCCTGGCCAGGCCCACACTGCTCTGTTCATCTTCCTCAGACCAGTCCAAGATGCTGGGCCCTAAGCCAGAGGTCCTGCCCCATCCCTCACTCCAGGCCCAGGCATGCAGGACCCCAGAGCCACATCCCAATTCACCCACCATGAGCCTGGACTGGCATCTCCTGCATGCCCGTGCCCATCAGACCGAAATGTTCCAGAAGTTCTGCCAGGAGCTGGTGACTGTGCACCAAGACATGGCTGACAGCATGCATGTTATCAGCCAGGCTATGGCTGAACTGAACAGCCGTGTTGGTCAGATGTGTAAGACACTTATGGAGATCCGAGATGCAGTTCAAGCATCTCAGCATGGGCCAAAAGGGGCAGCTCCCATTGACTGCACTTTCCAGGCTCAGGCATCCCTGCCGGACCCTACAGCAGCTTGCCCAGAACCAGCCCCAACACGGACTACCAGGTCTCGGAAGAGAAAGCACAATTTCTAACATGGCCAGTTTGCATAAGGAGAAGCAATGCCGGTGGTGTCTGGCCTTGAGATGGGGGAGTCCCTTGTGTCCAGAAACGAGACCGATGACCCTGGGGCACAGTCATCTCTTCACCTGATGCAGTACAGCTTCCTGTGCTTTAACAGAGTGGGTATACAGCCCACCCCCATATCTCAGGAAGATGCTCAAGACACAAGAAAAGCTGCCTGCTTGAATGCTTGCTTGGCCTAGAAGGTTGCTCTCCTCATGGCCTGTATCCTGTAGCCTACGGAACAGGCCTTGCTGGGGCAGGGGGGCAGCATCCAACAGAATCTTGCTTCCAACTCAGGGCTGCAGCAGAGCTAACCTCCCAGGTCCTGATTCTGCCCTGTTCCCAGGTGGCGCGGCCTGTGGGTGGGCGGGGCTGGCTCAGCTGGGTGGGTGGGGCTGGCTCAGCTGGGTGGGTGGGGCTGGCTCAGCTGGGTGGGCAGGGCCCTAGCCTTGGTCCTGCGCTTGCCAGACATTGCTCAGCTGCTGTGCTTGCCTTTTGTGGGAGGAAGGAGAATGGGCGTGTGAGGAGGGGAAAGAGATGATCTGGCATTCTTAGCATACTGTAAGCTTTTCCCCAGCCTGCACATGACAGGCCATCTCAGGGAGCTTTCTGAGCAGTGAGAAGGCAGCCAAGTCAGTCTTTGCAATCACTGATTACTGGTCATTCCAATCCTAGTCATGCATCTCAGGGTTCAGAAACAACACAGCCATGTAGTGGGGACCTGGCCAGCTTTCATCAAGAGGCCAGATGTGGAGTGCTAATAGATGGGGATCTTCTCCTCACCCAAGCCCTGCCTTAGCTTCCACAGTTGGAAGAGGGAACAAAAACAGCATGGGGATGATTCTGCCAGCCTGTGATGCCTTGAGTCTCACAGCCAGCGGTGGGAGGTCCCGGGCTCAGGCCTCGGGAGCCAGCAGGCACACTGTCCACTCACTGGCTCTGAATAAGGCCGAGACCAATGAGGCTGTGTCCAGTCCATCTCCCAGCATGCTTTGCCTCTGCTTGCTTAGGCTGTATGTTCACTTAGCCATACACACTTCTAGCTTTGTGTTTTGCTTAAGGGACATGGTCAGAGAGCTGGGTTCTTGAGTTAGGGAGGAGAAACTAAGCCAAAGGCTTCACTCTGACCTAGGTGCAGCTTTGTCCTCCCTCCCTGGCCTGAGGCCGACCCCAGCAGACCTTTCACACCCTTCCTTTCTTCCTGAGAAACTAAGTGGACCTGGAAGCCCACTGGACCCAGTGCCCACTGAGGCTGTTGCTGGAGTTGTTTATAAACACACACCATGCTTTGTCTTACATGAAATGATAAACGGATGGCTCCTGCTGTGTCCCTGGGCCCTGGGCTTCATTGCCCCAATTTGTGGTTCTTTGGTGGTTCCTGCCCCATCAAACTGCATATTGTCTTGTCCAGTAATAGCCTGGTGCCTGGATTGCCCATCTATGCTGGAACCCAAGATGGCCTTCTCAAATATTTTTGTTAAGATGACAATAAAATGAATCAGATGTCACACTTTGAACACAGCCAGGCTCCAGAATCTTTTTTTTTTTTTTAGTGTGTATTCTCTTTCTTCATATCCCAAGGAGACCCCACAAGTCTCCAGAGCAGGGGTTAGACGCCTAATGGAAAGTGTGTGGCGACGAGGGTTCTGTGGTCCTTGCATATCCTGGATTCCATAGACTCCCCATGGGCACACCCAACCCCATGCTTGCCCTGCAAAGGAAAGACAGTGTAGGCCAAAGGCAGCTGAGCATCCACGGCTGCTAGGTCAACTTTTCTTTTGTCCTGCACATCAAAGGTGACATAATGTTCAGTGAGTTTAACCTTGTGCTCCCCAAAAGTGTTGCAGTTTCCAGGGAGTGAAATAGTTTCTGACTGGAGACTTGAGAGGCTCCTGGATGACCATTAGGGGCCATCCTGGGACACACCTCTGTAGTGGCTGCATCTCCACTGACCTAGGCAGCTGCCTGCAAAAGGTAAGGCCCTGCCTGCCAAGAATTCTCAGAGGGACTAGAGCGGCTTCCTCTTGCATTCACTAGAGTGTGCCCCACCACAGAGCTGTCTTCTGACCACTCACCAGCCTGGCTTACCTCCAGCTGTGGAGAGAGTTTCCTTGAGTCAGGAATCCCCAAATCATAGACTGTAGTGCCCTTTCCCAATAGTTCTTAGCTTCGGAATCCAGACCATTCTCTTCAGTTCCTGAATAAAATATGACCATGGAAATTAAGATGGCTGTTTGCAGGAGATATAGAGATCCCATGCCGCTGGCCTGGCTCTCCTCTGATGCCCACAATTTGTGAGACTGGTTGGCCTCCATTTCTGGCATTGGGGAAGAAGAGGCCAAATTGAAGGCTGTATACCAGAGACAAGGTCACAGTCCAGGGACAGCGGTCAGTTTGAGGTGGAAATGATTTCCATTTTGGTGTCTTGGTGACAGTGGGGACCAGGAGGCCAGAATATTCAATAGGAAAAAGAAATGACTGGGGAGCCTGTCCCAGCTTCCTCAAGGGAAGCCTTAAAAGGAAGCCACAGCATATGGGGAGCATATTTTACAGAGACTGGGCCACTGCATGGACACCAGAGCCCTAACCCAGTGACATCACAGAGACCAGCTCCTCTTGTCCAGTCTTCCCATTTTCCTCTTCCCGGGCAACTTCCTTTCTGGTGGAAAGCTATGTTGGCCAAGACCAGCGTGTGTCAGTCCCATTAAACAAAGTGGACGTCTCCATGGGCCATTCTCTTTCTTGAGTAGGAACCCGTAGTCATTTCCTGACCCAGATAGAAAATATGGTACACTTGATAAGACCCAGTGGGTGAGGCCTGAGAATTGTCTCCCGGTGCTTATCTGTCCGGTACCCAAGGCCAGTGCGGAGACAGGACTCAAAACAATGTGTTATCTTCTGGAAAGATTCAGTCCAGGACCCCTGCCCTCCCCACCACTGTCAGTCACCTTTCATTTACTTCTAGGGTGCCTGAGTCTGAACTGCCAGATGTGAACTCAGTCTCTGCAGGACAGCCTGGGCCCAAGCATTTAAGCATTTCCCACTCAGCTCTGTTTTCCCAACAAGGGAGGATGAGCTGGGAACTCAGACCCCCCTGTAGACAGCTGAGCTTGACCACAAGGAGGAGACAGTTCCCGGAAACCGTGGGGTCCTTGACTGTGTGACACAGGACAGTATTTCATAAGAATGAGCACAGCAATTCCAAGAATGTGCCAAGCCTTTGAGTGTTACCACTATAAAGGGAGGGGGCTGAATTAGAGGTGATGGGTCCCCAGTCTTCTCTGGATGCAGTTAACTTTCTCTTGAAAGTTCTGTCACATAAACATGTCTTATTGTGGGACTGGGTGGCTGTGATTCACCCACAGTTGCCATATGTATCTCATTTCTAAAGCCAAGTTTTAAAACAACCAAATGCAGGATGCTCAACACATTTTGGTCTGATACTGGAAATACTTTGTGATCTGTGGGAAGACTAAGGGTGCTCTTTCTAAATGCTGGTTCTTGTTGGGTAGAACGACAGTGGGGGTGGGGTAGGGGGTGCGAAGGGAAATGGATACAAACCGTTTGAAATGTTCAGACCCATCCCAGACATGGCTGTTTTGCATCAGCAAACCTTGACAGTGGACTCGTTCCTCATTTACCTTTTTCTCAGGTATTTAGTATTTGATGACTGGCCAGTATTTGATGACATGTCTGGCTTCTGGATGTGTCTGGAACAGAAAAGCATCGAGCTACATTTATTCTTTGCCCTGCTGACCATTAAGATGGTTGGTTTTGGACATCACTCCCAGACTCTTGCTATATAGGAAACTTGGAATTATTTTGCACAGGCAAAGGAAATTTCAGGGTTGGAGTTGAGGCTGGTCCTTTGAGTGGAGCCATGAGGCCGAGCGTGATTTCTGTAGTCGTGGGGTCGGTCTTTTGCCCTTGCTAACAGTATTGTGCTAGGTGCATGGAGAGCCCCATGAGATTCTTCACAGCTCATGGGGGCCTCTCGGATGCTCATGTAAGATACTGATGGAGATACCGGTGCTGAGGCTGAGGTCCTGGGCAACATGTCTGACGAAGGGCTGTAAGCACCATTGATCTTGTCCAGATTGGAGGAGCTTGGCCTTTGTTCTCCCACTGCTTGGGTCTTCATCCCTCGGCCTATGGTATCTTCTGTGGCTAGAGTGGATGGTTTCCTGGGCTTCAGGGGATGTGTTTGTAAGGTGCCAACCTCCTCCAAGGCTAAGTCAAGCTGATTCCGCAGGTCCTGCCCAGATAAGAGAAGGGTGGATGTGAGGACTGCAGGCAATGCCCCACGGGTGGTGTGGTCTCCAATGTGAATGTTCTTGGAGCTGCCGGCCCCCATTGTCACCTTGCAAAGGATCTGATATCTGTGTAAATGTTTTTTCTTTGCCTTTTGGTTGAGAGAAGCCGCACAAACTTTATTGAGGAAACCAGGAAGGTACAGACAATTCCAGAGACGATCCACCCCAAACAATGGTGTACGTGGTTAAAACATGGGTGTGTTTGCTTCAGGCTGTTCTGCTGGATAGACGCATTGTAGGCACACAGTGGACATGGCTTTGCCTCCCACCCGCCTCACTTGGCATCACAGCAGCACTGTTTGGGAGTTGGGCAAGGTGATACCGGGATGTTGGAAGTGTCAATCTGAAGGAGACTGGGTGAGAGATGTGGATTCACTGGTGTCTTGGGCATTGCTGAGTCCATGCACTCCGTGTCCACATGGAAGCCATGAGTTGTGGCTCAGGGAAGGATAGGCCACAACGCTGCATCATTAGCTGTGTCTTTGGACAAGTTTCCCGGCCTCGCTGAGCCTTCTGTCCTTGCAGTCTCTTGTTTAACTTCCCCCTTTGTCCCCGTTGGACCAACTATAAAGACGCTGCTCTAAAATAGACCTATTGCTGGTCACTATTAGAGCATCAGTTATTTCTACTAAGCCTAGAGAAATATGGAAACAGCCCAAAGCTTCCCCCGCTCTAACCGCTGTCAGAGGCCTGAGGTTCAAAGTCAATGAAAGTGGAGCTGGAGCATACGTGGCTCAGAGCTGAAGAGCACCGACTGCTCTTTCATAGGACCCAGCCTTGATTCCCAGCACTCATATGGCAGCTCTCAACCATCTATAACTCTGCTTCCAGAGGCTCTAATGCCCTCTTCTGGCCTCTGGGCTCTATTCATATGGTACACAGACGTGAGTACAGGCAAAACACCCCTACACACAAAATACTGATATAAAATAAGTTGTTTTTAAGTCAGTAAGGAGGGTAAGGGATAGCCACCTACTGTTGAGCCTGGTGTTGGCTGTGACCCTCGAGGCCGGCAGGGCAGACATTGTTTCTGGTCTCAGATTAAACAGTCTTAAGGTCCAGAGAATGTGTTCACATGATGCAGAACAGAGATGCGGGAAGGAGGGCCAGCTCTGGTTAGCTGTCTCTCTGTGCCCACATACCTTAACCTCCTGGGCCCTGCACTGGAGGCACTCAACCAGGTGTGGCCCATGGTTCTCACCTGTCCCCTCCCCACCAGGTACGTGGTCATTTCCCGGGAGGAGAGGGAGCAGAACCTCCTGGCCTTCCAGCACAGCGAGCGCATCTACTTCCGGGCATGCCGAGACATCCGGCCAGGAGAGCGGCTGCGGGTCTGGTACAGCGAGGACTACATGAAGCGTCTGCACAGCATGTCCCAGGAAACCATCCACCGCAACCTGGCCCGGGGTGAGTATGGGCAGGGGAAGGAGCGAGCATGCCCTCAGGGCCAGGGACATGCCCACAAGGCTAAATCCACAAGTCTAAGTCAGTCCTGATGGTGAAGGGACACACCCCAAAGCTAGGGTCACGCCTACAGGCCCAAGACCACGCCCACAGGGCTAAAGCCACGAAGGGCACACCCACTCTGAACCACAAAAGCTCAGAAAGCTGCTCTGGGAACCTTCCAAGCAAACCAATGAGGAATGCAGTATCCAGCAGTACAAAGAGCCAGGCCAGGACAGACTCAGCACAGTAAGCCAGCCGCCACCCCAGGGAATTCTTTTCTCTAGGAGGCCGTCCTGAGAGATCAGCAAATCCCAGCCAAAGATCAAATTAAATGAACACCAATCCCGTCACCCCAACTCTAACTGATGAAAAGACACTTCTCACTCAGTACCTCAATAGATACCTCCCGTGTGCTAGCTTGGTTTCCTTCACTTTGCCATGGGATCAAGGTAATGAGAACTGACCTGCCAAGATACTCTGCAAATCCGTGGAACAATGTGCTTACCACCATTGATGCAATCTCTACCTTGACCATCACCAAGTCCTTGGTCGTCAAATTCTAGTCTGATGATTTTTGTGGCATCAGCTCTATCACTGTACAAATGTCCAGACATTACAGAAATGCAGTGGCTTACCCAGGCTCATGACTGACGAGCCCAGGGCTAGCTTTCCAATTTGAGGCGTCTGAAGAGGATCTAAGTTTTATCTAACAGTGGCCACCAGACGAAGCCAGCCATAGCATGGTTGATCTTGTTCCCGGCAGCCCAAATGATACACAGCATGAAGGAATGGCTTCCAGAAGAAGGCTAGTGGACATGGGAAGATGGGCTTAGGTTGACAGACCCTAGCGGGTTCGCTGTCCATCCATGCTCCACTGGAATGACTCATTTGAAAGGAGCTTGGCTCACTCCCGGCCCCTGGCTCTCCACCTGTAGATGCCATTCTCAGCCTGGCCAGGGTAAACAGGTGTGCCCAGGTCTTTTCTGAGAGAGCCATCTTTGCACAGAGCTGCACATCCACACACCCAGGGTCCATTTGGTCCTCGGAGGCAGAGCCATGTCCAAGGTCTTCTACACCATCTTCTTAACTAACCTCTTCACTGGGGACAGCCTTGTTTAGAAGGTGAGCGGAGGAGATGAAAGCAGGTGACTCACTGAGGTGAAGCTGACTTGGAAGACAAAACGGAACAGGCCTTGGGGTGTCCGGAAGCTGTCTGGCTTGGTCAAAAGCATCTGGCAATTGCTGGAGAGCTGAGAGACCCTCGGATAAACACATCTCCTGTCTCCTTTGGAGCTGAGCTTGGGCATGCTTCTGTGATAAAGGGTGGCTACTGTTTGACCTCTTCCTGAAACTCCAAAAGGATTCAGCGGACCTCGGAACCTCCAGAAATGTTTGGTGAGCCTCCTTCACATCGATAAAAGCGGAAGTAAACGAATCACACTACCCAAAGAAGAAAACCAAGAGAGGTCACAGCTGCTGTGGCACCGATTTCGTCTCTGTCCCGCCATCTTGGATTCTTCTGGAACATGTCTTCCTGTGTCTTCTCCAAAGTACCTCAACCTGCATCATCCTCAGGAAGACCCGAGACCCAGAGACAGCTCAGAGAGAGGATAGAGTTTTGAGAAGTGAAAGCTCACAGGAGGCTTGAAGAGAGAGAGAGAGAGAGAGAGAGAGAGAGAGAGAGAGAGAGAGAGAGAGAGAGAGAGCACAAGCCTTGGAAGATACAAGAGAAGGCATCTATCCATGACCAGGCCGGATTGTAGGCTGCAGGAGGAAACCAGCAACCACAGTGGGCCCAGCCAGAACTGTGATGAAAGTGGTCCTTGAGAGTGACCATGAGTTTTGGCAGCTGATGGATGCCTGTTTGATGTTAGGTACAGAGTCCTGGTCCTTTCAGTGTGCCTTCGATGGCCTATCAGCCCTGTTCAGGAAGGTCCCCGTTGCCTGGTCACTTAAGGTATTAGAGATATATTAGCTCTGTGTGTGTGTGTGTGTGTGTGTGTGTGTGTGTGTGTGTGTGTGTGTATGTGTGTGTGTCTGGTGTGTTCATGTGTGTGTTTATGTATATATGTATGTGTATGTGTTCATATGCAGGTATATGCATGTATGAATCAAGTGTCATTCCTCAGGAATCACTTTGCTTTTGAGACAACTCTCCCTGACCTGGAACTTGCCAAATGTGCTGAGCTGTCCGGCCAGTGAACCTTAGGGAACATGTCTGGAACATGTCTTCCTGTGTCTTCTCCGCCCCCCCCCCCACCTTCCCAGCACTGGAATTACAAGTACTGGTCACTACACATGGTGGGTTTTTTGTTGGGTTTTTTTTTTTGTTGGTTTTTTGTTTGTTTGTTTAAAAACATGAATTCTAGACATTAAACTCAAGTCCTCATACTTGTAAAACAAACATTTTGCCAGCTGAGCTATCTCCCAATCCCCACCCCCTTGTGAGACACAGTCTTATGTAACCCTGGCTGGCTTTGAACTCCAGAACCTCCCACCTCTGCCTCCCAAGCACTGGGATCACTGACGGACACCACTTCGTCTGGCTTTTAGAGAAGGGCAGCTTCATGATCAGAGGCTGCTTAACCAGATCGTATTTATTGTCGTTTTTATGGAAGAGTGTTGTTTGGAGCCCAGAACTTCTGGAGAGAATGTCATTTATCCCTTTGTGGTTAATCTTTGAAGGAGAGGAATCAACATATTTAGGTGATCTGTGTGGGGATGTTCTAAATTTTTCTTTGATTTTATCCACAAATGTCAAGGAGGATTTGGAATAGAATTCATGGTGACCTTCATTAAAGGTCATCTGTGAACTATGGATTTTATACGGAATCCATAAGTTCAGAAGTCTGTCCTGCTCATCCTAGAAAACATGGGTGACTTTATCTTTGATTACAGAGACAATGAGAGTCTTCTGTGGTTATCACTCTGACCTGCCAGCATTCTCAGCGGTCTGATGTCTTGAGGGGTCCATGAGAAGGTGAAAGGGCACCCTTGCTTTTCACAGATTCAGTGTGGTGAGCACCTCACCTGCTCCCGTGACACAAACACATTGCATTACATTTTTAAAATTTAATTTTATTTATGTACTTTTATGTATATGTGTGTTTTGTCTACATACATGTCTCTGTACCACGTGTGTGTCTGCTGCCTTTTTAGGTGTCTTCTGGCTACCCTGGGCCTAGAGTCTGTCACAGGGTGTTGTGAGCTGCCATGTGGGTTCTGGGAATTGAACCCAGATCTTTTGGGAGGGCAGCCAGCACTTCTAATCTCTAAGGCATCTCTCCAGCTCACAAGATGCATTTTTAAAGGGTTCCTTCTCAGCATTGAGCTTCCTGTGGTTCTACTGGTAGAGACACAGGGGCTTCTGGAAGCTGCCTGAGTGCCGGGAGCCCAGGATGAGGTTATTACTTAAGCAGCTCCTGTGAGGACAAAATAGGGACCTGGGTGGCTTAAACCCTGCTGTGCTGTTTTCTGTGGGAGCCTGGAGACATGAGGAAAGAAAGCATGGGGGGAGCCAAGGCATGGAGCTTCCTGACCTTCACCCAGGGCCTATAAAAACCTCCCACAGACGCCTGGACACTGAATGAAGGCTCAAGGCTGCAGCGCCAGGACCCTGACCCCGACCAATCCAGGAGGCCTTTGAGATTGCCCAACCCCACAGGCTGCTGGCAGAACCTTTCTGAAAGCTGAGAGACAGCTCTCCTCAGCATGTCTCCCCTGGGCATACCAGCACTTCTGTAGCTGTCTGTGCTATTCCACTGGCCTCGTTAACGAATCTAAAATAGCTTACTATTGGCGATCTCACCAACACTCCAAGGTAATTAAAAATGAAGAAGGAAAAAGAGGCATCTTTTGTTGGGTGAGGAAACAGCTGTTCTTAAGGATATTTTGGGTCTCTCTGCCACCTTGCCCTTATCTTGAGGGAGGCTGATACATTGACATGTTTAGGAATCTTTCCCAAGGCACCCTGCTGCTTTTCAGCCTTAGCCATGACTGAGAACCGCGGGACTTTCAACCATTCTTCTTTGTGTATTTCCTTTAGGCAGCTGGGAGAATAGAGAGGCAGTAACTGTAGGGTGGCTATTCCCCTCGGCTCTCCAGACCCACAAGCATGGAAGAAGGCAGGACCTATGCTCTCCCCATGCCGTCTACTGAGGCACTGCAACCACTGTGTAGTTTTAGGGCCAGAGAACAGCTTGACCCATGGTGGGCGGATATCCACTCAGTTCTGAAGGTTGTTGCATTGGTCAGATAGGGTGAGATGCTGTCTTCTGGGGTCAAGCGCCATCCCCTTAGGATGGTAACTCCTTTTTGTTCTCCCCTTCAGACCTACGCCAACTCACAAGTGAAGCATTTATCCAGGTGAGGCGTCTTCAAAGCTGCCTTTTGGTAAAGGCCCCGTGACTTCAGTCCCCGTGATCTGTTCTTCTCTCCATTTGGGTCTCACCTGACCCAGATGGTCAGCACCAGGGGGATGTCAGGCAGTTCCCAAGCAGAAGGCCCATTCTGTTCCCTGTTAACCTCTCCATTTGGGGCTTTTCCCCACGTCCTCACACCCTGGTTTTCCTTCCTAGGAGAGAAGAGATTGCAGAGAGAGAAGGCTGAGCAAGCCCTGGATAACCCAGAAGACCTAAGGGGTCCCTCCCATTTCCCTGTGTTGAAGCAGGGCAGAAGTCCTTACAAGCGCAGCTTTGATGAGGGGGACCTCCACCCTCAGGCCAAGAAGAAGAAAATAGACCTCATCTTCAAGGACGTCCTGGAAGCCTCACTGGAGTCTGCTAACGCGGAAGGCCGCCAGCTGGCCCTGAGCACCTCCCTGGTCATCCGGAAAGTCCCCAAGTACCAGGACGATGACTATGGTAGAGCTGCCCTGACACAAGGCATCTGCAGGACCCCAGGGGAAGGGGACTGGAAGGTCCCTCAAAAGGTGGCCAAGGAGCTAGGCCCACTGGAAGATGAAGAGGAGGAGCATACGTCGTTCAAGGCCGACAGCCCCGCTGAGGCCTCTCTGGCATCTGACCCCCACGAGCTGCCCACCACCTCCTTTTGCCCTAACTGCATCCGACTGAAAAAGAAAGTGCGGGAATTGCAGGCGGAGCTAGATATGCTTAAGTCTGGAAAGGTGCCTGAGCCTCCCATTCTGCCACAGCAGGTACTGGAGCTCCCAGAGTTCTCAGATCCTGCAGGTAAGTTGCTGAGGATGAGGTCACTATTAAAGGGAAGAGTGTGTAGTGCAGCGCCCTGTGTGGAGGGTGGCCCAGAGCTCTCTGTCACAGTCGCCACCGGAGAACAGAGGAGTGCAACGCAGAGGCAGCCACCTCTGGGGGTGGGAACCCACTTCCTCAGGTGCCAGAGGCAGGCCGGCTTGAAGCTCTGGGGGGCATTGCATGTGCCAACCTGTATCCTCATCAATAAAATACGTCCCATTGCAGGAGGGCTGTGTGCTGTGTTCTTGACCTGTTGTTTTCTCTTGGGCAGGGGCGGGGGTCCCACCGTTGTCTCCCCTGACCCAACTTCTCTCTCCCTCAGTCTTGAACAGGGTGTCTGCTGGGAGCTTTCACAGCTCCCCAAACTCAGGCCAGGAGCACAGCCTCGTCCACTTCTTCCAGACTCTGTCCTACCCACATGGTGCTCGGTTCCCAGCCTGGAGTTCTAGAAGGATGAGGAACCAGAGAGCCTGGGGCTGACAGCTGTGTGACTGTCCTTTTTTGCTGGCTGCCTGGATCTCTTCAAGTTGTTGGACCGAGGAAGAACTGGGGGTCGATTCTGTGCAGATCTGCAGCTAAGCCGGGCTGTTTTCCCCAGGCTTTCCTTCTCGGCTGCCCTCAGAATGGGGTGGGGTGGACATAAAAACCGCATTTCGCCTCAGTTAAGAGCCACGTGCTTACCCTGACCATATCAGTGGGCATTCCAGTGCCAGGGCCTCCAGTGTAACCTGAATGCGTGTCATCAGACATTTTGCCTCTCCTAGAACATTCCACCCCAGAAGCACCCACAAGTCAAGGCTGAGCTCAGGCACAGGCAGCTTGGAGCATAACGAGTAGCGTCCAAGACCACCATGGGCAACTCATGGGGAGGGAACCTCAGTGTGGAGAGCAGGGTTTCCCTTGAATCAACTCCAGGCTGGGCTTCCATCTCTGTGGGTCCTACTCTCCCTCAGAGTCCCTTGCCAAGCCTGTGCTGTCAACAGCCCACGTGAATGTCTCCCTCCCCTCTTATTTTCCAGCTTCAGAGAGTATGGTCTCCTGCCCAGCCATCATGGAGGACGACGACCAGGAAGTGGATTCTGCAGACGAATCTGTCTCCAATGACGTGATGACGGCAACCGACGAACCCTCCAAGTTGTCCTCTGCCACGGGACGCCGCATCCGGCGCTTCAAGCAGGAGTGGCTGAAGAAGTTCTGGTTCCTAAGGTACTCCCCGACCCTCAACGAGATGTGGTGCCATGTGTGCCGCCAGTACACGGTGCAGTCCTCACGCACGTCCGCCTTCATCATCGGCTCCAAGCAGTTCAAGATCCACACCATCAAACTGCACAGTCAGAGTAACCTGCACAAGAAGTGCCTGCAGCTGTACAAGCTGCGCATGCACCCGGAGAAGACAGAGGAGATGTGCCGCAACATGACCCTGCTCTTCAACACTGCCTACCACCTGGCACTGGAGGGAAGGCCCTACCTCGACTTCCGGCCACTGGCAGAGCTGCTGCGTAAGTGCGAGCTCAAGGTGGTGGACCAGTATATGAATGAGGGGGACTGCCAGATCCTCATCCACCACATCGCCCGGGCACTGCGAGAGGACCTGGTGGAGCGCATCCGTCAGTCACCCTGCCTCAGCATCATCCTGGATGGGCAGAGTGACGACCTCCTGGCTGACACGGTGGCCGTCTATGTGCAGTATACCAGCAGCGATGGGCCCCCGGCCACAGAATTCCTATCCTTGCAGGAGCTAGGCTTCTCCAGCACAGAAAGCTATCTCCAGGCTCTTGACCGGGCCTTTGCTGCTCTGGGCATCCGCTTACAGGATGAGAAGCCAACTGTGGGCCTGGGAGTCGATGGGGCCAACATCACCGCCAGCTTGCGTGCCAGCATGTTCATGACCATCCGCAAGACGCTGCCATGGCTGCTGTGCTTGCCCTTCATGGTGCACCGGCCACACCTGGAGATCCTGGATGCCATCAGTGGGAAGGAACTGCCCTGTCTAGAGGAGCTGGAGAACAACCTGAAGCAGCTCCTCAGCTTCTACCGCTACTCACCACGCCTCATGTGTGAGCTGCGCTCCACGGCCTCTACCCTGTGCGAGGAGACTGAATTCCTGGGAGACATCCGTGCCGTGAGGTGGATCATCGGTGAGCAGAATGTCTTGAATGCCCTTATCAAGGATTACCTGGAAGTGGTGGCCCACCTGAAGGATGTCAGCAGCCAGACACAGCGGGCAGACGCTTCCGCCATAGCCCTGGCCCTGTTGCAGTTCCTCATGGACTACCAGTCCATCAAGCTCATCTACTTCCTGCTGGATGTGATTGCCGTGCTGTCACGCCTGGCCTACATCTTCCAGGGAGAGTACCTACTGGTGTCACAGGTGGATGACAAGATCGAGGAGGCAATCCAGGAGATCAGTCGGCTTGCAGACTCCCCGGGAGAGTACCTGCAGGAATTCGAGGAGAATTTCCGAGAGAGCTTCAATGGGATCGCTGTGAAGAACCTCAGGGTGGCAGAGGCCAAGTTTCAGTCTATCAGGGAGAAGATCTGCCAGAAGACACAGGTCATTCTGGCTCAGAGGTTCGACTCCCGAAGCCGGGTCTTTGTGAAGGCCTGCCAAGTGTTCGACTTAGCCGCCTGGCCCAGGAACAATGAGGAGCTTCTGAGCTTCGGCAAGGAAGATATGGTTCAGATCTTTGACCACTTGGAAGCCATTCCTGCCTTCTCCCGGGATGTGTGCCGTGAAGGGATGGACCCCCGGGGGAGCCTGCTGATGGAGTGGAGAGACCTCAAGGCTGATTACTACACCAAAAATGGCTTCAAAGACCTCATAAGCCACATCTGCAAGTACAAGCAGAGGTTTCCGCTCTTGAACAAGATCATTCAGGTCCTTAAAGTTCTCCCCACCTCCACTGCCTGCTGTGAGAAAGGCCGAAGTGCCCTCCAGCGGGTCCGCAAAAACCACCGCTCACGCCTGACCCTGGAGCAGCTCAGTGACCTGTTGACGATTGCTGTGAACGGACCACCCATCGCCAGCTTTGATGCCAAGCGAGCCCTGGACAGCTGGTTTGAGGAGAAGTCTGGCAACAGCTACACACTTTCAGCCGAGGTCCTCAGTAGGATGTCTGCCTTGGAGCAGAAGCCCATGCTGCAGGCTGTGGACCATGGCTCTGAATTCTACCCAGACATGTAGGGGGGCTGCGCTCCAGAGGCCACAAAGACGGTGAATATTTTTTTAATCTATACTCATAAGCTTTGATATATTATATAAATATATATTATATTATATTATATATATATAAACCCACACTGAAATTTTTTTAAAAACTAAGTTAATTATGTCCACCAGAAGCCACTGGCAGCTTTCAGAAAGGAGCAGTGTTGGCAACTGACTTTTGTCTCCGCACTTGGCAGCTGCAGCCTACACGGCAACCCATCTTCACTCACACAAGCGTGTTACGGGGCCACACGTGTTCCCACCCAACAGTCAAAGCGGCATAAGCTAAATGACGGTTCTCTTGTCACTTGTAGGTGACTTGTTCTGTTTCTGTTCTCATGTATTGGTTGAGGTCTGGGGGTTGGGTGCTTGGCTTCTCCTTTTAGGTATGGTTTTATGACTGGGGGCCTCCGTGGTCTCCACATTGGCATTCTGGTCTAGATACACTACATCGGGGTTTTCATGGGGATGAATTGGATTTCTGGACTGGACTATCAGGTCTTTCTCCCCTCGCCTGACTTTAGCTTGGGAGACCTTTCGTTTTTCATTTCCTGATTGATCCCTTCCCTCGTCCCTCGTCCCACGTCAAATGCATCTCCCTCAACTGTGAGCCCACTCGCTCCCCCATGTCACCTCTCCCAGCCCCATGTCAGTTCCTTTCTTCCGGCCTCTGGAGTTTAAAGGTATGAGCTGTTACACTGAATGCAATTGTTTTTTCACATTTGAGCTTGAAATCTTGGGAGGGGACGGAAAGGTAAACTTTATGCCTCCCCCTCCTTTCCAGCCACTGGGGGATAAAGTATATACGTCCATTCAGATCTTGGGCTGTTGGGGAGACAATGAGCCAAGTGATCTAAACTCCAACAGGACCACATTTTATTTATTTTTTTTTTTTGGCTAAAACCAGGTAAAATGAAAAGTGTATATTCAATTTTCACATTTTTTTTTGTCTTTATAATTAAGGAATGTGTTGCGGGGTTTGTGTTTCTTCTCGTAATCAAGGAGTAGCTGTTTTGTAGTTCAAGGGCGGAATCTATCAATGCAAGTCGTGCCCTGGGCTACAGAGAACTCAGAGAGTGCCTAGAGAGGTTGTTCCTTTGCAAAAGGCTGACGACCTGCTCCTCAGCCTGGCAGGGAAGTCACAGGACACCAGGCAGGGTTCTCTGCCTCTGAACTCTTCCTATTTTGAATAGAGTTGAGATGTCCTATAGAAAAGGAGAAAACAGAAGGTGAGGCGGGGTTCTCAAGGTACAAGCATGTATACATACTTACACACACATACATATACACACGCACACATACACACATACACACACTCATATATTTCAACTACATATAAGCTTTAGAAATGCCTCTTGCCTCCCCCCATGGGGTGGGGGCAGACAGTGGTTTAAACAAGAGGAGCCTGACCAATGTTCATTTACCTACCAGTATACCTCGCGAAGAGTTTTCAGAAATGTGCATGAGCTGTTTAAAACCTTCTCTGCAGTTTCCACATCCGACCTCTGCAGTCAGTGCAGATCCCAGAATGTGGATACAGGGTTGTCTTTGGGGAAGGGAGGAAGATCTGAAGGACCTGCCCGTGGTCAGTTCTGCAGAGAACTGTCCCTCTCCTTCAGTGGGGCACTGGGGATCCAACCCCATGCCCTCAACCTACCTGGCTGGGTCTATAAGTATGTGGTAGCTTTCTTCCTTCTGGGTTCGTCTCACCTCTGAGGCCTCACGGAAATGTCATTAACACTGAACATGTTGCTACCCTTTCCTGGTTCTGCAGTCTGCCCGTCCTCCCTCAGATCTTCCCTTTGCCTCCATGGTCTTGGTGCTAAGATAACTTTAGAATCATTGCTGCTAGCCAATAGCTTTTCATGATATAAATATTATATATATATTATATTATTTTTGAAATGTTTTTGTTTTCAACAGTGATGTAGCATGTTAAAACAAACAAAACTGAAGAAACTAAAACCTGGGTCTTTCCAACTGTCCCACTGCCAGGCCTCTTATGCTGCCTTCTTCAACAAGTTGATACACCCCCGCCTGGTGACTTCCACCCCTCATCTCACTCTGGTCCCCACCTCTGAGCAGGGAGAGTTAGCAGGAACTAAATAGGAAAATGCAAAGCCCCTTTCAGAGGCCTGGGAATCCCCAGCCTCAGTCCCCTTGCCCACCCACGCTGAGCTTGTGTCTCTCTCCAGCTGCCCCTCCTACCCTGGGCCAAGCCTAGCTGGAGCCACACGGGCTGCTGTTGTGAAGCACAAGGTCTCCACTTGCCTGCCTATCTCCTCCCCGGGACCCTGTCTCCTTACAGATGCAGGCTTTGGTCTGGGACATTTTCATTGAAAATCTAATGGGCCAAGGTTGGTTCAGAGTATTGATGGCTGGCAAGGCGGGTCTCCCATGGGCAGCCTGCAGGCATCAACAGTGGCCTGGGTCTTTCCTTCTTGCCAATGGTTGCCTTACACCTCTCCTTCCCAGTGCATGGGGCTTCCTCACCCAGGAAGGGACCTCTCCCAGATGGCCCTAAGCCAGACATGTGAAACCAGGACTGACCATTCCCTCCCAAGGGGCTGTAGCTGGGTGAGCTCAAGTCTCAGGCAAGGAGACAGGTTGTGCCAGGCCAAGCCAGTGTTACCCGGGTCTCCTCAAGATACCCAGGAGCAGTGGCCCTGCCTTGTGACCTAGAAGAATGAGCTGTTCTGGCAGCATCACGTGACTGCAGAGTCACCCATTCACTGGTCCTCTGCCTCTCCAACCCCACTTCTGCCCTCTGCTGCAATGGCCTCTGCCTCAGAGCCACTGAAAAGCTGAGCTCTCCTGTTGTCTTACATTTGGTCTCTGAAACTCTGGGTGCTGGGGACTCTGGATGCAGACAAGCAGGGAGGTGACAGATGCTGTACGGGCCACTTTGCCTTGGGATAATGAAAGGGAAGCTGAGGGTGAACCCCTTGCAGTCTTTTCTCAGCTTGGATGCTCCCTGGGAGGGTCAGGGAGTTCCATATGTGATGCCCTGTGATTTCTGGCCTATTCTCACACTTCCCTTGAAGAAAGGCTTGGGTCAGCCCACCATTTCATGTCTGGACGTAGAACCATATGCCTGGCTCACCTCATATCTTGGCTGGGTTAACAGACTGTGGGGAGGTAGGGCTTAGAGTGTAAATGTCTCTGGAGTAGAACTGGTAGTCACGGGCACAGAATGAAATGTATCTGTGGGGCTGAGATTTATTCCCTCGGGGCTAATTGTGGCTTTCACTGGCTCACATCGAGTAGAGCAGGAAGTGGGGCAGTGTGGAAGGCTGAGGCTCGTGGCTGTTGTGCCAAATGGGTACCTTGCTGAACCCTCGGAGCAAAGGAAAACAATGACCACTGAGGCCGATGGCCCACTCAGCTCCGTGGGCAGCTCCTGCCCTGTTAGAATCCCTCCAGAGACAGCAGAGTGCAGGCACCACAGGTGCCAGGGCTTTTGTTTTGTAATGTCTGTGTGCAGCGTCTCATGATGTCAGGTCCAGCGGCCTTCCCTCATCCTCCCTGGGGAAAGAGAGCACACGGAGCTCCAGGGCCCTGTGTCGCCAGGTTCTGCCCGGAGCCCTGAATCTGAGGTCCCCAGAGCTTCAGCCCTCTGCGCAGAGTGTGTGTTCCCAGCCTGAGTTGTTCTGCTGAGGGTTCTGTTCGGCTTGTTCGCACCAGATTTTGGTGTGATCTTTGATTTTGAGCAAGGACCTTGGAGTGACCTGAAGCACCTTTTAAATGTCTTTCATTTGTTTGGAGGGAATAGGGAAAGGTGTGGAGAGAGTAGACATGGCCGTATAGAGGGAGGAATGGACTTAAGATGTTACCCAGCCTGGGCTTTGACGACTGGTAGCTCACTGCTGCCCACCTGGAGCCGATGAGGCCCCAGCCTGGAGAGGCTGGATGGGTTGAGGTCTAATTTCTAGAAAACTCCCTTGTTTGCATTTCTCCCCCCTTGGAAGAAATCCCAACCCGTTTTCGGTATATAGTCTGGGTTAAATTCTAACCCAGCTTTGTGCTCTTTTGTTTTCTTTTTGTGGTCCATGCACCCCATTGGGGGACAGGCCCCAGGTTCCCTGGAGCTCACGTGTGCCCTGGATATCCTCTAAGAAGCAGCCCAGCCAGACTGGGCTAGCAACTGAAGCAGGGAGAGTGAGCCTCCAGAGTGAGGAAAGGAGGGCACAGCCAGCAGTTAAGCTGGGATCGCTCCCTTATACACTGCCCTGGATTCCAATTTGGCTGTTTCTCCAATCCTGGAGGGGGGAAAGTGTACCAGGTGTGCATGGTCCTTCTCCTCAGAGGAATGCTCTTTCCTAGTCCTCTGTTAGTCAGGGTCATTTTAAGAGTCTTTGAGGTAATCTTTGCATGTTAGTGAGAGGGAGAAAAAGTGCCCTTTGGAGAGGAAAATAGTACAGCCCTCCTCTTCGATCTAGCACTCTCTCCCCTTCCCCCATCCCTTCAAGTGGTATCACCCTAGAAATACCTATGCAATCCAGTCTCCCTGGGGAGGCTGTGCATGGAGGCAGGGGTATGTGCAGTGAGTGTATCATACTGATGCTAAGGTATATCAATTGTATATACGGACATATACAGTACGTATACATGCAGAGTAAGAGAGTAAATCACGTCTATATATCTATAAATAATATCCTATATATTTATACATTTTTTATGTTTTAAATAGATATAAAAATAGTCTATAGAGCTGGAAGGGTGGTGGGGAAGTCTGGTGCTGGGTTGGGCTAGGGGAAGGGGACAGGGCTCTGGAGAGGAGGTAGGAATGCTCATCAGAATAGGTTACTAGCCGCTGAGGGGGGCGTCTTCCTTGGGGTGTTGGAGAGGAGGGCAGCTGTGTTCAGGCTCTCTCCATGCACTTTCTCTCCTTTCCTGCCAGCAAGGCTGAGGCTGGAAGGAGATACCCCCGAGCTCCGACTGCAGTACCCCTACCTCCCACCACCGCCAGCCCGCACTTAGCTGGTCATTGCTGCTTAGCAGTGGGGGGTGGGACTTGGTCCCCGACCCCTAGTGGAGGGACCTCTGCACAAATTCCCCAATACCCGCCCCTGTCAGGAATGAGCAACGTTGATGGCAATAGGAAAGGGGCACCTGGGATGAACAATTATCCAGAAAGACGACGACGTCAGCCCCATTCCCCGGATGCCTCTGCCCCCCCCCCCCGGGAGGCCAAGCCTCTAAAGTACAACCGTCCTGGCCACCTTCACCTATTCAACCACTGTCTCTAGAGCACTGGGAGTTGAGGAGGGCAGCGTGAGCTTTAGGTAGCGCTGCCTTTCCCCATGCAGAGGCCCCCCCCTGGTGGAAGAGATGTATCTGCACACTGACATTTTCAATGGCAACTCAAGTTCAGGAGCAGGGCCCTGGCCCACCCGACCCTGCACAGCTGCAGCAGCTGTTGGCTGTACTCAGGACAATGTTGTCCCCTCTTCCCAAACCAACCAAGCAGCCCAACCTCCTCCTCTGTGACAGCAGGTTTAGGTTTAGTTCACAAACACTGTTCTCATTCTGTGACCAGATACCCAAGCCCACTCTTTCTGGGGAGGGTATCTTCTTCAGCTTGTCCCCAGGCAACACCCCCCCTCAAGCTGGGTGGGGGTGTCTGGGGTCCCTGGGAGTCCCGGCTGCTTGTGCAGCCCAGATGGGAGTCAGAAGCTCCCAACTCCTCAATTTCCTTCTCTCTCCTGGAAGCAGAAGGGGTCTGATGACAGATCCCTCCCTGCTCTTGAGAGCAGCCTGCCTTTGGGCTACATAAACACACTCATTTCTCATACCGAGCCTTCGCAGGTCTCCCCCTGCTTTTCCTCACCATCCTACCAACGGACCTCAGTCTCCAGCAGACCAGTCCTGTACCACAGTTGAGACCAGGTCTGCTCTGCCAATGCCCACCTCCTTGAGCCACAGCTAGCTGCCAACTGGGCTGAACACCTTCTAGTGCCTGGCTCAGTGGAGTTCAGGACCAATGGCCCAAGCCTTCCTCCAGCTACAGTGGGTCAGAGCTTGGCCAGGGGATAGGCATTCTCAGTAGCAATCCCACAATGCACTGTACCTCAGAGAGAGAGAACACGCCATAGGGCATCGAGTGAACCAGCCTCCATGCAGAGGGGGCAACGGCTCACAATACTGCTCAGGAGAAGACAAAGGTCAGGCTGTCCTAGGGCACCCCTCAGTCTACCCTTTGGCCTCTCCGGAAGAACCAGTAGTCTTTTTCAGCCCTGATCTCTCTCCTCCTCTCCACCCCCAAGCTGCTGAACCATTTTTCATGTCAATCACAAAGAAAAAAAATAAAGTGGGGGTGGGGAGGGAACTCCTAGGAGCCTATTACCACATGCATATTAATATGTTAATACTTTCTTTATTAAAAACAATTCTCAATGTTATTATTTGGCAGACTGTGCTTTATAGTACCTGTGTGTCGGGGCTAGAACACTGGATACAAATAGAGCTATGCTGGTTTATAATCTGTATGCAGCGTCTTTCCTTTTGTCACATTATCCTCGTAATGTAAGAAGATTATTAATAAAAGCATTTAAATTGACACACCAAGCTTGGCTCCTTGCTTCTGTGACAGGCCTCGGTAAGTCGTGCAGACCACCCCAACCCGCCCCTACCCCATCAAAGGGGTTGGAAGGAACACAAGTCCTTGTTAGCTGGTGGTCCCTGCCTTCTCCCACTGTGACCTCATTTTCCCACTGCAGTCCACTTCTGTCTGGCAGGAAGCCCCAGAGTATGTTAATCAGGCCAAAGAAGGTGTGACTGAAACCATGTAAAATACCTACCCCATGAACACTGGCCCCACAAGAATCTCTGTGGGGAAGCATCCAGAGCCTCTGCAGATCCACTGGTTCCAGCTCTCCCGCTTAACTACCTTTGGTGGCCCTCCACGTGCAGGCCTGATCCCCACTTAGAAAACTCTTAGAACCTCATTGATGGCACTGGAGACACCAGGTGTGAGCAAGATTTTTCCCACATTTTTTGAGGAAGGAATTAGACAGGGATATAGTCAATATTGGCAATGTAGTCAAATACCTCAAAGCACAGGTTTTTCCTCTTGAGATGCTGAGGCCTCCACTCTCAGTTCCTATGCCCCTGACTTCCTCACAGTGGTATTCCCTCTTCCTGTCTCCTTACTTCTGTCTTCTTAGCGTTAGACATTTTTCTTTCAGCCCAGAAGTGCTATCATCTTGACACTGGTCACCAAGCAGCTGTTGCGTGACACTATTTCTGAGGAAGTGCGAAAAAAAAGTCTTCTCCATCCAGAGATAGAACCAATAGCAGACCAAAGTAAGTATATCAACAAAGTCAAACTTGGTGAGCCAATGAGCTTATTGGAGTTACTTGGAAGAATATGGATGAGGGCTTACTTATAGCAACATGGATAACTCAAAGGCTGCTACACTGCCAAAAGCCCATTCCAAGGTGAGTGGTCTCATGAAAACTGGAACCCTGGCCATCTCTTGACAGCTTGCATCAATTCAACAGGTAGGAGAGCCTGCCCTTACTAAATATATAAGATTGGAAAGGGAGAGGACTTAGAACTCTGATTAAGTTTCAGGAACTTCCTGAGACTTATGAGTTGTTTATTTCTAGAGTCTTAAGAAGTCTCTCTAAAGAAACTCTCAAGTCCTAATGAGCCTCCTAATGAGCCTCCATTCAGGATGCATAGTTTCAATTTAGAGGAAATTGCTACATAGCTCTCTACCCCTTCTTCCAGTTCTTTCTGCTCTCTGTCGGTGGTGTTCTCTAAGCTTTAGAATGGTGACTTAACTAAACCTTGGGCTACTCTGCCATAGCAACGGTCCCTTATTCTCAGGCCCTTCATTGGTAGTTACAAGTCTTTGTAGCCTATCATCACTTATAAAGGAAACATCCTTTTATGACCAATTACAGTTGACAACAGTGCTTTATGGCCAGTTGTCATAAGCACGCTTAGAGAGAAGTTTGACAGAGCCATATCACGTCCATGTAACAAAAAAACAACAGCAGTTGTTTCCCTACAGGGACCTGGGACCTCCATAGCCATTTTTTTCGTTTTCCAGACACGGTTTCTCTGTGTAGCCCTAGTCTCTCTCTCTCTCTCTCTCTCTCTCTCTCTCTCTCTCTCTCTCTCTCTGACCAGGCTGGCCTCGAACTCAGAGATCTGTCTGCCTCTGTGTCCTGAGTGCTGGGATTAAAGGCATGCACCACTATCACCAACTCAGTCACAGGTTTTTGCCTTAGATTGCAGTATCAGACGTGAATTCCTCCTTATGGGGTGGGCCTTAAATCCAATCAGAAAGTTGTTGGTTGAACCCTAGACAGTACATGCCACTACTGTTCCTATAGTCACTTCTTTCTTAGCCTTATGATAAGGTAGCTGCAGGGTACACAGCCAAGTTGGTGACAACTGTCCCCTAGCAGGTTATGCTGTACCTTCCAACAATATAAAAACAAGCCAGAAGGGAGTGAATATTCAGTTCAGCCCCAGCTTTATTTTTCTATGTCTTATGATCATGCACTGTATTCATCCATAGGGTCATATTATCCAGCTCTGGTATGCAGCTAACAACAGTGGTAGTGACATCATTATTTGGGGGGAGGGCTCTGGGGCATCCTTGGCCAACGATTTCCCACTCTGAGCTTTTTACTCAACAACTCTTTAACTTCTGTGAGTGCTCATTCCCATTAGATGACATGTCTGTGTCTTTATTTAAAATCAACAATTGCCCCTACTGCTCTTTTACAAATCAGTGAAACACTTGAGGTTTGGCATTAGCCACAAAAGCCTTTTTTACAGAGAGTTGCAGGATCTCTAAAAGCCCACCATCATCTATCCTAGAAAAAAAGTTCTAGTTTGTTTGGGTCAGCTAAACTAAGCTACAAGGATGGTTAAAAAAAATAAAAGTCAACAAGGCTCAATATAGTATGAAAAGATTTCAAGGCTTTTTATCAATTCTTCAGTCAAAAGAATTGGGTACTGTGACATTGCCCCATTTAGCCTTCTGTGATCCATAGGTATTCCCCTTGATTCATCTGCCTCCTCACCATGGCATGATGCTGTTGTCATGACTACTGTGCATCGCCCAACCCCTAATGGGAGGATAAGGTGGACCCCATTCATTGAGGAGACATAATTCTATAGCAAGCAGTGGAAGATGGCTGCCCTGGGATTTCCTTCCAAACTGCTCCAGTCATAGATAAATTCAGCCTTGTTGCCTATCCTGTTGAACATCTAATGACCTTGCATCCACCACTACATTAAGGAGGCACAACATTCCATCCGCCATGGGGGAAGGGTCCCCATATTAAGGACTTTCCTCACAGGCATTCTGCCTTCACATATACTACCTCAGTTGTATGCCTCAGAACCTACTGCAGGACCATGAAGCCACCACCACTGCTCCCAACTCTCCAGCTCATCTTTGGTTTTGTCAGTCCTTGCATGGATACCAATTGTGTTGTATGATACTATTTTGGGGGAAAGTCAAATGAGCATTTTCTCATCCTAGAGTGGGAGCCAATGACAGACCAATTAACAGTAGAACTTGGTGAAAGAGTTTGAAGTTTTTTTCAGGAGTGTGGGTGAGTGCGTACTTACAGAAACACAGGTAACTCAAAGGGAACTTACATCACTATAAACCTACCAAGCACAGATGACAACTTCTGAAAACTGGAACCCTGGAACTTTCTGCACAATTTGCAGAGTCCAGTCAACTCCTACTGTTTATACACTCTTGAGTAGAGAGGGGCCCTGTGAATTCAGGGGCTTCATGAAACTTGTGAATTGTCTAAAGGAGCCTCTTCCTAGAATAGGATGTTTCAGTTAGGAGGATATTATTACACAGTACCCCCAGATTTGACACAGATTTGCAGAAGTTTGTGGAATATAATTTTGTCATCGAGAAGCAAGGGAAGAAAAGACCTCCACCTGCCCTTGCTTATGAAATTGTCCCCCCAGAGTGACTCTTGGAGGACACTTCTTGGAGGATGTAGTAAGCTCTCTCCATTCCCTTCTCTCTTTTCCCCAACTTTCCAAGGTCCAAAGGACAAGTTGAAGTCACTCCAGAGAGAAGACTCAGGAGCCTGTCTAGTATCCTATAGTTCTTCAGTGTTTCTGTGACAACTTCAAGAATAGTCCTTTTTTTAAAGAGCAGATCTAACTATGCTTCTCAATTAACTAGACACATAGGTTTCCCAGGGGAAATTGTCCCGATGTGCTCCAGTCCCTGTGTGCCTCCATGTCTCATCCTGTACTCATTTAGTGGTCACTCAAACCCCTGCCAAGTTTTTGTTTGTTTGTTTTATTATTATTTTATTTATCTGATAAAATAATACCCCGATTGATACTCTGAGCCTATGCCTGAGACAGCTGTTCCCAGTATAATAGCAGGTTGTGGCAAAATTCTAGTTATGGCCATTTTATACAACTCTCTCTCTCTATCTCTCTCTCTCTCTCTCTCTCTCTCTCTCTCTCTCTCTCTCTCTCTGTGTGTGTGTGTGTGTGTGTGTGTGTGTGTGTGTGTGTGTGTGTAGTTCCCTTTCCTAAGTAATGCCAATGAGGAAAAATCAGAGATGTTTCACTATGGTGGGTAGTTCCTGTCAATAAGTAGGCAGGAAATGGTGTATGCTGATGAGATGGAGGGCTGTGAGCAGCTCCTCAAAGGAGCCCAGTGCCAGCCCTGCATTGGGCACAGCTTGAGTCCTGTGTTCCTCCTCATTGCCTTGTTGTCTTGGTTTCCTCATGCAATCAGAATGACCCAGCACTTGACTTCTGGTGGCATCTGGCCTTGACCCAGTCCCTTCCCTGCAAAGTGAAAGGTTGGCAAGTTTACCTATGCTCCTTTTTCTTGCCCGTGGACAGAAACCCAACCAAGCCACCAAGCATCTCCTAGTACCCCTCTCCCTGCACCCCCTTCCCCAGGGAAGATCTCAGCTCTTTTTAAGTTAGCCATGTCTGGGCTCTGTAGCTCCAGATAACACTTGGCAACTATAACCTATACTTTTAAGTGGCCTTCAAGTAATGATGCATGGCTACGGGATATACCCGAAGAGTCTTGACTTTACAAAGAGACAGTACCATATTAAAATTCCCCAGTCTCTTAGAAGCACACAACCTTGGACAAATGAGGAATCCCAGTCTGCATCTTCAGTTGCTCAGCACAGAGGGGAGGTCTGCTGTGAATGATTATCTTTTTGTTACTGTTGTGTCCTCTTTGATCAGGATGAAGTGGGTGCCGGGAAGTATTGGGGTTCTCACCTCCTAGAATTATTGGGAATACCTGACCTTAAGGCCTGAGTGGGAACCACCATTTCCTCTTCCGAGAGGGCACTGGAGTGCTGGAGGCAACTCAAGACATCCCAACAGCAGGTTCTCAGCACAAAGAGGTTTATTTATCCCAGAGGGACAAAGACAGGAGCTAGAGGATAAGGAAGAAAAGGAAGAGAAGGGAGAAGGGGAAGGGATGTTTGTCCCAGAGGGTGTCAAAGGTCTGCCTCTGGATAAAGAGGAGACAGACGGGGCCCTTAGGAAAGTGGAGTTTATAAAGGTAAGAGGGAGACTCCACATTAGGATGAGGTGTTTTAAGATTTTTTTCTATTGTATTTTATGTATGTGAGTATATTGTAGCTGTCTTCAGACACACCAGAAGGATCTGTACCAGATCCCATTATAGATGGTTGTGAGCCACATGTGTTTGTTGGGAATTGAACTCAGGACCTCTGGAAGAGCAGTCAGTTAACTGCTGAGATGTTTACTTTTGATTGGGCATGTTAATTATGTGAGCCAACAAGGGCTTTTGATTACTAAACTTCAATACTTTGATAGCTAGACATTGCAGTCGCCTCAAGAGGAGGAGGTGGCCAAATAGTGGAATAGATCTTGGTGGCTAACTTTAGAAATGTAATCTAAAGATTTTTAGCAAGACAGGGGAATAGGGAGAGGGCAAGGCCTGCTAGGCCATGTTTACCATACTCTGGCTGGCTAGAGTCGCTTCAACTGGGGTTCCTTTCTCAGCTCACATCTGTTTATCTCACTTGAGCCCCCAAGCAAGAGGGGCTGAAGGAAAATTTGATTTGTTACTTTAGTCTGGAAAAGCAGGTTCTCCTTGTTTGTCCCTGGATGGCATCCAAGTTTCTCAAGTAGGACTTTTGCCACCCACATTTGCCAGCAGGCTGTCTCAAAATCTCTGGAAAGAGCATCAGGAAATTGGAGAGAACTCTGATAAATAACAAAGCCCAGCTGAAGACCATACTCCTCGGGAGCTAAGCTTTCATCACAGTGGTCACTACCAGACTGGTTTCCATGACATCTATTTCCAGTAGAGGAATTTTAATCCAACAACACGAGTGCTCTGGCAAGGGATCATATCCAAAAACCTGCTAGGTTTACCTGATCTGACTGGAATGCAGACAGGCTCTGGATCACAGTATGATCTGGCTGGAATACAAACACACCCTTAGTACACACATTTCATCCCTAACAACATAGGTAAAGTTGGTTTGTAGAAGAAAGCAGCCATGTTTGAAAGTGACTTCTAATTGAGAGGCATACAAAGTGACAAATCAGAGAAAGATTTGACAGAGTGAGTCAGAGATAGGATACACCCAATGAGAACAGATAGGAAAAGTGAAGCTATGTAAGGGCATAGCGGTTGAGTATGGAGAGCAGTTCAGTTGAGTTCTGTTCAGTTCTGTTCAGTTCATGCAGTCTGTACAGTCAGTGCAGTTCAGTTCATGGAGTTCAGAGGCAGAGCAATTCAGTGAGAAGCTGAGAAAAGCCAGTTTGAATCAGTCAGCTTGAAGAGGAGTTTTGAACCAGAGCATGAGTTGAACCAGCAAACCAGAGCTCAGAAAGGACTAGAGAGAGTAAGCTTATTCAACAGTAAGCCTCCCTAGATGACAATTACATCTGGTGAATAAAAGTTACTTTTACCGTTTCCCAATATCAGAGACTGTCTGTGCTGACTCACCTGCAAGGGGAGTGCAGGGGTGGGTGTGGGGGGTGAGGAGGAACATTCTTCAGCACTAAGTTAGTTCCCAACCTCCCATCTCTTGGTTATATTCCTTGCAGATGTCTGCTGTGGAGGAAGATGGACATGTGCTCCAAATGGGATATCCCCAATGTTGACATCCAACTGGCTCTAAAATGTAAGAATTCTTAGGTGGAAAAGTACCAGTGCCCAGCAGTAATCCGATAGATGAGACCCAGTTCTCTTAGAGCCTCAGGTGCCATACTCAGGAGAGTACCAGTAGCCTTCAGAAGGGCTGTAGCAGATGTCAAAGCTGTACCCAGTGTTGGACAGAGAGAGAAGCTTTTCTTTCATGTCTACAGGAGACAGTAAACTAAGGAAATGTGAGAACGAAGTTGTTACCAGACTGTCTTGGCTAGTTTTGCGCCAATGTGGCACAGCTAAAAGTCATCTGAGAGGAGGGAAGCTCAATTGAGAAAAACGACTCCATGCAATCAGTCTGTAAGGCAAACCTGTAGGGTACTTTCTCTATTAGTGATTGATGGGGGACAGCCAGGCCATTGTGTGAGGTGCCACCCCTACACTAGTCCTGGGTCTATGAGAAAGCAGGGTGAGCAAGCCACGGGGACCAAGCCAGTAAGCAGCATGCCTCTGTGACCTTCTCATGAGTCCCTGCGTCCAGGTTCCTGCCCTGTTTGAGTTCCTGCCTTGGTTTTCCTCAGTAGACTGTGATGTGGGATATGTACGCTAAATATAAACCCCTTTCTCCCTAAGTTGCTTTTGGTCATTGTTGTGCATCATAGTAATGGCCCTAAGGCACAGAACTACAAAAGGTTAAAGCCGGAAGGACCTGCAGGTCATTTAGTTCAAACTAATTTTATAGATACTGTCACTTAGGCCCAGAGGCAATTAACTAGCTTGAGGATGTAATGGTGGCCAGAGACAGTGCCCCGTAGGGTTACATAGTTTTAGCTCTGTGTCATGATGACACACCTCTTTAATCACAGCACTCAGGGAGCAGAAGTGGGCAAATATCTGTGACTTTAAGGCCAGTCTGGTCTATACCAAGAGTTCTAAGACAGCCAGGAACACATAAAAAGAGTCTGTCTCGAAAATAAGATAAAATGGACCCTCCAAAAAAATCAAATATCCTTTTCTTACTCTCAAGGCACCTCCTTCAGAGGTCAGTGCAGAGATGGGTCACCTGCACGGTTTAGGGTAGCAGGGTTCTAAGCCATTTGCCCCTGTCTATTCTCTGTTTCCTCGATCCTCCACTGACAGGGTACTGGGGAGTCCTGAAGAGTTGCAAGAGCCCACCTAATATTCCTTACCAGGAATAAAGTCAGTGCTACAGCATACGCGCACGTGCACGCACACACACTTCCTTCCCTGTGTCTGAGCAGCTCCACTCACTTTTACACATATCTCCCAAGAGACTATACATGTACATGGGAAACAACTGCAGAGAGGGAGGCGGATTTAAATGTGCATCAATAGAATAGACCATAGTAGATTCATACAGTGGAATATTATAGAGCTGTGAAAGGGAAATTAGTTAGAACATGTCTGCATGAAGCTTAAAATTTTTTTAAAAAGTGTGATGCAATTTAAGAATTAAAGTAAAATTTGGAAACAGACAAATATTCTCTAGTGCTCAGGGATCAAATGATCATTTACAAAAAAATATAAAGGAATGCTTAGAATAACAAATCAGAATGTGAGATTCTTGTCTTCTCAGTATAGAGACTAGAGGGAATTCAACTGTAGTTGTCAAGGTTTATTGAAGTTGGCAGAGGTTCGTGGGTGCTTGATACACAAGATTTTTTTCCTAAATTTTATACATCTAAAATATTAACAAAAAGGAACAAAGAGAAACACTGGGCTGCCAACCCCATTGGAAATGATTTATTTACCACTCTAAGATTTGTGCTCCAAAGTGTAACCAGACATGTGACCACAATGTCTCATGCGACATTTTTGTGCTTTGATTCGGGATGGCATAATGAACACGCAGCATCTAACAACAGGAAACGACGAAGGCAGAAACACTCCACAGGACTAACTTTCTCCTCCAAAAATTCCCACCTCAGTTCAGTTCAGATACTGCCCCCTTACCCCGGGACCCATTTCTATCTGAGAGCTGCTGACCTGAACAGCATTCCCAGGATTCTCTTATCTGTTGTTTCCGTTAGGGTGATACGCTGCCCACTCACCGCCCCCCAGAGTCTTCTGTAATCAGAATGGACAGACACATGCAAGGTCTTGGTGGACACTCAACAAATAGATACCTAGTTGACACTGGGAGGGGATTCACAGAGAACTGGGGTGAACTCCTCACTGCCCATCATAGCCCAGCCTGTAATGGCCTCTCACTTTATTTCCACCTCTTGCTGGAAAACACTCCCTGACAAAGATATAGACCCTTCCTAAGCTAATTGGGATGTGACTTATAAGCATGGCTGGAAACAGGCTAAACTGATGTAAAAGGTGACTGAAATTTTTTGGTTCACCAGTCTAACATCTCTGAGCAATTTACAGAGGAGGTTTTGAAGAGGAAGCACAGCCAATGGAGGAGCCAGGAAGTCCCATCAAGTGGACAGTGACAACTGATGCCTGCTACCTTCTGAAGTCGGACTGGCAGGCACCCATGACATTGGTGCTGTGCTATGGTTAGCCACACTGAGGCGCTGTGGAGCAAGGAAGTAACTGACAACCCGAATTCTGCCTCACAAGTATCTACCCCTGCAGCTAGCTACTTATACTTTTTCCTAGTGGGACATCTACTGGAAATATCAACGGGGCATAAACCTAGCCTTTTGTTATTTGAGTTAAAGGGGCATAGACCCCAAGTTGGAGGGAGGCATAATTCCAAGTTTAAAGTTCTCCCACCTCCTCATTCACATAGCCTGAAGGAACAAGGCAAGCTCAGAGCTGCTTCTTCCTGAAGTGCAGGCACACCGAGCAGGACAGGCCTGTCACACGGAGTCAACTGGGTGGGTGACGCTGGTAGACATGACAGTTGTCCTCAGAATGCCACAGACACTCCAGAGGAACGGCAACCTAGGTCTGCCAGGGAAAGGGCACTCTACGTGTGATCAAAGACAAACAAAACCCACATCAATTCCTTAAATAAAACAGTCAAAACACACAGTACAGTTCAAGAGTGGGATACGAACAGCAGAAATGTAAAAAAGGAGAAGTAAGCGGAGAGCTCTTGTCTTCATACTGCCCAGTGTTGAGATTCTGGAGGTCAAGGGTTTGCCTGGGTAGTGTCGAAGGGACCTCATCAAGCGCAGCCCCTCCTGCTCCAGAACCCCTGTGCTAGTTAAGGACAGGAGCCTGGTGTATTCCACCTAGAGCATCAGTGTGGCATGAGCCCCCGTGGCCCAGGGACCTGCTGCCAGCCAGTAGTTCTCAACCTTCCAAATGCTGTGACCCTATAATAAAGTTTCTTGTGTTTTGGCAATCTCCAACCACAGAACTATTTTCATTGCTACTTCATATCTGTAATTTTGCTACTGTTATGAATCACAATGTAAATATTTTGGAGATAGAGGGTGGCCAAAGGGGCCATGACACACAGGTTGAGAACTGCTGCTTTAGACCAATGTGAGCAGGGACTGTCTACTGAGTATACCTGACGCACATCTTTTTCCAAAACACAGATGAGCAAGACACACAGTCTTCTGAGTGACCCTGACATGCCAGTCCTGCTCACTGTCCTGCCAATGCTGCTCACTCTTTAGTATTGGGAATACAGTAAGAGAGGAATGAGTTCCTGGCCTCAGCCAACATGTCTGCATCTGTCTTTGGGTGTAGGCATGTGGACAGGGCACGAGGGGATGACTGACAGCTGAGCCTGGAAGATGACTGTGTCCAAGAAAGACGGTCAGTGGCCGGTGGCCAACTACAGGTGCAATTGGTGCCACATGGCGATCTGCCGGCGTGGGTTTTTTAGCATCTCCTCCCAGTGGCTTCGCTCAGAGCCAGAGGCGTGCAGGCCCAGGCTGCAGCGCCCAAGCTCGCAGCTCGGCCCCTCCTCACCCTGGCCCAGCACCTCCAGCTCCACACTGGATGCCTGCAGCAGGTCATCTGGTAGCTCAAACATGATCATCTCATTCCACACGGGGTTGATCTTGTGCTTGGCCCGTTTTGTCTGTTTCTTCTTCAGCTTCTGAGCCTGGTGTTTCAAGGTCACCTTGACAGAGACATCTAGGGAGGGGTACAGAGAAAAGAAAGTTGGAGGAGAGCAAGTGAGCTGTTAGGATCTGGTCACACCTGGAATACTGCTCCTTTTTTTGGGGTTCCCTACACTTCCACTGGACCATGCATTCACTCAACAGGGCAGGAACTAGTCTAAAGATAAGGAAAGGCAAAGTTGCAATTAGAATGTGTAAGACTGGCCATACAGGTTGAATATCTTTCTCTGGAAGGTTTGGGACCATAAACATTTCAGATTTGGGGTGTTTTTCAGACTAGGGGATATTTGCATATACATTATGCAAATTGGGATTGGGACTCAAGTGTAAGCATAACATTCATTTAATGACTCTTTTTTTCTTGATCCTAGGACTTTTCACATACTAAACAAGCATTCTAGCACTGAGCCAAATCTCCAGCCTTCCTTTTACTTGTTCTTTGGCGACAGGATTGTACCAAGTCACTACAGTTGGTCTCGAACTTTCTCTGCAGCCCAGGCAGTCCTGGAACTTGAGATCTTCCTTCACAGAAGCTGGGATTCCAGGCCTGCACCCCTAGGCTTTCGTGTGCATCTTATACACATAGCCTAAAGATACTTTTATACAACATAAAGCCAAGTGTTCATGGAGTAGAATTCTCTACTAGTGCCCAAGAGATTCCAGAAGTTGGCATTTATTAGATTTTCAGATTAGAGATACATTAGCCTGTCACAAAACATATGAGGTCAGTAGGTAGCTAAGACCTGAGCACATCAGATAGTCTCTGGAGAATCACTTTGGCCATAAGTCCTTTCTAAGTGACTTGACAAACCAAGTCAGGGGCAAGGGCTTAAGTGTCCTCTAGTTTGCTATCAAATCAGACCAGAAAAAAATTGCTCTCTCCACCTTCATCCTCTCCATTCTCCCGTCAAGCCTTCGTGTTCATTGTTAAGATGGTCCTCCTGGCTGTCTGAGTTCTCTTCACATGTCTCTTTCCTAAGTTTTACTTGAGGACCTTGACTTACTATGGAGAGGGTGAAGGCAGTCTCCCCGGCCTCAGGTCCCCAGGAAATTCACAAGTCAGCAGGCAAGCTTCCACACTAAGGACAGTTTGTTTTCATTAGTCAAGGTTGCCCAAGCTAATGTGAGAATAATTGTTAACTTTGTATTTATTGCTATCGTTATCGCCCCTGGGTGGTTAGTTTGTTATTTCTACAGAGATATTTCAGACACAAAGTGCTCTTCTATAATGGTCCTGATGGGAGCTATTTAAAAAAAAAAAAAAAGCAAGACAGAATTGACTGGAAGGGATAAAGCCAGGCATCAGCTTCTGACCTGTGGCTCAGGACTGTAGCAACACCAGCCCTTCTGATTTCATTTACCCAAGACCTGTTAGGAATGCACAAGTGAGTCTGTATTTTTAACTTTTAATACATAAAGATGATTTCTGTATTATTGATATATTGCATTGAGCACTCCATTCCCTGTGTAGGTGTGTCCCAGGTAATCCTTGCTGCTTTTCTGCTTTGCTAGGAGAGCCTGCTCTGTCCTCAAGACCAGAGACCTATGCTCAAGTATCAGAAGGCAACCTTAAGCCTACAGGCTTTTGTGAATAGGTTTATATGGGCATCTGTACCGTAGACTCCTTAAGCCCCAGACTTTAGCAGGTGTGTATGGGAGGGGGCATTTGGCCAAGACTTGGAATGGAGAAGAGAATGGGAGGGTGTAAGAACACTAGTAGAGAGGTGAGAGCACTTAAGGCATTTGTGTGTCTGTCAGACCTGGCAACAGATGCTGAAGGTGACTTCACAACAGGACCCTTGTTCACCCATCCATCTCCGTTTTACACCGGGTACCACTGCCTTCTGCATGAATCCCAGAGCTGCGGCATCCTGCCTGTCTCCTTGCACCCTCACTTACCTTTGCCTAGAAGCTCCTTGGATTGGTTGGAGTGGAGGTTCTTAGCTTTAATCAGCACCACCAGGAGGCGATTGGCAGCTGGAAGGTAGCTGATTGACAGAAGGACCTCCCCAGTTCCTGCAGATGGCTCCTAAACACAGAAGGATAGAGATTGCACTGAACTTGACTTCTGATCCATCAACCGAAGCCAAGGCTGGAGTCACACTACCCTCACACCCCATAGACATTCCAGGATCCACTCACCTAAGGTTAATTTCTCTGCCACTGTACAAGGCAGCAGGGCTGAGGAAGGGGGCTGGCATGTATGCCAACAGGAGAACTTAGTCTACCATATGTCGCCATTCTATGTTTATTTGAAACAGGTCTCACTATGCAGCCCTAGCTGGCCCAGAACTCACTATGTAGATCAGGCTGGCCTCCCACTTAAGAAATTCACCTGCCTCTGCCTCTTAAGTGTTGAGATTAGGCATGAGCTACCAAGTCCTGGCACATGCTTTCTCTTTAAATCCAGTTATAAATGTAGCCTCTCACGCTACATGGAAGGTGGAAAGCAGGGCCTCTCTCCTTCTGCACCCTTTGCCTAGACTCTGGGAGTACCTTGGTAGATATCTAGGGTCCTAGGGAACCCAGTTTGAGAGTCCTAGCATGGACCCACCAGGCTCCTGGGGGAGTAGAGTTATTGCTTCTCACTCCTCTCTCCTTGTGTTTATTTTAATTCTCTCTCTCTCTCTCTCTCTCTCTCTCTCTCTCTCTCTGTGTGTGTGTGTGTGTCTGTGTGTGTGTGTGTGTGTCTGTGTGTGTGTGTGTCTGTGTGTGTAGGGGTGTGTGTGAATGTGTGAATGCAGATTCCCTCAGAGACCAGGTGACACAGATCCCTTGAAACTGGGGTTACAGGTAGCTGTGAGTCATCAAGCATATGCTGGAACGTGGGTCCTCTTCAGGAGTAGTTGGAGCTCTCCATCACTGAGCCATTCCTTCAGGCCCAAGTCGTCCGTTTCTTTGTTTGAAAAGATAACTCCAGCTTTACAGGCTAACATCACCAATGAAGTGGCATGTCTAATGCTTAACAGGGACTGGATTCACCAACAGGAACCAGCCACATGAGCACAAGGCTCCAAGGACAGCTGGCAAGGACCGAGTGGCAGTGTCATAGTCAGGGTAGGCTGGAGACACTCTGTCTCTGTCCACGCCAAGTGCCTCCCAGTCCCCCTTACTCCCACATGTACTGGTTTACCGTGTCCCCCATCAGCTTCCTGCAGGAGTGTGAACTGTTGTTGCCAAGTCTTTTGAATGACACCCTCCCTGACCTGTGGTACAGCTTTTAAGCCTCAGATTTTGCCCCTTTTTTTGTGCTGATCAGTGAGGGGATCCAGGGAGCCCATCCCCCACCCACCAATGAGGTCACTGTGAGTGGTCGCAGAGCCCTTTGCTTCCTTCAGTCACACTGGCACAGAGCCCAGCCGTGGATAGTGGAACCCTGCTGTGTGTTCTAAGCACACCCTCTGCCTCAGAGCATGTCTGTTGTCCAGGACAAATGTCTCTCTGCCATGGCCCCAATGGCTCGTTCTTCCCAGGGGACTCTTTTGAAACTGCTCTTGAGGGAGGAGCCAGGTCTCTACCCTAATTGAGTCTGCTCTGCTCCTCTAATCTTCTCTCCCCTTTTGAATTGCTTCTAAGAATTGGGGAACCTGCGGGCCATTACCTCATGTTGGAAACTGAACCCCCAAAGCAATAGCAGTATCCCCACGGAGAAGTGAGATAACCTCATCCACACCTTTGTGCCCACAATTGTCCTTCCTCTGCCATCTCAGGACAGGACAGCACAGGACAGGACAGGAAAGGCAGACAGCTTTCTTAAGTGGTTGTTAGACTTGCCGCCCTCCTGGTGTAGCAGGCAGGGGTGGGGGTGGGGCGGTGGGGGTGGGGCAGCGGGGGACGGGGCACAAGCTTTCCTGTCCTTACTAATTGGACCCTTGAGGCAGCTAGTGGTCTATCCCGGTCTGTTGAGACACCCAGAGGCAGGCCCTGGCCTTGAGATTTCAGTAGTAGTTGTTCAATTAGATTTAGACGGCTAGTCACATGACAAATTGATCCAGGAGTGTCAGGGATTCTTGGTGTGACAAGAGTACAGATGGCCAAGGTCTATTAAACACAAGCTCTGCTTCACCCAAGTGCGTTGCCTGTCCCACCAGACTGCAGGTTCGTTACACATCCCTGGCACCAAACATGCCCTGGATACAAAATAAATGTTTGCCAGAAAAATATCAGACATCTCTCTTAATCTTGGCAGTGACCTTGGGAAAGGCACTGAAATTCTCATTCTCCACAGGAGAGTCAGGTGGGGTTTGCTACTTCCTGGGTCAGTAGCTGTGACACAGCAAGTCCCAGACTCCCGTGGAATCTGCTCTAAGTCCCAGGTCACTGCTCCGGCTTCCTAGGTGGACAGTCTGTCTTTGAACTCTCATGTCAGAGTGGAGGCAGGGAGGTCTGGGAACAGGTGACAAGCACACAGCCCAGGAGCAGCAGAGCTGGCAAGGTGACCCATCAAAGTGACACAGCTGTCCTGGGCTGCTATTACAGATGGCCAGGCCTGAGCCTTCTGCCCTCCACCCCTCAGCAGGCCTGCACTCTTGATGGGCTTCTCACATATGTGAAAGTGAAGACCAGGACCAGCCTTGTGGATGTCATCATGCAAGAGAACTGCAGGGACACCTGGCCTTGGCCTCTGATGCTCAAAGTACCACAAGTGAAAACCAGCCCCCCCCACTTCCGGTCTCTCCCCACCTCCTTTTGTCTTAGATGCTCAGTGAATCACTCCAGGCTGCTCTCAGAGTGGGGTGCTCTGTTGTCCCTAATGACGCACATGCCACTTTTGGCTAAATGTCTTCTGGCAGGAACTGGGGCACTGCTGCCACCTCTGTTAACCCATTCAAGCCCAGAAAAGGAAAGAAAACAAAACCAGAAACATCTGGGTTGCAGAAACTGCAGACTCCCTCAGCAGCTTTAAATCAGTCCTCAGTCTCCATCTGGGTGGGATTCCAGAGCTGGCCTGGAGCCGAAGGGTTCCTGCCCCACGCCACTGCCCAGAGGGTGCCTGGCTAACTGTGGAGTAGTGACAGCTGCAGCACGAGATGACATTGAGATGGATGAGCCTGAGGTCAGGACTCTGCTGCAGCTGTGGCTTGCTGCCTGGGACACAGCAGGGTTGGGTGAGGTGCTTGAGAATGAGTGACTGTTGTCTTTCAGGGGATAGATAGAAACAGGCAAGACACCCAAGATTCTGTCTCAATGAGGTGGATTTCAGCCCTTCTGGGGTCATACCAAAACACCAAGCCTGGTAGGTGGAACTTTTAAGCTCCAGGAAAAATAAGCTTATTAGTTTAACAAACCCACGTCTTCTTTCCCACCAGGGACCCTGTAAGTGACCCCATATGCACCCCCAAGTCACACAGTCATTAGAAAGTGTGCATTGAGACATCAGATCTCAAAGGGTGGCTGTGGTTTTTCCTATCAATTTTCCAAGTCGAGAAAAGACAGAAAAAAACAGAGCCCAGAAGAAACAATGAGCCAAAGAGAAGCAGGTGAGGAGGGAACGCACTCTACCTGCTAAAGTCCAGGCTTGATAGGAAAGACGCCTGCCCAGCACCTCCCCTGGCAAAGGCACGGCAGTTCAGAAAAGCACCCAGGGTGAGTCAGAAGGACATGCCGTCGAGGCTGAGCTATCTGCCAGCCTTGGTCTGCTGATGCTGTGTGGATTTCTGATCGGGTCAGCCTCAGTTGCCCTGTGTGCATACAGGGTGTTCATGGTGTTGCCCTTACCTGACTGGTTTGGGAAGTGATGATGATGATGATGATGATGATGATGGTGGTGGTGGTGGTGGTGGTGGTGGTGGTGGTGGTGGTGGTGGTGGTGGTAGTGGTGGTGATGGTGACTACTACTGCTACTACTACTATTCAGATAGGTGACTTCCTGAGCCGAGCCACTGAGATGGCAAGCACAGAAATAGTGTCCCAGTGGGCAGGTTGGCAACTTGCTTTATCCAGAAAGGTGAAAGGAAAGGCTTGCAACTTTGTGGGTCTGGCAAGCTCGTCCAGACTGGTCCACCTTGTGACCCCTGGACTCTGTGAAGTCTTTTGGCCCAAGGACCTCTATGAATGCCACCTAATGCAAAACCGTAAACACACGTACAACATTCTGAGATTGTTTTGCAATTTGTGTGTGTGTGTATACATATATATGCATATATATATATACATATATATATATATATATGTATATATATATATATAACTTGACTGTATGACTATTGATGGTCAATCATGACATGTGAATGACTACATCGTGTGCCAGTGTCATAAGGTTAGATACATCTTCGTGGTGTAGAGCAGCTAACTGACAGATGAGCTATCTTGATCAGAGGTTCCCTGAAGCAGGCTCTTGGATTGATTCTGAGGACTGATGCACCATCCCTGACATACCTTGATTACATATTATACTGGCTGGTGGGGGATATGGCTTGATCTCCAAGGAGCCCAAGGTCTTGGCAGCCTCCAAGTGGGCACTATCCCAGACCAGTCTCCATGCAGACCACTGACTGTACTCTGGTCTTCAAGGAGACCAGGCAGTTCATTCAGATTCAGACTTAGTACCAGCACCCCTGCCTAACAGGCCTTCCAGAACATTCCATCCAAGCACATACAGGCTTTTCTTAGACATCCCAGGATCTAAATCAGCCGTCAGGAAACATCTCTAACAGTTTGCCCCCAGGTCTGCATGCTCTGAGATCAGAGAGGCTTTGTGCTTCCTTCCTCCACTCGCCTCTGCAGGGCTAGCTAGAGAGGAACAGAAGAACTGAAGTTGTATTTAGATGAGGGTGACTACCATAGCATTAAGCTAATGCCACCCTCACTGTGATGCGCCCCTGCTAGTAGGACTGTCCTCAAACAAGTGCCGGGAAACCCAAGTTCAGGGCTATGAATCTGCTCCAGCCTCTGACCAGGAGCTCACGCTGCCTTTTTTCCTGAGCTGAGAGTGTCTCTGAGTATTGTTCCATCATCTCAACCTTCTACTCTCACACTCTACCAGCCAGCTCTAGGCCTCTGGTCTGAAAACCCCCTACCTTTGCTGTGGTCTTCAGTTCACCCCACTGTGCTGTCCCCAGGGGTACAGATGCTCCATTCAGGCCCAGGCGGAGTTCCCCAATCACACTATGTCTGGAGAAGCGGTCACAGGTCCTCAGGGTGAGTGTCAGGGTAGCTGTGGGGAGCTCTTCCTCACCCAGGGGCAGGGCCAGGCCCTCCTCCCAGGTTGTGTGCAGCTGCCGTTTCTTCAGAGCCGTCTGTGCCTCCACAGAGCCTGTCTTGACAGCCACGCTGCCCTGGATGTAACAGTCACAGCCTCCTTCGTGGTCACTGGTGACAGCTGCAGGCAGGAACAAAACAAGACAGACCTGGGACTTCCTGGGCATTGGGGGACTGGCTACAGAACACAGATGGCCTTGGGTGTCTGCAGGACCATGGGGCTGACATGGCATTCCATCACTATGTAGCTATGTAGGGAGGAAGCTTTTCAAAATGGGACATCATGGGGTAGGAAAGGGCTCCTTGGATAATAAGGATAAAAGAAAGCACTTTCTGGATTCCTTCTGACCTCAAGATTCAGAGATGTCTTCATTGGTGCCAAGGCCTTTGGAGAGCTTTGGTTAGGATAGCTACCAATGCTGTGTGTGACTCATGTATTTTTGTATTTTAAATATTTACCACACAGCCACTTGCAATCTGAATCACCCACCTGGCGCCTCATGAATGTTGCTTCCGATTCTTAACCTTGATGTCTTGAATGTGTCACACTGTGGATGGTGTTAGTCAGCTTTCCGACACTATAACAAACACCTTGGAGAACCAGCTTAGAGAGTGAAGAGGTTGACTTGGACTCACAGTTTTAGAAACGCTAGCCCATAGTACCAGTGGTTATATTGCTTTGTGAGGCATCATGCCATGGTGGAATCACATGACCCAGCAGAACAATTACGTCATAGCCAGGAAACAAATGAGTGTGAGAGAAAGAATCCAGTGGGCTGGGGAGCGAGCGTTGGCCGGATGCACCTCTGGGGACAGTTAGCAACTAAGCTATAGCATTTGTGTGAATCTCTTAGCTGTTATTTGGTCACTCTGATGGGCTTTGGTCTTCAACCTCACCGGGAAAGAGACCTGAGTCTCCCACACAGTGTGCCCCGCTTCCCTGCTGACCAGTGTTTATAAAGTGTCATGGCATGGGTGTGTCCTGCAGACCCTCTTCCTCCTAAGACTCTGATGACTGTCCCTTCAGGGTGGAAGCTGACATTTCAGAGAGAGATGTCGAATGAGCTTGTTCTCCGCCAACGAGGCCTGAGGACCTGAAGCCCCAACAGTCAACAGCTTCCTTCTGTGCTTCCTTGGGCTGTTTGTGCCTGGCTCCATCACTCATGATCAGAGCGCTTGGAGGACAGGCTAGAACTGTTTCCTAATCTGTAAAATGGTAGTTACCTGAGGACCAGAGGTGTCCATGGAAGTGCTTAAACGTCGTCAGCAACAGTAAAAGAATTTGAGTAAAATTCTCACTCAAATACGCAAACAAGGGGCTGGGGTGCAGGGAAGCTCAGGGGCAGGGCACTTGCTCAGCAGGCTTGAAGCCCTGGTTTGCATTCTAAAGGGCCAAGTTCAACACAAGACTGACGTGGTACGAGTGATAGTTAGCTTTGCCAATGACAAATCTAGGAGACAATCCTATGGGCATGCTCATAAGGAGCTTTTAGATCTCAAAGACCCACCAAACTGTAGGAGGTACCCTATGTCTGAGATCCTAACCTGAATAATAATAATAATAATAATAATAATAATAATAATAATAATAATAATAATAATAAAATTAGCCTCAGAGCTCATTGTTCTCTGTTTCTGGTCTGTAGACACAAAGCCCCGGCAGCCATGGTACACAATGGACATGCATCCTCCAACTGTGTGGCAAAATTAATCCTTTCTCTTTAAGCTGTCTTTGTCAGGATATTTTATCGCAGCAGCTAGACAAGTCACTAGTGCAGGTTTGTCTCTTAAAACGTCCTGAAAAGGCAGTGGGCTGAAGGTTTGGCCCCTGGTTGATGGTGCTCTAGGGATTCTTGAAAGAAGATCTTAGGACTCTGCCCAGCCCCTGCTTCCTCGTCACTGTAAGTGAGTGGCTTTGTTCAGTGTGTGTTCTCTGCCATGGTGTTCTGCCTACTGGGGTGTTCTGCTCACCACTGACCCAAGGTCAACGAGGCTGAGTGAAACTTCTGTGAGCCAGAACAAATCTTCCTTCCTTTCCACTCCCCTCCTCATGTATTTTGCCACAGTGATGGAAAGCTGGCTAACACAGAAACAGAAGACACTGGGGATGGAAACAGCACAGATGGCACTCCACTGCCTCCAGCCCGGGTTTCTCTGTAGTCTTAACTTTGCTGTTGGTGGAGTGTACTGTCAGAGGAGCACTCCCCAGGACATCCCACCAGACAGACTACCCGATTCATGCGGAAGTTCTCAGAAATGTGTGTGACCCTTGAAAGACTGTCTTTGTCTGGTGCAGCCCCCTGTTCGATGTTGAGGGCATTGCTGACAAAGAACACTAGCTGTTCATCCATCACTTATCTCCCTATCCCAGTGGGCAGCCGGCCAGGCCACCTTTGCTAAAATGCCCTGCAACAAAATGTGGCCAAGTGAGAAGGCGCCAACCACTGGATAAGAGAAGTGACTCACGCTCTGTCCATTAAGGCTATTATGGGATGGCTGTGACCTCTTCTAATTCTCATCTTATCAGCTAGAAGTCCCTAGCAGGAGGTCTGAGGAGCTTAGAGAAGGTGTAGGGGACTGGTCCTTGAGTCATCATGCAGAAGAAAGATGTTTGCTGGCTAGGAATCCCTGGTGTGCATGGTTATAGAAGGGGGGGGGGAGAATCTCTTTGTCTGAGCATCGTGCATGAGGGACTGTTTGTCTGAGTGCTAACCTTTGCTCACTCCAGCTGCAGACTCTCCCATCCCACCCACAGGGCCTGCCAAACGCACAAAGCAAGCAGTACCTTCCAGGCTAGTCACAAATAACTCGGCCTTCTTCTGGTCATAGTCCAGGCGAAAGTGGAGTTTTGGGGCCTGGTTCCAGCTGGCAGCCTTCTCTGGGTTCCAGGTCTCCATGACACAGACATCCTCTACTACACCTGGGAGACAGACAGGTTGACCATGACTGTCATGCTGGGCTTCTGATCATATCATGCTATCTGTGCCATCCAAGCCCAAAACTGTCCCTAAAGGGAGTTATAGAATTGCACCTCAAGGGACCATTATGGTTCAGTGGTCAATATGTGGGTTCTAATAATACACTTAAGTTGCCATGTAGTAGCTGTGTGTTCTTTAGGGGATGTTCTCAGCTCTGTGCTGGTCTATAGTCCACAAGGAAAGCTGTCATGTGGTCACATGGTTCCAGCGGGGGATGGAATTATGTGCAAATTTCACAGGAAAGAACAGGCGGAGACAGCAGCTAGCTAGAGTCAAAGCCACTGGCGAGGATGGTGGCTTTGATTTTGATTTTATTTCCATTCTACACTTGCTGAGTGAATGGAGGACCTTATCTTTAATCAAGAAGCTCCCAAAACTGCCAATATTGCTGACTTCACCCCTCTCTTGAGCTAGAGCCTAATGTGAAAGATTCTCGCCAGTCAAGTCTGAAAGGAGAATTAAGAAGCCACAGTAGCTGCCACAGATGACACTTTAAGCAACCAGAGCTGAACTGCTGATCCTCGGAATGAATCAGAGAGCAGGACTCTAGGGGACCATTAGTGTCCCCAAGGACTCATTATTAGATTCTTTCTATAAGCTATCCTCTAAGGAGCAGATCCACTATGGTGAGACGAAGGCACATATATGTGCAGGATGCGGATGGCTCCCAAAGCCATCCTGAGGATGCTGCAGTAGACTGGGTAATGAGGGGTTTAATGGTACCTAGAGGTCTTGGAGCTCAGGCAGCCTCAGACTGAGGAACCATTTATCTGCCATCACCTGGTTGGGCTTTTGTCCAGGGGCAGCATCTGCAAAGCTCCCTCTGCAGCTGTTTTTTTCTTGAGTGACCAAGGGACAGTACCATGTGAGTGGCAGGAATGGACTCTTCTTCCAGACATGAGGTGCTGAGCACTATAGTGAGGGGGGCAGTGGAGTTGGGGGGAGTCAAACACACTCAGTATATCATGGGATGTCGGCTGAAGTGCCCAATGCTGCCAGCTGTCTGCAGGTCAGAACCAGGATGCTGCCCTCTGCGACGGGAAAGAAATGAAGACACCAGTCTATGTGGGCTGGATTCTCTGCAGCCATGAGGGTTCCATCCTGGATCTATACAAGCACTGAGCAGTCTCTTGAGAGAAGCTCTGACTGTGGGAATCATCCCTGAGAGTACTCACACCCATCAATCTTGCCTGACTTTCAATTCTCCTGTCTTCAATTTTGAATCTATTTAAAATGTGGGCAGGGAAGCTTGACTACTGACAGCCAAAAGGATCGGCACATTTGCAGCACAGATTGAAGTGGTTTCTGAAAAGCCAAGCTAGTGAGTACCGGCCCCTGTGGTAGGCCATCTGTCCACTGACCAAGAGGAACGCACATGAACCCAGGTCATTGTTAGAGCTGCTGCGTCCTGCCCCGCCACATGCAGCAAACCTGTCTCACAGGACTGGCTACCTCTCACTCTTAGGATTGTCTCTCTGAGAAGCTTCTGTATTCCTGTGGGCTAAAGCCTGAATCTCAGCTCCCCTGCGTTTGCCCTGGCTGCACCATGCTGGCCACTTCTGGGTCCTGTCTTCTGAAACCTGATGCTCATAGGAAGAATAGGGACAGTGACAATAGACATATATGTTTTGGTGCTTTGTGCTAAGCCCTGGTTCAGGCATTTGTTTTAGTCATTATTTATATACATTTAACAGTGACTTTCCCAGGTAGGTGATAATATGGTCCCACTCCATCGATGAGAACAAAGTCCCAGAGAGGCTTAGTAGTATGTCCAGTGCAGTACAGCAAGCATATAAAAAGGCAGAGAATTAAACACAACTCAGAAGCCTGTTTTTAACCTTGATTTTTTTTTATCCCTTATGTAATTACACAGTCAGATCTGAAACAGACTCCTCATTTCTCACAGGAAAGCTAGATGCCAAACGTTGGTGTATACCCCATTGGGGCTCTGGACAGCTTCAGCATTTCACACACTCTATCCAAAGACCCAGGCAAGACCCTCCCTAGACCCATGCTGCCCACCAGGTGTAGAACCCTACCGTTCTGAGGGAGGATGAACAGCTCCTCTGTGACCTGCCTCTTGAGGCGACTGTCACTCTGGGCCTGGGGGCTGGCAGGTGCAGCAGACTCCTCTGTGGTCCCCAGGGTATAGTCTGCGTAGTTGATGACTTCTGGGGCCGTCACAGCTGGCCGGGGACCGTAGATGTCCGGGAACTTAAGGAGAGGTCGGGGCTGGACAGGCTCTGTGGACTTTTTAACGTTGAACTACAAACGTGAATAGAACTGGTTAGTTGGTATGAACACAAGAATGTGGTAGGGACCATGTCCACCCCAAGAAGAAAAAGTGGGGGCTGACTTCCTGAAGGAGGCATGGTCAGAGGTCTGCTTCCAGTCTCCCCCAAAAGAACATACTCTGGGAAGGGAAAATGTCACTCCTAACCACATTTCAGAGTGTATGTGTGAATGGGGGTCGGTGGGCATAAGTCACCATTCACCCTCCCACAACCATCTCTGAGTAAGGTCATGCTTCTTCTGTGCACACACACACCCCTTTTATGGCCTTCCTCTCTGTCACTCTGTTTTACTGTCGTCTGTCTCTTATTCTTCGTTCCTTCTCTTTGTCCCTTTCCAATGGCTGAACTGGGCTAGTGGTTCCCCTCTATATCTACCACAAAATCCAGACTCCTGTGGTGACCTATAAGAGCCTGCTTTGCCTGACTCACTGGCCTCTGGCACTTCCCAAATCTGTCCATTTCCCTTCTAAGGCCCCAAAGATCAGCTCTTAGCTACTCATTACCCATCTGAACTATTCCTATCTCTCCTCACCACCACATCTGGTCTTTGACTCACAGCACTGAGCCACTGTTCCTTCAGGTTACAAGAGGTCGGTGACACTGTCCTTTAGGGAGATAGCCCAAACAACAGAAGGAAAGAGGGAGCCCATCTGCCTGTTTAGGAGATATGGCGTCAGCAGATCGAAGGTCGAGGGCAGGACTGCATGTCATCCACAGGCAATTCGAGAGCCTGGAAATCAGGCCTGACCTTGGCCTTGAAAGAGGGAGGTGTGCAGAAGGCAGAAGGATCATGTCCCCAACACATAGTAGTACAGAGCCACATTCTGCGTCTCACCTAAAAGTGGGTTCCATCTCTTTTACTATTTCGTGGTGGGGAAACTGAGACTCAGAAGCACTTTGGACCATTCAGAGCCCCTAGAGACTTTGACCAGATTTCATACCATTTGCCTGCTGGTATTGACTGCCATTTGGACATTGCTAGTGAACCGAATGGTAATTGTAACACCTGGTCCAGCCTCAGGGGTTCTACCTTGTTCCTCAGCCCCAAGGAGTAGCTGGATATGCTGGTCTCAGCCACCCTTGACTCAGAACCAGTCTTGTCTGCCACATATTGGAGCCAGAAGTGAGGCTGTTTGGGTGGTCTTGGGAGCACGCCCCTGGCTGCATTTGATTGTACTCCACCTCAATTGTTTTATATGAGGGCTGGGTTTGGTTCTTGGCTGAGTCATGACTGGCTGAACTTGCGGTTTTGGTGGGGGACTCATCACTGGCTCCAGAAATGAACGGGATTCTCCACGGGGCCCTTCACAGAGCTACAGAACGCTCTCCTGCCTATCCTGAAGCGAAAAACCCATGGTGACTCCTTCAATTGCTTCCCCGCACATGGTCACCTGGTTGTCTGGGGCCATCTTCACCTCCTAGGCTGTGATTGCTTCCTCTGATCCTCCTGTTCATGGCACTGCCTTGGTGATTTTTCCTGTTCAATCCTAGGGAAGCCAGCCCAGATGTCCTCCAGACAGAATGTGTCCCCGCTAAGCAGAAACCACACACCCCTGTCTTGTGACTGCAAGATGAGTCAGTTAGAACAATGCCAACACCACTCACTGCGGGTGGAAGGACACAGAGTCTGTGTCCCTGATATTAATATCATTTGGCCACCAAGTCCATCCACCCTGTGGCCTGGCCACCTCGAATGCTCACAAGTGATACTGTGAGCTCTGCCTTGGAGCCCAAAGCATGCTAAATAGATGCCCGGTATTGCAGCCCCTCAGGGGTCATCAGCCTGATGTCCACTCAGCCTTGGGCAGGACTTTGTACCCCTGGAATCTCGGTATACCCAGCCTATGGCTTTCACACTTGGTATTGATCCTTATCCTGAGGGCAAACAGTAGTGGCCTTTTGCAGGAATGATTAATGGCCCAAGCTCTGGGAGCTGCTGTCAGTGACTTACATCCTCAAGGCACAAAAGCACCAATCACACATCTTGTTCCTCATTTCAGAACCCTGTTTCAGGGCCATTGAGTTGGTTCACTGGGTAAGGGTATTTCTGTCAAGTCTGACAACCTAAGTTCAATACTCAGAACCTACATAATAGAATGAAAGAATTGACTCCTGTGGGCAGTCTTCTGACCATATATGTACCTGGCATGTGCAATTTATACATACATACATACATACATACATACATACATACATACATACATGTAAGAAATTTCGTTGCATGTCAAATAACAGAAACCTTTCAGTCCATGTCATAGAAAAGAGGTTGAGGGTAGAGGGAGCCTAGGAGAGGGGTTTGGAGGGGGATAAGAATGCCTGAGAGGATGAGGATGTTAAGGAGCAGGCCCTGCAGGCACACTATACCCAAGTGGAGGTAGAGAGGTGACCTCAGAACTGGGTCTTCTGGTCTCCCTGTCCCTGCAGCCCAGGACTACAATCAGGAACATCTGTCTGGAATGCGTCAGAAGAGATACGCATTCAAGACAGACCCCTCGGAGGAGCCCCTTGGCGTTCCAGCCTCACCTATATCCTAGGCTGTTAACCTCTGATTCCCTGCACCATGGCCAACTCTGCAGGTACCAGGTTCAGGCTGGGAAGGAGTGTACAATAGCCCTTGAGACATGCCCGGTCACGTCTAGCCTTCCTCCTGCTGCAGGGCTGAATCGGCCATCAAAATCAATCAGGGAATATAGAGCGCTAAAACACTATGGGGAAAGTCAGAAACTACTCCGCCCAAAAGCAGGCAAAGGAATGGTCATTCTCCAAAGAGGAAACACAGTTACCACCTCGGTGATGTATGCTCGGTAATGTCTGTCAACTTGACACAAGCTGGATCATGTGGGCAGAGGGAACCGCAAATGAGAAACTGCCTTCATAAGACTGTGCTGAAGGCAAGTCTGTAAGGAGATTTTCTTCATTAAAGATAGATGTGGGAGTGGCCAGACCACTGTGAGTGGTGCTGCCCCTGAGCAGGTGATTCTGAGCTACATAAGAAAGCAGGCTGAGCAAGCCACAGGGAGCAAGCCTCTAAGCAGCACCCTTCCATGGTCTCCGCTTCAAGTCCGGCCTCCAGGTTCCTGCCTGAGGAGCAGAGAGGCAGAGGAGAGAAAGGAAAGAAAATGGCAGCGCAGGCATTGCAATGCTACTCGACCTTAAAAGAGGAATCCTGAAATTCTACCGTATGCACAGACCTAGAGAACATGAGTGCATCTGGAAGATGCTACTGGCTACAAGACAAGCCTGAGAGACTCTGTGTGGTCAGACACCATAGGTAGGATGCAGAAGGGTGGTAGCAAGGCACAGTGGGGAGGAGGGAGGCACTGTTGAAAGGGGACAGAGTTCCAGCTTTACAGAAGCAACATGCCATGGCGATGCTGGCTCATCACCCAGCCAGTTAAATATGTGAGCATATTTAACACACACGCCACACTGAGCAGACTTCATACCATGCGTATTTAGTACAATAAGGCATAGCGGGCCGGGTGTGTTGGTCAGGTATGATAGTTCCCTATGTAATCATAGCAGTTGGGAGGCAGAGCTAGGGAGAGTGCCATGAGTTTTGAGGTCAGCCTGGTCTACACTAATGGGTTCCAGGCCAGGCAAGGATATGTACTGAGAAACTGTTTTAAAAAACCCAATACATACACACACACACACACACACACACACACACACACACACACATATATGTATATATACACATACACACATATATTTACAAACACACACATGCATATGCATACACAAACTATATACAGCACATATACATACATGTAACATACATATATAAACACACATACATAAATATATATGCACATATAAAGCATACATATACATACACATATATACAATATACATATACAAACACACACATACATATTATACATTGAAGTTGGCATAGTGATTCATATCTGTAATTCTAGCACTCAGGAGTTGGAAGCAGACCGATCACAAATTGAAGACCAGCTAGGCCTATATAGTAAGATCCTTCCACAGACAATATCTATATCTATATCTATATATCTATATATCTATATATCTATATATCTATATATCTATATATCTATCTATATATCTATCTATCTATCTATCTATCTATCTATCTATATATCTATCTATATATCTATATATCTATATATCTATATATCTATATGTCTATATGTCTATATGTCTATATATCTATATCTATATCTATATCTATATCTATATCTATATCTATATATTGGAAAACACTTATGAAAAGCCAATAGCTCTAGGGAGAACTTGACTCTGTGTGCAGGAAACCTTACCATAAATTTCTGTTTTTCTTCCTCTTTGTTTTCCCTAATGGCGTCTTTGGAACTTCGGGGTTGAAGGTGACTCCTGTAGCCCCAGCTGTCATTCTGGATGCTAAATGGAGGCTGCTGCTCTCCTTGTGCCCTTCCTCCCAGCCTCAGCCCCACCTTCCTAGCTCAGGCTTCCCCAGGCTCTGTCTATGTCAGCTGTTGTAGGCTGACAGATGGCTTGAGGGCAGGGCGGGAGGACCTGGACTTAATTCAATGAGCAAATATTGATGGAGCCTCACCTCAGGCCAGGCCTCACCTGAGTGTGAAGGCTACAGGAGGGAGGAAACAGATGCCCTCCCAGGTGAGGTTTATGTTGGGAAAGCAGAAGTTAATTACAGAGCTAGACATCTGTGAAGACTCAGCTTATCTGAGGTTTTCATTGATCCTGGTTATTAATTTAGTGTTTTGTGCTGGGACATCCTTCTTAAAGTAACGAATGCTTCAGGGAGCTGGAGAGATGGCTCAGTCACAAACACACACGTGCGCACACATGTACATGTATACAAATGAGCACACACATAATCACCATCTCCCCAGGGGAAGACTACCTCCCACAGGCTAAGTTTGTAGTTCAGAATGACCTGGCTTTCCTTGAAATCTAATTTTGCCATGGAAGACCATGTGCTCCGTAACAAACAGCTTCTTCTGCACCTCAGAGAACAGTGGGGTTTCCTTTCAACCTAGGCTAAACTCTAGGGTTTTACCTTGATGTGCCCTACTGCCCCACCTAGCTTTCAGTCCAGGCATTGGGGTTTGGGGGCAGGCATATTGGTGGAGCTAGCTGACAGACATCATTCACAGAGAGGGATGTACAGCTCAGATTCCTGCCCCAGCCTCAGGTAGATTCTTCATGTCTAAGAAGCCTCCCAGGGGGCTGGGGATTTAGCTCAGTGGTAGAGCGCTTACCTAGGAAGCGCAAGGCCCTGGGTTCGGTCCCCAGCTCCGGAAAAAAAGAACCAAAAAAAAAAAAAAAGCCTCCCAGGATGTACTGGTGTGAATGGTACTTGAACCACACACTTGCCCCCCCCCCCCAGATTGAAGGAGATCCCAGAGACACAGGTATGGTAGATCAGCTGGGCTGCTAGGGCTTAGTCCTCAGGGTCCCAGTGAAAGAAGTGTGTATTTCAAACTGCTGAGCAGAGCTTCATTTTAAAGAAACAGCTGGTCTTCCGGTCCTGGCGCAAAGCAGTGTTTCCATGGCGACCCTGCAGCCTGCACCACCTCCTCCTCTGTGTATTCCAAGCCTGTGTCCCAAATCTCCTTCTCTCAGGACTCACCTCTTCCTACTCTGTTTTCCCTTGGAGGTTATTTTTAAACCTAAAAAGGCTAGTTTTGAGGACTGGGGGTCTGGCTCAGTAGGTAGACTTCTGTCTAACGTTTATGAAGCCCTGGGTTCAACCCTCAACTCTCCACAAACCAGCGCTGGCACAACACCTGTGATCCTAACACTTGGGAGGTAAACAGAGGAGGATCAGGAGTTCAAGGTCATCTTTGGCTACATAGTATGTCTGAGGACAGTCAAGCCTCTATTGAGTCCTTGTCTAGATAGACTGACAGACATATAGATGATAAAGGGCAGACTGAAGACAGATAGATAGACCTAGCCTGTGAGTCAGTACCCAATGCAACAAACTAGGGTCCCACTCGGAGTGAGGTAGGTAACCCTCTGTCAGTGGTTCACGGTGTCAGTGGCAAGCGTGTACCACAAGTAGAGAAGGCAAACCCTCTCTCTGCAGTCAGTCATCCATCCGCTATCCACTAAGCACTGACTTCGTCTCTGAGGGCCAAGAAGCAGTAGTTAACAATATCTCTAAGTCAGTGTCCTCATGGGGAGGGCAGTCTCAGCAGACACCAATTAGATACGGTTAATCCCAAAGATGCTTTTGGTTAGAAGGAAGTAGTATTAAGACCACAGCAGGGAGTAAGCCAGGAAGGAAGGAAGAAAGGAAATTATGTCCAAAGTGTCGTTCTTAAGCTAAATTCTCCTCTCTCTCTCTCTCTCTCTCTCTCTCTCTCTCTCTCTCTGTGTGTGTGTGTGTGTGTGTGTGTGTGTGTGTGTGTGTGTGTGTGAAAATCGTATGGCACACACCTTTGATCCTAGCATTCAGAAGGCAGATCTTTATGAATTTGAAGCCAGTCTGGTCTACACAGTGAGTGCTGGGCCAGTCAGTGCTATTATACTAAAAAAACCTTGTCTTGAAAAACCAATAAATAAACTAGCAAACCTAGATAGATAAATATCTCTGTATCAATCAGGTGTCATCCATAGGTCTATACATTGTGCCAGAAGGATTTGTTTAAAGCTCACTACCTCATGAGGAGAGTGCCTACATTCTGCCTGCTTTGCAGAAGAGAAAACTGAGGCACAGAGTGGTAAGCCTGAAGTCACGTGGTTAGTGAGACACCAAGTTTTGTTTTGGACCCAGGCATGTGACTATAGGGTCTGTAGACCAGCCTGTACTTTTCTGCTGGCAGTGGACTGGCGTCTTCCCAGGGCTGTAGGAAGATCTATGGAGAAGCCAGAGGCTTGAGGGAGGAATATCCCATCTCTGTGTTTCTAGGCTGGACCTTCACTCATTCATCTGGTCAGACATCATTCACCATCAAGGGCATTTTCTGTGAAAGTAGCCATGGCAGCTGCTGGTCTCTACCCTCACATGTGGTCTGCATGTGTATGATACAGGGAGGGGAGAGAGGTGGATGGGTCTGTTAAGTCAAGCTTGCTGAGGGAGATCACTGTGTCCCCAGGGGAAGACGACGTCCTACAGGCTAAATCTGTAGTCAGAATGGCCTTCCTCTCCTTGGAGCTTAATTTGGCCAGAGAATACTATGTGTTCTGTAACAGACATCGTCCTTAGCCCCTGCCCCAGGTCAGTGACTAAGCAATTCGAAAGCAGAGTTTTCCAGTCTGAGGAAGATCTCTTTCTTTCCTTTAAACTCAGGCTTCCAGCCTTTCTCATCCCATGTCTGTCTGTGCCCTACACTGCCCCATGCAAACTCCCCAAGCCTTCTAAGTCTCGGCTAAGGAAATTCTGTGAGATCGATACATAGTTACAGATGTTCTAAGCTCATCTGCTACGCTGAGTCCAATAAAAACCCAGCTAGACCATGTGGCTAGAATCACACAGCACCCGGAGAAGGGAACCATGCAAGAAGATGCTGAGAGAACCTGACTTTGAACTGGGCACCCCAATGCATAAGTGGCAGCTCGACAGGCAGAGACATTAGGGAGGAGGACTCTGGGGCAAAGCAGTGGCTGAAAATCTTCATCCAGAGAGCAGTGAGTCTCGAGTGAGTGATGGTGAGGTGCCGGAGGATGAGGTGGGCTAGACCCCAGTCCTTCAGAGAAGAGACAGAACAGAGGTGAGCATGGCCTTGCAGCTCACCCAGAGGATCTGGGCTCAGTTTTAGCACCCACACGGTGGTACCATTAGTCACTCTAGTTCCAGAAGATTTGACACCTTCTCCTGACCCCCAATTACCGCATGAAAGTGGTGGACAGACATTAATGCAGGTGAAACACTTACATGTAAAAGTAAATAAAATTTAAAAACAAAGTAAAAATCAAATCAGCATAACTACTTTCTCTACCAGGAGAAGATGGGGTATCGTAAAAGCTGAAGCTTGTCCAAGGCCTCAGAGTGGGTGGGCAGCTCAGATAGAATTAGAGTCCAAAGCCAATGCTGCTCAGAACTTGGGTGGCTCCCTGGTGCCATGTCTGGATATCTAGGGAAACAGTTGAGAATGGAAGCTCCCAAGGTGTGGTTTTTGACTTTCCCTTTGGTGTTGCGTATCTGGACACCGTGTCCCATGGGGCTCCTTCTCCAGACCAGTTGTGTGTTGGTTTCGAATGAATTGTCAGAGTGTTTGAGCATTATCCACCTTTACTATATGGTTTCTGTTCAAATCTGAGTTTGATATTCCTTGTGTAGCTTACTGGCTTTTGACCCCAGAGCTCTCTCTCCACCAGCCTTTGACCTCCAAAGTTTCCATGTGAGCTCCTCCCTCACCACCAGTCCCTCCATCTGCAGGGGCTGAAAGTCTTTCTGTTAAACAGAGACCATGGGCCAGGAGCAGCTCAGCCTGTGATCCAGTTTAACCCTTAGATACTTTTACTTCCATTTCTTATCTGTGGTGGCCATGTTTGTTTGGTGTGTGTGTGTGTGTGTGTGTGTGTGTGTGTGTGTGTGTGTGTGTGTGTGTCTGTGTATGGTCACTGAAAGACACATGTGCGTGCAGGCATGTGGAGGTCTGAGGACATGCCTTGGTTGTTTCTTAGGTGACATTATCTACTCAGTTCTATTGAGGCAGGGTCTCTCACTAGCCCAGGGCTCTCCAAGTAGCCTGGGCTGGCCAGCAAGCCTGTGTGTGGCTCCTCACCCCTCACTGGGGTTACAGTGTAACCATGCCTGGCTTTTATTACATGGGCCCTGGTCACTTTCCTAGACACAGAATCTGGAATCTTTCCAAAGCAGCCATAGAAACTGTTGATTTTGTAATCCTTGCATAATTGATGAAGCCATGGGCCATGACAACATTTTCACCCCTGTTATTGTGCCAACCTATTGAAAAGCCATAAGTTACTGGAACAGGATTGCTTTTACCCATGAAATAAGGAGTGCACTCAAGATTATCCTTCTAACAACGCCTACTGTTCCCATTCGCATCCTCGAAGCTTTTCTCCGTGTTAGAGGAGGAAGTACATTTGCTGAGTCTGGCAAGCATATAAATCATCCGTCAAGGGTGACACAGGGTGGAAAAAGTGCAGAGAGGTGCAAGTCTCTGGGAACAGCTGTCCTCTTTGTTCAGTCATGTGGAAGGCACAGCAGTCTCTACCCTGGAGGTGTGAGTGAAGCCAGGGCGGTAGTGTGCTAGCAAACAGGTGTGCGTTCTCCTTAGATTTGGGGCTTAGGCCTAGATTCTCCTTATTGGGTTAGGATCTGGTAAGTCATTCCACACCCATTTCCTGCGTATTCACCCAGCCTCTGCAGCAAACGTGAGGCCCCCTCCCAGAGAGTATACTGAAGGGTCGGATGAGAGACTCCATACTTAAGAGCATGGAAGTGCTTATGCCTCAACCCCTGAGACTGAACTCATGGCAGACATAGCTAATTTATCAAACTCCCGAGACTGAACTCACGGCAGACATAGCTAATCCATCAGAGGGTTCGTTCTTGCTGAGCTCAGGCATCCTTGTGCTGTATTAATGAATAAGAACTGATATACAAGATGAAAGGTATTGGCTACCCTGGATGCATCTGTATAAAAGCTGAGCTGCAGACTTTCATTTTGGGCAGTTCCGAGGACGGAACCCACAGCCTCATGTGTGTGGGCAAGCCCACTACAGCTGAGCTACTCCCCCAGCCTGCTGAATGTGGCCTTTGAAAAGAAAGGGTTGTTTTTATTTTTGTGTATATGTCTATGCGAGTGTGTGTCATATACACACAGGTGCCCGAGAATACTAAAAGAGAGTGTAAGATAATCTGAAACTGAAGTCACAAGCAGTCGTGAGTCACCTGATCAAAGTGCTGGGAACTGAACTCAGGACGTCTGGAAGACCAACGAGGATTCCCGACTACTGAGCTGTCTCTCCAGTTCCCTGAATGTGGTCTTAAAAGGTCCAGTGTCTGGGGCCGTGTGCTACCGGAGGCCCAAAGAACAGCTTCTCACATCGGTGTGATGAGAGGAGGATGGCTTCAGCCTAGAATTTAAGGCTGATGAATCGTAGGAGAGACAGAGGCATCTCAAGTCAGATGGCAGTAATCTGGATCCACACACATGAGGGGTACACACATGTGGCACGGTGAAGTCACTAAGGCGAGGCTGGAAAAGAATGTGAGGCCAGCCCATCAGGGGCCTTGAACCAAGGATTTAGAATTCTATTTCAACAGCGGAAGCTTTGCATAGTCTGGATGGCAGAATGGTCTGAACAAAACGGATTCATGTAACTCACACCGGCAGGTCAGGGACAGACGTGAGAGGTGGGAGAAGGGAGAGGGATGGTGGGGGAAATGTCTAGGAGGGAAGAATCAGGGACACCAAGAACCAAGATGAGGAAAGGAGACATCTCCAAGAACAATGGACTGCTTAGGGTGGAACCAGGTTTGAGGGGGAGGGGTGTGCAAGAGAGCTGCACTCAGGAGGAGCACTTCCGGTTTTGTTTGTAAGCTTCCCAGAGGGAACTATTCCTGAAGGTGCTGTATACAGCAGGGCTTGAAGGGCAGACTGGCTCCTTCCCTCACTCTCCTGTCTAGTCAACAGGGGATGTCCCCCTTTAAAGGGCGGATACTGGGTAGGCAAGGAGTTGGAGATAAGGTAGCCAAGGATACTGGCATGTTGGCAGCTATATTTCCTCATGGTCTGAACGCTCCATTTGGGGTCACAGCAAGGTTGTTGCTACTAGATCAGAAATTAGGGTGCTCACCCAATTTCCAGATGTACGCTAAAGAATGACGTGTGTGCTCTTAAAAACTCTGGCTTTATAATTTGCATCACTTACAATGTGGTTTTAACTTCTGCACCCGTGTGACTTTTTTATAGGCTCATGGGGAAATACCCTAAAAGGGAGATCTGGCCCACCATGATTTGGGCGTGAAATGGCTTACCTTAGCCCATGAATATGTTGCCTACCATATACATAGTTGTAAAAGTTTCTTTCAAATGCAGAACCCACTGGGCAACTTGTTTCCTTCAAGGCTGCCCTTTGAAGTTTCTCTTTGGTATATCTGCTTTGCTTAGCTTTGCTAAAACAACAATAACAAACACAAGCCAGCAAGCAGACAAAACCCTTCAGTTTATACAGCTTGTCTGTCTTTCTTAATCCTCTCCCTTGAGAAAATACAGAGAGATGTCTACCTCCAACCACAGCAGAGCCACATCTAGCACATCCCTCCAAGCTGCCATTTTGGTACAGCTGTTCTTCCTTTTAAACCAGATACAAACCTCTCCCACCAACAGGTCTGCAAAATTAAGACCCGACCCACCCCTTGGAATAGTTTCCCCTATGGTTAAGGTGGGTCTTGTCACCTCAATTAACCTAATTTGTTAATTCAGACCGCCAGACCCAGGAGCTTGCTTCCTTAGTGATTCTAGATTCTGTCAAGTTGACAATTTATCCTAACCATCACAGCATGCTACCTAATCTCCATGATGATTTACTGATGGGGAAACAACAGGTAACCAAGGCAGGTGCGGAAGGCTTAGGTCACTGGCTGGTCAAAGCAGAGGGAAGGTAGAGTTCAGATGCCTCATGCCTTCACTCACTCAAAGAGGGTATAGCAAAATCAGTCTGAGAAGGGCCTCTGAAGGCAGCTTAATTATTCATACTATTTATTAGCCTAATTACCATTCCGTTTACTGTTGCAATTAGAGCAGCCTCCCAAGGCGGCCTGTCTGAGTCCCCGAGCAAGGTTTCTTCCAGCTTAATCAGTCTCAGCCACAGCCACCTCTCTGTGCTCCTGAGGAGGCTATGGCTCTACAGTGCCTCCCTCAGGAATAATCTGCAACGCTGCATGGATCCCTGGTAGGAGCCTCAGCCCACGTTTCCAGACCTCACGGCTCAGGCTCAGGTATAAGCAGACCTGGAGTCACTGTGAGTGCTCCTGTAGGACTCTCCTACGAGTTGGCCAAGGATTCTGGAGCCTTCCTAAAAGGAAGAGTCTAGAAACACTACTGGGCATGTTTGACAGGGATTAGCTTCCTCCGACACTAGCAGCTCAGTCTCCTTTGCATGGACTGCAAGTGTTCCAGTTGTCCCCTGACACTTCCCCCACTAAGGTCCCTACTTGCCTTACAGGGCTCTAAAGGATGGCTGTGTCTATTCACACTCTGGTGGGCATGAGACTCTCAGGGCACCCTGTGACATGGTGCCCTCCATCCCCAGCTTCCTTTCATTCCAGCTGCAGGCTGAGTTCTCCTGCCTCTGGTTCACAGAGCCTTTGACCATCTTCACCTCCAGGCTTCCCCATTGGATTCTGTAATCTATTGTTTCAAGAGTATGTGTTGTGGAACCCAAAGATCGCCCGGTTCCTTGTCCTTGTCCTGATGTCATCGGCAAAGCTCTGGCCTTGAGTCAGCCATTGCTAACACTCTTACTCCTCATGTCCTAAGGTGTTTTGCACAAGGGGCCCCCGACAGGTGCTGCTTCGAGGATCTGCTACTCCTACAATAGGAGATGAGCTCTTCAAAGGACCAAAGGACACAGCTACAGGAAAGCCCTGCAGGTCAGGGTGGATTTTTGTCTTGAAATAGCACCACTGCCTCTGTCTGGCAGTTTGCTCTTCCTTGTACTGGAAATGGAAGCATGTCTGCTGCTGCTGAAAGGCACTGAGGAAAGGAAAGATGTGAAACCAGGAAAGGCAGGGCCACCAAAAGTGAAGAGAGGCAGCTTGGCCTGGGCCTGCCTCCGTTAGACCCTCTGCTGTTCCCTCAGTGCTCTCCCCTAAGCTGAATCCTCCCCAGAACATTCTCCTTTAGAATTTCAGTCATCACTAGCTTCGATTTTTTGAGACTGGGCCTCATGTAGCCCAAATCAGCCTTGAATTTGCTAGGTACTCAAGAATGGCCTTGAACTATTGACTCTCCTGCTCTACCTCCCCAGTGTGAAGATTACAGGCATGCAGCACCACGCCTGTTGAACTCCATCATGACAGTTTCACTCACATGTGTCACTTTCATACCTTGCCCTTCCAACTAGCGTTCCCTCTCTCCCACCCAACTTTCTGATCCCCTCTTCCCTCCCAGTATTTCCCCCCTGCTTTTATGTGTATGTGGGAATCTCCTTGGCATAGGAGAGAAGACAGTTTGTCATAGTCAGTTGTGTTGTCTTCCAGTCCTGTGGTCTTCCTCCTCCTCCTTTGTGACATGCTGGGGACTGAACCAAGGACCATGCTAGGCAAGTGTTCCATCACTAAGCCACATTCCAGTCTGAAGGAACGTCTTTCTTCCCTTCCTCCTTCCTTCTTCGGTCCTCCCTTTCTTTAGAAATCTTCCTCCCACATCATAGTATTCCTTCTACTTTCCTGTTAGACACATATGCATACACACAAACATGCATATATGAATACACATATAAACATGTATACAAATGCACATATATGTGTGGAAACACACACTTGCACACACACAAACACATATGCACACCGGCATGCATATGGATATACATATACACATGCATCCATACATCCACACAGACACATACATGTACACATGTATGCACAAGTGCTTACATGTATGAACATGCATATACACATGTGCACATATGCACGCACATGCACATACACACACACATACACACACACACACACCCCTTTCCCTCTCCTTCATTGTCCTATTTGCCACCGCCCCTCCTTGATACCTCAGCAGCATAGCCACCTTAAGCAGTTTGGACCCTCTGTCAGGCACAGTATGAACTTCCCAAGAGTTGGAGCCTGGTCCTCACAGGTGAGGATTTAGGTGTGTGTGCAGATACACATCTCTCGTGTGTATGTGCACATGGAGATCAGAGGTGCTGGGATTACAAACGCTCACCACTAGGCCAGGCCTTTCCATTGGTGCCACAGATGTGAACAGGTCTCCATGCTTGCACAGCCAGCCCTCTGCAGACTGAGACAGCTCCCCATGCCCATGGGTGAAGTCGTTAATTTGTCCTATGCTAACCAAGTGAGCGAAGGCCTAAAGGGAGGGAAACCAATCGGGAGTGAGTCTGCCCACACTCCACCTGCAGCCCTCCTGCAGCCCTATGCTATGCTGTATGCCATGGCTGCAGGCAGCTTGCTCATCCACTCCCCAGCCATCACCCAGGCAGCCTCTAATCCATTCATTCTCCTAGCCTTCCTCCGAGCCCCGTGCCAGTTTCTAAGAAAGTAAAGCACACCCTGGCTTTAATGAGCGGAAGTGAGGGCAGAGGAAATCAATGAAATATATCAATGTGCCCTGGGTCTTTGCCAGGTGGACTCAATCACACAGAATTCCTTCAGGGCCCTTCCCGCTTTTGTTCATTCATACTCACATGCATAAATGCCCCTCATGGCACGATCCCGACTTGTTCCCATAGAGCAAGCTTCAGAAGGCAAGTGATACTGTCGTTTTCATGGAAAAACTCATAATGTGCTCCTCAGCCACTCTAAAATCTCAACCAACTTCTCCAAATATCTCATAATTACCTTTCAATGCAGTGTGAACATCGTCTAAGCCTTTTCTGTACTATAAAGGCACAAAAGTCCGTTAGCCAAGAAATTAGCGCTTAGATTTGATGGGGAGGCTTGAGTATAGGCCACACCAGCCCCATGGGGACATTGTCAGAGCTGCTCCTGGCACTGCTCTGTCCTGTCAGCATCAAGACATAAGGACAAAATACATGTACAAAATGGAGTTGAGCTTTGAGGACACCCAAGTGTCTGGGTGGACCTAGGACCCAGGAGGGCTAAAGGTTGGTGGGGTGGGAGCTGAGGAAGAGGACCGTGTCAGCATGCAACAGATTTAAGGTACAGAATGGCAGGTACAGACATCTCAACTGTGTCCCACCCCACTGCTTCAGGGACACGTGTATCTCAGATGCACTGAGATGTTCCTGGGTTCACTTCAATAAAGTTTCAGTGCAAAGTGCAAGTGGCTGTTTAAAACCAGTTGAAGAGCTTAGAAATGTAAATCAGAATCAATGCAGAAGAATAATTTTAAAATGTTTCCATGAAGGGCTTGGAAAATTCTGGCGTGAGATACACGTATGTTTCAGTTCCATCTCCTGCAGCCGTGACTAAACCTGACAAGAAGCAACTTATGGGAAGAAGAGCTTATTCTGACTCACAGTTTTAGGAAATAGCAGGCCATCCTCGGAGATCCAGGATATCAGAGGATGAGGTGGTTGGTCAGATTGCTTCTGCAATCGGGAAACAGACCAGACAGGATGTGGTACCAGTCTGTAAAACTCCAAAGCCCACCCCTAGTGCCCACTCCCCTTGGCAAGGCTCCACTTCCTCAACCTTCCAAGACATCGCCACCAGCTGGAGACCAGATGTTAGAGCAGGTGAATGGGGTGGGGTGGGGGCGGGGCACCGCTTACACCCAAAGCACAGCTTCACGTATTGCTAGGGGACTATCTCAAAGAGGAGGAGGAGGAGGAAAGGAAGGAAGGAAGGAAGGAAGGAAGGAAGGAAGGAAGGAAGGAAGGAAGGAAGGAAGGAAAAGCCAGAATGTCAAAAGAGTTGCAGGATTTGGCTTCTCAAACATTTTGGGGGGAATAAAAAATGCAAAGTGTCTATGGAAGGCAGTTTGGCTGATCCTCCATAATTTATGTAGAACTTCCATATGACCTGGAAATTCAACTCCCATGTGTATTGTGTACCTGAAGGGACACAAATCAACAAGCTGGGAAGCCCAGGGCAGTGGGACTAGGGACAGAAAACAGGAGGGATGTGTGGACAATGGGACAGACCTCAGAAATGCTGCGTGGTGTGGAAGGAGAGCTGGTGCATCAGTGAGCACCATTTGCTGTTTTGCAGTTGACCAAAGCAGGGTTCCCACACCAGACAGCTCACAGCCATCTGTAACTTCCCGTCTGGGGACTCGGCCAGCCTCCTACACCCGCATCCAAGTGCACCTGAACATACACACTTTGATGGGGGCACGTGCGTGCGCGCGCACACACACACACATATAAAACAAAGCGTTGTAAAAGGAGACATTATGCTAACTATAAGATGCCAGACACAGAAGGTCACTTGCTAAATGATTCTATTTATACAAAATGTCCGTGGAGACAGCAGCAGATGGGTGTTTACCAGAGCCTGGGGAGGAAGGGCAAGAGGCTCCCACTCAATGGGTGCAGGTTTTCTGCTGAGGCGATGGATTCTGGAACTAGGTGGAGTGGTGACTGGTTAACAGTGGAATGTACTAAACGGCCCTGATTCATGATTCACTTTCGAGTGGTTGGGTTTTGTGTGGATTCTACCTTAATACAAAAACACACGGAAACGGAATAGAATCCGTACACGGTGTGCAGAGGCATTAGAACATTCTGAGCTTGCATGAGGATGAACCTGAACAGGGGCTGCAATGGGTTGCTGGCCTCAGCTTCACTGACCCCACACATGCTGACCCTTCTGTTGACTCTGGTCCTGCCCACGGCACTGTATGCTTCATGAGGATAGAGAACGGGTCACTGTGTCACAGATGACGAAGCAGTCACTACAGTGTACCCATCCCCCAGTACTGAGCCCGGCACACAGTATGTGCTCAGTCAACGTCATTACAGGGATAAGAAAAAGGAATAGAGGGCCAGGTGTGATGGCACGAACCTTTAATACCAGCACTTGGGAGGCAAGGTGGGAGGATCTCTAAGTTTCAGGCCAACTCGGTCTACAGAGTGAGTACCAGTCTAGCCTGTGCTACATAGTTATAACAGTGAGTCCCTGTCTGAAATCCCCAACTTAAAGAAGCAGGGAGTGGGGTGGGGAGGGGAAATGAAGAAGGAGAAAGGGGGGGAGGAGGAGGGGGAGGAAGAGGAGGAGGAGAAAAGTATAAAAATAGTGAAGGGGAGAGAGGATAGGAAGGAGGAACACTTCTGTTTTCTTTCCCCCTTTGCTGACATGTTAGTTTCTACAACTTGGTTATGGGGTATTTTGTGTGCTTAGATGTGTTGGTTCTGAGGCCCATAAAGAGAATTCCTTAGTTACTGAAATTCAACTCTATGGGGCTGGAGAGATAGCTCAGTGGTTAAGAGCACTTGCTGCTCTTGAAGAGAACTTGGGTTTGGTTTCCAGTGGCTCACAATTGCTTGTACCTCCAGTCCCAAGTGATACAAAGCCCTCTTCTGACTTTGGCAAACACTGCATGCATGTATGCGCTAGTGCCCATGAACACACACAGACACACAGACACCAACACATACACACACACAGACACACACACACACACAGACACACAGACACCAACACATACACACACCCAGACACCCAGACACCCAGACACACACACACACACACACACACACACACACACACACACACACACACACACACAAGTACACTTGCTTCTATGAAGCTATTTTCTTCAAATCAGGTTTCCCCAGAGCTAGAAAGAAATAGGCTTTGTGGGCTCTTAACACAGAGCCACTAAAGTCAGAGGGGTGTGTGTGTGTGTGTGTGTGTGTGTGTGTGTGTGTGTGTGAACTGTTGCTTTTTAGTAGAGGAATGGGCAGAGAAACTGTACTCAGAGTACGTAAGAGAGAGCCTTGACCTCAATAGCCCTGTAGCGTGACAGGTGCCCAGGAAAGAACTTGTTCTGTGTATTCTGATTGTTCCTGGGTCTTGTCTCAGATGCCTTCATCTTCCCTTGTCCTTTTGGTTCCTCCTGCTGGTCTCTTCTTTCCCTTATCTCCTTGAGTCCTTCTCCTGCATTCCCAGTTGCTGATTACATGGTCAGCATCTAAGATCCTGGACAGGGTGCAACAGTGTTTTCTGTATGGGCTCCACCAGGGAATAAGTCACAAACCTGACTGTTGGCTAATTTTCCTGTTGCTGTGATAACATGCCTGGTAGACAAGGGGAAAGGTTGTCCTTTGGCTCAAGGGATAGCAGGGAAGTCAAGGCAGCAGGAGATTGGAGCAGCTAATCACATCACATTCATAACAGTGAATGCAGAGGGCAGTGGAGGCACACTGCTCTTCAGCTCCCTTTCACCATGTGTTTAGTCCGGGATCTCAGCTAGGGAATGGTGCCACCCACAGTGGACGTGTCTTCCCACCTTGGTTAGCATAATCAAAATAATCCCCACAAGTATGCCCAGAAGCCTGTCTCCTGGGTGATTCTAAATTCTGTCAAGTTGATAATTAACACTAATCACTACATTAATCTATAAGCCATACTAAAAAAGAGAAACAGGGAGGGGGGGGGAAGCAGGACTGCAATAGGTCAGGACCTGCTATTAGGAAGGACTGATAGGTCCAGGTACAGAGATACCCTATTCGATTGCTTTGAAGGGCTTAGCACTTCCTGCAGTTGTGTGCTCATCTCCCTGAAATAATTTATGCTAATCTTGTGATGAAAAATTCATACTGTCTTTATTGTTGCTAAGCAACCAGCCCAAACATGTTTACTGTGTAAAATCTCTCAGGAGGGCCCTGAGCTGTACCTAGTGCCTGGAGCCAGCAGATGTACAAGGAAGAGAATAACCCAAGCATCAGAGGATATTTTGGAAACTGAACCGCAAAGACACAGGCACCTGTTCACCTGTCTGGGGAAACAGTGGCCTGAACAAAATTTTTACTAGCTTTTTCTTATAAAGCTCTAGCTAAGTGATCCAATATTTTGTTCTAGAGTGAGACTTCATGAGTCTGTGTCCCAGCTCTGCCTATGAATGTGTTACTTATGCTCTCCAGATTCCCATTTCTGACTGGTAAAGTGCAATTGTCTGGTATATATAAAGAACTTGTGTAGATGGCAGTGCCAGTCCTGATATTTACTACTCTGTGGAAATGGGTCTTTTATTATTGTTTGTACAGACAGAAGAGTTACAAGTCAGGGTATTTAATAACAGTAAGCTGGCAGTTAAATCCTTTAAAAAGCTGAGAATGGGGCTGGGCTGGCCTCAGTAGTACCATATGTACTTAGCATATAGGAAGGGTTGGATTCAAGTCTCCCCTGTCTCCATGAACACCTATCAACAACAATAATGAATAAGTAAAAGCTTGAGAACCTATGGAGGTCAACCCTTAAAGCAGCCAGAGTCCAATCAGTTCCAGGAGTGGGGTTAGCAATTTACAGGGCCTCCAGTCTTTAAGAGTCAACAAAAGGGATGTCCAGAGAGTATCCTCTCAGACCTGGAGAAAGATGTACTTTATACTGTCACTGACATTGCCTCTCCTCAGGATTCCGCACAGCTCCCTGAATGTTACCTATCACGCAGCACCATTACATGCTCTGTGGCAGCTGCACTTTCTGTCTCCTCAGCAGCAACATGTCTGCCTTTCACCGTATGCTGTACCTCAGATGCACTCATTAACCTTTAATGGGTGATGTGATTAATATGTGGTGCCACCGTTGTTCTTGGCCCATCTTACTCATGAGTGTAGTGAAAACAAGAAGCCTGGAGGTGCTACTCTGAGGCTACAGGAAGAAGAGTTAGAGGATTCCTAGGGCCTCACTGATGGCCCTGTGATCCCAGTCCATAGGGCAAGACTTTTATGTTGCAAATGGAGAAACAGTAGCAAATAGGTAGGGCCAAGAGGCAGCTTGTTATAGACCATGTATGTGAGGATCTCAGGCCTAAAAGCTCCTATCATTAGAATACTGGTCTGATATAATGTGCACAAACACTATGTCATGATGAGATGGCTTAATAGGAACCATGTTGGTACATTACTTCTTACAGGGAAGCACAAAAACAATAAGGCTAGGTGAATTTTAAAGGAAATAAACCATGTACCCAGCGCTTACATCAAGAGGCAGTGCAGAGATCAAAGTCCAAAGGCTACCCATTCTGTATTCCACCTGTCCCTTACTTGCCTTACAGGGTGGCACCATGCATGGCTCAAGCCTGGCCTTGGATTTCCTATAAATGGGTACTTGCCTGTATGACCTGTGGTTTGTCCCCCCTAGTCCGTGTTATATATAAAATGTTTTCGTTCAATATGTACATCCAGGTGGATCCCATGCCCTGTTTCCCAGCAGACATTGTCAGGAACATGTATACTTTGGACTTTGGGGGAAAGGACTCAGCTATGCATATATTATTTGACATAAATTTAGCATTTATTCATCCCACAAAAACTTGGAATTCAGCTTCTGTTGAAAGCCATCATGTCTCAACTCCGTTGGAAAGAAAGAAGTGTATGAGCTGGGCGCTGGTGGCAGTGGGAAGCAGGGGTGTGGATGGGAGAGTTGGGTGGGGCAGTGGGGAGCAGGGGTGTGGATGGGGGAGTTGGGTGAGGCAGTGGGGAGCAGGGGTGTGGATGGGGGAGTAGGTTGTGGCAGTGGGGAGCAAGGGTGTGGATGGGAGAGTTGGGTGAGTACCAATTAAGGCCAAGCAAGTTCACCAAAGCCTCTGGCTACATGTTGCCTTTGAGAGGACAGAAAATACCAGCTCCCCTGGGAACCTAAGAGTTATTTGAAAAGATCCACTTAAGACACTTACAGTCATAGTTAAGCAAGTGTCACCTAAGGGAAATAGGACCCTAAAATGAAAGCCTCTTGACCATGTAGGGTCATGTTAGAGACTTCAGGGTGAACAAGGGGGAGGGCAGCTTCTCTGCTCACCCAGGAATGCCAAAAAGGACAGTGGAAACCTGAAACCTGGGAAGAGGAAATTCCAGAGAATGAAGCTAGGGGTTCTAAAGGCAGCTTTCCCATAAATTCAGACAATTGTGAAGGAGAAGGAACAGCCCTCAGAGCACCCTGAGTGGGGCATCTCCCTGACTACAGGTCACCTGTAATGAAGCTATCCTGGAGTGAACTGAGGTGTTCCCTGTGGTCCCAGGAATGGCCTGTGTGAGAGACTGCATTGTCTGCACCCCCACAAAGACTGGACACAAGTGAGGGGGAGCAAAGGGACAATAGTCTGGCTCTAGTGCAAAGCACTGTGACCTGTGACCGGAAGCCAGCCAGGGATGGTCTGCAGAGGGGATGCTACAGAGACCTCCACCCTCTGCCACCTGGCCCTCAGCAGGAGCTCCTGGTCATCTGTGCTATGACCTGACCCCTTCACTATCTAGAGAAGCCCTCAGATATGTCTCCAGGATGCTTAAAAATCTGAAGGTAAAACACATAGGTCGTAAAGGGATAGTCAATAGCATATATCCAGGGAAAGTTACATGCGTGGTCTTTTATTAATGTAGTAAATCACAGGACAGAGCAGGAACTTTAATAAATGCCATAACTTAAAATGGGAGGGGAGGGGAATAAACGACAGGGGAAGCGTCAGCAATCGGGCAGCATGCTTCAAATGAGCTATGATCTTCTGCAACAAAGTTGCAGGGATCAGGAACACACTCATGCTTTCTTGTTTATAGCCCCACTTAGAGAAATTGCCAAGTTTCAGTTGGAGTTACTGGTGACAAAACCATGATCATCTCCCCCCCACTCAAGACCCTGACCCCCATAAACTCCATCTGCAGGCTCCTGGCAGAGTTTGAACCCCTGGGAAGACCTCCAGGCTTCTTTTTCAGTACAAATCTCAATTGTGTTTATCCACTTGGGGCATAAATCAGATTCCCAGTCTGCCCTATGACACCAAAGACATTTCCCAGCAACACAGCCAATGAGATCTGGAAGCATGAGGCAGGGATGCTGCACCCTACAAACACCCCAGACCTCAGCGGGACACAACAGCTGCAAGCTATTGGAGCCAGAAATTTAGTCTTCTCCCTCCCCCAGCACAGCGTCCTTTCTTTGAGGATCATCTTCAGTGAGCCTTGCTGACTGTTCTCGTCACCTCCCACCCTGCGCCTGCCTCCTTGGCTTCCTTGAAATCAAGTGCACTGTCTTTGTCCTTACGTTATCTGGGTCAGTGGCTGAATCAGAGCACAGTGGCCACCAAGACACCTTGAGCTCCCAGGCCATCGTTTTCACACCTATTGATTTCGCCTGTGTTGCCAAGTTCCCTGGCACCAGGGAACCAGGAGAAGAAATGTAGATGGGTGAGCATTACTTATCAACAGATACTCGTGGGCAGATATCACTGAGCCTCCATAGAACTGACCCTGGGCTGCAGAGACACAGCCCCCTGCACCCATATCCCTTAGAACAGAAAACTGGGCGCCTTTGTTTGCCAGTGGTTTCTTATTGCACAAATGGCATTTTCTAGGTACTAGGAATGAGTATTATGCAGGTGGCTGATATGAATGACAGCCAATGTTGGGAGTGCTCTAAAAGGTGTTAGAAGGGATGGTATGGAACATGGTCATCAGGGGGTTGTTTCATGGGCCAGTAAGTAAAATCCTTCCTCGGAAGATAACAGCAAGAGATTCAAAGGCTGAGAAACCATCTGTATGGAAAATGAGTGGGGAGCAAGGAGGAGGAAGAAGAGGAGGAGGGGGAGAGGAGGAAGAAGAGGGAGGGGGAGAAGGAGAAGGGGAGAAAGGAGGAGGATGGGGAGAAGGGGGAAGCGGGAGAGGAGGAGGGGGAGAAGGAAGAGAAGAAGAATCAAGCCAGAGAGGCAAAGACAGCAGAAAGAGTCACAGGGGTGAGCCTTCCTGGAGAGAGAGGCACCTGACAGAGGGGGAGGGGATTGGTTGGAGGGGCTACTAGTTAGGAATCTTAAATCAGGCTAGCTCAGGGATAGTGGGGCTCAAAAACTCTAACTGTGTGGCCTTGGGCAAGTCACTTATGTTTCCTAATTTGTAAGTTGGCCTTTTACCTTTGTCAGTCTGTTGACAAGCATGGATATATGTAAAAGTCTTACCAGTGAGGCAGTGTGGGGGTGACTAAGCCATGGCTGGCTTGCTGCCACTTATTCTAATGAGGTGTTGGGGGGGTTAAGTTGTGAAGAAATAGCCTGGCTGGCACGTCTTTGGGAGATAATCAACATTGTGTGGGCTACTGGGGGTCAGTAGGACAGTTAGAAGGAAGCCTGGTGGCTGTTTATGCTAACCGATTCCCAGTCAGGGGCAGGGCTGAAGGGCCATGGCTGAAAGGCAGCAGGATGCCATATGTCCCTCAGGTGTGTCTCTCATCCACACCAGATGGGAGGGAAAGGCAGCGGGCCACACCCTCACCACCGGGGAGCCCACTCCCCACTTGCAGACCTTTCCAGGCTGACCTCCCACCACTCACCAGCTCCTGTTTACAGTGACAATGTCACTTGCCTGGAATTCTAAGTGCCTCAAGGACAGCAGCCATTTCCCTTTACTCTCTACTGTGACCAATGACACAGGCTCCACTCTGGGACCTGGGGGGTTTCTGAATAATTAATTTACTAGGAAAATGAGGACTGGCTTAGAGCAGGATGCTCCCAGGAGACCAAAACCAGAGGATCTGTAAGTTGCTGGGAGGTCCTTGATGCACGCCTGACCTATGGCCAGCCTTCCTCTGGCTCTCCAGGAAGCACTGTCCTCCACCTGAGAAGCTTTCTGGAGGTCACAGATCATGGAGCAGGCTCTTCTCCCAGACCTCTCAGAGCCTGCTGCCATTCCTGCCTGGGATGCACAGCCCATTTCTAGCTCAAGCAGGACCACGGATGAAGGTGATAAAAGCCCTCTAATCTCCAGAGACCTGCGGGGCTGCTGAGGCTCAGCTGCTAGGAGTGGGGGTCTTGCAGACTCTTCACTGGCTCCTTCTAGAGCCCCCCATCTCCTGCTGTCCAGCTGGGAGGAGGTGTCGCCTCCCTTCTGATTATTTTCCAGTTATTTGTTTGTCCTACAGTCACCCTCGTTCCTCTGGAAGACCCCACTATCCTTGTCCCCTATTTCTGCGGGCTTCTCCTCGGTGTCCCCCCCGAAGGGTAGGTATCCTTACCCTGCAGCTCTCTCAGCCTTCCAAAGGCTCACAACCACTCCTCCCTGCACACTGTCTCCCCACCTAATTCCTTTCCCAGCCTTCTGAAGCCCTAATTCCCTACTCCGCCCATTCTCCTTCATGTCCCTCCCCCATTCCTCGGGGCCACCGCGACCCCTGCTGCAGGTCTGCTGACCCTTCCCTGCCTGGGAAAACAGGGTGTCCCGGCCATCCTACCTGGCCTTCACTCACCTGTTGGGCTGCCTGGAGCACACCGGGCCTCGCTTTCTCCGGGTCGGGCTCACGGTCCCGCGGCAGCAACCCCTTCTTGGGGTGCATGTGTCGGCACAGGCAAGTGACCCCACACAGTGCAAGGATGCTGGTGGCAGTGCCCAGCGTGGCGCCCAGCGCGATCACAGGCACCGAAAGAACCATGGTGCCTGCTTCCCGCGGCTCGCCCGCCTCCCGCCGGCCTCCTGCACCTCGCGCTCCCGCCTGGCTCCAGCCGCTCTCTAGACTCCGAGGGCGGGGACGCAGCCAGCTGGGAGGGAGGATGGCTGTAAGGACGTCAGAGGCGGAGGCTGACCCGGAGGCGCGTCAAATGTTACCCACTCCTCGCCACCATGTGACCCGCCCCTCTATCGCCAGGAGGGCAGGAGAAGGTAGGTGATAGCCTCAGGTTTGTGTGTTCTATGTATACACACACACACACACACACACACACACACACACACACACACACACACACACACGTACATACACATGCACACACACATTGGCGGATGATAGCCTCAGAGTTGTGTGGGGTCATTCCAAGTGTGTTTCTCTCTCTCTCTCTCTCTCTCTCTCTCTCTCTCTCTCTCTCTCTCTCTTTCTCTCAGGTGATAATCTTGGGGTTGTATGGAGCAATTCATAGAACTCTATGTACACACACACACACACGCACACATATACACACGCAGATGCACACATAGGTATGGACACACACACATACACACACACACACACACACACACACACACATTGGAACATGATAACCTCAGAGTTCTATGAAGCCATTCTTAGTGCTCCATCATAGACACACACACATGTACATATTCACAAAGTGTTGTCTGTACAAGTACATGTACACACACAGGACATAGGAAGGACTGGAGCTTATTAAAGTCACAGGTTCAAGCAACCAGGCCTGGAACTCATTCTGGGTAGTTGGTCATCTCATCAGATTAGTAACCCTTTATTTGCCATACCACCCTTCCCCCTTCCCCAGAGCTGCTAAGGAGGCTGTAAAGTGGGTGCCCCAAGCTTTGCAAACACACAGGACTAGAGCGGTCTCATTTTCTAGGCTCACAGTGACTTGCCGCTAAGGACAGACAAAAGCAGAGACTGGGAGGAGGAGTATGGGGAAAATCAGGAGAGAGATGGGGGAGCTTGAGGTATGGCAGGGGCTGACTGATGCAGTGTGGTTTTTGTCGTGGGGTCCTGTGTTCTTGCGGTTATCTATGGGCTGCATGGATTACCTGATCTGATCACCAGAGACCTTACTTCTTACATAGCTGAGGATACTGAAGCTCAGAAAGGACACAAGTCCACTACCATCCTGAGGCCACACTCAGTGTTTGCTGATTCAAAGTCCTATCTTCCCAGGGCCAATGACATGAGAGGTTGTCTGTCCCTGGGCACAGAGCTCACAACGTGGAGAATATGTATGCTTATGAAGGAGGGAAAATGAGAATTTGTCCAGGAAGGTGACTGTCTTGGCTCTAGGAAGGTTTCCTTCACTGAGGGCAAGATGTCTGTGGGCTTTTGACGTGCTGGGCACTCCTGAGACAGGCTCGGCAGAATTTAATCCACAGCCTCCGGGCAGCTGATGACTGGAGTTGGAGATGTCCAGCAGCTCTTGTCTGTCTACCCTCAGGTGTGATCATTGCCGGGGTCCCCTTTTTCTCCCTCTAATTTATCACTTACACACTGCAGAGCCCCACCCAGGACGCCATGGCTTAGGACAGTTGTTTTCTGTAGGAAGTCTCTGGAACCGCTCTTATCTAGGGGTCCAGCTGGTCTGGGCTGTGAGATGAAGCACTCAGCAGCAGCAGCTGGTGCTGGGCCTCCACAGGAAACAACCTGAAACCTCGACGGGGGCCCTTGGTTCTCCTCCGCAGGGATTTTCCCTGTAGCCCGAGCATCTCCCACCCAGCACAGCAGCCAGCTTTGAAGAGGAAGAAAGCCCTGGCTGCCATTTCTCTTAAAGGGTGGGGACAGGAGAAAATCATTTCTTCTTGAAGTAGTTAGCTTGTTTTTGTAATCCTCTCAACGTCTGTCAGAATGGATGTTTCTGAAATCTGCTTCGGACCCTGACTGTCACCTACATAACTTCTCAAAGGCTCTCCATGGATAGACCAGAGGAGCAACTGAGATCCAAACACTTTGCTACATGGTTGGTCCTGCTTCCCTTCAGTCATCAGTAATTCAAAAATCAGAGGCTCCACGTCACTCATGATTGCACACAGTAGGCACTTAATAATTGTTAAGTGATACATGGGACCATGTCCCTAGGGGTTCTAGCAGCTTGGAGGGAGTTTCAGTTTCTATATCAACTCGATTTTATTGCATTGACTTTTCCACAGTTATTACTTGTGTGCCTGCTCTACACCAGGAATAGTTTCCTATTAAGCTCCATTTGTTTACAGCTGTGAACTGTACTTCTTAAACTGCCCCCCCCCATCTCCTGTGTTCTATTTAGCAGCCTCTCTCATCGGAACTGGCCTGGGAGGTTCTTTGGGCTCCTGAGCTTGGCAATGCTAAACATTCTGGGGAGATGAGAGGCTTAATTAAGGCAGCTGGCTGCAGGTCTCCCAGGCTTGAGCTGCTCCCTTGGGAGACTCTTAATGCCACCAGTCAGAATAGAATCTAAGGGAGCCATGGGTGGAAGGAGGAAAAGCACTTAACGCCAGAAAATGTCTCATGGACATCAGACACCTGCCATGTGGTCCACTGTTGCTATGGTTACTGGGATGCTAACAGCTTCGGTGGCCCCCAGCCTAGGAAGAAGAGCTTACCTCTCATCTCTTTCATATGCAATGAACCTATTAGAGAGCCAAGAGCAGAGCCCAAGACAGATGAACCCCAGGGGTTGTCAGGATGCTGGAATGCCTTTGCTATCCAACCAGACAGCCTCACACACACCATCAAAGGGCTAACTTACACTTCCTGCGACTGATATCTGAGAAGTGGCCTTTAATGAAAAGGCATGACTGGGTTTCTTTGACAAATGAAATCATGTGGTCTGATAAAAGTGGTTGACAGAGTCATCCTGAAAGAATGGATGAGACAGTGAAGAAAAGGCTGGTGGATAATTGGGAATATTCCGGCTGCCGGGCTGCCAAGGTCGGACAAGAGCAAAATTGTTGGGGGTGGGGGGGTCATCTCAAGCAGAAGGAAGCTCTCCAAGGGCTGCCCCCAATCTCTGTATGAAACACCTCCATTCTTATTTCGATATATGCTTGGATGTTTAAATAATGGGAGGAGTCATTCCTAGTCTCCAAGATCCAGGAAGACTTTCATCCTGGAGAAAAAAATTTCAAATACAGCCACATGGCTGCTCACCATGGGGTAGCTTCTGAGAATTCTTCAAGCCACCATCCCATCACTGGATGCAATTACACAAGACCAGAACACACAGATCAGTCAACTCCCCTGGTCCCCATACGCAATTAAGGGAAACCATGACCAGAGGCTGCAGAGGCTGCATCCAGCATCATTGTTTCACAATAGTAATTTTTAAAATGATTATAAGGAATGCATTAGGAAACGCTGAGAACAGCGAGTACATGAACCAGTAACCGTGCTTTGTTGCTACAAACAAGTATCATCATGAGCGTAACTCCGTGCTTTCCTATGACCGGTGGGTGGTATAGTATGTCCGTTCTCACAACGCTCTGCAAAGGCTGTCCTTAGATGAGTAAATAGACACTCATATTAGAGAAGAATCCAGATGGCAGTATAGTATAGTATCACTTTCAATTTCTTTTTAGCAAAATATATTTTTAACCTTTATCTTCTATCTATCTATCTATCTATCTATCTATCTATCTATCTATCTATCTATCTATCTGCCTGATGGTTCCTTGAATTGTTTTCTTATAAACTTTAGAAATATGTTTCCTAAAATAATTATAGTTTCGTAAAGATCAAAGAAAGCTATATTTAAAAACAGAAAACATGGACATCAGGTATTTGCTATCTAACAGTTATAGATACAACATGAAACATGGCACACTTCTGTGTTATCTTAGCACCGAAAACCCTTTTCACAATCGAAGTCTTGGCATATTGGGCATTTAGAAACCTGCCTTTGCTCAAAGCATCAACTTGTCTTTCAGAGCAGAAAGCAACCAAAAAGCTGGCGCTGGCTTAAGGTCGGACATTTCTGTCTCCCACCCAGCTTATCGTCCCCTGTACATTTGGGTCATCAGTTTAATCATCTAAAGGGGCTCTATTTAAATTAGTCTTTCCTCTTCAAGGCTGAAGAATTATTGTGCAAACACACTGTGGAACAGGGAATCTAAGTTGTATTTAGGATGTAATATAAGATATTAGTATCATTTGTAAATGTGACTTTTTTTTTAATCTGTAAGCTTTAATCAGGCAAAGAAAGGGCTAGCAGTATCGTTTTATAATGATCTTTAAGACATTAGTCCTAAATTTTCAGAGTTGTATTTTACTTAGGCTTGAGCAAAATAAGAATCTTGAAAACACTGTTTTCCAAAAATGGTGAGAAATCAAAATTATTCTCAAAAGGCTTACATTCACATGCGCACATGCACATACTTGCACGCACATTCAAGCATGCATGTATGAATGCACACACACACACACACACACACATACACACATGCACACATCTTAAGTTAGGCATGCCAAGAAAGGAATTCTAGTGCACAATAAATTAAAAATGTAAACTACAGTGTCCACAGATTTTGTTGCTCAGTTATCAGTTAATTTTAGAGACAGAATCTTGTCTCACAATGTCTTTAACACATAAGTGACCCACAAAAGTGATCATGCAAATGGTGATCATTAACACAGGACACGACATCAGTAAATCAGAGTGTCTTAGAAAGATGAAGTGGAGAGTTTGATCAATTTGAGAGGAAACAAAGGGTAAACAAGAATCACAGGGAGGCTGGTCAAGGGACTCAGGGGAATAACTGTAGCTGTCTTTGGCTGCTTTGTGGATTCTTCCTTCCCCACCCCCTTTCTCTCACCCTTTCAACCTCCTAACCCAAGACAGGAGAGACAAGAGGGAAAAGGGGAGACATTATTGTTAGACTACTTCCTGCTGCTTGGAAGAGTTCAGTTCCTTGGGGGCAAGTTTGATGTTCACACTCAGGATATCTAGTTTCTTCTTGTTTCTTCTTTGTGCATGACTACTTAACAAACCGTGGCCAACAGCAACCAAGCAACAACCCATTCTATCTCTAGGGGCTCTGGCATTTATATACCCTCTGTGATGGTTTGCACATGCTTGTCCAAGGGAGTGGCACTTTTAGACGGTGTGGCCTTGTTGGAGGAAGTGTTTCACTGAGGGGGTGGGCTTGGAGACCCTCCTTTTAGCTGCTTGAGGATGATCAGTCTACTCCTGGCCTCCTTCCGGTGAAGATGTGGAACTCAGCTCCTCCTGCATCATGCCTGCCTGGATGCTGCCATGCTCCTGCCTTGATGATAATGGACTGAACCTTTGAACCTGTAAGCCAGCCCCAATTAAATGTTGTCCTTTATAAAACTCACACTGATCATGGTGTCTGTTCACAGCAATAAGACCCTAACTAAGACACCCTCTGAAAAGTCCCCAGAAATCTCAATGTCACACAATCACAGAAACTATCTGCTGCTGGCGAAATCACACCCCTGCTACAGCATGGGGCAAATCATAGTCAGCTGCTGTGGACAATCTGAAGCAGCCCCATATCCTACACCTGAGATTAAAATGAAAACATATTCTTATACTATTTCTGTGTCTTTTAAAGAAATCAAAATCCCAAAATTGTCACTGTAAGTAACTGTCCCTATTCCACAGCCACACGGCAGGGGGTGGGGTGGGAGGTGTTTCACAGATGCAAAGCTTTTCCTAGAGCAGACATGTAGCTAACATCTTCTGTTGAAGATAAAGAGGAAGAAGTATGGTCAGGGAAGGCTAAGTGAGAGGAAGGAATTGAAAATTATATCACTCAGAATTTAGCTCTGGCACAGCCTCTAGAATTTTCTTATTAATTTTCTTTTCATCTTTAACATCTCTTATTAACTTAAATGTAGTTCCCAAGGCACCCTGGGAGCTTCCACAGTCCATCACTGAATCCTACCCAGACACCATGTGAAGAAGCCCAGTAGATCTCAAAGGACAATGACAGCTCAAGTGAGCTGTTTATTCCTACGACCCCCAACCTGCAGCAGGCCCATCCTGAAGCAATGCTACCCAGGTGACTGGCCACTCACTTCAACACATGACTGAGCTAAGCAGAAGCTAGAAGAACCTCCCCACTGAGCCCAGCCAAATGCCACCCACAGAACTCTGAGTTCCATTAAGCAATGAGCTATTTAGTTTTAGAGTATATGTCACATATCAGGAGCTAACTGATATAAACAAAGAGATGATAGTCTATCATTCTTGGGCTCATGGTAAGACAGGTAATACCCTCCCCCCCTTTAAAAATGTTGTATCTTTTACCTTACTTTTTGCATGAATGGTTTGCCTTGTATGTCTGTTTGACACATATGTGCCTGGTCCCTGTAGAGGTCAGAGGAGGGCATCAGAACCCTTGGGATAGGGTGGCTATGAGAAGCTGTGTGGATTCTGGGAACCAAACCTTGGTCCTCTACAGGAGCAGCCGATGCTAGTATCCACTGAGCTGTCTCTCCAGCCCCCTAATACTCTGCATTGTGATGTTACCCAGAGCAGAGCCTTTAAGTTACATTAATGCCTTTGATTATTTTTCTTACTGACCAGGGGTAGCCTTACAAATGCCCAAGATCTTTCACACCCCAGGACTGAGGAAGTAGACTATCACTTCCCAGAACTGACCTCCACTGGTCCAGCTTTCTAGCTTCGTCCCAGCTCGCCATGGCTATGGCCGCCACTGATGCCTCAGTCTATTCTGTGATGCTCACAGCCCACAGCCTACACCCTGACTGACCTCACCCTTCTCCCCTCACCCCAGTCTACCACCTACCTAGGGATGTTGGTCTCATATCCAGACCTTTTAATGTCTGTTGGTATCATTACCAAAACACATGTTTTACTTGTACACCACTTTGGAAGTCAATCTGGCAGTTTCTGAGAAAATTGAAAATAGTTCTACCTGAAGACCCAGTTACCACTCCTGGGCATATACCCAAAAGATGCCCCACCATACCACAGGGACACATGCTCTACTGTGTTCGAAGCAGCTTCATTCGTGATGGCCAGAAGCTGGAAACAACCCAGATGACCCTCAAGTGAAGAATGGATACAGAAAATGGAGTTCATTTACACAAAGGAATACTACTCAGCTATTAAAAATAAAACCATCATGAAATTTGCAGGCAAATGGATAGAACTAGCAAATATCATCCCGAGTGAGGTAACTCAGACCCAAAAGGACATGCATGGTGTGTACTCACTGATAAGTGGGTATTAGCTATAAAGTACAGGATAACAATGCTACACTCCACAGACCCAAAGAAGCAAAATAACAAGGAGGGCCCAAGCAAGGATGCTTGAATTTTACTCAGAAGGGGAAACAGAATAGTCATAGGAGTAGAGGAAGGGAGGGAACTGGGTAGAAGAGGGGATAAAGAGAGCAATGGGGGAGGGGTTGTCTCTAGGACCCAGAGACCTGGATAGGGGAGGCTCCCAGGAGTCTGTGGGGCTGACTCTAGCTGAGATTCCTAGCAGTGGGGGATATGGAACCTGAAGTGGCCATCTCCTGTAGCCAGGCAGGACTCCAAATGGAGGGATATGAACACCAACCCATCCACAAAACCTTGGTCCAAAATTTTATCTTGCTTATAAGACATGGAGGAACAAAGATGGAGCAGAGACCGAGAAAATGGCCAACCAATGACTGGCCCAACTTGAGACCCATCCGTGGGCAAGAAGCAAACCCTGACACTGTTAATGATGCTCTGTTGTGCTTGCAGACAGGAGTCTAGCCTTTGAGAGTCTTCACCCAGCAGCTGACTGAAACAGAAGCAGAAGCCCACAGCTAAACATTAGACGGAGTTTGGGGGGTCGGGGGGAAGAGTTGAGGGAAGGATTTAGGGCCCCAGATGGGATAGGAACTCTACAGGAAGACCAACAAAGTCAACTGGACCCTTGGGGGCTCCGTCAACCAAAGAGCATACCTGAACTGGACCTAGGCCCCCACATATGTAGTAGATATACAGCTCAGTCTTCATGTGGCTCCCCCAACAATGGGAGCAGAGGCTGTCCCTAAATCTATTGCCTGCCTCTGGATCCTGTTCCCGTAACTGGGCTGCCTTGTCTGGCCTCAGTGAGAGAGGATGTGCCTAGTCCTGCAGTTACCTGATATGCCAGGGTGGGGTGATACCCAAGGGGTCCTCCCTCCCTCTTCTTGGGGGGGGGCAGCAGGAGGGGGCTGTGATTAGGATGTAAAGTGAATAAATAAATCAATTAATTAATGAAAAACCCAACATAACCCCACATATTTTAATTAATTGAGAAGTCAACCAACAAATGAGAGGTCTGGAGTGTTTGCTTCATGGAATCCAAGATGGGTGGTTTGCCCAGATCCACTGGGTAATTGAAACCTTTAGAGTTGCTAATGACATAGGGTGAGTTATCCAAAAACAGAGTAGGAGAGATGCCCCAACAGTTAAGAGCTCTTACTGCTCTTCCAGAGGATCCGAATTCTTTTTCCCAGAACCCATGTCACGTGATTTGCAATTGCCTGTAACTCCAGATCTGAGAGGATCTAATACCTTTGGCCTCCTTTGGCAAGTGTACTCATGTACACACACAATCATCATCATCATCATCCCCATCATCATCACCACCACCACCATCATCACCATCATCACCACCACCACCATCATCACCACCACCACCACCACCACCATCACCATCATCAGGGTGATGGATATTCCAGCATTCTAGAAGTCCTCTCTCTCTCTCTCTCTCTCTCTCTCTCTCACACACACACACACACACACACACACACACACACACACACACACTCACACACACACACACACACACACACACACACACACACACACACAAACACACACAGAGAGCAAATCTGCTTGTTCGCTTGTTCTCCCTTTACTGTAGAACTGGGACAGACCAGGAATCGCAAAGGAGGCTCCGTGGGTGTGCTCCGGAGGTGAGGCTCACAGTCATCAAGTGCTTCCTACCTGTCAAGCACACTCTGAGCTTTCTGTGTACTAATCTATTACGTAAAATCTGAGGAGATTGGCAGCTCTTGCTAGTGGGGGCAGGAGCAAAACAGTATAACTGTGATTCACATTGAAATAAAAGCCTACGGTGGGGGTGTCATTGTGACTTATTTTTGAAGTAGGATGCACACAGTGCATAGGTTCTAAGTATGTCACAGAGGTTCCTATAGTGTGGGTACCCCTGTTTACCAGATCAGAGAGCCAGTGGCCCGATTTTAGAAAGTTTTAGACCGTTGTTTCTTAAATGAGGAAATGCTTCCTCCTAGAGGCCATCTCAGGAATTGTTCCCTCTCTGGATCTGCTGTAAGCCTAACCTCTAAAGCAGCCTTTAAGGGACCTGATACATCTGAAATCACCAACTCTCTCCTCCGTCCTCCCATCTCTCGCCCCATCACTTCCTGCTTCCCTTTCCTGCATTAATTTTTCGAGCATTTGCACTTACACTATTTAACTTTCCACAGTGCACTGCGTATCTGTCTTGTCTATCTTGCTGAGTCTCCTCTGGAAATAAGGCCTTTGGAAGGCAGGGAAAAACGGTTCTGTGTTGCTTTTTGGTGTGTTCTCAGCCGCAGAACAGAGCCAGGCATACTACATCTCAGGCACTGAGAGCCCCTGTCCAGAATAGACATTCAAGTCTCTGAGCCCTTCTGCCTCTATGCACAGACTTTTTGCAGGTTTCTCTACTGCTTCTCACTTGTAGAGGGGGCCACGGATCTCCTCTCTGGGGCTTGGCTTATCCGGAGGAGCCTTGGCCAGAGTCCATGGCCTCCTTGGTTTGTGTCTGTTCAGTGGTAAGGCAGGCTGAGAACAGTGTTGTGATTTTGTTAAGCCAGAGGAAAATGGCCCCAGTGAACCTGAGTCCCACAGGGAAGCCAACTGGGAAGCCTTGGACAAAATAGCATCGTGAAGGCTCAGCTCAGTGTCCAAAAATTTTAAGACTACGCAATAGATATGGAGGTTCAGCCTAATGCGTGTCACGTGATGTGCAATGGACTTGGAATGATTGCTGTCCTTTTAAACAGTGTCGTAGAATGTGAAACAGGTGCTTTCAGGGCGTGGGAGGGAGTCCAGTCACAGTGACAACACACAGTACAGTAGAAAACAAAAGACAAACTGCTTTGGTGGAGGAGAGAGCAAGGGCAGACTCACTCGGGCAGACCCGCTCGGGCTAGCCTCGTCCCTCAGCATCATCTCCCACGGACCTCTCCGAAGCGCCAACAGCTTGGCTCTCCCTAATGTGTATGAAGCACCTGGTGGTAGTTTGTGCCATCATTTTACAGGAGTGGGTACAGGGAGGCATTTTACAGATGGGGACATGGAGGTATACACAGTGGCAGGAGCGGGGTGGGGGGCGGATTCGCTACATCAACTAGATAGCCTCTCCCCGGGGAAATGTCCTCAGAGTTTTGTCAGCCTTCCTGGTCTCTGAACTCGATGTTGTCCTGATAAAATGTCCTCCTGAGAGGTTCCAATTATGTAGCATCCAATGACCTCCTGGGAATCTAGCTTCAGCAAACATGAGGTGGGTGGGGCGAAGGTGTGGCCCCGCCCCCTATAATTTTATAGACTTGGTTCTACTCCCCCACCCCCCCCCCCCCACAGTCAGTGTCTCAGATGACACTGCTCATTTGGTGGTGACATCTTTTTGTTTGTTTTTCTCTGAGTTCCCAGAATCTGGGCTTCAGCACTGAGCATGGATGTGTCTGTCACCCAGTATTGTTGGGCTGGGCACTCTGGGAACCTTGTGGCTTAAACACTTGTGTCCTCTTGCTCTTGGATCTCATTGCTTCCCCGGTTCTCTCCCTGGAACACTACAGAGGAGAGGAGCCTCCTGGACCAATCTCTTCCTGCTTTTCTTCATTTGCCTACTTCTGGGAGGGTTTCCCATTTCTCACTTGCACCTTAATTTTTACTCGTACGACCATATTTTTATTTCTCAAGTGCTCAGTGTATCTGTCTCCAAACAACTGGATTTCTTGCTTGCAACATCCCGAAATGTTCAGAATTGTTGAAAACTATTGCCTGTCGCCCAAACTAGCTCCTTTTCCTTTATACTCGGTTTACCGTTTATCTTTTACTCTCTTTTATGTTGGATTGCTCTCCTCACTTTTCTCTGAGGATCACTCTTTTCCCCAAGGATGAAGTTAACAGTCTGAATCACTAGTGTGGTAATTCACTTTAGTGCCAGCCTGGCTGGATTGAGAGCAGTCCAATTCGCTGGTAAAGCGTTATTTGGTGGAATGTGTGTGGCCGGGTCTGAATATGTTCTCAGAATTTGTGTGCTTCTAACATGTCTGCACTGTGTCAGTGCAGGAGTTGGGACCCCCTGAGAAGCAGGAGAGCATCACCATTGGGTGATGGCGTTACCCCAAGGATTGCAGAAGTGGATTCCCTCTCTGTTCTATTCCCTGCTGTCCCAGCTTACAGATGGCTACTTATGGGACTTCTTGACTTCCATAATTATAGGAGTCAGTTCCCCTATTAAGCCCCATTCCTGTTTGCTTGCCTACTAATCTGTGTATCTATCATCTATCTGTCCCACTATTTGTGCATCTGTCATCAGCATATTCTATATTTATGTGTTTACCTACCTATGTATTTATCTATCTATTATTTCGATCAACTATCATCTATCTACTTATTTATATATCATCTATCTATCTATCTTCTATCTATCATCTATCTATCTATCTATCTATCTATCTATCTATCTATCTATCTATCTTCTATCGATCACCTGTCTGTCTGACTACCTATCAACTGTTAGGTTTCAAATCAGGACAAATGACTGAGGTGCCTATGTAACATATCAAAGTGGACCTGGCCACCATGTTCTTCCCTCATCCTTCATCCTCTACTTGTTAGAGGGTCCTCCTGAGTCACATAATCCACCCGGACCCCTGAACTCTCCAGTCCAGGAGGCTGGGCTGCTCTTCCCTGTATAATCTAACCAGTTTGCTACCTGCTCTTTGTACTTCGGGCCTCCTGGCTGCTGCATCTGGTTCCCCTCTCTTTCCTTTCCCTTCCCCCTCCCCACATGGCACAGCTCATCCTGGACCTGTCCACTCTGGACTCCCTCAGATACTCTTGCCTCCGGCTCTGCTCTCCCACACACCTTCTCCTCCACCATGCCCAGGAGCAGTCAGGTTTTTCCTTTTTATTTTTTACTGTACCTGGTGCTGAAACTTAGGGCCAGTCATGTCCTATACCTAGGAACAATCTTTCCTTTCCTTTCTATTCCTTTTTAAGTTCACCTATCTATCATCTATCTATGTATCTATCTATGTGAATACCTCTATATATCTATGAACCTATCTATCTATCTACCTGCCTACCTATCCTCTAGGTATCAATGTATGTATGTGTGTACGTATATGTATGTATTGTCTGTCTGTCTGTCTGTCTGTCTGTCTGTCTGTGTTACGAGCCCTAAGTACTATAGTGGGACATATTACTCACTAACTGGTGAGCTTATCTCATGACCAAGGACAAGGACAGGCTTTTTCTTAGAAGACTCTGAAGTGTCAGGTTGCAGGGCAAACAGAACCTACCAGATGTGTACTGACCTTCAGCAAGTGCTCTCCCCTTGCCAAGGTCCCTTTCCTCTCTTATGAAGGGGGTGATGATCCCTGCTTGCTTAAAGTACTGCCCAAGTGAGTTAGTGGAGGCCATTATTCTTGGGGAACTGCAGCCTGCTGTGATACCCACACAATTAGCATTGTGGTGGTGCATCCTTTTGTTTGACCTATTTAGAAGGTAGCTTCCCTCCCTCCCTCCTTCCCTCCTTTCCTCCCTTCCTTCCTCCTTCCCTCCTTCCCTCCCTTCCTTCCTTCTTTTCTTCTCTCTCTCTCTTTCCCTCCCTTCCCTTTCTCCCTACCTCCCTCTCCCTCCCCCTGAGAAAAATAATCACTAAGTTTTTGTTTCTTTGGAAAACAAAACTAAGGGAGGTACCCAGAGCTGAGTGTCCCCTCTCCCCTGCTGCAGGGGAAGGCTTGGCAGAGTTCTGACTTCTCTGGGACTGCAGAATGGGGGACTTTCTTACTTTGTTTAGTGCTTTGCACCCTTGGAGGGCCATGCGATCCCTCCATGATTGAGCCTAATTGTTATTGATATTTAGTGGGCCATAAAACCCCAATTTCCTGACTGCACCCTCAGCTATAAACGACCCATTTGCAGCAGCCTATAAACACGTGGGTCCCAGTTCCATTCCCAAAGCCTGGAGGGTTTTCAAACATCAAAATGTCTCCCCATCCTTTGCCTTGCTAGTTCTTCTGGCCTGCCTCATCCCATGACCTCCTGGCCTAGCTTCTGCACTGAGCAGGGACCACAACAAGAGCACTGTGTCCCGGAGACAGTTGAGAATGCACGCTGGAAGCCTGTGGTCCTAAGGGCCTGATGGATGTGAGCCGCCTTCTTTCTTCCTTCCATGCAGAGTTCCAGGGGCCCTGTATGAGAACAAAGGGACACTGAAAGCCACCAGCAGCAATAAAGTCTTCTCCACTGATCAGGCCTGGTCAAGGCTGCACCCCTTTACATGCACTTCCTGTCTGTAGTCTCACTCCTTATACCCACGGCTTCTATGGTAGTCAGTCCTGTCTCAACCTTTCCCAACAGGTAGGACGCTAGTGGCCACTTCAACAAATGCTGGTCTAGGGACTCCTTGTGCTTCAACTGTCCCAGTGGCAAGCACCCCAAGAGGAGGAGCATGTCTTATCCTCCCTGTCCTCCCACGAATCCAGCTAGACCTGAACCAGGTGCTCCATGCCGGACCCTCTCTTCCCTGCTGTCCAGGGTCTCACTATGAAGCCCAGGTTGGTCTCAAACTCTCAATCCTCCTGCTTCTGCCTCCTTGAGTGCTGGGATTACAGTTGTGTACCCACACAACTTGCTATTCCATGTCTTTCTGAGAAGATAAGATAAAGAGGCCAGGCAAGGAGGAGCTAAGCCAGAGAGACAGCCTGGTGGCTTGAATCCTCTTCATTTCCTGTATTATATATGTCTCTGGGGACACAATAAAGAGAAGGTCTGGGCAGGAAGTCAGGAATGATCTAGGCAAACCTCATTTTTCCTTCTTTCTCTCCTCCCTCTTTTTATTGACTATTTATTTATTTGGCTATGTGTATATATGTGCTGTATGTAGTGTATGTGTGGAAATCAGAGGACAATTTTTGGGGGCTGGCTTTCCCTTTATACCATATGAGTTCCATGGATTGAACCCAGGTTGTCAGGCTTGGAGACAAGCTCCTTCCTACACTGAGCTACTCACTAGCCCTTAGATGGCATGGTCAGAGGCTTGGGTCCCCTCCTGTTAAGAAAGGTATGGTCCTGGGTTGGGGATTTAGCTCAGTGGTAGAGCGCTTGCCTAGGAAGCGCAAGGCCCTGGGTTCGGTCCCCAGCTCCGAAAAAAAAAAAAAAAAAGAAAGGTATGGTCCCAAGATACATGGTTGGTATCTGTGCCCAAGATACTAACAAGGAATCCTCAGCAACAAATGCTGGGCTTCATTGGTTCACATTTTGGGCTGCTAACGGTTATAAGAGTCTGTGGCTGTAGCTCTTACATGCAGGTCGTGAGAGCCCTGCCGCCTGGCCGTGGTAAACATCTACAGCTGGCAGAGTGGAGGTCTCGCTCACACTGCTGTTCTTGGCTTGCAGAGGTCTTTCATTCTTTGGGAGTGTGGTGATTTGAATGTGCTTGACCCGGGGAGTGGCACTATTAGGAGGTCTGACCTTGTTGGAAGACATGTGTCACTGTAGGGGTAGGCAATGAAACTCTCCTCCTAACGTCATGGGAGCCAGTCTTCTCCTAGAGGTCTTCAGATGAAGATGTAGACCTCTCAGCTCCTCCTGCACCATGCCTGCCTGGATGCTGCCATGCTCCTGCCTTGATGACAATGGATTAAACCTCTGAAGCTGTAAGCCAGCCCCAATTAAATGTTGCCTCTTAGAAGAGTGGCCTTGGTCATGGTGTCTGTTTACAACAATGGAAACCCGAATTAAGAAAGGGAATGTCCGCCCAGGTAAAGTTAGATCTATGACTTCCACAGAAACAGATGTCAGGATGTTCTGAAGTTGTTGACTTTACCAGACTCAGGATTGAGGAGCTTCCTTTTCTTTTCATCTCCCCATTACTTCCTGTCCTACCCCACCTCAATGGAGGTAACTGAACACCATAGCAGTGGGGAAGGGATGCTGGGTGTAGTTATGTAGAGCCTTTTACCTGAGACAGTGGGGGTGAGCACTTCTTTGTATATCTTGCAGGTCCTCAATCCCTGTTACTTGTGTCCCTTGTCACCTTAGACACCAGCAGCCAGAGACAGTCATGAGGAGGTAGGCAGTGACAGCCACCTTCCCCACCTGGTGGTTTTTCCTTACCAGTCTCAATGACGACAACCTCTTACACAGACATATCAGGAACTTCACATCTGAATGAGAAGGATGACAGAGGCTTAGACAGAGTGGGACCTCTGCTGTCACCGCATCCACAGAAGAGCTACCATCTGCAGTGGTCTTCCTGGAGACTGGGGAGGAGACTACCTCCACTAGCCTCCATAGGATCAGGAGAAAGTGGGGAGGCCATGTTGCTCCTTTCAAACCCAGCAGCTGTCCAATAGGATTCATTCTACTTTGTGGGCAGTGAGTTCTACTTTGTTAAGAAACAAGGGACAGGAAGCTATTCCAACACAGGGAGCTGTTAGTTTCACCATCAAGCTGAAAGAAGACCCAGGCAGGAATATTGTTAGGCTCAATAATTCAATTGTGACTGAAGTCTTTTCTTTCCTTCTCCCTACCTTTCTGCTCACCTCCAGACGTTCACGCTGAACTGTGTGGTTTCAAAGAAAAGGGGTTGTCTTTGACCGAAGGCTTGTATACAGTTTCAGAGAAAGTGCCCACCTGACTCAGCTTAGATGAGGACAGCTACTCAGAGGTCCAGAAGAAGTGGAGATGAGGTTGGTCCGCTCAGAACCACAGCAGGTGGATGTGGTTCTCAGAGAAAGGAAGCTGAAGAGGGCAGGAGCTGACAGCAGGGCAAGGAAGCATGGTGAGGGTCTAGCCTCTCACCCAAAGATTCTGGCTCTGCAAGTGACCCTCCTGACTTGGCCCTGAATCTGCCTGACTCTGCAAGGACCAAGGGCAAAAGCAGAGGGTCACAGTGAGATGATAACCAGGGTATGGGAGGAAAGCCCTCAGGCTGGAGTGGGTCGCTCCACTTGAACCCTCAGGGTTTCCCAGCAATGAGGTATGCTGAATCTCTAGGGCTGAAATTGCATTGCCAAGTCCTACATGGAGACCAAAGGAGGCAGAATGTTCACAGAAGAGGAGGGGGTTCATGCCAATACTGAGAAGTCTTAGGATCTGAGCAGGGGCTGAGCCTGCTCCAGGGAGGGCAGCTCCTCCACATCACAGATGTCATCTCCATTGACTTCATTTCCAAAGCCAGACGCAGGAGTGTGGGACAGGAGAACTGTGCCACCAGACAGAAGAACTGGTAAGGTCAAACAGACAGACCCTGGGGAATCTCAGAATCAAGAACATCAGGAGTGATCCCGCTCCCTGCCAAACTACTTGATCTGGAACTCGTAAACCATGACACACACTGAGAGGACCATGGCAATCAGTCACGTAGCATGAAAACCTGGAGTTCTCCATGCTAATGAGGTATCTAGATAGGACCCGAGTGTTCAGCCAATGTGCTTCCCTTCTTGCACATTCCTTCCCAAAAAAGGTATTTAATCCCTCGTTCACCCTGAATGAGGGGTATGCATTCAAATTTGCCATCAAATAAAACAGCCCCTCTGTACTCTTGGCACCCGGTCCTGAACTCTGCCATCCTTCCTGCCTGGCACTTAAATGCCCTGAGGGGACTTCGGAACACCCCCCCCCCAATCCCCCACCTCCTTTCCCAACTCCCAAGTGGTGCTGGGATACACAGGAGACTAGGAACCACAACAACCATCCCAGAGCCTGCTGCTTCCCACCTGAGAAAACAAGGATTGGGAACCACCATTACGAGCTGTGTTCTGCTTCCCTTGAGCAGCTTGCCAGACAAGCAGTTTAGCACAGGAGCTCTGAGACAAGCAAGCCACTTTCCCCCTTCCCTGCTTCCATGCTGGCACGTAGTGAGGCTTTGATAGGTTGAGGTGACTACTGGATAATTTCCCACCACAGATAAGCAGGCAGTTGTGTCAGAAACTCTTCCTTCCCGTGTCAACAAGGAGACATAGTACCTTTGAAGTGTCCAGTGGGTATCTGGAGAAGCAGCATATGGTGGCTCTGTGCCTGAATGTCACACCTATCTCTGACTCTGTGTCCTGGTGTCTCACTTTGTCATCCCTGTGGCCTTCTCCCAACAAGACAGTGAACTTCTCTGCTCTGGGAATTTGCTTTTCAGAAGCACTCGCTTCTTGACTCTTCATTGGATAGCCTGGAACTCACAATGTAGCCCAGGCTGTCCTTGAACCCCTGGCAATCCTCCTGCTTTAGCCTGTAGAAATACTAAGATTGAGCCACCACAAGTCACCACGCTAGCTCTTTCTCTGCCCTCCCCCTACCCAATTCTAGCTCTTTCAAAAGTTTAAAAGTTTGTATTTCTCATTTAGGACAATACTTCACCCTGGGCACTGCTGTTTCTGTGTTTGGTGGGAGGTGGAGATCTGAGCATATTTTTCTATAAGGAACACCAATGGTCAACACACCGTGGGTTGGCCTCTGAACCCTCCCGTACTGACTTGGAGGGCTCCCTCTCACTGTGAGGATCCTCAAGTGAACATGTGGTTTTCTTCTGGTGCTGTCTTGTTAGCCCATGTGTCCCTCATCGCTCAATAGCACACAATCTTCAGCACATTGCCTTTAAATTAAGTCTTTCTACCAGAGCCACGAACTTCGATCCAACTGTCAAAGTCAATGAAAAACCTTTTGAAGACTTTGGTTGGAATTAAATTAAATTTATAAATGGAACGGAGAGAAATAGACATAGTTCAGATTTTTCCCATCTATGAACTTATCTCTCCATTACTGGGGACTTTAATGTCTCAGTAAAACTTCACTCTCTGCTACATCAAATCCTTCACCGTCTTTCATTAGATCCAGCCTTGGTTGATTTACTTTCATTGCTATATTTAAATGAAATACTACGACTTTTTTTTTGTCCCAGGATGCTTTGATGTAAACATGCATTTTTGCCTTTGTTTACTGATCCTGCACATAGCAGCCCAGCTCAGTTCCCTTAGGACTGATAACTTGTTTGCAGTGGAGGGGATTTAGTTCCTTTCCATTCAGCGCCTCACCCCATCACTGCCTGGCTGGGACTCACTAGTCCACCTTAAGTGAAAATACAGGAGATATTTCCTAGTCCACCTTAAGTGACAATGTGGCAGATACTTTCTCTGGGTGTAATTTCTTTTAAGCTGAAGGTTTAGTCATTCCATTCCTTTGTCTTTCTTTCGGTTTTATGTTTTAATTTTCTCTAAGTGGTATCCTTTAGATTTTTTTATTTCAGTTTCTGTCCTTACCTTTGATTCTTTTCAAGAACAAAAAGTTTCTAGGAACATTGGAAGAATGGTGGGTGACCACTGCGTGCCCCCTCATCTACATTATTAATATTTCTTCTTTAATGTCTTCATGATTTATTTGTTTTTATTTTATGTGTACTTGTGCTTTGTCTGCATGTATACATGTATGTGCACTGCATGTGTTCCAAGTGTCCTTGGAGGTCGAGGAGGTCTTGGATTCCCTGTAGTAACAGATGGTCGTGAGTCACCATGTGGGGCCTAGGAGTGAACCCCATTTGCTCTGTAAAAGCAATAAGTGCTCTTAACTGCTGAGCCATCCCTCCAGACCGTTGCTGGTCTTTAACACTGTGCCACATGCTTCCATTTCTCTTTCACTACACATAGTTCCTTTCATCGAAAACACTCAAGAAAGCAAGAGACAAGTACCTAAAACTTTCAGCCTGAAGCTTCCAAGACAAGGACATCCTCCAACACAGCCTCCTCATCATAACCTAAGAACACTGATGTTAATTCAGTCAGCCCTAATGTACAATGTATACACACCAGCAGCCGCAAGTCAGCCTGAAAATGTAGCATATTGCTTTAAGAAAAAAAAACCTGGAATCCAATCACATGTGCTCACTGCATTTTTGTCTCTTCGGTCTAGAGAGGCCTCCCTGTCTCCCTGTGGCTCTTGGCTGAGTGAGCATTGTGTTGTGAACTTCTTCAGTGCTGTCCTCGCAGCAGGAGCTCATCTGGTCCCACCGCAGTATAATGTTCCATAGCATGCAACTCCATCACAATTATCTCCCTACCCCGACACTGATGAGCAATGGCGGCTCTCTGGTGTTTTGTCCCCAATTAGTTGAGCCAGTAATAGCAGCCTCCTATGTATCTCCTGGGAAACTTATGCTCATGGCTTGAAAAGGTGTCACTAGGTCACTGGTTAAATGTGTGCTCAGCTGTAGTAGTCAGGAAGTTTTTCGAAGTCGGTTTACACTAATTCTCTTAGTAGCCATGGGTTCAATGCTCTGTTTGCCTCAGTGTGAGTGGCTTACCTTGAGCGATTCTGGACTTATTGGATCGTCTTTATAATTGGAGGCTGGGTAGTCAAACAATGGCCATCTTTGATTCAACAGTGGAGGTGTAGACAACTCAGTGACTGCTCAGTTCAAGAAACTGAAGCCTCAGAACCAGAGTGCCTTAGTCAGGGTTTCTATCGCTGTGATGAAAGACCACCAAGACGGTGATCAATTTGGAGAGGAAAGGATTTGCTTCACTTACTCTTCCACATCATAGTCCATCACTAAAGGAAGTCAGGACAGGAACTCAAACAGGGCAGGAACCTGGAGGCAGGAGCCGACACGAAGACTGCAGAAGAATGCTGCTTACTGGCTCAGTCGACACGGCTTACTCAGTTTGCTTTCTTATAGCACCTAGGGCCACCTACCCAGGGATGGCACCACCCACAATGAGCTGGGCCCACCAACATCAATCATTGTGTTGTATTGTTCTCTAGAGGAAGGGAACTGACAGAATGATTTTACACACACACACACACACACACACACACACACACACACACACGACCTGAATTCTGCCCCAACACTGGGGTGTGGGTGGGCGGCAGGGTTGGGGAGGAGTGGAAAGTGGAGAAAACAAGATCTGGAAAGTGCTGTTAAAAGTCAAAGTGGTCAGAGAGCCAGAAGCAGAGAGTGGAGAGCAAGATTAAAGCAACATGAGCAAGAGGAAGAGGGAAGGGGAAAGAGAGAGAAGGGGTCAGGGAGAGGAGAGGAGAGGAGAGGAGAGGAGAGGAGAGGAGAGGAGAGAGAGAGAGAGAGAGAGAGAGAGAGAGAGAGAGAGAGAGAGAGAGAGAGGCCTGGGTCTGGAGTTCTGATGTGGGTCTAAGTGTCTTGCCAACATCAGCTGGGCATGGTCCACATTGTAGTGCCATGTCTGGGAAGGGACGCTTACTGGCTAAGCCCTCAGGGCCTCTAGATTCCTCATTAGCATGGGGAACTCTGCTCTGGGCTATGTGGCTGACATGGGGAGTATGGACCTGTTTTCTGGGCCAGGAATCTAGCAGGGAGCAGGGAGGCACCTACCATCTTAGATGGGTGCCCAAGTACCAGAGACGCTAAACCTGCTCAGCCTACCAAGTTTCCTGGCATGGCCCACTGTCCCACAACACATTCTGGATCTTATTAGAGAGGCTTACAGTCTGTGAACCAACTTGTCCGAAAATGGTTGTCTACCGACACAATGTCCAAGAATCCAATACTGGTTCAGTCTGTGAGGCTGGATGTCTCAGCTGGTTTTCAGCACATGTCAAAATCCCAAAGAAGTAAACTCTAAAAGCAGTGAAGGTATGAACTTTCCAGTAATTGTGAGGTCAAGTGGACAGAGAGCAAGTGCTTCCTTCTTCCATGTTCTTTATATAGGCTGCTACCAGAGGGTGTGGCCATATTTAAGGTGGATCTCCCCACCTCAAAGGATGCTGATATGTGACTCTTCCCACTTCGTACAATTTGGTCAAGAAAAGCCGCTCACAGTTCTAGCTAATTTCAGAGGTAATCAAGTTGAATACGAAAAACAGCCATCACAGTTATCAACTGTGAAAACTCATGACAGGCTTGCCCTCCGGCCAGTCATTGGGAGCACTTTCTGCATCAAGTTCAGTCTTCTCAAATGGCTGGCTCCAGTTGTTAATGTAAAAAGAACCAGCACACAAGAGTAAGAAGTGATGGAGCTCCAGCCTGAGGATGGAAATCTGGGGTTTCCTGGACTTACTGGTGTAAGTTTGTGTTGAAAGGCTGAAGAATCTGGAAAGGGTGTCCCTGGACAATTATAGCAGTAATAGGTGCATGCACTCAAGAAAAATAGTGCCTACATGAGCTTGCTGACTGCCTCCTTCCTTTCTTCTTCCTAATAGATGATGCTGCCCACATTCAGGGCAGCTCTGTTCCCCCAGTTACTGTACCTCTCCTCAGTCTTCTCTAGAAATGCACCCTCCCAGACACATCTAGAGGAGTTAATCCAGTCAAGCCAACAATGATGGTTACCCCTCATAGTAAGAGTTCAGCACCCTTCCTCATGCTCAAGGACCAGGTTGGGGAAAACTTACATCTTATTAATTTTATATTGTCGACTTGACACAACCTAAAGCCATCTGGGAAGAGAGAATGTCAACTGAAAAACTGTCTCTTCAGATTGTTTTGATTGATGATTGGTATAAAGGACTCTGTCCACTATGGGCGGCTCCATCCCTAAGTAGATAGGCTTGGGCTATATAAGAAAGCATGCTGAGCATGAGCAGAGAGTGAGCCAGTAAGCAGTGTTTCTTCAGGGTTTATGCTTTAGGTCCTGCTTGAGTTCCTGCCCCAAATTCCTCAGTGAAAAACTATGGCCTGGAAATGTAAGCTGAAATAAACCTCTGTTCCCCTAAGTTGCTTTTGGTTGAGGTTTTTATCATAGCAACAGAAAGCAACTAAGACAACTTTATTAAGCCATATTACTGTGCTGTTATTTTTGCCTCACTTGTAAACAGTTGATATCATTTATCATTGATAGTTGACTTGATTCCACAGCTGTGTGAGGGTGGGCTCTGAATGCTTCTAATATTTTACATTTTTGAAGTTTCTTTAAATAGCCCAGCAATATGGTATTTGAGTAAATATTCTATGTGCACTTGGAAAATGTGTTGATATTTTCCACCGTGACATTGTGATTGACAAGAGAAAATGTGTGTGTGTGTGTGTGTGTGTGTGTGTGTGTGTGTGTGTGTGTGTGTTGGTCTTCAAACCAGTTCCTGGCAGAAAGCTCCCAAAACCCTTAGAATTTCTCAAGCAATAGAAATACTAGTAGGATCTTTGGTCCTGATATTAACTCTCTGACCCAGTTCTAGTCTCAGAGCTTAGATCCTCTTGGAATTTCCTGGGTACTAAAAGCCATCTTCATTCTGAAAAGATGACTCTGTGTGGGCTCCTGAATGGGGCTGCACCAGCCACATTGGCTTAGTTACTGTTCTATTACTGTGGAGAGATACCATGACTAACACAACTTATAAAAGAAAGTGCTTACTTAAGGACTGGCTTACAGTTTCAGAGTACATCATCATCATGGCAGGAAGCTTGGCAACAGACAGGCCTGAAGGCTCACATGTGATCTAAAGTTACGGTGAAGTTATGGTGGGGGGATCTCAAAGCCTACCTCCAGTGACACACATTCTCTGACAAGGCCACACCTACTCCATCAAGGCCTTAATCCTTCCCAAATGGTACCATTAACTGGGATCAAGCATTCATCATGAGTCTCAGGAGGAGGGCAGTCTCATTCTTACTACCAAGGCATGATTAAAGGCTTGAGACCTTCTACCCAACCCCTCACCCTAGCTCATCACACCTATCTGAGGGACCTGCCCCAAAACACCCCAGGACTAAAGTCCAGACAGCCTCAGGTGGATGAATGTGCTCACATTACAGGAGGGGTGATGCACCCCAAACACATGGGGATACAAGGGCTTGTGTTCAGAACCTTGTGGGACCTTGTTCCATGTGATGATTTGAAATTTGGAAACAGTTAGGAGGTAAGACCTTATTGGAAAAGGTATGTCACTGGGGATGGGCTTTGATGTTTCAAAAGACTTGAAACTGTCTCCCTCCCTCCCTCCCTCCCTCCCTCCCTCAGGCCCTCCCTCCCTCTGGCCCTCCCTCCTTCCCCCTGCTTTCTTCTTGCAGATCACATGTGAGCACTCAGCTATTCTGCCAGCCTTCACACTGGTCATCCTGTCTTGTCACTGCAATAGGAAAGAAACCAAGGCACCCCATGCGGCTCTCTAGCTGCTCACTATGCAGTACCAGCTCCCCCTACGTGATATGGCAGTGCATATGTCCCTGATTTGGTGAGCCAGTCTAGCTAACTAATTAAATCCTAAAAGGGGATCGTGGGAGACTCTAATTTATAGTCAAGCTGGGGAGAAGTTGGGTGACTTATTCTTCATAACTCAAGTTTGAGGCGGGGGAGGCAGTCATTTGTGAGCTGTGACTCAAAGTCCAGGTAGAGTATTGGAATTAAGCAGTTAGCCTGCTAGTGACTACTGGAGAAACCTCTGGTGTTTGAGGATGCTGGTGTATATTTTGATGTTTAGAATGTTCTTCAGAGTGTTGAGTGTGAAAGCAGAAGGAAAGCAGCTTTGTGTTTGTGATATGTGTGTGTGTGTGTGTGTGTGTGTGTGTATCCAACGGATATATTATATCCATTCATTCCTGCCTGGACTATGAATGTGTTCCTGGCCAATGTGGGCAACTCTGAGAGACCCAATTTCTAAATAAAAAGAGAAAAGAGGGCTGGGATCAGTGGTAGAACACTTTCCTTGCATGGTGGGGACTCTGAATCTGTCCTTAATGTTACAGATCTTCAAGAGCAAGGGGACTTCTGATGATCCACATGGACTTGACCTGGGAGCTAAGTTGCTAGACTGACAATGGCTCCCAAAAGCCAACCTGAGACGGTGGCCCCTGGGTTCTTCATCTCACCTCAGGGAGGAATCAAGACACGGACAAAGGAGGAGAGAGCACAGCTAAAGCAGGTTTTATTAAGGAAAATTAAGAGAAAATGAGAAATTATGGGGAAAACGGGAGAAACACCCAGGAGTGGGAGGGGCTTGGGAGAAAGAGAGAAACTGCAGCCTGGAATTTTAGGGTCTTTTTATGGGATTTATGGCAGAAACTGGTCATAATCTGAGGCAACTTTTTAAAAGATTGGTTATCTACAAATGCTGTGAGCTGAAGCGGCAGGGCCACACAGGTCTATGCAAGCCCTGTGACCCAGCTGAGGAGGGAGTCACAGGCTGCTGTGTGCTGCTCACCTAGTTAAGGGTGGCGGTGTGTGTAAGCTCTACTCTGCTCATGTCTGGTGCACTTTGTGAACTGCTGACCTTGGCTGGTCCACCAGCCTTGGGCCCTAACCTGTCCACTGGCCGCTGGCCCTGGCTGGTGTCACTGGTTGGTTCAGCTGGGTTCTTTGTATTCACGGCTAAGTGGCCAGCTTGTAGTTCTACTATGGAGCTTCCCCTTTAATGCCTATGGAGAATGAATTCCTGCCTTATTAGCAATACAAGAAAAAAAACCATATAAAGTACACACATACAACTGAATTCTTTTCCAGGAGAGAAAATTTTAGTGTTGATGAAGTCAACCGTCCTGCATTTTCTGTGGCATCTACACCTTACCTGAGAAACCCTGTAGTGGTTCTGACATAAAATGTCTCCCGCAGCCTCATGTGCTTATGTGTCCCGTCCGCATTGCTATTTCTGGAGGTGGGGAACTCTGTGACATAGGGTCTAGCCAGGGGATGTAGGTCACTTGTGTTATCTGGGGATTGATAAAAGGAAGGAGACAGGCCTTTCTGAAAGCGGAATTGTTCTTCGGGCAGAGCGTCTGGAGGACACAGTCTCTTTGAAGGGGCACAGACTGTGCTTGAGCATGTGTAGGGAGGTTGAGGTTTTATAGGGTGGAAAAGGGGATTTGGGGGGATGGAAGATGCCACCTGAGGTCAGTCTCCTGCAGTGGTAATTCCCCCAGGTTGCATGTTGGTCTTCCTATGAGAAGCTTCCTGGGTTCTAATTAGCCCATAGGTGTCCAGAGTTTCTCTTTTTCCCTGAGGGGCATTGAAGGTTACATCTGATCCCTGCTTCTGGCCCCACCTTGATCTGCCCAGATATAAACAAGCTGCACGGACAGCTCTTCCTGTCCTAGACAGAACTGTCAGGGAACTGTGCCTACCCAACAATTATGGACCCTGCTCCTGGAAACCACAAGCCAAAACATACTTTCTTCCCTGAACTTGTCACAGTGATGAGAAAAGAAACTAATGTGTGTCCTCTCATCCTTCTGCATGGTGTTTGATTTTCTAAAGAAGCACTGGTGACTCCATTAAATCTTTAACTCGTCTGGGCATTATTAGTGTATTGTGTATTCTGTATGGAAAGGTTTGACTATGCCCGGTCTAGGAGCAGAACAGTATTCAGTAACAACCTCTCAGCACCGAGAGGTTAGCTGTCACCCTCCTCTGAGCTACCGTGTCATTCCTCACACACCAGTCTGTCGGGATGGTCTTCTAGGCCTGTGGTGTGCTTCCATTTTGACCTCTAAGGCAGGTTTATGTTGAACATGGTACCTCTGAATCTAAGCTTGAGCATTTGTTGAAGCAAAGCCCTCCTTGCTGAGGCTTCTTGGCATTTTTCTTGGCCCTTCTTGAATATTTATCCTTCCATCTGAAATTTAAGATTGTTCCTCCTCTAACAAAGGAATCACATCCGTCTGCAATTTCTTTGTTCACTTTGGAGCATCTTTCTTTCCACCCTCTTCTTCGTTCCTGTGCCCCAGGGCATGGAGTTGGGTTGTAGAGTTAGGATGCTCTGTATGTGCACAACAGCAGACCCTTGGTACAGCAGTTCATGAGCTTCTCATTTCAGACGGAGGAAAGCGAAGCTCATTTCTCTAGAGATCACTGAGCAAGAGCAGCCAGCGCTCTGGGCCCTTGCCTTTCATGAGCCATGCCACTGAGTGATGTGGGCACCTGTGTGCTCATTCCCAGTGACTTTGGATCCCCTCTTGGTCTGGAATTTTCTTGTTTGAGTGCTTGGGTCAGTAAGTAAGTGGTGGAGAGGATAAACACTAGCTTTAACGCCTGTTGGGACGTAGACATCACCTCAAAGCCTGGATTGGCTGTGTCCTGGGGTCCGGCATCTATAATTTCTTTCCTTTGTCCAGCAGCTGTGTGTGGGGTGCCCAGCGCATGTGAGTGCCGGTCGTTCATGTCACAGTGGGAGCCTTCAGAGATCCAAGCAGAGCTGGGCTTTGCCGCTCCCCACCCACCCTTGAATTGACAACATATTTGAAGAGAGGTGTCTGCCCAGGACCGGAGCACAGGTGGAAACATCAGACTCTTCCCTTGTTTCTGGGTCCTGCTGAGACCAAGTGTCCAAGGTCCAGCAGGTACAGATCTACTGTAGCAAGGAGGGAGTACTGTCAACATGATGGGAAGCTAAAGTCAAAGGGGTGAGGGAGGAGCCCTTCGTATCTCTCAGGTGGATAAAGTAGCCTTGTTAAGAACACGCCCAGCTCAGGCGAGTTGCCCTGACAGTAAAGAGGGATCTTCTTTAAAAATGTCCTTGTGGAGATGTAGGGATCCGACGCTCTGGGGAGCTGGGCAGAGAAAAGGCAGCTCCCTTCTCCATCCCTCTGACTGCCTGAGAAGAGGGCATTGTTCTGAGGTAGGCACCCAGGGAAGGAGGCCAGACCTGGGTTTGCTCTTGCCAGGTGCCAGCAGGGCAAGGCACCCTCTGTTTGCTGGCCTGCTTCCTCTGGCTGCCCCACAACCCATGTGTTCGGTGAGGTGCTACTCATCTGAGATAGAATCTCCCATTCCCCTCATCGGGATGAGTTGAAAGCTTGGCTGGTAAAGAATCATTTCATTTGTTATTCTCCAAGTTCACCTGTCAAAGACTGCATACCTCGGGGCTGGAGAGATGGCTCAGCAGGTAAGAAGACTGTCTGCTCTTTCAGAAAACTTGGGTTCAGTTCCAGCACCCATGCATGATGGTTCACAACCACCTGTGACACTGGCCCCAAGGGAGTCAATGCCTTCTCTGGCCACATACAAACACCTAATTAAAAAATGTTTTAAAGACTACATTACTCAAAATCTTAATCAGTTTTCCATCTAAACCAACCAACCAACTGACAAAACTAAAATGGAGGACTATTCTGTGATCACAAAAGCCATCCCAAACACTCAGGAGGCTGAAGCAGGAAAAGGGCCAGTTCAAGACCCTGCCTTGGCTACAGAATAAGTTAAGGTCAGGCTGAATAACTTAGTGGAGGTGAAACACAGTGGTACCAACACCTTCTCAGCATATGTGAGACCTTGAACTTGGTCCCCAGTGAGATCAACAGAACACAAGAATGCTACTCACCAGTCATGATGAGCCAATGGAAACGCAGAGTCTTAAAATTGCACTTTCCCCGTCACTGGTTTTTCCTTCAGCTAGTTGAGCATATATCTCTCTTATTATTGATTTATTTGTTTGCTTACTTATTTATGTGTGTGTGTGTGTTCACGTGTGTGCACACACAAACACACATTCTATGTAGAAGTCAAAGGGGCAGAAGTTCTTTCTTTCCATTCCAAGATGGGTCCAGGAACTCAAGTTCAGGTCGCCATGCTTGGGCAGTAGGCACGTTTGCCTGATGAGTCATCTCTCTGGTCCATAGTTCCCCTTAGATAAAGCTCAGAGCAGCCAAAGCTGGCCCCAGAGGAAGAGAGCCCCAGAAGCTGGCCAAGTACTGACCCCTGGCCTTGGGAAGGCCTGGGACTTTCCTGTTCTGTCAGTCTTGTTCCTGGTGGGGGCCCCAGGATCACAGGGCCAACTCAGCTCTGCCAGTCTGGATACCGTGCAACAACACCCTCCTTAGATCTCTCAATACAAACACTGAAGCTCTGTCAGAACGGAAATAAGAACTGGTTTATTCTGGAGCTGTTTCGAGTAACCTGGGCCCAGAGCACAGGTTTAGTTTATCTCAAACTCCATGTTTTAATATGGAAGCAGTTTCACTGAGTTTTATAGTTTTAAAGAACAGAAAACATAATTCAAGGCAAGGAAGCATCAGAGAGGCGGGTACAAGGAGCGGAGGGAAGCTTTCTTATAGGCTCAAGATGCTGTCAGGTGACTGTTTTGCTTTGGGATTGGTAGACACTGGTTGCCTGCTAAGCTAGTAGTCTACTAGTTTTTGTTGTTGTTTTGTTAATTTATTGCCACAAGGTGTTAGTTTTGATAAAAAAGGAGCCAATTCAAGCCAGATTATTATATTATATTATATTATATTATATTATATTATATTATATTATATTAAATGAAACTTTGTTGGGAGTCTGCTCTTGGCAGGTGAACTCACTGACTTCAGGGAAGGAGACCAGGGAAGTCACCATATGAAGAGAGAGAGGTGAGGGGGAATAGAGAGAGAGGGAGAGGGAGAGGGAGAGGGAGAGGGGCAGGGAGAGGGAGGGGGAGAGGGAGGGGAAGAGGGAGAGGGAGAGGAAGGGGGAGAGGGAGGGGAAGAGGGGGAGGGAGAGGGAGAGGAGACAAAAATGCTGGTTATGTGGGAAAGAGCCTTTGGGAGAAGGGCAGCCCAGCCACTGGGCTGGAAAGTTCAGGGTTGGGTGCAGAGTATGCCAGGTAGGGACTGAGGGATGCTGGAAGAATCTGGAGGCCAGGTCTGCCTTGACATGTAAAATATGCAGTTCAGTCCCTTGTCCTGGGGTCTAAACCAAACAAGTTTCTACACCAGGTTTGGAGATGTGGAAGACCCGCTGTTCGAGCCCAAGATAAGCTGATTAACCTCTGGACAGACACCCTTCCAATCTCTCTACAGTACTGAAATTCTAGTCAGCCAATCAGTGTGCAGATTCAGATTCCCTTCAAGAAGCAGGAATTTCCCAACAACGCCCAACAAATTCCCAAAGGAACTTGTTTGCAGCCTCCTCAGCCTCCCAGGACTCCTTCAGTGCCTTCTTCAGCCTCCTGGCTTACCTCACCTGCCCTCACCCTCCCTCAGCCCTCTCCCCTTCCCTCAACCTCCCTCAGTCCTTTTAGCCTCCCCCATTCTCCCTTAGTCTCCTTAGCCTCCCTTGACCTCCTCACCCTCCCGCATCCCCTCCATCACTCATCATCCTTCTCAGCCTTCTCAATCTCACTTGGTCTCCCTTGGCCTGTTCAGGCTCCCTCAGCCTCCATAGCATCGGTTTCCTACAGCCTTCTCTGCTCCCTCATCCTTTGGCTTCCCTGGGCTTCCTCAGCTCTTTCAGTTTCCCTCAGCCCATTTGGACTTCCTCAACTCTTACACTTATCCTCTGCGTCACTCTATTCTCTCTATTCTGCCTCCAACCAGATGTGTGTGCCCCAGGCCCTTGTGCATACCCAGTCCAGCTCATCCAGGAAAATCTGCCTCGCCTTTGAAATCGGATGCTAACATCATGGCTACGGCCAAGCTGGCTTTGGCTTGAGGTCCAGTGAGGTCCCTCTAGGAGCCAAGGCTTCCTCTTTCCAGGGGGGCTCCATTACAGCTTGCTTCCAGCACCTTCCACCAGTAGCCAGCCTGAGCCTGCTTTGAGTGGAGCAAAAGAAAGGCTTTACTGCAACTGCTAGTTTCTGTACAAAACTTGTTTGAGGCAGAGCAAGAATGCGGCACATCTTGAAGCTGGAACGAGTTCGGTCAAGCTGGGAAATGCAGCTCAGCAGGTCAGGGTACCCACTGTGGGGACCTGTGGAGAAAGGGTGACTGACCAATCTGCCTACCTGGTTCCTGCTCTCCAGTCACGGAAGTTCCCAAAGCTGGATCTCAGGCGCAGCCTCTGCATCTGTGGCATCTGTTCATGGTTATGTGCCTGACCTACTGCTACCCAGGTAATCAGCTCACTCTGAATGGTGCCCACCACCGCTCGGTCTTGGACCTTGGATAAGGGACTGAGGTAAATATTTTACATATCAAAGCAAATCAGGCCTCTAAGTTTCCCAGCAGTTCATACCTGGCCCCAACCCAGAACTTTCCAGCCCAGAGCTGCCCTTCCCTCAGAGGCTCTTCCATATATAATCCAGACATTTTGGTTTCTGGCATTCTTCTCCCTCTAGTCTCTCTCTGCAGGAGCTCCCTTTCTCTCTTTCTCTCTCCCCTCCCTCTCTACCCATGGCGACTCCCCTAACCTCAATCCATGAGGCCAGTGAGCTCGCTAGAGAGCAGCTTCCCAATAAACCTGCCTTTAATATAATATAATCTGGCTTGGATCGACTCATTTCAATAATGTTCTGATCTGTGGATCCTATGAATGTGACTGTCTAGTTAAAGACTCAACAGACACCAACTGAAAATTAAAAACAAACAAACAAACAAACAAACAAATGACAAGAAAAAAGAAAGTAGAAAAAAGAAAAGAAAAGATTTGTGCCTGTAGTGAACCAAACAGGCAAAGCCTTTTGTTTTGTCATTATTACACATTACAACATGACAGATGTTTACACTGTTGTAAGGATTGTAAGAAATCAGAGATGTTTTAAGGTATGCAGGAGGCCTAGGGTGCGTGAGGGTCACATGCAGCTCTTTCTATAAGGAGCTTGTGTGCCTCAGATTTTGGTATCTGGGGGCTCCTGGAAACAACGCCCACCCCAGACCATGAGATACGGTAGCACTTGGAGAAAGGGTCTTTGTGCTGAAATTAAGCATCTAAAATTCAGATTACCTTGGGTTGTCTAGGTGGATGCTGTATCCAGTGACAAGGATCCTTACAAAAGCATAGAAGAAGCAAGTGGTCCTCTGAGATGGAGAGGGGGGAGAGGGAAGAGAAGGAGGAGCAGGAGGAGCAGGAGGAGCAGGAGGAGCAGGCGGTGACTGGAATTTGCATACTGTATCTACCTCTGCCAGGCTCCCAGAGTGAAGTGACCCTCACACAGGATCTTGGGCTTCTAGTCTTAGCTCTGCCCTTGTTGGGATAATAAGGACAAGCTGACAGACTCAAATGCAAGTCCCCACCAGGCCTTTCCAGACTCTGTAGCCTAGGCTAAGTAGTTTTAGCCCTGGGGCTTTAAGATCGAGTCAACAAGCTTAGGTTCGTGGTGAGGATGCTGAGAAATCGTGTTCCCGATTTCTAAGACCATGTTCCAGCCACCGCAGTTATTCTGCTTCTGGCCCCTTAAGCATCTTTCCTTCCTGGTCTCGATCCAGCCCCTCACGGTCCTCCTTTTGGAGTTCTTGTTCCATCTGCTGGAAAGCTTAGCTGCCTTCCATCCTTGGGGATGGTGGTGGGGGTGGGGAGATCGAGAATGCTTGAGCTTCTTCCTGCCCTCTCCTCTCCGCAGCCCTCTCCACAGTCGCTTCCCATTGTTCCTGCACTTTACCAGACTGTTAGCTCTGTTGGGGGCAACCACATCTGAGCTGGAATTGGCTTAACGAATATCTAATTAACATTTGTTGATTTAATGATTCCCCATAACTGGCTCTGGAGAAGAAACCTGATCTGTGGTATTCTGTTTTTGTTTTGTTTTATGAGAAAAATAAGGATGTTGGAAATTCAGGGCATTCTTCCTCCCAAACTCCACTCCTATTCCCAGACCTGAGAATCAGCGAGGCGAGGCTCCACACACGTGGCCTCTTGCTGCCCCCTAGTGCTCAAGATAATAAATGGCACCTCATCATTTTCCCTGGTCTGTTCTGTACTGTTAAGAACACATAAAAAGCTACCCACTGAAGCAGAATGAAGTCAAAGAAAGAAAAATAGTCAGCAGTCAAAAGACCATGGCATTTCTTTTCTGTGGCATGCTGTGGGTCACAGAGTGGTTCAACATATCCGGATGATGATGGAGTGGCTGAGGCTACCACCTTCTAACTCTTTGGGTGAATTTAGTCTTAGGGAGGCTATGTACAGCCTGTGTCCTTATCTGTGAAGTGGGCATAGTAACATCCACCTCACGGACGTTTCAGGATTAAATAGGGTAAGGAACCTGGCCTGTAGGAGGTCCTCAGCAAAGGTCTGAGCTTTCATTACATCTTGTATGAACAGACAGCAGTCACAGGCATGGGCTATTTTGTACTCAGATCCAGTTTCTGTTATCATAAAGTACCCTGTTTTTTTGTTTTTTGTTTTTTTTTAAAAAAACTTAAAGGAGAAGAGGTAGATTTTTAGTTCACAATTCCAAGTTGTAGACCATAATACCAGGGAAGTCAAAGCAGGAGCTTGAGTGGTTCAAGCCATCTTCACAGTCAAGAGCAGAGAGAGAGAGAGAGAGGGGGGGGGGGGGGGAGGGGAGGGAGAGGAGAGGAGGGAGGGAGGGAGGGAGGGAGGGAGGGAGGGAGGGAGGGAGGGAGAGAGGTGTATGCCTGTTCATATTCAGCTCTTTCTCATACTTATACAATTAAGGTCCCCTGCCTAGGTAATCGTGCCACCCACAGTAAGCTGGATCTTTCCCACACCAACTCATGTAATCAAGACAATCCCTCGTAGATGTTAGCATTTCCTCTAGGCTCCGCCCAACAGTTACCCGGCAACAGCCAGGTAGCTAAGCTTGGAGCCAGGCATAGAAGGGCTGCTCAGGTTTCTTTCTCTTTCTCCATCTCTTTTTCTCTCTCTCTCTACCTGTTCTCTCTCTCTCCCCCATGTGTCCCTGGCTGGCCTCTTCCCCTCTTTTTCTCTCCTCTCTTTTTCTGTCCTCCTCTGTCCCCATTCTTTGCCTCTACCCCTTCACCAGGTCCCAAATAAACTCCCTTTTATACTAAGCCTGTACTGTGGCTGATTCCTCAGGGAGAACACTTATGTATGGGCCTGCCCAGACGCTCCCTTTCACCACACCACACAGCACCACTGCACGGTTTATAAAATACAACAGCAGACACACACACATGCACGCACGCACACACGCACGCACACACGCATGCACGCACAGGCCAACCTAATCTTGATGATCCCTCACTGAGACTCTCTTTCCAGGTAATTCTACATTGCATCAGGTTGGAAAACTAACACTATACTACAGAGAAACAAGGAATTAAATCTGAGAGCTGCCAAATAAGTGGAGTTCGTTTTTAACTGAGATTCTTTGAGAAGGCCGATCTGGAGTCCGTCTGTATCTAAACCACTTGCCTACAGAATCGAATGCTAATGTACAGACGGCTCTATTCATACCCTTCCAGTTCTCTTCTAGACATCTTCCCACATCACAGAAATGGCAACACTGAGGCCAGGTGCCTCCTCCTCCCTGGCAGTATGGTGTGCCCACGACACAGTTCCTATCAATCCCATTGTTCAAGACCATTTCTAAGGAAACACCAGGGCAGATGTGTTGATCCTTCTGGGCAGACTGGGAGGAACCTTAAACATTCAGTCCTGTTATGGTTTGGGTTGGAAATGTCCCTCACAGGCTCATGTACTTGAACTCTTGGTTCCCAGCTCCTCTGGGAGCTCATGGAACTTTTGGGACATGGGGTCTGCCTGGAGGATGGGGGTCTTAAACATGAGCATTTGACCAGCCTCTGAATCTGGCCCAGAGCTTCCTGTTCCCCGTGTCAACAAGGCATGAACATGTTCCTGCTTTTACAGTTAGCACACCTTCCCTGGCCATGATGAACCTGTCTAATCTTAAGCTGTTCCTGTCAGATAGTCTGTCTTAGCAGTAAGAAAATGGGTCAGAAGCAGGGGACTTCCAAGAGAAGAGTCCTTAAGGGACCTGGGATAGGCGAAGACCCAGCTAGACTCAGCTGCCCAGGTCTGCTTGTTTCCCTGGTCCTTCAGGAATTCATAAGGTGTGTGAACTCCACAGGATCTCCTGTGTGAGCTGGCTGGTGGGGCTTCTGCTGTCTGCAGCCAAGGGCCTCAGGCTGCACCAGCTGTGGCATACTAGACGGGAAGGTGGCCCCTGAGTGATCTTTATTTTATAGGAGCAGTCATTCTGTGTTGGTTGATAATTCTGTGAAAGGAGTGTCATGTGTTCCTATGGTCAGTGTGCAGGGATTTTAAAGTCTATCAATTTCTCCCCACAGGGACATGTTCAGGTGACATGTCCTTTCCTGGGAGGAAAACATAAAGTCTAATTCCAGGAAACTCCTACTGCCAGGGTTTCTGAAGGTCAGTCAGTGAAGGCTTCTTTCCAGTTTCTTGGCATCACTGGCGTGAGGGCACACATACTTCACCGCCAGTCTCATCTGCAAGGAAGCCAAGGATGCTGTTTGCATGACCTATGCCTCAATCCATGGCATCTCATTCTTCTGCACCTGCCTCATCTCCTCCAATGTCTCTCCACATCCCCTCTGCAAGGCGCTGTGCCTCAGCAGGTTTTCTAAACTCTCTGCTATTAGAGTCTTGCCCTGGGGTCCTGGCAATGCACAGACCCCAGAACCTGAGTTCTACTCGCGCCTCTCTGACCTGCTTGCTGTAACTCACATCTGAGGTTGGAACTCTGTATCTCTTTGAGAGGGGGCATTGTTCCTTTGCTTTCAAGTGTTAGTTTCCTTGGTTGTTTTGATTTATTTCGTCCCCACCCCCCTCTACTCTGCGACTTTTTGTGTAGCTCACAAAAATAGTGTTCTTTTTCAAGAAAGGAAGACCTACTTTCTCAAATTGTATGAAAGAACGTCTTACTAAACGTGTGTGTCTATAGACAAACATTCTCTGGGGCAGGAAACATCAAAGGAGGGACAGACAGACATTAGCATGCAGGTGGACAAAAGTGCAGTAGCCACATTTGCAAGTCCATTTTTAAAAAAACAATTGTACTATAGCTCCTCGAAAGCCAGAAAGGGGACGTGGAACAGAGCGGCTGGCCAATGGGAAGGAGGCCTGTGGTGCAGCCTCACAGGGCACAGGGCACCACCGGAGTCCTGTGTGTTTAGAGCTAAATCCAGCAAGATGGGAGCCTCACACCTACCCTAGAGACCTAAAGTGAACGACAGCAGCCTTTGAGGTAGGAGGAACTGTTCCCCAGGGAGGATGGAGTCTCATCTGTCTGTGCCCACCTGCAGTGCCAGCCTGGTGCCGACATAATTAGGATTTGCTGGACTGAGGCTGTTTCCAGGGAAGGCTACCAGCAGAAGGAGGAGAACTAGAGGGGCCCAGGGCCCCTGGGGAAAAGCCTGTGGTGCTGCAACATTGTATAAGATATGCAGGAAAGTGGCACGCACTTGAACCTGAATCTACAGACCGTGAAATTCTCTTTACCCTGAGCAAGAATGAGAGGGAAAGTCAAAAGGCTTGTTGAATGGTGACGGGAGAATGTGCAGCTCCGACCTAAAGGGTCACCAGGCTGTATTTGGCAGGACCCTGTTTGAAGGCACAGAAGCCGTGAGTTGTTTCATTAAAGGTTGGAAGGTTTAAGTAGAGAAGTGATTTGCAGTCTAAGACTATTCTAATTGTGGCAGGGGAGTGATTGATTGTAACAGTGTTGAGGGGGCAGGACAGCAGGGAGCAAAATGAGTGCTAGAGGCCACATGAACCACAAGGGCAGCCTGGGCTCTGAGGATGGAGCTGGCCGTGAATACATGCATGCCTCCAGTCATATCTTCAGAACTGCTGGTTGCAGAATGCAGAGCAAGAGCAAGACTTGAGTGATGTTCACGTGTCCCCTTGGGTGTCCCCTGGGAAGACTGCAGTGCTTCATAGAAGAGATGTTGGGCACATGTATTTCCCACACTGGAGGGAGGTGTGTGTGTGTGTGTGTGTGTGTGTGTGTGTGTGTGTTGACTGAAACTGCTAGAGTCATCTCTCATCCTATAGAATGCTGCAGTAGAGCCTAAAAGGTTGCGCAGAATGGGGTGACACTGCCAGCCAGATTGACACAGGTTCACCTATGGCCACAACTTTATGGACATCTGCACCTAGGTAGTTTGCAGCATGCTGCGTACCCTCCACATGCTCTGTCCTTTAAAGAGTATGAGCCTCAGAACAACTCTAAGGGACAGGCATTCTACGAACCCTCAGTTTACAGAAAAGGTGAGGTGTGGGAGCAGAGGTAAGGTCCTGCTACGTCTAGGCTTAACAATACCTGTTCTAGAGTGGTCAGGGGCTACAAACCCTGGTTTATTTTCCTTTCTCTGACTCTAGATGGGGAGACCCCGAGCAAAGGCTTGGCCATACGGTAAACAACAATTCATAAGAATACTTTGCGTCGATACTTGGGAACCCAGCTGACAGAACTCTTCTGAAGTTGAGACACAATGGATCTACATCAGATGCTGATGGCAGAGGTCACCGGCGCCAGGCAGGAGGTCATGTGTAGATCTCTTTCCTTCTCTTGTTGTTCCACTGTGGCTGCTCGAATGAATGCAGAGAAAGGAAAAGCTTAAACATCCTTCCATGATGCCTCTGCCATCCTTCTTCTTACTGGAAAGGAGGAGAGAAAAAAGAAGAGCAAATGCTAAAAGAGTATAAAATCCAAACAGCAAGACAGGGACAACAGCTCCCCGGAGATTGCAAATGGCAAATGATGTGGGGTCTAGGAGATGGCAGCCCTGGCTGGAGAAGAACATTGTCAGGAGAAAAAGGAACGGAAGGAAGAGCAGCCCTGAACATAGACGAGAGGGGGCTGAGTTCTGTGGAATACAGTCCTGTGCACCTCCTTGAGGGGTGTTGATATTTTTTAAGGATAGAGATATGTTGATTAACTTCCAGAAGAGGGAAGATGTGGTCCTCCTGTGGGAAAGAGAGAAGTAACCTGCCCATCCCTAGATGACAGAAAGATTGAAGAAGGGAGATGCCTAAGCAAGATAGCCCCATCCCTGCCCAGTGTGTCCCTGCCCAGTGTGTCCCTGCCCAGTGTGTCCCTGCCCAGTGTGTCCCTGCCCAGTGTGTCCCTGTGTGTCCCAGTATGTCCCTGCTCAGTGTGTCCCAGCCCATTGTGTCCCAGTGTGTCCCTGCTCAGTGTGTCCCTGCCCAGTATGTTCTAGTGTGTCCCTGCCCAGTGTGTCCCAGTGTGTCCCTGCCCATTGTGTCCCAGCCGAATGTGTCCCTGCCCAGTATGTTCTAGTGTGTCCCTGCCCAGTGTATTCCAGCCATGTTCTCTTCATTCACTGGGACTGGAGCAATACCATCTGGAGTCAACATCAAGCCACCCTAAAGCAGTGATACAAAAGGAAAAAGACTGGCTGGCTGGGCCTGAATTAGACACAGGACTCAGCCATGCCAGAAGGGAGTTTGATCAGCTGTTGCCAACCGTGGAAATTGCTTTTCTGGGAAAGACAGACTTGTTAAGAAGTGAACAGGGGCCAAGCCTTAATCAGGGGTCGGCAAGCTGAGCTGTAAAGGGCAACTGGGAAATACTTAGGTTCTCTGCTCCGAGGCTCTGGGTGGCTCCGCTGATATACTGAGCAATTAACCAGACAGTCTCTACATGAGTAATCGTGCTTGTGTTCCAGTACAAATGTATTTAGGGACAATAAAATGTGAATTTCTCTGTGAGAAGAGAAGGACAAGAACCAGGGTGGAAGACACATGCTATTAAGAACAAGTATCTAAAGTAAACAGATGTTCAGAGTGCACAAGAGATCTAGTGTGGTGGCATAGCTTTTAATCTCAGCATTAAAGGAAGAGACAGGCAGATCTTTCTGAGTTCAAGGCCAGCCTGGTCTACATAGAGCAGTGATTCTCAACCTTCCTAATGCCCTGGCCCTTTAAAACAGTTCCTCATGTTGTGCTGACCCCCAACCATGAAATTATTTCTTTGCTATTTCATACCTGTAATAAATATCTGATATACAGGTTATGTAACGTGTGACTCCTGTGAAAGATTATTTGATCCTCAAAGGAGTTGTGACCCACAGGTTGAGAACCACTGCCATGGAGTTCCAGGCTAACCAGAGCTACGTGGTGAGACCCCGTCTCCAAAACAAAACCAACACAACAAAATCCCCAAACAAAACAAAGCACCATGGAATTACTGAAGCATCAAAAGACAAGCAGAGACTTGAATGCAAATTATTATATGAGCAAAGACTGATAGAAAGATTAAACTTTGAATTTTAAGCCCATTTTATAAAAAGATAAGGAGAGGATATGTCCCAGGTCCCTGGTTCGATCCCGAGTTTTGGCACCAATGTTGTGTTTTATAAAAGATAAAGGATGGGGGGATTATGTTCCATGGAAGTCTGAGGGGGGTGCCTCAGCCGGCCCATGCTGAGACATCCCTTCCCCCTGAGCCACAGGATGGTATAGTAAAGAATAAAGTTTATTCAGGGTTTGGGGAGGGTAGTAGGGCAGAGAAAGAGAGAGAGAGAAGTAGAAGAGGAGAGGGGGAGAGGGGTAGAGGAGTAGAGGCCCACCATGAGCACATGGGGTGGGGAAAGAAGGGACAAGGAGGGAAGAGGGTAAGAACAAGAGAACAAGAGAGTGAGGAGGGGGCAAGCAGCCCCTTTTATGGTGTCAGGCATACCTGGCTGTTGCCAGGTAACTGTGGGGGTGGAGCTTAGACAGAATGCTAGCAAAGGCCACATGCCCCCTGCATCATTCCAGCTGTGTTACATTTTGGGAAAAGAGGATTTCAGAGACAGTAGGAAGATCAGTGGTTGCCTGGAGGGAGGGAGAGTGAGATATGGATGGGTATCTTCAGGGCAGTGACTCTATTCTATGCTATACTTTAATGGGGCAATAGATCATTACACACATGTCAGAACCTAGAGAATGAGCTGTTCAATGGTGAGCCCTGCAGCAAACTCTAGACCGGTTAATAGCAGCGAGTCAGTATTGGCTCACAGATGGTGGCCAGTGCACATCACTAATGTGAGGTGGTGACAGTAGGAACCAGGCAGGTGGGAGGTGGAGAGGGCGAGTGGAAGACAGAAGGGTGGGGGGCTAGGTGGGGGAAGGGGCAGGTGGGAGGCGGAGAAGCATCTGGAAATTCTCTGTAATTTCTGCTCAATTTTTTGATAACCTTGTGCCCCTAAAATCTTTTTAATTAAAAAAAGAAAGAAACACTAGGTGTGGTGGCTCACATCTGGAATCATAGTACTCAAGAGGTCAACTGTAAGTTGCTATAAGTTCAAGACCAGTTTGGGCAAAAAGTGAAATTTTGTGTCAAAAATAACAGAAACATAAACAAACAAAAGAGGAGCTGGAGAGATGACTTAGGAGTTAAAAGGACCTGGGTTCAATTTCCAGCAGCCACACGGTGGCTCACAACCATCTATAACCCCAGTCCCAGGGGATCGGATGCTGCCCTGGCCTCCGTAGGTAGCAGCACACATGGTGCACAGACATACTCGCAGGCAAAACACCCACCCACCTTAAAAATCAAAACCAAACGAGCAAAACCTGCGTAAGTGGTTCTGCAGCTGAGAGATGTGATTTACCACAAGGTCTAAAGTTGAAGCAAAGCTTAAAATTCAAAGTTTAAAAATAAAAATCTATGGAGTAGGCTTTTTCTTCTTCCTTTAATTTTCTTTTGCAAATTAAATTGTTAGGTCAGGGCTGGAGCTCCTGGAGCCACTACCTCTGCAGCTGTCAACCCCCCTTCTTCCTCCACAGCCGCCTTATAAGAAATAGCAAACACCACACTACAACTTTCTATTGATTCTGGACTCTTCAGCCATGCCCTGTCCCCGATGTACCCAAAGGAACTTACAAAGTTCTTGGGGGCTCCAAGTGGCAAGCATGCCATGATGGATACACATCCAACAAAGAGCCTTTGATGATTTGTCTGTCCAGGTGACTGCTGAATCCTGTAGGGGAAGGGGCCCTTCTTAGCCTTCTCAGTGTCCCCTGCCACGCGACTTCCTGTGGTGTCAGCAACTTTACAGAGAAGCCTGTCCCCAGAGGACAAGCTGCCTACAACTTAATTGTTTTAGAGGGTAGAGGACATGATGTTTAGATTCAGGGAGAAACAATAGTCAGGGTTGCAAACACTACAGTCCAAGTAAGCACTGTCCATTCATTCTTAACAGTCTTATTGAGATGTGCTTAGGGAAACTTGTGTCCTCTCTGCAGGCGATCTTGAAGTTATTGGTTGTGTTGATGTTTTTTTACTCTCAGCCATCGGGAAAGACAGTCTAGAGTCAAGGTGGCAGGTTTTCCCTTCTCTTGTGTACTGAATCTTCCATTCTTATCCTCACTATGATGGACACTCGATCTGCCTGGCATTTAAAATGGGACCTTTAGGTGGGGTAAAATGGCCATCGTTGGGGTAGAGGAGGACAAGGCCATACACAGGAGCATCCATTGACTAAAGCAGGTCATGAGCATGTCAAAGTCAAAGGCTGAGAGGTGGTTGTCCTTCCACATGGAGGGATATGTGGGGGGACCTGCTGGCCGATACCTCTTGTTGGACCACCAGCCAGAGGAGCTCAGGCTCCCAGAGTTTACATGAACCCAGCCAAGTGTATGAAGGATAGCAGTCAATGCACTTGAAGTCTTCTTTTGTATCCACATGACTGGAAAGTGCAGGAATCTGTCATCTCACACAAGAAAAAACATTGGATCATTCCCCTTACAGGGACCCGGTATCTTCGCACAGCATGTGTCTCTGGCCTGGATTACCCAGGCCATAGTCTGCAATTCTCCTGCAGAGAGGAAAGGGTCTAGAGAATGGGTTGTCTTCACAGCTGCATCAGATCTAGATGCAATAGAGACCTGTGCTAACCGTAATTGCCTTTCTCCATGTTCCTGACATGTGGACATTTCTCCCTCCTGGAATAGCCTTAGGACAAGCCACGGGAAGCTGGGGAGGGGTAGGAGGAGGAGGAGGAGGCCAGCTGGAGAGCAGCAATGGAAGGAAAAGGAACTAATCGTGGAAGGAAAACAGATGCACAGTAAGAGATGGGAGGGGTACAAGCCAGGAAAGGACATGCCTTATACTGACATGGGGCAGCCAGACTGGCCAGCCCTTCCAGGAACTGATGTGGCCTTTGGGATAGCACAGCCTCATGATCAGGTAAGGCCCTAGAGCAGGGTCTAGCTCTGCTAGTTTCTAGCTCATGACCTAGGGTAAATGAAATGACCTATCCGTGTCTCTGTCTCCTATGGAAAATGGTATCTTAGGGAATTAACTTCACTCAGGCTCAAAATCCACAAAGGTCTGTCCAGCTCTTGTAGCCATGGTTGACATACACATCTGCCTTATTATAATCTAGATGGAAAGATGAGTGCCTTCTAGTTCTCTTTTGTTACTATGAACACTGTTCAAAAGCAATTTGGGGGAAGAATGGGCTTGTTTGTCTTGCACTTCTAGGTCATAATCCATTACTGGGAGAAGTCAGGCAAGGAACGTAGAGTCAGGAACCAGAGACAGAAACCATAGAGACGTTACTTACTGTTCCCTCTCCCTCTCCCCCCTCCTTCTCCCTCCCCCCTCCCTCTCCCTCTCCCTCTTCCTCTTTCCCTTCCCTTCCCCCTCCCCCTCCCTCTCCCTGTCCCTCCTTCCTCCCTTCTCTCTGGCTCATAGCCCATTGGTTTTCTTATATAGCCCAGTCCTACCGCCTCTGGATGATGTCACCTATAGTGGCCTGGACCCTCCCACATCAGACATGAGTCAAGAAATTCATTCACCGAGACTATAAACTGTGCCCAGTTGTTGTAGGAAGGGTGTATTTACAGGTGAGGCAGTGCATGGCCAAATTATGAACTCTGCGTACATCTGTGGGACAGCAAGACAAGATGCCCTTTGGTGACAGGGCCAGGGCTCACATTTGGTGATCATGGACATTGATAGCATCCATGTCCCTGAGGCTCTGAGCCCCTTGGGTTTAGGACCACACCTTCACCTGGGTCCTACCTAAAGTCTCTTTTCCCCAAAGGCCAGGTATAGGGAGCCAGAACTGATGCCAAGGTAGTAAGAGGTAAACAATCCTAGAATGTTTGAGCCAAAGGGAGCAGCTGATCCCATAGTTCACACTGGGCAAACGCAAACCATGGCTTTCTGAAGTTAGGCACACAGGCAGGGCAAAGAGGGTGCAAGGGAAGGAGGCCAGAGGGGCTCAGCCAGACCCAAGCAGGCCTGTGGACCCAGCTCAGGCAGTGGGAGAGTCCACCAGATGTCTGATAAAAGACACTCTAAATTATCTCTACTAAAATTGCTCTCAGAATGTTTTAATCTCAAAAGTAATACTTTATCTCTGGAGAAATATTAGAAATTCAGAAAAGCAAAGAAATGTGAGGGAATTTTTAAAAAGTATTTCCCAGATGTGTCCTTTTAGATGTGGTGCTCTGGGAGCATCCTGCTGCCAGCCAGGGTCATCTTCCAAACACTGGACGTGGCTGTCAACTGGGAGGCCCTGGGCTGTACCTCCTTGGGGCTGTTCACGGGTTTGGAAGATAGCAAGATTCCGAGTACTGGAAGAAAAAAGACTTGCTTATAAGAGACCCCGATTTTCTAGAAGCACCCCAGGACTCACATTCCAGGGTAGTGATGTCACATGTCATTGTGACCCTGGTGGCAACTCCATCTACAGGGAGATATTTGATGGTGAGAACTTCTTCCAGAAGCAGACAGGTCCTGGCATCTTGTCCATTGAAAATTCTGGACCAAACACAAATGCTTCCCAGATTTTCATCCACACTGCCAAGCCCTGGAGGTTGGATGGCAAGCCTGTGGTCTTTGGGTCCCAGAGCCACAAAACCAGCATGAAGACGATAGTTGCTGACTGTGGACAACTCTAGCAATTTTAACTGGTGCACATCTTAACCACCAGACCAGAGCAGCCGCAGCTCAGGAGCCCGGCCCTCACTACGCTCAGAATCCCCGTCACCCTTGTGCTCTCCCTGCCAGTCCTCCCTTTCTGTCCTCTCCTAGCTTGTAGGGCCACAACTCAAAGTAAACAAAATGGCTGGGAGATGGCCCTGTGGGTACAGGGCTTGCCGCACAAGTCTGAGGATGTGAGGTCGGATTCCCTGTGCTCAGGTAGAGCCAGATGCAGTAGCCTGGGTCTGTAATCGCAGAGACCCTACACTGTAGGACCTACAAGGGGCTGAGGAGCAGAGGGATGGCAAATCTTCGGAAGTTGGACAGCCTAGTGTAAGCAGCAGCAAACTAGAGATCCCATCTCAAAAGAAACCTGTCTCAAAGAAAATAGAAGGCAGAACTGGTACTGACGGTTGTCATCGGACCTCTGACCTCCACACATGTCCCTCTGCATTGGTGTCCTCACTCAACGTGCATGAACACACGTACTATGAAAGAAACACTAAAGACCCATTTCTACTGTCCAGATACTCTTTTTTTTTTTCCGGAGCTGGGGACCGAACCCAGGGCCTTGCGCTTGCTAGGCAAGCGCTCTACCACTGAGCTAAATCCCCAACCCCCAGATACTCTTTACAATAAATACCTCCTGCCTTTCCCCCTAGAACTGTAATGTGTGCATTTATATGTGCACTTTTGGAAACTGAATCATGTACCACACATCACTGTAACTTTTTTCCTTACTCAGCATTATGTCATTAATATACTTTCCTGTCAGTCATTAATGTTTGCATACATTTCATCACATGGACACACAGGGAATAATTCATCAGTTCCTCCTATTGGCTGTTTAGGCTACTTTCCAGTTATTATTCTGAACCACTGTGTGAATCCCATCTCTGGAAGTGTTTACCCACACCCTCACTGACTTGCTGGGGTTATGTATCTAAAGACAGAAGTACCTGATAAACAGGATGCTAACTAACATTTTAGTAGTGAATGACACTCCAGATGCAGTGGGTTGTGCTTTAAAGGGACATGCTGACCTGCCTACAAACCAAAGCCGTGGAGGCTATTAAACACACACCGTTGTTGTGATTTGAGCACGCTCAGTTCCGACTCTTCTAAGCAAGCTGTCTGGAGGTCTGCTCTGAATTCTACTAGCTCTCCAAGGCTCAGTGAGCTGGTCAGATGAGAGAGAGGAAGGGGAGAGATGGAAAGGGGGAGGGGTGGCACCTCAGAGGAGGCAGTCATTAAATAACCGTCTAGGCCACTGTACAGAACTTAGGCTGAAAGACAGGTGCTAACACTCCAGTTATAAGCATAACTTATAGTCCAACATAAAGTAAGTTCGAAACTTTACACTGTCTCCACGGAGCCAGGCCAGAAAAGGTCATGAATCTGACAGACCTACCCACCTGCTGGTTAAAATTGAAGAGTATGCAGAAGGCAACTGCTGTTCTATGGAACCCGCCCCCCAAAGAATCTCCTAGAGCTCCTTCTATGGGTATTGCACTGCCTTCAATAGTCAATGCGAACATATTAGGGAACTTGCTTCACAGGCATTCAAATCCACCCTGAGCTTTGATTTTTTTTTTGACCTATTTGTTTAAAATCTTTGAACCAAAGGGCTTGCTTCATTTTCACACAACAGGATCATTGCTGAAAAACAGAGGAAGGTTTTAGTTGAGCCCTACAATGGTTTCTGCATTAAGCCTCACAAATGAAAGGCAGATTTAACTGGCTTTACTCAACCTTGACATCAAAGAAAGGAGAATGAAGCGGGGGGAGTACATATTAAAACACACAAAATCATCTTTCCATAAAGCCTGACATTTATGAACATAACTCAGAGAAAAACCTTAGAATTAATCTGGGGATTACAGTAATTTGAACACAGAATGGAGAACAGCAAAACAAACAAAGTGAAATGTATTGACATCTGAAGTCTGTTTTCATTAACAATAAACAGCTTCAAAGAACACAGGGTTCTCTTAGCTATTGGCCGTGCATTTTCTCCCCACGGGCTCTGTGCAATTTTCATCCTACACAATATATTAAAAACCCGCTTTAGGATTTACCTGCACGAAATTGCAAAGGAAGAAAACGTTATAAGATTCTATGACAGTCTCAAAGCAGAATTGCAGATGTGTGCACCAGGCACCAGACACAAGGGAGGGATGGGGAGAGGGGAGGGAGGGAGGGGGAGAGGGGAGTGGTTCAGCTGGCGTGCTCTCCAAGGACTTGATGTTAATTTCAATTCACTTGTAAGCAGCTTTGTAAAGGATTATTCCAGAAAACAAATAACCAGGTCGTTTGATAAGAAGGTAGTTGGGAAATTATTTCCCTGGAAATTTCATTAGAAGGCGGGCGGTGAGCTTCTGAATCACCAGCAGCCTCAGCTTCTCCTCTGGAACCTGGAAAGGGTAGCTAGCCCACCTCAGTATGAACAGTGTCACTTGGTGAGCACGTGGGTCTCCAGTGCAGGGCACTCGAGGGGCACTCGCTTAAAGAGTTGTCACCTTTGTGGTGACTCCCACCTACCCTCCCAGCAGCAGGGAGGCTGGGGCAGGAGGAGCCTGAGCTGGTGGCTACCAGGCCTGCAGAGTGAATTCAAGGTGAGCTCAGGTTACATTTTTATTGACATGATCCATAGGGGGGAAAAAGATTTTAAAACTACCTGTAGTAATACCACTAAGAGGTATAACACACTTCTCTAAAATTTGTCCTTTTTTTCAACTCTTCGACATCTGCAGTGTAATCAAGCAGTAAGCTGTGCTGTGTGTTTCAGATGGCAGACTCAATCAATGGCAGCCTCTTTCTCCGAGTGCTCACCACACATCAGGAGCTTTATAGTAATAAAACAGTCCTAACAGCACCCAACAGGCGGGCGCTGTCATCCGGCTTCATTTGCCATTGATAAAACTGAGACCATTAGAAGTTAAACAGTTTTTCCAAATGGCAGGAAGCAATAGGCGAGAGGAGCTAAGAATGAACTATGGACTGGTTGAGGGACTTGGGGTGGGTGGTTTGATATCCAGAGAGAGAGAGAGAGAAACAGAGAGATGAAACCGTGTGTGTGTGTGTGTGTGTGTGTGTGTGAGAGAGAGAGAGAGAGAGAGAGAGAGAGAGAGAGAAACTGAAGCACGGTGCAGAACTGTGGGGCTGGGAAATGCAGACTTGCAGGATAGCTGGCTGGATCCAATAGCAGTTGATGCCAGTCTCAAGCACAGTGGCTGACTGTTTGCTGAATTCTTTTTAACTGGTCCTGATCCAGGTGATGTTTGTTCACATTTAATTCATTCAAAGTCTACTGATTCAGATGTCAATCATACAGGAGATAGATAATTTCACAGCAATAGCTTGATAGGTATTCAAGCAACTGAGCACTGGAGTCTTCTGCGTTGTCATATGGAGTGAACCACCAGGAGGGGCTAAGGGTATTGCTTGTGTTGCCTGGCTGGGGAAGGATTAAATGGGACACTGAGCATCTGGTACTTGGAATACCTTCAGCACGCTATATATTTAGTGCTTGGGGACAGATCCAGCTGAGGATGAACACTCCATAAGAGCTATGCACTGTTACTAAGCCCATGTCATGTGTCAGCTTCTAATGCAGTCACCAGAGTGACAGCTATGCATTTGTACGTGACTAGGATGACTAGAACATGAACGTAAATATAAAACCAAAGCAGCAGAGAGGTTTAGACACTGGAAGGACCCAGGTACCAGTACATATCTGGCTGGATAAAAGAGGCCACCACAGTTATGTCACCGTTACTTTCCAGTTGTCTTAAATATGGTCACCAGGAAATCGTAAATGGCACACATAGCTTTATCAAATTTCACTGTGCAGTGCTGCTCCAAGTGTGAGCACAGCCCTGCACTGAAGAGGCTAAGCAGGGAGTACGATCTCCGTGTGCCTTGGTTTTAGGAGGCTACACAGACGCTATAGCAGCATTGAGGACACAGCAGCAGCAACCACAGGAAGAGTATGCACACTGGATCTTTGGAACATTTATTTATTTGTTGTTTTATGTGTGCGTACACATGTGCATGCCTAAGTGTATGTATGTGTACATCTGCACAGAGGTGCTGTGTCCTCAGAGGCCAGAAGAAGAGCAACTCTTTTAGAGTTTGGGGTTGTAGGTGGCTATGAGCCACTCAATATGGGTCCTTTGCAAGAACAGCAAATGCTCTTAACCACCATGCCTGAAGATGAGATCTTTTGTTTATCAGGGACACTATTAAGAGAGGGGAAAGGCAGAGGGCAGACATGATGGTTAGTTTTGTCAACTTATCACGAACTGTAGTCACTTGGGAAGGGTGAACTTAATTGAGGGTTTCTCTTCATTGGATTGGCCTGTAGGCAAGACTGTGGGCTGTCTCCTTCATGAATATTGGTGTTAGAGGGTACATCCCAAGCATGGGGTGGTGCCACCCTTGGGCACATGGTCCTGAATGGTATAAGAGAGCAGGGTGAGTAAGCCCAGGGGAGCAAGCCAATGAGCAGCTATGGTCTTTGCCTCAGTTCCTGCCTCCAGGTTCCTGCCCTGACTTTTGAGACGATGCAGAGAATAAGTGGGAATAAACTGTGGCTTTGGTCATGACGTTTATCACAGCAACAGAAAGCAAATTAGGACAACAAATTTAGAAAAGATAATCACAGTTTATCCAACAAGGGTATGGTATCCAGGACAGATCTTTTAAAATTCTGCAAAATCAAGAAGAAAAGGGTGCGTAAGTCTGTGAAAAGTCTATGAAAGAGTTTTCATAGACTTTAGTTACCAAGAGACACCCAGAGAGATGGGTGTTGCCGAACTGTGAGTATATATGCTTATGTGTGTATATATGTATTCATGTGTATTTATGTATGTGTGTATGTATGTATGTATGTATGTATGTATATATGTATGTATGTATGTATGTATGTAAGCACTCCTCCATGTGCACAGCAGAGTTACTAGAACTGACAGGGGTTTGCATACTCTACAATGGCTAGGAGAGCCGTTCGTGGGTGCTATCACCACAAAGACATGACTGTGGATGGAGCGGTGCTATCTTGGTTCCTTTCCCTGTTGCAATAATAAAGCACTTTGACCAAAGAAACTAAATGTAGAGAGGATTTATTTAGCTCATACTGCAAGGATCAGTCCATCATGACGGGGAACATCCAGGCAGCAGTAGCTTCTCGAAGCAGCTGGTGGTGCTGCACCCACAATCAAGAAGCAGAGAGCAACGGATAGGTGCTTTGTGCTGAGCTCCCTTCTTTACACAGTCCAGGATTCCCTGCTTAGTGAATTAAGATGCGTCTTCCCACATCGACTAATGAAATTGAGCCAATCTCTCATAGGCATTCCCAGAGGCTCATCTCCCAGGGGATTCTTGATCCTGTCAGTTGACAATTAACACTGACCATCACAGATGGTTGTGCTAATTACCCATCTCAGCAGTGGCTGGGTCATTGTGGTATTGTGTCCTACCCAAAATATAACAATAATTTATTTTAAAATGTAAACACGAAAACTGTTTTCATAATTCTAGAGAAGATGATGCTCAAATAGCCACACACACACACACAAAAGCATGAAATAGAGTTTATTGCTTGTACTTTTAGAATGGCTGGAATGGCTATGATTCTCAATGGTGCTGGGAAGCACATGAGGATGTATTTCCTTCACCGACAGTCCTAAAGCTTTCTCTATCTCCCTCCTCCCTACCAACAAAGGTGGGAAATCTAGCTTTAAAGCGCTTCTTTCAAAATGGGTAAAGTAATGAGCTATAGGGAAGAGGGCCTTGGGCTCTGCCACACCAGGAGCGAAGGGCCATTGACTGAACCATAGACCGATCAACATGATCAAAACCTGGTGAGCTTCAAAAATGACAACTACAGCCACTGACCTTTTGTGAGCAAGCCCTGTGGGTTCCTTGCAAGCTGCAGGGTGGTCCTTTGGAAGTGGAGAGCCCCGCAGGGGTGTTTGTGAAACAGAATGAAGTTAGCCCTGCATTGCCTTCACATTAAAACATAAAACAATTTTCCTTGGGGGGAAAAAGTGGGTCTGTAACAAACGCGCCTGAAGAATTAGACTAGATCACGGGAAATGGGAATTTGCAAGGCTTCGCTTGGGCCTTTGATATCCTGGCCTGCCCTAAATCTAAGAGATAAGAGCTATTCTAGTCTGTTTTTGAAGTTTCTCTGTAAATCTCTGCATGTGTGAAACTCTGCTTCTAGTTAGGGAAACTCAGGGTGACTTGTTAGCATAAAACACAAAGGCCTGGTCGCTTGCTTTCCTTCTCCCTCCAAGCCTCCCTGCAGTTTCCTCTTTGCTTCACCCCGGGTCCTGACAATTTTATTCCCTTTTCCCTAATAAATTGTGTGTCTGTATGTCTGTGTATGTATGTGGGTATATGTGTGTATGTATATGTGTGTATGTATGTGTGTGTATATATGTGTGTTCATGAGTATATGCGTGTGTGTATATATGTGTGTATGTATGTATATATGTATGTATGCATGTGTGTATGTGTATTTCTCTCTCTGTGTGTGTGTGTGTGTGTGTGTGTGTGTGTGTGTGTGTGTGTGTGGAGGCCAGAGGCCAACATCAAATAGCATTCCTGAGGAACTTTGTGTTTTGAGACAGTCTCCCATTTCCTGGGCCTCACTGATTCAACTAAACTGGCTGGCCAGTGAGCCCCAGGGATTCTCCTGTCTGCCTCACCAGGGTTGGTATTACCAGTGTGTTATCACATTTGGCATCTTTATGGGGTTTGGAGGATACGTTGCAGATTTTGATGCTTGTACAGTAGGGACTTCCCAGACTGAGTCACCTCCCTGCCCTCTGAATGTTTAATAGCTTTCTGTTCTCTGTTACACTTATGACTTCAAACTCGCTCTTGTGTCTGTGAGACCTGAGTCCTTTAATTTTTTAAAAAATTTCATTTATGTGTGTGTTTCTGTGTGATTTTATGTGGGCCACGTATGTGCAGGTGCCCTTGGAAGCCAGAAGGTCACCTGGTTTGTGTGCTAAGAACCAAATTCGGGTCCTCCTCAGGAGCAGTAAGTATTCTTGACTGCGAAGTTGTCTCTTAGCCATCTTACATGGAGCCTGAACCTCTTTTTCTCTTTGCTTCTTTCTTTGTTTCTTTCTTTATATCTTTGCCTCTTTCTTTCTTTCTTTCTCTCTCTCTTCCTTCCTTCCTTCCTTTCTTTCTTTCTTTCTTTCTTTCTTTCTTTCTTTCTTTCTTTCTTTCTCTCTCCCTATGAAAGCCATGCCTATTTTAGTGTCATCAGCCTTTGCTTTTGCATCTTGCTCAATAATCAGTAGGGACAACTATCCCGTGGCTCTGCTTCCAGACACGCTACCGTCTTCCCTGATCACTGTGACTGTCTTTCTTCCAGTACCGTGCAGTCTGAGAGTGCAGCTCAAGATCAAGCTCACTGACTTTCCCCATGTTTTTCTCCTTTATTAGCTACTCTAGCTTCTTCATCTTGCTATAAACTTGTGTCTGTCTACAAAAATACTTCTAGGATTTGGGTAAGCAGTTTGTTTATATGATATATAGATATAGATATAGATGTAGATATAGATATAGACAGATATAGATATAGAATAGATATAGATATCAAGAAATGTCACCTTGGCTGAACTTTTCAGGGCCATCTTCTTTCTTTTTCTCAGACTTTCTCTGATGTCTTCCAGCAACATTTTGTAGCTTCCAACAAATAATTCCCCAGATTTATCAGATTTCTACCTGAGCATTTTGTGTCAGGCTCACACATTCAGTCTGTGCCCCACCCGGCCCCCGAGTTTCTTGAGATTGTTCGATGCCAGTTGCTATGTGAGAACAAGGGTTTTTATTTCATTTTGTTTACTTGTTTTGATCTTTGTGGCTTTTTATTTCCCTTTCTTATTTTATTGCTTTGTACAGAGTTCTAAGACCGTGTTGAATAAGAACGGTGAGAACAGTGAGAATGGGCATCCTGCTCATGCTCTCTCTACCTTGGGGAGAAACAGTCACTCTTACTTCACAGAGTTTTTATAGCGGCTGGAGAGATGGCTTAGCAGGTAAGAGTGAGTCACGAGGGAGAGTTCAGAAGTCAGTACTGAGATGGCAAGCTGGGTATCTTGTAAGTATCTGTAATCCCATCTTCAAGGGACTTGGAGCAGGAAAATGAGATAATATGGAAACTGATGGTTTTATCCATCTCACACAGGGGTTTCCCAGGGCCTGTCACTTAGTGGTTGGTGCTAGTAAGGACTCTGCCTTTGGATGCACCTGCCCCCATCCCTGGTGTCTCACTGTCTGTCTACACCAACCATTGCCAGTGTTTATAGTGTCCCAGAGGGACCCAGGGAAGACCCATTCAAAAGCAGTTTCCAGAGCCTATGTCTGCCAGTGCATCCTGAACTATTATATTTTAGTCTTTCATAGATGGGTATCAGCATCAGAACCCCCTGGGATGTGGAAACTTAACACTATAGCACGAAGGAAGGTTACATACTGATAGCAATTTACTAGATTCTCACCAGAAGAAAATATTCTAAAAGTAGGATCAGTAAGGTAATGAATGACAGGATGTGGGAAAGAGACCAACAGGCAAGGTGGCTGTCACACTGCAGTTTCTCCTGCTCTTTCTTGACCTCTAAGTACAAAAGGCCATTCTACCGCTTTCATGTTTCTCCAGATTTCAGGCATTTTAATGTTATTGACAGTTCATTACATGGGAGCACACACAACTTTGCCTGTCTTTCTTTTTGCACCAGGAAAGAAAGTCTTGATGAGGAATTATTTAGAGCAGGTTACCCTGTGGGCATGTCATGGTGGTGGGGCTGCCTTGATCATTAATTGAAGTTGGAAAGACCCAACCCATTGTGGGTGGCATCATTGCCTAGGCAAGGGGAACTGACGTAGAAAGCTGGTCAAGTGTAAGCAAGGGTGTGTTTGTTCTCTCTTTACTCTTGACTGTGAATGTGATATGACTAGCTGCTTAAGCTCCTGCCCTCACTTACTTGAGGTGATGGGCCATAACTCGGAATCATTAAGTTAATAAACACATCCTCCCCTTTTAGCCAGGGTTTTTTAAAATTTATTTATTTTTATGTATGTATGCTCTATCTGCATATACCATGCATTCCAGAGGAGTGCATCGGATCCCATTCCAGATGGTCGTGAGCCACCATGTGGTTGCTGGGAATTGAACTCAGGACCTCTGGAAGAGCAAGCAGTGCTCTTAACCACTGAGCCATCTCTCCAGCCCTTACCAGTGTGTTTTATAGCAACAGAAATGAAACTAGAAAAGCAGCCTTTTTTCAAAGCTCTTTGCCATCATCTATCAGGAGGTAACGGTGGTTACCACCCAAGGATAAGATAACCTTGAAGTTGATAATAAACTCCAGGACTTGGGAGATACACAGTTGGTTCAGCAGTCAGTTTTGTTTTGTTTTGTTTTGTTTTGTTTTTCTGCAGCTGAGGACCGAACCCAGGGCCTTGTGCTTGCTAGGCAAGCGCTCTACCGCTGAGCTAAATCCCCAACCCCAGCAGTCAGTTTTAAAATGCTCTTTTCCCATTGTAGCCTTCTAAAGCTGTCCTGTTAAACCTGAGAGTCTGAACTAGAAAAGACCAAGTCCACGATTGTCCAATTAAAAGCAAGCTCTATTGTGGGGGTGTACCAGGAGCCAGCCAACTGGCTGCCTCTGCTTGCCTTTTGAAGTAAGTCTCTTTTATAGGAGAGATGGGATGTTCACAGGGGCAAGAGATTGGAGGTTATACTGTTAGGAAAATACAGTGAAAGGGAAGGAATGAGGGTGAGGATATACATCATGTGAATGGGGCATCTAGCAGTTTACACCAGATCTAAGAAATAGGAGCTTATTCTTAATTACAAATAGAAACCTTAACTTGCAAGGACTCAACAGAGGACAACAGAGACTTCTTAACTGTCTTAGCTGCAAACAGAACCCTTAGCCTATAAGATATGGTTCCTGGTTTGCTCTCACGGTCCCTTCATTCTGCATCCATCTTACCAACCTCACTTTCTTTACAAAAAAAAATCATCCTTTAAAACGAAACAAAACAAAATCCCTTAACAGTGCTTGGAAACAGGGTAATTTAGCATCATCTGATTAATATCTTTGACTCTTTCCCATGGATATTTAATCAAACATAAGTCTCTGTCCTTTTATATTTTTGTGAGACAGAGTCTCATGTAGACCAAGATGGCCTGCAACTTGCTATATAACAATGCCTTGGGTTCTTGCTCCTCCTGCCTCCTTTTCCCACATGCTGAGACTGCAAGTGAGTGACACCATCTTGCTTTGTGTGGTATTTGGAATTGAATCCGTGGCTTCATGCATAGTGTGCAAGCACTCTACCAACAGCCACTCTAGCCAAAACCCCAGATCCTCTCTACTCTTAAAACAAAACAAAAACCAACACAGTCACGCATCTCATCCACATAGCTTCTATCAGAAAGGAGCATGTCTCCTGTTTTCTGACTCTTAGAGGCACTGTCCTCTCTTGTGCTTTGTTTAATTTTGTAGGCTTCTCCTTCCTCTTCCTCCTTCTCCCCTTCTCCTTCTCCTTCCTTCTAACAATGTTTCTAAGAATACAAAAATCCATGGGTAAGGCTGCCAGTAAGGCACCATATTGAGTGACCGAGAAGAAAGCAGTATCAGAAGAAATCTAGGATATCAATGGTGGGAACTAGTCAGGCATGTGCCTTTCCACCATAGCTCCCCTCCTGCAAAGCAAAGTGACAGAAACCATTAAAGCAGCAGTTCTCAACCTTCCTAATCCTGTGACCCTTTAATACCATTCCTCATGCTGTGGTGATCCCCAACCATACAATTATTTCATTGCTACTTTGTAACTGTAACTGTAACTGTAATTTTGTTACTGCTATGAATCATAATATAAATATCTGTGTTTTCCAATGATCTTAGGTGACCCCTGTGAAAGGGTCATTCCACCCCCCCCCCAGGGGTCAGGACCCACAGGTTGAGAACCGATTGAAGACGATAAGGCTCACAAAACTTTGGGAAGGGAGATATGGAGAAACTTCTAGAGAACTGGATTGAAGAGAAGACCCACTGACCCACAGGCCCCTCCCCCTCCTCTCTTTGGCCAACGAAAATGATCAAAGTGAAAAGTATGCCTGCAGTGTCTCAGGAGATACTGACCCCAATGAAGACACTAGGCTAGCTCTGCAGGGACAAGAGTCCGTTGTTGTTATCCATCTCTGTATGATTGGGGGTGCAGTGAGTGACAGTGTGGAGGGCACTCATTGTTATTGGTAAGATGATTTTTGCAGAGAACCACTAATGACTCCCAGCCACAATCCCCAGGCAGCCAGGCCTTTGCAAACGTCTTCCATCCCTGTTGACAACTCTCATGAAATTACCCAAGGGCACTCAATGGTTCTTAGAACTGTCTCTGTTGTTAGCCCCACAGGATTTTAATTTAAGAAAACATTAGCATCTTCTTTCTACCACAACACTCATTCTTTCACAGACAATTTCCTGGAAGACTTTTGTACGATCATTTGTCCCCATTTTCTCACCCTCCCTCATCCTTCCGCTCCCCCAGGGCAGCTCTTCTCTCCAGTTCCAGTGAACAAGCTCTGGCTGATGTATCCACGCCTGCGTATCCTGGTCTTCATCTCCATGTTTTCTCGGCACTGTGGCCCAGGTGCCTACTCCTCCTTGGAGCCTTCTTGCCTTGCTCCTACTATGCCATCTCCTCCTATGGTGGCTGGTTCTTCCTCTCCTTTTAGATTTATTTATTTTTTTAATCTTACGTGTATGAGTTTTGCCTGCACGTGTGTCTATGTGTGCCTGGTGCCTGCAGAAGTCAGAATCCCCGAGACTGGAGATGAGATGGTTAGGCACTGCCATGTGGGTGCTGAAAACTCTGTAGCAAGGGTCCTGAACCACGGAGCCTTCTGTGCAGCTGTCTTCTTCTTCCCTTTCAGGAGGGGGAGCTTAGCGCTCAGCGCTAGGCCTGTTTCCCAGACAGCTCCACTCCATCTTTTTGGTTTAATCTAAGACAGACTTCTAGTTCAAGTATCTCACTAAAAGCTCCAAGGCCTTTCACTGGCCTGCTGGTCCCTCAGGCTGAATGTCTCTAAAACCAAACCGTCCCTACAAATCCCGTGTGGCCTGTGGCACTCCAACGTTCACATAGCTCTCCTACCTAGAATCTTTGCCACTGTCCCCGCTCATCCTGCAGGTCAATCTACCACAGCCCCTTTCCTCCCCCTCTCCTATTCTCCAGTGTGGTCCTAATTCGAATAACTCCCAGGGGAGAAAATCACGCCGCTGATGATTCTGTTAAGTCCTGATGTTTGAACGTCATAATTATGGAAAGTGAGACTGTTGCAGACCAGAGCCAAATTATCCTCCACTATTTTTTTTTTAATCTCCTGAAAAGCCATTCATTGTGTTGTGTTTTATAAAAAGAAAGAAGGAATCAGTGATATGTTTGGTAGAGGTGGAAGAGGGTGCCTCTGTGGGCCCATGCTGAGGCATTCCTTCCCCCTGAGGTACCAGCCTACGACGGATATAGTATGGAATACTATACTATTTATTTAGAGCATGGGGAAGAGAGTTGAGGGACTAGAGACAGAGAAAAGCAGGGCTGGGAGGGAGACAGAGACAGACAGAGACACCAGAGACACAGAAAGACACACACACACACACACACACACACACAAACACACACACAGAGGGAGAGAGAGAGAGAGAGAGAGAGAGAGAGAGAGAGAGAGAGAGAGAGAGAGAGGGAGTAGAGGCTATCCATGAGCACATGAGAGTGGGGAGGGGAATGGGGAGAGAAGGGACAGGGAGGGAAGAGAGTAAGAGGGTAAGAGAACAAGAGACTGAGGAGGGGGCAAGCAGCCCCTTTTATAGTGAGTCAGGCATACACAGTTACTGTTGCCAGGTAACTGTGAGGGGCAGAGCCTAGAATGCTAACACATTGACTATTGCTGTCTGACCTAACATCCTTGTGACTGTCAAAACCTGTCTTCTTAACTGAGTCCCACCAATCTGAAAGCTAAGATGGTCAACAGATATCACCTGAAACCTATAGGAGAAATGTCCCATCTTTACTGATTTATGGCTTCCTTTATTTTGTAACTAATACAATTTCAGGTGACCACTTCCATAATGAAGCATGTCTTCTGGGGAAACCTGACTCTATTCATGTTCCTGGGCCATACACACTCATAGTTGGTTCAAGAATGGTGAGGGTTATGTTTCTCCTTGACATGGCCAAAGCCAGACAAGCCACCTTTAGATGCTTCATGCCAGCTGTGCTCCCTGCTCAGCCTTCCCAGTGCTCCCTGCTGGAAACTGTCCACTCCTGCTCCATGACGATTCCACTGCCAGGAAACTTAATGGTTGGTCTATCTTGCTCCCTGATTTCTGGGGCAAAGCACATAGAGGGGCCATAGAAAACACTCCATGCTAGCATTCTGTCTAATCTCTGCCCCACAGGTATCTGGCTCCATCCCACAGTTGCCTGGCAACAGCCAGGTGTGCCTGACACTGTAAAAGGGGCTGCTTGCCCTCTCAATGCTCTCCTGCTTTCTTGCTCTTGTTTTTGCCTTCCTACCCCTGCTCTGTCCTCCCATTCCCTTCCCTCATCTCGCTCCACATGTTCATGGCCTCTCTCTCTCTCTCTCTCTCTCTCTCTCTCTCTCTCTCTCCCTCCCTCTCTCTCTCTCTCTCCCTCTCTCTCTCTCTCTCTCTCTCTGCCTTTCTCTGCCCCTACTGCCCTCTCAACTTCCCTCCCCAAGCCCTGGATAAACTCTATTCTATACTATACAGTCCTGTGGCTGGCCCCTCAGGGGAAGGGATGCCTCAGCATGGGCCTGCAGAGGCACTCCCTTTCCCCATATCCCTCCTGTCTTTATCTTTTTATAAACACATCATTCTGTGTTCAGGAAGAGGAAGGGTGATTGATAGTAGCAAAGCAGAGGAGAGAGTGCAGAGGTGAAAGCTGAAATCTTACGTAGTTCTCACAATGTGCTGACTACTGGTATCCAGGGTGGATTTTGGTTCTCACATAGAACCTCTCTCACTTTTTGACTTGCCCTAGTGCCAGCTAGAAAGGAAGAGTCAGAGGTCTCTGCCCCCTTCATCTTCTTCACACTTACCTTGTCAGAAATGTAGATGAGCGAGGGGCTGGTTGTGAGGCAGCAGACAGAAACAACGAGGAAGGTGTCTAGAGGAAGAGTTTCTGAGCTTAGGATGAAACCATGCCAGTCACAGGTACAGCGGGTGTACAGAGACACCGAAACTGTGGCAGGCCATCATGGTCAGCCAGGGCCTTGACATCCCCAGAACTGCTTTCCTCTCCTTTTAGATTTAGTTGAACTAGACCCAGCCACTTCGTTATCTGGCAAACTTCCTGTATCTGGAACTACAACCAAGAATGTCATTGCTGGATAACGCCTATTGTATCACACACCTTCTTGCTCTTTTATTGAAATGGCAGTGCAAATCCAAGTACAAACAGCACTGTTAATAGCTGAAAAGTCTATAGAGGCCAGAGACACTGGTACTTATTTTTAAAATGAAAACCTTAAGCATTCATTGAAAAAACTTAAGGGTGCGACATTGACATAGATCTCATGGGAGCTGAAAGCTGTGCCTTAGTTAATGAGAAAGACATTACCGGACTGGAGAGATGGCTCAGTGGTTAAGAGCACTGACTGCTCTTCCTAGAGGTCTTAAGTTCAAATCCCAGCAACCACATGGTGGCTCACAACCATCTGTAATGGGATCTGATGCCCTCTTCTGGTGTGTCTGAAGACAGAGACAGTGTACTTATAAATAATAAATAAATAAATCTTAAAAAAAAAAGAAAGAAAGACCATTACCAGGAACTAGGAAGGCGGCTCAATGGTGAAAGCACTTGCTGCACTAGTGTGAGGACCAAAGTTCAGATCCCTAAAAACCTGTATAAATGCCATGTAGAGGCAGTGGCCTGCTGTAATCCCAGTCCTAGAAGACAGGACTAGATGTTACAGTTAAAAAAGCTGAAAGGAGTCAGAGATCTGAAGAGCGCTTTGACATCAGACATGGAGATACAGAGTTCTTAGTTTACCGTGCTGGTTTTAGGTCTAGTGTTGGGCCAATATTTCCTCAGTCTGCTCCCTTTCCTCCCTTTCGGAATGGTGATGGATAGTCCCGGCCCTTGTAAGTGATGCGATCTGCTTTTTGATTGTGATTTTACAGGGAGTTAAAAGAGAAGTTACCGTCATTAGAAGAGGCTTTAAATGTTGGAATTAAAGCATTGAAATTGTGATAGACTATGGGAACTTTTGAAATTAGACTGACTGCATTTTTGCATTATGGTGTGACTGCAGGCCTATGGTGGTTTGAATGTGGTGGTTTGAATAAGAATGGCCCCCATAGGCTCATATACTTGAGTGATTGTTCATCAGGGAGTGGCATTACTTAACAGGAATTATGAGGTAGGGCCTTGTAATAGAGTAGGTGTTGCCTTGTTGGAGAAAGTGTGTCACCAGTGCAGTGCTTGGCTTTGAGGTTTCAAAAGCCCAAATCAGACCCAGGCTCTTCAGACCTCCAACTCCTTTCAGCTTTTGACTGCAATGCCTTGCCTCTGCTTTCTAAGGCTGGGACTACAGCAGCCTACTGCCTCCACCTCTACCTGCTGCTGGTGGATCTGGATGTCAGACTATCAACTCCTCCAGCATCGTGACTGCCTGCATGCTGCCATACAGCGTTCCTTTAGAAGAATTGGTATGGTCATGGTGTCTCTTCACAGCCACAGGACACTGACTAAGACGCAAGCGATCCCAGAGCGATCTGACTGGTAAGACTAGTTGTATCTGTGAGCTCTGGGTTTGACTGAGGTTGAGAAACCCTGCTTCAGTGAATAAGGTGGTTCCTGATACCCACACTGGGCCTCCAAATGCATGGGTATTCACGCAAGTGGACTCCTCCATGTGCAAAAGCAAAGCATGCAAGCATCCGCACATACCAAAGGAACATCCTTGCAGACGCGTTCAACAGAACATCAGTGCTTTCTACCTTAGCATTGGACTAAGCAGCAACAGCTAGTCCCTCCGGAAAAGAATGCTCTAGGTGTAGCACAGAGAAACACATGAAGTGAAAGTAACCCAGCAAAGCAGTTCTTTTTTTGCACAAACCCAAACCAGGTGGTCAAGCACAGTGGGGAGGGCAGGGAAGTCATTTAGTTTTTAGTCTAAGTGACGGTGTCTAATCCCATTGGTGGAAGCTTGATCTCACAATTTGATGAGATTGGCTAATTTGTAATTAATTGGTGAGACCAGGGAGGGTGCTGTAGAGGCCAGTCATGGGATTGTTTGTTCAGGGGTTGGGCAAGCAGGCTCATACAGAAGCGTTTCACGGGATTGGCTGCTTATGTAACATTGACCCTTAGGGGGCTAGCCACCTTTAATGGAAAAAAACTTCCTCATACTTCACGCTGTGCTTTGCTTCGTGTGTTGTATATAGCCTGCTTTTTGTTTGTTTGTTTTTGAGGTGGAGTAGGGGGATCATGGGATAGAAGTCTCCAGATAGCTGAGGAGTTTGTAGAATCTTAGCTCTTGGGTGAACTCCCATTCCTGTTATTAGCATGTCAGCAAGCACGTGAGGACGTCTCCCAGATGTGCTGCTTACCTGCAGAGGACACTGTGATTTGAATACTCAAAGTCAAGATAAACCGACCAGAACCGTTGCTCTGCCTGAAAGAATAAGGTATTCCATTTGATAACAGGGGCATAGCTTTGTGATAATAATGGGCTTTAGAAATTAGTCTGTGGTTTTAAGTAATTAGCATATAAATTTTAGTTATCATTTGGTTCATAACAAACAGACTCGCTAGGTGCCCTACTCAGTCATTTATCTAAATGAAAAGTTCTGTTAAATTGTATTTGTGGGCATTGATCAAAACTAATAGGAAAAGGAGATTAAGATGAAAATCATGGGATTAAATTTTTAATTAGTTTGCCCCTGAACAGTTGACTCGCTGACTGAGAAGCTGCTTATGCCTGCCTGGAAACATGTGGCTCCCTCCCGCTGCCTGCCTGTGAACAGAAGTGTCTCACAAGGACTGAGCTTCCTGCTGTTGTCCTTCAGCTTACAGGGAATGAAAGGAGAAGGTAGCCCTGGGATCACAGTCTTTTAACACTCAAATTTCCTCAAGTTCTGGGGCTGCAGATCTCTCCGCTCTGGCCTCAAACCTCTTCATACCAAGGAGTCCTGAGGTCAATTCGCCCCCCTCCCCCCATTATACAACTTTTGTTTTGGCTCTTGTGTTCATTTGTTTTTCCTGTGTGCTGGGAATATGGTAGAGCCATCTTGCATGATGTGGTTGCTGGGGACACAGCGCTGGTCTTCATGCTTGTGTGGTGAGTGTTTTACCCATGGAGTCATCTCCGAGTAACCTGATGTTATGGTCTTTAATATCCAATAGACAGCGGATGGTGCTGCTGTACTGTACTCACTCATCCTTGAGGTGCACTTGAGGACTGGGTGAGGGAGGGAGCTCCCCCTGGTGTTCAGGAGAGAGAGACTCAGAGAAGGTAAATTTATCTTTCTATAAATCTTCCTTAGCCTGATGTCTAGCCAACTTCCTGCCTTCTACACACTCCTGATCTGAACCTTTATGAGTCTTCTGCCCCCTGTAACTACCCTTGCAATCCTTTCCAATTGAAATGTAGACTTTATTCCAGTCCCAGCCAGGATTCCAAGTCTCCTCTAGTCTGTGACAGTTCTCAGAATTTCCGTAATGTCTATAATCTTGGCTTTGAGGCTGGCCAGTGATTTGGGGTCTGTCCCTCAAACTGAGTGTCTGTGATCTTATCTCTTGGTTTGAACACCACACAGGTGCCACACTCTTTTGGCGTTCCATGATGAACTGTGTGACATCAATATGGCTCCCTGGTTCTGTTATGCATGCACTGGCACATGCATGGAAGTCAAAGGACGACAGCTTATGGGAGTCAGTTCTCTCCTTCGGCCATATGGGTCTCAGAGATTAAACTCAGGCCATCGGGTTTGACAGCAAGTGCATTTACCCAAGAAGCCATCTATTTTTATTGATATCTATTTGAGGGTGGATGGTGTAAGAGTCCTTCTGGCCTCCTGGCAAGAAGACTTCCCTTTTGCACAAGCTGGGGTGGAGGTGGGGGCAGAGCAGGGATTTGTTCACACTGGGCAGCCCAAGTGCAGAGATCTGGAAGAGATGCTTGTCAGTATAAGAAATGGCTGGGGATGTTTTGTTCTGTTTGCTTTGTGGCAGAGTTTACTGTGTAGCACCGAGTGGCCTGATACCTGTGACCCTGCCTTGAGGTCAGGAGAGCAGTCCTTCATTTTCTTGTTGTTGAATTTTTTGTTTATTTGGTTTTGGTTTGTATTTTTTCTTTTCCCTCCCTCCCTCCCTCCCACCTCCCTCCCTCCCTCCCTCCCCCCTTCCTTCCTTCCTTCCTTCCTTCCTTCCTTCCTTCCTTCCTCCCTTCTTTCCTTCTGTGAGGTCCCAGTTGAATCTCTTCCAGGACCTCTTGAATGAGACTCACGGATGCAGAGATTGATGCAATAGCAAGAGGAGTTTAATTCTGACATGTCAGGGTCCTCCCACTTAAAGGGGAAGGCTCCGAGCAGACTCTGACAGGGAATTATATACCTTGCAAACAATTGAGGCAGAATTCAGACAATTGGTAACCAGGCAGGGTATTATTGATGGGGCAAAGTGACCTCCAAGCTGATGCATGATCAATGGACTTTCGGGGGGGGGTGGTTGGGAGTCAATGAGGGGGGTTGTTGGTTGGGAATCACAGGTAGCTTTGTTTGATGGTTAGGCTTGCAGTTGCTCCGGGAACTAACTACTCCCTGGAAGGGAGGGGTCTTTGTGCTTGGAGGTTTGCATTGGAACTTTCCCACTGGCCTTAGACTGATCCCAACCCTGGCTCTTTCAATTCTTTCTTTCTTTCTTCCTTTCTTTCTTTCTTTCTTTCTTTCTTTCTTTCTTTCTTTCTTTCTTCCTTCCTTCCTTTCTTATTGAGACAGGGTCTCTCTGTGTAGTCCTACCTGGCTATCCTGGAACTAGCTCTGTAGATCAGGCTAGCTCAGAAGTCAGAAATTTGACTCCTTCTGCTTCCTAATTGCTAGGATCAAAGGTGTGCGCCACCACACCCTGCTGGGGCTACCTCTTTTTTTTTTCTTCTACCTATTAACATATATAAAAGAAAACTGGATGATGTGACACGCCTTTGTCCTGGGTGTGAGTATGTGGACTAGACAGAGTGCTTTCATCTGCGAGTTATCAGCATATGTTTAATACTAGAAAGTCAGTCACCGTTTTGACGGTCTATCTGCTCTATTTCATGCTCAGGATGCCTTAAATTGTTTTGTGGAGGAGGGGGTGGTTTTGGCTTTTGAGACATGGTCTTGCTGTGTAGCTCAGGCTGGTCTGGAACTTGTAGCAACCCTCCTGCCTCAGCTTCCTCAGTGCTGGTAATACAGGTGTAAGCCACCATGTCAAGTGCTAATGTAGATATTATTAGACATTTAAAGAATGAAGATATAAGTTACTAAAGGCAAGTGGCAGGCTTGGGTTTGACTCTAGACATAGTAGTGTGTGCTGCTTCCACAGCATGAACCTGTTCTCCTACTGTGTGCCAAGCAATGCTAAGGAGACAGGTGTTTAAGAAGACTGTATGCTATATGGTCTGGAAAAGAACCTCCATTCTCAAGTGTCTACCTCTTTCTCAGTTGCTGTACCCTGAGAATTTCTGAGCCAGGGTACCCTGCCAGGTTGCTGTAGCTACAGACAGGGACTGCATATAGTGGGCCATCTGCTCTGCTGCTTGCCAGGTGCTGTGGCTCTCAGCACTCCCCATGTGCATGTCTGCTATCTCTGTCAAGCTTCTGGGGAAACTGAGCTTCAGTGGGGCACACTCCAGGCCAGAACTGAGGGGAGTCAAAGCCTGTGCTCCTTGTCATGATAGAAACACGGATTCCTGAGCCTCCTCCCTCCTGTGTGACCATGTCCCTGAAATCCTTTTGTCCTTAGAAGGACTGATAGTATTTCTGTGAGCAGTTCATTGGTACCGTGTGCTTGTTCCTTAAACCAAACATACTCTGTGGGACTTTTAGTGAACACCTTCCCCACCCGAGGCAATCACACTAACAGGAGAAACTTAGAAAGTCTCTGAATTGTCTGTGGCACATAAACTGTGACATGTAAATGGGCTGTCCTGAGTGAGGCTCATACAGCGAATCAGTTCTCTTTGGCCTCCAGCTTTATACATGAGGTCCCAGCTCCTTGTAGAGCCAGAGTTTATTATATAGCCCCTAATGTGGCTGCTAAGAACGTGGCTGCCCTGATTCAGGATATATGCTCAACTATCTCCAGGAGACAGACCAGATAGGGGATGTTGGTCTCCTGCCTCTTCTCCTTTGACAGTTCCCTGGCCATCATTCTTTCTGTTCTTCATGGCTAGAAGATGTGGAAGCAAGGAGGTACAGCTACACTAATGACTGGAATTGACAAGGAAAGCAGTTATTGGCCCAATGGGATAGCTGCCTGCTTTATTAAAGTTACTCTGCTCAGAGGGGAAAGGCACTTGCCGTGAAGCCTGCTGACAAGCTCTGAGTCGATGTCTCTGCTCCCACCCTGGAAGGGACCTGAGGTGTCTGTACATCAATTTCTGTGTGTAGTAAGGGACGGTTGCTCACAGGAATGGGGCTGGGAAGAAAGCTTTGGACAGACTTCCGGTGACGGTAGTAGCAAAGGCAAGCAGGGCACACGGAAGTGTGGGGTCTTCAGGGCAGGCCTGGGAACCGACAGCTGCCCCACCTTAGGCAAAACCAAACACTGCCCCATGCTTCCCTACCCCGCTTTCTCCTACCAGTGGCCTTGGAAGCTTCTCACTTGTTTCCTCTGCTGCTCTGGCTGTAAATTCATCCCACTCGCAAATTCCGTAAATTCCAGCTTTAAAGCACCAGCAATTTTTTCTTTGTTTGAAGCAGGGATTCCTGTGCAGCCAAGGCTGGCCTGGAACTCATGATGCTTGTCCTGCCTCAAGTGGCAGGCGCACTGCAGGGGGCGGGGCAAACGATGTCTTGATTCCTGCTGCTTCTCATCCCTCCCACCCCAAACATCATCTCTTGCTGATTTTAGTGCCTCTTCCTAGCTCCAATTCCCCTCTATACCCTTCCCCTCCAGATGGTGAATACAGTCATCTTCATAAACATAAACCAGAACATTTTATTCCTCAACTCAAGAGTAGGTATGCAGAGGTCTCCTCACTCTTAGGTTAAATCTGACGATCCCACTGTGCACTAAAAGATCCTCCACTGCCACCTGTCCTCGGACCTCGGCGACCTCTGCTCTTCCTCTGCTCTCAGAACCGTCAGGTTGGTTTCCTGGACACACTACTGCCCCAGGGTCTTTTCAACTCTTCTTCCAGCCAGCCCTTGAGATACTAACACTACTCAGTTCATTCATTCAGTTTTCCGTTCCATTTTCATTTTCTGAAGAAGGAATTCTTAGTACTCTCTAAAAACAGAGCACGCTCTTCCTTCCATTGCCTTTCTTTTTCTTTCTTCCATAACAGTGACCCGAAAGGTCTGATTATTTTTTGTTTTTGTTTGTCTGGTTTTTGTTTTTGTTTGTTTGTATGGGGCCTGCTTCCTGCACTGGAATATAAGCTCCACCAATGAGAGAACCCTGTCTGAATCCCAGCATCACCCGCGGCTCCTGGAAGAGGTTGACATGTTGATCGAATGGAGTTATTCCTGACCCCAGAGAGAGAATCCATCACCCAAGACCTTTCAGGGAATATGGGAAATCGTAGGCAGCAGCTTCTCCCTGAGCTGACTCTGGTGAAGGCCACAGAGGGATTGGAGGCTCCAGGGTGGGGCTTCCCACCTGCTCTCTTCGCTTTCCTTTCAGTTTGTCTTTCTGAGAACAATATAAGGAAAATTGGGGCAATCGATGTCCCACATAAAGTATACAATGACAGGGACAAAGGGAGCCTTTTTTTTTCTTTGTAATAAACTACAAGACAGTGTTGATCCTTTTACCTGCTGCCTGGAGTACAGTAAGTACACGATGAATACTGAGTGTTGGAACAATGTCTTCTCTTTGAGCCGATGAAGCTTCGGTGTGTACTTACTATTCTGTAGGCCCCATGAAAATGGTTCACACACTAAAGACACCAAGAAGGGAGGGGATGGTCTCCATCTCTGCCTAATAACTCAGGAAACCCTTGTTAGAGTAGAAAGAATTTCTGGTCCAGAGGATAGAAACTCTGGCCTGGGTGGAGACCTAATATTCCAATTGGGCCAAGTTAATCCCCTGGCCAAGGGACCACATCCAGGAAGACGGCCCACCTTAGGTTATGCTAAAGAGATTGGAGGAATAATTGGCTCTTTCATGAGGTACTGTATGTTTCCTTCCCAGAATCCCTGGTCATATAGGAATTTCCAAGGCAGTCAAGTAGTGTGTAATCTGGATTAGAAAAGCATAACTTCTCTTTTTCTCTCTTCTCTTTAGGCACACTTTCCTTAACATGCCAGATTTCCCCCATTCTCAGCCATCCTGCTCTGTCTACACCCTCCCGCCCTGTGGCTGTGTGGGAGCCATGTGTCTGACCTCCTGACCTCCGCCCCAGCTTAACTGGCATGGCTCTCCACCTGCACATCTCACTGCCATTCTATAACTCCTCTTGGAGCTCCTCATGGATCCTCTTCTTGGTGTGTTCTGTCCGGGAAGCAGGCCGAGATTTAAACCCTAGCATTGGTCCTAACATTAAATCCTAACATTAGTCCATTAATAAAAGAATTTAAGAATGGGCTCAAATGGGAGCTCAAGGACAATTTTATTAGAGTTTAAAAGAAAAGCCTCTAGGGCAGGCGAGCTATAAATCTGTGAGGAGAAGAAGAGGAGAAGCGAGGAAAGGCGGGTCATGAACACATGGAGGGAAGGGGGGTGTAGAGAGAAGGGACAGGGAAGGGGAAAGAGCAGGGAAGACAAAGAGCAAGAGGGAGAGGAGGGCCGAGCAGCCCCCTTTATAGTCAGGCACAGCTGGCTATTGCTGGGCAACTGTGGGGACGGAGCTTAGACAGATTATGAACATTACCCCTTTTTGGTTTAATTAAAAAAGAAAAATTAAAAGTGATGGTGGAGCAGGAATAGGGTCTTTGTGATCTCTGACTACTTCCTGCTTGCTTTGGGGCAATGTGACTCTAGGGACCCTAGAAAAAATGGGTATGGGATGTTTGTCCAGTCTTAAGAATTGGCTGTTTCCTTGTTGTCCAGGGTCTGTGGAACCATCTGAGGACAGGTCAGAAGGAGCAGGTCCAATAGAAGTGTCTGTGTCTGTGAGAAGAGAGTGAACATCTGGAGGTGGCTTCTCTGGAGCTGTCCTGGGTGTAGTAAGTGCCTTGACAATTTGCTGGAACACACACACACACACACACACACACACACACACACACACACACACACACAGAGAGAGAGAGAGACAGAGAGAGAGACAGAGAGAGAGACAGAGAGAGAGACAGAGAGAGAGAGACAGAGAGACAGAGAGACAGAGAGACAGAGAGACAGAGAGACAGATAGATAGAGAATATAAGATTAAGTGCATCTGGAAGAAAAGAAAAAAAGTTTCTTAGATGTCCATTTGAAACCCAGAGGAATCCCACTCTTTGGAATAGGTAGTAAGTGGGAACTTTAGGCAGATGTCCTTATCTGGGTGGAGTCTATTTGGTTCATGAGAGATGTGTTTGAGTGGGTTTCCTGTAGCTTATAAGTTTACAAAAGAGATAGCAACATGAATTGACAACATGAACATTCTTTAAGATCTGTAGAGTAAGGGAGAGGCGTGAGTGTGTGCACGCACAGCTGGGATGCTGGTGCGAACAGTTGAGGCACTGCACGCGGGTGGCGGTGTGAACACTCTGGAAAAGACAGTGTGGAAGCTGTTTTTCTCTGAGCACAGGAGCAAAGTCCGGGACAGAAAGAGAGAGCTCACTTGCATGAGGGTTTTAGGTGTCGCAGGCGCATGGGAAAGAGGGTCTCACAGACAGAGTTCCTGCGGGGCCAGACCTGCTTTTCACGGGGTGAGAACCAAGGGCTACAGCAACGAGGAAGGGAGGAGGGGGGCCTGGGGATGGGGCCAGACAGAGATAATTGTTTTCTGCTTAACGTAAATTAGACCACAACATCCAAGAAAATGGGGACAGACGGTGAAGACCGATAGATCCATAGGTGAGAAAAGGGATTATTAATTTCCCCGACCATTGTTGGGGCTACATTTAGAGCCACTGAGTCAGAGAGCAGTTTATCTAGGCCTGGCCTGACATTAAACTGTCTCAAAAAAAAGAGAGAGGAAAAATCTCACCCAAGGGAAAAGGTCCTAGAATGAGGGTCAGTGAAAGGATCCATCCCCAGGGGCAGCTCAACAACGCTCCCCTGAGACCATGTGTACACCATGGAAAATCAAGCTCTGAGGTAAAGAAAGCACACAGAGGTTGAGTAGGTACCACTCGCCAGCACGTGATTAAAGAGAGTGCTCTCCTTGGCAGGCAGCTGTAAGTAGGGCATCACAGTGATGAGGAGGCCTGCTGGAATGGTGGAAGTCCTGAGTCCCACAGCAGTCAGCAGGTGGTGGTGGTGGTGGTGGTGGTGGTGGTGGTGGTGGTGGTGGTGGTGGTGGTGGTGGTGGTGGTGGTCCATGGCGTAGCTGGCATAACGAAGGCAGCGGCTGCAATCGAATTTGGGTGGTGCGCGCACGTAAGCAGCCGTGGATGTAACTAGATGTACTTGTGGGATGCAATGGTGGGACGTGCGGCAGCGATCTTGGGTGGGAGTGCCCAGAAGCTGTGTGCCTCTCCCGTCCTCATACCAGAGCCAGCACGAACACATGGCGGAAGCGCGCGCCAGGCTTCATCCTTTTCCATCGTGGCTCTGCGGCTATGTTCGAGCAGTGGGGCGGTGAAGGCATACGGTGGGAAAGGCCTACTCCTCTGCCCCCATGGTCAGCGGTGGCGGCGGGGCGCCAGGCCATGTAGGCACAGGGAGATCAATCACCATGTAGGAGTCACCAATGTTAGGGTTTAAATCATGGCCTGTGCCCAGATAAAGCACACCAAGCCAACATGGTTCCATGTGGAGAGGCTTAATGAGAACAGAAGAGGAGAGGAGAGGAAAGGCTGGCCATGAACACGTGAAGGGAAGGGGGGGGGTAAAGAGAAGGGACAGGGAAGAGGGGAAGAGTAAGGAAGAATAAAGAGCAAGAGGGAGAGGAGGGGCAAGCAGCCCCCTTTATAGTCAGGCACAGCTGGCTGTTGCTAGGTAACTGTGGGGTGGAGAATACCTGGCTGTCCCCAGGTAGCTGTGGGGGTGGAGCTTAGACAGAATACCAACAACTAAGACCCCCCACTTTCCCAGGGTCACCCTCATCTCTACCCACCACCCTTCTCATGCCCACCTACCTGTCCATACCTATCCTGCTGTGGCTCTGAAAAGAAAAGAATCAATTCTCTCTTTGAACCTGGTTTAATTCAAACTACTATAAAATCAGTGTAGGCTTTTTAGAGGTAAATCTTAAATTACAAAAAGGCAGAAGAGAAGAAGACAAAATAACCCTGTGAGTTTTTACCACCCAGAGATTCTTACTGTTAGCATGCTGGGGTATGGCCTCCTCGTGTTTTCTTTGTGTTTTCATGGAGTCTTGACACAGAATTCTCTCTCTCACTCTCTTTCTTTAAAACTTAATATCGTAATATAAGCACCTCTGCTTGCTGTTCACAGCTCAGTGAACACCTTTTTTAATAGCCGTGTGCCATCTCATCTCATCTCCCCGTTGTAGACCCGTTAACTCCTTTTCTATTTTTTAAGATCGTAAGTAACACAGCACTCCGCTTCCTCCCGTCCCCATCTCCCTGCCTCTGCTGATGGGACTTCAAGGAGTCCCCGCCATGCACTAACTAGTTCGAAAGGATATGGACTCTTAATGCGTTTTTGCGAGATTTCATTTTGATTTCTAAAACTGCTTGAATGTGACTTCCATAAAAGAGCTCCAGCAAAGCAGATTGCCTGGAAGAATTTACTTCCCGTGTTGAGACGTACAGACCCGCAGTGTTTTAGCACCCAGTTTAAATGAGCAGATTCCAGCCCGCCTCCTCTTCCAGCCTCTTCTCTTGCTAATAAAATGCAGCAACAGCGCTGTAAAAAATCTTTCTTTGGTAAACAACGACTTTTCCTGTTCTCAGAGATTGTTTTTGTAAGTCTTTCTGGAAGATACTGGGTTTATGCTGAGAACTGTGCGTTGTATTTTTCCACGCCTGTTTAGGGTGTCTTAAGGGTTTAGTTCTGCTTTATGGTTTTTCGGGTTTTTTTTTTTGTTGTTGTTGTTGTTGTTTTGTTTTTCCCTTTCATTCTCAGCCTGGGGAGAGAGTTCAGTAGTTAAGAGTGCTTGCTCTGGAGGTATAAGGACTGGAGTTCAAATCCCCAGCACATACACAGAAAGCTGGGCGTGTGTGAAGCCCCCACTGGTGGGGGGGCGGGGACAGGAGGATTCATACAGTCCATTGACCCAGAAAGGTGAGCTTCAAGGCAATAAGGCAGAGTGGTGAAAAAGACACTTAACATAGTGTTGGGGTCTCCACATGCATACACACAGATACATATTCCTGTTTACTCATGTGTAGATAACACACACACACACACACACACACACACACACACACACACACACTCCCCACATAAACACAGACAAATATTTTTTAAAAATGTAAAGGGGCTCTAGGCTTTGCAGCAACAGAACCTGGACTGACAAGCCTGCCTTTGTCTTGTTTGAAGGACCATGACCACCTTGCAGTGTTTACCCTTCAGAATAGCAAGTGGGTAAGGTGTTCCTTTACAAGACTGGCCAGTCGGGGAAAGCCTGGCTAAAGATGGACAGCTTATAAGTCAAGGAAATCATGTGATAGCAGGTCAGAGAAGGGATTGGGCCTGCCAATATCTGGAAAAACAGAGAGATACATGGTGGCTTGGAAGAGAATCATCTCATTCTGTATTATGGCAAGCATGGGACGATGTTAGAAGGGATGTCAGCATTTCTTATTTGTCGTGAAAAGATGTGCATTCTGAATAGCAAGTTCTAAACAAACACATAGAGTTAGATCCCACATTTGCTACAGAGGTAAAACCCATATTTAAGAGAACTGTTTTTAAAATATATATTGTATATGAATATATTATATATTTCCCAAGAAATGTACTATTGTACATTTATATAATGTATAATATAATATATATCATATTCATATGCATCTAGACATACTTACATATATATGAGTGGAAAGAAGGGAAAAATCAGAGCTCTGGAACTGGGAGGAGAGCAAGAATTTATTTACCTCCCAAAACTCAGCTGAACAAGCAGGCTACAACAAGCTCAAAATCCTCTTGAAACTTGAGCAAAGGAAGAAAGTAGAGAGGAGTTGGGGAGGGGTGAGGACAAGAAGGTGGTTCTCAGGTAGGGCCTGTGCAGGGTGGGTACCCTCCTGAGGAGCTGGGGTCATGGAGGTCAGGTGACATGAATGTGACTGCATAAGCTTCACAGGTTCCCCAACTCCTCCCACTCCAAGCTGTTGGAAACGCTTGTGTTGACTTGTAAACATCCAGGCAGGAGTGAAGCCTGCAGACAAAATGGCCCCTCAGGAACTGGGAGTTTTCCCAAGAATCTCATCCTGGGAGAAGGGAAAGTTGAAGCCTAATGTCTCCAGGGAAGAGATTTCACACATTGGTTCTGAGAAGTTGCTGGATGGACCACCTTGTAGGAAAGACAGGAGATCAGAAAACCAGGAAGGGAGAGGGCAGCCATGAGAGCTCTGGATGTAAAAGACTGGTTGGGCTTCAGTATCAGCATGCTCTGGGCACACAGGCCTTGGGCCTTGGACACAAGACAGTGCCCAGGGCTTCCATTAACCTTCCCTTGGGAGAGAATGCTGAGGTACCGATCTCTGAGGAGGAAAGGCTCTGGAACTGCTCGATATCAAAATGATTTGCTTTACCGTGTATTTGTGAATTAGGGGGGTGTGTTTATAGCGAATGGATGGTTTAGACAAGGGGGAGCCTGCTGCTAATAGAAAGGCATAATCAAATCTCCAAGTCTATTAAAGACTGTTGTTCTACATCTTGTGAGATGACATTTTATTATTACCTGACTGACCTGACCCTTGTGTTGGCCTTTGCATTGGGATAGCTCTTTTCCTTTCTTCCTCTGTTTACTTCATTGTGCCTTAAATATTAGATTTCCCCCTCCCCATAACCACACCAAATCAAAAAGGCTTTGGGGTAAGCAAAATACTGAAAAGTGGCATCCAGAGATGGTAGGTAGCATTGTGTGTCTCTGACCAAGGGCCTCTAGGCTCTTTGTTCCCTGTGAGACCTCCAACAAGAAGTGTCCTATTTCTGTGATCCTCCATTTAGGTATAGGTGACATGATACATTTCCTTGTATGCATATGTGTTCTTATATATGGGCCATGTATGCATATGTGTGTGTTGGCTATGACTGCATACACGAAGGGGTTTGTATGCATGTGCATGCATGCTTGCATTTGTGCTTGCTTGTTTGTGTGCATGAGTGTGTGTGTGTGTGTGTGTGTGTGTGTGTGTGTGTGTGTGCATTTGTGTAGGCTAGATGCCAACATTAGAGTCTTAATTCTTCTCCATCTTATTGTTTGAGACAGGGTCTTGCACCAAGTCTAGAATTCACCAATAGGGCCAGACTCCCTGGGCAGCAAGCCCCAGAGGTCCTCAGGCCTGTACAGCAAGCCCTTTGATGACTGGCCTAATGGCTTCTCAGCCTTTTGGCAAAGATCAAGTGTGATGACTGGCCTAAGTCCCATTCATTTCCTAGTCATTCTGCCCCAACCAACCATTACTGTTAGGATTTTTGATCCCTCTTCCGACATGCTGGTCCTGTGGGTTCATTTCCAGGGTGCCTGATCCTCAGAGGTTACTCTTTTCAGTGACTCTAGGAATCTCCCAGCACAAAAAGGGGGCTAAACTGCAGTAAACCTCACCAAAAAGCCGCCCTATTGCCTCTGGAGAGGGCAGCTCAGCGCCATTCCATGCGGAACCACCCCCTTCAAGCCCTTCTCTTCCTTGGGATCTGGCCCCTTGGGTTGGTGGAAACAGCCTTGCTCTGTGGTCCAGTTCACTGGTGACCTCTATCCAGGCGCTACTGAAACCAGCTGGGGGCCTGGCCCATGTCTACCGCCCAGCCCACCAGAGCAAAGGCTTCTCCTTTTGAGCAAATAGTTTGCACCTTGACATCTAGAAAATGAAAGCATTTGCAGTGGCAGGGTGCCCAGCTTCTCCCTGTGGTCTCTGGAAAAGATTTTTGTGAGAGAGAACGGTGCAAGGTCTTTCCATCTGATCCTCCCTCCAGGCCGGCAGCACGGGACTGTGGGGAGCCTGTCTCCTTTCCCTGACACCCCACAGTTTGCTATTGTCCCATTGGTCTCCTCTTTGAGTTGGACAAGGCAGAGAGACAGGCCAAGGGATATATTTCAGCTGCCCTTGGCTGTGTTTATAATCACAGACATGAAAGGAGAGGAAGGAGATTGAGTTTATAGGACGGGTTCTTTGTGTAAGCTCATTTATCTCTTGCAGGCAGCAGTGGGCTGAGTGAGTTTCCTTTTTGTTTCCAATTCGGGAAACTGAAATATGAATCTATGCTGATGAGAGAAGAAAGGGACTGAAAGAGGCATAAATCTTATCTTCCGAGCCCTCCATCGGCTTCTGTGAAGAAGGGGCTCTCGTCGGTAATTAACTGCTTTGTGGATGAAGACTAACACCCAGCCACATCGGATAAAAGGCTGGAGGGAGGCGTGGGGCTAACCATAAGCAGTGTAGCCTGGCCTGACATGTCACTTAGGTCCCAGCTTTCAGAGTCAGCCTGGGAGGTGTTTGGTCCCTTTCTGCACCATCTACAGAGGGCATCGCTCAGCTGGTGGCTGCACAGACCTTCAGGCCAAGCTGGACTTTTTGTCCCACTATATTCCAATCCATGCCCAGGACCTACTAGGTGCTTAGGGAGAGCTGATGGGTGATGACTGCCACCCAGTAGCACTCAGGCAAGTTCTTGTTTCTCTGATCATCCTTGTGGTAGAATCATAAAAGCATAGATGACATGACAACACCTGTAATTCCAGTTCCAGGGGATCTAACTACCTCTTCTGGATCCTGGCAAAACACATAAAATAAAAACAAATCTTTAAAGAAAAAAAAAACCCAAGTATACATTTGCCATCCCACTACTGGGGAAGCAGAAAAGGTGAATGCCTGGGGCTGACTGGGTGGCCAGGCCAGTCTAATGTGCAAGCACAGATCCCAGACCCCAAGGAGATAACCTGGTTGAGAAAACAACCACACTGCAACCAGACACAGGCTCACAGGGTAAAGTGCTTGTCCTGCAAGCCTTGTACCCTGAGCTCTGCCTCCAGGACCCATGCAAGGGAGAGAACTGACTCCACTGTTGTCTTACTTCCACATGCACACACCTGTGTGCACACACATACACAAAAGTGCTAGCACACTGAAACAAAGTGGACATCCCTTGAGAAACAACATCTAAGCCTGTCCTATGGCACTCACATGCGGTAGGAGTCACAGGAAAATACATGGGGGGGGGGGACGACAGACAGAGACAGATACAGACACAGAGACAGACAGCAGACTGACAGACACAAAGAGAGACAGACAGACATACACACAGAGGGAGACAGACACACAGAGAGACAGACATACACACAGAGGGAGACAGACACACAGAGAGACAGACAACAGACAAACACAGAGAGAGACAGGCACACATGAGGGACAGACAGACAGACAGACAGACAGTCAGACAGACAGACTCACACATACCCCTTCTGAGCTTTTCACCCCCCTCCCAGGAGTGTAGGAGGGCTGCTGGCCTAGTCCAGAAGTATTGTCAGGCCCCTTTATCATCCTTGAGCTCTTCCTATGGTGCACACAGTGGGGCTGCAGGTGTGACAACATTGTTAACATTGCTAAACATCACATGTTTGGGAATGGCACCTGTGTCAGGTAGAAACAGACACAGAAAGCAGCTGCTGGCTCTTCAGTGACCAGCCTGGATAGATGGGGAGTCAGCCTTGCAATATGAGCCCTGCTGGTTAGGGTTATAGGGGACCCTTTTCCCTAGGTGTAGAGAGAGCCAGGCCCTCTTTCCACATGGACTGGGTATGTGTAGCCAGAAGCCTGTGCCTCTCACAGGGCTATAGCTGCAGGAGGACCCCACAGACAGTAAGATTGGAACAAGTCAGTTCCTCAGCCTCTCTGAATGGCCAGTCAGCAGAGACAATGTGTAGCATCAACCCACATGCTGCTCCTCAGTGAACAGCTGTCAAAGTCTCCCTCGTATGAGTGGTGCTGAGTTAGATTCCCCAGACACAGCCCAGAGGGTTTGGGTAAGAGCTATGTAATAAGGACCCAGAAAACCATATGCCTGTGGTCTTTCCAGATATTCTGTGCAGGAACCCAGGGAATGACACCCTGAGAACTCCTGTCTGCTCTGCAACAGGCTCTCTGAGGGGACAGTCGATGAGGAAGTGAGGAGGACAGTGGCATCCATACAACTCTCCTCGGGACATATACCCTTAGCCATGTTTTTCAGTTCTGGCTCGGAAACAAACATTCGTTGATGTGTTTCCTTAGAAACAGCTATAACTCCTGACCTAGAACAGAAAGAGTGAGTCTCTACCTATCCAACATTTACCTGTCTGCTGTCCTCCATTCATTTTCCCATCCATCACCATCTGCTCATCCATCCATCACTCACTGACCCATCTATCCACCCATCCATCTTCTATCTGCTCACCCATCATCCACCCACCCATCCACCACCCACCCATCCATCCATCCACCCACCCATCCACCCATCCACCCACCCACCCACCCACCCACCCATCCATCCACCCATCCACCCACCCATCCACCCATCCACCCATCCACCCATCCACCCACCCACCCACCCAGCCACCCACCCACCCACCCACCCATCCACCCATCCACCCATCCACCCATCCACCCACCCACCCATCCATCCATCCATTACCCATCCATCATCCATTACCCACCCATCCATCCACCCACCCACACATCCATCCACCCACCCACCCATCCATCCACCCACCCATCCATCCACCCACCCACCCATCCATCCATCCTTCCTTCCTTCCATCCATCCATTACCCATATATTTGTCTATCCATCCATATATTCATAAATACATGCATCACTGTTGTACTTACCCTGTACCCATCTATCCACCTATCCAGCCCTAGTAGCCCATCCAGGAGTCATTCACTATTTTTCCATCTATCTGACCGTCTGTCCATCTGTCCGTCTGTCGGTCTATCTATCTATCTATCCACCCAAGGATCTACTCACTGTTTTTCTTTTCTTTTTTTTTTTTTTGGTTCTTTTTTTTTTCGGAGCTGGGGACCGAACCCAGGGCCTTGCGCTTCCTAGGCAAGCGCTCTACCACTGAGCTAAATCCCCAACCCCCCCCCCCATTCACTGTTTTTCAAGCACTATCTTTGTGCCTGGCTCTGACTTGGGTTTCTGAAATACCAAGAAGGAGGGGAAGGAGGAGGAGAAGGAGAGAGGAGGGAGAGGGGGAGGGGGAGGAAAGGAGGAGAAGAAGAAGAAGAGGAGGAGGAAGGGAAAGGAAAAGAGGAAGAGGAAGAAGGTGAAGGGAAAGAGGAAGGAGAAGGGGAAGAAGAAAATCTAATTCCAGGCTAGAGTTCTCCATCTCGCTGAATCATCAGAGCATATCTGGTAATGAATGTCTCAAAGTTACACTGGTAGGAAAGGGTCAGAGAAACCCTTGCAAGACAGATGTATGAGTGGGTTGTGAAAGGTGAGTAGCAGTTTTCCACATGGAAATGGTGAGAGTGTGTGGGAAGGTAGATGAGCCCTGTGTATAGAACCTTTTCCCACTAACAGTGAGGGCAGAGGCCTCTCCTCCCATGGGAGTCAAGCTCTGACATTCTTCTGCAGGTACCGTCATGATGTACAGCCATAGCTTCATGTGTGCACTACAGCCTAGTAGTTGCTGCCCCTGGCGCAGTGAGATTATTGTGATCAGCCAGCCAAGCTGAGAAATGTGGCTACTCCAGGGCCTTTGGCTCTGCCTCCAGCTTCCTTTAACTGTGGTCAGGTCTCTGAGCCTCAGTTTTCCCGTGTTTTGATTAAAAGGTTGGCTTTCAGATCTGCTGGTTTCCTGCCCTGCTTGATGTGAAGCGCCCACATTCTGATTAGCAATACCCTTGCTCTCCTTTGCACACGCAGCAACACAGCATTGACAGATGTGGCCTACTTACCTGGAGCGCCCAGCACCAGCATTGGATCTGCAGGCAGCGGCATTTGGGAGAGAAACTGCAGAGCCAAAGCTTGACTGAAGGTGGCGCTGTGGCTCCAATAGCTGAGTTGCTGAGGGTGGGATGTGAGAATTGTGTGTGTGTGTGTGTGTGTGAGAGAGAGAGAGAGAGAGAGAGAGAGAGAGAGAGAGAGAGAGAGAGAGAGAGAGAGAGAGAGAGAGAGAGAGAGAGAGAGAGAGAGAATATCCTAGTCCTTCCCGGTGAACTCACAGTGCAGCAGAACTAGATGATTTGCTACAAAGCCATCTCCCAACTTCTCAGGGCCATCCTGCTTTCTCGAAGCTATTTCCTTCGGTGGGGGGAGACCGAAGAAGATCTCAAGGATGGGGTGAAGATGTGGGAGAGAAGGAAGGGAGAGGAAGAAGAAGGAGAAGGGGAGGAAGAGCAGGCAGGAAAGGAAAGGAAAGGAAGGGAAGGGAGTTGGGGGAGAAGAAAAGCCAGAAAGGAGAGGATGGGGGGGGGGGGACAGCCTGTTGTAAAATGAAGTTTGGTGGAGGGGTTCCTCCACCCTCAGTTCTCAGCAGTTTGTTTTCTTTGTTGCCTGCAGGCCAAGCCCCAAGGCTACACCACTGGGCTCTCTACACCACATCACTGGGCTCTCTACACCACACCACTGGACTCCCTACACCACATCACTGGGCTCTCTACACCACATCACTGGGCTCTCTACACCACACCCCCTGGATTCTTGACCAGATGGCTCAGCCAAAAAGCAAACCCCAGCAGGAGTGTGCTGGGCTAGCAAAATACCAAGTGAGTCACTGCAGGTGTAGAGAATGACTGAGGTGAGAACTGGGGTGGCGAGGGGAGAAAAATGCTAACGTTTGTTAAAGGCTTACTGGGCACCGGGTCTCCCACAGTCTGGGGGTGTTAGCATGCTCTCTCGGTTGAACCTGTCTTCTCCTCCATCCAGGATCTTAAGCAAACCTGACCACATGAACCTGATATTAGGGAAGCTTCTCCATCGGGGAGCCCAGCGCCTTGGACCTTTCAGCTCTGAGACTTCTTCCTCCACAGCTTCTGAAAATCCTTGCCTAGGGCAGTACTGTGCTCAGTAAATCTGGACACAGTGATTCCTACAATAGTATTCTCAGGCTCAGATGTCAAGTTCAGGTCAATGAAGCCCGGATCACGGACTAGTCAGAGGGCAGAGACAGACAAGAGCCCAGGCATGTCTGAGCTCAAAGCCTTCACCTCCCTGACCTTACCCCGAATGCAGCAAGCACCCTGCTTCCTGTGGGAGGCCTGAAAGAGCCCCTGTTCTTCAGCCGCATGGAGGACCCTACACACCAGCAGTAACCTTTAGGTGTGGGGAATTCACCTGCAGAGGAGGAAACTGGATAAGACGAGAGGACCAGCAGACACAGAGTGTGGCTTCCGAGTCACCGGTGAGAGGTTCTCTCAGAGCCATGGGGGTTCCTCCTTGACTTCAGAGGAAATCAGCCAGTCCTGTCATGCTGTCATGATCGTTAGCTATTCAGCTCTGAGCCTTCTGAACCTCGATGTAACTGTTTTCTCCCAAGACAGCTGGGCTTGGAGCTGGAATACACAGACCAGATCTTAGTTCCTGCTTTGCCCCTGAGAAGGGGATTCTAGCCTTTGAAGAAACAAGCTGCTTTAAAAGACCAAAAAAGAAAAAAATAGACTTTGTTTCTATGGAGTCTGCTGTTATTCCATCATTTTACATGTAGCATAGGTTTGGTGTTTAAAATACCCAGGTTTAGAGGTGATTCTCTCTCTGCTAAGGCCTGACCTCTCTGGGTCTCAGTCACTGCCTTTGTAAAGTGACCCCTGTCACTGGCCACTAGGAGGAGGGAGGAAGTTCTTTGTGGATAAATGCTGGGGTCTGGTTGAGCTCTCTCCTCACTTTCCCAATGTGGCTCAAAGTATACAAATCAGAGATGTGTTCTAAAGGGACTCACTAGTGACCCAGGGCCACTCAGAGAACAGACATGTTCATTAAAGTCGACTGAGCGAGACAAGCACTTGTTCTTTGTAGGTGAGCGTTCCACTCTGGTGCTCAGAGCTCTAAAATGAAGTCTCAGATAAATGTAGAGGCTCAGGGCTGGAATCGCAGAAGTTGGGAGACTGAGAGAAGGAAGGCCTACTCTGAGTTCCAGGTCAGCCTGGGCTACAGAATAAAACTCAATGCGCACGCGCACACGTGCACAAACACACACACACACACACACACACACACACAGAGTTTATAGATAAGAACCTCTTAGAAGGGATGAAAAGATGGCTCAGCTGACAAAGCATGTGTCTCACAAGTGTGAACTTGTGTCCCCAGAATCCATGGAAAAACAGTTGTGTGCCGTGGCACATTCCTGGAACTCCAGCCTTGACACGAGAGACAAAGACAGGAGGATCTTTGGAAGCTCTCTGGCCAGCCAGTTGGTCTATGTGGTAACGTTCTAGGTCAAACGAGAGACCCTGTCTGAAACAAAAATGGAAGGCGTGGAGTGCATCACTTGTTGTCCAGACTGCCTCACCTGCACACAGATACACACACACAGATGTGTATATGTGTGTACAGGCGTGCTTGTATGTGAGTGCAGACATATGCACACTAATATGCACATATGCCCACACACATGGCTCGAGAGCCAACACGAGCACACATGTGTGAGCACGCACACACATAAACATGAGTACAAACACAGTCTCTGAGAGTTCAGCTCTTCCATTTTTGGCACGGGAAAAGTAACTTATGCCAGGCCACTCTGGGCTCAAAGCAGAGCTGGTTTTGGAACCCCAAGCCCATTGTGCTGTCTCTGTCATCCCAGGTGGGAAGGACATGATCGATCACTAATTTTTTTTTTGACCCATGACACGGATGTGCTGTTTCTTTAGAGACAGGAGGATCAGGGCAGAAGGGAGTTGTGTGGTCCTCCTCCAAGGTACGCCTGCTTGGACACATAGTCCAAGCAGGCCTGAGGTCCACATTGGTTAAAACAGGCAAAAGGAGGCTCCGAGTATGGTCTGCACCCCCCCACTTTCTACCTCTGTAAGGAAGCTCACTAGTACCCTTGAATCTTGGCTGTAAGGTGGGGATGGTACTAATGCTTCCTTCTTAAGCCAATGATGTTCGATGGCCCTTCACTCAGTGCCTGGCAGCCAGGAGCTACTATAAAAGCTGGTAAGGCCATGCTCACCAGGATTCCTCCTTCCCTCTCTCCTTCTTTCCTTGGTTCCCCACAAAATCCTTTTTCCTGTCTCCCCTTCCCCTCCCCAGCTCTCTTTTTGAACACTCTAGCTTAGGGCCCACTTTGTCTTGGATAGATGACAGGGGTTTTTACCCAGGTCTGTTTGAGGCAGGATGGCTAAAAAATTTTTTTTTCTTAAATGTTCTCTATCTGATTCACAATGATTTGGGGTCTGTGGCCTGAGGGTTTCTGTCCTCTTTAGCTTTTTCCCAGGTCTCTTGAGGCCTGTCCCTGAACCCTGTGCCCTGGGTCACACAGGTTGGAGCATGCTCTTGCAGTCAGCCGTTTCAGCCCACTGAAAGCTTGCTGATTACTGGTTTTCAGGCTTGACTTCATTCTGCATCTCCCAAGAATGTTCTGTGGCACTCGGTGATGCCTCCTTGGTGTGCCTGGTGTTTCTGAAGCCCGCTTTAGAGCAGAGGGAAGGGGCCTTGTCAGAGTGACTGCTTGTGGTCTCCGAGTTCCCTTCTTGCCTGCCGGCCTGCAGCCGCTCGCCTTTTGCACTCCCTCTATTAATGGCTCAGTCTGCCCCCTGTGCACTGGTGGGGGTTCTCCGGAGAGATGGAGCCAGTGCATTCTATATGTATAGAAAAGGGTTTATTTTAAGGAAGTGACTCACATTGCCCTGGAGGCTGCCAGGGCTTCACATCTGCAGGGTGGGCTGGCGGCCTGCAGACCTAGGGCACAGCTGTGATGCAGTTCAAGTCCAAAGGCTGCCAGCCACAGATCTCCCACCTGCTCAGCAAAGCCTGTCCTTTGTTCTGTGGCAGCCACTAGGCTAAATGAAGCCTACCTATGTCAACAGGGCAGCCTGCGTTCTTCAAAGCCCGCTGATTTGAGTGTTAATTTCACCCCAAAACACCTGCAATCCCAGCATTAGAGGCTGAAGCAGGAGGATGACGGCCAGCTGGGGATGCATAGTGAGACTACCTAGAAAACAAAAACAAAAACAAAAACAAAAACAAAAAACATCCCCATAGAAATATCTAGACTAGTGTTTGACAGCATATGTGAATACCATGGCTTGAAAAAATGGACACAAAGTGTCTATCATACCATTTGTAGCAAACATGCCAGGTCACAGAGACACTGCTCTACTGCTGAGTTTCAGGCAGCCTGGACCAAGATTTCTCTCTCACTTCTCTAAATCAAGAAGGAAAGGAGCAACTGATAGGAGGTGGGCTTTGCTGTGTAGGTCAAGTCCTTTTGTCCTCCAGTAGTGTGGCATAGGCCTGGGGTTGAGGGTTAAGAGCCTAAAGGCTGAGGAGGTTAGGTTTCAAGGCTCAGAGGCTTGGGACTAAGAGCCCAGGACTGCGGGGCTGAGGGGCTGAGGGGCTGCAGGATTGGGGACCTGGGGCTGAGTGGCTGGGCTGAGGGCTGGCATACTAATGGATAAAGAAAATGAGAGGTTGGAGGCCAAGGGATTGACAGTGGGATTCCAGAACATGTGGCTAGTGGGTCTATGTGAAAGTGAGGGCAGAGAATGCTGTCCAGGATCTCACAAACCTATTATTCATGCACACCAGAATAATTTTGAAATTCAGATTCCTAGACCCTACTATCAGGAGAAGTCCCCAATTTTGAAAAAAAAAAAAAAAAAAGCACCTGTGGTTTCAGGAAGCAAGTAGTGTATCACTATAGAAAAGTCTAGAAAGACAGCCCTGTCTCTGAGCATCACAGGTGTGGGAGGGTGTGGAGCACCTGGTGTGATCAACGCAGCAGCATGGTGAAGCGCCTTTCACCCCCTCAGCCGAATGCCTCCTAGGATAGAAATCCTGCTCCCTTAGCGGCAGCCCCTTGTGTTTTAAAAGGGATGTGAAACCCCCTTCCCCCATTATTTGGAGCTCTTAGAAGAGGAGGTATCTGTATAATTGCTCTGCCACCAAGATGTCTTGAGGGACTGGTGATAATTCTCATTTCTTGCAGTGGCATCTCTGGGTTAAATCTCCTCAGCCCCAACATGAGGCCCTCTGGGTGAGGGCCCCACAGTGGACTGGCTTGTGTCCCTGCAAGGCCTGGCAAGGGGATCCTTCTCTCTACATGGACATTCCCCTCTCATCAATCCAGCCAAAAGGCATGCAGCCTCTCGTGACAGCCTGACCATTCTGGAAACAGGGCCCCTAGGACAGCCCTGCAGCCTGAAATCTCATCCTCTGTCCTGCCTTAGGTCTCACCCAGGGGAGAGGCAAATATCTTGTTAGTCCTATAATCCCACTTCTCTGCTTTTTCTTGAGAGAGAGAGAGAGAGAGAGAGAGAGAGAGAGAGAGAGAGAGAGAGAGAGAGAGAGAGTGTGTGTGTGTCATACGTGTGGAGGTCAGAGGATAAGCTCAGACACTAAGCCCTTCCTCCGCCTTTGCTGACACAGGAACTCTTCTTTGAGGCTGTAGGTGAGTCTCACTGTAGGATCCCTGTGATTACAAACGGCATCCAATACATCAGGTTTTTGTTTGTTTGTTTGTTTTTGCGTAGATGTTTGGGATTCAAACTCAGGTCCTCATATAGTAAGGCAAATGCTATACTCACTGCTCTCAAGTACTACTTGAATCATTTTCATAGCGCAGCGGTAGAGATCGAACTGGGGGCCTTAAATCCCTAGGGAAGCCCCACAGCTCTCTGTTGGGAAACTGACTCCAGCATCTTTCAGCACTGGAGAAATCCTGCGCCGCCTTTGAGGCCAGATCCTGCCACAGCCTACCTGAACTCTTCCTGTGAGGACCCTCTGTAATGTGTGGATAGCCCAGAGACTCTGAACAAGGCAGAGTTGGGTTCAGATCTCACCTCTGCCCAGGGCTCTTGAGACAACTGACCTTTGGGCTTTCATCTGCCCATGGTGTCTTGTCTCGGGGCTGTGCCCAGTCTGTTTCAAATGTCACAGCATGCGTCCACTTATGTCTGCTGTGACTGAATACCAGACAGAAACAGTGTAAGGAAGGAAAGATTTGTGCTGCTTCTTAGCGTCTGAAAGTTCATCCCGTGGTTGTCTGGCCCCATGAATTTGGATGGAACTTCCTGGTGGTGGGAATGTGTGCTGGAGTGGGACTCCTCACTTCCTGGAAACAGAGACGGAATAACAAAAGGAAGAGACCAGTGCAGGTTATGTCCCAAGGGCAGAACCCAGGAACCATCTCCTCTAGCTAGGCCTCACTTCATGAAGTTCCTACAACCCCCGAAATAGCATCACCACCCAGCAATGAGGTACACCACCCATGAGCCTGTGGGGGCAACACATATTGGCCCTTGCAATAGCCAGCACAGAGCATGCACGGCAGGTACACTTTATGACTGAGTCCTGGTCTCCTCTGGAGGGAAACCAGAGCATTCTTCCTTCCTCCTCTCCCATCAGATCCCCCAAGCCCAGCCCCGAAGGTTGAAGAGCTATCTTAGCAAATGAGCTGAGGAGGCACTGGACAAGCCTCAGGGCTCTGGGAGAGCATGTTTCCACGGTGTGTGACCTCTAACAGGCTCTTTCCTGTGATCCTGAGTCCTCACCTCCAATCTGAAAGGGTCAGATCAGGAGAATCTGCTTCTCTCTTCCTCATAGGGACCTCCTCCTGGGCCCTGAAGGGACATTGGCAGGTGTGAAAGCATCTTCCAAGGTCCCTGAGTTGAGGTTGGGACATGATCCCTTTCCCCTCAGCTCTGCTCTCCAAATACAACTCATGTCCTCTGTGCTTCAGTCACCCAGAGAGAAGGGAGAGGAGGAGTGGCAGGTAGGCCAGGACCACAGTGAATCCATTGGCCTGTTCTGAATGAATGAGTCAACAAAGCTTGAGAGGCTGGGAGATGGTGGAGGCAAGGATACCCATGGGAATCTGCTGTGGAAGCCTGGGAGGGAGGCCAAAGGAGGCAAGTGAGGGCAGTGCCCTGGTCCTCGTTGGCAATGGTAGTGCAGCAACCAGACACGTGGCTCCCTACTGCAAGGATCCATCCAACATCCACTCACAAACAAATGTTCACTGAGCACCTGTGCTGGATCCAGCTGTAGTAGGGAGCACTCCAAAAGAGGGATCAAGGGTCTGTGCCCTTGGGACAGCTATGAACTTGGGGCTTAGCACAACAGTAGCCCATTCCCTCCCAGTCTGACAGGGCAATCAGTGAGTAGGTGGTAGTGGATGTTCCTGGGAGATACCTGGCTTTCTCTGGTGATACCTCTGTCTCCTTGGTGGTCCCTAGAATTGCCTCAATCATCCTCTGCCTCCATCGGCTGTCACATGGTTTCTCTAGTCTTTGTCTCCCTGTCTCTGTCTTTATCTGTCTCTGTCTCTGACTGTCTGTCTCTGTCTTTATCTGTCTGTCTGTCTCTGTCTCTGTCTCTGTATTTATCTGTCTGTCTTCTCTGTCTGTCTTCTTGTGTGTGTTCTGCATGTTGTATGAGTGTTGAGGACATGTGCATGTGTGTAAGCGCCAGAGCTTTGGGTGTCATTCCTCAGGAGTTTGAACTTTTGAGACAGAGTCTCTCGGTGAACCTGGAACTCAGCAAACAGGCTTAGATGACCAGGAAATATCAGAGACCCCTGCTGACGTCTGGAAGAAGAAACAATCCCAGCCACACTCAGCATCTCCCTGGCATCCTGTTCATGTCCAGACCTGGGCTTGTTTTTCCTGAGCTGCAGTTAAGAAAAAAAAATCATCGTAGCAATAAACTCAGTATTTACCAAGCAGCAAATCAGTAGGAAATTATAACCTTTTAAAATAAATCTGTTTCTAATTGTAGACACACCTAGTTTACTTTTGCATCCTAGCAGGATTTCCTGGGCAAACAGGGTGTGCAGACACTGTTTTAAACTGACCACCCTGATCTTTTGGGGCGTTCACCTCCAAGATGCCGCTGCTGCTCAGCAGACAGCGGTCAGCAGTGCTGTGTGTCATAGACAAGCTGTGGGGAACCTCTACCTCAGGGTTTCCTTTTAGTGCTAGACGCCTAATCCCTTGATTACCCCCAACCTCGAAGCCACAGCCCCCGACTGTCTGGCCCACCCTGTACCGGTCTCCCTTGACTTGCTCCCTTGCAGAAAAGTCAGCAATTTCAGAACAACCAGGATGCAGCTGCTCTCAGGGAGGAGTCAGTGTGGAAGTCCATAGTCCCTGAGTGTGGAAGGTCTCATCCACACCCACAGTGAGGAAAGAGAAATAAACTGGAGTAAGGTTTGTAATGGGCCCTGGTATGTGTGCAGTGCTGATAAATGATATCCTTGCTAACATCTACCAGGTAGGTCCTGTTCAGGTTCATTCTCTCAGCAAGTGTTTATTGAGCACCTATAATTTATGCAATGCGACACCGTGCTGGCTGGTTTTATGTCAACTTGACACGAGCTAGAGTCATTAGTGAGGAGGGAATCTCAGTTGAGAAAATGCTTCCATAAGGTCAGGCTGTAGGCAGGAAGATCAGGTGTAAGGTATTTTGTTAATTAAGGACGGATGAAGGAGGACCCATCCCCAGGGGTGACATCCCCGGGTTGGTGGTCCTGGGTTCTGAAAGAAAGCAGGTTGGGAGGAGCAAGCCAGGAAGCAGCACTCCTCCAAGGCCTCTGCATGAGTTCTGCCTCCAGGTTCCTGCTCTGTTTGAGTTCCTGTTCTGGTTCTTTAGTTCTTTTTTTTTTTTTTTTTTTTTTTTTTTTTTTTTTCCCAGAGCTGGGGACCGAACCCAGGGCCTTGCGCTTCCTAGGCAAGCGCTCTACCACTGAGCTAAATCCCCAACCCCCCTGTTCTGGTTCTTTAAATGGCGGACTGCGGTATGGAAACTTAAGCTAAGTAAACCCTTCCCTTCCCAAGTTGCTTTGGTTTCATTGCATCCATGGTGACCCTCACTGAGACAGCCATGTGGTCGCTTGCCTGATCACTCCTTCCCCTTGTGCAAGACTTTGATCAAATGCAGTCTTAGCACCAACCTTCAAGGCTAGGCGTGAAACGCAGTTGCTAGAATGCTTGCCTGACATGCATGAAGCCCAGGGTTCGAGCCTTAGGAATAGATAAAACAGGTGCAGTGCTGCATATCTGAAATCCCAGCACTTGGGAGGTGGAGGCAGGAAACAAGAAGTTAAAGGTCTTCCGCAGTTACGTAACAAATTCAAGACCAGCCTGGGATACATAAGACCCCCATCTTAAGAAGTAAAAGCAAAGAAATAAGCAGATACATGAAATAAAGGGAAGGTTCTGGATTTCACTCCACAGCCAAGCTATAAGAAGATAGCCATCCATCAGGGAGCAGTGGCTGCAGGAGTAGGCATCCAGGGTGCTGGTTCCTCCTCTCCTACCTGAGGGGCTCTGAAGAGCAGGGCCAGGATCTGTGACAGCCCAGGGGCCTGGAGCAGGGTGGCCTCTTTTCCCCTGCTGTCAGCCCCTCCTCCTGCAGTAACCCAGCCTGGACCCCTTGCATGTGCTTCCCCTGAGGTCCCCATTTCCTTTCACCCCAGCCCCTCCCTTCTCCCCACAGCCTGACTCCTATTTCTGTTCACTTTAGCACTAATGGGCTCTGCACATCTCTGCGATGAAGGCGTGAAGTGATGCCCACCCGAAGGCCTAGACAAAGGAGCCTCTACTGGGAAATGGGTTGACAGCTTCGATCTTCCACAGGGGTCACTGGGCAGAGGATGTTAGTGGATTCTCTGGCCTGCAGGTGGCTCAGACTCATCCAGGACAGGTTGGTCTGGGAAGCTGGGAAGTCAAAGAGAGAGGTAGCCATGGCAACCTTTCCTGAGGCATCAGGGCCAAGGCAGGCTCCAAATTAACTTCTGTTGCTTTTGAAGATTGCCCTGGGGTCCCCCCACTCACCCTCTGAGCCCTCTGGAGCCTGTGCATAATGTCCTTAACAGACATAAAGCGTGGGAGGGGAGGGGGTACCTCTGCATTCCCTGAGAGCTGGAAGTCTGTCTATAAGCTTCACGGTGCCACTTCTGCTTGTGGTGGGAGATGTTGCCAGTTCCCACATGGCCCGTGTTTGACTTTCGTGTGTGTGTGTGTGTGTGTGTGTGTGTGTGTGTGTGAGAGAGAGAGAGAGAGAGAGAGAGAGAGAGGAGAGAGAGAGAGAGAGAGAGAGAGAGAGAGAGAGAGAGGAGAGAGAGAGAGAGAGAGAGAGAGAGAGAGAGAGAGAGAGCGCATGTAGATGTCAGAGGATACCCTGGTATCCATTGTTGCCTTCCACCTTGCTTGAACGGGGTTTCTCTTGTTTGCTGCAGAGCACTCCAGACTAGCTAACCCTGAGGATCTCCTCTCTCTTCTCCTGTGCCATTGTGTGGTTCTGGGATTGCATCCGTCTTTACAGGGGTTCTGGGAATTGGAACTTTAGTCCTCACGTTTACATGGCAAGAGCTCTAGGGGTGACACTGAGCAGCTCTCGAGTTTCCTCATCCCCTGCTGCTCTTTTCATATGGAGTCTCATGATACGCACAGGTTGGCCTCAGACCACCGACTCCAGACTCAAGATCCTCAGTCTTAGGAGTGCTGGGATTATAGGCACGAACCATTGTGACCAGCTTTAATCACATACACTTTGTGTCTTTTTATTTTTAAAACATTTTATATTTTTTCTTTGAGAATGTCATCTATGAAATTATTGTTATAAATTATTATTTCTTCATGTATTATGATCATATTCACCCTCCACTTCTTTCTCCAACCTCTGAATCTTTCAACCCCACTATGCCCACCTTCCAACTTCAGGTTCTCTTTTTATGTAGTTTAAGATCCTACCATGCCCAGTTAGAGCTGGCGGTATGGGTGTGGTTGTAGGATCACTGGAGCATGGGCAACCTACCAGCCACAACTCCGGGGAAAAATTGTTATCCCTCCCCCAGCAGCCGTCAATGGCCAATAGCTCCTCAGGGGCGGGGCCTCTTAAGCCCCTCCCTGACCATTCTGAAACTTGTGCGGGTAACCAAAACTGCTGTAAGTTTAGGCGTGCAACAGTGATGTCCTATCCAGAGGACAGCAAGTCACAACGTTCTTCCCCACCAACCGGCTCTTCTGCGTCTCCTTCAGCAACATTCTGAGCCTTCGAGTTGGGGGCCATTCCAATCGTTCTTTTTAGGTCTCAGTCCCGTATTCTCAGCACTTTGGCCAATCACGAGTCTCTGCATTAACCGTGCTCACTTTATGTATTTTAACCAGTTATGAGAAAGATTCCATGGCCTCTACCAGAAGGTTGCAGGGCTCATGGTGCAGAAAACATCAAAGGCCCCATTTTCTCAAGCCTGAGTCCTGCCTCTGAGGTTCCCCTGCTCCCAGCAGCTGAGCCTCTGGGGGCCTCTATAACTCCTATTAATCCAGGCAGGTGTATAAGCTCAGGGTGCCACATGCGCGGGTAAGTCATGAGCCTCCCCTCTCTCCCTGCTGTGCCCATTGCCTCTGGTCTCTAGGACATGGCAAAGCTAAAAACGATCCCTCATTCTCTGTAGAACTCAATTGTCTGTTTCACTGCCAAGCCAGCTTTGCTGGAATTCCAGGCACCAATTAGAGCCAGCTTGCTTAGGCCAGTTAAAATGTACAGGTGTGACAGTGTTGGCATCAACAGGCTGGAATTATTACGGCAGATATTTTCATGAAATATTTATAAGAGATTCTAGGCACTTTAGCCGTTCATAGACAAGCTTCCTTCATCAGCAGAGAAGAGCCAGCCAGGGAGAGGACAGAGAGGTGGCAGAGGCCAGCAGGGTACAGAAGAGGGGGTGGGTCTGAGAAGCCCATGAGAAGGACGGGGAGACAGCATCTCTCAAAGCTCTTGGGAATGGACAGAACCTGTCACCTGCTAAATGAGATAAGCTAGGGGGTGGGTGTTCTGCAAGGGGCCTTTGTGGGTTTCAGAGATGGGCATTTTAGACAAGACTGCCATATATGTGATGTGTGAGCCGAAGCCGGTGTGTTGTTTGACTCATCTTGGTATTGGGTTCTCATGTATTTAAACATGAAGATGGCCGTCATCAGATCCACCTCCCAGGGAACAGAAGGGGCAAGAGCTTTGAAAGGGCTCAACATTTGCTAAAAGGAGGGTTCTCACAAAAGGGTCCTGGTCCCCAAAGCTGAGCACACAGGCTAGAGTGGGGGCCAGCCTTTCCTGTGATCTCAGCACCTGGCACTGCCTGGTCCCCCATGAACACTGGTCTTATGTTTGCTGTTTCCTGTTCTTCATGGGCTGGAGCAGGTTCAGGCTGGAAGTGATGTGGGAAGGCAGTGCATAGGGTCAAAGGCACAGGAAAGACAGAAAGCACAGCAGACGGGGTTCCAGCATGGACCAGCCACAGCCCAGTTGAGTGAACTCTAGCTTCGACCAGCTCTGAATTGAGCTTCTCCAAACCAGACTTGTCAGGTTCATGCAGAGGATATGTCAAGACCCTGCCTCCTTGTGACACAGAAAGGCCTCTGTCCTGAGGGGCACCCTCCATGAGGCACCTTCCCTTGCAGGGTGTCCTATAGCCGCTCTTGATAGCTTTGTGGTACAGGGCTGGGCTCCCTGATGCAGTGATGGGTCTGGGTCTTCACAGCTCCCTGTGCCTCTGCCCTTCTCACTCTGACTCTGGTCTGGTCCAGATCTGGCCACTGGGACGGCAACCAATCAGGTGTGACTAGAACTTGAGAAAGCACGTGGGGATTTCCCTGTTCTTGCTCCTCTGCTTTTGTCTTGAAACATGCCCAGGCTACCTTGTCAGAACTTCAGAGCCTGTGGAGAAGAGTAAAGGCATCCTTGATCAGACTACAGCCAACATCAGGTGAGTCAGACACCACCCTCTCCAACACACACACACACACACACACACACACACACACACACACACACACACACACACACACACACCACATACACCACACCACAAGGAACCACCCAGAGACTGTTGGAATCTGATGGAGATTGGTTTGTTACACAGCAGTAGCCGACTGATGTAGTGTTTATGTTCACCTTACAGTCTCCCTGAATGGCATGTTCTCTGTGCCTCAGTGTTCCCATCTGAAAATGTAGCTGTTGTACCACAGGGCTGTAGAGAAGTTAGAAATGGCAGTGGCTATAAAGTGCACAGGAGAAATGGCCCCTGTAACACAATTTGTAGCTACTTATTTATGGCAGCCGATGGTCAGATCCTGCCCCAAAGCCTCTGTTGATGGCCCTCAGCTTACAGGTTTAGGCCCATGGCAGGGACACAAACGGAACCAAGAGGCTATTGGTCCAGACTTCATGTATGCTGGGACTTGGGGAGCAAATCAAGACTTCGGTTGCACAGCAATAAACTCCTGCTCCAAGATACCTGGCCGAGCCCCCCCAACAAGTCCATATCCGCACTCCTATCTAAGAGGCTTACAGGGATTCGGAGAAGGGGGTAGGGTTGACCCTCATTGCCCCATTTTACAGATGATGACTCCAAGGCCCAGAGAGTTACTCTGATCTGCAGGAGTGAGATCACCAGAGGCTGCCGACCCTGTCCTTCAGTACCTTCCCCTCCTCCACAGCCAGCCAGATGTGAGCAGGTGAGTTCCTGCTTTTATGAACCTATTCATTCTGTTGCTCCCCACTTCTCCTCTGCAGGCCAAGTCAATGAACTCTGAACTTTTACCTTCTCAGAAGCCACTTGTAGTTTGCAAAGGAGGCTGGAAGGATACTGTGGCTTTAAGAAGGTCCAAAACACAACTTCCAAAGCGAAGTGGTCTGGGAGATACTTTGGCTGGTGAAGTGCTTTCTGTGAATGCCTGAGGACCTGAGATTGGATCCCCAGCACCCATGTAAATATCCAGGTGTGGTGGCATGATTGTGGCATGAATCCCAGCACCTAGAAGGAACACAGGAAGATCTACTACTGGCGCCTAGCTGATGCTACCTGGCCATCTCCAGGCCAATGAGATACTCTTTCTGAGTAAACAAGGTAGTTATCAATTGAGGAAGAAACAGAATCAACACTGGCTTTTTAGCCTCCACACATGTACACACACACACACACACACATACACACACACTCTCACACTCACACACACACCCCAAAACCAAAACCATAGTGCGACATTATTAAAGAACATTGTGGAAAAGAGCTGCTCTGGAAACAGCTTTCATCTGGCTGGCTCCCTTCACAGCAGGCAGACTAATAATAGATGTTATAATAACGGATTATTCTGCCGCCTGTCTGTCCCCTTGCTGTCCCCTGGTAGGTCCCTACGCTGTAGCAGCACATTCATTCATGGTGTGTGTCTTGGCGCTCTCAGGCAGCCACGGAAAACACGATTACTACAAAGACCAGATTGTTTCTTTCTTGCTCTGTGGTCTGACAACTACAAACTGGATTGCTGGCCTCGGGCTCTGGGCTCCCAGCCTGAGGGTGGTGGAGGGTACAGATGTTCCCAAGGGGCCCAGGGTTCAGAGGAGCTCAGCCAGGGACACGTGTGCCCTGCTCCCTTGCAGAGAAGACTCTGCGAGGAGTTTTTCCTTGTGCTAACTGCAGTCTGTGTAGGTCTGAGTTTTTATTTCTGAGATGTCTCTTCACAGTGGTGACATAGGAACCTTGAGGGAAGCTAGCCAATTTCCAGACCCTTCCCTATTCCTCCCACAATGTTTGCATGAGGGGTGGGGACAGTGGTGGTCAGGGAGGAGGGAAGAGGGAAAGTGGTGTCTGGAAAAGCATGCAGGCTCACAGACAGGGCTAAAGTCACAGGTTCCACACTGGCTGTTTGCTTTGGGTCTTGACCTTCACTTACTCATCTGTCTTCTCCCTGGATCTTCATAACTGACCCGAGACAGTGGAATTACCATCATGGCTCCAGCTTTCAAGCTGAGGATGCAAGCTCAGAATAGTACGAAGGAGAGACAAGGCTCTTCATCCCACCTCTGGGCAGCCCATAACGTCAGAGTCAGTCCACAGTGCCGGTGGACTCTGATGATTCGAGAGCAGATACACAATTCGGCAGACACTGCTGGCGTGGGACTGGGGTACAGCTGAGTCACTCCAGGGCACTTGGACTTACCTCTAAGGGTTCCACCTGCACCCTCAACTCCTCTCCTCTGCCTTTGATCTAGTCCTGCTGACAGGAGGAGCAATGTCCTTCTGGGTACTGCTCTCAACAGCCCTGTGGTTTCTGTGCCCATTTCCAAGACTAGGTTGTCTGCAGAGTAGGAACCCTCTCCTTGCCAGGAGAACCAGACTGGACAAGGTGAGCCTTAAGGAGCTCTAGGTGGGCAGTTCTCAGTGTGGTCTTGTCTGGGAGAGGAAAGAGGTTAGATGAAGGAGAGAAGACACAGACTGGGAAGCTGAGGAGACAGTGGGGGTGAGGTAATGACCCCGATGCTCAAGTCTGAGCCTACAGAAGAATGGTCTGAGTGGAGATGGTGCCTTGAGTTTCCCTCATGTGGCAGGGAGACCCTGAAGACCCAGGCTGGTGGGCAGGAGAGAAAGACTGGAAGGCCAGCTTTGTTCCCTTGTGAATGTCACAGTGGTAACGAGGGGCCTTGGGTTCAAGAGGGGAAGCCAGGATAGTGGGGCTGGAATCCCCCTATTCTGTCCTGTCATCAGCTTTAGGTGGCTCCTGCTGGCTGTCTCAGGACACAGCAGGATGCTAAAACTCACCAGCCAGTGCACAAGTCTCAGACCCTCACCTCCCAGCCTCCCAGTCAGGAATAAGTACTGTTTATCCATCCCGCCCTTCCACCCATCAAGGGCAAAACATTTGGTGTTTTGAAATGGTCTGTTTGCCTTTCCGCTTCTGGAGGTCCACACAGATGTGGGCTTCAGCAACCAGGCCCTGAACCTTAGCACCAAGCCTCCTGGCTGGAGGCCACAGCTCCAGGGACTTGAGAGCCCAACCTATCATGGCAGGGAAAGCAAGGCAGCTCTTAGACCCTCGACCCTGCCCCGCAGGATGAATTTGCTTCTCTTAGCAGCATGAGGAAGCTGGGAATCTCAGACTCCTGTCCTTATGGTCAGGAACAGAGACTGCAGCAGATGCCTCCTGTCATAAGAGGCAGGAAGTCTGCTTGGGGTGCTGGGCTCCAGGCAAGCAGGAGCCTGGACAGGATCCCCTGTGCAGTGTCTCTGTTGAAAGATGTGCAAAATTTAGTCATCAGATATTTTTGGAGGAATCCTAGGTGGCAGGGACTCTCTGAGGTGTGGTGTGCATGACAGGAACCAGCATCTGCCTGCCCCTCTGAGCTTCTACCTGGTTGAGGAGAGAACACAGGCACCACACGCTGGCCTGTAGACTGAGACAAACATCTCATCCAGCTTCCTTTGTTTATGGAAGAGGAAATCAACAGAGGGAAAGGATTGGCCCAGGGTCTCATGACATGTGCCTGCACTGGGTACTTGCCCTTGTTAGTGGGGCTCCATTGCCAAAGGGGACTCTTGGAAGTCAATGTGTGTGGGGACACTTTTATGTCAGGCAGTGGTGGGTGCTCACAGTGTGCAGTCAGCCCCTGTCCAGTATGGGGGTGGGGCTTCTTTCCCCTAAACCTGGAAAGGCTGCTGGCCTTGGCCCTGGCAAAGAGGCCCAGTGGGTCCTGAAGACGTTGGAGATCAGAGTGGGTAAAAATTGTCTTTTGGGACCCTTTATTGGGAGAGAGAGGCAGACATTGGGAGTCACTTAACTGGGCTGTCGCTGAGCGGTCATCTTTCTCTGTCCAGTTCCAAAGAAGTGACCCCAGGAGCCTATCTGTAGCAGTTATAAAAGGCCATTAAGAGTATTTCTTCTAGGATTGGATTTTTACAGCACACAGTTCCTGTGGCTGTGTTCCTCTAGCTAACTCACATGTTTTGCAAAAAGGAAAAGTAAAAAAGAAAAAAAGGCTAAAACCCCTTGCAATCACTATCATAAGTCTTGGGTGTCCTTATTGAGAGGCTGGCTTCCTGGCTCACTGGAATCTGTGGAAGTGTGGGAAAACTTGAAGTAATTAGGTGACCAGGGAGGCTCGGTCTTCCCTGAGGGGCATCCTCCATATTTCGTAGAGCCCTGTTCTGATGGCTTCTACCCAGGGGAGGAGGAGCATGTGTCGGGAGGCTGAGGGAGAGAGGGACCAAAAGGAAAAACAGATGTTTCTATGATGGGGGTGGGTTACTGCTCACACCCCAGCTGGGCTCTGGAGTCCTTGGCCAGGTTGCCTCACAGCGAGTTCCCACGCCCCATCATGCGTGCCTGTGAGCTCCCAAGAGTATGCACTGGGGACTCACAGTCAGTCAGTTTGCTGCAGAAGGACATGGGCAAATCTAAAGGGGAGGGGAATTGTTAATAGGCTCAGAGTGAGCATAAAACAGAAACTAACAGAGATCTGGGGAGAGGACCTAGGCTCCAAGAAAGGGAAAAGAGATGGTTGAGCATCTGTGAGCGAAGTGGTAGATCTCAAGGCCCAGACTTAAGAAGTGAGCACAGAGAGGCTTAGCAACTTGACCAAAGCAACGCAGCAGACCGGAAGCAGACCCTTCACGCCTGTAGGTGGGGCTCATTGGTTCTGGGGAAGATATACTGAGTCTTTCCGGGGACCATGCCAGGCCATATATACTGCAGCTTACATTTGCTCACGGGATGGCAAAAGGGAAGAGCACACACCATTGTGACATTAGGTAAGAGCAGCAACAGAGACTTTCCCCATTTGCTATTCTCACTCGTTCTCTATGGGATTTGTGGTACCAGAAAAAAAAAATGTGCCAAGGTGAGAGAAAAGATTATGGGAGGGACAACCACAGGAGGATGGCCTTTCTGTGTGGAGGTAGGGAAGTGGCTGGAAGGGACCTATGAAGACCTTCCTATATTTGAGCCTGATGTTGGAAGAAAGAGACAATTACAGGGCATTAACTGAGAAAGGCAGTCCATGTACAGGAATGTAGGGGCAAAGAGGGGAAGACCTTGGCAACTGCAGTGCTCAACAGAAAATCACAGACGTGAGACAAGGCCATGGGAGGCTGGCAGATGTTGGCTGGGAGGGCTCAAGGCCTGAGTGTGGAGGGAAGTATGAGAACAAGGTAGGTGTCCTAGAAATACCCCTTCCGGTGCACTAGGGCTGATGGAGGTAGGACGTCATGGGAGGCTTTGCCGTGGCTGTGATGGGGGAAAAGACACAAGATCTGACCCAATGTCCTGAGCACAGGGGCAGAGGTCAGAGGGAAGAGTAGACGTGGACATTTCCGAGGACGTGGCTTTGTAAGCCTTGTGGCTGAGAGGAGAGAGGAAGGTAGGTCCTGACTGCCTCTGAGTTCCAACTTGAGGAGCAGCCAGGTGGCAAGAAGTGCTCCCTGGAGGACACCTAGGCCTGAGAGTTCTAGAACCCTTCTGATGGCACAGTTCACCATTGCTGATCACAGCATCTTTATTTAAAAACAGACAAACAAAAACAAATTCATGAAGTGATTCAGCAGAAGAGGGCTCTAGATCAGATGTGTAGCCCCAGCTGAGTTGCTGCCCAACTCGATTATTTGTGCTGTAGTTTCCTTTTCTGGAGATGGAAACTTCCACAAGCAGAGCTGACATGAAATTATGAATTATGCGCTTATTTCAGGTGAACCTCAGAACAATCGAAACGGGGATTTCCATGCATTAGGTGTGCTTGGTACATTCTCAGTTTACAATGCCTTCCATTGACCCTGACTTCAGACGGGCTTCCCATTTGTAAGTAGCAGAGCGTCCAGACTCATGAAGACTTTGGAGAAATACAGGGAACTCTAAAGGTCCCCTCTGTGATCAGGGCTATGGACAAGTGTCCCAGGGGCTTCAACTGAGTCTGTGAGAAGGAACCCCAGAAGGGATGACCCACCACCACTACCACCATGGAAGTCAGGAATGAAGTTCACTTGGATATCTGGAAGGACCACTAATTGGCCAGATGGGCCACCAAGACTCGGAGATGAGAAATGGTTCTCCAGAGCCACATGGCATTCTGTCTGCCTGCCTCCACTCAGTGTCACCTCCTGGGGGTGGGGAGGGTGGGGCACTTGCTGTGTTTCTAGGCTCCACCTGCTGGAAGTTGGCTTTATACTTCATTTAAATAATTAAGCTTTAAACTACCCAAACCAGATCATTAGCCTCCCAAGGTTTCACAGCAAGATTACTATCTGAAACGCAAGCAAATTAGCTACCTTCTGACATCTCTGACTTCCCTCTCCCCACCAGGGCAGGCATCCTGTTCGATGGTAGAGCTCTAGGCCATGAGAGGTTGTAACCACAGCTGGGGCAGGGGAGGATCCTGGGGAGTTGGGAATACCAAGGGATGAGGGATGAGGGATGAGGAATGGGGAAGGGGGATGGTGTTATTGCTATCTGTACCATTGTGAAGGGTTTGCCCTTCACCAGGGCTTGCTTTGCAGTGTCAGGCCATCTGAGTCTCTGTGGCTTTGTGGGACATGCCACTGCCCTATGATATGTGCGCCAACTGACAGCGCCATGGACCCTGAGAGGATCTTTGAAGGTCTGTGAACCTTCCTCATGCCGTTGTCTAGGAAGTTTCTAATTGTTCTGGAAGCAAACCCTCCAGATCACTATATTTCGTTTCTAATGGTCAGAGGAAGAAAAAAAATTTTTTTTCCATTAAAAAAAATCTTGTGTATAGGTGTTTTTCTGGCACATGCATGCCATACCCCAAAAGAGACCAGAAGAGAGCCTGGGATCCCCTGGGACTGGAGGTAAGAAAAAAGAAGGAAAGAAAAAGAAAAGAAAAGAAAAGAAAAGAAAAGAAAAGAAAAGAAAAGAGAAAGCCAGCTATCACATAAGTGCCGGGTTTCGAACCTTGGTTTGTCTAGAAGAGCAGTGAGTGATCTTAACCTCCAATCCATCTCTCCAGCCTGAGATTAGATCCTTTTGTATTTCCTTTGTTGTGAATGCATACAAAGCAATGCGCCTAAAGTCTGTGGATTGTGTAAAGAAATAAAACGGGGTGGGGAAGGCTCACTGGCCGAGTATTTACCTTGTATGCATGAAGACCTGATCTTCATCCCCAGGATGTACAGCAAAAGCTGGGTGTGGTGGCAGGGGCTTGGACTGCAGTGCTAGGAAGTGGAGATGGGCGATCCCTAAGACTTTCTGGCTAGACAGTCTAGCATCTGAGTAAGATGCCCTACATGTGGGGTTGGGGATTTAGCTCAGTGGTAGAGCGCTTGCCTAGAAAGTGCAAGGCCCTGGGTTCGGTCCCCAGCTCCGAAAAAAAGAAAAAAGAAAAAGAAAAAAAAAGAAAAAAAAAGATGCCCTACATGTGTATTGGGTGCCCATGGAGGCCAGAAGGTGGTGGAGGAGTCCCTAGAGCTGAAGTATGGGCTGTGGTGAGCTACCCAGCATAGGTGCTGGAAACTTAACTCTGTTCTCCTGGGAGAGCAAGCAAGAGCCCTTAGCGGCTAAGCCATCTTTTCTAGCCCTTGTATTGATTTCTTTACAATTCTCCCCCGTATCTCTTCCAAAACAACGACGCTCAGACTCATTTGCTTCTGAACCCTTCCCTGTGGCTCTGCCCTGCAAATACAGCTCCTTCAGGGGAAACAGCCAAGCCTGTGACTTGTTTCCAGCCTTCTTTCATCGTGAGGATGTATATATATATATATATATATATATATATATATATATATATATACACATATGTGTGTGTATGTATATGTATATATACATATGTGTGTGTATGTATGTATGTATGTATGTATGTATGTATGTATGTATGTATATCACCTGGCCTCTGTGCATTCACACTGTTTTCAGGCTTTGCTGTCTGAGCAAGAGTTCCCTAAGGAAAATAACAGATGGTGAGACTCTCAGATCACAGGGCTTATTAGATCACAAACCCAGTTTTACCTGATAAACCTAAACAATGAGGCCTTAAGTCCCCCAACTCCAGCTTGCTATTTATCCCTTAAGGCTTAAAAAACAAAGGCCCTACTAATAGTCAAACTGCTTTCCCCCACAATGTTGTCGCCTATGTACATAACCCTGGCATAGCATGAGAGCTGGATAGTGTCCCCTTCCTCCCAACAGCATTGCTCTGTTTAGGAGTCTTCCTTTTTGCCACTGTGGTGTGCCAAGGATCAGCAGTGATGTTGTCACCTTGCATGTGTTCATGTGGACTAGTGAGACCAAGCACTTCGTCCACGTTTCTTGGCCCACAGGGCCGTTTCTATAGTGGGGCAAGTCAACTGGTTGCTAGTCTGCCAAGTTGTTTGGTGGTTTTTAAAATTGGTGAATCTATACCTTTCCTGGGCATATACCCAAAGGATGCTCCAACATACAACAAAGACACATACTCCTCTATGTTCATAGCAGCCTTATTTATAATAGCCAGAAGCTGGAAAGAACCCAGATGCCCTTCAATAGAGGAATGGATTCAAAAAATGTGGTACGTCTACACAATGGAGTACTACTTGGCTATCAAAAACAATGACTTCATGAAATTCATAGGCAAACGGAGGGAACTGGAAAATATCATCCTGAGTGAGGTTACACAATCACAGAAAAACACACTTGGTATGCACTCATTGATAAGTGGATATTAGCTAAAAAGCTCAAATTACCCAAGATGCAATTCACAGACCACAAGAAGCTCAAGAAGAAAGATGACCAAAATGTGGATGCTCCCACTCCTTAAAAGGGGAAAAAATATCCATAGGAGGGGATATGGAAGCAAAGTTTAGAGCAGCAATTCAAGGAACGGCCATTCAGAGACTGCCCCACATGTGGCCCATATATATATATACAGCCACCAAAACTAGATAAGATTGATGAAGCTAGAAAATGCATGCTGAAAGGGACCAGCTATAGATCTCTCCTGAGAGACACATCCAGATCATGTCCAATACAGAGGTCAATGCTAGCAGCAAACCACCGAACCGAGAATAAGACCCCCTTTGGGGGGGAATTAGAGGAAGGAGTGAAAGAGTTGAAGAAGCTTGCAACCCCATAAAAGCAACAATGCCAACCAACCAGAGCTTCCAGGGACTAAACCACTCCCGAAAGACTATACATAGACTGACCCAGAGCTCCAATTGCATATGTAGCAGAGAATAGCCATGTTGGGGCACCAGGGGAAGGGGAAGCCCTTGGCCCTGCCAAGGTTGGACCCCCAGCGCAGGGTGGCAATAAGGGGGATGTATATGGGGAATACCCGTATGGGGGAGGGGGAGGGGAGAGACTGGGGGCTTATGGACAGGAAACCAGGAAGGGGAATAACATTTGAAATGTAAGTAAAGAAATATATCTAATAAAAAATATAAAAAAATTTGTTGAATCATACCATTTTGTTGTTGTTGTTTCTCAAAAGTATGTTCTAGAAATCAATTGTCCACAGTTCTATGAATTGCGAATATCTTCTCACACTTTGTGGATACTTTTATTGCATTTTTTCAAAGCATCCATGGCTCCAGGGAAGTCTGAAAACTCTCCCTTTATATTGTATTATGGGCTCATTTAATTTATATTATAGGTTGTGTAAACAGGAGGCCTGTGGGCCAGAAACCTCAAACTTTCATTAAGTGTATTAGAGCACATGGTGCCAGAAATCCAGGGTGTGTCATACGCAGGCTGCAGATGTGGCTCGGTTGGCTCAGATGCATACAAAGCAGTGCGCGCCTAAAGTCTGCATCTGAGAGGACTGAGTAAGATGTCCTACATGTGCATCGGGCGCCCATGGAGGCCAGAAGGTGGTGGAGGAGTCCCTAGAGCTGAAGTACGGGCTGTGGTGAGCTACCACCATAGGTGCTGGAAACTTAACTCAGTCTCTCAGGAGAAACGACAACAAAATGGTATGATTCAACAGATTTAAGGTTGGAAACAGACCTTACCTCAGAAAAAGTGTTATGTTCAACGTCAAAATGCTTAGCTTCTCTTCAAGTTTCAGACTTCCTGGTCCAGAAGCCCTTAGGTGTGTTCTTTGTCATGTCAGACACCCAGTGTCTGAGTCTTTTCTTGTTGCTGTGATAGAATATCCCAATAAAAGCACCAAGAGAGAAAGCATGTATTTTAGCTCATAGTTTAAGGTGTGGTCTGTCATGCCAGGGAAATTAAGGCAGCAGATGCTTGGAAGGGGGTCATGGCCCAACACAACTGGGAAGGAGAGAGGACTACAAGCTGCTCCTCAGCTCCTTTTCTCCACCTATCCTGTCCAGTGTCCCCAGCCAAGAGGAAATGGGCCTGCCCAGGGTCAAGATGGGGCTTCCCACACCAATCCACACGGTCAAGATACTGTGCCACAGGCATGCCCTGGTGATTTAATGACTTGTCACATTAACCGTTAACACTAACCATCACACCCAGGGCCCAATGCCACCTTGGGCTGTAGTGTGGGTTTCCTTCCACCACCCTGGTTCAGTTGTCCAAAGTATCCAGTCACTGATCATACCGCCTGTGTTTGCTCCCATCATGACTATTGCAAGAGACAGGAAAGCCAATGACTTGTGCTGTTCACGGGAAGAGTCCATTGTATGACTCATGTGTGCACCAACAGCCAGGACTTCGGAGGACACCGACTTTATAGCTTTTGCAAATGCTGGACAGAAACAACATACAAGATTCATCTTGGCTCACAGTTTCAGAGGCCTTAGTCCCTTGTTTCTTGGCTCCATGAACTGAGGCAGAACATCATGGGAATTGGAGCATGTGAGGGGAGACATTTCACCTTATGGGGGTCAAACAGAAGAGAAAGGAGAAAGGGTCTACACTTTCAGAGGCATGCTTTCAGGGACCAACTTCCTCCAGGTAGATCTCACCTAATGTTTTTACAACTTCCCAAAACTGCACTACCTAATGGAATCAAAATTTAGCACTCGAGTCTGGGGAGGGGAGCAATTCGCATTCCAACCACAATGTCAAGTGAATGTCTTTAACTTAGCCCATTTTTAGCACATGTCTCCAGAGACAGTGCTGGCTTTTGAACGTTAAGGGCTCAGTATCACAAGGCTGTCTTCCCCAGATCCAGGTTCCAGTAGCAAACCCCTGGCTGTGCGCAGTGCTTCTGGTCCAATGGCTTTACTTGAAGTCATCACGTGACTCTGAGTTCAATTAATTTGCTAGAGTGGCTCAAACCGGAGAATCACTTTGTTGCATGTAATAATTAAAAAAACAATCCATGCTATCGAGGGCTACTCTCCGGCCACGGTGGTTTCCCTGCCCCCATGGCTATCCACATGTGGTGGTCCGCCCAATTTCCCACGGTTCACTTGCCACTGAACTGCTGTTCCCAGTCATCCATCCTCCGGGGCTAGCTGCTGTCAAACCTCTCAGCACTCCCAGATTTCCCTGACTAGCTGGAGGTGTACTCTCGCCAACCCACGCTCTGCAACCCACGCTCTGCTTCGGTTACCTTCCCTGTGGAGCTTAGTCGAGTAGCCCCGAAATGGGAAACACTAGACAATCTTAGTTAAGAATCAACAGCTAACACAACCGCTGGAAATGGAATCTATCATCCTGAACTCAACTATTCTATGTTAGAAATCTTCTGGTGGCAGATTCTGTTGGATTCCACCACCAGATCTAACAGTCCCCATTTACATTTTGCCTACTTTGCTCTCCTCTTCCAAAAGGAAGAGCCCTCCTCCTGCACTCCCTCTTCCTCTCTTGGACCCGGAAGACCCGCCTCCTCACCCAGTGATTGGCTTCATGTCCATCTTTATTATCCAATCAATTAGGGGAAAATTCTGTTACATCACTTTACCTGTGCTTACTGGTATAGTGCAGATGTGTTTTACAAACTACGGAGGAAGAAACTGTCGGAAAGGACACACAGGGCACAGTGAAGGAGAAGGGCATGAAGCCCTCACGCACACACCTTCTCAGTGCCGCTATGTATTAATCAGTCCCACCTTCTATCCCAGGATGTTTTTATTATAGAAGTTGCACTACACTGGCAAGATGGACCACTAATTCCATTTCTAGCCCCCCTTTTCTGGAAAAGTCCCAAGCTTTCAAACATGGCTCTGTCCTACTGAAACTATACAGAAACTCACCAGGAGCCATTCCCTAGAGCAAGAAGCTCTTCTATCATCCAGGGAACTCGAGAGGACTAGAGCCCTGTGTCCAGAGCTGGAAGTGAAGACCTAACATCAGAACAAAAGATGCTCCCAGCACCGAGGTTGTATAGGAAATGACAACAGTCTCAGGAGCCCTGTGCTGGAACCAGGAGCCAAAAACAAATCCATATTTCTCATTGGATTACAATATCCCGGTTATGAGTGTGTGGTCCTGCAGATGCTCACGGCAGGACCACATAGAGAGCCGATTTCATCTTAGCTTCTGACCTGAAGACCAAGGTCTGGGAGACTTAACTCTTTAAAGAGGACAGAGAGAAAAAGTCCCAGGAAGGACATGGCCTTATCATCTAACCAGCCCAGTGGTGAGCATTTTGAGGATGGTTGTGAGCTTTGGACCATCTTCAGAGTGTGCGGGTCTCCTTGATCTGCGGGGGGCGGGGAAAGAGGGGAGAATGGTTACCAGGCATATTTGGTTTCCTGTTTAATGCAGGGACAATTTGATTTGCATCTCATTTACATCTATTTGTAGGCTGAATCTTGAAGGGCCAAATTCAGAGATAAAATAAAATCATGCAATCTGCGCTAGCTGGTTCATACGGTTCGTATGTCTTGACAGGCCTTGAAGCTCAGTGAGGCTCAGACTGCCTCCTGGAAGGGCTGGATTTTTCATGCAGCTGGTTTCCTGACCACCTACTATGAGACAGCTGCTGTAATAGGAACTGTACAACAAGGTTAGGATCTCAGCACTAACTCAAGCCTGTGTAGGGTAGCAGCCAAGTCTTTATTCCTTAAGGTCAGGAGTGGAAACGAGTCATGCCATGAGGTGGAATACCTTTGTGCTTGGCACTGTGGCCTTGGAGCCCAGCTCTGGCTTTACCACCTGGGTGTTCTTGGACAAGCTAGTCATTACGCATGGGACTTCAGTCTCTCTGTTTAAGGATGAGGATAATAACAGGCTCATGTCTAAAGCTCATGTGGAGATGAACACGCAGCTGTGTGGTCACGCGCTGGGCCCAGGGTTCCCCAAACCAGGAAGCAGAGAGAGCTAGGTATAAGGCCGGCATAATGTTCTCATCTCTCGTCAACTAATTGTCACCCACTGAAGTGTGCCATTAGCCAATTCTACAGCCTCGCCTGTCCACTTCCACCCCAACCCAGCAGGGACGTACAGGCAGCTGGGGTCTGGGATTGCTCAGGTGTCCACATCATGGCGATTACATGTAGGAAGGCACAGAGCTTGAGATGCTATCTCTTGCTATCACTATTGTTTGTCCTCATGTGAAAAATGATAGGTGCCTCTCAGTACTTTGCAGTCTTTTCTTCCTGTCCCATCCGCCAGAGGTGAAGATAGAAATACTCCTGTTCCCACAAGTACCGAGTGTGCAAGACCAGGACCCTCAGAAATGTGTCCTGCAGAGACCTGCAGCAGTAACTTTGGAATTGTCCTGACAAGCCTAGAAACTAGTCACAACAAGAACTCTCTGGGCCTGAGGAGGTGGCTCAGTCAGTAAGGTACGTTCTTAACAAACAGGAGGGCTTGAGTTCGGTCCTCGTCACCCATGTGACAAAGTTTAGTGTAGTGGCAGACACTGGTAATCTGTAATCCCAGAGATGGCAAGATGTGAAAGAGAGACTGACTGGTGGATCCCTAGAGCTCGCTGGCCAGTGAACCTATCTTACTTGGTGGATTTCCAAGTCAACGAGAGACACTGTGTTTCCAGAATTCCTTCCCTAGGGAGATGTAAACAGCATCTGTCCCTTCCTTATAAGGTCCAGACGGCAAACTGAAGTACCCTCCCACCCAAGCTCACCCTGGGAACCAATGAGATTATTTAGAGATTATTCTCTGTTTAACGGCAGAGAACGGGTGAGGGGCTCCTTACAGGATCATGGGAAACCCCAAAGCAGCCACACTGGAAAGTCCTCACCCAGCATAGCTCTGCAATAACCACATCGATGAAGTCTCCTCTGTTAACCTCCACAGTTAGCATGCTCCAGCGCCTCCTGAGACCGGAGCCCCGTGTCTAGCGGAGAACGTCGTATCAGTGGCTGGGTTAGGGTCCAACAACCAGTCCCCACGCCCAGCTTCTGTGAGGGAATGTTAACAGTCAACAAACCCTGTGGCAATGGACTCTAGCAGGCAGACACCGCTGATCTGATGAAAATGGTGTTTTCTCCCAGAGGACCATGCTCTACAGAACCCTGTCTCAACAACAAGTAGAAGGCAGCTGAGGAAGAACACCGGAGACTCTTCAGTGACCTTCACACACACCTGCAGCACACACACACACACACACACACACACACACACACACACACACACACCTTTCTACCCCTTTCATCTCTGCCCCCAAGTTTAATTTATCCACTCTGGTTGTGTTGGTTTTGATCCTCTGAACACAACTGACAGGCAGTCCATTCAACATGGAACCCAGCTTTCTTGGGAGAGGGCAGTGGGAGAGGAGCAGGCTCCAGAGGATGCCTTGCCTAGGTTGGAATTGAACTTCTGGCACTCACTAGCTGTGTGACCCAGAGGGCAACCCACCTTCCCAGGGTTATCTCCCTGCTATAAAATGCCTGCCAGGCATGCCCGTGCATGAAATGGGTCCCCTTGAGACCCACATCTGGCTTGGAAGAAGACACATTACCACTTGCTCTTCTTAGGATACGCTGTGTGTGAGAAGCATAGGCTTGACTTGCCTCACACACATCTGGCTCCCTCCACTAGGTTGCCCTGGAAACCTGGCCTTCTCCTTGAACCTCAGTCTCAGCAGCCACAGAAGCCAGTGGTGTGAAGCAGCTATGGCCATTCCTTTCTCTACTCTGGGCTTCCTCTGAGCTCTCTGCTTCTGCTCTTATCCATGGCCCTCACCTGGAATGTCTCTTTCTGGCGTGCCTCTTGCAATGGCACACTTGTGCTTCCTCTCTTTCTTTGGGGTGTCCCCTCCCCAGGAGATTGAAGCTCTCAGGAGGCAGTCGCAATGCTTGTCTCCCATCTCCTTCCTCAGAGATCTTGGGTCTGTACATAGGGCCCCGAGGACTACCCACTGCGTTCTCTCAGATGATATTTAAAGTTCTCTTCTGGCTCTGCCTCCACTGGGTTCACCCAAAGGCACCATGAAGAGGCTGTTGTACGATAGATACAGCTGTGTTCGACATGCACTACATGGGCTCCCGATTCTGACCTTGGTGTGGGTTGACCAAAGCCATCAGCTTCAGTGAAACTGACTGTGTGCATGTGTGTATTATTTGCCTTCAAGAGAAAAAAAATGTCAACATCGACAATGAAAACTATGCAATTGTTTACTTTACCCCAGGGTTTAGGGCAGGAAGGCAAAGATCTGGAGCCATTAGCACTGGGACAGGTGTGAAGAGGGCTATGTGGAGGGAAAGCATGGAGGGGCTTATCAGTATAGTCCCCCCTGACAGCAGTTCTTGGCTCTGCATTCTAGGCAGCAAGGGGCTCATTCATCTCTCAGCTGGAGCTGCTACTAATGAGAATTATTCATTATTGAACAGCTAACGCACCTTTGCAGTTGACACATCCAAAAAAGAAAGAAGAAAAGAAATAAAAGGAAACCCCCCAAAAAACAAAAAACTGCACCAAAAGGATCCAGAGTTAAAGGTCGCCCTGTGTCCCAGTTCCCCTTCCGGGAGGCAGCCAGGGCTATAGTCCTCTGTGTGTTCCTCCAGACACAGTGTGTTTACGCTGGAAGAAAAATATTTATGCTCTATGTTTGTGTGTTTAAATCCATGTATTTCCTTCGGTCGTATGCAATGGTGGCAGCCTGTGCCTGCTGTTCTGCCCCGGTGCTTCTTTGCTTTGGGCTGTGGGTTGGAGGTGGGAACTTACTAATTTGCAGAGCATCATGGTTACCCATTATAAAAGAGCTCTTGCTTTATTTAGCTAGTCCTCCCTCAAATGGACACACAGGTTATTCCTTTTTTCAGAGGCAGTCTTCTATAAATCCTCATCCTCTGTGGCCCGCTACCAGCAGAGCCTGTTTGAAGGGGCCAATGATGTTGTTACCTGGCAGGCCCTGCAGCTGTCGCCCACACGGCTCCCCTGATGCACCATCTGCTCCAGCCCCAGCTCCAGCTCATTTTTCTGCAAGTTTCTTGTCTCTCCTTCCTGTTACGGGGACTTCCAGGGGTCACTTTTCACTGTCCTCTGTACCCCCAAATCTAGCACATCCTTTTGAGCTCTACAACAGCTCCCTGCACACATGCTGGTCCTCCTTTCCTAATAGCACTTCCTGGGTCAGAGGCTTCACAAGGGCTCAGACCACTGCAATAGCTCTCTTTCACGTAATGGAACACCAGACAAGATCTATTCAGGAAAGGAATCTCACATCCCCATTCCTGCTCTGTCCTGTTTCCATCATGCTATGTCTCTTGGCACTCCATAACCTCCCATCAAGCTTTTATCCCATCTCCTACTGTACCTTCTGCTTAGGGCACCATCCACACTCAGACCCCCTCCCCAATTCCTTTTTCCATGAAGTCCCAAAACTAACGGGCATTTCCCCCAAGAAGGCTGCTCTGACCTACCACCTTAAAGAGGCTATTCACCCATCTTTATACCTTCTCCATGGCTCTAACTCAGTCCACACACCAGGTAGTTAGAGGTCTGCTTTTGTCTCTTCAATGGCCACCCTCTCCACAGGACTAGCACAGTCATCTGGAGGTGTGGGGTCACCCATCACCCTGTGGAGAGTTACCAGTGCTTCTGTAGCTAAGTCTGGGTCTCAGTCATGGCTATAGGCAGGCGGAGGGAAAGAGTAACCAAAGCAGAGTTAGATCTGTTGTCTCAAAGGTGCTGGCTTGGATGAGGCACACACTTCTGCTCAGCTCCCATTGTTAAGAGTCTCAGGCTGAAAAGTGTGGTTTATCTGGTCAGTCATGTCCACACTGATAACTGTACTTTCTGGGGGAAGGCATATGTGGAATCCAGTGGATGTGGAGGAATCTTCTGTTGTGGACTTTGTGGAGGAGCAGGTAACCTACGGCTTGGACAGTGACTCAAGAACCCCAGGCTATCATAATTCAGGCTCGCTGTGAATCATTCTGTGGCTAATTCTCTGCTGCCAGGTACTAAGTGGACAATCCTTGGGCTCCCAAATCTCGGTCTCCCTTTTCTCTGTGGGGCTGGGCCTTCTCTCAGATCTCTTTTGTCTTTTATACTGGGCTGGTGATAATCAGGCCCAGAGTTGAGCACTGGAGCTCAGTTAAGAGTCACATCAACAAGTAAAGTCCCAGTGCCTCCTGGGAGCTGTGAAGACAGACAAACTTTCCAGTATGTGAGAAACACCTTTGAAGATGCAGAAAGATGCCTTTAAGAAAAAAGTATTGTCATCCTGTGACTGTCACAGGCATCCCCACGTTCCTGCCAATACTGGAGTCACCCAATAGGTGTCACTGTGTGCTCTTGAAAGTAATAAAAGTGTGTGTGTGTGTGTGTGTGTGTGTGTGTGTGTGTGTGTGTGTGTGTGTGTATTAAATGCTATCTAAAGTTAACTTGGACTTTTATAACAAAAGGGATAAAATCTCATTTGTATTAAAATGAATGACAGCTAATATTTACCCAGCACTTTCAGAGTAGAGGTCACAAGCTGAATTCCCAACACTTCAGGAACCTCACGGTCAGATGGGGAAACTGAGGCTCTAAGACTTGGCTGAGGCCACACAGTTAATACACAGCACAGGCAGGATCTAGCCTCATCGTATCTGGAAACTTCTTCATAACCAAACCACCAGAGTAAGCCGTAGAGGGGGGACTCTTCTACTGTTGTCTCCCACAAACAACATTCTGGGCTTATTTATATCTGTCCCCATTGGGAATGGAAGCACAGAAGACAAAGAACTTCTTGGGGTTCACTCATGTTGGTCTCGTGCACCTATGGAGAACAGAAACCATCCTCACCCTGGAAGGACAGCTGTCTCACAATGGTGGGCAACGTCCATACTGCTGGTATGGACCACTGCCCACCATTGTCCTCAGTGGGAAAAACCAGTCTCTTCCCCTCCCCCCACCTACACCTTGGCTGTGGCCACCTCCTCTCCCTTCCCAGGGAGGATCCCACTTCCTCATCCCTGACCCTTTCCACTCTTCCCATCACCAGCCTCTGTCAGCCTGATCTTTCCATTCACCAGTAGAGCCCATAAGAGATCCAGTGTCTGCAGGGTCAAGCTGCTGCTTGCCAAAGGACCTGACTTTGCCTTCCTGGTCTCTGGCTCATTGCCCCAGCCCCAAGACCTCAGGTGCTCTTCCAGAAAGAGCACCTCAAAGAAAGCAGGAGGCAGGGGAAAGCCTGTGGGTAAAGAAACACGGGGGCTTCTGCCTTCTCTCTGCCTCTTTGGAAAGCCACATGGCTCTAAAGAGCTGGGGAGATGGCTCGGTCAGCAAGTGTTCATCTTGTCAGTGTAAGGACTGGGTCCAATCCTAGGACCCACATTTTAAAAACATGCCAGGGGCTGGAAAGGTGACTCAGCCGTTTACGACACTCCCTGTTCCTGGCACTTATGCCAAGCAGTTCCCAGCCACATGTAACTCCAGCTTCAGGGCACCTGCCCTCTTCTGAGCCTCGTGGTACCTGCACATACATGGTTTACACACATACACAAAACTAAAAATAAAATAACTTTTTAAAAAATGTGTCTAGGAAGGTAGAAACAGATCCCCAGGGCTTGCTCTCCCTGTCCAGCCTAGCTCACGTGGTGAGTCTCAGGCCAGTGAACAGACTGCCTTAAAAAAAAAAAAAAAGACCTTAGAAATGGAAATGACACCCAAGATTATTCACACACACACACACACACACACACACACCCCACACACACACCCCCACACACACACTCAGAGTGGCCGTGTGTGTGTGTGTGTGTGTGTGTGTGTGTGTGTGTGCTACGATAGGGTGGGACCCTCCCTGCCCTTGAACTTGCAAGGCTGCCAAAATTCGGAGTCTGAGAAATGTCTTTTCTCGTCTCTTCCAGGGTATCACTTTTCTTAGAGCAAAAGATTGCTTCAGCCCCTTCTTCCTTCTCACTCAGGCCTGGTTCATCACCATAGCCAGTCACATGGAGCAAGAACTTTCTCAGCCCAGCCGCACTGTGGTTCCCATGGCAACCATTGTGGCAGGTCAGATAGTCCCTCTCCTCCCCCAGCCCTAACCCCAGAGGGACCTGACCTGACTCCCTGAGCATGATAGACAGCTGAGAGGCTTCTCTGCAGCTTAGGAGCTGGGGACTCCATTTGTCACCCTGGCTAGCTCTGTGCCCACACTGAAAAAGTCTCCTAGAGACATAGTATCTATCATCCCCAGATGAGTACCGACACTGCTCCTGGATGAGGCTGCCCCACTTGGAGCAGGTCACTGCCCACCTCTGGACTGGAAGGTGCTGAGAACTCAAGGACAGAAAGAAAACAGTCAAGGGTCACAGGGTCATGCCAGACCCAGGTCTCCAAATCCCAAGGTTGCCAGGACCAGATGGGAAGTGGGAAGTAGAGAAGTGGCAGGGGCAGAGGTCACAGGGTAGCTGAAGGGCATCCTGCCTGCAGCCTGGTGGACGTGAAGGCTGGGAGAGCAGGACTTTGTCACTAAGACCCTGTGCTTAGTCTTCCCCATCCCCACCCCTTACCTACTCACAGCATGCGGCCTGAGCCTGCTGATTCCAGCAAGGATGCTTCCAGGAGACTGAGGAGGGGCCTGACATTACCAATCACCTCTGGGGGATGTGGGGGTGGCTTGGGCAGCAGCATGGGCTGACACTGCCATCTGTCCCTCCCTTCATAGCAGTGCCCAGCAGGGCTCTGACTCAACCTTAGTTGCTCTCAGTCATCTTTGGAGCTGAGTCAGTGGTTGGTTGGGTGATGAGCCCTCTCACCCTGGAAGTGGGGCATGAAAAAGAGGGGGGAGAGAGGGAGGAAAGGAAGGAGGAAGGGCAGGAGGGATAAAGAAAGAGACAGACAGACAAAGAGACTGAGAGAGACAGAGACAGAGAGAGTATGTTCCTGGGGGCTGTGTGAGAGGGACCCGGCTGCTCTGATATCTCTGAGCTACATGATCCTTGGCAGTTGCCTCTGTTCCTGAGGGCGGGGATGGGCTGTTCTGCTAGGGAGAGCTCGTGTGGAGCACCTGGCTTGAGTACCTTAGGAGGCTCAGAAGACGTAGCTCTCCTCTGCACTAGCACATGCAGAAGTAGGAGTGAAAAGGGAGTGTCTGGATGCAGGGGTGGGGGTGGAGGGAGACACTGGCTCACCAGCACTCTGCTTTGTCTCCGGTCGGTATCTCTCTTTGACTCTGAATCCCTCTGTGTATCTCTCTCTTCCTATGGTCTTCTGTCCCTCAGAGCAGCAGTTTGCATCTCTCAAAAAGGCCAGAGGACCAGGAGTTGCTTGTACAGGCGGCATGAAAAAGACCAGCTGGGGAGGGGAGTTCCTTCAACGGGCCCATGCCCTTTGCTGTCCTCCCTACAGGACCCCCATCTTTGGGTCTGACCAGGCTGCATCCTCACAGTCTAATGGCATCTTAACTCAGATTTACAAGCCAACTTTCCCACCTCTGCAACGCTAAAGGCATCAGAGAGAGCTAGCTCCTTCTGCAAGGTGTAGCCAGTGCTGATCAGCATGACCCGTGTGGACCTCCTAAGCTACAGGTATCACAAGGCTCACACCCTTTGGGTACTGTTGCAGAACCAAGTGGAATGGCTTGAGTCTAGTTGGGGCCGCTGCTGTGCTCATCCTTCTTGTTGCAGAGGCTTCATCCCCCTTCCTGACCTCAGGCGAGCAGCTCCAGTGAAAGCCAGGCAGGCTCCCCCCCCCCACACCCCCACCTCTGGACACCTGGCTTTTAACAGAGGGACTGCCTCCTGCATGGTGCTGGTGGTGGTCTGTTGGAAGGGCCCTGCCTGACCTTCATCAGAGCACCCGCATGTTCCTTCCCTTGCCCCACTCACCCCTCCAGTCCTGTTACCAGGCTAGATGATGACAGGGCTTACATTGATTTTTCTCACCCACACCGGCCCCCACCGTGGGAAGCCTGTGTCACGGGAAAAAAGAGCCAGATGTGAAAGCGATGGGCCCTTCTGATGTGTTCAGTTGGAGGGGATGTTTGATCTCCCAGCTTAACAAGCACAGCCATTTTTCTTAAGAGAGCCAAAAAAGAAAGGTGGGTGGGAAGGATGGAGACAAAGAACTCAAGAGCAATGAGATAAAATGTGGGGAGCAGGGGGGGAGGGGAAGGAGAGAGAGAGAGAGAGAGAGAGAGAGAGAGAGAGAGAGAGAGAGAGAGAGAACGCGCTGCTAGGGCTAGCAAAGCAGATCTCCCTCCAGAGTTACCTCAGCCTTACCTCCAGCCTTGCCTCTGTAGCCTACAGACACCTCAGCAGCTCTGAGCTGTCTCACCCTCCTGATGGAGGTGACAGTTTCATGCTCAGGGTGACAGGGTGACAGGCATCTGCTTAAGGTTTCTGGATTTCTGCCACAGCCGAGACTTCCCCAGCAGGCTGGCATGGGTTTGGGAGGGTCCATGGCACTGTGGAGCCCCTGCCACCCTCCCTCTTGGGGCTGAGCAGCCAAGAAGCCCTGGCTTTTTCTGTTTCCCCCTCCCTTCCCCCTTCCCTCTCCTGCTTTGTCTCCTGGTCTTCCATTGATTTCCTATTTGAGAGCAGTTCCAGCCAGCACCGCTACAGACCCGGCCTCTGAGCCGGGAGAAGGCTGCTCTGAGTCAGAAATCAGCGCTGGTTTTTATTAAAGGCAAAAGAAAAATAATCTGATTTTATGAAAGCAAAACACTGCGTTATAAGCCAAGTGAGTGATCCTCAAGACCGCTAACTGCTAAGATAATATGTTAAATCCTGCATATACACGGACAGCCCCAACCCTCCCCAGTCCCCAGGAGGAGTGTGAATCTGTAGGAGTTGTTCCTTTGCCCCCTCCACCTCCCTCCACCCCTTGCTCTCATTTCTAGGTCACCGTGCCCTCCCCCACCAAGAGCTCCCATGCAGGAAATGCTATGGATTCCTTCCCAGTCCTGAGCCTCTATAATTAATGGAATCACTGGTAGCTGTGGGAGGAAGCCTGGGAAGGAAAGTTACTGGAGGCAGGCAGGGAGGGGTCTTATCTCTCTAAGATCCAAGCCGAGCCCCCCACACCTTCCACCCCATCCCCTAAGGATGCTTCCTTCAGCTGAAGGTGATGAGTTCCCCTTTTAGCCGCCTGGGGCCAGCAGGGGAAGCCTCTGTCTCTCCGTGCCCCACCACCCTCTGGACCTGTCTTTTTCTATAATTCTCTTCTCATCTAGTCTATTAGTGGCTCCTGCAGGCTCTGCCAGGTTCCGCTGCGTCTCCTCCCCTCGTTTATATTAGAAGAGAAAGTTCTGGTGCGTTTTCCCCTCACCTGAGGACTGAGCACTTCTCTCTTTGAAGATGCTCACAGCCTCTGATGAAACCCAAGAAAGATTTAAATGATAATGAAATGTCTCTGCTGCCAGGAGAGGCGATGGCCCAACATCGCTTCCAGCAGCCTCAGGTAGCAGGGGGGTTTTCCAGCAAAGGGGAGACGGTGCATGGGTGCCTTCAGTGCTTTTGCTGGCCCGCTCACAGCATGCCTCCTGTATGATCCTGCTTTGACTGTATTGGTGCAGTTGCCTCCTGACTGTGCTACCAAAGGTCCTTCAGCACCTTACTCAGAATAGACAAGAGAGCAAGGATCTTACCTCCTATGCTGCAAGCTATCGAAAAAAGCAAAGCAAAGCCCTCTTCCCCTTCCTGCTAAGTAACAGTCTGTTAACTTGTTCAAGAGAGGTGAACCTGTCCCTATAGGGCAAGGTCCTTGAGTTATCAGGTGCCTTCAAGTCCTCACCCTGTCCATTTTCTACCAAGTGCCCAGGGCAATGTCCCCTTGTTTGCTTCCTGACCTGTGAGGTGGAACAGTGACGGCCACCTCGGAGCTACTGCACAGACTGGAGAAGCCCCTAAGCTCTGAGCATAGTTGTTCAGTAGTGCTGGCTACTCAGTTCCTTCTTAATTTGGGGCGAGAAAGGAAAGATCCAATTGGTTTTATGGAGAACAAAGTGGATGTCAGCCTTGGCTGTTTTACAGTCAGAGGACTCTCAAAATCTACTTTGCTGGGGCTCCTCTCCCAGGCCTCTTGTGGGGGTCAAGGCTCCCTGACAGAGCAGAACAGGAAGGAAGCACAAGAGCTAATGACTGGGACCTGCTGGCTTGGAGAGGAGCCTAGGGGAGGGGATTTCACAGGAGTTAGGGTGGGGGTGGGCAGAACACTGCCTGGGCTGTCAGCCTCTTGCTATTAGGACCTTTGGGTCAGGAGGGGAAGTTGGGGAAGGCTTGTTAGGCCTCTTCCTACTGGGTACACCCCGTGGACAAAGCAGCCCTTGGTCTTTAGAGGGCCCGAGATGCAGGCCCAACCAGGCTCCTGGCCCAGATCCCAGCCAGTTACATAGTAAGGCCTTCTCAAGGAGTGTGGGAGCTCTCAGGAGAAGCAGTTAATTGAGGTCAGCAAGAAGGAAGCCTGGCTTTCCACAGCTGAGAACAGAAGGGAAAACACCTTCAAGTTAATTAACTTTCAGGAAGTATGGCTGGCTCTAAGGTGACCACAGCTGGGGTTTCACACTGTTCTCCAGAGGGAGATTATGGTGGCCCAAGAGAAAGCACCCTCAGGCATTAGGGACAGCATCTCCCTGTTGCGTGTCCCATGCTAATGCATTCACTCAGTCATGGAGAATGTGTTAAATGCCAATCTCTGTGCTGGGAGTGGGGGACAGCTAAGGACAACCAAGAGAGAAAGAAAGAGACGCCTTGTCTTTCCTGAGATAAAATCTCGAGCTTTTCAAATTCAGTCCAGATTTGCTGGACTCTAGCCTGCTCTGTTTACTTTTCCTAATGTGTTATCTGGGCATCTGCTGCACCTGCCTTTTCTCACCTCAGCCTCCAGCTCTTCCTCCTCCACTCTCAGATCAAGGCCTTGCCTTGGTTTCTTTGGAAAATAAAGTGAATTAGGGACTGGAGCACATAAGAGTATTTGCTTTCTATGCATGGGGACCTGAACTCCAATTCCTAGAACTTATGTAAAAAGCTGAGAGTGGCCACTGGCACCTGTAACCTCAGTGCTGCAGGGGTGTGGAGGCAGGAAGATGGCTGAGACTTATGTCTGCAACTTCCTTTTCTACTGCATCATTCCCAATACAGCATGTGTCGTCATTTCTTCTTTCTAGACAGTGATAGGACATCTCTGGACCCCACTGTCTCCTTCAGAACTTCCCCCACTTTTTCAGCTCCTTTCCAAAACAAACACCTGCAAGCCCATCATCTGTCAGGGAGTCCCAGGGCTGTCTCTGATGCTGTCTTCCAGTTCTTTTATCTCTTTTGGTTCCATCCAACTAGCTTTCATCCATCACTCCCCAGAACCTGCTCTTGCTATGGATACCAATGTTACATGACACTTTTCTGGTAAAGACACAACGTTAATGTGTATTTATTCCAGATAAGAAACAGATCAATGTAAGATACCACCAAAGTATGACTTAGTGAATCTGAGTTTAAATGGGGTTACTTCCAGAATCATGGAGAATAAAAAAACAACTTCATCACTGAAACCTTATCCTAGAATGGGTGACAACTCACAAAATCTGAAACCCAAGGATTCCCCAGATGACTTACAGGCAGTTCCACAGGCAAGTTTGTTCTAAGCAGCTCAGATGGTCTGAATCCCTTTAGCAGTCCTTATTGCTTAAATAACCTTGGAGAGCAAAGAGCCTTGTGCATCTAGTTGGGTTCAGGTATTTCCTGAGATTTGCGAGTTGTTTACTTCTTGAGTTGTAGTAAACTTCCACTAACATGCCCTAAGCCTTTACAAGCTTCCTTTTAGGATAGAATGTTTCAATGGGAGGAAATCACTACACAACCAGTGACCTCAAGGACACCAAGAATCACTCCTTGGTGCTCATAATTGGGTTCAGCTGCAAGTTTGGCATATCTGGTCTGCATCTTCCTTTGAAATTTCTCTCCACTGGGTCTCCACTGCATTCTTGGTTTTCTTCACACCTTGCTGGTCAGTTCTTCAGCTTCCTCTGTTAGGGCCCCTCTTCATAATAGTTGGGGTATTCTTTGTAAAAGTCAACCCTTGAACTTATTCTTTATCTGATCTCACTCCCACTGTGACTCTGTCTATTCTCAGAGTGTGAAATATTATCTCTGTGCTGACAATTCTCAAGGTTGCATGGGCAGCTCAGGCCTTACTCTAAACTCAATATTGACCCATCTAACTATCGCCTCTTCTTAACAGGCATCTGAAACTCAACAGGTCTCAAAGTCAATTCCTGGTCTTTCCCCCATCATTCAGATCCACTCAGAGTTTTCTTCAGCTCAGTCTACAACTATGTCCTTCTAGCTGTGCAGACTGAAACACTCTCGATTATCTGGAAGCCCTTCCCTTTTCTCACACCTACAGACACCTGGAAATGTTGACTCCTACTTTTATCTTCATCTCCACTGCGGCCAGCACCTGGTCCAAGTTGTGTCTTCTGCAGGGCTGGTATCTGCTACCTCTCAGGGCCCTCAATGGGGGCTATTGTTTGCATCTTCCAACCTGTTTGTTCAAAATCATCTTAGTGGCTTCCAGGTTGCTCCGGGTCATGGTGATTGGATTTGTGAGGCTGTCGGTGATCTGGGTCCTGCCCTATTTGGACTCCTTCCTGATCCTCGTCCCAGTCCAGTGCTTGGTTCTCTGCAGGCATGCCGGCTCCAGTGCTTCATGGTTCTAGAGGATGCCTACACGTTCTATCCTGCCCTCATCTTCTCTTCTGAGCAAATATTACCCTCAATCTGTCTATCTTTGAGCACATTTAGAACCTCAATGGTCAAGCCCTCTTATCCCATTTTTTCCTCAACCTCTGAATCCCTGACAGACTCTCTGGGAGCTTAGACTCCAGGAAAATGACATTCTCACTTCTCCATGGAAGCTTATGGACCTCAAGTTGCCAGAGCCAGGGCATCAGAGAGCCACTGATGGCAACACATCTTCCCATCTGTATAATGGGTTCACATAAACTAGATATGTGCCTCCTTACTTCCCCTGTGTCCTTGGAGTCACACAGTTCTTTCTGACAGTGCAACTCCCCCAACCACAGACACACACACTCCTGCTGCCTGATGGGGAATCAGAGAGAGTCTGATTACCTGAAACCTCCTTCCTCTGAGACATATAAGAAGGCACCACTCCCAACACCACACTGCCTTGTGGGCTTGAGCTCTCATCAGATCCCCCACCACACTGTCTAACTGGTATTGAGGCCTGAACTCTCCTCAGAACCATGCTGTACTATTGACTTTCTGTTTATGGTATTAGCATCTCTTTACTTTGATGGTATTTGGAAATAGAGTCTTAACAGATGTGATTAAGTTATGGAATTTGACAAATCCATCCTGGAAGTAAGACTTCCAAAATTCAAGGGCTAAAGACTTACAAGAAAAAAAGAGATGAAGACCCGAGACACGGGAACTCAGGGACCCAGGGTTTCTGTGTAATGACATGTACAGTCACCAGGACTAGAAAAGATAAGGGAAGACCCTCCTCCAAGCTTTTGAGGGAGTGTGGCTGTCATGCCATCTTGGTAATGTTTAGTGCTACATTGCTACATGACACGTTCTGCAGAATAACATGGAGAATGGCATTCAGCCCTCAAACACTGCACAGCCCATACAGTCCACTCATGCAGCACTGCGTCAGGCACTCTGATGAAAGCCAGGGAAAACAAGCACTGGGAACCTTTATCCCCAGCTCTATGAGGCTGGGCAGAGCCAAGGCCTAGAGATCAGGTTCAAGCCTCAGTCTGAGTGGCTCGGCACTCTGCCTTTTTCAAGAGGGGAGATAATAAGGCAGGAGGTAGACAGAAAGCTCTGCATCTCTGGGTGACTAGAAGAAGAATTAGATGGTGTGGAATCGGTGCAGATTGGATATTGTCTTCCTCTCCATCCCTTTGTGCCTCCCCCCCCCCATCTTTGAAACAGAATGCCAAGGCTTATCTGCCTTGGAGAACCATTCTACATGATTTCTTTTATCAAACACCACTTAATGACATGGAAAATATCCATACCATATTGTGAAGAGGGAGAAGGCATGGTGGCAAAATAGCACATGATTAGAGGAGCTCATCATAAGTGGGCATGAAAGTACAGCCTATCACTGTGGAGGAGACTTACTGAAGTGCTCAGAGACCAGAGCCCAAAGCCTTCCTGGCTTCAGCAGCTAACTGTGCCTGTGTGTTGGGAAGGGTACCTGACAGGAGCCCTGGGAAGCCTCTCGCCTGCTGTCATGCCCTCATCATTTCCCACAGTGCTCCGGTCTGGCCAATTCTTCTTTTTATTTCCTCTTGTAAACCTGTATCAGCTTCTCCATAAAAATCAAGCCCATTTCTTGTGAGGTTTATTCCTTGCGCTGTTCAGCCTGTCTTGCTGCCTGGAAAGGAGTCTTTTTACTACAGTTCTAAATTGGTTATTGCTGGGGAAGGAGAGTGCAATCGATGTTTATATATTGACCTTGTCCTGGGCAGTGGTCGAGAACTCTGCCTCCAAGAAGGCTGTAGCTTCTACATGGAGACACAAATGGGCACAGCTGTGTTTCTTCCTAGCCTTTACATATTAACTATTTCTCTCTCCCTTTACCACATTGGTTGGGATCTCAGGTTCACTGATGAGCCAATCAGCATGGGCTGTGTCAGACGAGGGCTCTGTCTTGTTCTTAACTCTGTCTAAAGCTTCATCATCGAATACAGAACAGATTATGAAAATGCATATATGTCCCCACTTTGCCAAGAGTTTCTGGTTATGCGAGTCATGCAGAATGCTGAATGCTATGTACATCATTTTGGCAATGTGGATGTAATCAGAGGAAATGGACATTTCCCTTGCTAGTAAGATGATGTATGTGAGTGCTTTTCTGACACTTGAACTAACCCTGCATTCCTGGGCTGAACCTTACACCACCATAATGGATTTTATAAGAATGTCTTGGTAAATTCTATGAATGAATGTTATATTTAGATTTTTTTCTGCCTAAGTTTATGAGTGGGATGTAAGTTTTGCTGGTATTGGGGCTGTACTTAAGGCCTGGTGAGCCAGTGCTCCAAGCATGAGATGACACTTTCTAAAGTGTCAAGCATTAGTCATGGCAGCCAGACAGTTGTGTCCTTGGCTCTGTTTCTGAAGAGTCAACCAAGCACAGATTGAAAATCTTCAAAAAGAAATTGTGTCTGCAATGAACACACATGATTTTTTTTTCCTGACACGACTCCTTAAACAACACAGTTCAATGACTATTCACTCACCCACCCATCCATCCATCCACCCATCCAGTTACCTATGTGTGCATTAACTCACCTGTCTACCCTCCCCCCATCAAATGTTTATTTATCTGTTCATCTTCCTCACTTTATACACATCTACCCACCCCACTTCTCTGTCTATTACTAGCGATGGTGACAATAACACAGAACTTAGCATCTGGTGCTTCTTTAGCTCTCCACCACAGTCACTGCTTAAGGTGTTTCACAGGTGCAATTTGGTCCTAACAAGTAAAGTGTAAGGAAAATTCTGTCATTATTTAGAGAAAAAACAAACCAGAGGTGCAGAGAGAATCATTGCTTTTCCTATAGTCCATAGCCTGGAACTGTCCCTGCTAAGATTCTGCCCAACACCTAGCCCGGAGCCCACACTACAACCACACTAAATGGCCTTTCAGATGTTGACCTGCCTTTCTGTCACTCAACTGCAACAGTTTGTGTACCCATTCAGCTGGTCAGCAAGGCTTCCCTCCTACTCTAGCCACTCTCTCCCTTACTCACCCTACCACTACCTTCCCAACCTTCTACATCCTCCCCCCCTTGAGCCTCTCCCCTTATGTAATAAGTTTGGCCTCTATAGACTCATGTATTTCAATGCCTAGCCATAGGGAGTGACACTATTAGGTGTGGCCCTATTGGGGTAGATGTGGCTTTGTTGGAGGCTGGGCATCACTGTCTAGGCAGGCTTTCAGGTTTCCTATGAACAAGTTCTGCCCAGTGTGGAATCAGAGCCTCCTCCTGGCTGCCTTGGGATCAACATCTCAGCTCGTTCTCCAACATCATATCTGCCTGCACACTGACATGCTTCCCGCCATGATGATAGTGGACTCTGAAACTGTGAACCAGAGCCCTAATGAAACATTTTCCTTTATAAGGTCATGGTATATCTTCACAGCAATAAAACCCAATGCAAGACACCTCATAAACCTATTTCTATTTTCCCACCACCCTTTTCTGCAGTGTCTGTCGCACATTGGTCCAAGTGCCTCTATCTAAGCCTCTTGTATCCTTGTGATGCATTGAGACAAGTGATGCTTGTTATAAAGACTCGTTCTCAATGGGAGGAACTGTGGGTGTGTTCATGAGAAGAGAGCAAGGCAGGATGCCACAGATGAAGCTAGCAAAGCCGGGGACTGGCTGGGAGGAGCCCCTGGGGACTGGGAGACAGATTGGCAGATCCAGGAAGAAGAAGTGACACTGCCATTAACTGCTCAGTGTCAGGTTCAAGTGGGACAAGGAGTAAAGTGTCCTCTCCTCCCTGATCAACTGTACAAGCAGATGCCAGCCAAGCCACATGTAGCCTCCTCTCCATTTCCCAGCCGAGCTTGGGACAGTTCCAGCCAATCAGGGATGCTGGGCAGGCATCACAACTGAAAGAGAAGTCCAACTGTGAGGTTCCTTTTAGCCCCTTCTCTGCTTGGCCTCTGAGATCCACTTGTATTTGCTATTCTGTGCACTTTCCGTGGGCTTGCAAGCTCTGATTGAACAAACACTGACAAGGGTACAGTGAGCCCAAATAATTGTGTGCCTGTCAATGGGACATGTTAATTGGAGAGTTGTGCGGTCTGCAGGACAGGTCACTAGGGAGAAGCCAATTACTCTGTGTACCTGTTTGGAGGGCTTGAGCTGCTGGAATCCTAACCTGCATCACAACGCTCAGGATAGGTCCACGCTATCGATCTTTCTCCCTCCCTCAGCTGATGGGTTTCTTAATTGACAATTACTTTTTACACTGTGTTGGGAGAATTGACAACAAAGCCCCGAAGTGTTCAAGTCTCATTTGGGCTGAGCTAAGCCCATACCTGATTAACCTATACCAAGTTTCATCAGGCCACTTTGGGGGGCTGGTACAACAAGGAGGCTCCAGGGATGTGGGTGCCAATGTTGAGGACAACGTGGACCCTGCTAGGATTTTAAGCCTGAGGGTGGAGCTGGGGCCAGGCCCAGTGACACTGACAAGCACACCCTCTCAGGGGACAGTTCACACTGGCTTGTATGTACCACCATACCATGTGTGCCAGACACTTGTTTCTGTGCCCTCATAAATATTTTAGGGGTGAGGGATTGTTTGTTGGGATAGGATCTTAGTCTACAGTCCAGACTGGTCTCAAGCTCCCAGTGATCCTCCTGCCTCAGCCTCCCGAGGGCTGGGATTTCAGGAATATATCACTATTCTTGGCTATCCTCATGAATGTTCACTGTCACAGAGAGGACATGGCTCTGCTGTATGCCACATGCCTGTTTTAATGCGTAAGAGGAAGATGCTTTACTACCTACAAACATAAATAGTTGGTGCTTATTTGGGGGTGATATTCCACCCACCCCTTGTCCCCAGGATATATGGCATAAAGAAAATAAGGCAGGAGTCAGGTGTATAGGCTTGATGGGTTCCATTACCCCATATACACCAGATATGAAAGTGGAGCTCATTCAAAGGTAAAGCCTTAGGCAGCTGACTTGGGTTCGAACTCTGCTCCGCTGCTCACTGTCTGGATAACCTCTCTAGACTTTAGTCTTCTCACCTGTTGAATGGAACTATGCAGTGTTCCTCTTACACTGGGCTGTGCCTGTAACTCAGTCATATGGGCAGAGCGCTCAGTAACACCAGTGCTCAGTGAAATGAGGCACAACTGCTGACATTACCTGCTGCACGTTGGAGCCTCAAGGGTATCCATGAGCCTTGGTCCACTGCCACCCAACAGCCCAACCCGTCTGTACTTTGACTCTCAGCAAGGAAAGGGACAGAGGTGGCAGGGCTGCCCACGAACACCCAGGACCATGTGTTCCCTTGAGGACACCATGTCTGTATGCCAACAGGAAATTGCTGCTTTAGTCCTACAGATGTGAAGAAGACTCCAGAGTTTTCCACAAGCCTCTGCAGAACAGTGTGCATGGCTGCTCAGTATGTTCCCTGGGGCCTGCATGCTGTATTGCATGAGGGGAACACCTTGTCCACAGATGTGTGCGGGACCCATCTCTGATGCTAGGTGTACCTGGTGCCTGTCTCCTGCCTCCTACTCCCACTTGGGTGGAGGTCAAACTGTTGATCCTACTGACCTATTGGAGGTAGGGGGAGTGCCACAAACTTAACAGAGACTAAAACTGTCTGTGACTTGAGTCTTGTCAATGTCAAAGAGGCCATTTCCTGTGTGTGTGTGTGTGTGTGTGTGTGTGTGTGTGTGTGTGTGTGTGTGTGCCTGTTCAAGGGTTCATGGGTGCATGTGAACTATGTGCGCATGCATGGGGAGGCTAGAATCAACCTTGGGTGCCATTTCTCAGTTGCCATCCACCTTGGTTTATTCAGACAGGATCTTGTTGGCCTAGAAGTCACCAAGTATGGCAGGCTGGCTGGCCAGGGAGGCTCAGGGATCCATCTTTCTCCACTTCCCAGTGCTGGGATTGCAGGTATATGTTTCCACATATGTTTCTGTCTGTTGTTTGTTTATTTATTTGTTTGTTTGTTTGTTTGCTTGCTTTAAAACTACAGCATGGGTTCTGGAAATCAAATTGAGATCTGCAATCTCTTTACAAATTGGACTATGTTACCCTTGCCCCCAGATCCTAACACCTATGTTCTAATAGACAAAACTCAAAAGTTCAAATCCAAGAGAGAGGCACTGTCTCCTACCCAGCTTGGCTTCATCCTTGCTCTTAAGCTCCTTATAACTTTCACTGTGCCCAGGGCAGCACGGCCCCACCTGTGACAGGACAGCACAGACCCACCTGTGTGACAGGACAGCACAGTTCACCTGTGACAGGACAGCACAGTTCACCTGTGAGAGGACAGCACAGTTCACCTGTGACAGGTCAGCACAGCTTACCTGTGACAGGACAGCACAGACCCACCTGTGTGACAGGACAGCACAGACCCACCTGTGTGACAGGACAGCACAGTTCACCTGTGACAGGACAGCACCGCTTACCTGTGACAGGACAGCACAGACCCACTTGTGTGACAGGACAGCACAGACCCACCTGTGACAGGACAGCACAGACCCACTTGTGTGACAGGACAGCACAGACCCACCTGTGACAGGACAGCACAGACCCACCTGTGTGACAGGACAGCACAGTTCACCTGTGACAGGACAGCACAGACCCACCTGTGACAGGACAGCACAGCCCACCTGTGTGACAGGACAGCACAGACCCACCTGTGTGACAGGACAGCACAGTTCACCTGTGACAGGACAGCACAGACCCATCTGTGACAGGACAGCACAGACCCACCTGTGACAGGACAGCACAGACCCACCTGTGTGACAGGACAGCACAGACCCACCTGTGTGACAGGACAGCACAGCCCACCTATGACAGGACAGCACAGCCCACCTGTGACAGGACAGCACAGCTTACCTGTGACAGAACAGCACAGACCCACCTGTGACAGGGCCCAGCCTTATAAAGCTCATACTTGGCTTTCATTTTCCCCCCCTCCCTTTCAGCTATTTTTAAGCTGTTCGTCCTTTTCTTCAAGCGAAGTCTTATGAGGCAGCCCGATGCATACCTAACAGGAACAAATTGCACCCCTAATGTGTAATAAAAGCAAAAATTCCCCCATGTGTGACTATTTGCTGCCCTACCTCCACTCTGGCAGTCTAGACAGCCTTCTAGAAGGCATGGAGTTCTGCTTTGTAGTCAGTGTGGGTGAGAGGAACAAAAGCAGAGAGCTCCTGAGACCTCCTGCCTCTTCTGTGAAGCCTCTCCCTCAGTACCCTTAAAGTCTTGAAGAACACTGTTTAGGAGATGACCACCAATGGTAATGGTTTACCATCCTAGCCTAGCACTAGCCATAGGCCTCCTTGAGCTTCCATTTAGTCTATCACCAAGCAGAACTGAGCTGGAGAGATAGTAAAGGACTTGCTATGCAAGCATGAGGACCTGATTTGATCCCCAGAACCCACATAAAAAGCTGGGTGTGGTGGCACACACCTTTAATTTTGGTACTCAGGAGGCAAAGACAGGTGACTTGGGGGCTCACTGGCCTGTCAGCCTAGCCCGTGGGTGAGGTGTAGGTGAATGTGCAAAAAGCAGAGTGGACAGTTCCTAAAGAGCAACACCCTAGGTTGACCTCTGACTTCCATGTGCACACACATGTATACACCTGCACATTCCTGTGCATCTACACACATCATGGAAAAGGAGGAAGAATCATGTTAACCCACCTCATCAAATCTGCCGAGATCAGAAGGGACTAGGAAGTGGCTAAAGTCTCAAGGATGGAGTCCCCATGTTGACATGGTGGCCTTACAGGAAGAGCTGTCTTGCTCTGCCTGCCTCCGTGTTGCCCTCTGCCAGGCTATGCTTCAACAAGAAGTTCTTTGTCAGGAGTCAAGTAGATGCTAATGGCAGATTTTCAGAGGACTTAGCTTCCAGAACTCAGGCCAAATAAACTTTTCTTCACTATCAATTTCCTGTTCTTGGCTTTTTGTTACAGCAACAGACAACAAAGTAATATGGAGGAGAAGAATCTGAACTCTGGTGCCGACTTCCGGGTTTGGGTTCCAACTCTCTCATGTACTATTTGGCGTGAAGTAAGTGACTTGACCTGTTCTTGCCTCAAGTGGAGGTGGCAGTGAGGCCCACAGTACGGGTTTTCTTACACCCTTTCTCTGGGATGTCCTGATGACAAAAGACCATAGGTTCATCCCCAGCTCTCATCAATGGAGGCAAGACTTGGGCAGGGGGTGGCCATCAAGAAGGAGGCGCAGAATGCCCCACAGGTGATACGGATGGTTGATGGACAAAGAATGAGGTCCTGTCCTAAGTCCTACCTTTAATCCCAGCACTTAGGAGGTAGAGGTAAGCAGATCTTTATGAGTTCAGGAAGCCAGCCTGACCTACATAATGAGTTCCAGGGCAACCAAGGCCACAGAGAAGACCTTGGGTGGGAGGGTGGGGAGTGGGGCTGGGGAGAAAAGCAAGCAAACGAAACATAAATTCTAGAAAAAAAATGGGAAGAGCAAAATCATCTGGCGGATGTGGAGAGATGCAATGTGAAGGGACGTGGAGCAAGTGTGTGGTGACATGTGTCTGGGACCACGTGAGCCACTCACCCGTGTGCACCACTCCACATGCTCCGTGGCAAGCCGCATCTTACAGACGGATATACCAAGGTCTCACCTGCCGGATGTGTGAGAAACCAATGTCCTCAGTTCATAATAAGAGCACCCTCGCTTTAGGAGAAGGGCCTGGGGATCCAAATGAGCACCAGTGAGGTGGCTCATTTTACAACGCTGCAAAGTCAGGTGTCACGCATGGGGGCTGACTAGGTACAGAGGAGTCTATAGCACTAGTTAATGCAGGACCCTCTCCCCGTAGCACTGAGCAAGGGTGCAGTGTTCCATGCCACTTACGTCTGATCTTTCTCTTTTCTTATGTTTCTCTTGTTCTCAACAAGTCACCGTATGGGTTCCTCTCTGCCATTTAATTCTGCTTGTTCTTTAAGCTCTCGGATGAGCGATCTTGCAGGAAACCTTGGCCGTCACTAATTTTCTGAGCTGACTTTTGGCTTTTGCAGATGAAGCTTAGCAGAGTTTGGGGATGAGGACTATCTAAATGAGCAAGCACTGGCAGGGGTCGAGAGATGGCTGGTCATTTGTAGCTGGGCCTAGTTAGTTTGGGGGCACCTTTGAAACTGAATCATCAGTATCAAGTCCAAAGGAAATTCCAGTTCCTCAAACTCCCAAAGGCAGTCCATATGTCCCAAAATAAACTCAAGCTGGGCTATCAGAGGATTTCTGTTTATCTCTTAAAAGCCAGCGTTCCTCAGGAACTTGTGAAGCCGGTTCCCATCTGCCAAAAGGAATCATTTCCCTTACCTCTGACAGAAGGGACATATGGCTACCTGTGGTGTCTATCAGCATATCAAAGTGCATGCTGGCCTCCAGGCTCCCTCAGTCCCTACTCAGAAGTACATTTCAAAGTCCGTCCGAACTTCCCTCCCCCCAGCTACTCCTTTTCCTTACAACCCCGCTACTCTTGCTATTCCCTCTACCTGTGCTCTGCTCTCACTCTTATCCACAATAAAAACCAGTTCCCTAATAATGAAGTGTTCATTGTAGCAGCCTCTTAACTGCATCCCTTCCCGGACAAGAAGACAATGTTTCTTATAGATAGTGTGTAATTCAGCCTCAGGTTCTAAGTTCTGGCTTTATGCCCTAGTCTTGTTTGGGATACCTACTACCTGCTGATTCTGTTGGGCTTCCTGGATCTGCCTCCTCATTTGTACATCCCCTCCTCCCATCAGCTAGACAAGGATTGTGCCTTTCATTCCAGTGTAACCAAGGTCTGCCTTGTTCCAAATGCCACCAACTTTGCCTTATGAGAGCCATGATTTAAGGCACTGTTCTCAACCCTAGGTGCTAAGAAAAATCGAGGGGAGAGCTTTTCAAAGACTGTCACCAGGTCTTCTGGCACAAAGTGTTTTCAAAGTGCCCCAGGGGTGAAGACCACAGTGTACTAGTGTTCTCTAGAGGGATGATAGAATCACTCTGTAGCCATCAAAGAAGAGTTTATTAGAGTATATTACAGGCTTTGTGTGGTTCAGCTAGTCCAACAATGGCTGTCTCCTGATGGAAAGACGGAGAATCTGGTAGATGTTCAGTTCACAAGATTAGATGTCTCCCTTTGTCTTCAGTAGATATTGGGATCTTGAAGAAGCACACTCTAATACCTGTGAAGGGTATTACTCCCTCGACATTAGGATAGATGAACTTTCCAGTGCCGAGGAAGGCAAGCAAGCAGGCAAGAAGCAAAAGCTTCCTTCTTCCTTTAAATAGGTTGCGACCAGAAAGTGTAGCCCAGATTTAGGGTGGGTCTTCCAACCCCAAATGAGCCAATCAAGCAAAATCCCTCACAGGTATGCCCGGGGGCTTTTGATTTTTGGTTAATTCCAGATATAATCAAGCTCACAACGAAGATTAGCCACTACATACAGCTTAATGTACGTAGGGTATGTGTGCGTGTGTAAGAATGCACTTGTGTGCACGTGTCATTCAGAGGACAACTTTGGCTGTTGTCCTCGGTGCCATCCTCCTTGTGTTTTGAGGCTGGCCTGGAACTTGCCATGTAGCCCAGGCTGGCTGTTTCGCAAGCCCCAGAGATCCATCTGTTCCAGTGTCCATGATAAGCCCATATCACCACATCCTGTTTGTTTGTTTATGTGGTTGTAGGGATGGGACTCTGGGCATCATGGTTGAAGGCAGGCAAGCCCCGTATTGACTGAGCCATCTCCTCAGCCTTGAGAACCATACCTTAAATAAGTCTCCTGGAATAGCCAGGACTCTGTAAGCTCTGCTGCAGGCTACTCACACCAGTGTATCTCACCTTCCAACAGCCAATGAGCACAACTCAATGGTTCCTGCCACCAGAGGGTGGCTCTGGGAACCTAGGGCCGAGTCATGGGATTGAGGGTAAAGCCCACTTCGATGGTCAGCTCCAGCTCTGGTTCCACAGCCATTATTCCTGTGGCCATGCTAGCCAAAGCCCCACTGAGAATTTTATTGCCGTGTTCTATTGTTCAACAGGAGGCTTAGACACTTACGGTCATAATTTAAAATATTAAATTACATGAAGCATTACGGGCCGTGTTTTCTGCTAGGAGACAGGTTAAATGCTGCTCTTCATCTTCAATTCTGAGATGGAGGCCTGTTTCTCATTTGTTCTAATTGGCAGTGTTGGGCCAGCCCTCACTGACCTGGCAAGCCTTTGACAGTGTTTCAGAGGACTTTTATGGACGCCCCTTTTTCTTCTGTCTTGTACATTTAATAGATCTCTATTTCTTTGCTTAGCTTTCCGTCTAAGCAGATATTTCAAAACCACACTATGGGGCTGCAGGAATAACTACCTCCTCACCAGAAGTTTAACATTAAAACAAAAACAAAAACCCTGGGATTGGCAAGCTAAGATTGATAGCAACACACACACACACACACACACACACACACACACACACACACACACACACACATGTCTAGATGTGGTCCATTTTATCCATTCTATGGTGGTCAGTCTTGATTGTCTGTGGATGTTAGGGCCTCTGAAGAGATGTTTCCAGAATTTACCTTAAGCAAGTGTCCATCCCACAAACTGGTTTCTAGATGCTTATCTAGATAGAATGCTAGGAGAGCATTGTGCTAGGCTGGGGACGTGCTGGGAGTGAGCCCCTCATCTTAAGGAGAATTGCAGTTTGAAGCTGCAGATCTGGCTTGCTCTAGAAGCATCAGAGGAAACACTTGTACACCAGAAGGGTCTGGGTCTAAATCCCTGACATCTCCTGGCTCTGGTGCCTTGGTTTTGGGCAACTGAAGCCTCATTTCCTAGACAATAAAATAGGATGAATAATATTGCCTTAGATAGTGAATGAGAGGATGCCTAGCCCTCAGGAAAAGCATAATAAATTATTGATTTTAAGTAATATAGATGGAAACCGGGCTTCACCATCAGGGATGGGTGGGAACAGGAAGGAAACTAGGGAAAGGAACTGTCAGTCCCCAGCACTCAGCAGCCTATGAGGAGCTTCCAAATCTTTGGTGTGGAGAAATGGAGGCTCAGAGAAACAGAGCGACTGTCCTGAAGTCACACAGCCAAGCCAGTCAAACCTCAGAGCACACACCCAACTCCATTCTGCAGCTTTCAGGAAACATAGGATGTCTTTGTCTTAAGGAAGTCACTCAGTCTCTCAGGACTTCCTTGGCTGGGGTATGCTCCCAGTGTTCCTAGGTTCTCATTCTGATGGAGCCACTTGCCAGTTTGAATACGCGATACAGAATATGTGGGACAATCAAGCCGACCACCAGCAATAACATGAAATCTTGGTGACTCCTAAAGCACTTATTTCCAGTGGCAGCTTTAGCATTTTAATTTGATACAGGATATGTTATTACTCCACAGTCATTAAATTCCATGTTAGCCTCTTTTAAACTTCCCTTTTTGGGTAATAATAGGTTTTCACTGCTCAATAGGTTTTCACTGCCATTTTTATGGGTGGGTCTGGTCACTCATAACCACACCACCCGTCCCACAGATCTACTGTTCCCCACAAGTGTATGTGTATATGTATGTGCATGGGTGAAAGTGTGTATGTATGTGTGTGAGAGTGTGAATGTGTGTGTTATCTCTGTGTGTATATGTATGGGTATCTGTATGTGTGTGCACATGACTCTCTCTCTCTCTCTCTCTCTCTGTGTGTGTGTGTGTGTGTGTGTGTGTGTGTAAACAGCTGTCTGGCACTGCAAAATATGGCTCCATTAGAAATGACTCCATTAATAGAAGAGGCCCTGTGCAGTCAATCTTGTCCACTGGGGCTGATACAAGGATCCCTAAAGCTCACTGTAAGAATCAAAGTGTAGAAAGAAGAGAATTGCAGGGCACAGTAGAGGGAGGTGGAGGACATGGATGAGTGTGGTGAGGGAGATCCTGACTCAATTGGTAGAAGTGACTAGGGGACAGAAAGATCTTAAATGTGCATCAAACTCTACCTGAGAGCCAGACTCTGTCCAAAGACTATAAAATGCCTGACAGAAGCAGTCATGGTATTTTCAAGAAAGCCTTGTCAGACATACCAGCCTATTTTTCTCAAAGGAAGGAAATGATTGACAGCTGGTCACCCAGAAGGCTGGAGTATTCACTGTCTCATAAGCCTGTGGTGTTTTTTTGCTATTCTATAGAGCCAAACTTCCTCAATCCCTCAACACCCTGGACATTGTGTAGGCCCTTATCCTGAGCTTTGTCTCTTAGGGGATAGAGCCATCCTTACGAAAGAGGTCCCAAGTACTTTGCGTCCTCCACCAACAGAATCATGCTCATTATGAATCCCCTCAGCCCTTGCCCTGAACTCTGTTTATCAGTCAGTAGGACTCATTGTAAAGGACACAGGTGCTTTGCGACTTTGCTAGGGAGTTTCTGTTTCTATGCCTAAAGCTTTGTTGTGATAAATGTCAGGAGAAGATCTTTTTTCAAAGTTGTACTGTGCAAAAATATGTCAGAGAATAAAATCTGAGGTCAGACCCTGGAAGTTTTGACCCAGAAACTACAAAACTGGTGCTGGCTTGAGTTTCTTCATGGTGTGTGGATGTCTCCCTACCTGTTGTGAAGCTTGCGGGTAGGGGAGGACCCATGACTTCCCGGATAGACACACGCAGGACATGACATAGGTTTTAGACAATCAGTGAAGGTGTACTGAACCATGCTGGCAGACCCTGCTCTGTATCTCACTTAGTTATTTAAGAACCAAAGTTTCCAGAAGGCAGTGTCTTGGCCTGGGCATGCACCCAAGATGGACCCAGAACCCATTGGTCTCAATCATGTCATCCTTGGGGTACTACCATCATGTTATCCTTGCACTGATCCCAGATAGCCACCACGATACCATGGCCTTGTTCTGCACCAGGAACACATTTGAACTACCCACATTATCTGAGTCCTTGCATTGGCCACACAGACACTCTCTTGGTCCCAAATTGATAGATAAGGATGTGGGCTCAGACCAGACAAAGAGATGGATTCTGAAGCCTCCCTGTTCACCAAGGTGCTTCCATTTCTGTCTCCAAGACACAAGAGCTGAGTCCTCTTCACATCCTGACAAATTTACACTTGCAACTTAAGTCAAAAGAGACATGAAAATCCTGGGACACATCAAACGTGCCATAAAAACACAAGGCCCCATGCTAATGGTGTTATAAAGCATGGGCAGACTCTTTGGCTTGGAGCCTCTCTACCCTCTTTAAAGCAGTGAAATTGTATCAGAAAAGAAAGGGTCTTTGCACTCTCATGTATGAAGCATTTAAGCATTACTGACATGTGCACTCAAAACGTTTATTTGAACCCTTTCAGGGCTCATATCAGAGATAAGCAAAGCCAGTCTCAGCCCTCATGGCACTTGGGGAGACAGAGGGTTAAAGCATCAATCACATTCTACAAGGAAATCACCAGAAGGAAGAAAGTGCTGGCAGCCTATAGGGGACAGGAAGGCCCAGCCCAGTGTGCAGGTCAAGAGGGCAGGCTCTCATCTAGCTTCTTGGGCTTAAATCTTCAGTCTTCCCTTACTGTTCTTAGACCTCTTGTGCACAAACCTTGTTACACCGTCCTCATTTCCACATTGGGATTCCCCGGAATCAGAATCAGAATCAGAAACCGGGCAGACAAATGACACAGAAGTCTAAAAAGCCAAAGGTTTCTATCACTTACCAAAACAAGGCTTCCAGAAAAATAAATAATAAAATAAAAAAGCTTGCTGTTTTCCTTTCAAGCTATTCACTTTGGAAGTTGGCAGAGCCGAAGCATTTCTTCCAGATCCCAAAGCGCACACGCCCTGGGGTGGCTACTGGGACCCCAGAAAGAAGAGTCCAGCTTCATAATTTGTGTGGAATGGTTTTTATCTCCCTGGGGCCTCCAGATGTTAAACCTGAGTGGGGGAAATCCATCCCCATGACTGTCTGATAAAAGCAAACTTATTCAGAACTGGCCAGCAGGCATCTTCTCCCAAAGTCAAGGTTTTAGACAGCAGCTGGTCACTGGCTTTTGAGGTCCCTTTTTATGGGAAAGGGCTAGGGTTGATGGAAAACAGCTGCCAAGATAATTGGCTGTTAGCACCTAGAGAGAGGAGTGGGGGACTCAGGGCTCAAGACTATCTGTGGGGTAGAGAAGTGTGATAGTACCTGGAGAGAAGAGTGCAAAACTCAGAGCTCAAGGCTACTTGTGTGCTAAATAAATTCAACAATACATCCTATGAAAGAGGAATCTTCAATGTGATTCCTCTTTAAAATTTTAAAAATGGGGAGACACATTTTTCTAAGACAAAAGGGCAACCATATATCACAGGTTCAGTAAGGCAAAGTTTAGCAAGGCAAAGGAGTGGGTATACATTATAGTCACAAGTTCAGCAAAAGTTAAAAAACATGGTTTTTAGGATATATTAGGCTTAGGAAACACGATCTTATTCCTGTAAGATACGGAGAATTAATGACAATTTCTGACAATGTGGCTCCTTAGCAACAATGTGGCAACTTAGCAACAATGTGGCTCCTTATATTTTGGCTTCACATTGTGCGATCTTGGGCAGTTTACTTGACTTCTCAGTTCCTAAATGTATCTTTTGTCAACTAGAAATTACAATATGTGATCATAAATCCTTGCCCCAAAGGATCACATGACATTCCTTCAGTCAAGATCCCTTGTCATTCTAAAGAAGCTTCCAGATCCCTTCTGGGAATGATGATTCTCAAGGCATGTAATAAAAATGTAGAGGATTATAAAGTACGCTAATTATATTAAGATGGTATCAAAATATTAAAAGCACAAATTTATAGTGTAGCAAATATGTGCTTCCTTATTAAGGCATTAAATAATAGGTTTGACTGAGGTGGACTAAGAACCACAATTTTAAAATAGTGTTAGGCATAAATGATATTTTGAGTCTCCATGGAATTTTTTTGTTGTTTGTATTGCTGACACACAGCTCCATTTTAGTTTCCGTCAGTGAACACATATGAGACTCTACCCTTCTCTGCCTGAATCTGGGCAAGAGAAACTGCTGGATAATTCTGCCTGTCTGCCCATGGGGACAGAAGAGCAGGGGACAAATAGTAAGGGCTGCCAGTATTAAGTAGGACCCCATCAATCAAAGTACAGGGAGAGGTTTGAGAACTGAACCATACCCCTGCCATGTTGTCATGGGACCATGTTGTGGTCTTAAAGAACAACTGACACCCGGTATGCCATTTTCAGATGTCATACACCTGTGCGCTTGCTTGGCTTGAAGTGACCACCCATGGTGGTCAAGGGTGGGGTCTTCCTATATCCCAACCCCAATCCTGCCACCTGTGTTGTGCATATTCTAGCTTTGTTTCCATTGCTATGACAACTGCCCTGAGAAAAGAAACATAAGGGAGAGAGACTATAAAGTGGGGTTTTCCTCCCATCTCCAAGCTCCCGGAGTAATGACTCTGAGACTCAAGTTATATTTACAAATACCTTGGCCATAAGAACAGCCGTTCCCCAACTACCTCAGATATTAATCATCCCAGTATTCTATTTTAAATTCTGCCATGTGGCTGGTTACCTCTGTTCAGCTCTTGTGCTTCTGTTTGCCTCCATGTACTCTAGGGGAATCTTCCCAAACCTGGCTCTGTCCCAGAATCCTTACTTCCTACCAGAACTCCCACCTTCTATTTCCTGCCTCAACTACAGGCCAATTAGCTTTACTTGACAGGTGACGCTTCAAACCAAACACAAGAGACTCCTTCTACATTGCCCCCTTTTAGTCCAATAAAGTTTTTCTCTTGCAATAATAAACTGCATATAATAATAACAATTACAAAAACTATCAGGTAAAAATTACATTCACAAAGTCTAGTCCATATGTATTTGACAATTTTGCAGAAATTATTCAATTATCCATTTTATCTTGGTGAGTTTAAAGTTCTGTACCTAAATCATTGTCCATTATAATGTGCATTGCTAACTTAAAACATTCTCTTAGACCTGAAAGTATTTTCTTAAATCCTAAACAACTAAAGTTTACTGTGAGACTATAACTATCTAGTCCTCAATCCCAATAAATACCTGAGAAGGAATAAATATTACTGAGTATGCAGAAAGTACATGCAAACAGATTCCAAAACTATAGAAGTGACAGAGAATCTTGTCTGTATAACATTGGAGCATCCGTCTTCTGGCATATACAGCAGCCTTCTGGCCCTGTTTATCTGACAGATTTTTTGAGAAGCAGAATTATGAAGAACTTGCCTACCTTGTCCTTGCAAAGCTTGGCAATCAAGTTCCCTGCATCCTATTGTCCTTTTTGGACAGCATTCTGTCTGAAGTTGCAGCACTAAGGGCTCCCTCCACCCCCAGCGGCAGTTTGCCATATTTGAAGCAAACTCCATAAAGAAATTCTTTGATGCTCATCATCTTCTTTGAAGTTGAATGAGGAGGCTGCCAGGATCTGACATGTGTCATTGTTTTTAAAATGTCTTAAATTAATAAGAAAAATCATTAAACATCATATTCTGTAGGTCTCTGAGGTTTTGAAGACGTCTATCTGTAGAATGTCTGAATAGGCAGGTGTTGTTTGTTTTTAACCATTTACTATCTGTCCAACTTAGGAAACACATTTCTGTAATAAACTAGACTACTACCTAACATGACCATGAACTTGATTGACTAATTATTAACTTACATTACTTAGTTATCCTAAAGACATTGTAATAGCAGCTCCAAAAGAACTGCAATTAAATATTGTATTTTTAAATGGTCCAATACCTTGTAAGAGAATTAAAACATAATATACAACATGTTATCTATTTTATCTTGGTGATAAAATAACCTTGATTTTTGTATCAATATACAAAAATCTATACCAATGTATCCAAATATAATCTCAATTTTACATCAATATACAAAGATACCAATTTAAGATTATCGGCTTATAGAATGTCCTTTGGTTTAAGAGTAAATTTAGTAAAGTACCCTTATTCCTATTATCCCTTTATTATTCCTCTATGCCCGTTATTTCTTTCCGACTCTTCCCCTCCTAAACAAGAAAGAAGTATAGAGAAAAGAAAGAGAGAGAAATCCCTGAGTCTAATTTCCTATACCCTGTTTCTCCCTGATCAAGACCATTTAACAACTTACAACCACTGAGCCAGCTAAGCAACAACAACATCCATAACCCATTGGATGACCAAAAAGCCATCCACCCCTCCTTTTGGGAACGGGGAGTCATTTTTTTTTAAATTGCTTCATGCTGGTTTTGGATATAGTTTCCTTTTTTGTTAACTCCAGGGAAATTTGGAAAATAGTTAAGTCTTAAGAGAGCCAGGTATAACATGTGTTGTCCAGTCTCTAAATGCTGTAACAATGCAGGGTTAAATGAAGCCCTGATTGGAATCATAGTAAAGGCTGGATGAAGTGAGCTGCCTTGAAGTTTTGATGAAACAGCAACCGAGGCAGTCTGAGGCTGGATCAAGCAGGATGCTGGAAGCACTATGTCACCGCATGGCCTCATTCTGGAGAGCGAATCTTGTCAAGGCTGTCCCCATTCCCTTGGTATCCTGTCCTTTTGTTCTGTAAACATATAAACTCTCACAAGAAATACACACTTCCATAACAACATATTACGAAATGTGCAAGGTGTACATATCAGTTAAAGATGAGTCTTTGCTCTCTGAGCAAGTGAAAGATATTTGTCTTTCTTGAGCCATTTTTAACTGTACAGCTGAACTGTAATATAAATCCCCATCCATGCCATAGGGAGGAATGTCATGTGTTAATAAGTCATGAGATATCTGTAGCCAACAAGATTTATTGGCTATACAGAGACATTTTAAGTCTCAGTCAGTCTCAGAGATGTTCCCATGTAAAGGAATCAGTGTATCAATTTCCTGCCTTGGTGGCCTTGTTGATTTCTTCATTTGTGTCTCTACCCAATATCTTTAGGGGGTCTCCCCCTGTCTTATCTGAGTTTTATCAATTTGGATGGAATCCATAGTTTTTCTTATGTGGAAACATATATGAAACCCCTTCCCCAGTGTAAGACATTTCCTGCCTTCCATTCTGAGGGTAGGACATTAAATGAGGTTAGGCTTAAAATGATTTAACTCAGCAGTCCTTCCTGAAACCCAGGGTATTTTAGCAGTTATGTTATCTGTCTCATTGATATCGTAAAACAACTTTAAGATGACACAGCGTAATTTAAACTGTTGTTGGGAGGCTCCATCTCTCTTTTGTTCTATGAGCATTTCCTCCAAAGTCCTGTGAGATCTCTTCATAACTGCCTGACCTATAGGACTATAAGCCACATTTTTAACAGGTTTTATGCCATAATGTCTTAAAAATCATGGTATTCTAATGGATGTCTGCACCGCAACAGTTTCGATCTGTGAAGGCCTCTAAGAGCCATCATCTCTGAAAGTGCTTGATCTCTGAATCATCTTTTTCAGAATTCAAAAGCCCATTGCAAATCTGAACATGCATCAGTAATATCTCAATACATATACATATCTTATTTCTTCAAACTCTATAAGTGAAATATATAATCTATCATATGACATTGGTCTGAAGCAGTATCATTAAATGGAATTTTGATTCTTAACTCAGTACATTATATCTCCATGGGTAGCCATTCTGTAATCTTCCTAAGCCTTGGAGGGTTTCTATCGCCAGGAACTATTCCTTTCTGATATATTGTAGGTTTCAGATCGGACTCCTCTAAAAGTTCCTTACTCTGATATAAGAATCTTCTAACCTCTGTTCTATGGCCTCTTGTCTAGCATCTAAGTTCTCAGTCTCTTTTTCTCCAATTCTGCATTATTCCGACCTTTATAAGAGGATGTTGAAAACTGTAATTGTCATGGAAAAATAATTCTTTATATGGTGATAAGTATAGCAAAATTATATGCAATCCAGATAGCCTGTGGCATTGCATCTTTCTACATTGTAACATAGAATATATATAATTTAGCTAACATGTTGCATTGCTGGCTTGCTCTGCCTCAGCTGCTAGAGCCAGGGTCATGGATCTGAGACTGGGGAATACCAGGCATCTCGTGTCTGTTATGCGCCAACTGTGGTATCTTATTTAAAATGACGATGGTATGGACAGTATTTTCATTTTACTGATGAAGAAATGAGAGGGATTTCTGAAATCAAGTGACTGATTCAGACTCATGGATCCAGTGAGAAGAGGGGAGGATATGAACTCAAGCCCTCTCTGCACCCAGAAGACTCAGCTGCGGGGAGTGATCCTCTGGGCCCAGGGCACTGAGTCAGGCTTCCTGCCTGCCAGTTTCATTTTATATTTGTACGGACAGATGGCTCTTGTGGAGACACACCTTTCCTCTGCATCAACCTGCAGGGTTCTCGTGTATCCAGGACACAATGGAACCATGACAGCTTTGGGACATTTGACTCAGGGCAGTTGCTGTGTGCCATTGTGTGCCATAGCACAGGGGCAGAAGCCAGCCCCCTCCAGGGGTTAAAAATGGAGGTGCTGAAAGAATGAAGGGCTAAGTCCAGTAAGTGTTCATACATTCACAGTCATTCACCAAGTGCATGCAGGCCCACACTGTGTGCTAAACACTGGGATCAGTGAGAGGAGACTAAAGCCCCCTCTCCTGTTTGCTAGAACATCCACTTTTCTAGACACAGAGGTGTGGTAGGTTAGTCAGCAAACTCAATTAGGACATTACAGAGAGCAGGGTGTGTGTGAAAGGCCCGCCCAGTTTTCTTCTGAGTTGCTTCTCTGGATTGAAGCAACCTAGGGAAGACCACAACAGGTTGAGCATTAGAGAGTAAGTTGGTGTTCACCAGAGAAGAGGGAACAGCCAAGGGTGGAGGGGACCAGGACCAAGACTCGGTACTGGCTTTCCTGGGCCAGGAGGGTCTAGGCAGGCCCTTACTCTGTTCTCATTTCATCTCAACAGACAGCTGCCTGAGCGGGCCATAGGCTTCTCTTTCACAATGGATAAAGAGGGCCTAGGAGGCCTCCCAAGCTCACATAACAGGATGCAGAAGACAGGTGCCACCCAGGACTGCCTCACTACGGACTTTCTGTTCCTGTTCCCATGGCACACTGTCAGGAAGGACTCCATCCCCAGCAAAGACCTGAGGAGGAAAAGCGTCTTTGTGTTCAGAGAAGAAAGCTGAAGTATGGAAGTCTACTACTCCAAAGGTGGTGGATTCTAGGGCTGGAGAATACTGTGCTATTCAAGTAATGTCCTTAGAAAGTTCCGTGCTCCTGAGGTGGGCTGTTTATCATCAGGCTCCTCAGGACTCACCCATCTCTTTCTTTACCTGTGTTCTTGGTGTTATATGGCTGACCAGCTTCTCCTTCCAGGAGTACAGCTGATGTCCTGTGTCACCGAAGTCCCCAGAAGCCCTCAGCATAGACATGAACCCTTTTCAGATCTGGCTCTGGTCGAAGGGCGTAGCTGGAAACAGACATAGGAAGATACCCCCTATTCCCACCTTGTCACCCACATTCACATCAGACTCTAACAAGAAACCAACTCTAGTAAGTCACCAAGCTTTAGGAGGGCTTGTCACACAGAAGTCACTCTCTCTCTCTCTCTCTCTCTCTCTCTCTCTCTCTCTCTCTCTCTCTCTCTCACACACACACACACTCTCTCTCTCTCTCTCTCTTTCTCTCACACACACACACATACTCTCTCTTTCACACACACACACACTCCCTCTCTCTCTCTCACACACACACACACTCTCTCCCTCTCTCCTCTCTCTCTCACACACACACACTCCCTCCCTCCCCCTCTCTCTCTCTTTCTCACACACACACACACACACACTCTCCCTCTCTCTCTCACACACACACATACTCCCCCCCCTCTCTGTCTCTCTCTGTCTCTCTCTCACACACACACACACACACACTCACACACACACATACTCTCTCTCTCTTTTTCACACACACACACACACTCCCTCTCTCTGTCTCTCTCTCTCTCTCTCACACACACACACACACACACACACACACACACACACACACACACACTCACACACACCCCACACGCCACCCCACACCCCTTCAGGGACATTTGCCACAGGGAGCAAGTTTGTCCTAAAAGTTGCTTCCCTTCCCTGTGATTCTGGAATCATCTTCCATGTTGTGGACATCCAAATGCTAGACCGAGTGCTCCAGTGGGCCTCCATCCCAGGGACAGCTGGGGTCTCCTCTGGAAGCTGGAATCAATGGCCTCTCTTCCTTGGCTGGTGCATTTGCTTCTCTGTCATGTCACCATCTTTCCTCCTTCCATCCCTGATGGTGGAAGCAGCTGCCAAGATAAATTGGGGCCTCGCTGCCAGAAAACACCAAATGCCAAGTGCTAGTTTCTCTTTGCTGTCTCTGTGGCTCCTACTTAAACTGTTATCCAGTAGAATCTCCCACGGTGACCCAGGGTGGTTGGGGAAGACCATCTATCTCTAAGACCCCCATCCTGACCCAAGCCCTAGAGACACCACAGCTGCTTATGTGCTATGGTTAGGATCTGTTATGATCTGTGCAGTCCTACTGTGTGCTAGTAGTGTTTTCATGCTTCCACAGACAAGCAGGATTGAGGATGGGACCACACTTCAGCAGGAGAATCCTGAGGCTCCAGGGGGTTCCATGACGTGTTAGCAGGTAGCCGAAGTGAACTCTGGACATAGTCACCCCGTCCCAGAGCTACATGATGGCTATTGTTCAAGAAAAGAACATTATCACCAGGAGTGCAGGCAGGAATACATCTGCTAGAAGCCAGTGGCCAGGATGGAATAGCCACCAAAACCAAAACCAAAACAAAACAAGCAAAAAACAAAACAGAACCAACCAACCAAACAAACAAACAAACAAAAAAACCACTTCTTTCCTTTTGTGCTGCCCTGCTTTGGCAGAGACCTTGTGGGCAGGCCTCCTGACCCTCCTGCCCTCTCAGAATCAGCTTCTCTCACACAAACCTATCCTTTCCAGAGCTGTGTGTCATTGCCACATCCAACAGCAGAAAGAATCCAGAAGACTGTTCTGGATATGTATCCAACACCCAGAAAGCCCAAGCAGAAAAGTCTGGCTCCCCAGGTCTGGGAAGAGCCACTTAGATCTCTCTAAACCACCATAACCAGGCTCTGGAGTGCCAGCTTGTCCCAGCTGGTATCACTCAACAGACACACTGGGAAGCAGCAGGAATGAGGTGGGCACAGCAATAAAGCACTTGTTATAATTTCAGATGCAGTGGTAGGAGAGCCCTGAGGGAGAATGTGAGACTGATTTTTTTTTCTGTCTGCTTTCACCAAGCACTTCTGATAGCCACCATTGGATTATTAAGGTGAAGGAAGGACACCACTTCTTAAAGGACCATGAAGATACCAGTCTAGCCCCTTTTGATGCTCCCCCTAGATAGGTTTCTGCACCCACAAAAGAGTTGTGCTCATTGTGCCCAAAAGGTAGTAGCATCCCTTGGTGAGCAGGGATTTTGATTTGGAGACCTCCTCTCTGTCGATTCTGGGTGACAAAATGTCACCCTGAGACCTGTGCGAGGCCCCGATGATGCTCCCAGCAGGATAAGAGCTCAAGAAGCGATTCAAGGACCCCCAGGGGTAAAGGTGCCAGCCATCCTGGACTGCTGAGGGTGAGAGGTTTCCCCAGGAGATGAGACTTCCACATTGAATCTAAAATGTTCCCCAGGAAAACCAAGGTGCGTCAACTGTGTAGATGTTCACTCAATACTGGGCTTGGGTCCTGAATGTCCCCCCAAAGGCTTTGTCCCTAGGATGGCACTACTGGGTAGTTGGGTCCTAGTGAGAGGTATTTAGGTCATGGCGAGTATGGGCTGGAAAGGGATGGTAGACCTTGCTTCTTTTGCTTCCTGTCTGGTCTACTGAGTAATTTTGTGCTAACCTTCTTATATTGTGATAGGCGTCCAAAGGCTCAAAACTGAAGCCAGCAGATAGATCATATACAGAAGCTTCTACAATTGTGAGTCAAAGCAAACCTTTTACCTTCATGAGTTAATAACTCACCTCAGGTGATTTGCTACAGTATCTAAAGGCTGTCTACCACAAGGGCTGAGGAATCTGGGTTCTGATGCTCATAGAAGGTGGCTGCTGCAATGATGGAAAGGATGAACTCGTCATCAAGGGCCCAAGGCAAACAGGCCAAAGCTAAAGTGATTCCCTTGGACCTCCTGAATTCTGGCCACCTCCAGAAGGTGCCACCACATTTAAGGAGAGTTGTCTACTTCCATTAACCTAATCAAGAAACTCCTTAATAGGTTTGTCCAGAGACTTGTCTGTCTTGTTTCTAGATACTATCAAGTTGACAACCATCACAATAGCCTCCTTCTTTTTTTTTTTTTTTTTTTTTTTTTTGGTTCTTTTTTTCGGAGCTGGGGACCGAACCCTTGTGCTTCCTAGGCAAGCGCTCTACCACTGAGCTAAATCCCCAGCCCCTCAATAGCCTCCTTCTAAAGCACATGTCAATTCAGCTTAATTCCTGACAGTGCTCAATAGTGACACGTGACCAGCAGCAACCATCTTTGTTTCTTTGTAGTCCCCTACGTATGTCTACTTCTGAAAAGTTTGTACTGAGGCTTTAAATTGAATTAAAAAATAAATTATATGTTTGTTCGTGTGTGCAAAGGCAGACATGGGAGTCAGAGGACAACTTATGGGAGTCTACTCTCTTCTCCAGTCCTGTGGGACCCGGGATCAAACTCAGGTGTCAGGTGTGGCAGCCAGTGCCTTTACCAAGACTCATCGCTCTGGTCTTAACTTGTTTGTTTATTTTTATACAGCTCTCCATCACCACTAATACTCTTTGCCCTTTGTATTTAGTTGCGATGTTGTTAGACACATACATGTTCAGGAGTTCATCTTCTCTGGAACATAAGACCCCACCATTCATTATATCATCCTCTTTGCCTTCTTGCACACACCTCATCTTTCACTTTGCTTTGAGTACTAACCACATCATGCCACATGCCTACCATTTTCTGTTTTTACATTGCCTGGCATCTAGCACCTTCCTCACGAGGCTCCTCCATCCCTACCGGGCTCACCTCACCCACCCCCACTTCTCCTGGTTGACTCATCTCTCCTTTCATCCAATGCCCATTTTCTCCCTCATTTCTGGCTCAAGGTGTTTGGAGTCTTTTCTATGCCTTTGGCTCTCTGATCTCTCAGAAGAGAATTCAACATCCTGGCTCTTCCTACCCATCACCTACATCCAGCCTCAAGATCCCACCACTGCCAGGACAGATGGTGAAAAGTTTGATATTTGGCCCCTTTTCTTAGAGATTCTTTTTTCTGGGTTGGGGGAGAGCTTAGGAATCCACATTTAGCAGCTGCCTGGAGCAATTTTGATGACCTAGCCAGTGGGAGCTCTGCACCCTCCCAAGTCACTCTCCTTCTACTATCAAGAAAGTTCTCCTGGCATCAAGCGAGGCTGGCAGAGGTTCCCTTCACTCCAAGAGAGAGAAAGGCTGGTCCTGCTGTGCTAGATGGTTTTAATTAGTTCCACTGTTCAAGAACTTCTAGCAGAAGGTGACAGATGTGCAGTTCCTATATGTATACAAATATTCCTTTTCCTAGAGCCCACCCATCTCTGCTTAAGAATTGCCTTGTCTTTAAAATTGTAATATTTTTTTTAAAGAAAATGTGTCTGTTTTTTCAGGGGGTAGAAGGTTACAAGACTATTTGCCAAAGAAATAGAGGGCAAGTTTCCAGTGCTTTTTAATCGAAATGCTCTTATATGCAAACAACAAAAAATTTAACTCTCAAACAAGCCTCTGTAGAATTGAGGGTAATGACCCCAGCTTAAGAGAGAGGCGATGATCTGATTCTCTTTCTAAAATCACACATTCGTCTGGCAAGTGCAAGGGAGGGGGTCTGCCAGAGCAGGGAAGAGGGCTCTTTCTCCCTCCCTGCCTCCTTCTTCCTTCTGGACTTTCTTCCTTTTTTTCTTCACGAAATTCGTCTCACCTGCAAAGAGGCTGAAGGTGGACAGAGTGGAAAAGAATAGGCATGCCCCTGAGTATGGCCCTCAACTACCCACCCTTGGGTGTTTCAAAATCTTTGCAGGTGCAGGGCAGGCAAGACACTGACCAGACCTAAAGGTGTTGGCCTCCCTCCTCTTGGCTCCCGCATCAGGAGACGGCACAAAAGTTTGTTGGTGCAAGGATCGCTGAGAAAACCAGACAAGGTATCGTGTAAGGTCTGGAAGGTATGGCACATACCCCATAGTCATGCTCACACTCCTTGGGGACTAGCTTGTGCTTTGTGGGAGCAAGTACTGAGGTGGAGCAAGTCCAGCAGACACAGGTCAGGGACTTTCCCCCAACCTGCTCACTGTGAGGCCTCAGTGGGCTTCCTCCTCCTCTTCACCTCAGTCTCCTCATACACAAAACAAGAACTGTGTCGGCCACTTTGGAGCAGTGCAGCAACAATTAAAGTTACAGATGTGCTTTCCAGGACAAAGCAACCATGCTTCAGTGGTGGTCCTGCCTCTGCCTTGTAGGGCTCCATGGTTACAAACTCAGAGTGGACCCTTCTCTCCGTGTCTTCAGGTTTTAGAATGGTTCAGATGGGATGTGAGTCAAATCCTCTAAGGTTTTCCTCACTGCCAGCCAGCCCAAACTCTGTTCACCAGTCCTCCTGATTACCAATTTGCTTGGTGACTTTCAGGAAGTCACTTGGCCTCTCTGAGCCTTGGTTCTCATCTCCCTCAGTTTTCAGCTGAGCACGCCTGCCTGCAGTGGTAGTTTATTTCATGAGTTCACTTGGCCCAGATGTGGTGCAGAAATACCTGCTCGGCGAGCCTCATTGGGGGGGGGGGGCTGTTGAGGGAGGTTTTGGGAGAGCTCACCTAAATGGCAACTAAGTGGAATGCCTACTGTCATGGTGGCAAGGCTCATCCAATCAATTGGCAGCCTTAAAGAACCAAAGACTGACCTTGTTTGGACAAGAGAGAATTCTGCAGTCGAAGCTTTTGCGCTTGGCCTCCAGTGTCAGCCCTCCTTGGCTCTCTAGTGCACCAGCTGATCGCAGTCTGCCAGCCTTAGCAACTGCTGAGCCAATCCCTTAAAACAGCCTTGGCTCAGAACCAACAGTGTATCTCTTGCTCCGGTTTCTTGGACGGATAGTCCTTACGAATGTACCTATTCTGCCCCAGGAGTCGCAGGAAGTCGAGAGGGTGCTTAGAATCCCTATGCACTGACAATTCAAATGTTGGCAAAGACCTGGGGCTCTGGCTCTATGTCTACAGGTTGGGGCCATCTGAGCTGGGAGTATAAAACTCTTATGTATCTTGTAACACTGGCTTTTCCTGATGGATTGGCGGTTTTCTTTTTAATTGCTTGAGTAGTGATCTAGCACCAATCAATAACAGTTAAGATGAGTAAACAAACAAATAAATAGCCATTTAAGGAATGCTGAGGCAACAGCAGAGCCTTGAGGGCCCTTCTGCTCAGCCTGGAAGTTGCAGTAGAAATGGCCAACATAGTTGGGTTACTAGTGTCGTGGTCTCAGGCAAGCCAGCCTGTCCACATGCCAACTGACTGAACAAATGAAGATTCCAAATGCAAGAGTGGGGCTGGGTCATCGAGAGGCCCCATCCCTGCACCATGGAGGCAACACCACTGGTGACCTCCATGGTGACCTTGCCCTCCATTGTTTTGGCTCCATGTGCAGCAGCAGGAGGCTTTAGCAGCCAGCTTCTAAGAAAACTTTCTGGGGAGTACAGTGGGCTTCCAGCCCTGCATGCACCCACAGGAAAAAGCTAGAAATGTCTGGAATTTCTATCTTCCATCCTCCTTCTGGACTGTAATGCCCAATAACTGGAACGTCTCCTCATACTGGAACGTCTAGTGCCTCATATGGAGATACCCTCTAAGGTGAGGTTTACACTCTCCGCTGCACAGGGGCCATGTCTAAGGTCCAACGCTTGCCTACTTTCCCATCTCCACCCCATAACCTGGAAGCAGTTTCTTAACAAATCATTTGTACAAATGTGTAATATTGGTGTGCACCTGGAGGGGACACTGAGACGCACCAGTTCTTATTTGAATCTGCCCATTGCACACAGCACACTTACTATGCCCTTGCGGCTGGCTGACTCTCTCCCTCTGTCTCTGTCTCTGTCTCTGTCTCTGTCTCTGCCTCTCCCCTTTCCCCTTTCCCTCTCTACCTCTTCCCCCCTCCCTCTCTTCTTCTCCTCTCTCTCCCTCCTCTCTCCCTTTCTTCCTCCCCCCCTGCTTTTGAGATTCCTTCCCCCAGCAATACATCCCTTACACCCCACCCTGAAATTCAGCTTCCTCAATCAGAGGAAGATTGTCCCCAGACCTGGGGCAGAATCCTGAGAGCCATGTTTCTTCCCATGCCCTGCTTACCTGTCTCTACTTCTGGCTCCTTCCCCCCCACCCCCACTGTCCTCGGGGTTTACTCTGCCTTCTGCCTGATGGCTGCTAATCCACTCAAGGTCTAAAATAATGGTGGCAATGATCATGGAAATGATGATAAGGGCTGATTATTTTTAGGACTTTATTGTTCCCAAGGACGCTTCATTTTAAATGGGATTTCTGGAACACTGTAAATGACCATGGCACCCAAGAGGGAACTTAGATGACAGAATCCAGCCTCTGTGGTCCCTAGATGAGAATATTGCTTGGAATCCTGCCCTGTGCCCCTCACATAACAGCCAGGGCACACAGGGCTGCATTCTAGAGCACTTCTGTGCCAATTAGGCAAAGATGCCCACTCTGGCCTCTCTGATTGGAAAACACACCTTCCTCGGGGCAGGCACAGCTCTCGGGGCAGATGCAATTCCCACTTGCTTCACTACCAGGCGCCTTTGTACAGTGCACAAACTACCTGGTCACACACAATGGCCCTAAGCACCCAAACTAATAACAACAAAGGACAAGATGGAGTTTATCCATGCCAGCATTGTTTCATTTTATTTTTTTCATCTTGATTCTTTTGCGGGGTGAGAGGCAGAACTTAGAGCCCCACAGACTCTAGGCAAGTCCTGGCCGCTGTGTGTGCTCCCAGCCCTTGGTGCCATCATCATATCAGATGCATTGCCTGTATTCTCCTCTAACCTCCTGCTAACGGAGTGAAGTGCATGTGACAGATTGTATCTTCATCTGCATGATGCAGGAGCTGAGGCACCCATCAAGTCCGAGAAAGGTTAAGGGGTTGAGAGCTTGCCACTCTGTGCTACAGGTAAGGGTATTTTGGAAAAAGAGGATGAGAGATAATGACTGGTCAGCAGAGCACATGAGCAGGAAGGAGGAAGCATGGTTGGCTGGGGTGCCCAGATGAGAGGCAGGGTGGTGGGCACAGCTGTGGTGGGCAGAGCACTGGCATGGACCTTGAGGTCTTTGTGGGTCTCTCAGGCATCTCTGTCCAGCTGTGTGTCCTTGGCAGGTCAGGAGACCACTCTGAGCTTTAATTCCCTCATCTAGGGACTTGAGCAGGGGGAGAAGGAGCTTCTTCCTTTGAGCTCCAGCAATCCAGTTCCCATTAGACTGGTTGCTGAGTGACAAGAGAGGACCACCATTCCAATATGGTCACTCGGGGCAGGCTCAATGGCTCTGTATTCCTTAGCCTTCTCTGGGGCTGTTTCTAGACCAATCCAGACTTGACCTGAACCAATCCAATAGAACCATTTGCCACATGCACACAATTAAGGCCACAGTTGCCAAGATCAGCTGAACAGATTTATTCCAGGAGTTGAGAAGAGCTCGGAGGATGGGAGAGAGACGGGAAGGATGAGAGGAGGGATGCGTGATGAGCTGGCTGACTACCATGAGAAGCTGGAGGAGGAACTGGTGAAGGGGTACCTGCAGATCCAGTGATTTCATACCCATTATCTGAGCAGGTCCTGGGACTTGTGCTCCCACCTCACAGATAATGACAGAGATGCACAGCTATCCATGTGACCTGGACTGAGTTCTGCCAAGGCAGAACCTAAGTATGTCATCACTTAGACCATTTGATATCAAATTTGATATCAACCACATGCTCCCAGGATGTCAACATAGAAACTGACCAAGTATCACCTAGGGGGCAGACCCCTGGTTTATGTGGGAGATGAGAGAGAAGGATGTGGGGGATTTTCTTGTGGAGCCAATGCTGGCTTGTGACATCCACCCCTGAGATGCCACTTGAGTCACGGGTTCCCAGGGATGCCCTGCTGTGATGGCCACAGTGGCCTGGGTGGTGTCAGGCTGAAGAAGGGGTCGGGGGTGTTCCTAATGGTGCCCCATGAGGTGGATGGTCACCAGGCTGCTGGAGACAGACAGTAGGATCGTGCAGCAAGATTCAGGAGGTTGCTGCTGTTGCCAAGATGCTACAGGATGAGGGACTGCAGGGGCCAGGATGACAAGATGATCTTCAGTGTCCAGGCAGCTGCAGGTGGGAGGGGTCCAGAGTCACTAGCCACACGCTCCATAATCCCTGTGACTGTGCCTTTTATTTCATTCGGACATAAGGTAACCTGTGAGCGAAGATGAGGTTGAGCTCATCCTGTGGACAACACAGTACCATCAGGCCCTACCACTACCCTTCACCCAGGATGCACTTCTCCCAGGAACAAATGGAAGGAGAGCTCCAGCCAGCTTGCATGTGCATGAGTCTGCCTCTGTAGGCAGGAGGGGTGCAGGGTGTCACTCTAAAGCCTGCTCCAGAAACAAGACACTCATTTCCCAGATGTAGGACTAGTGTCTGCTGGCATCGCTCAGCTGAGTCTTTTGGGGACTCTCACTATCTAGAGAAAGCCACCTTCTCCAGTGGCCTTCCTTCTTCCTCCTGTGACAAGGCCACAAAGGCCCATGTCCTTGACCACTTTCTGGACCTTTCTGAGAGGTCTCAGGGTTTGATGGGAATGTATTGAGGGCCTGATCCATATCATGTGGCATCTAGGCTGCCTCGTCTAGCTCTTTGTCCCTTGTGGCCAAGATACCACATGCAACCCTGCCAAGCCTCCACATGCCAAACACTACCTTAAATCTGCTTCCATAGCAGGAAGCTACCTGTATAAGAGCAAGACACTGTGGGGACTGTGGCACAGTCTTCTGTAGGCAGGCAGGTAGACATTGGGGATTTTATGAGATTGCTGTAACCTGAGTATGAAGGCCGATGCTGAGCCTGTGTGGGAAGAACTGGAGGGGTGTGTGTGTGTGTGTTTGTGTGTGTGTTTGTGTGTGTGTTTGTGTGTGTGTGTTTGTGTGTGTGTGTTTGTGTGTGTGTGTGTTTGTGTGTGTGTTTGTGTGTGTGTGTTTGTGTGTGTGTGTTTGTGTGTGTGTGTTTGTGTGTGTGTGTTTGTGTGTGTGTTTGTGTGTGTGTTTGTGTGTGTGTGTTTGTGTGTGTGTTTGTGTGTGTGTGTTTGTGTGTGTGTTTGTGTGTGTGTGTATGTGTGTGTCAGGGAGGAGGGAGGATTAAGGGGGGGAGAGAATTAGACAACATTATAGTATGACCCCAGTGAGTGCTGAAGCAGGTTTAATTTTTCCAGTCTGATATTCTAGGTACATGCAAAGAATATGGCCAGTTCTAAGGCACAAACAAACTAGTCAAGGAACAAACAAAGCATAAACACAGGTCCCTGTTTCTAGGGACTTATCAAGATGATCAAGATACAAAGAATACATTCTTTGGTTGTATTTTTCTTGAGCTTATTTCCTTGTCCTTGTCCAATGTCAAATTCTTGCTAATTTCCTAGAAGTCGCACCAAGAGCTCTCCACATCTCCCTCTTTTCCATTTCATAAACAAGACTGCATCTGCCTTAGGTTGTTCTGACAAGAATGTCTTACTTCCCCATCATTGAAAATGCATTATCCAAGGCAATGCATTTATGTCTTAGGTTGGTAAGGCTCTGTGCAGGATCTTACCCATCATTGACTGTTAAATTAATGGCTTTGTCTAGGGATTCATTTTAAGTTTCAAGCCATGTATTTTGGCTCCTAACCGGTTGATGCTGTTAAAGACAAGTTTTATCAAAATGGGCAGAAATAAAAGTATTCCTAGGACAAGAAGGGCCAACATGATCAAACTATATAAGCCTTTCTTGAAGCTTGACCAAGATGGAAATGCTTACCTTAAGCCATGAATAATTTATCAGCAATATCTGCAGCATCAAAACTCAGCTGTGTAGCATTCCCAAAATTCATAATCTTGGTATGCAAAGTTAAGATATCCAGAGAGGTGTTAGAATTATGCCAGATACCCTGCAAGTGTTTTTTAATTTTCTCCCAATTATAATGACTATCATTGTAAATTTTAGAAGTGACACAAATCCATTGGTATTTAGTGTGACACTCAAGATGGCTTCTTACTCTTAAGCTCTGAACCTCCTTTCCAATAATTTGAATAGTATTAGGGAGACTATCAATTCATAATTCCAGATGCCCATCTAAATCTTCTTGAATACTCAAAGCATTAGTAGCATTTTTTTGCTAAATGATTAACAAAAGTGGCTGTCCTAACTTCTTGCACCAAAGCAACTGCAGAAGCAGTGCTAGCTATTAATGTCCCACTGCCCTCTTGCTTCTGCTGAAAGCCTGACTCATTTCTTCAAATATTTGTAAGCTTTTTTTTCCTTCAGAATATCAAGGTCCTATGATACTTACAGGCAGTAAAACAAAAGCTGGTTGATAGATCACCATAATAAACATGCCAGATTTCAATACACTAACACAATTAGAAAATGTATAACCAATGCAACTTATATTAAATACCATAGAAAAACAAAAGTAATTTTAACACAACCAATTAATAAAAGATTAGGAGTCTTAACACATGTACTAACTCTTGTTAGAAATATAGATCCTGTCCCAATTTTGTGTATTTCTTTTTTTTTTCTTTTTTTTCGGAGATGGGGACTGAACCCAGGGCCTTGCGCTTGCTAGGCAAGTGCTCTACCACTGAGCTAAATCCCCAACTCCAATTTTGTGTATTTCTAAGGTAACTTCATAGAGAGCTGCAGCTAACCTCTAAATACACTGTTGAAAATGACCTGAGTCATATGCCAAAGGCATATGGAGATCCCCTTTTGTCCAATGTTTGGTTGATTCCCTGTCCAATCAATAATTCACAAATTATTGAAAACATTAAACCACATTGGGGGTTGATTATAACAGTCTTTCCATATAACAGGGGCAGATCCCTCATAATGTCTTTGTCAAATGTTTTTCTTCCAAATTTGAGTGAACACAGAAATACACCCATCATTCACACACTATTCTTCACAAAGCAAACAGGAGTCCCATCACCAAATGCACTGAAAGTCGTGGTCTTATTATAAGTTGACTCCCTGTCCAAGGAGATCCAAGAAGTTGAGTATCATTACCAGCCACAAGAATCTCCAGGCTGGACCACATTGCTGGATGTAGGCCCAATACAGCTTCCCTGTCACCATTGTCAGGGCACTCAGCAAGCTCACGGTCAGCATCATTCTTTGTCCTAGCATCAGCATGTCTCACCGATCACTCTGACAGCCACCGTTCCTTCAGTATCCTGTGAAAAAAACACAAACATGCTCTCTTCCCCATATTAATACCCGATTGGGCCCATGTCATATGGCAGTAAGTGGGTCCTTTATTTCTCCCGGGCACAGTGTACCGAGTTGTAGGATGCCACAGACACTCAGCAGTAGGAGTCCCTTGGCATCTAAGGTCAAAAACTTCAAAATAAAATTTAGTGGTGAAGGAGCATAAAACTCCCCCTTTTTGTTTTATGTAACTGATATTTTTAGAGCTCCATGGGTTTGCTCAAACACAGAAATGTTTTTAACATGATGAGAGGCATCTTTAAGTTTATATTCAGAAGACAACAAAAGGGAAATTAAAATCTTTAGCTTGTGATTAAATTGTAAACTTCCAATGCTCCAATAGCTTTATATATATTCAACTATAATTTTAAAAGTTTGTTTTGCAGTATCAAAGTAGAGTATTTTTTTGAGAGTGAAGTCATAGGGCATAACCATAATTTTGGAAGGTAAAACCAATTTTTAGTACTGTAAATTATCCAGTCTTTCTAATAACAATACCAAGTGCATTATTTTCATTTTACAAAGTTTAGCTGCAGGTTCTTGTATATGAATGCATGATGGTGCAGCTTTTAATACTTCATTAAATAAACATTGTTTTAAATCCTATCTTTTATAAATCTGGTCTCTAGGATAGGAATTACATAAAATATTATCCCAATTAAGAGTATCTTTAGATACTCTAGGGTTGGCTAGACATGTGTTTAGCCAACCCAATTTAGGGTTGGCTCACAACATGTGTTGTTGCCCAGAATAATTCCAACCCTAAGTTACCAGTTTTAAGCCAATTTTCTGTTATTAATGTTACAAATTGTTAACCATACCCAATAACTTATAAGCCAATAATCTATAACCAAGACATGAAGAATGTATTTATACATTTATGACCAGTCAGAAATAAATGCAATGAGGCTATACATATTATTTACATATTTAAACCACACAGACAAGATTTTCTTTTTTTTTTCTAGCTGTAATTTTACAAGAGGAGCACCATGACACCTGCTTAACCCAAATGTAGATAAACTTTTAACCATTTTTTTCTTTTATATATGAAACACAGAGCAACAATCAAGCAACGAAACAAAGCCACAAACACAAACGGACAGGCATGGATAGACTGGTATGTCAAGGACAGGCAATAGACAGAGAGGGAAGAGAACCCAGATATTTACCTAAGGGACCCAGAAGCAGAACTAGGCATTCCCCCATGGGACTTATCAAGATAATCAAAATACAAGGAATACATTCCTTGACTGTATTTTTCTTGAGCTTGCCTCCTTGTCCTTGTCTAATGTCAAATATTCTTGCCAATTTCCTGAAGTGGCACCCAAAACTCTCCACATGTGTGCACACATAGCAACATAAAGGGGGTAACGTAAAGGGAGCCCCCCTCTTCTGATCACCTACCCCCTTTCCTGACCAAGGATTCTGACACCATGGGGAAGCTCCCATGGACGTCAGCAGCCTTGTCTGCACAGAGACAAAGAAGCCTTGGGTGAACCAGTCAATCTCTTGGTTCTGCTGGCTCAGCTCAGCTATAGCCAAACTTTGTCTCTCCTCAAACCCATCCCCTTGTCCCCTTACTCCTTCCTCAAGATGCCCATAGAAAGTCATCAGGCCTTGCTGTCCTGTACCCATAAGTATGGGGTTCAGATGTCTCTGGCCAAAGCTGAGACTGGATGGCAGACTACCCCTCCCCAGGCCTCAGCAAGTTATGCTTACATTGACCTCAGAGGTCAAATGCAAATGATCAGATCATCTCCAGTGGAGTCCTGCCAAAGGCACTGCTCTATCCTGGGCTTGTTCCTGGAGTGATTGATTTTTCTGATCTGACTTTACATTGATTACCATTACATTTCTGAGTGTTGATCTTGGGCTAGCAATTCCACCTGGGAAGAGAGTTTTAGATCATAAATCAGCTATGTCAAAATATCATGTGCTTCTGAGGTTTGGCTAGACACATCTTTTGTGTCTTCATTCAAGTCTCTGGTAAAAATCACTAAGCTGGCTGGAATGAGGATGATGGCTTGCAATGGAATACAGTTCATTCCTCACCCACCTGGGTGGGGGATGGTCAAGGGTCTGTGAATGCCCTGGCTTCTCCACCCATCTCCAAGTCCAGTCACCCTATGAGGAAGTAGGAGCAGCGATGGTTTGGGTGAACCGAGGTGCACACTAGACTCCCATGTGTTCTATCCGCTACATCATGAAGCCTCTTCTCATTCCCTTCTCTTTAACAAAGAAAAACCAATGTTGTTCCTCTCGCCCTTCACATTTCTTGGCAAATTCCACAGGATTGAGGACCTCGGGCTTCAGCTTCTCTCACACTGGCTTCTTTTAAGGATGCTTAGATTTCCACAGCATGTGGCACCAATCCCTCGCCACACAATACACACACACACACACACACACACACACACACACACAGGACCAGGTGGTAGTGGGACAAAGGGGGAATGAGGCAGGAACTAGAGCAGATAGAGCACTGTCTCGTTTTATGAATGCATGTTTGTATGCACACATGTGTGTGTGTGACCCTAGGAGAGCAAGAAAGAGGCTAATGGATAGTCCTGAGAAGGACATGGGGACATTTCCACAGTATTGCATTCACCAGAAGCAAGTCACTGCCTTTTACCCACAGTCTAGGAGAAGGGACTAGGCCCTACTTTTGAAGGAAAAGGTGTCCAAAACAATCTGCAGGTATACTTTTAAATCAGCACAGGGGACTCCAAAGAGACACGGTAAGCCATGCCAGGATATGGGGTACAAGGTCTCCAGGTCCCAGATGTGTGACTTCTTGTCTTTCTCTTCTGGCTTCCATCTGTCACAGGTAGTCACTCAACTCCCTCATGGTCCTCAAATATTTTGGCCATGACCCCCATTGCAGACCTACTGTGACCTTTGTCACATGCACATGTACAACAGAAGGTCTGGTGGAAAGTTAGTCTGTCCTGTGGGAATAGCAGAAGCAAAGGCTCAGAAGTAGAGGGCACAGGGCTCCAGGAACAGAGCCACTGATGATGTTGCACTGAGCCTGCCATTTGGGACAGCAAATGACAAAGCTGCTACCCACAAAGATTACAGCCCACAGATTAAAAAAAACCCATGCATGCACATGCACACACACACACACACACACACACACACACACACACACACACACACACAAAAGCAGGTGGCAGTAGAACAAAGAGGGAGTAAGACAGGAGCTAGAGGAGGTATGAAAGCATTGTCTCGTTTTATGTGTGTACATGGGAATGTACATGCATGTGTGCATGGACATGCATGAGTGTGTGTATGTGTGTATACATTTCATGCACATGTGCATTCAAGTGTATATATGTGTGTATGTGTATGAGCATGTGTGCATGTGTATGAGTATGTGTATGATCAAGTGGAGGCCAGAGGTCAACAACAAGCATTGTTATTCTTCAACAGCTCTCTTTCTTACGTTGTGGGACAGGGCCTCTCACTGAATCTGGGGTTCTCCATTTGGCCAGACTGCCTGGTCATTGAGCCCACAGGACACACCATACCCACCTCCCCAGAACTGGGGCTGCAGATGCTCACCGCCATGCCCAGCTTTTACTATGCAGGTGCTGGGATCTGAACTCAGGCCTTCATGCTTGTTAGCAAGTACTCTCTCCACTGCCTTTGGGTGGGTGAGGCAGGTGAGCATAGACCTGTGCTATAAAGAAGCTTTCCAAAGATGGCTAGAGGAAAAGCATTCTAGCCTGAGGGAAGAGCAAGCATGGATGCTCAGAAGCAGGCGCTGGCATGGAAATAGTCTCCTCTGGTCTCCAGAGCCTCGAAGCCACCTGGAAGGGAAGCCACCCTTCAAATGGGGGGGGGGGTAAGTGGTTGTGAGAACAAAGTGAGTTTGAGAGAGAGGAGGGCTCAGGCTACAGAATGCCAGAGTCCCTTCCAGGGGTGCTTGGCAGGTCTCAGCCCTTCCTTCCTTCCTTCCTTCCTTCCTTCCTTCCTTCCTTCCTTCCTTCCTCCCTTCCTTCCTTCCTTCCCCCCCCCTTTCTTTCTTTTTTATGGGGATTCTCTGTGTAGCCCTGGCTGTGCTAGAACTTGATATGTAGACTACGGGGCCTTGAACTCAAACTCAGAGATTTGCCTGTCTCTGCTCTCCAAGTGTTGGGATTAAAGGTGTGTGCCATCACTGCCCGGCTCAGGCCAAGCATTTCTTTTTTTCTTTTTTCTTTCCCCCCATCTTTATTAAATTGGGTATTTCTTATTTACATTTCAAATGTTATTCCCTTTCCCGGTTTCCAGGCCAACATCCCCCTAACCCCTCCCCCTCCCCTTCTTTATGGGTGTTCCCCTCCACATCCTCCCCCCATTACCACCCTCCCCACAAGAATCCTGTTCACTGGGGATCCAGCCTTGGCAGGACCAAGGGCTTCCCCTTCCACTGGTGCCCTTACTAGGATATTCATTGCTACCTATGAGGTCAGAGTCCAGGGTCAGTCTATGTATAGGTAGTGGCTTAGTCCCTGGAAGCTCTGGTTGGTTGGCATTGTTGTTCATATGGGGTCTCAAGCCCCTTCAGTTCTTTCAGTCCTTTCTCTGATTCCTTCAACAGGGGTCCTGTTCTCAGTTCAGTGGTTTGCTGCTGGCATTCGCCTATGTATTTCCCGTATTCTGGCTGTGTCTCTCAGGAGAGATCTACATCCGGTTTCTGTCGGCCTGCACTTCTTTGCTTCATCCATCTTGTCTAATTGGATGGCTGTATATGTATGAGCCACATGTGGGGCAGGCTCTGTTCCTTCTGTCTCTGTTTTAATCTTTGCCTCTCTATTCCCTGCCAAGGGTATTCTTGTTCCCCTTTTAAAGGAGTGAAGCATTCACATTTTGGTCATCCTTCTTGAGTTTCATGTGTTCTGTGCATCTAGGGTAATTCGAGCATTTGGGCTAATATCCACTTATCAATGAGTGCATATCATGTGTGTTTTTCTGTGATTGGGTTACCTCACTCAGGATATTTTCTAGTTCTATCCATTTGCCTATGAATTTCATAAAGCCATTGTTTTTGATAGCTGAGTAGTATTCCATTGTGTAGATGTACCACATTTTCTGTATCCATTCCTCTGTTGAAGGGCATCTGGGTTCTTTCCAGCTTCTGGCTATTATAAATAAGGCTGCTATGAACATAGTGGAGCAAGTGTCTTTGTTGTATGTTGGAGCATCTTTTGGGTCTATGCCCAAGAGAGGTATAGCTGTGTCCTCAGGTAGTGCAATGTCCAATTTTCTAAGGACCTCCAGACTGATTTCCAGAATGGTTGTACCAGTCTGCAATCCCACCAACAATGGAGGAGTGTTCCTCTTTCTCCACATCCTCGCCAGCATTTGCTGTCACCTGAGTTTTTGATCTTAGTCATTCTGACTGGTATGAGGTGGAATCTCAGGATTGTTTTGATTTGCATTTCCCTTATGACTAAAGATGTTGAACATTTCTTTAGGTGCTTCTCAGCCACTCGACATTCCTCAGCTGTGAATTCTTTGTTTAGCTCTGAACCCCATTTTTTAATAGGGTTATTTGTCTCCCTGCAGTCTAACTTCTTGAGTTCTTTGTATATTTTGGATATAAGCCCTCTATCAGTTGTAGGATTGGTAAAGATCTTTTCCCAATCTGTTGGTTGCTGTTTTGACCTAACAACAGTGTCTTTTGTCTTACAGAAGCTTTGTAGTTTTATGAGATCCCATTTGTCGATTCTTGATCTTAGAGCATAAGCCATTGGTGTTTTGTTCAGGAAATTTTCTCCAGTGCCCATGTGTTCGAGATGCTTCCCCACTTTTTCTTCTATTAGTCTGAGTGTATCTAGTTTGATGTGGAGGTCCTTGATCCACTTGGACTTAAGCTTTGTACAGGGTGATAAGAATGGATCGATCTGCATTCTTCTACATGCTGACCTCCAGTTGAACCAGCACCATTTGCTGAAAATGCTATCTTTTTTCCATTGGATGGTTTTGGCTCCTTTGTCAAAAATCAAATGACCATAGGTGTGTGGGTTCATTTCTGGGTCTTCAATTCTATTCCACTGGTCTATCTGTCTGTCTCTGTACCAATACCATGCAGTTTTTATCACTATTGTTCTGTAATACTGCTTGAGTTCAGGGATAGTGATTCCCCCGGAGTCCTTTTATTGTTGAGGATAGTTTTAGCTCTCCTGGGTTTTTTGTTATTCCAGATGAATTTGCAAATTGTTCTGTCTAACTCTCTGAAGAATTGGATTGGAATTTTGATGGGGATTGCATTGAATCTGTAGATCGCTTTTGGTAAAATGGCCATTTTTACTATATTAATCCTGCCAATCCATGAGCATGGGAGATCTTTCCATCTTCTGAGATCTTCAATTTCTTTCTTCAGAGGCTTGAAGTTCTTATCATACAGATCTTTCACTTGCTTGGTTAAAGTCACACCAAGGTATTTTATATTATTTGGGACCATTCTGAAGGGTGTCGTTTCCCTGATTTCTTTCTCAGCTTGCTTCTCTTTTGTGTAGAGGAAGGCTACTGATTTATTTGAGTTAATCTTATATCCACCCACTTTGCTGAAGGTGTTTATCAGGTTTAGTAGTTCTCTGGTGGAACTTTTGGGATCACTTAAATATACTATCATATCATCCGCAAATAGTGATATTTTTACTTCTTCCTTTCCAGTTTGTATCCCTTTGATTTCCTTTTGTTGTCTGATTGCTCTGGCTAGGACTTTGAGAACTATATTGAATAAGTAGGGAAAGAGTGGGCAGCCTTGTCTAGTACCTGATTTTAGTGGGATAGCTTCACGTTTCTCTCCATTTAGTTTAATGTTAGCAACTGGTTTGCTGTATATGGCTTTTACTATGTTTAGGTATGGGCCTTGAATTCCTGTTCTTTCCATGACTTTTATCATGAAGGGGTGTTGAATTTTGTCAAATGCTTTCTCAGCATCTAATAAAACAATCATGTGGTTTTTATCTTTCAGTTTGTTTATATAGTGGATTACGTTGATGGTTTTCCATATATTAAATCATCCCTGCATACCTAAGATGAAGCCTATTTGATCATGATGGATGATTGCTTTGATATGTTCTTGGATTCGGTTTGCAAGAATTTTATTGAGTATTTTTGTGTCGATATTCATAAGGGAAATTGGTCTGAAGTTCTCTTTCTTTGTTGGGTCTTTGTGTGGTTTAGGTATAAGAATAATTGTGGCTTCATAGATGGAATTCGGTAGCGCTCCATCTGTTTCAATTTTGTGGAATAGTTTGGATAGTATTGGTATGAGGTCTTCTATGAAGGTCTGATAGAATTCTGCACTGAACCCATCTGGACCTGGGCTTTTTGGTTGGGAGATTTTTAATGACTGCTTCTATTTCTTTAGGAGTTATGGGGTTGTTTAAATAGGCCAAGCATTTCTTAAACCAGGATAGCTTGGTGACCTTCTGGTACAATAGGCAGAAGGCCCTAGGCATGCAGATTCCCCACTCCAACCTGAAAGGAAAATTATACAGATTTAAGGTTTAAAAATATAAATTAAAAGAGTAAGTTTCAAAATTCACAGACTCAGGGCTAAACACTGTGAAAAGCAAGTCCAGGCAGCCCCGCCCGGACTAACAGACCATAAAGATAAAGAAAAGGAATGCAGGAACCAGCCTGAGTTATCGGGATTGACTCGTAAACCATTTGGCAGGAGGGTACCTCCCCCAACTTACTCAGAGTCACACCTTAACCAGATGTCCTTCAAACCCTGATAAGCCCCTGGCTTCTAAAATCCTGAACGCCCCAGTCAGCACCGTACTCTTCTGCTGTGTTGTCTGTTTGAATGAGCCAATCACTTATAGCCGCGCCAGAAATTAGCCAATTGTGTGTAACCGCGCCAAATCCCCTAGCTTTCCCTATATAAACCCCTGACTTTTGAGTTTCAGGGTCGACACCTCTGTCTCCTGCGTGGGGTACGTGTCGTCCCGGAGATCCCCGTAATAGATCTCCGTAATAAACCTCGCCTTTGCTTATTACATCCAAAATGGTCTCTCTGTGTCTGGGGTCCGCGATTTCCCAAGACTTGAGTAAGGGTCTCTCTTCGGGGATCTTTCATTTGGAGGCTTGTCCGGGATCGGTGTTTCCTGAGGCGCGCCATCCTGAGACTCGAGCTAGGTTCTTTCAAACCAAAGACTTGAAATCCAATGGGTCTATTTCTGAGCTGCTGACCAGAATGTGGCTCAGGGGCCCTAGGGATGCTAGGTTAGGCAGTATATACTGTCCTGGGTGCTCTGAGTGAAACCTGCCTAGTCTGGTTCCAGGACTAGACTGAACTTAGGGTTTTCTCTTGGGTCTTGGTGCCTGAGGTGAGTGGGCACTGGTGAAGCCAGAGCATCCTGAGCAGGAATAGCTCTGGACGCTGTTGTTCTTCCTTGGGACTTTCCTGGCCTGCCTCATGCATTTAGGCCCAAGTGAGAACATCCCTGTAGGCTGAGGAATTGGATCACGTGGTCCTCAGTTCATAGTGCTGTTTGGAGAGGTTATGGAGTATTGCTAGGGGAAGCATGTTACCAGGGTTGGGCTCTGAGTACTCCACTTCCAGTTTATATTCTCTTCATTTTCTGTGTGACTGAGAAGAGAGTTTTTAGCTTCTTGTTCTGTGCCTGCTGCCACACCTCCCTCCCCTGCCTCTATGGACTCTCCTGGAACCATAAACCCCAATAAACGTTTCTGTCTGTAAGCTACTCTGTATTTTATCACAGCTACAAGAAAGTAAGCAATATATATCTATTTTGGTTCACTGGGCCACAGCTTAGCCAAACATCTGGGAAGGTCAAAGGTCACTGTGGCCCCTTGGCACAATCTGGAAACTCTTTCTGGGTTTCCCTTGTGCCTTTTTACAGGGGCAATTCTCCTGTTTGTTTGTGGTGAGGCCTGCCTTCATTAGCCCAGAAGAGATCTTCTGGTCAAGTGAAGGGGACCAAGCTCTGCCCAGCTCACACCAGGCCTTGTGGACATTGTTGGGCCAGAGGCCATCTCTGAAATTGTGAGCCCTGACTGCTAATGGCTCGTAGTTGTTGCCTCATCTGGAGACTTGGCCTTAGTCCTGCAGTAATCGAGGTTTAGTTTACACTAAGCACTTCCCATTGGGATTGACCTGCCCTATCTTTTCCTCCATTTCTCCGCCCCACCCCCTTCTCAGTCAATCATATGTACTGACTCCATGCCTCAGGCTCTGCTTCAAGTGACCCAGACTCGAGAAACAAGTCTGCAGCCAGGTGGCTCTGGCATACACTCAGGAGGTGTATCTGAGTTCAAAGTCAGGCTGGTCTACAGGGAGAGTTCCAGGACAGCCAAGGCTACACAGAGAAACCCTATCTTGTTTCAAAAAAACAAAACAAAACAACAAAACCCAAACAACAATGATAGATACAGGCCTGCTATGACTCCAGGCTCAGAAATTTCCACTGAAACACAGTCATAGGCTGTATTCCCCTCCCTTTCTTCTTGTTCTGATTCTTTAGAGCACTCACCTCACAGGCCCATCCCACACACACCTTCACCTCCATTTGACCTACCCAAGTCACCTCTTCCCACAGCAGCAACTTCCTCCTCCCTCCAGGCAGCTTCCAACCCCGGGAGCAGCCACGTTTGTGTCTCTCGGCTCTGCACACGCTGTCTGGCACCTAAACATGCCCTGACTCTAAAACTAGACTCTTCCCAAACGCAGCCCCTCCATGTCAAAGTGAGTGACATTCTTCCCTTCCGGTTTGTCCCAGACACAGCCTGACTGTGTCCCATTCCTACTCCCTGCCAGCTCTTACCTCTGTCCTCTGCTCACTCATCCCCAGCGCCAGTCTCCTCCCCCTGTCGTCCTCATCTGCCCTGAAGTGATCTTGGCAGACACTTGCTAGGAAGTGTGAGCCGCTGAGCTCCTTGCATCCACTCAGAACACACACTAATAAAGTTAACTTTCCCATTTTCAGAAGAGGAGACTGAGGTACAGACAATTAAGTGACTCATCCAAACAGGGTTGTTTTCTTCTACTCCCAAGATCCCAACCTCAAGAAAGCAAGAGAAGTGTGCTTGAGAGGAGATTGAGAAACAGCAGGACCAGGCCAATGGTGCAGCCTGCAAACCCACTGCTGAGGCAAGGGAACCTTGAGTTTCTGACCAGCCTACAGAGTGAGACCCGGTCTAGCAAAGGAAACAGAAGCAGCAAGGAGGCTCAGAGGCGGGCACTTGCAGCCCAGCCTGATGACTTGATTCCAATTCCCAGAATCCGCATGGCGTGAGGAGAGATGAACTCCCACAGACTGTCCTCTGACCTCCACCTGTGCGCCATGACACTCAGGTATGAGCGCGTACACACACAGACACACACACACACCAACACACACACACACACCAACACACGCACACCAACACACACATGCCCACACACACACACACACCAACACACACACACACACACCAACACACGCACACCAACACACACATGCCCACACACACACACACACCAACACACACACACCAACACACACACACACCAACACACACACACACACACCAACACACACACACACACACACACACAGAGAGAGAGAGAGAGAGAGAGAGAGAGAGAGAGAGAGAGAGAGCGCTACCTGTGAGTGGTGGGAACAGGAGGTGGTAATCATTACAAGTGTGTGAGAGCCTGCTCTATCACTGAGCCACATATTCTATGCCTAAGGGACTCTGGCCATCTTACTCCACGTGGCACTTGGCATAGCTTTTTCATAAAGCTGACAAGGAATCACATTGACTTTGACTGTTCAGTCAAGCCCCTTTCTTCATCCTCACCATCTCCAGATCTCTCCATGTAGATCATCTTAAATCCTGAGCCTCCCTCTGTTCCAGGAGGCCCACATGGACCTCCCGGCCCTCACTCTCCACCTCCCTCTGCTTTTAGCACTGTGGCCGCAGCCTCCCTGCTGCTCTGCCCCAAACCGCACAGGCTCCTACTACATGGCCTCTGCATCTGCAATTTTCTCGGCCAGAGTGCCTCCAGCTACCCCACAGCCCATTCAGGTGTTCATGTCACCACACAGAAAAGCCTTCCCTGGATGTCCCGCCGTGCCTACCTCTGGCACAAAACCTTTTCTGTGTGCCTGATCTATTTCCTTATCTTCCTGCTCCCACTACCTGATATTGTCACTCAATGACAGAACATTATTTCCTCGTTCATTTATAGGACACCTCTGTTGATGGATTCTAAACTCCTCAGGGACAGGGAACCAAGATGCTGCAGAATGTGACAGACATATAAAACATAATGACTGAGTGAACGAATGGGTGAATGAAGGAGTGAGTAAATGAATGAGTAGATGAATGAATGAACCTATAAATGAATAAATGAGTGAATGAATGAATGAATGGATGGATGAGTGGGTAAATGAGGTAGTATATGAATGAGTGAATGAATGAATAAATGAGTGAGTGAATGAATGAACTCAGCAAATATTTCAGTTAATGTGTCTTATCTCAAAGGACCTCTCCTAACATCCTGTGTCCTTCATGCCAACTCAGGCCACAGGAAGTCCACTGAGCTCACTTCCTCCCCGAATTGACTTCTAAAGGAAGTTGTTCAGCCATGCAGGTTCCTCTCCATGCTCAGCCCTCCCGCCAGGTCAGTACAAAGTGGCCCCCCTCTTTGTTCCTGAGGTCCAGCTTAGTCCTTCAGGAAATGGGGTTGGAAGACTCTCTCGGGTCTTTAAGGACCCTGTACCCCTTCCACTTGGCCCCGTCCCTCTTCCTCACCCCGTTGTATTTTCTAACAGAAAATACATACTTGGTCAGATGTGAGCTTCTGAGTGACACAGACACCAATGGCTCCATCTGCTACACAATTCCATTCACTCACCATCCAACACCCTCGTGTGCTCTGGCTTAGAGAGTGGAGAAGATGGGCAGGAGTGACTCAGCAAAGGTTAGAAGCTACTGAGGGCTGGCATGCTCAAGGCTGGGACAGAGTGGGGAATGGTGACTGGTGACACACGTGTCCCACACAGAACAGCAGCCAAGTGGACTGTGGCATAAAGCAAAAGTGCTCAGGGACCATGCATCCAACAGGTGCAGTCCCCATTGGAAGCCTCCTCCTTCCTGCAAGGTTGGACCTTGGTTCTTAGCCTTCTCCAGGCTCCTACTGGGGACTTTTGTCTGTACCTCAGCCATATGGATTGAGCAGTCACCAGAAGTTTGTCCCCACTTTGGCTGCCTGGCCTCTGTGGAGCTGTGTCCTTGCTTAGAAGGCTCGTGACCCCTGTGTAGCTGTTGAAGCTCCATGGCAGCCCTTGCAAACACATGGGTATGAGCCCCACGCTCATACCCGCTCCTCACCGTCACAGCCACTGCAGCATGCGGGGGCTCACTTCACCCTGAAGCCTGCTTTAAAAGCTTGGCTTTGCTAGGAGTCAGATCTGAGGAAGGTAGAAAACCCCCAAGACCATTTCCATTTGGAAGGGCTGCTGATAAGCAGGCAACAGAAGGGCATAGGCTACACCACTTGGGGCCAATATGACCCAGGGTCACTTGAGAAAGTGCCTGGTGGATCAGGAGGAAGGGAGGGAAGACACTTGGGCGTGAGCCTCTACCTACTGTGGCTTCTGAAGGGAGGTCCGGAAAGACCATACAAATAGATTGAGGTGACTCGAGTTGGACAGTGTTAGCTAACTGGGCAATCTGCTCGTTCTTAACCATGCAGCTACTGGTCACGTGTGCTAAAGGCAAGTGGCATGTGAACGTCAAGGGCTAACCTGGTTTGTGGCTCAGGGCAGGTTGGTTTGTGAATGAAAGATCTTGGGCTTATTGCTTAGTGTTTCCAAGAACAACCAAGGCTTTCTCTGAGGCTCAACTGCTGCACTCAGCAGGGCTCCCGGGACTGACCTGACTGGTGTGGGGAGGGAATGAAGAAAGGACAGAAGCACAGACACACATGTAGAAAAGCTAGGATTAGTCAGGCTGGGCTCTCTGCTGGAGAAGCCACCCTCTGGGCGTTTATTATCTACAGATGAACAGGGAGGCAGGGTTGCTGCATGCAGATAAGCAAGTTGGGGTTATTATCTACAACTAAACAGGGAAGCAGGGTTATTATACACAGCTGAACAAGGAGTCAGAGTTCACTAAATCTCAGTAGGAGCAGGCCTCAGGCCATAAATGTATGGGGAGAATCTACTGCAGGCATTTTCTGCACACAGTCAACATTTGTACTTGGACCCAAGGGAGGTCTTGCCATCCCTCTGAGCCTCACTCTGAGAAGGCTTTGCCACTCCAGTGGGACTAAGACATTAGTGTCCCTGACATGGCTGTGCCCATGTCAACAATAGACATCGACTCATAATCTCCCTCCCTCCCTACTCTCAGCCAGGGCCAAACAAAACATCAGCAATCTGTGGTCAGTATTGGTCCTCACCAAAATGCCAGACTTGTCAGGCAGACTGCAAGCTCCTGGGGCTACAGCCAGGCCATGGCTGAGGCCAATCACAAATCTGGCATGTGGAAGATTCTGAATATCAAGAGAGAGGTAACCATACAAAAACGGTTAGAGCAAGGCTCTTTACCAGAGGAAGGAAATGGGGTGGAGGGTGATGGGGAGGGAAAGAGAGGGGGAGAGAAAAGTGAGAAAGTTAGTAATTAAGGAAGGAAAGAGAAGGAGGAAGAAAGGGGAGAAGGAGAGGGCCTAGGGGAGAAAGCACCCACTTGTTCTTCAGGCTGGTTTCCCCTTCTTTGTAGTTGTGCATTTAATGCTGTAGTGCCATCCACTCCAGAGTTCTGTGTGTGGCAATAACTCCTCCCAGTCTTCTGTCACTCACTAAATGTTGCTCAGAGTGACCTCTGACCCTCAGGGCAGGGCACAGTTTTAAGCATATTTGCAGTTGACCCCTCACTCCATCCTCAGCAGAACCAAGTCCACTTCCTGCCAAAATGTGTCACTGGTGATAATTAAAGAGGATGATTTATAGCCCTGGACAATGGCGCCTCTCAAACACAGGCAGGCAAAGGGTGAGCCTTGCTCAATGATTGAGAAGTTACTATGCCACTAGATATGCAGGCCATGACAAAAGAGGTCGAGGAAGCACCAGTGGCAGAGTGTTGAACTCCCCTGCTCCTTTCTGCAAGGCTCCTTTGGTGACAAGGCCAGATGCAGAGGGACAGAAGCTGTGGGTCCCTTCAAGGTTCTCTGTCCAAGCTTCCCCAAGAAAGCTGGCTGCCCAACCAAGTCATGAGAAGCCATGTATGGGGAGGGGATCGAGAATTTGCTTAGCTAGTTAAAGTCAGAGGACAGGGGACTGTGATTAAATCCTCCATCCTGGCAGGAAGTTGGAATAGACAGCTTCCCTGGTCCTTTGGGAGACATTTGAGATGTTCTACCTCCACCCTGAGGGCTGGTGTCAGCAGCTGTCTGGGCTCCCTGCAGGCCTTGGGCTCCCAGCCTTCCACTGGGAGGGCCAGCAGCTACCAGGGATACAGAAGGTGGAGGCTGGGTGTGCCTATAGGACTTACAGACATGCAGAGCCCACAAGTGACTTCCCCAAGGGCGTCAAGTATCATAGTGCTTCCACCTCCAGGCCTAACCTTCCTTCCTCCATTGGCATCATTCGCCCTCCCTTTAGGGAGGAGGGAAGCCCTGTTTTCAGAGCCCAGGTTATGCTGCCTCCAAGCCCGCTTCTAAGCAGGCCTCACACTCTCTAGCTGAGCAAACCAAACACATTGCCTCAGTGTCCTCGCAATCAGAAGGGCCTCCCTGCCTAGTCAGACACTCAAGGGAACTGAGAGGACTGTGCACATGTGTGAATGCATCCACAGTCTCTGTACACACCGATGCACGCTGGTCACCCCACACAGACTTGCACACCCTGCACTGGCTTGGGAACTGTGAAGCTGTCCATTAGCTTCTGGGTGCGTTCTGGTGGGCTGGGTCTCTCTGTTAAAGGCACAGCTCTTCCAGAAATTCCCTTTCTAGGTGTCAAAGATCTCCGAGTTTCTGGCAACTGCTCCTTTCTCTTGGTCTTTTTAAGCTGGGGCTATGTGTCTTCAGTTGTTTTACCCACCTGTCTACAGATTCAGGGCTGAAGGAGGCAATTTGGATGCAGGAACCAGTTTATAACACCTATTTCTGAACTCAGCAGACCAAACCCCGGAGGGAGGTTTAATGAAGGGTAGGAACACCAGGGGATGAGGAACCAATGGGGAGCTGAGCTGAGGCTGTGTGTGTGTGTGTGTGTGTGTGTGTGTGTGTGTGTGTGTGGTGGGGGGGGCCTGGGGGGCTGGAGTTGGCCTTCCTCATATCCCTGCCTGGAAATGCTTTCCTAGTGTGGACCTTTGCCTAAAAGTAGGCTTCCAGCATCCGGAAAGAGGGCTCCTCTGTCTGGGGGTGATCTCCATCAGCACCCCACGGACACTTGAGCAACCTGGGTGGGAAGCACCATGGGGCTTAATGTGGGGTAGGACAGCCTCTATCTGGAAACCAACTGGGTGACATTTTTCTTGAAAAGCCTCCCCCTTCTCCAGAGCCTGAGCGGGAGGCCTCTGGAGCCTCTATCTGGGAGCAGCCTCTATCTGGGTGATATTTGGAGTGAGGGTCCTGCCTGCCCTGCCTGCCCTGCCTGGAACCCACCTCTAGTCCAGCAGCCCAGGAGCTAAGAGGGTGCATACATTGATAGAAAGGAGAGGGTCATAGTATACACAGGCACTCTGAAGGTCAGAGAAGGGAACAGAAAGGAGAGGGGTGAGAACTTTTGATTCTTATCCTCATTTCTTCACGTTTGAAACAGTTTAATGTATCCCAGGCTAGCCTTGAATTCACGAGATAGCCTAGGATATCCTTGAACGTCTGACTCTCCTGAATGCTATGATTATAGGTATCTATGACTACGCCCGTTTTTATGAAGTGCAGGGGACCAAAGCCAGGATTCTATGAACAGACTTCACTAACTGAGTCACACCAGCCCTAAGAATTTAATCTTTGGACCAAAGAGGCTCTGCTTAAAAGAAGGACCTTCCAGAGCCTCCCACTCATGCCACAGACAGGGAATCTGAGGCCAGAGAAGGGAAGTGACTTTAACTTCACAGATATACTGACCCAGCCCAACTCTGTCCCCTGCCCCCCGACAGCCCTTATACTGTCCACAGCCACATGTGTGTCCCTTTGTCTCCATGGTATAAGCAGCTGGCTGCCCACGCTAAGCTGCTCCTTGGGTGTGAGACAGCCATTTTTCACAAGGCAGAACCTCCTGTCTGCTTCTCTTCCTGAGGGGAGGTATGTGAGTGCAAGAGCAGTTGCTGGATGAGGCAGCCCTGTCTGCCTTTGTTCCTCAGCTTCAGCCATCTAGAGAGGGTGGAGGGGGGGAGCCTGGGCTACCAGCCTCCACAGGAGGGGCCTCAAAGAAGCAGGTGCCAAGAGGGCTTGGGCTTATCCAACATCAAGGAATCTTCCATCCTTCAATCACCCTATTACTCCTGTCACTGCCTGAGATTCCTTCAATCGCCCCAGCATTTGAATTCAGGACCGGTGAAGGAGACCTGAGTCAGTAGTGACTCAAATGGGCCACTTCTATTTGTAAATTGAAACAGGGGTCCTCCTGTGTTTCACTGCTTTGTGGCCCATCTTCTTTTCGTGGACAGGAAAGAATGAGGCTCCTGCATTACTGGGGATGAGCTTGGCATTGAGCAGAGAGGACAGAGTGTGGGAAGGGGGTCTGTTGGTGTGGACAGAGCTGGTCTCAGACACTGTGATGGGAGCATAAGGTTTCCCTGAGCAGCTGTTGTCCTTCAACTGTCCTTCAATGCCCTCTATAGTAGATCCAAGAGTGTGATCTGCAGCCTCCAACACAGGCACACTGCTCAGCCTGTCTGTGAGCTCAGGGCCTGAGGCACCATGGTCCATACTGCTCAGCCTGTCTGTGAGCTCAGGGCCTGAGGCACCATGGTCCATACTGCTCAGCCTGTCTGTGAGCTCAGGGCCTGAGGCACCATGGTCCATACTGCTCAGCCTGTCTGTGAGCTCAGGGCCTGAGGCACCATGGTCCATACTGCTCAGCCTGTCTGTGAGCTCAGGGCCTGAGGCACCATGGTCCATACTGCTCAGCCTGTCTGTGAGCTCAGGGCCTGAGGCACCATGGTCCATACTGCTCAGCCTGTCTGTGAGCTCAGGGCCTGAGGCACCATGGTCAGTCACTTGAAGGTACTACAGTGTGTGGCTAAACGTCTGCGGCTGTGAGTGGCTAGAGTGGGGGATGATTTGTTTTGCAGCATTGCCAGCAGCAATAGCTGACAGATACACAGGCTCACAGCTAGAGTCAGGGAAGGAGCCTGGATGCTGTTTTAGACTGGCAGCCTGCCGGTGTCCCAGCATGAAGCCTGTTGGGGAAATGCTTCATATTCTAGACACGTGTGCAAACATGGGAATGGCCCAGCCTATCTGTGGCACTCACTGCATCTCAGGGAGGGAGTTCTTAGCTCTCTCCTCTCCCTAAAGGCCAAAGCGAGACAGAGGCAGAGCTGGGCCTAGACTTCCCTGGCTCCTGTTTGTACTTGGCCAGGCAGCCAGCCCTCAGCTGGTGAGTAACCAGGCCCATAAGAATGGGAACTGTGGCCAAGCTGGGCCTGGGTCATCCTGGGTCTAGGAACAAGTCCGAGATCTCTATTTACTGGAGGTCAATGGTAGAGAGTGCCAGGGTCAAAGCATTACTGTACTTTGCAAAACAAAGTAGCAGTGTGCATGCGTGTGTGTATGTGTACGTGTGTGTGTGTGTATGTGTGTACGTGTGTGTGTGTGTATGTGTGTATGTGTGTGTGTGTGTGTGTGTGTGTGCACTTGTGTCCCAGCCCAGCCACCAGGGCATGAGCTCTGGAGTCTGACAGAATCACATTTCCCAGCCCTGCCCTTTGTGTCTGTGTCCTTGGCCTCCTGAAGCCATGCGACCTCCTACAAAGTTCAAGTGCTTCGACCTTCACTGTGCTGCATAATGGGGAGAGGCTGGAAGTGATAGGGATGGTAATAGAAAGATCTCTGAGGCATGATGGCCAACACCCTAGTTTAAAAATCTATGATAACAGACCCTTTCTCAAGGGAGAAAGACACTGGATGTCCTCCTCTAGCCTTCGAGTGTAAGCACATAGCCGTGTGCACCTACACATGCATGTGAACACACATATACCACACACACAGCTAACTTATTAATTAAAATAAATGGGGAAAGTAGCTGGAGACACCAGTAAACGTCTCCCTGGTCCCATGATCCTTCCCTGTTAGTTGAGCGCACCTGGGGTTCACTGCTAAGCACCCAACTCCCAGCAGCAGCCAGGAAGTTCTCACGGGGCTGTTTTCATTTCCTTGTGTTGAGTTGGCTCCCTAGAGGTTAGATAATAATTGCTAACCCTATGGGGAATATTTGGGACTTATTGTCAGTTTAGAGCCTCGAGGAAGCCAGCCTCAGCCTTTCTTTCTCTGTTTTCACAGGTGTGTCAAGAATGGGGTTAAGAGCACACCCTGGGAAGCCAGGCAGCCTATGCTGTAATCCTGTGTGAGCTCACAAAGATTTCCTAACCTCTCTGTGCATTCCCCCTCCTGTATTTGGTTACTGTGAATAGAGAGTGATTAGTCTATTCTCTCTGCTTTTCCCGAGTCTCTCCAATGAGCTACTACTATCTCTGAAGGCCTGGGTCAATCTGAGGAGTTCTAGCGAAAGATGAAGGGTCCCTAGCACCATCAGGAGGGCTGAAATTCGTTCATTGGTACTTGGGGATTCACTCTAAGTCAGACACCATTCAGAGGCATATGTAATTGTGTGGGCAGGTATATGTGAGTGTGTACTAGAGGGAGGGAGAAGAGGGAAGGGAAGAAAGGGGGGAGGGAGAGGGAGAGGGAGGATGGACCTCAGAGGGAAAAGCAACAAACTTTAAAAGTAGAAAAGGGACCCCCTTCCTACCATTCTCCAAGGCTCAAGGACAGAAAGATTGTAAGAACCAGAGGGCTGTGGAGGAGTACCTTCCAAACATGACAGAGCTGCTGGATTCGTGAACTCACATTAGCTGTGGTGATTGGCACAAGATCCACACAGGATCAAGCACAGATGGGGAGGGCTGAGGAGCCCCCCCCTCACTCTGTCTCTTCTTCCTCCATGTCTCCCCTCCTTCCCTGATTCCTTCCCTTCCTCCCAGCTGCCCTTCCTCTCTCACCTGATTTCCTTTTGATTCGGAAGGTGTGAGAGGAGGCAGTGAGGCTCACCTTCCTCAAGCCCTGGCCACTTTGAGCCCTCTACCCATCTCATCATCCTGGGGAGTAGATGCTGCATGGACCCATTTTAAAGAAGCAGAAACTGAGGCTCAACTACATCAAAGAAGATATGGGAGGTCACCAGCCTCCGAGGGTAGAGGTGCAATGTCAGTTGAAGTGGGCTTCAGAGATCACACCTTTGGCATTGGGAAATTACCTCTGGAGTTGCAAACACAGGAAAATCTGGTTGTGTGCAAGCACATGCTCAGAATTGATTCTATGAAAGAGGTCAGAGAGAGTCTGAGAGGCTGCAGCCTGTCCTCAGCCACGGTCATCCCAGGACACTGGCTGCAGCAATGGCAGGCACGGCCACAGCCAGGCCTTCCTGCTTCCTGCCTCAGCTTCCTTTCTAGCTCAGAGGTGAGGGCTCTTCCCTGAGACTCAGTCCTCCCTGGAACAGCTCCCCAGTTGTTTTCCTCCATTTGCAGGAAGACCACACCCCCGCAGTAACACTCTGAAACCCCTGATGATTCCCTGACCACATTCCTGTGGCTCTTTTCCAGAAGGGCTGGTTCTGCCTGAGGTCACCCACTGGAGCAGGAAGTTCTGCTGAGATCTGTCTGTCTCACCCCCTTTCTCCAGTCCAGGAAATGACTGCGTGGATGGATGGGAGCTGGACTCTGGACAGGACACAGGACCTCAAGTCAGGTGATGCCAGCTGCATGCAGAGACCTCCATTTGATGCTCAGTCTGACCCTGCAAGGTTCTTCCACGTTATAGGTGAGGAGACTAAGGCACAGAGAGGTTAAGCTACCTCCCGGAGGACACACAGAGAGCTACAGTGCAGAGACTGCTACGCCAGTTTTCCTCTTACCAAAATGTCTAGAATCTTCTTGCCACAGACATCAACAGAATGGCGGGTTGGATTTATGGCACCTGGGCTTCCCCCTACCACGTCTTCTGTCTCCTTCCTGCTTTGCTTCCAGAGTCCTTACTTGTCACCTCCCTCTCAGCTGCTCTATCTGGGTGAATGACACCCCTTCGCAGGTGCACATAGGTTTAAATCCCTGCACATTTTCCATGCAGTGAATGATCTCAGACTGCTGTAAGGGGCTCTCCTCACAGCCAGACTGTGGCCATCTTAATGAACTCAGGTATGCCCACTCCTGAGCCCGATGGAGCTGTGAACTTGGTATTTCTTCCCAGAATGAGGGGCAGGGAAGGTCACTGGACCCTCATCTGAGTATCCAGCCATTAAGGTGTGGTTTTCTCTTACCTACTCATGGCAGGTGTCTTAGTCAGGGTTTTACTGCTGTGAGCAGACACCATGACCAAGGCAACTCTTGTAAGGACAACATTTAATTGGGGCTGGCTCACAGGTTCAGAGGTTCAGTCCATTACCATCAAGGCAGGAGCATGGCAGCATCCAGAACAGGAAGAGCTGAAAAATCTACATCCTCATCTGGAGGCTGCTAGGAGAAACCTGACTTCCAGGCAGCTAGGGTGAGGGTCTTAAGTCCACACCCACAGTGACGTGCCCATTCCAACAGGGCCACACCTTCTAATAGTGCCACTCCCTGGGCTGAGCATATACAAACCATCCCAGCGGGGAACTTCAGAATGAACTAAAAGATATGACTGGGAAAGAATAAGGGAAGAAGATTCCATTATGTATGTGACTGGAGGATGCCATCATCCATACAGGGCAAAGACTTTCCCGTTTGGCTGATTTGGGGTCCCCCTGCTCTCGTAGGAAGCCCTTCATCCATACTCTCTAAGCCCAATAAACTTACTAGCTGCCTGTGGTGAGCTGATTTGTCATTTGGACCTTAGGAGGAGGGGTGGACAGTGTTTACATCTTCTCAGGGACGGGATCCTCACAACAGAACAGAGACTCAGTCTCCTCTTCTACAAGTTGGGTGATGGCGCTGACTGACTTGGGTGGGAAGGTAGAGGACCACGGAGCTCCTGAACATAGTTCACTCAGGGTGTGGGGACTGTTGAGTGACTGATGGCTTTGGTGGTGTGAGGGACTGAGGCAAGGGTTACTGATGGCCAGGCTGAGGCTGAAGAGGCACCAAGTGGTGGCCACAATCATGTCTTAAAGACCCTGAACAGCAGGACAGACAGATAGCCGTTGCAGCATGTATGACAAGGTACCCTCTGGGTGTGGAGGCCAGACTGGATGGTTCCCCAAGGGAAATGTTTTACTGTGTGTTGGTTATTTGAGCCAGGATCTTATTATGCAGTCCAGGTTGACCTTGAACTTAGAGTGGTTGGGGACTGTGTGTGTGTGTGTGTGTGTGTGTGTGTGTGTGCGCGCGCGCGAGTGTGTGTCTCTACTTTGCAGAGCAGGAAATGGAGGCACAGAAAGGGAAAGTCATTGCCCAAGGTCAGGTGGCCCAAAGCAGCCATGCACACCTTAGAACACCAACAATGGGTTTCCTACCCACCCTGCCCACCCAGCTCTCTACACTAGCAAAAGCAGCTGAGAGACTACTACAGCCAGGATGGAGCCAGGCTACAGACAAGTTCCTAAGGGAAGCAGGAAAGACAGACTGAATCAACCAGACCCCTTAGCCCATCCCAGGACATATGCTCCCTTCCCTGGGCCCCTGCCCTGGAGCTACTGCAGAAAGGGCCAGGCTTAAACACATTTTTTTTAAATCTTGTTTTTTTTTTCCGGAGCTGGAGACTGAACCCAGGGCCTTGCGCTTGCTAGGCAAGCGCTCTACCACTGAGCTAAATCCCCAGCCCCGCTTAAACACATTTTTTAACAATTAAGATTAACTAAGAGGAAAGCACTCCATGAGGGCAGGAGAGGGCCAAGAGCCCTTGAACTTGCAGAGTTGAGGCTGATTCTAGCTCTCTTTCTAAAAATAGATCTCAGGACGGCTTCTCAGGGTTTACGTAGGAACTAAGTAAGGGAGCCCCATTGCCCAGTCTCTGCCTGGTGACTAGTGTTAGCCTTCACCCCAAGGAATTTCCATACCTGTTTCTGAGTTGGATCCGTGTTTCCCAGCCCAGCACCTGGCTGCCTTTTCCAGAAAGGCCTCCCAACAGAGGAGTAGCCTGTGCACTCCCTGCAGGGAGCCCGCTGAGGACCCAGGCCAGACCTAGACTCAGTCTCCTTTCACTCCTTTGGGGCACTGTGATCGCTGGGCAGGGGCTAGGTCTCAGGCCATCTATAAAGAAGGACAAAGCTATTACGGTGGTGGTGCCAATGTGGAGGCTCCTCAAAATGTTTGAATCAGAGGCTGGGAGATGGTCAGCGGCTATAAACACTTGCTGTGCATGTTTGAGGATCTCAGATGCTGCACAAAAGACTGGTGTGAAAACCTAGGCGTAACCAAATGCACTTGTCCCTGCCAGCCCTGGGGGAATGGAGGAGGGAGTTATGTGTGAGCTGAGCAAGCATACAGCTGTATTTAACACACGTTCTAGCTCATGTCATTCCCGAATATCCCCGGAGCAGAAGACACTCCTCAGCGCCCAGCCCATGGGTTGGGGCACAGAGCAGAAACAAGACTGGACCCAGTCCTGGGAGTCTGAACCTGGGCTCTTCCTTTGCACTCATTGCCCACGGCTGATAAACTCTCATACTCCCCTGGGCATCTGCCAGTGTGGGGAGAGTGGGGCTAACCTGGCTTCTTCTATCTCTCCATCCCAGAAGCCAATGCTCTCAAAGCCAGAAGACAAGAAAGCAGGACCTGCCCCTCCCAGAAGCCTCCATTGGGGAGGGCATGGGAACCATCTGTTTTCCTGCCTGCCCCTCCTGTGCCTCAACATCCCTAAGGAAGCCCTGTTTGCTCCCCTCCAGCCTCTTGGCAAGGGAGGATTTGTAGCTTTAATAATGCAGGTTTTCTCCACAGCCTCCCTTGCTGTTCGGTCCCCTCCAAAGAGCCTCAAAATTAAAACACTAATCAGGAGTTTATTTTCTCATCAATCCTGCCCTTCAGGTTATGAGGCCCTGGGTGTTTTCACAACCTGCTGGCTGGCCTCCGGGAGCTCTTTTTCAGAGTAGGAGCTGGGGACAGGGGACACAGGGATATGGGTCCTGACAGGATGGAAAGGAGATAGGACAGAGTGACAGAGATGACAAGGGACAAAGATGGTCTGAGAGAAAGGATAATAAGCAAGGTGGTGCCCAGAGAGAGGAGGTCAGAGAGCCACCTGATACGGGGAGGGGACAGAAGGAGGGAGCTTGGAATCAGACACACAAAAAGCTACAGAGGAGGAGGAGAGCAGAAAGTCCCCAAGACGCACCCCAACAAGTGTGTCCCTTGGGAGGGGGATTGTGAACCATGTCTGTCTTCACACATACGTCTGCTGGGTGAGAGCAGAGTCTGCTGATCTGCATGAGGGAACTGGGCCAGCCCCAAACTTCTAAGTCCCTAGACACATGTTCGTTCTCTCTCTCTCTCTCTCTCTCTCTCTCTCTCTCTCTCTCTCTCTTCCCCTCCCCTTCCCTCTCCCTCCCCTTTCCCTCATCCCCCTTCTCCTCTCTTTCCCCCTCTCCTACCTTCCCTTTTACTCCCCTCCCCTCCTTCTCCCTCCCCACCTCTTCTCCTCCACCCTTTCTTCCTTTCTCTTCACAAGCCATCTGAAGCTCATTGGACCCCAGGTCCTGTTCCCCCTCCTCAGACACACCTCTGAGTAGGCAGTGCCCCACTATATGGGTCCAAAGCACCTGCTTGCTCTAGGTGTCTCTAGCATCTTTACCCCTTTGTGGATCTGTCAGCTCACCCCAAGCATTGGGCACAGAATGGCCATGTTCCCCCTTTACACACCGTGATAACAGGCAAGCTACCCACCCCCCTGAAGCCACCAGCCCTCCAGCTCTCCCTTTGGTTGACCTCAGTGGGCTCATCCCACCATGATGGTCAATGGTCCAAACCACTTCAAAGACCCAAAATAAATGAAACAAAAACAAAGAAACAGAAAACTAGGATTGCACTCATTTGACAAGAGTACCAGGGCTGCCAGTCTGCTAACACGGAGGATGCTGAGCCTGGCATTGGAGGGATTTCTGTAGAGAGACCTGGGCCAGCTTTGCCTCTGGCTGCTTCTGCTTGCCCACCTGTGTAAGAGAAGGAGGTAGCACCCACCTATCTTGAGTGCTCAGGGCTTTGCCAATACAGCCAATCATTGGGAAGGACCACCCAGCATCAGACATGGAAAACACCTTCGGAGAAGCAGGTTACTCTACAGCCCAGCCCTGACAGCCCTGCATGGACATTCAGCTAGGCTCAAGGTTGGCATTGCCCACAGATCTGAACTTAAGGGGTAATCTCAATCCCAGGTCCAAGTTGAAGTCCAGCATTGACAAGGTCAGTAACCTTTGGTAAGCTGCTTACCCTGTAGTATTCCCAACAGCCCTGTCACCTAGGATAAAGCTTGAGACTTAGGTGGGCAGCTTGGGTGAAGGACTGACCACAGGAAGCTGTTTCACAAGGCTCAATACAAGGCCTGGTGCCAGCCAGGTGAATGCTATGAAGCTAGAGTCGAGGATGCCAACGTTGTACAAAGGGGTGGCCTGGAGTCCCAGGGTGCTGTTGGAGTTTTCAGGGCAGAAGCCTGGTCCATGGAACCCCAGAGACCAGGCTGGGTCACCCATCCCTAGAAAGCTAATTAAAGCTGGTAATGGTGCATTCAGAGGGGTTTCTTCAATGTGGCCACCCTGGGAAGAGAAGCAGATAATGGCACCCAGGGACTCCTCCATCCATCCTCAGGTACTGACACAGGCCACGAGATTAAAGTCATGAGCTTCAGGCCTAATTTGAGTCAGGGAGAGGTATAGGTATTAGGCTGTCTGTCTGGTCAGGGTGTGGGCTGCTGGGTCACTGTCTCAGCCCTATTTTGCTTGGGGTCCCAAGAAGTTATCACCACCATTGCCTGAGGAGCCCCTGAGTGTGGTGACTCCACACAGTAGGGCCAGCCTGGCCAAGTTGGACAATTGCCTTTACTCAAGGGCCTCTGTCCAGCAGGTCCTATTGTTGTTTACAGCTGTTAATCAGTCAGTTCCGATGCCCCTGAACCCACAGCGATGGTGGCTCTAAGACAGCAACTGGAGGCCTTTTTGGGACAGAGGGGCAGGACACTAAGCACTGTTATCAAGATGCCCGAAGCCAGCTAGATCCTTGATTAAGGCAGAGCCAAGCTTTCATTGTGCTGGTTGCTCCCTATAAAGCAAAAGCAGTTTCAAGTGCCCATCTGCTGGGCAGATGCAGAGGCCCTGGCTTCTGCCCGGGGGCTTCAAGTCCTGCCAGGTCCGGCATTAGCATCCTCCACCGTGAGTCAGCAAAACTCAAGGCCAAGCCAGGCCTCCCCTTCCTGCCTAGCAGCTTGTTCCTGCCATGGCCCAGCTTGTCTGCCTGATAGGAAATCAATGTGTTTATGATCCGAGGCCTCTCGTACAAAAAGAGGAGGGAACAGCTATATCCCAGAATGTGGTCTGTTGGGTTAGCTCAGGAGTCCTTCTCATGCCAGACTCAGCCCGCCCAGAAGGAGGTCGAGGGCCCTTCGTGCCCCAGCTCACAAGGCTAGGAGCCACCCAAGGCTCCCTTCTGTATGAGAATCAGGGTCTGTCACATAATATCTGGCTAGCTGTGTCCTCGGAGGCTCTAATTCCTTACATAACTGTCACCAGCTCTAAGTTGAACCCTTGTAAAAAATATTTACCCTCAAGGAAAAGGTAGCTCTTTGTAAAGAGGAACAAAATAATTAGGTGGTTATGTGTCCTCGTACACTGTTACCATACTCAGAGGCACCCCTGACACTTCTAGACAGCGTAATACAGGATTCACAGGTGAATTTAATATCCTAGGCTCTAACAGAATTTACCAGAATATGGGAGCTTATGACCGACCACACACACTGGGAGAAAGAATGAAAGTGCCTTCCAGTGGTGCCCTGTGTAGAGGGGAACTAGCCTGAAGGAAACTTGGATCAGATTAACTGTAGGTGGATTATGGGTTTTACTCAATCAGAAAATGTCTGCCATGGAGGGCAGATAGAGCTGAGGTGGCCATGGTTCCACAGTTAGCAATTTGGTGCTGGCTGTTACTGGATGACCTGTTGTCTGTCTCAATCTAGGCCAGCTGGCCCCTTTGTGGTAGCTAGAACTATGGGTCTCCAAGTGAAGGCCACTGTTCCTGTCATGTGCGTGGGTGATCCTTTCATGTGTCCTGAAGCAGAAGTGCCCAGAACTAGGAGGTCCTCTGGTAAAGTTTCTGGATGACCTTGACTCCTGGTTGGACGGAAGACTAACACACTGAATAACGGTGTGTATCTGTCAGCTGGTTAGGGTGGCGGTTGGGGGCTTTCCTGGCAGCTTCACCCAGACTGTCAACAAGATGTGGGACCATGGGAGGGATAACAGTGAGACTCCTGAAGGGTGCAGCTGTTGAGGCTGGGTATGTGGCAAGATAAAGTGACCCTAAATAGCAAACACAAGTATCCCAAGTCCCAGGTCTACCACTAGTTCCTTTGAGGACACCAAGACACACATGCCTCACCCTCCAGGCCCCTCTGCTGCAGACTGCCCTTGATGAGGTGCCCAGGTAGACCTCAGGGCTGCCCCAGGACTACATGCTTGCCAGAAGAAACTGGCTTCTTAAGCCTTGCCATCTGAGGTCCTGAAAACTGTCCCCATTAGCAATAAAAACAGACCTTGTCTATTTTATAGATGAAGCAACCAGAGAGGGAAAGTGTTTTGCCCAAGTAACACAGCAGGTAAATCACAGGCTACACTAGACTAAAACCTGTAGCTTTTAGTACAGTCTTCTTACTGTTTGTTTGGAGAGAGTCTAGCTATATAGCTCAGGTTAGACTCAAACTCACAATGTAGCCCAACCAGGGGTTGAAGATTCTGTGTTCCTGCCTCGGCCTCCCAAGTTCTAAGACTGCAGGTCTGTATGAGCATGTCTGTGCTTCCCTCTGCTCTTTACTTTGTTCCTTGGAGATGAGAGGTCACTTCCTAAGGAAGCCTACAGGACTAAGAGAAGCATTGACCACTGCTGTAACCAGGCTTGTGGCTACTTTATGGGTTCCTGTTTATACCACCCTTCTCCACCCTTACCCCCTTCAACCCCCCAACATTAGGTAGGAGAGAAGTAAGGGCTAGAAGGGAAAGGGAACATCATTATTGTTGGACTATTTCCTGCTAATTAAGGGTGTCAAGTTCCTTGGGGTAAATTTGATCTTCGTCATCAGGATATCTCCAATCAGCAACCAACAATGGGTGACCAGTAGCCTGCAGCAGGAGGAACAGCACCTCCTCTCATGGGACTCTTGCATTTATTTATATAGCTTCTGAAGAGTCCCCAGAATTCCAAACTTCATAACACTTGCAAAAACTATCTGTAGCTGGCAAAATCACGCCCCTGCCAGAGCACGAGGCAAATCACAGTCTGTTGCTGTAGAGAATCTGAAGCAGCCCCATATCCCACACCTGGGATTAAAGCAAAAACATGTTACCAGAACATTTCTATGTTTAAAAAAACACCAAAACTCTCACTACACACTACCTTGGGCAACAAAGTAGTAGAAGGAGGTGTTGAGGTGAAAACCCAAAAGCAAGATGTGAAGCCTGAGCCTCAGTGAGTGGAACAGAGAGATGGAGAGGCTGAAGACTGGGTTGCTGAGTGAGAGTGTAACAGTCAGGGCAAGGATAGCCTTGTAACAAATAAGCCCAGACCCCAGACCCCGAACAAGGGAAGAATCTATCTCTCCATGTTTGTGTGCACATGTGTGGCCAGGGGTCAAAGTCAGCTGTCTTTTTCTATTGCTCTCATACTGTTTGCTTATTTGAATGTATATGATGTACATGTGTATGTGCAGTTGTGCCAGCCCATTCCTACGTGTGTAAAGGCCAGAGGTCAAGGCTGAGTGTCCTCCTCTATGTTATTGTCTGAGACAGGGTCTCTCACTGAACCCAGAGCTTGCAGTTTCTGCTAGGTTGACTGGTGGGTGAGCCTGAGGCTCTGTTCCTCCAGCCGTGAGGTTCCAGGTATGTACTGCCATATTTGACTTTGTCACATGTGCTGAGGACCCAACTTCAGGTCCCTGCTGGCACAGCAAGCACTTTCCCAGCTAATCATCTCCCTGCCCCCTATTTAGACACCTTTGAAAGCCATTTGGCATCGGGTAGAAACAGCCTATTTTCCTGGGAGCTTTGGGTGTGATCTGGCTTTGGGAAGGAGATCGATGGAGTTCTGATCTTTGGAGAGTGGATGTCAGGAAGGGGGTGGCTGTGTAAAGGCAGCTTTGCAAAGATCTCCAGCAATGAACTAGTTTGTCACCTCGCCTGGGCTTGTAACCTGCACTTGTTAGTCAAAACAATCTCAGTATAATCTTTCTCCCAGAGAAACAACACACGGTGTTCATCTCTAACGAGCCATGCTCTCTGTTTCTTTAAAATAGCACAGATACCCTCTGCTGCAGGTAGGTGAGACACCCAGAGGCCTGCCCACCATGTGACCCACTTGAAGGAGGAGCCACTATGATGTGCAAGTATGTGATGGAGAATGGCTTGAGCATTATGAAGAGAGGAGGAACTGGAGATGTGAGGGTGGAGAGGGACAGTCTGTTGTGAGGAGCCTGCCCTGACCTGAGGCCATGGTGAAGTCCCAGCTTAAGGGCCAGGTCTGGGCCTGTGGCTGTGCAGCAGTAAGGGTCTGTGTCCATGTCCATGGCTCACATACCTCCAAAGGCTGTGTGGACGTCCCTGGACTTCTGACTGGGACCATATTGATGTCCAAGGGCTGTGCACAGGTGGCCCCATCCCTCACCGACTGTGGGGCTTGGGGAAGCTGGCCCAGAGGTCAGTGGGGGAGCTGGCCCACAGGTCAGTGGGGCAGCTGTCCCAGAGGTCAGTGGGAGAGCTGTCCCAGAGGTCAGTGGGGGAGCTGGCCCAGAGGTCAGTGGGAGAGCTGGCCCAGAGGTCAGTGGGGGAGCTGTCCCAGAGGTCAGTGGGGGAGCTGTCCCAGAGGTCAGTGGGAGAGCTGGCCCAGAGGTCAGTGGGAGAGCTGGCCCAGAGGTCAGTGGGGGAGCTGGCCCAGAGGTCAGTGGGGGAGCTGGCCCTGACCCTTTCTGGTTGTAGCACTGGGTTAGCTAGTGGGGTGGGGTGGGTGGCAATGGTGGTGAGCTCATCCTGGTGCTGGCGGGATGACCAACTCAGCTGCCACTCGGGCCCAGATCCAGGGCTTTGAGTTGTCCTGGTCACATCTATTCATCTGTGAACTTCAGAGCACATGAAAGGGCCAGTCCTGTAGATCCAAAGCTTCAGGATCTCTGTGACACAGGGAAACAAAAGGATACCTGAGGAGTCCCCATGAGGATCCAGTGTTGATAGTGTGTCAGAAGCCAGAGGCCCTGAACCAGACCAATGGCTCATTACAACGAACATTTGCAAGTAAAGAAGTGTGACCAAGGGGTATGGTGTGGGACACACAGTGACACACTATAGCTTCCATGGAAAGATGTTTTATTTTATTTTATTTTGGTGGAAAGGTTGTAATAGTGGAGGGCAAATACGAAGGAATAAGGAGACAAGGAGACAAGATGCATGATGTAAAATTCTCAAAGAATCAACAGAAAGTTTTTAAAAAGAAAAAAAGAAAAGAAAATTAGTCCCCTGGGCCTCCTGAGGTCAGGACAGGGGCTGGATTACTTAGTCTACAATTTTGTCAACTGCTTTTCTAAAGTATAATGTTTGTCCCTTGGAAGAAAAATGATCACAGATATCTGTGTCAATCACCCTAAGTGGCATGCCTAGATTCTGGGCTGTGGCCGATTCCTGGAAGGGCTTCTAAATCAGTTAAACAGAGTGGCCCAGGAACTCACATAAAATACCAGTTAATATAAAAGTCCAACATAGAAAGGTCATTCAAGCCCTTAATTTCCGCCTGGTTTTCTCTGTGATGGATAAGGCCCCACATTCTGGGTGTGTTTGCCATGTGTCAGGCATTAGTACCGAGTTATTACGGACACATGTCATTAGGCCCGACCCACTCTCAACATGGAAGCCGAGAGTCTGGGAGGGTGATCCTGTAGTAACTTTGATAGTTACTACACTTTATCAGCAACTTGATTTAGAATCATGTCGGAGACAGACCACTGGACCGTTTGGGTGGGTGTTTCCAGAGAGGGCTAGCTAAGGACGGAAGACCCACCCAGGATAGGGGTGGGACCAGTCCCGTGTGCGGGATCCCAGACTGAATAAAAAGGGTCAAGGCAGCAAGGCAGGAAGCCAGCTGAGCACTAACTTTATCCCTGTTTCCCGGCTGTGGATGCAGGCAGTATGAACAACCGCCTCGGGTTCTGGTCCCCATAGCAACAGCCGGCTCTCATGACCACATTTTCCCTGTCACGATGGACCCCACCCTCAAACCATGACTAAAGCAAACCCTTCTTTCCCTAAGCTGCTCCTCTTGGGTATTTTATAACAGCCTCGAGACTGTAATACCACCGGCGAGCCATGGCAGGCCCTTCAGACCTTTGCATCATTCTACAAGCCTCAGACTATGGTTTCCAGGCGAGGGCCGTTCTGTTAGTCCACAGCTACAAGAACAGAGACTTCAATGTCTTAAAAGGTTTTCATTTACATAACTAAACCTGCCCGTGTTCACCACATTCAGGTATGGCTGAATCCAGGTGCTCCAATGCTATCATCTGAAGTCCGATCCCCACCCCAAGCTCTCTGACTTTCATTGAATCCTTAGTTAGGTTCTTTACATGTGGTGAAACCAGGTATGTGGCCCAACCAGTGTGTGTGGGGAGAGGGACAAAATGCATGATTCTGACAGTTCCAGCTAATGTCTGGGGGCAGGAAGAAATTAGCTTTCAGCCTACCCGTCTGGTTGATTTCTGGTAGCACTGAGGACAAAGGGTACAGATTTAGCCTCAACACAGTTGACCACTGGCTTTGGGTGGCTTCCCTCAGCCTGTGAGAATCACTGTCCCCACTTCTGAGTCTCACTTTCCAACCCATTCAGAGCCCACCTGCTCCAAGTGCTGTCTGGGTGGTACCACGGTGACTGTAGGAGCCTCAAACCAGTACAGACAAGGCTATCCCCAGTGGTATGGGAATGTCACCAGTGCTTCCTATCTCTGTAGTTAATAGCAGGACCTGTCAGGAGAGCTGCTCAATGGACCAGGTGAAGACAGCAGGCACAGCTCCCATTTCTGTCCCTAGCCCCAGGAAAGGGTTTAAAATTTAGAAGCATAGCATGTCCACCCTCTGTTCCCCCACAACCAGCAGAGGGCCTGCAGCTGAGCCATTCTGCTCCAGACAGAAAGATGGCTTTGCCAGGGGTGAGGCTGCCTAATCATATGTTGAATTCTCCACACACTTTCCCCTAGGAGTTATCACAGGACTTGATGATCTCTTACCCTGAGCAGTTAATGATCCAGAACAGAGACATGTTTTACTCTGGTAGCTGGATGTTTTTCCTGTGTGAACGTGGTGGCTGTGTGTGGCAATCCTGGTGGTCTGCTCATCCTCCAAAGGCTGCGGTTCCCTGATCTCTAGTGTCCCTCTCTTCTTTCTGGTCCTCCATGTAGCCTCTGGTCAGATACCTATTCCATCATCATCCTCTCCTATGGTACATGACACCATGAAGGTGCTCATCCCTACCAAGTCACTGAACTCTCAGGGGTGGGAACAGGGCTCTCGGCTGGATAACACTGGCTCATGATGGGTCTGCTCAGATGATACCTGCAGAGGGTAAAGAAATACCCAGCCCAAACATGCACTTCCCCTCCACATACCACCCCGGGCTGGCAAAGGTGCCCTGTCTGTTTTGAAGTGCTGCCCGGCAGGGGTGAGACCATACAGCACTGGGCAGTCTCTTCCTTCCTGCCTTCCTGTGCCCCTCTCTCCTCTCCCTTTGCTCTCTTTTCCTCCTCATGCCTGTATTTATTCAGAGAGTTACTGAGCACCTACTATATGTCAGGGCTTGTGTCCAGTGCTGGGCCACTGCAAACCAGACAGCAAGGTCTTTAGGCTCAACAAGCTGGGGCACAGAGAAGGCAAGTGAGCCCCAGGCCTCGCAGCTGTGAAAGTGCAATGGAGTATATGCCACTCGTGTGAATGATGTGTGATCTGTGATCTGAATGAATGAGGAAGGTAGTCTGGTAGAGGGAAGAGTCGGTGCAAGGGCCCTGGGGCAGAGCAAGACTTGGTTGCCTGGTTTTGAGTGAGCATCGCATGCTAGGGTCAGGGTGGGCCAGGGACAGGTGCCTTAGTTGAGGTCAAAGGCATAACCAGCAGGATAGGAGAAAGTGCTTAGAGTCAGTACCTACCCCACACACAGCCCACACGCCCCCCACGCACACATCTAGTCCTTGTTTCTTTCTTCCCTACTGCAGCCTAGCAATACCCAGAGATAGGGACCAGTGGGAATCAGAAGCTCAGAGATCAAGAACAGCCGATTAAAGCCCCAGGCCAGGAAGGACAGAGTAAAGGCTTCTTCCTCCACCCTGGAAAGTCTAGAGTGGGCTTGTCATTCAGCCTAGGGGCTCAGGAAAACTTCCCTCTAAGAAGTATTTGGGTTGTGTGTCTGTGTCTGTGTATCTGTGTGTCTGTATGTGTCTGTGTATCTGTGTGTCTGTGTGTCTGTGTTTCTGTGTCTGTGTGTAGGGGCAGGTTGCCACTTCCTCTGCAGAAGATTGACTTCTGAGCCAAAGGAATGGAGGCTCTATGAACCTACAGACGGGGGACTCACAGGAGGAAAGGCCTGAAGGCCAATGGGGTAGAGGACCTGAGTGACCAAGATCTAGAACCCTGGATGGCCTCTATCTGTGGTATGGGTGGCCCTGGGAGCTCCTGACCCAAGCTTGGTTCTAGCATAACCACTTACAGGCCCAGTGACTACTTTGCCTTTGTTTCTTCCTCTGGCTACCTGGAGGTCCATTGCTGGTGTGAGTTTACCTACAGAGAGGCAAAGGAAGAACAGGCATGCTTAACCTTGGTGGGGACCTGGGATGGAAGCCAGAGCTCAAGGAAGGCTGCCTGGAGGAGGCAAGGGGGTGACCTTGCAAATTGAGCAGAAGAGCAGTGAGCTGTGTTTGGGCAAGAGCCAGAGGGCCAGCAGGGAGAGGGATGAAGTGATTCAAGGAGGTGGCACAAGCAGGCTCAGGCTGCATAGAAACGGCCCAGATTGTTCTTTCTGCTCAGCACTGGGGAGTGAATGACAGAATGAGATCAGATTCTACTGCAACGGATATTGATGGGGGCAGGCAGGAGTCAGAAAACCCAGGGAGGAGGCCAAAGCTGCCTTGAGCAGCTGAGAAGTGAACCCTGAACATCAACACAACCCACTCCAGACTGTGGAGGCTTTGGGGGAGCAGGAACTGACATAAGAATAATCATTCTTGCTCTAGTCTTGACTGGGGAATTAACTTGCTGAGTGACCTTGGGCAAGTCTCTTACCCTTTCTGAGCCACCTTATCTGTGACATAAATATACTGGATTGAGTAGCAGAACAGTATCCTGTGCTTAGATGCCCTGGGGAACCAACAAGAAATGCAAACAAGGAAAGAGGCACCTGAGAGGTCACCAAAACGCAGCCTGCTCTCCTGTTGCTTTGGGAACTTGTGTTAAGTTGGGGTTTCTGATGATTCTTCAAAGTTTCTTTTTAAGACAGGGTCTGACTGTGTAGTCCAGGTTGGCCCAGAACTCCTAGCAATCCTTTTGCCTCTGTTTCTGGAAATTCAGGGTTATAGGCATGCTTCAGGTCCAGGTCCAGACTTTTAAAGTAAGTTTGAATCCTTTTGTGTTTGTTTTCCCACCCCTACCTTCTGAGTGCCCAGATTTAGGGCACACACCACCACTGGTTCTGCTTGCTTGGTGCTGGGAGAGAACCCAGGGCCATGTTTTGCCAGGCAAACACTGCCTACTGAACTGCATCAGCACTGGGGAAGTGGGGGCAGGAGGATCGGCCCTTCCTTATCATCTTTGGCTACATAGTGAATTCTAAACCAGTCCAGGTGTGTGTGCAACCCTGTCTCAAACAAAAGAAACAAAATGACTTATTTTTTCTAACTCACCATTTGGGCCATTGTACACTCATGCACTGCCACAGTCTACACCACTTGGTTGAGACTCTGTGTTCTAAATGGAGTACCGTGAGAAAAAGAGTACCAGATGGAGATGGAAGAGACCAGGGTCCCTAGCCCAAGAGCCACGCCACTGTGGAGCCTCAGAGCTGCTAAAACATCTCCATTAGAAGCTGAGCTGATTCACCTAATACAGACTTGTGAGTTGGCCCCCTGCCCAGGTCTTCAGCAAACCCTATAACCTTATCTTCAGAGTGATGGGCAGCCTAGTCAGGGTTCAAGGCAGGGAGGACCCCTCAGTTTGGCTCAGAGGAGGTAGCAAAGAACAGAACTCCAGGAGCTACCCCTCTGACAGGGTTCCAGGGTCAAGGGTAGAGATCTGAAACACCATGGTCACTCTGCCTGCACCACAGTGAGATGTTTAGTCCTTGAGGGTCTGTTCCTTCTACTGGGGACATTGACCCCCACTAGGGCCTGGCTCCACCAGTCCCAGGTGGGTGGGAGACAGTGCTCCTACCAGGAGCAGGGCTCCAGGCTGAATGTGACTACTGTGGTTATAGCGATCTGGAACACAGCTCAGGAGATGAGAGAAAGGGGCCTTGCCACGTGGGAGACAAAGACGCCCCTTGACTTGGGACCTGCAGGTGATCTGGCACAGGCCCTGCCCCTCACTGGATTCACCAGCTCTGCCTTTGTTTACATTCTTGATGCAGAGTTGGGGCCACTGGGACGTGAGGCAGACAGAAGAGGCTTCGAGCTCTGGGAATTTATGTTGTGGGTACTGGATGAGAATGAAAGACAACCAAAGGCAGGGATGTCTCCAATCAGAGCCGGAGGTGATAGGGTGAAGGGAAGGAAATGAGACAGAGCAAGGGGACACGGGAGCTCATCCAAAAGATTCTGAGACATGGAGATGAGTCAGCCATGTTTAAGCACTGGACTGGCCCCTGGCACAGGCAGTTGAAGAGAAGGCCTCCAAAGAAGATTAGTGAGAATGCATTCGCACCAGGAAGCTACCACAATGGTGAGCCTGGGTTCCTTCCCCCACTTCTCCTCTGCTCCAGAGGAGACCGTGGGCTGCAGCCAAAGGGAGCCAGAGGGCAGCAGCTAGGAGAAGCTGCACACACAGAACTGGCCCTTTAATAATCCCAGGTGGGCGCTCCGCACAATTGCATTTTGAAGATCCCAGCTTGCTTAGCACAAGTGGAAAATTACCTTATCGTCTCCTCTGCGGTGCCTTTGGATCCTGATTTCATCATTCATATGTACAGCGGCGCATTTTCAACAGGGACAATTTAATTACGCTCAATTTGTGTAACTGAATTATTAAAGACTCATTTAGAGAGAGCGCCGTGTCCAGGGCTTGCTGAGCTTCACAGTTGCTCACATTTAGCATGGCACCCCTTTGGATGACCCTGGGTTCCAGAATGTTCTCCTCCCCTGCCCCTGCATCCCCAGCCTGCCTTGTCATTTCATTTCCATCTCATCGAAGGGGACGTCTTTGGGCCAGCTTTTGACAGCATCTCCTTTCATAGCTCCCAGAGATTCTGTATGTTCCTTCAGTCAATCAGCAAAACTTTATGAGTATTCTGGGTCGCATGCACACACATCTGCATGTACCCTGGAAGGGGGAGGGGTTTGTGATTTCATTTCTTCCTCCTAGACAGTACTGGGGGATGGGCCACAGGGCCTGCAGAGCCTGAGAGCAAATGCACACGTGGACGTTAAACCTCTGGGTTAGGGGATTGTCCCCAAGACTCCCCTGGCTCCGCTTCACCAAGGCCTTTCTCTCCCAGGGTGTTTGCCAGCATTGGATGGAGGCAGGAGAGGGGCTATGTGGATTTAGGCCTCTAGGACAGACTACCGGGGACAGAGTGCTTGAAGACCTGGAGGCCCAGAGCTTCCCAGTCATGAACTGGGGGTGGGGTGCATTGAGGTTCTCCAGAGCTGTGGAGGCATGGCATACTCGGTGGCCATCTTTTGAATGGAAGCATTTCCTCCTGCAAGGAAAGATGGAGCTTAGGAAGCTAAGGACATTTACAAGGCTCAGAGAATGTGCCCAATGCCCCCAAGACCCTTACGTAAGTCGGGATGACCCCTGGGGATCGGAGACTTTTTAGTGCCTGCGAGTTAGGCAAGGAAGGTGTTGTGACTCATCAGAAAGCTTTTGTGGAAGCCTCTTCAGCACTGGGATTCTCAAGTCTATCAGGGGCCTCAGTCAAGGCCTTCTACCAGGGAACGCCACTTTACCACCGAAGGAAGGCACCCCACCCCCATCCCATACACACATCCCACCTCACCACTAGTGACCATGACAGGAAGGCTAGGCTCGGTCTCTAGAGGAGGTCACACCACACACAGCTGCTCCTGCTGGTGTGTCAACTCCGGCCTGGGGACTGTGAGTGGCCAAGCAAACCTGTTTCCTTGCACTGAGTTTCTCTCTCTTACCTAGACCTTCAGGAACCCGCCCTGAGTTGGTGCTTCTGGGTGACATCCAGTAAGTCACCTGTGATGAAGAGCAAAACCAAGGAGCTTGGAGCTAGTGAACCTGAGAGTAGCCAAAGAACAAGACCAAGGAGGACGGTAATGAGGTTATCAGGAAGTAACCTTGAAGGTTTCCACAGGCACGCCCTCCTGCTGTGGGACCTTTACTCAAGGTTTCCTCTAATCTCACCTGCCCAGCCAGCCAGTTACTGTTTCCTCCTACTTCTACTTGGAACCTTTCCCCAGAGCACCTGAGCTGGGTTAGGTCTCTGATAATTTTATCACCCTGCGGCCACTGCTCCCTAAATTTCTCCTGCCTGCCTCCTGTCTTAATCGAGTTGGACCAACACATGAAGAGTTGTTAGTTTCATCTCCACTCTCCTGTATCAGTAGGGTCAGGAGGCCCAGCTCTCCAGCTCACTTCTGTATCCTGCCCCCAGGGCTAGCACGAGGTTGGAGGCATCCTAAACGCTCAATAAATGAATATTGACTGACAGACTGCATTGGACATCAAAAAGAAAAAGTCAAGAAATCAGAAGCCATGCATTGCAAGCAGTGGGGCTTTCTGTGGGCTTCTATGTCCCCACTGAGACAAAGGGAGCCCAAGACTGGGGAGATGGCTCGGTGTGTAAAGGGACTGCCTGACAAGTATGAGGACCTAGTTTGGTCACCACACTCATGGAAAAAGCTTGGTATTGTGACATTGAGATCTGAGATCCGTAATCCCAGTGCTGGGCAGGTGGAGACAGATCCTGGGCTCACTGCCGACCCTTTCTAGCTAAACCAGTCAGCTCTCAAAAATCAAGTTGGCCAGCACTCAGTAAGCAGAGACAGGCAGATATCTGGAAGTTTAAGGCCAGTCTGATCTTTATTGAGACTTGCAAACTAGAAATAGCAAGCTATACAGTGAGACTTGTCGAAAAAAAAAAGAAAAGAGAAGAAGAAGGAGGAGGAGGAGGAAGAAGAGGAGGAGGAAGAGAGAGAGAGAGAGAGAGAGAGAGAGAGAGAGAGAGAGAGGTCTACCTTTCTTGTTGTCTTTTTGCCTGGTTGCTGATGCAGACAAGTAGGGAAAGAGCTCCCACTGCAGAGGGGTCCTGCTGAGATCCCACCCCATTCTCCCACCCCTCTCATCCCTTGCTGTCGCCTTGGCAACCACTGAGCATCATTATTGGAGGGTGAGGATTTCAGGTGGCTTGGAGCTGTAAAACCATAGCTGCTTCCATGTAAATACTGTTAGTGTCGTGAGCAGAGACAAGACAATTAGTCCAAGCTGTCAGGGAAGCTCACATCAGGGCCTTCACTCGTGAAGATGGCCCCTCTTTCCTGAGATTTCCCCTGGCTCCGGTGAGTGCTTTGGGGAACTGTCAGCTCCACTGCATGGAGTAGAGGAGGAATTAAAAATCAGAATCGACTTTCAGAGAACAAAATCAGACCTGACAACCAGAGTCACTCAAACCAGCCATGGTTAGCAGATTGCAAATGTGTTTGTCAGAGGGGGCAACGAGTGGGGGAGGGGAAGTCATCTCCCTGGCAACGTGGCCAGCCAGGCCTGCTCGGCTCAGCCAGGTCTTCACTAGTTTGAGGCACGGTGATCATGACCTTGGTTCTTGGGGTAATGAGAAGCAGCCTCTCTGTCCATCTCTTTGGTCCTCTTTGGTCTTCAACTTCTGAGTCCCCTTTGTGCCTGATAAAGTGCATATGATGCCATCAGCCTCACTTCTGAGGACTCACACTGCCCAGAAACTCAAATCTAATGCCCTAGTCAATCCCAGGGCTTGAGTCACATACATGGGAGCTTGAGTCACACCACTGAAGTGTTCTCGACTGAGGCCTAGCACCCTCTGTTTTCGGCTCCCATCTTGGTATCCCAAATGATTACCTTCTGTGGTCTTAGTGCCACAATCCAACTATCTTTGTGCATTTCTTTGGTGACTTTTCTGTTGAAAATGATCCCCAAGTGCAGTGATGGGGGAGTCTGGTGTCTTTAAATACCAGAAGGGTATGATGCCGCCTATGGAGAGGATATGTTATGGTTGCTGGCCTTAGGCTGGTTTAGAAATTGCAGATATGTTTGTCAGAAGTGCGTATATAAGCAGTGTGTATATAAACATGTACATAGCATGTACACACACAGTACATGTCTTCCAGGGAGCTAGAGAGTCGGCTGAGTGGTTAAGACTTGCTAGCAGTGTGTGAATTCTAGGAATTCATGGCCACCAGTAACTTCAGCTTCTAACACTAACACTCTGCTCTGACCTCCAAAGGCCTCTACACACATAGCACATAAACACTTAAATTTTGGGATCATGTGTAATTTTTAAATTTTTTCTAAAAACTGCCTTCAAAATCATGTGATGACCAATAAACACAATATTGTGATCAGAACTCAAGGAACACTACCTTGAATTCTCACCGACAGCCATGGCCTGGTATTTCTAATTCACCATATGCTATGACGATTGCCTCAGATAGAAAAAGTCAACCACATGTGATCAGTGTGGGGTCAACTTGGTTTTACCTTTGAAGCTCCCCTCAAGCTGTAAGGGGAAGGTAGGGGCCTGAGTCATTCACGCATTTCCAGAACTCCTGGTTCTCAACGTATGTTAGCTGAGTGGACTTTCGCTGTAAATGACGTGAAACATTCATTCCTTGTGCCAGTATGTTTGAAGAGTACCTGCTGTGTGACAGGTGCTATTCTAGATCCAAGTGGAAATTTCTGGTTTCTTTGGAGACTCAGTTTTGTCATGTGATGTTTTTCTGGAAACTGTCTTATGAGAGGATGTCTTGCTGAGGACAGACGTGCGGTGTTTTTCTGGAAAGGGCATGTGGTGTTTTGCCAGAGTGGACACTTGAGAGAACACATGATGTTTGGAAAGGGTATAACTATAACCCAGCAGACAGTGAATGACACTGTGGCATTGGTTCACCTTACCACTCATTGCTGGTCTCTGTTGGGCTTTGCTGACTTTGGTCTTCGTTGATGATGTGGTATTGGTTTTGCCTTGCCTTCTTTGCTGACTTTGTGGAGAAAAACACACCAAAGAACTTTTTATGATATTCCGACAGCTTTTTTGCTGCTTCCTAGAAGGCTTGGGCCAACTGGCAGAGCCTCATGGTTTCTTCTGGATCTAACTGCAGGTGCTGATTTGTGAATGGTGTTTGCGAGTGGATTGGGCTACCACTGCTGGTTCCTGTGAACTGAACTGCTGATATCCTGACAACTCAGATTTGATTCACCCCCCAAACTATTTCTAGACAGATCCACACTTCCTTTGTTCTGTTAACGTTTCCTTTCCACTACCTCTGGTGGGTGGTGGGCCAGAAGGGAGGTTAAAGTGTTTAAGAACCATCATTAAAAGAGGTTTTGAAAAATCTAGCCCTACACTAGACCCTAGAGACAGATTGGTATAAAATCAGCCCAAATCCCTGTCTTATGGCATTTTTGCTCTGACTACAGATACTTGAAATAGTACAAACAATAGACCATCTCATGTGTTAGGTTGTGTCAAACAGAAGCAGGGGAGGGCACAAGACATGGCAGGAGTGGTTCGGAGACTCTTAGTCAGGTGGCTTCAGAGGAATGGAAGTGAAGGAGCCAACATGCAGGTATGTGGGAGAAGGGCTATCTATCAGAGGAGCAGCAAGCACTGTGAAACAAAGCCAGGCTCTTGCTAGGGTGTTTGGAGAGTATCAGACCGTGTAGGCAGAATAGAGTAACCAAGTGACAGGGGTAAGGATCAGATTGGCAATAAGGAATGCATGGGCCACTCAGAATGGCCCCTTCTCTGAATTTTGATTTATTTTAGTAATGCAAGATTAGTTTACCATGCAAGCATTACCATTTAGGATGTTTATTAAAAAAGACATGATCATCTGTTTTTAATGTTTTGATTTTATTTATATTTGTGTGCCCTGTGTGTGATGGAGGAGGAGGGGGTACCTACCATTGCCAGAAGAGAGTATCAGATCCCCTGGAGCTGTAGTTACAAGTACTTATGAGACAAGAGACCTGGCATGGGGGCCAGGAACTAAATTCATGTTCTCTGAAACAATAGCAAGTGCTCTCAACAGCTGAGCCATCTCTTTAGCCCTACATGATCATCCTTAAAAATGCATTCCTGAGACAAATACACTTCATGTAACATATCTTTTTATGTATCACTGGGTTTGAATTTCAATGTTCTTAACAAATTTTGGTATCAAAATTATGCTGGCATAATAAAACATACACACACACACACACACACACACACACACACACACACACAGAGTGATACAGCTTTCTTAAATGGGAAGAATTTGTCAGTAAGGCCATCTGGCTGTCTGGATCTACTACAGCTTCTCTTAATTTAATTTATGGGTTCTGGTTTTAGTCATAAATATTAGTCAGATTATCTGCCTGGATTCTACTTTGTAGAGTTGTGTGGTTCAGGGAACTATCTGCTTCTTAAGTTTTACATTTAATGACATAGGCTTGTCCATCTTATATTCTCATCATTCATGTGTAAGTCTGTAAGATCTGTAGTGATGCCTCTTTTCCAGTTTCCTGGTCTGGGCTCCTCCTGAACACCCAGCCAGGTTCCTGAAGTTCATCCATCTTATCCTTTTCGTTGAGTTAACTTAGATTGGATAATTCTAGGCACTGTGAGTTAAACCAGCCAATGTCATTAAAATTTTTTTCAGAAAGTTTTAAGTTTAAAAAAAAATAAGTGCCTCACCAAATTGACTGCTTTCTTGAAGGTGGTAATATTTGAACAGAGACTTTTAAAACAAGAGCTGACCTTGAAGAAATCAGAAAAAAAAGTAATTTCTAGGCAGAGAGAATTTGTGTTCATGTCCAGAGGATTGTGGGAACAGTGTTCAGTGGTGTGTTTGAGAGTGAAGCAGGTGCTGTAATGCTCTATAAAGAATGCAGAATGGCCCACATGAGATCAAGGCAGTCAGGCAAGTAGGGTTCTACAGGCTACAGAGTAGAGATTGTATCTTAAGTTTCTGTGTGACAGCATGTTTATTAATCAGCCATTGCTGCAATAATGTCCTGTAACAACTCCTCAAGCTCAACATTGCTCAGATGCTCTCTCTTCCACGGAAGCTCATCAACTGAGCATGACTGTGGGTACCCAATAATCGACCTTGGATCTTCTGCACATATTTCTCATCTGTGTCTGGTGGTTACCAGGGGAAGCCTGCCTCGTGGAAGATGGCAGATACATAAAAAGCTAAGGTAGCTAAGGTGACGATACAAGCTCATCTAATGCCATATCTAAGGTAACAGGTCCATGAACTCTTCTTTTACCAAGGGAAGACACAAAGTGGTGTGTGTGTGTGTGTGTGTGTGTGTGTGTGTGTGTGTGTGTGTGTGTGTGTAAACATGGAAAAGACTTCGCCAGATGGGGAGGGTGGTGACCTGAATTCAGGTGGCTGCCTCCGGGGTACAGTGAAATGAACAGGTTTGGTGTATGTTAGAGGTATACTCCAGAGCCTGTGGTGATGGCAACGGGTGACTGACTTCATTCCAACCACTGTGACATTCCGTCGGTGCTTCAAACATCATGGGTTGTGACCCCAGGGTCCTTCCAACTGCTGTTCCCTCCACCCAGAACACGGTACTCTTGGACACCGATTTGGTCTATCTCCTCAGTTCATTCAGGGAGATCAATATGATCCCTGAGTGAGACCATCTGCCCACTTTCAACCACAATCTTGTCCCATCCACTCTAATCTATTTTCCATGGTTCTTTATATATATTTTTTACAAATATTTACTTACTTATTTGGTATGGGTGCATGAAATAGTAACCATCAAAGGGACCAGACATCAGTAGCAGGCCTGAAATAGTGGGGATCAGGGGACTCCAGGGACATTTGTTAATGATGATAGGCAAGCCCAGCACTGGTTGCTTTTTCAAAAGAATTAAGATGGAAATGGGAACTAATTGATTTCACACAGTAGCTTTTCCAAAGACAATATCTGATATGGAAGATGTTGTGGGAAATGACAGGTATGTGTGTCCATAGGGACTACATGGCTGGAAACAATAAGAGGAGCTCTCTATTGGGCACAAGGAAGGAAGGCAGGGTACCTGTGGTTAGGGAGATGCTGTGGCTATGTATGCAGAGGGATGTATGGGAGCTGCATATATGCAGGAGCACCCTGTGAGGAGCACTTGAGGGGAGCACGTTGTGAGGAATGCATTCAAGGGAGCACCCTGTGAGTAGCACGTTCAGGAAAGACCCCTGTGAGGAGCTCATTTAGGATAGTACCCTGTGAGAATACATGCAGGGAAGCACTCTAAGAGGAGCACACAGAAGGGAGCACTCTGTAGAAAAGGCACAGAGGGAGTACACACAGGCAGAGGGGCCTGTGGAGTTCACAGAGTGCTGTGCATTTGTGGAATCATTTGAACCTACCCTCTGTACCCCATTAAAGATGTCTGTGCTGGGAACAGCTACAGTGCCAATGCAAAGGCTCAGCCAATCCACCTAACAGAAGACAGACAGAGCTGGGTCTGTACAAAGAACCACTGAAGCAAGGACTGCCAACACAGCCTAGGTAGCAGCACCCAGGGTTCAGGGAAGCTTAGGTGACAGCACCCTGGGCACGCATGCCTCAAAGTGGTGACTTGCTAGGGACATTTGGCAGGGGACGATGAGCAGGACACACCTCCTCCCAGGCTGAACATCCTAACTCTTTTCCAGAAAGAGCCTCTGTCCTAACTTCTCATCCTGGTAGAGTAGCCTTCTAGTCTATACAAATGGGCCTCAGTACCCAGACCCCTCCTCCCTGAGCCCTGGCACCCATTTTATCTCTCAGCCTCCCTGTCCCCATGTCTCACTCTCCTATGCTCTAGATAGACAGAGCCCACTGTTACCCTCCATCCTTGTTGACCTCTGGGATATCCTTGATGCCCTCAGCCCCATGACTAGACCAGCACTCTTTCCTCCAATCCCCACCATTGAGCTCTTGGCAGTCAGATTTGCTGAGAGGTTGTGAACAGAGACAACATCTCTCCAACAAAACAAAAAAACTTTTAAAAATTACATTTGCTTTTGTGTGTGTGTGTGTGTGTGTGTGTGTGTGTGTGTGTGTGTGTGTGTGTGTATGGAGGCTAGAGGACAGTTTTCCAGTAGTTCTCACCTTCCACCATGTGGGTCCCAGGGAGTAAACTCAAGTAATCAGGCTCAGCGGAGAGCACCTTTACCCACTGAACCATCTTGCCAGCCACATGTAAAGCAGCCACACCCGTTTTCATTCCATCAGTAACATATGGGTATTCTGGTTTCTCATCTTCTTACCAGCACTGACTATGGTCATTATCTTCCTCTGTGATATTTAAAAATTTTTATTCTCTAATAATTGTGGTCTTTTATACAACAGAAAGAAACAACACAGGGAGACCCCCTCAAACCCTTTGCCTACTGTCTTTCAGGGGTAAAGGTTGTAGAAAACTAGGGGACAATTTCCCACACAGAATATCAACCTGGTCACACTCAAACCACATAGCTTTTCCTCCTCTCCGGGGATCCCTCACACCCCCTTCTAGAGCCTCCCTCCCCCACGCCATTGCCACCAATTTCTAATTCCCATAGCCAAGAATGCCATTTAAGGCTGTAATGTTAATTTGTTAATTTGGTAATGTTATATAATTGGAATCTTGCAACATGAAACTTTTGAGAGGATCAGGATGTGTGTGTGTGTGTGTGTGTGTGTGTGTGTGTATGAGTGTGTATGGAAGAGTGTGTGAGTGTGTGTGTATATGACTGTGTGTGTGAGTGTATAAGTGTGTGTGTGTGTGAGTGTGTGTGTGTATGAGTGTGTGTGTGAGTATGTAAGAGCGTGTGAGTGTGTGTATGTGACTGTATGTGTGAGTGTATAAGTGTGTGTGTGTGAGTAAGAGTGTGTGAGTGTGTGTATGTGACTGTGTGTGTGAGTGTATAAGTGTGTGTGAGTGTGTGAGTGTGTGTGAGTATGTAAGAGTGTGTGAGTGTGTTATGTGACTGTATGTGTGAGTGTATAAGTGTGTGTGAGTGTGTGTGTGTATGAGTGTGTATGGAAGAGTGTGTGAGTGTGTGTGTATGTGACTGTGTGTGAGTGTATAAGTGTGTGTGAGTGTGTGAGTGTGTGTGTGTATGTAAGAGTGTGTGAGTGTGTTATGTGACTGTATGTGTGAGTGTATAAGTGTCTCTGTGTGTGTGTGTGTGTGTGTGTGTGTGTGTGTGTGTGTGTGTGTGTGTTTCAGCTTGCCAAGATGTTCTGGAGACTCATCCAAATTGCTGTATATATCTGCAACTCCAACCTGTTTAGTACTGACTCATCCAAATCCAGAGTCCAGACACAGCAGGAATTGTCTACCCCTTGGACTGTGGAAGGATTCTTGGGTTGTTGCTGGGATAGAGCCCACTTGACCATGCTGTGGTATTAGCTTTCTAAAATGTCACTGGCTTCATTTGATAGTGCAGTTTCTGCATCTGTCTTCATCTAGTTTGAGTATCAGTGAGAAGTTACCTTTACACAGTGAATGGGGAGTTCCTCACATTTATCTCCTAACAATGTATGTGGTGTTATTATTCTTCTCCAGTAGTGTTTGTTAGAACTTGTGAGTCATCTAAGCACAGATGTCCTTGGGAGACCATTCTTAAGTGCAGATTTCATTCTTTAGCATATACAAAGTTGTTGCAGTCAAGTCCCTCTTGGCTGAAGTTGGTATCTAGTTTATGTCTTTTACTGCATTTCATCACTGGGAAAATACCATTCAAATATTCAGATATCCTTTTATTATCCTTTAAATGTATGTATGGCCTGGAATCATGCTCCCACCTTCACTTCTGATATTGGTAAATGTAATTTTTCCCCTGGGCTAGAAGACTTTTTTACTCATCTCCCCATTCCAATCACTTGTATCTGTTCTTTTTTCCAATATATATGTATTGGTTGCTACTCTTATCTTTACACAACACACACACACACACACACACACACACACACACACACTCCCTTTGGGAAAGAGACCACACAACCTGGAAACTCTCTATAGTGTTATGCTGACCTTGAACTCAGCATCCTGTTGCCTCTGCTTCCCAAGTGCTGGGATATCCAGGATATGTGGTGCCGGGGTCCAACTCAGGGCTTCATGTGTACTAGGTAAGTGCTCTACTAAACAACCCATTTCCTGGGTCTAATCTTTATATCTTTATACTGTCTGCATTCACAGATTTTGTTTTTACTCTTCGTAACACTTCCTCAGTTGGACTTTCAGATCTTTCCTACCCTGGGACCTCCCATACAGTACAGATATACTCTACTGCTGACATGTACCTCAGCCCTAGAAGCTTAGATCTTTTGATTTAAGGATTTTTGTTTTGTGCTAGAAGCATTTATTGATATAAATCTTACTCTAAGCACTGCCTTAGCAAAATTCTACAAATGTTGATATACTTTTTGTTCACTTTTAACTATGTTTAAACTATGGTTTCTTCTTTGATCCATAAAGTATTCAGATGTGTGCTTTTAAATTTTCTAAATATTTGAGGAATTGTGTGTGTGTATGTGTGTGTGTGTGTGTGTGTACACGTGCACGCATGTGTATACACATGCATGTGTGGAAGCAAGAGGCCAATGTCATATGTCTTCCTTTACAGCTCAATTCCTTAATTTTTGACAGAGTACTTCACTGACAGAGTACTTCACTGACAGATTACTTCACTTACTGATTGATTCCATTGCAGTGGCTGGCCCCAGGTACCCTAACTTCACCTCCCCAGCTCCAGGATTACTGACACACAATGTCACACCTGACTTTATGTGGGTCTGGAGATCCAAACTCAGGTCCTCATCCTTACCTAGCAAGCACTCTACAGCCTGAGCCAGCCTCCCAGTCCTTGAGAGACTTTCTCCTGACTTCCCATCATTGATCACTGATTTAAATTTGCTTCAGTTATGGTCAGAAGAACACTACTTATGACCTAAGTCCTCTTCATGGTAATGAGACTTGTTTTGCAGCCAAGTGCACAGCAGTCTTGAAAGAAGTTTGTGCTCTGCTGGTGTTACGTAGAGTGGTTCCCGAGGTCAGCTAAGTCAAGTGTTTACCACTTACTTACTCACTAATTGCTTGCTATTGACATGGTCTATTGGGTACTGGGAAACGAACACTGCACTCTTCAGCTGCACCCATAGATCTTATTGTCCCCCTGTTCAGTTCTACTGGCGTCTGCTTCTTGTCTCTCCAGGCCCACTCGCTTCATACAGACACAGAGCTGTTAGACCTACTTTATAAACTGACTGATAATAATCTTTATTCTGAAGTCCACCTCACACGCGTGGATCCATCCCAGGTTTCTTCTGAGACGTCTCCATTTTATTTGTACTGTTAATGTGAGTCTTTATTGTCAAAATGGGTTTCTTATGGATAGCATATCATTGAACCTTGGTTTATTTTTAGCTCAAATGATTTTCTTCCTGTTTAAATGTAGCATTTAGATCATTTATATTTGATATAGTGTGTTTGGATTTTATTCGGTCGTCTTCCATGTTGTTCTGTTTCCACATGTCCCCGCCCCCACCTTTCACATGACGGAATCTGTACTCTACCTTGGTTGTTTGTTCTGCTCCATCTTCAAGCTCTCTGGTCTTTTTCTTAAAAGTCTCTATTTTGCTTTCAATTCTAACCATGCAGTTTCCAACTCTCAAAGCTTCCTTTGCGCCTTTTCTGCATTTTCCGTTTCTTTCTCTGTTTGTGCTTTCCTCTGCTTTGGGGAACCACTATAACAGCTGTTTTAATATCACCACTGGTGAGTGCTATAGCATCTGGCAGTTGATGGTCGGATTCAGCGAGCTGATTTTTCTCTTGGGCCACGGTGGTCCTGGATGTTGAGCATTGTGCATTTAACGCCAATGTTTAGGCCTGCACTAAGTCTCTGAGGTCAGTTTGATCCTCTGACTTTGGATTTTTAAGCTATGTGCAGTAGATTCAAAACAGTCATTACTGTAAGCCTGTTTTGCTCAGCACGAGGACTCCATCTGATGCCCAGGCCTTTTAAGTTCTATCTGCTCTGGTGAGAGAACACTATCCCCAGCCCTCTATGAGCCCAGAAAATCATTCAGCCTACTGGTTTTTATAGTTACTAAGTATTTAACCTAGTCTCGTGTTTTAACCCCACCCTCCTTTGCTAAGAATTAATCCAGGACAGTTTCTACCATTGAGCTGCACTCTCAACCCCGCCTCATACATTACTGTACCAACATCCAAATGTTGAGATCATGCTCCTACTGAAAGCTGCACCTGTCTGTTAATCATCTGCCACCTCCCTGTCTGTTATCTGTCTGTATTGGTAACTTTTCCTCTGATGAGACAAAGTATCTGATAAGAGCAACTTAAAGGAGGAGGGGATAGAGGAAGGGAGAAAGAGAGGGAGGAAGGGAGGGAGAGAGGGGGGAAGGGAGGATAGAAGAGAAAGGGAAGGAAGGTGAAAGGGAGGGAGGGAGGAAAGGAGGAATGGAAGGAAGAAGAGAGAAAGAGGAAGGGAAGGAAGGGGTGGAGGGAGGAAGAGAGAAAAGAAGGAAAGGAGAGAGGGGGAGGGGAAAAAGAGAGGGAGGCAAGGAGGGAGAAAGAGAGGAAGGGAGGGAGGAAAGAAAAAAGGGAGGGAGGGAAGACAAGGGAAGAAGAGCTTGTTTTGGTTTGTGTTTTTAGACCATAGTCTGTCATGATGGAGAAGTACAGGCATCACGAGTATGAAGCTGCTGGTCATGTGTGCCCACAGTCAGGAAGCAGAAAAATGAATGCTGATTTAGTCTCCTCTTTTTACCCAGCTAAGATGCCAGCCCGCAGGATAGTTAACTTAATTCATGATGATTTTCCCAGGGATGTGTTTCCCAGGTGATTCCAAAGCCACCACGAGGGCTAAGCAGCTCATTACCCACTCTCCTGTGTTATGTCCTGTGGTCCCCGCTGCCTCAGCGCCCACCTGCTCCCCGCTCTGCCCAGGGCAGCACACGCCTGGCCTCTGCTGGCTTTCCTCTCTCTGTTCTCTGCAGGAGTTCCCTCAAGCTCAGATGATCCAGGTGGCCCACCTCTTCTGTCCCCTGGGTTTCACAACTGATACTGCTGCTGTCCAAAGTTTGAAAGACTGAGGAATTCCTGAATCTTCTTGCTTCCTCTTGATTAGAAGCTTAAGTCCCTTATGACCCTAAAATCTTTTTGCCACTCGTGTGTGTGTGTGTGTGTGTGTGTGTGCATGTGTGCATGCATGTACGCATGTGTGCACGCATGTGCACACACCATAGTACCCAAGTGATGGTAAAAGTACAATGCACTGTAACTAGTTCTCTGCTTCTCCTCTGTGAAGCCCCAGGAGTCAGGTCACTAGACCTGTTATCAAACAGCTGAGCCATCTTACCAGCATACCCTTATCTTGAAATTTTAAAATAGCAAATGCAATTAGCCTGAGAAGCTGTCATCAACCGAAGATCAAAGTTTCCTAGAAAAAAGAACCCTGATGCCTGCTTCTCCCTAGCTCCCGAGAGCCTGCTATTCCAAAGCTGATACAGAGCTGGAACTATGGGAACAGTAGGTCTCAGGACCCTGACAGGAGTATACTGGGCTGACAGAACAGATGTGGAAGATCCAGGCCTGCAGACCTGACAGCTCAGCCCTCCACCTGCTCCCTGTCATGTCTGTCTCCATGGAGGCCAAAAAAAAAAAAAAAAAAAAAAAAGCCATTAACAGGAAAAGGAAACCGTGCCTATGCTCAGATTTCTTTTCCACCTGGGGCTTTGTGGAGGTTTTGTGGAGGTTTTGTTATTATTTTTCCCCCTAAACAAGTGGCAGTGAGGCCTTTATTGCCTCCCACAGCCTCCCACGCTCTTGTTAAAGCCACATAATATGTTTTTGAGTTTCTGTCCATTGCTGAGTCTCTCTGCTTTGTCCTGTGCAAAACCACCAGTTTCCATGGCAACCAGCCTTGCAGATCAGGGAGACACAGGAGGGACAGAGGTTCTTAGGAGCACAGCTAGAGAGGGGCAGAGACTGGGGCTACAGTCATATGTGATTTGGGAGGCGTCTCTGAGGCCATGATCAACCCATCCAGCTTCACACACAGGTTGCCGTCCAACTCTTCCTCAGACTGATGCTCCTGGGAGGGCTTGTCCACAGTTCACCCATGGCCAATGTTTACAGAGTGTCTGAGTTGCTGGCCCATCTCCATGCCAGCACCTGCTCCCCAAGATAGCAGGAAGTATATAGAGAGAAATACTAGGGAGGGAAGACTGTATTTCGTGAATTACATCTGTTTTAGCCAGGGTTTCTATTGCTGTGATGAAACACCATGACCAAAACTCAAATTGGGGAGGAAACGTATTTATTTGACCTATATTTCCACATTCTAGTCCATCACTAAAGGAAGCCAGGACAGGAACTCAAACAGGGCAAGAACCTGGGGGCTGGAGCTGATGCAAAAGCTGCAGAGATGGGCCATTTACAGGCTTGCTTCCCCTGGCTTGCTCAGCTTGCTTTCTTATACAACGCAGGACCAACGGCCCAGGGATGGCCCCACCCACAATGGGCGGGGCCCCATCAATCACTAGTTAAGATGACTCTAGCTTCTGTTAAGTTGACATAAAACTGGTGAGGACAATATTCCTTAATTTTTAAATTTTCATTTCTTTATTTATTGAGATCAGATCTCATGTGACTCAGGCTGGCCTTGAATTTGCTCATTAACTGAGGCTAACCGTGAACTTCTGATCCTCCTGCCTCCAGCTGCTGAGAGCTAGTAGGCATGCATTGACACATCTACGTTTTCAATACCACAGTGGGGATCACACTCAAGACTTGACACATGCTAGGCAAGCACATCCCCAAGCCACAGACCTTAACTTTTAATTCTCAATTTAGAAAATCTATGATTTGGTTATTTTTATTCTTTGCATCTTGGAGTTATAACTGTGGTTTATCTGAGGTCTGACGCTCAGTGAAAGGTAAAGGCAAGATTAAAGTCAGACACGTGGGTGCCTCAGTTTCTACTGTGAGCACACCCTACTACCTAGTCTGTCTCTCTTTTTTAAGTCTCGTTGTTTTTATCAGTTTAGAGACTTGTTCTCAGAAAGCCTCTCGCGCATGTGCCCCCTCCCCGCCAGCCTCTGCACCTCTTCCTCATCCCCCCACTCCCCTCCGCCTCTCACCTTACCTTTCAGGCCTTGTGGCTCTCTGCCTCAAGCCTCTCCCCTCTTTTCTGCAGATAAATGTATCATTAAACTCAAGCCCCTGGAAGATGAATTAAACGCAGGGACAAATCTCAGCGTGGCCTCTGTGCCCCGTGCTGTGTGGGACTGTCATTAATGAAGGGTCATGTGACCTCATCTCCACTTCATCGTCTGCCATCCCAACCTGCTCTGCCCGGACAGGATGAAACAGCAGTCAAAATCAGAAACCTGGGGAGTGGAGAGGGGGGCATCCTGAGGGAGAGGGACTCCATAAAAATAGCTCTCATGGCAGGCTGTGGGGAGGGGCCGGCCAGGCCTAGCCTTTCCGGAGATGAAAGAAGGACTCTGAGTGGCTCCTACAGTTGGCCCTCACTTCTGCCCCAGCTTCAGAGATGGCGCCCGAAGGCAACTGCCGGGATCAGGGTTATAAAGTCAAGCTCTGCCCTGGCACCCAGAGGGTGTGAGCAGCCACGGCTACACCTGAGTTGCACCTGCTTGGGGGTAAGCTTTCCTCCAGACTGCTCCATCCTCGACATAACCCACCCACATCCTGCCCTGCTTATCTCCTGGCTGCCTCTGGGATCACAGGCCATCGGAGACCACAGGGGTTTCCCATCATGGAGCCCAACCGTACTTTGTAAACAAGAACGGAAGGCTGAGGAGGAACACAGCCCAAGGACTATGCAATAGAGCCATCTCCCAGTCCCCCACCCCTGCTCGGCTGTGGCAACCAACCACTATCCAAGCTATTAAACTGGGCGGCTTGTGGAGAGCAGAACCCCTGACCCAGGGACTCTGGACTGAAGACTTTGTTATTCTGGCCCGGAATGAAAACAGAGGGGTTTGTGTACCTCTGGCACCAAAGTCTGGAAGTCCCTGACTCCAGCTATAACACCCAGTGTTACCTCTTCTCTCGAGAGAAGCAGACATGTTCTTGCAGTGCTGCACTCCAGCACAGAAGCCGTGAAAGACACGAGATGGGGAAAGGGGAGGGCAAAGGGGAGGGCAACATAAACACGGAGCCTCTGCTACTAACCTGCCTGCTAGGACTGGGCCACCAGGAGTTCATGGAAGGCAGAGGCATGTGTGTTCCATGGAGTCCCGAGGATCTCGTGGCAGTCAGGGATGGAAACTCTGTACCCAATAGCCTTGAACCACTGCTACCACAGCTGAGCCTCTGCCCTGAAGACAAGTGCGTTATGAGTTCTACCTCCCCTCAGCAAGTCTCTGGGCCTCTCTGGGCCTCAGTTGCTTCATCTGAGAATAACAGTACTTATTATGCATGTTTGTATGTATATCAAAATCTATGTCTGTCCTATATATGGATATGTCTGCACCTTGTGTGTATATGTCTGTGTGCAAATATGTCTATTATATGTGTATGCACAGTGTACCTACTATATACATGTGTGTGCATCTCTGCTGTATAGCTCTTCCTAGAGAAATGTGAGCAAGAGTCAATTAGCCCAACAGGGCACAGATCACAGACAATGATCCCACCCACGTCCAGTTTGGTGAAACAATGAGTTTCTTTGGTTTACTTACAGAAATATGGGTGGTTCAAAGACAGATATGTCATTGAGAAGTCCACCCCAGGATGTCATGAAAGCCACATCCTAGAAGCCCCCCTAAATGATGTGCAGTCCACAGAAAAGGCCCCCCTCCCTAGAATCCTTTATAGCTTCTGTAACCTCAGGGAAGGATGTTGTGACTCCTGTATCTTTCTGGGCTTCTTGACTTTTGTGAGTTCTGTGAACTTGAGTTTTGTGAGCCTCCTTCCTCCCTCCAGGACAGATCATTTCAATGCAAAGGAAACAGCTCCTTGATAGTTATCTGTGTATTAATCTATGGGTAGCTATTATATATGCCCATGTATATATGAAGTTCCTAACATTTGTATGTTTATACACGGTTCCTACCAATGTATAGGTACATTCATTAATCTATTTATGCATGTAGAGAATGTGCATGTATACAGACATGACAATTCCATTGTGTTTGTAGGTTTCTTCTTAAGATTATGATTTTGAGATGGGTCTTACTAAGTATCCCAGGTTGGCTTGGAACTTGTTATGTAGACCAGGTTAGCTTTCAACTCACAGAGATCTGTCCTCCTCTCCCTTCCAACTCTTGGGGTTAAAGCTATGTATCAATACACCCTATTTGTGTGTGTGTGTGTGTGTGTGTGTGTGTGTGTGTGTGTGTGTGTGTGTGTGTGCACTTGAGTACAGGTATTTGCAGAGGCCAGAAGAAGGCATTAGATCTCCCTAGAGGTATAGGTGGTTGTTAGCCACCTAATGTGTAGTCTGGGAACTGAGCTCAGGTCCTTTCCAAAGGGATACAAGCTCTTAACTGCTGAGTAATATCCCCAGCATACATTGTACATATATGTGAAGCTCTCTATACATATTAGACTCCTCACTTAACCTCATTGAGGTACAGCCTGCATGATCTTTGCCAGAAGACAGAGAAGCAGTTGATGTCCATGTTATACACAGCAAGATGCACTATTCTCCCAGCTTTCTTGGGATATAATTGACATATATGATTTCTCATGTGACTTGTACAATTCAATGGGGCCTAGCACACATGTACCCCCTACTTAACAACCATCACCACAATCACCCCCCATCCAGCACCTCCTGTCAACCACTCCTCTGTAATGTGCTTCTGTAGGTTTACCTCGTATGGACATGTCTTGCTTATGGGACCAGAGTGTACACCAGAGTGTGGTGGTTTGAATGATAGCATCTTAGTTAGGGTGAACAGACTGCTGTGAACAGACACCATGACCAAGGCAAGTCTTACAAAGGACAACATTTAATTGGGGCTGGCTTACAGGTTCAGAGGTTCAGTTTATTGTCATCAAGGTGGAAGCATGGCTGCATCCAGGCAGCCATGGTGCAGGAGCAACTGAGAATTCTACATCTTCATCAAGGAAGTCAGGAACAGACTGTATACAGAACAGACAAGTTCACAGATGTATATATATTCTCCATAGTCTCAAACATTTGAGTGCTTGGTCCCTAGTTGATAGCTCTATTTGTAGAGGTTTAGGAGGTGTGGCCTTGCTGGAGGAAGCTTGTCACTCAGGGGTGAGCTTTGAGAGCATAAAGACTCTTGCCATTTAGAGCTCTCTCTCTCTCTCTCTCTCTCTCTCTCTCTCTCTCTCTCTCTCTCTCTCTCTCTCTCTCTCTCTCTCCCCCCCTGTGTGTGGGATATGAGAGCCCTGAGCTCTCCAGTCACTATGCCTGCCCACTGCCACGTTTCCTCACCATGATAGTGATCGACTTGGGAACCCTAAGCCCCCAATAACCCTTCTACAAGTTTGCTTTGGTCATGGTGTGATATCAAAGCAATAGAAAAGTAGTCAAGACAACATGGCCCTGTGTGTCTGGCTTTTTTCACTTAGCACCATAATATCTGTGAGATTCATCTGCATTCTGGCATGCATCCTTCATTTTTTTGACTGACAACCAATAGTCTGTTGTCGGCATACATCATATTTCATTTAGCTATTCATTCTTTGAGTTGTATCCATGTTTCCACTATCATACGCAATACTATGTATTCCTGTTAGTGTGGGCATACATTTTCACTTCTCTCTGATATGAGGTAGGTGGGGAGGAGATGGTGAAAACTGCACATTACTCACAGTTGCTTGAATTAAAAGAAAGGTTGGGATTACAGTGGTTATAATCAGGAACACCAAGGAAGAGGAAATAAGAGGGCTTGTAACTTTGAGGTTGCCAAGTTGCTGAGATAAGAAGAAAGGCAGAGACTCTGTGAATCAAGTTCTGTGCCACCAGACTGGCTCCCATGATGCCCTGGGAGCACAAGCCAGAGACTGCTGCTCCATCATGCCCCTCTGCTTCTAATGTAGTGAATGAAACAGACTTCATTATGGGTAAGGATAGCTTCTAGCAAGAAGATTCCACCTAAGACAGAAGAGACGGCCCCAGACAGCTCCATAGACAAGGCAATAGAAGGGAGTAACCAAAGCAAATAGCTACATTCTGTTGGCTGTGCCGGAACTAGTGCCCAGTCAATGTGAAACTGCAAGCTGATGATGTCATCTCGAGAGCGCAGAGCTCCGAGCCTAATTAACAGCCGGAAGAGACACCGGCAAGGTTGTCGATTAGCAGGTTAACGGAGCAGATGGTGAAAATGAACAAGTAACGAAGTGTAAGTCAGAGGTGGAAAGGCAGGTCTCAACCACCCTTAGCCTGGTGAGCCATGTGTCAACAGCACAGGGTCGTCTCTCCAGTTAGGCTGCAGGGACATTTATAGATCTGGGAGCTTTTCATTGGCTGGGCTTGCAATGTGCTCAGAGAACCAACCAATCTCAGTAGAAATTACCTCAGTCTTCATATCAAAACCCCAAGCTGCCTGTTGATTTTCTTCTCTTGAGAAGCCATCCTGGGAAGCCATCCCGCCCATCCCACTCACAAGTGTCTCCCCTTTCCTTAACGTCCCACCTTTTCATAACCTCTCTGAATGAGGCCTGTGCTCGCCTTCATACTCCCACACAGTTCCAAACCTTTCATCTCCACCAGCGTGAGGCAGTGACTGGAAAACCACCGACTCAGGTGAACTACTGGTGACCACTGAGCTTCCAAGCTCCTTGTTCCTGGGCCACAGTTGATCCTTGTCTTTGTTCTTTCACACTTTTAGCTGTGCCCAGTCTCAGCACCCATTGCATCATTTCTAAGAGTGACATGGAATAAACTTAATAGATGTTAGAATCATAAACATATGCACACCACATCCTGTCATGCCTCCTAAGGCACTAGAGCCCGTTTGCCTTCTCCTCCTCCCAACTCTGGCCCTGGACCACAGTTCTTCTGAAGTAGAGTTTCCCAACATAGGATGCTTCACCAACACAGGATGCTTCAACTTACCTTTTTTTTAAAGTATGTGTGAAGTGAACCACAGACAGCAGTCAGCAGAAAACATACCCAGGAGCTTTGCTGGGGTCCTTATCTGCCTCAGTGACATCTAGACAGAAGTCTCTCTGCGTGCCGAATAGCAGCAAAGCGCACAGCCCCCGTCAGCCTCGGACACAGGATGGCAATGGTGGGACGGTCAGCTGGGAGTCAGAGAATTTGTGAGCGTTGTAAGTGGAGGCTCATGCACACTCTTTTGTCTCACATAAAATCCGTACATAGATACTCATCTACTGCTGCTGCTAGACTCTTCAGAGACATAGACCTGTGAAGAGTGTTTGTACATGTGCACATGTGTGTCCATGTGTGTCTCTGTGTGTCCGTGTCCGTGTGTGTGTGTCTGTGTGTGTCTGTGTGTGTCTGTGTGTTCAAAGAAAAAAAAAACAACTTCTGCCTGAGTGTGGCTCAGTTAGCAGAGTTCTTCCTGCGCATGCAGGAAGCCCCAGATCCCACCCCCAGCACTGCCTAAGGAAAGCATGATGGGGCAGACCTGCAGTCCCAGCACTCAAGAGCTTCAGGTAAAAGCATCCAAAGCTCAAGGGCATCTTTGGCCACATAGAGAGTTGGGAGCCAGCCGGAGCAGCTTGACTCCTGCAGGAGAAACTCGGGAGGTCAAGCTACTAAGATTTCCTGGTGGATGGTGCAAAGGCTCATGGGATAGGAGACTTTCCCGAATGTTCCACCACCGCTGCTGCCACCAATACCACCACTGCCAGCAGCAGCAGCAGCAGCACCACCACCATCTCTTTCCAATAGCCTCTGTATAAGGGGTGAAGAGCTGTGGCGTAGCTGTAAAGGGGGAGCACATCAGGTATTAACCGGTGTTAGCAGGTGTCTCCTCCTTCCATCGCTCCCTACAGGTGGGGATGACCCCCTGAGTGAAAGTCCACGTTTGTCACTGTTTACACCTTCAGCATATGTGGACCAATGGAACTATTTTAAAAATGAGAACAGCACAGTGGAATTTTAATTACAGGTGAGGTGAAAGAGCTACTGGTGAGAGGCCACAGCCCCTTGACAAGCTCACACTGGGAGGGGCCATCAAGACACCAAGAACCACACCTTAGCAAAGCTGTCACCTGCAGCTGTCAAGATGAGAAAGGATGAGGCGCTGTGGTGGCTCACGCCAGTGACAGCAGCACCTGGAAAATCAGGAGTTCAAGGTTATCCTCAGCAACATATTAATGTTGAGGCTAGCCTGGGCTATGTGAGAATTTATTTCAGAAAAAGGAAGAGAAGAAGAGGGAGAGGAGGAAGAATAATTTTAAAGCCAAGACTGACACAGACATTCTCTCTCTCTCTCTCTCTCTTTTTCTCTCTCTCTCTCTCCCTCTCTCTCTCTCCCCCTCTCTCTCTCATTCACACACACACACACACACACACACACACACACACACAAATATGATCTTGTGGGGTGGCAATATGAGGCATCTGGCAGATCTGGGTTCGGATCCTGCCTCCACTGCTTTGGACTGTGTCACCTTGCAAATGTCACTGAAGATCCCTCTGGCTGGATTCCTCATAAGTGAGCTGGTGGCAGGGTTCGACTATGGCCCCAGGTGAAGACTGTATAAATCAGTCCCAGAAAGCTTCTGCTGCCAGAACCTGGCCAGGAATGACCACTCACTTGACATTGGTGGTATTTTCAAGCCAATGACTTACCCAGTCCTGGGGGACCTCTCTGGGTGTCTGGGCTGACCTGGTGTCCGTCTTGTCTAGGGGGTTGGAGGAGGACAGACAGATGCACGCATGTGCAGAGATCTTTATTTAGAGGGAGTGCTTCTCTGTGATCCTGGCCCCAGACAGCAGGCACGGGCAAACCAGCTACTTGGCAGTAAGTCTCAGTCCAGCAACAGATGGCTATGCGTGAGGTAGGGAGTCCCGTCATTTCAGGCAGAGACTGGAGAACCTTGCTGTGTGGGGTACTGGCGTTACCTCTGCAGTTCTAAGGAGCCACTGAGTTATGTGGTGGTGAAACCTGGAAAGCCTCAGGACCAGTAAGAGTGAAAATAGACTCTCCAGAGATGAGGCCCGTGAAGGGACCTGGCTTTGGCCACTAAACCTCATCCTGTTGGATTAGGGTTTATCCACAACATACATGTGAAGGAAGACAGTGCTGTCTATCTATCATCTTTAGTCTGGTATAAATTAAATGTATTGATCATTCTCTCAGGTAGCCAGCGACAAAGGAGATCACGGGCTGCCAAATAAGGATAGAGAGATGGTTGTGGGAAGCCAAGGGGGACGGGCTCTGAGATAAACTATCCATCTCGAGCTTACCAAAAGTAGGCCTGGCACCATCTTGAGAGCAAAGCCAAACCATGGCAAACTCATCCATCATTCATTCATTTTAGCAACCAATTATTGAGCACCAACTGTGTACCACATTATGTGTAGGGCACCGGACACCTGGGGTGAGTCAATCACAGCCAGGGCTCCCAAGCACCTGGGAAATTGAAGGAAGAGAGCGGGAAACAATAGTGAGGCTGGAGCACCCTGTGCCAGTGACAGCCTCTGCCCAGCTACACCCAGGAAAAGAGAAACATGGTCGCTGCTGTACTCAGAGCCTTCTGGCTCTGGGCTGGTGGATAATTAGACTCTGAAAGAAGCCATCTGCTTTGGCCCCTGGGGTCTCCCTGCACGTCAGCCCAACTGGCAGCTCTCACCACCCTGGACTACCTGCCAAGGTTTCCCTCTGCTTTCTGCAGTTCGCCCTGGGTGAGGGGCTGGTGTCACAGGTCTCCACCTCAGATGGGTGGCCCTGACTGCAGTATCCGCCCCAAGAGATGGAGCTATATCAGTGGGGAAGGTAAGAAAGCAGCAAGGGCAGCCATGGACCTGCAGGGCTGGAAGGAAGCAGGCCAGCACTGCCTGGGCCCTGCTGCTTTCATGAGGCTGATGGAGCTGCAGAAGAAGAATGGAGCTGCAGTAAGGTTCCATCTCTGAGGCCATGGCATTGCAGGGAGAAGATGACAGGGAGAGCAGCTGCCATCAGCTCAAAGGAAAAGTCACCTGCCAGGACAGCGCTCTTGTCCCCAGGACCTATGACTTCCAAGGTCACCTTTACCCCCAGTTCACAGGTTAAGCAACCTGCTGGAGGCCACACAGCTTTGCACTTAAGCCTTTCTGCGTTCACAGCCTCCTCTTCCCTACACACAGGCCAGGCCACGTCAGCTCCTGGCTGGGCAGGTAGGTAACCACTTCACCTGAGTCTTTGCTCATCCTCCCTCTGAAACAACAACGGATGCCAATTAGCTGTGTGATGCTAAAGATGTAACGAGCAAAGTATGAGCTTGGGACGATGTTCAGACAGCACAGAAGCCTCCTCTACACACACAACATCCACTCAAGTCCTAAGCCCAAGACCCCAGGACCCCAGGAAATATGAGCTGAAGTGAAGGCCAGAGGCAGCAGAGAGAGATGAAGGGATGGCTCCTTACCAATCAGGTAGCAGGCATTAGAAAAAATATTTGCCTTATTCATTCCTTCATGCACATATAAACTCACTTATTCATTCATTCATTCATTCATTCATTCATTCATTCATTCATTCTGGTATATACTTCTTACAGTTGAATAGAAGGCCCTATGTTGTGTTCACACACCCAAAAGTGAAATGTATGTTTTCGCAGATTTTTAACTTGAAGGCCATCGTGATCAATGCTTCTCTGATCAGAAGTGAATTTTAGTGTGAACATGTGCATTTTCTGCTCTTGGATGGTATCTGGAGTAGGGCTGCTGGACAATGTGAAATATGTTCGATGATTTAAGAAATGACGGTGTATGTCTTTAATCCCAGCACTTGGAAGGCAGAAGGAGGTAGATCTCTGTGAGTTAGAGGCCAGCCTGATCTACATAGGGAGTTCCAGGATAGCCAGAGATCCTCTCTCAAAAAACAAAAATTGCAGATACTGTTGTGACATTTGTCAATGAGGACACCTGTGTGCATGTGGGTTGGGCAGTGGCCCCGTGAGACTGATGTGGACAAGCCCAAGAAGCTGACTGACAGTCACACACACACATCAGTCCAGTTGTATGTGTCACCACACAGCCCACCCATTCCTTCACTGACATTGTTTTTAAAGGTGATCTTTCAGGGCTGAGGATGTGGCTTCCCTGGCGTGCACCAAGCCTTGGGTTCAGTCCCCAGCACAAGCCAGGAGTGGTAGTGCATACTCACAATGCCAGCACTCAAGAGACAGAGGTAAGAGAATCAAAAGTTCGAAGTCTGGTTAAAAACATGGACTGCTCTTCCAGAGGACCTGAGCGAGCTCTCAGCACCCACATGGTGGCTCAGAGCCCTCTGTAACTCCAACCCCAGGGCTCCGATGCCTTTTCTGGCCTTTGTAGACTTAAGTATCCATATGGCATATACAAAACTCATGCAGGGGCACCTAAAGTAAATCAGTAGATATTTTAAAAAGAAGTCCAAGGTCATCCTTGGTTATAGAGAGAGTATAAGGCCGGCCTAGGTGTCCTGGAGACCTGCCTGGTGGTCCGTACCTGAACTCTGCATAAACTCATCTCTTTATTCCCGATGCTGCATTTTGCCCACTGCAGGGCCTTTCCCCGGCGAGGTGATGTGATGTGCTAATTCCCAACTAACTTTCAGTACCTGGGAAAGGCATGAAAAGGATAAAATACATACTGAAAAGGATAAAAGATAAATCTGGGGGCTGGGGATTTAGCTCAGTGGTAGAGCGCTTACCTAGGAAGCACAAGGCCCTGGGTTCGGTCCCCAGCTCCGAAAAAAAAGAACCAAAAAAAAAAAAAAAGATAGATCTGTAAAGCAGGGTCCAGAGACAGAGGCTGAGCTAGCCTTAGCTACTCGTTCCATGTTGGCCCAGGCAGGCTGCCTAGCACAGGGCACAGGCTCCCAGTTGCTTTTATTTCCCATCTGAGGAGAGAGGCAAGGCCAACTGACCTGATCCGTAGCCCTAAGGAGCTCCCAGTCCATTGGAACAGGGGTGGGGTGGGCTGACCTTCAGGTCTGCTGACCTTCCTCCAAGTTGCCTCTCCTCAAAGGCTGGTGAGAATCAATTGGACCTAGGAGCTGGGAGGGGGCAGAGCTCATGGTGATAGAGCCACATGCGAGTTTTAATTACTTTTCCTCTCGATCCTTTGCATTTATCTAGAAAGGACAGGGGTGGGTGGCCGCGTGTCTAATTAGAAGTGCGTCCCTCTTCATCTCCTCCAGCCGCAGCTCTTTCTTTGGCTCTAATGGAGGCTTTAATTGGTTTCTGGGCATCCACGGGGTTCAGGATGGCATCTCAGAATCAGGACTGCTACCTGGGGTGGCAAGGATGAGGAGGCCTCTGTGGTTAGGGACATCATGATTAAGAAGGGCTGGTGGATGATGTTTGAGGGTGACCGGAGGTGCAGGAGGCAGGGCTTTCCCAGGCCACTCCCAGGCCCAGGCCTTCTCCATCACTTGCAAGGCCACTGGGTCCTGGAACCTTTCAATGTTTCCTGCCCTGTGTATGGGCTCAGTTTCCCAATTCTGGAAGAAAAGTGTCAGGGACAGCAATTAGAGGCAAGCCAGCCACATCGGAGGATGCTGTGGAGCCTCAGGAAGTGCTAAGTCTTCTGTCAGATAATGAGCTTGCTTCTTTCTCAAGCCATCTTCTTGTCAGTTAACACCCTCAGCACAGAGTAGGGGAGCTGAGCCTGGAAGTGGTGTCTACCTAAAGAAAGAGGGTTCCTTTTTGAATCAGGCCCCTCAGTGCTGGGTAGGACTGGGGTAGGAAGAGGAGGAAACACAGACAGGTCAGAGACTCTTGTCCTGACCTATAGAGACAAAGATAAGGTAGTGAACAGAAGTGAACCCAGTGTCCTGTTAGAGCCTCATGACCTTGCAAGGTGAACCAGGCTCTCTGAGCCTCAGTTTATTCATCTGTAGCATGGGTTTGACTCAGAGGCAGTACGCCTAACTGATAGGAAGGGTGTCTCACACAACTATTAGTGCACCATGTCTTAGGCAAGGCACTTGGCACATGGTAAGTGCTCAGTAAACCTAGACTCTCATCCTTCATCCTCAGATCCAAAACTGTTCTGAGCCCTAACATGATACCATACCTCGAAAGTTATGTTATGGTAAATATTAACTGTGAACGTGACCAGATCAAGAATCCCCGAGGAGACAAGCCTCTAGACGTGAGTTTGTCTAGAGTGGCTAGTTAAGGTGGGGGTGTGGGCAGCACCATCTAATGTGCTAAGGTCTGGACTGAAGAGGAAGGAGAAAGCAAACCAAGCACCTGCATCCATCTCTGCTTCCTGACTGTGGACACGAAGTGCCTGGTTGCCTCCTGGTGTGTGGCCATGCCTTCCCTACACTGTTGGACAGCGCCCTCCCACTGTGAGTCACAGTGAACCATGGACAGCGCCCTCCCACTGTGAGTCACAGTGAACCATGGACAGCGCCCTCCCGCTGTGAGCCACTGCAAAGCCCTCCTTAAGTTGCCTTTGTCAGATACTTTGTCACAGAGACAAAAAAAGGAACCATGAAACTCCATTCTGTGCCCAAGTCCTTTAAAAGCTGTCTATACTTATATCCAGACTGCGTGTGAGGCATATAGGAAGCGATCGTGGATATCAGGTTTAGACTTGAGTCTTAAGATAGGTATTCATTGTGTATATGCAAACATTCCAAAATCTAAAGGGAGGTATGTGTCTAGTCTCCTATGTTTCCGATAAAAGATCTCGGCCTGGAGTAAGCACCAGAAGCTAATCCCTGTGGGCCTTGGACGTCCCAAGCCGAGGGATGGCTGTTTGCTCTCTTCCCCTTACAAGTGGACTAATCACTTTGTAACTGAATGATAGTAACAGCTGAGGCTCAGAGCAGCTCCCAAATCACCAAGCTCCTATCACACTATCTCATCTAATTATCACAGTCCCAAGAGGCACACACAACAGATAGCATCTGTTGCCATCTTTTGTTTTGTATTTTGTAGCTGAGAGAACTGAGGTCCAGGGAAGGAAGGTAAGCCAATCACCCGAGATCTTACAGCTTGGAGCCAGGCGCTGTTCCCTGACTGTAAATGAATTCATTTCCTTCAGCTACTCCAAGGGGTCCACAGGGACTTCCCTGCAATCCCAGCACTTGGGAGGCAGAGACAGAAAGATCAAGAGTCCAAGGTCTATATAGTGAGACCTTGTCACAACAAGAAGTGAAGAAAGGCCTTGTACAAACTGACTGGAAAGGCAAACCATCTCTCGAGGGCTGGTGATATTATATACTTATTAGTTTTCCCAGGTTGGCCTTGAACTATGTAGCCAAGGATGACCTTGAGAGTTACAGGTGTGTGCCACCATGCCCGGCTTTTGCAATGAACTGGAAAAGGGAAATTGGAACCAGCAAGGAGCTCATGTTGGGCATCCTGGTTGGGGGGAGGAGGGGTGGATAGTGCAAGTGTTAGAGGGATTCTTTGAGAAAGCTGGAAGCCCAGAGCCATTCCTCCTGAGCAGTTGGCTTCCACCAGAGTTCTTAGTCAATGAGTGTCCCCTTTGGGTGCCTAGTCCCGGCCTCCAGGGTCATAGGAGCATGGCTTCACAGTCGTTTAGAATGAACACTTGGGGCTGCTTGCCTTCTGTCTTTTAGGTAGCACCCCAGGAGTTTGGAAACAGGACTAAGATGGTCAGGAAATTTCCCTGAAAAAGGGTAGCCATGGAGAAGGAAGCTGGACACCCCCACCCGAAGAAAGGTCCAGATTCAGGCCCAAAAGTAGTGACCTTAGGCAGTGAGGAGAAGGCCCTGACCGATGGAGGGGAGACTAGACCCAGGAGCCTCTCTTTAGAGTGCATTGGTATTGAACCTTGAATGCCAGGTAAAGTTTGAGTTTCTAGGGACACTGCCCAGCTGAGAGGCTTCCCGGTGTCCAGAACAGCAGGTCAAGTGCTTGCCTGTGACTTACTGCCATGTTGACATTTTACAAGCCAGACTCACTTAGAGGCAGAGAGGGGGAGGAGACAGAAGAGGAGGAGAGGAACCACCTAAGATTGACAGAGTGGCTTTTCTCCCAGAATGTGCTGAGGCACACCAATCCTTCAAGGCCCTCCATGATGCTGCCATGAGCTGGAGTTTGGGAAACACAGCATTGGTGCTTCGAGACAGGGTTCCAGTCAGTACTGTGCTAGCTAGTACGCATGAGGCCTGCACATGTGAGACCCTGGGCTCCATCCCCATCGCTTCACAGTGCATGTGTGTGACCCCAGTACTGAGGAGGTGCTGATCAGAAGTTCAAAGTCATCACTGCCTGGGTAAGAGTTCCAGGTCTGTCTCAACGTAGAAATATAAAAAGAAACACAATCTTCTTTAACAAGTAAAGGTGCCGAGAAGTCCCAAGGGAGATAAGCCATTTTTTTGTGCTTAAACTTAGCTCTTTTGTGTGTGATTTTTGTTTGTTGGTTGGGTTTTACTGTTTTGTTTTGTCTTTAAAATCAGATTCACACTTTACAGGCCTGGCTGGCCTGGGACTCCCTACATAGACCAGGCTGGCTACAAACTCACAGAGATCCTCTGGCCTCTGCTTCCTGAGTACTAAGATGAGGGATGTGTGCCTTTAATCCCAGCCCTCTCTACACTCAGCCCTCTGAACTAGGTTTTAATCACAAAACACTCCATCTATCTCTATCCAGGGCCACCCAGCTGTAGATCATATCACATAGTGTATCTTGTGTTCAGGGCTTCCTTTGCACGCTTCCTAACTTGTATTTGACTAGTCCGGAATGGTCTAGAACTCAAGGCAATCCTCCTGTCTCAGCCTTCCTAGTTTAAGGATTATAGGCCCAAGCCACACATCTGCTTTCTGTTTGTCCTCACCCCTCTGTGCTCAGGTCTCCTTTCAGGAGTCTTTACTTTTTTATGATCCTGGAGAGTAAGGGCCCCTGTGAATTCAGTAAAACTCAGGGACTTCCTGAGACCTGTAAGGTGTTTATTTCCCATGTTAATGAGCCTCCATTTAGAATTGAAGTAACCAACAGGGTGTGAAAGAAAAACAAACAGGTCTGTGCAGACAACTCAGAGGCAAATGTGGAGATTTGTGTCAAGCTGGAGTTTCTAGGGGAAAAAAAATCAACAGAAAGCCAACTGCTATGTGAATCAAATCCTGAAAGGTTCAAACAGTTATCAGGAAAAGAAAAATTAAACCTGCCCTGGGGATGGGCAACCATCCCCCATTCATACCTCAAAGTACGCCATTGGTGTGCTAAAAAAGGAGACTGCTCACTCTGTTGGGGATGGGGGTATGTTTGGGGGCTCTTTCAGCTGTCAGATATGGCTGACAGAAAGTTAAGAGCCACAGTGCCCTCCTGGAGCCCATCAGAAGAAGGAGGCTGGCTCCAACAGCAGGCACAGCAGGCGACAGTGAAGCTCTTGGACCTAAGCCAGACTGAGCAACACACACAAGCCAGCGCTGCTGAGGCCATGGCGGAGGTGTATGCATGGATCACAGAAAGTCGGATTGGGGCAGCGTCTCCTGTCCATGTCACCATACCCAACACTGATCTTTTGACTAAAGAATTGATAGAAGCGATGAGACCCTCTCACACCATCCTGGGCCTTGCAAATGTTTCTTTTACAGCATCCCCTAGGCCCTCAAGGTCAACTGCACTGACTTGAAATAGGAGAAGGTAAGGCTTCATAGACCCTGCACTCTCTGTAAAAGGGCCTTGTTGCATAATGTGGATGCTTGTGTGTCTAACTTTTTTGGGTTTTTTTTAAGATTTATTTTTCATTTCATGTGTATTAGTATTTTTGCCTTCATGTATGTCTGTGTACCACATGTGTGTCTGGTGTCCAAGGAAGTAGTGAGCCCCCATGTGGGTGCTGAGAATTGAATCCAGGTTCTTTGCAAGAACAAGTGCTCTTAACCACTGACCCAACACTTCAGCCTCGGAATTTCTTACAGATTACAAAACCATCTATGGGGGCGGGGTTAAAATCAACAATAGATTTTTTTCAGAGGACATCCTATGTGTCTGGAGAAAGACAAGTGTCCAAAGCCATAAGATGGCTAAGTAAAAGTTACAATGCCAAGGGTGGGAAACCTTCCCATGAGCCCTTGGCCAGGAAATCCTCCCAAACCTCCCAAATGATAAGGTCACTGCTGCTTCTGTTGGTTCTGTGCCAGAACTAGATTAGCCTCACTCTTGTGACTGAAAAAGATACATAGGCTGGTCACATGACATAGAGAAATCAGGCTGAGACTAAACTGGAAACTCACTCCCTCCTGGCTGGCTTTCATAACATTGCAAGATATATCATAGTTGCTGGGAGAGAGTTTTCCCACTAGTCAGTCCTACTTGGTTGAAGACACTGCACATAACACCGTCTAAATGCCAGTAAGATGTGTCTACAGGTCTACTAGTGGCACAGACTGTTTTGGGTACAACCAACAACTTTCTGATTGGCTTTAAAGCTTGTTCCACAGAAGGGAATTCACTCCAGATTCTATGAACTTGGACAAAAATCTGTGGCCGGAAGGGAAGCAAAAGCTATTTTGTTAAACATGTCATAATGTGCTTGTCAAACTACTCTTTAAACATTTGTGTTTGTGACCGGTCATAGAGCACTACCGTCAGCAACAATTGGTCATAAAAGGATGTATCTGTTTCAAATGATGGTAAGCAGCAAACACTCATAACCACTAGTGAGGCTCCTGAAAACAACCAGCTGTTTCTGTGGCACAGTAGCCCCAAGGCTGAGACATCATCACTTCCATTAAGGCTCAGAGAGCAGCATGGATAGGAGGCAGAAAGGACGGAAGAGCTGGAGGAAGGGGTGGAGGGCTGTGTAGCAGTTTCCTCTGAATTGAAACAATGTATCCCTGAAGTCGGGCCTTCAGACTTAGGAAGTTCTTAAGCAAAGTTCTTTAAGACCCAAGAAGCAAACACCCCAAGCCTCAGGAAGTCTCTGAAGCTTACAAGATTCACAGACCACTCATCCCCCAGGTGTAAGGACCGTTGAGAAGAGAAGACTCTCTGGCCTGTGAAACTGCCTGCAAGTTGTGCAGAAAGATCCAGGGTTCTAGCTTTCATAAGTCATCACCCATGCTGGGCTGGGCTTTCTGTGATGCAGCTGCCTCTGTAGGTAACCCCAACAGACTCACTGGTCCACTGCACTGGACTCTGGTGTTATCCTTACTTTGGTCTGTCCCTGGTTCTCTATGTGGGGTGAGTAAACATTTGCTCACATCTCCTCAGGAATAGTGTCACACAACGCCCAACTCAATCTTAAGTATAAAAATGGAATCTCTACCCACTTTTGATTTGCATTTCCCTCACTATAGAAAGAGAATGAACAACTTTGCGTATGTTTAAAAGCCATTTGTACCCTGGGTGAGATGGTGCCTGTCTATAATTCCAGCCTCAGAGGTGGAGGCAGGAGAATAAGGTATTCAAGGTCATCCTGGGCTACACAAGACCCTCTCCCATAAAACTAACTAAGCAAGTTCATGAATAAATAAACAAATACCATTCGTAGTTTCATTCCTACACACTTCCCTTCCAACCTTCCCCCAACTTTCTTATGTGGGAGTCTTTCCTTTATTTGACTCAGAAGGGCCTTTACATATTAAAGGAACTCAACTTTCAAATGTGATATGAGCTTCAAATATCTCCCCCTGCTTTTCATCTGCATTCTGAATCTATTTATGGGTGCTTAGTTCTATGTCCAGTAATCAAATTCACAGACACAAATCTTGTGGAGTTGCTAGGTGTGTGCCCTATTAGGGGGCCTTCAGAGTTTTAACTCTTGATACACAGCTACTCCCCACATTGGGGTCTAGTCTGAACCTTCCTTGTAAGAACCATAGCCAATGCTGACAGCTCCCACCTGTGCCCAGTCTTCATTAGGAGGACAGAATCGCTCTTGGGTGGTGCTCTCGGCTCACCCCTCCCGCTCCTCTCTGCCCTGCACTTGGCCTAACCCTTCCAGCCTGCCCCAGACTCTGCCCTCCCAGCATGAAGCCCCTTGCAGGTATATGGAGACTCCTCCCTGTCCCCTCTCTTCCATCTCCACAGAGTGTTCCTCCTTAGCTACCTCCTCAGTCCTTCTAGTTCCCATCCCCTGACTTAGAAGCTCTGTCTCCTGGTCCTAGCTGGAGTGACGGGGACTCAGAGATAACACAGTGGGTACACAAGAGGAATGAGGCCTAAAGAGAGAGACCGAAACAGAGTGAGGCTTCTAGAATCCTCTGTCCTCAGGTCTCAACATGGCTTCCTCCTTCACGGCAACTTAGCCAAATTTCTATCTTTATTAATCAAATAACAAATTCAATTAATTACCTTAGATTGTTTTAATTGAATCGAAAGCAAGAACATGGACGGAATCCCTGGAAGTAATGAAGCCTGATGTCTCACGAATCTGGAGCAGAAACAACCTTCCCCCTCAGCATGGGAATAGGAAAGCTCGCTGCACCTCACAACCAGCCCCCAGAAGCTTCACCACCACCACCACTGCCAGGAACTTGAGACCTCCAGCCACCCACCCATGGCTAGCACTGGTCTCTGCCTATTCACAGCACCGCTAGCAAGTGTCCCCTGTCCTCCAAACATGCTTGGCATTTGCAGAAAGACCAACATTAGCCCCAGGGAAAGGGTGCGAGTGCAGCTGGTTGCTAGACTTTTGGCAGACAGTCACACCCTTCTCCAAAAGAAGCCCAAAGGGGCTGAGATATTGTGCCTGGATGTCATCACCCTGAGAAGGGGTGAGGATTGTATTGTAGCCAACTGGATGTTTGAGATGTTTATTACATATAATTAAAGACAAGGAAACAAGAGATCAGAGAGGTACATTGCTTTGCCCAGGATTGCACAGCAGGGTGGCAGTCAAGCTGTGTACCAGAGCCTTTCCAGCCTGGTGCTTGTGCCCACAATGGTTAATCTTCATTGTCAACATGACAGATTTAGAATCACCATGGAAACAAGCCTCTGAGCATGTCTATGAGGTCTTTTCCAGAAAGGCTTAACTAAAGAGGGAAAATCCACCCTGAATATAGGCAGCAGCAGCCCATAGTCTGGGTCCTTAAACTGAATGAAGAGGAGAGAGTGGGGCTGGGGCTGCAGCTCAGTTGGTAGAGGACTTGCCTGGCATTCAGAAAGCCCTGGGCTGAATTCCCAGCACCACACAAGCCAGGTGTGGGGACATAGTCCTGTAATTCCAGGAGGACCAAAAATAAAGGTCATCCTCAACAGTCAAGGCTAGCCTGGGCTAAGTGAGACAATGCCCCCCAAAATGAGAAAGTGAACTGACCAGAGGTGCACCTACCTCTCTTTATCCTGACCGGGGAGGTATGTGAGTAGCCATTTCAGGTTCCAGTTGCCCTGGCTTCTTAACCATAATGGACTGAACCCTAATATGATCCTGATCAATATGGATCCTTCCTTAAGTTACTTTTGCCAGGTGTTTGGCATAGTAAGGAAAGAATACAATGCCCACAGCTGAGTAAGGCCCAGCTCCTCACTGTCCCAAACAAGCCATCACCTGACAGCCTACTCAGTTCACACAGTCTCTTTCATTTGACCTAACCCTATACTCCCTCACTCTCTCCATATGGGCATGCCCCTGCTCTATCCTGATCTTCAGATTGCTATCTGGAGAAAAACAACAACAAAACAAAAGAGAAAAAAAAAAAAAAACAGGATATCAAGGCAGATGAAACTCCCTGCTGCCTGTACCTCTAACGTAATATTTCACTGTGCTACTATTGGATTACTTTTGCTGCTCTGACCTGGAGTCACGGCTTTGTAGCTAAGAGCACACACTTCTATATATTACAGAGAACCAGGGTCTGGTTTCTAGCACTCATGTAGGACAGCTCACAACCGCTTGTAACTCCAAAACCAAGAAGATTGTTGCCTCTTCTGGATTCTGTGCTCAGTGCTCTCTCCACATATACACATGTAAAACTAAAATAAACCGGAAAAGTGGGGGGCAGGGGGCAGGATTAGGCATGATTACAAGTCTTTGATCCCAGCAAGCAGAGGTTTGTGAGTTCCAGACCCTCCAGACCCCACACACACACACACACACACACACACAGTAGGGTAATATTACTGTATTATTACAAGTTTTCCCTCCACTGCCCAAGTGTCTGTTGGCCTGTCTTTCATTGTACCATGCTCCTATTCAGGTGCAATTCAGGTACGGTAGTAGCTCTCTATTACCTTTACCTTCAAGTCCAGACGCCACCATCTAACTCCCAAGATCCTGCCAACCTGACCTCCAACTCCCAAGATCCTCCCAACCTGACCTCTAACTCCCAAGATCCTCCAAACCTGACCTCTAACTCCCAAGATCCTCCAAACCTGACCTCTAACTCCCAAGATCCTCCCAACCTGACCTCCAACTCCCAAGATCCTCCCAACTTGACCTCATGTGGTCAGGCAGCTTGTCCAGCTCTTAACTGCCCTTGGAACATGCTCACGGTTTTAAAATGGACTTAGCAATCCCTACTTCTCAAAACTTTGCTGAAGAAGTACCAGGAAGTGGTCTCCCCCAACACTGCTGCACCCCACACACATCCCCGCTCCCACCTTGCCTGTCATCATGCAGAATCAGAACTCCCTCCACTGACCTCCAGCTGAGAGTCTTCCTTCTCTAGAAACATGTGATACACTGTGTCCTACTTGTCTTGTCACATTGTCCCCTTTGAGACCCAGCTTCAATACTCCATCCCTGCCTTGGGTCCATTTGAGATAACAGCACAGAATCTCCTGTCCTGGCACGAACCTACCATGAGAGGTACAGTGCCTTCTTCCTGCCCTGGGATAAGAAAGAAAACCAGGTGACCAGGTTAGAACTCCACCAGCTGGCTTTCTGTGACCCCTTCCAATGCCACTGCCCACCACACTGGGGAGGCCTGTGTCTATTTTCAACCAGGCCCTCTCCTATGTGTCTATAGGCACAGTTCTCCTGAGATCCCAGAGTCCATTTTTTTCTTGCAAAGAACATTGCACTCAGTCTAATCCAGAACCATAGCAGGCTGAGAGGAGAGGAGTAAAGTCTCCCTTAGACTCTGCTCCTGTTTCCAGGTTTGTTCTCAGTAGGAAACATGGGTTCTAGAGGGATAAACCTGCCTGCCCAAGATCCACCCAAGATCACAGGCTAACTGGTACCCTGGAAATGAACACAGGTAATCCACCTCCTCAGGAGACTTGAGAGACAGAAGTGTCTCTGAGGAAAATACACAGGAGCCTGCAGTAGCATTTAGGGCACTAACTGATGTTTGCCCACTCCTCTCCTGACTATAGCCACACTGGCCCAGAGCCCCTGAATCTCCCAGCAGGCTCTAGATCTCCTAGGCCTCCTTGACCATCCTCAGTGCCCTGTGGAGATCTGGCAGGTCGACACCAGCCCCAACTTGTTCTGGCAGTCTCTAGTGTTCTAGAAGTACTCTTGGGAGGGGGCATAGTCAGAACCACATTACTCCCTGTTCTGGAGGTCAGAAATACAAAATTACAGTGTGAACGGCTACACTGTCTCTGAAGGCTCTAGGCCCCAGAGGGAGCAACAGTCTTTGGTGCCAACTCAGCTGCTGGTGGCTCCAGGCATCCATGCCTCACGGCTGCAGCGGTATCTGCCTTTGAGTGATAGTTTCCTGGGAGACTGTGTTTTACAGACTTTCACTACTTGTGTCTTCTAGAGGCACTGGTGGTTGGATTTAAGGTCTATCCCTTATGCAGGACTGCTTTGTGACATCCTGGATAGTGTGCACAAGACTCTTCTTTCAAATAAGACCAAATTTGCAGGTTATAAAGCCAGTTGATGAGTACCAGGATCCCTGGAGACTCTGCGTGGAAAACAATAAGGCAGAGTAATCAAGGGGGATGCTAGATGTTGACCTCTGGTCTACACACACAGAACACGGCAAGTTCACTGGGCAGGGCTGTCCCAGGTCCTCCCCAACAGGTGGCTATAAGTGTATCCTATGACCTCAGTTGATCTTACATGGCATCCCTAGAAAACCTGGCTTCCTCATTATGCCTTCTGAATGCAATGCTATTCAGTTCCCATTTTCCAGAGAAGAAAGCACACACAGTGTGCGCCACTCTGGGAGGCCACTGTAAGCGGGGAGCAGAACCAAGCTTGCAGGCAGAGTCAATTCCACTTGACATCTCTCACACTGAGGGGGGTGTGAATGCCATGGTCCACACATGATCCACTACAGCAGTCAGTTCTCCCCTTCCAACATGCAGCCCCCAGGGACTGAACTCGGGGTGTTGAGATCCACGGCTAGTGCCTTTACCCACTAAGCCATCTTTCTCGATCTGTCCGTGGACCTCTGCATCCTTGCACCTTTTACCCAGGAGCCTCACTTACCTGGTCACTCCAGGAATGGTTATTTGCATAAAATTCCAAGCACAGGACAATTCCCTTGTCACTGATCCACCCTGACCTCTCAGCAGCCCCTGAGAGAGGCCCACGGGTGTTGTTGTCACAAGAAAGAGTGGCACAGGTGAAGAAGCAGAGGCTTACACAGAGCCTCAGTGCCCCAGCTCCTAACACTCTGCAGTGCAATGGAGAGCCCAGGTCTTCAGACATTTCGTTGTTCTGTTTCATCCAGTTCAGCCCAGGCTCAGAGCTCAGTCACTCACGTAACAGTGAAACGTTCACCCTGCATGACAGGGGATATTCTTACCACCTTGAAGAGCAAATTTGCTTCCTACCCATTTGCTAAGTGAGAACAGACTAGCTCAGCAACCCCCTGGGGCAGGATGCTAAGCCCTGTCTCTGCATCTGTTCCAGAATGTTCCATAGCCAGCTCCAGGCCTGTGTGCTATGGCTCTGGCTTCAAGGACCTGTGCTGACGGATCCTAATCACTGCTACCAGGGCAGCGCTGGTCAGAGATGTAGGTGCCAGTGGCCAGAGAGCAGCTCAGAAAGAGATAAGGTGAAGCCAGTACAGTTCCAAGGGGCAGCAAGGCTTCATGTCACCTGCCCAAGGGAACACATTCCTTCCCTAGAAGCTGGGTCTGAAAGAGAAAACAGCATCCTCCACCATCCCCCCAGGATGGTCCATTTGGGGATTAGATAGGGCAGAGATGGGGCTGATGAGGCTCCTGGAGTTTAAGTTGGGGCCTTTTGGTGAGCACAGACCACCCCAGCAGAGGGAGCAGATGTCCCAGGCTGGCACACTTCATCTTTTATAAATAGTTGTACTTGCTGGAAGCCAGTGCAAGGGCAGACCCAGCATCTCTGACTGACAGACCGAGTCTTGTCTATCTGCTCAGATAGCACTGCCTTCCTGCCTGGCAGCCCAAGGCCACACCAGGGTTCCATGTACCCAGAACACAGCAGCCCAGCATCTGCTGGCCCCATGTGGTTGGTGATATATAAGTTTCGTGAGCTGAATAATAAGAAAGGACTTGGGGACAGACACTTGCTAGAGCCAGTGAGATTCTTGTCCTTTGGGGGTAGCCCAGAGAAGCTGGGACTGTGTGACAGGCATATAACAGCCAAGCTTGGATCTCTGAAAGCAGTAAGATCAAAGCGAATGTTCCCTGCTGTTCCCCGTATCACCTAGTTGTTTGGATCTTAGTGTCCATCTGGGGTGACACAAACTGGGTGCCATAAGAGCCATGGGTGACGTAGAACACTTGTGGTCTTCAAGCTCTTCTATATGTAAAAGCTCCTCTGTGTGGCTCCTGGAGTCCTCGACCTCATGGCTGGGACCCAGCTCTCTGGAGCAGGAGCAGCCAAGAGATCCTTCTCCAGAGCAAGGGCACCTCTCATTCACTGCCACACTGAGTACTCGTGTGGAGCCTGAAAGACTAACAGACCCACTAGGCTTTCTGAAAAACCCAGGGGGCCAGGATGGCCACTTCCAGCTCCTTTGATCCTTGGGGAACCCTGTGAGCCTCTTCCATTTTCAAACTCCCTATTTTCCACAAGCAAAGGTTTTAAGATCCCTTGATCTTCAGAGTTAGAGGGGGATGCTGCAAAGCACAGCTCCATGAGGGCAGGGAGTTGGTTCAACCATATTTTCATACCTGGTGGCATTTAAATAACCAGTATCAAAGGGGTGAGCGGCTAAGTGAACAAGCTACCCCCCAGCATCCTCTCTATGCTCTCTGAAAAGGTTGAGGACAGTGGACAGCATGCCACCTTGAGGTCAGACTCCCTAGGTCCTAGGCCTGTCTTTGTTTCTTGTCCAGTGGGTGGCCTTGGGTAGACTCCTTGGTTGTTCTACTCTAGTAGCCAAGAGATTATCCTCCTCCCCTGAGAACACACCTTGATGCCCACACTTTGGTCCAGCATGTAGAAAGTATCCCAGGAAGGACAGCTGCCTGCTCATTGGCTCTGTTCTGCAGATGTGTATGATCTTACTTCCTCATCTCTGTGAAACCGAAATGTGGCCTTATGATCTGCTCTAGCCAATGCAAGCCCAGAGTCAAATGTTACTCCTTGGTGGGGTTCTAAGAGCCCATGTGGCAATCAGCACGCTCTTTTGCCTTTGTCACAAACACAGTGATAAAATGGAGCCACATCCAGCCCCTCTCCCTCCAGAATGAGGATGTTAGCCCTTCCAGAGGGGTTGGAATGGAGGGGACACTCTGGAAGATTAGAAGAGGCTATTGCGACGCTCAGCTCCCGACTACTGTGAAGCTAGAGAGTCCCTTCCCATGGCCCTTGACCCTTTTTTACTGTGCACCTTGCTTTGGTTAACCTGATATCAGAAAAAGAGGACGCAGAGGTATGCAGAGATCTGGTCTTTCTTCCCAGCTGCTGAACACTAATGTTACTGAGAACAAGCCTCCAATCACCTCCTAGAAAGAAGAAAAGCCACAAGGGGAAGGTCCCAGTCATCCCACTAACAATGCCAGACATGTGAACAGGGCCACTCTAAACCACCAAGACCCCCTCTGAACTGGAACAGTCCTCAGCCACATCTCAGCTAACCCAGAAAATTGTAAGAACTGTTGTTCAGGCATCACTTGGGCCACATGTGTCACAGTTTAGCAGCAAATGCACACAATACATTTTTTTATGACAATGTAGAAAGGTCAGACAGCCTTGTAATATATTGTATTAAACTGTTATTGTTTTTGAACCACTGCGTTTCAAGTGCTTTGTACTCATCAAAGGTAAATAGCTGATACAATGTAGCATGAATGAAAATCAGATGTCAGAATATTGACCACAGATATCTAGGGATATTTGTTACCTTTCTAGCCCGTGTTGATTAATACACTGCCTCCTTTCTCTTTCACTCTGAATCCTCAAGATGAATGGACCAGTCTCAGTCTATTGTGATAGAAAAAGAGATACCAGTTTCAGCATCAGACCCTTGTGTATTCAAATCCCCGCCTTGCCCTTCACCTCTTACTCTGGCTTTGTGTCAGGATCCAGCTTAGCCTGATGGTGGCCATCTTGTGTTGTGCTCACCATGGTTGGCTGTCAACATCTCCAGTCTGTTTATGCAACAGTTTCCCTGTATACTATTAATAGAACAAACCATCTCAGTGTCATGGGAGCTTCATTGGCTCCAAGGCTGTGCCAGAAACCTTTAACGCTGGCTCTAGACAAACCACCTGCATTCTGGCTTTTTTATGAAGTCATTTTTGTCCTGACTGTCTTGTGTTCCTTTCTGATCCTTGTAACTGGCATCCACAGGTTTTGCTGCCATACTCTTGTCCTAAATTCCCCTATAAATTACATTCAATACCATCTGCCCCCTCTACTCAATCTCATGGCACTCCAAGGCCAGTTCTCCCACAATAGGACCATGGTATTCCAGAACATTTTCTTACCTTTTAATTGTGGTACCTTGGGAGGATTCTGTAGCCTCATGGTGCCTCAGTTTCTTCCTCTGTGAACTGGGAATAGAAACAAGGCTGTGAGAATTCTGAGTTTACAAAGTGTCTGGTGTGGTGCTTGGCACACAGTAAACTGAATTCTGTAGGTTCAGTTCCTCCATTAATCAGTAGAGCATCCTTGAGCAAGTCCCTGGCTTTTTGTTTGTTATTGCAGCAATAACCTAGCCCATGCTGAAAATAAACTATTTCCTTTTTCATTCTCTCTGAGAAAGGAGGCACACTGGAGTTAAGTTACAAGATTTCCCCTCTCATTTAACCATTTTCTTCCAGATGTCATCTCTCCTATTTCTGGGTCCAGGTAAGAGCTGCTCTTATTGTTCTTGTCCTTGAGAAGGTATTCGCTGGCTTTCCAAGCCTCACTTTCCTCCTCTATAAAATGGGAATACAGTTGTCTTTTCGACAAGATGGATGGAAAGATATAGAGAGGCAATGTAGCTAAAGGTGCATGTTCCTAGTGGGAGGAAGGTGTCCATCCCTCCTCCTCCTCCTCCTCCTCCTTCTCCTCCTCCTCCTCCTCCTCCTCCTCCTCCTCCTCCTCCTCCTCCTCCTCCCCCCCTCCTCCTCCTCCAACTAGAAAGTTCTTCTGAAGGAAAGGTCAGTTGTGTTTGGGCTCCTCTCCCACTCATACGGAGCCTGCTGTTCACATAGAGTCAGTGAGGCTGGGGGAGGGGTTCATCGTGAAGAAGCTGACCCCAGTGAGCCCAGATCTGCCAGGTCACCTCAAAGTGGGGAAGCCTGGTACTGCTGGTGATCCTAAACTAAAAGATAGAGTGGTGCTCAGGCAGCTGGGAGACCTGTGAGCACCTCTTCCTCCCCTTCCCCTCCCCTGGCTTGTCTCTCTCCCTCCCGAAAGCAGGCTCCATGGCTGCTCAGAGCAGTTTCCATGGTGATAGCATTTCAAAGTTTCTAGGAGCAAAACAGAAATAATTCTCCTCTTCCATGGCAATCCATGGGAAAGGAGCTTATTTGAGAGCGAGGGTAGGGTGCAGGGCTAGGAGGCAAGGCAGCTTTCTCCATCTGCTTCCAGCAGCATACCGGGAATGCCTCTGCCTGCTTCCACCCCACCCCATCCTGGGGAGGTTGGACGAAGGGTTGGGGTGGGGGCAGTGAGGGTGGAGAAGCAAGAGAAAAGGAAGGTTACTGAGAAAAGACAGACAAGTGCCTGCCTGTGTGCGTGTACCTTCATAGCATAGCAACACTGCTGGAGATTTCCACTGACCATTGTCATTCACTAATGACGAAGAACTGGCTATCTGTGGGACCAGCTGGGCCCAGAACCAAGACTCCATCTACATGCTAAAATCGCTAAATTACAGCATTTTCTGCTTCAAATAATAATCCCACAGACCGGGAACGTTAGAAAAAGGCTTATTTTGGCTCAGGGTTCTGGTCCAAGGTCAAGGCACCATGTCTAGAGGCCTTGATGGTAGTCCTGAGATGGCACGGGGGACTACAAGGGGCCAGAGAGTGTTCTCAGGGGCACTTCCCTCTCTTCTTATAAAACCACCGGCACCCAGTCACACGGGGGCTCTAGCTTGGTGACTCTACCTCATCCTAATTACTATTCAAAGTCCCCGCCACTGAACACCTCAGTCAGATTAAGTTGTGAGTTAATAGCTTGCAATGGGGGACCCCATTCCAGTCCCAGAGTTCTGGAAGAAGGGGACTCACTGGCATTCTATCCAAATTACAGTGACTTCTGGGGTGGCAGGGACAGGACACAGCCTCACTTTCCCCATTTAGACATTTAGCCCCAGGGGTTAAGGCACCCAAATGAGCACCACTGCACCCTCCAAGTGGGGATCAGCTAGGCGTGGGGTTTGGAGTGAAATTCAAAGCCAGGAGGAATCAGGGAGTAGCTAGCTTTCTCCACTCCTCCTTTCGCCCTCTCCCAATGGGAACAATCCCCCAGTTCTCCTTTCCATCCCTCTGCAGAGACACCTTGATGTGATGGAAATTTCCAGGTCCTGAACAAGACAGCCTTGTGTGTGAGTCCAGCTTGGGTGCCTACCAGTTGTGTGTTTTGGAGCAAGTGCATTTAATTCTCTGGGCCTCTGCTGGCTCCCTTGTAATTTGGGAATTAGATAATGCCAGTCTCACACCGGTTGTGTGATATTTAAATGAGAACACTCAGTTCAGCCTTCAACATAGGCCTGCCTCCTAGTTCCTGCCCAGTACACCCAGCATGGGAGTCCTCTCCCTTATGTACCAGGACTTTGTGCTTTAGCAGCCGGCTCCAGCTGGGACATCTCTAAGTGAGTCACACAGGCATCAGCTACAGCGGGTAGGGAGCAAGGAGGGCCTTTCAGATGTGAATTGTTTTTGAAGAGACATGGTGTGATTCCTGATTACTGCTGACTGACAGGATCAGAGCCTGGCTTTCCATAACTGTGGTCCTAAATAATACAGACCTCTGGTGTAAGCCCAAAGTCCTCAGAAAGTGCCCACCCCACCCCCAGGTCTAGACCTCTGCCCTTTGTGCTTTTCTTTACTGGTCTAAGAGAAGACACCACCTGCAGTGTTTTCAAAGACCTATTTTAGTCTCAGCCTTGCAACTGGCACGCTGTGTCTTTTGACACCACCATTGTCTTTCCTGAGCTGCAGCTTCCGTATTCTGAAACAGGAAGGCTTGGAGCCCCTGGACTCTATGGTGGCTAGTGACTCATGTGCCTCCCACCCACCCTGCACATGTCTGGCTGCAATGATATGAGGAGCCCTTTCCACTTTCCAGCCTGGCCTGGGGCCCCTTGCACCTTACCAAGACTCACCTTAAACTCCTTGTGGCCACACCACCACTGAGAAGGCAATCGGGACACTTCTAAGACTGCTTACAGACTGCTAGGACAAGGTCAGCATCTTCTCAGAGTCTCTACAGAATCTTCAGGAGGGCCACCATTGTCACACTACCTGAATTCCCAGGACACAGGAGAGCAGAGCTGACAGCTGGTTGAAGATGGAAGGTCTCCATCCCAGGAAAATGAGTCCCTCTGAAATCCCAGAAGCCTCTTGAAGGGGGCACAGAGAACACCTGACAGCCTTTCTGCCAGTAGGTAGCTGTGGTCAGGATCTTCCCTACCATTAAACCTCTCTGGAAACTCCTCCTGGGTTCACCCAGAGGTATGTCTCCTACGTGATTCTAAATCACCCAAAGTTGACAACGAGGACGGAGAGAGATGTGTCCTAGTCAGGGTTTCCATTGCTTTGATGAAGCACCATGACCAAAAAGCAAGTTGCGAGGAAAGGGTTTATTTGACTTATACTTCATATTCTAGTCCATCATAGAAGGAAGTCAGGGCAAGAACTCAAGCAGGGCAAGAACCTGGAGGCAGGAGCGGGTTCAGAAAGCACAGAGGAATGCTGCTTACTGTCTTGCTCCCTGTGACTTACTCAGCATGGCTTCCTCAGTCGGCTACCAGCCCAGGATGACACTACCCACAATAGACTGGGCCCTCCCCTATCAATCACTAATTAAGAAAACACAGTACAGCTGGATCTTGTAGAGATATTGGAGTTCCCTCCTTTCTAGGGGCTCAAGTTTGTGCTAAGTTGACAAAAAACAAAAAACTAGCCATTACAACATCTTAGTCTCAGAACAGGATTCATGGAAGCCATTGCTCTTCCCACACTCACTACTGACAAAGCTTCCTCCAGACCCTCCAAAAGGCAGCAAGGTCTTGGGCAGGATGCTGGTGCCTGGAGTTGGACCAAAGCACCAAGCTCCAAGGACCTCCACCCACAGTCCAGACTGTTGGCGATTTTCTCTGCATCGTGACAAAAGGGAGAAACAGTTGGTTTTAAATACCAGTTCAAGATACAGTTCATCACAATGGGGAGTCCAGGAGACAAGCACTTGAAGCTGCTTATCACATGGCATTCTGAAAGCCTAGTAGTGCCCAGCTGCCTTTAGACAATCCAAGATCCCCTGCTGGGGGAATCATGCCACCCGCAATTAAGATGCATTTCCCATATCAATTAACACAATGAAAACAACCTCCTGCAGGCAAGCACAGAGGCCCATCCCCCAGGTGAGTCTAGATCCCGTCTAGTTAACAGTTAATGCCAACCCAACCATCACATAGGCCTAAGAACCACACTGCAGGTGTTGTCAGGGCAATGGCTCTACTACTCTTCAGTACCAATCTATTTTAATTACCCTCTCCCTTACCAAAATGCCTGACAAGCAACTTTGAGGAGGAAGGATTTATTCTGGCTCATGGTTTTGTGGGAACATGTCCATCATGTTGGGGAATGTGATGGAGTTCATGGTGTGTGGCGAGAGTTCATCCCAAAGGTCAAAAGGCAACCATCAGTCAACAAGCCCCTTCTGCTCACCAGACCATGGTTCCAAAGGTCCTACAACTTCCCAAAGCAGCAACCCTGCTGTGAACAAAGAGCCAAACATGAGAGAGCTGGCTAGATGTCTCGGCAGGTAAAGGTCCTGCTGCCAAGCCTCACAACTGAGCTTCAGTCCTGAGAATCCACACGGGAGAGATAGAGAACTGACTCTTGCAAGTTGTCCTCTCACTCCCCCACACACATTGTAGTATGCATACCTACATGCACATACTAGATAAAAAAAATTGTCAAGTGTCTTAAAAAATGTGTCTAAACACAAGAGCCTGTGGGAGCCTTCCCACATGCAAACCATCCAACAGAGGCCTGCCTGTGACCCTTGACCTCGGGGAAGCTAGACTCAACACAGTGCTCCAGCCTCAGACCACCGGGTGCTGCTGTCAATTGCCGCTCAGGGCTCCTTCTGAGCCTGTTGTCTCCCAAAGAGCACTGGACAATAGGACTCTTTGGATCTGGCAAGAATTTCGTTTTTTTAATGAAAAACTTATTCTGACAAGTCATTCTGACAGGAAATGGATGTCAGCCTGACTCTGTAGAAAAGCACCAGTGAGCAGTGACTGGCTGTGACACCCAGCATTAATTATAGCAGCAACCTTCACATGGTCCCCCTCGTGGGTATCATCCACTGACTCCCTCGGACAGGATGGGAGAGGCCTGCGCATACTGTGGCTGCCTCCCCAGAATCCAGGTCAGCCACCAGCCATCATAAGAGCTAGGTCCTAACTGATCTCCAGATTTCCAAGTGGATAGCTCCAAGCCTCAGTGGAGTACAAGATTCATAAGAGTTGGGTGGGGGCAGGAGAAGTAAGTTAGATACTGCCCTTTCTAGCTCATTCAGTCAGAGAAGGGGAATCCACAAGTTCTCTGACTACATTGCATTTGGAGGTCCACTATATACTAGACTATGACCCTTCAGAGAATGAGCAAGGGTCATAGTCACCTCAGCACAGAACATTGCAACAGATGCAGACTGGGAAGCACTAAGACATGCGTGAGTATCTCTGAGCATCCTTGATATGTAGTCACTAGCTCAGATCTCTTTTAGATTATGTTGTTGGGGTGTCAGCCCATTTTATAGATGTGACAACTGAGCCTCAGGAGAGTTAGAGCCACTTATTAGGATCACGGGACTGGTACAGATCCATCCTCTGCAGACCACAAGTCTTGACAAGACGAGTCCCTGATACTCCCTCCTGAACAAGAAGGTCCCCCATCTACTCATTCTTCTCCTTTCTCTCCCTGAATTGACTTCAGGATCAAGCTCTTGGTGGCTATCTTAGGGTTTTACTTGTGTGAAGAGACACCATGACCAAGGCAACTCATGTAAGGACAACATTTAGTTGGGGGTGGCTTACAGGTTCAGAGGTTCAGTCCATTACGATCAAGGCTGGAACATGGCCCCATCCAAGCAGGCATGGTGCAGGCAGAACTGAGAGTTCTACATCTTTATCTGAAGGCTGCTAGCAGAATACTGGCTTCCAGGCATCTGGGAGAAGGGGCCTAAACCCTACGTCCAGTGACACACCTATTCCAACAGGACCACACCCTCTAATAGTGTCAATCCCTGGGCCAAACATATGCAAACCATCACATACAAGGCCTTGTATGGTCTTGGAGGTGTGTGTGTGTGTGTGTGTGTGTGTGTGTGTGTGTGTGTGTGTACACATGAAGGTGTGTGAAGCCAGAGGAAAATTCAAGTGTTACTCTTTGGCATACCGACATTCTGTTTGTTTGAAACAGGGTCTCTCACTAATCTGGAATGTTGCAAGTAGGTCACTCTGGCTAGTGGGCCCCAGAGATCAACCAGCTTCAGCTTCCGCAGCACTGAGATCACAAGCCTGTGCCACCACACCCTGCTTTACATGTAGGGTTTTGCAGTGTGCACACTCAGGTCCTCATGCTTGCAAAGCAAGCACTCTACTAACCGGGCCCTCTCTCCCCAGGCCTCCCGTGCATTCTTATTGACTGAAGAGGCCACTACGATGCAGCCTGCTGTGCACAGGCTCAGAGGCTCATCTTTCCCACAGGAGGCAAGTACGAGGCTGCCCACCATCATGATTTTCTACAGATCTCAAACAATGAGAGCAGGACATCAGGTTAACCTCAGGTTCTCCCAAAGTGTTCCAGAACTCCAGAGATACTCACCAGAGGGCAAGTCATTAGACAAGACCCATGAGGGCACGTGTCTTCAATCTAAAGGTAGTCCCTCCTGCTCGCTCCACCCCTGTTCCCGGTCCCAGCTGTCCCTACAGTGGTAAGGGTCTGCTGGTTTACAGAAACCCTAATGTAGATGTCCTGCTTCAAGGACCCCTCTGTTTTGTCTTGAAATCTAGCTTCACCCCAAGATGCTGGTCAGTCAGACTGCCTTAGATTTCAGGAACTGAGTCAGACTTTGTCTTCTAGAACCAGAGTGTTTCTATATAGCCCAGGCTAGCCTGAAGCTTGCTTCCAATCCTCTGGCCTTAGCCTTTTGAGTGCTACGACTACAAGCATGGCTGACTGAGAGTGACTATCTTTTAATACTGCATTTATCTGTTTGTTTGCTGTGTGCACACATGCACACACACGCCACACAGCATGAATGCTACGCAGCATATGTGCGGCAGTCAGATGACAGCATACAGGAGTCAGCTCTCTCTTTTGCCCATGTGGGTCCCAGGAACTGAACGCAGGTCATCAAAGCTGGCTTGACAGCAAAGACCTTTACCTGATGTCTTAGTCACTGTTCTATTACTGTGATGAAACATCATGACAAGGCAGCTTACTGGAGAAAGCACTTAATTGGGGTCTTGCTTGCAGTTTCAGGGAATTATTGGCATTATGGTGGGGAGTGTGTAGACAGGCTAGCACGGTGCTGAAAGTTTACATCTAATCTATAAGTTGCAGGCAAAAAGAGAAAAAGTGAGACAAAGCCTGGTGTAGGCTTTTGGATGGTCAAAGCCCACTTCTAGTGACACATTTCCTCCAACAAGGCCACACCTCCACCAACAAGGCCACACCCACTCTGACAAGGCCACATTTACTCTAACAAGGCTAACCCTACTCCAACAAGGCCACACCTCCACCAATAAGACCACACCTACTCTAATAAAGCTAATCCTACTCCAACAAGGCCACACCTCCACCAACAAGGCCACATTTGTTGTCTTAATTCTTCCCAAACAGTTGCACAAACTGGTGACCAAACATTCAAATATATGAGACTATAGAGGCATTCAAACCATTATACCTGCAGAGCTATCTCACCACACACACGCACGCACGCTCGCACGCACGCACACGTACGCACACCTCCACCCCTGCCCTCATGCAGCCCAGGCCGGCCTTGAACACACCACATAGCTGAAAATGACCTTGACCTTCTGATCTTTCTGCCTCACCTCCTATGTACTGGCATTACGGGTGTGGGTCAGCAAATCTACTTGTACTCACTACTAAGTATAGAAGCCAGGGCTCTGTAAATGCTACCAACTGAGCTACATTCCAGCCCCTAAGTCCAGTCCTTAAATTCCAAGGTAGCCATACTGGGGGCCAGTGGGCAGGGCTATGAGAGCGCTCAGTGGTGATCCTGGAGGGGACCTCGGGGACTCCTCAAGGGCTTTTAAACTGAGCACTCTTGTTCTTCATTATGTCTAATTTCATGTGCTGGCCCCTTGGTGTCCTTGTACAAGAGCTACACTGATCAGTCTTGATTGGGGTCATTGCAGAGATGAGAGAGAGAGAGAGGTGGCAAGAGAGAGCATGACTGTACCAGAGAAGGTAGAAAGAAGAGGGCTAGGGGGCCATGATGGGGAGAGGGTCGGTGGGGGTCTGGTGGCTGTGTCCGTGCTGAGTATTGTACCCAGGGGCAGCCAGAGAGGGCCAAACCCTGGCTTGATTCTTGCTTCTACCACCTTAGAACTGCATGGCTGACTGAGCAACCTAACTTCCCAGTGCCTTGGTTGTCATCTCTGTAAAATGGGATTGACAGCATGGAGTTGGTGGGATGTGGGTCCCAAGAATCACATGAAGTCCTTAGGAAATGCCTGTGTGTGCTCACCACATGGTAATGACAGTTGTGGGTCTTAGTAATGACAACCCCATCCAGGTCTCCAGTTTCCTATGTACCTAATCCTGAAGAGCAGAGTGGAGAAGGGAAGTAGAGGCAGAAGGAACAGGTTGGGTCAAGGGAGACACCAGTCCCACCCTTCCCCCATTGGAAAGCGCTTCTAGGGCAGGTACCTTGTGGCAGACTAGCCCATCCATCCTCTCTCCTGACACAGGTTGAGGTCGGACTTCCTCTCCAACTTTTCTGTCACCATGATCACACAATAAGAAGCTCTTGGTGACATGGCCCATCATAGTGGGCCACCAGAGATCTCTCTCAGAAGCGCACAGATAGGGGACATTCATCTACAGCCCAAAGACGTGGGGCAGGGAAATGAAGCAAAAAAAAAAAAAAAAGTGGGGAGGGAAGACAGACAGAAGGAAGATGTTCTCTAGAACATCCTGACATAGAGCCGATGTTTCTCTTTCAATTAATTATCCTTTTACCATGGTTTGGGCCTGAGTGGCCAAGAAAAGATTCATTTCTATTAAAATCAGCCCCAGCCACTCTTAGAGACAAGATTCTGGCCTGCATGAGTAGTAGAATGGACTAAAAAATCAGAAAGGGGGGGCATGACTGCCAAGGACACCAAAGAGCAGTGGCCCACCCAATCTGCCCTTCTGATCTCAAAAGACCCTGATCCTACAGAAGCTGATAGACTAAGGGCTGTGTTAGAGACCAACCCCCCCCCCCCGCCACTCCCTGTACTTTGACAGGGCAGCAGACAGTAGTGTTAAATTAATGCTAACTTATTTGTGTTCAGCTCTATTTCTGAATTTTAAGGCATTTCAAGACCCTTCTGCCTAGGGAATGGTGCTGCCCACGGTGGGTCTTTTTTCTTTCTACATCAATTAATTAACTTAAGTAGGACAAATGCCTACAGAAATCCTCACAGGCCAACCCAATGGAAACAATCTCTCATTGAGACACCTACCACACTCCAGTTAGTCTGTATCCCCTCAAATTACCATTGAAGCCAACCATCCCAGTAGGCTGTCAGGAGGCAGTAGGGAGCCATAACATCTTTAGGGTTAGAAGGACTGATAAGGAGGACTCCAAGTTTAGTGCTTCATCCTCTTTCCAATACAGAGTCTTCAAAGGAACAGGTGTGTGTGTGTGTGTGTGTGTGTGTGTGTGTGTGTGTGTGTGTGTGTGTGTGTGTCAGGGTCAAGTGTCTTCAGTGCTTTCTTTTTAGACATGGCCTTCAATCTTCTGTCATCTCACTGTGTTCATGCCTGTCCTTGGGACTAATCTATTGGACATAGTCTATCAAATAATTGATACTACAGTCAGTGGTTGGTCAGGTGGCAATCAATAGTGAACTCTACAATAAAATGTTCTTAGACTTATTTTGTGACTTGTTTTGTTGAGTTTTACTGCATCCTGTATTTCTTTGAGATACCATCTTCCTGTGTATTATTCCTGGTCTCAGACTTGAGGTGATCCTCCTGCCCCTGACTCTTGAGTGCCAAGATTCCAGGCCTGGACCACCGCACCTGAACTTAGATACACTTTCTGAAACAGGGTCTCACTATGTAACCCAAGTTGGACTCAGAATCTTAATTTCCCTGCCTCAGGTTCCAGAGTCTTGGGGTCACAGGTGTGTACTACAATTCCTGGGTTTACTTAAATTCTTTGAAAGTGTTTGTTTGCTTGTTTTTAATCTCAAAACTTAAATAGATGTTCTGTTTTCAGTAACTTGAATCTGGAACCCTTTGAAGTTGAACCTAGATGGATGCAGAGAGGTCCAGAGGAAGAGCTGTCTAGGCCACAGTAACCTCTCGGTCTTCCAGGGTGAGCCCAGCTCCCCAAACCTCCAAGTCCCAAAGCATAAAGAGCTGTGATGCCCCTTGGTATGTGTCCCTAGCCTGTCTTAGCCACGGCACGCAGACTCCCTGTTACTTGCAGAGTCTTTGGGGACTACAGGTGGGATATTCCTGAGCCTCTGGTATGGAGGGAGCAGAACCCTGCTGGGGAGGCAGAAGCTGTGTGATCCTAGGAGCAGCCTTCAAGCTCTCAGCCACAGCCCTACCCAGAATACTCCTCACAGACAACTGGAAATTGACACTTATTCCTAGGCAGATCTGTAGGCAGGCAAAATGGGTCTGTGTCAGGTGGGTTCCCAGGCCACTCCTCACAGTCATTCAGCCACAGTCCCTAATGGCTTAAGCACCTGCTATTAAGCCAGAGGCTGGCATCTGGCTTAGGCTGAGCAAACCTCATCATTTCTGTTCGAACTGAGACAGTTATTGACTCTGTTTTTACCAACAGGATCCCCTAGTTCATCTCCCCCTGACAAGCTCCATCACCCCTAGGCTCTACAAGGCCCCTTAGTAAAGATGAATTCTCTTACAGACAGCAGGGCCACAGGCACCCAGGAGTCACTAGCCTTTCTGAGAATACAGGAGAAGCAGCAGCTGGCTGAGCATTCACCCAAAGCCCTCCTTACTCTCTCCTGCTTGCTGCCTAGCAGCCCCGCCAGGTCCTCTCCAGCCCAGAATGCTATAGTCTAGGAAGCTGTACTAAATGGAGATCATCTCAGACCTCCTGGGTTCTTGCCGCTGCCCAGCTGTGGCTTCCTGCTATCCCTGGAGGGGGCCAGCACCAACACCACTTCTGTGAGGCTGGGAGAACAAAAGCACCTCCCAGAAAGCTTTTGGATGGAGACCATACATGACTGGAGACAGGATGTTCTGAAATCAGCCACTAGAGATTTAGGGCAGGACAACAATGAAGTGTAAGCTTTCTAAGTGGGACCCTCTATACCCCAACCCCTGAACCTCACATGTCCTTGGCACGCTAGTAAAGAGATGCCAAGGTGGTGGGGAGAGAAAATATTCCTGAAAATTCAAGCCCAGGGTGGAGAAGGGAGAGGCAGAGAAAGCTGAGAAGGGCAGAGTCTCCCTGATGACATAAGAGCAGTGATGACTGAGCCCCTCCCACCCTGGGGAGTGAGTCATAGTTGACCAAGCCAATCAAAGGAATGCAAAGCCCTACAGCTGGGGTGGGCAAGGCATGGGGTGCTCTGAGCATCAAAACAAGGGCAGAGTCCTGGCGAGGGCAGCAGCATCTGGAAGAGGTTAGAGCGTTTCTTGCTTGTAAAACCAGAAAACAAACTATTTCTACTTTCTGTATAGCTAGGTGAAGCTTTGACATTTTGGACCAGTGTCAGTCACTTTGTGACTATCCATGAATGTCGGATAAAGAAAAGGGAAAGAGCCACAAACTTGAGGGATACTTGGGTCACAGAGTTCAGTAACTCCTTTGGAATGTCTTACCTCTTTGATGATCCAGTTCTTGTTTATGACTCTAAATGTCAAACACTTGCTGTCTAAGGCATCTGGTCTTCCTCTCATTGGCTTGGACTGATGTGGGTACCCAAGTTAGAAATGGAAATGACATACAATGAGCTTAAGCAAGTAGGAAAACCCTACCACAGTCCTTACCTCCCAGATCCTAGAACCAGGAATGACTGACAAACAAGCTTTCCTGGCCAGAGAGGCCAAAGAAGACACTGCTCTTGTCTAGTGATCTAAAAGGTTCTGAGTCCCACCCTTGAATCCTCAGGGACTTAAGGCTAAGGGACCAACCCACTGTGATGTTCCCAGCCATGGAGAAGAGTCCTGCCCTGCATACACTGGAGGCAAAAATACCATTTAGAGCTCCTCATCTTCCCTCTAGAGAGACTTCCAGAAATCTGGGATAGACTAGTAGTCTCAGAGATCCTGGGAACTTGTGACTCCAGTTGGAGACAAGAGTGAGTAGCATGAGACTCACTCAAAAACAAAAATAAAACAGAATGCAGATTCTGATTCAATCCACTCGAGGTGGATTGAGCCCTGACCTTGACTCTAATTGGCAAGTAACCGTGGGCCTTTCATGGACCCCTCAGGGTCTCAGGATCAAAGATAATCAAGGGATCCTGCCTCTGGGCCACCCTGGCAGACATAGGAGATTATAGATTTCAATGCTGTTCGGACTCGCTGCCCAGGGGATGAGCCAGCTCTGTCCTTACCTCATTGCCTGGTCCCAGGGCATCCTTCTCCCATCCTGAGGATGGCTCCCAGATGATGTCCCCACGAACCCCAGCATCTGCTCAGGCTGCTTGGCTCACATTCCCAGGACCTTCTCCATTTAACAGCAGCCTAATTACTTGTCATCTGTCAGAAGATTCTCAGTGACCTTCACTTCTCAGAGCCGTGGTCTCCTCATCTGCCCATCACTTGCTTGCTCACCGGTCAGTCAAAAAGACTGCAGCATTCCTGGGCAGACATGAGGTACAGGCAGAGGGAAGGCAGTCTCAAGTCATGGATGGAAGAGTGTCCCTCAACACCTTCTCATTTCCCTCCTAGATCATCCCAGTTCCGTTCTTCCCCAGACCACACCACATCATTACCCTGAGCATGGCCTCTAGCTGACACTATTTCCAAAACCCCTATTGGTGAGGAAGTTGAACCACCCATGCAGTAACACACACACACACACACACACACACACACACACACACACACACACACCACACCACACACACACGCTATAGCCAGCAAGGAGACCAGCACTCAAGACTTCTTGATCCCACCCTTGGCTCCTTCTGCAGCAGGCTTCCATCTCCACCTGCTCTTCAAATTCACCAGGCTAGCCCAACTCTCACATGGCCAACGGCCTGTTGATCTGTGTGTGTAGGTGTCTGTGCTGGCCCAGGTCTAGGGTCTCTTCCTCTCCCTGCTCTACCCTTCCCCATCTCTGCTTCTGCAGGAGGTCCCAGGGGGATTTTGCCCAGGCTTTCTGACTCAGCCCCCCACCGCCCTGTGCACTGCAGTTCCCTTCCCCGAGCACTATCACTAAATCACTTTTATAGGACATGGAATCTTTCTAACCAGTCACTCTTTTGAGGATACAAAGTGTCTTTCAGGCCAGGGAGAAGACATGAAGACTCATGGGGTTGTTCTTTCCAAGATTAATGGGGCTGCTGATCCCATTAACCTATTATTGGCCTTTCCCTACATTAGCAGCCAGACAGGAGACCTCAGGCTCCAACTGTGGTTCCTCTGAGCCAGGGGCCCTATTTGTGGGCTTAGCCCCAGCCCCAGAGGTTCACTGAGCCTTTCTGCACCAATAGGGAGCAAGGACCTTACCTTCTTTTCCCCAGAGACAACAGTGTTACAATTCACATTGCCTGTGAGCTTCTTTTGGCCAGAGGCCACTGTGTAGAGCACTCCACAGAGAGCACTGTGTAGAGCTGAAAAAAGGAGGGAATGTGGGAAGGATTGTGGTAGGGGATGACTGGGAGGCAGGGGGCAATGAATGGGATATAAAGTGAATACGTAAATTTAAATAAGTAAAATTTAAAAAATATTAAGAACAAAAAAAGAAAGAAAAAGGAAAAAGTGATCTCAAGCTTGGGGAATGGCTCTGCAGGTAAGAGGGCCTGAGTTCATAGCCTAGTGCCCATCTAAGCAGCGGGGCATGACCACACACATCTGTAACCCAGCACTGGGAGCTGGGGGTAGAAGAAGAGATGGGGGTTTTGCTGGCCACCAGTCTAGCTCCAGATGCAGGAAGAGACTCTGCTTCAAGGGACTGAGGTGGAAAATGGTAGAACGGACCACCCCACACCCTCCCTTGGCCCCTGCACGAATGCACATCTTCACTTGCCTACACGGCATGTGCACCTGCATGCACTGCACACATATGTACACACAAAGATGATTTCAAACACTGCAGGAATATGCAGTGTAACACACGGGGAGAGGCTGTGGTGGTCCATACGTGGTTTTTAGCCTCCCTTATCCATCTGGGTCTCAAGCACCACATGCAGGTAATGGAGCAGACACGCGCAAGGAAGAAGTTCTAGGCAGAGGCAGTGAGAATACAAGGTCCCTGCAGCCAGATGCTCAGGGTGGATGGGTGGGTGACACCAGGAACCCACAGGCTGGGGTGGTTCACTGTTGTCCATGAGGAACCTCTTCCTTTGAGTATTGGGAGCCAATAGAAGGATCTCACTGGGAGTGTGAGACCAAGATACGCACATCTATCCCCAAACTGCCCAGGGTGCGCTCAGCACGGAGGGAGTCTGTCCACAGGGAGACCTGCTGCAGAGATCAGTGGCCTACCCCTAGAGGATGCTGAGTCCCTGTGTAGGGTGGCTGTGGGCGACAGCAGAGGCAGAAAGAGAGGAGAGGTGTCTGGGAGGCAGATGAGACAGGGCTGGGTGACTGATGGGCCGTGGGAGGTGAGTGATGCTTGGGGACTATGAATAACAGCAGCTTCTGGAAGACTGTGGGGGGCAGCCCCCCTACACAGACAACCTGGATGCTTGTCTCAGAGCAGTGCCATTAGCAAGCTGTCTTCTCCCTCTGGTGCACCGTGATCCCCAAACCTTTGCCCACATTGCCCCATGAACATAGATGCCTTAAGGGTCTGCCTCAGCTTAAACAAACTCTACTAGGAAACCTTTTCTGAAAACCTTCTCCGCTCTGCTTTAGCACCTGACCTCCAAATATGCTAGTCATGCAACCACAGTATGTCCCTGTCCCTTTTCATACTTGTCTCCACAAATAGTTTACCAACTGTCTCAAGGAGGGTAAGAGTCCCTTACAATGTCTGGCAGTCAGAATACAACTTAAGGCTATGTCACTCCTTCAAACTTGCAATCTAGGAGAAGATGGGACATCAGTGTGGGCTCCCCTAAGGTGAAGGAGCCTGGGACTCCTCCCAGAAATCCATGGGTAGCTTAGTTCTGAGGGCCTGAAGCTCAACCGTGGCTGCTCAGTTACTGATAGAATGCTTCTCTAGCATGCACAAGGCCCCAGATCCAACCCCCAGCAGTCCTTAAGTTGAGTGTGGTGCTAGAACGCATGTGTGACAAAGCACTGGGGGGGGTGTGGCAGAAGGAAGGTCAGGCATTCAAGGTCATCTTCTGGGGCATAGTTATCTAACCCAACAGGGGCTACACAAACTCAAACTCAAAATAAAATAACTTCAGTTCCCTTAAGAACTTGAAATCCCAAGTGGGTAGCCTGCCAGGTCATCAGGGCTTCTCTGCCCCTGCCCTCCTCACCTCATCCCAGCCAGTCCTGCCACCACTGAGGTCTCCAGAGCGCTGGCCCACTCTCAGGGAGGGAACAGCTCTGGAGTTTACAGTGCCCACCTCTCCCCTGGGGAAGCTTTTTCAGGGGCCATTGGAGATTCAATTTCCATACACAAATGAGGTTTGAGGTTAACCGTATCTCCATTTCCATGTGGAAAGTCCTGGAGTGAAGCCTTCCTTCCTTCCATCCTTTGCCTGGCAAACCCATCCACTTCCATTCCTAGCAACCCACCCTCCACCACTCTAAGGGGGAAAAGAAATGACATTTTCCCTCTACATTGGAAATACTTAAAAGTCCCAAGAATAGATTTATAGGAATATTTTAACCTTTTCTTTGATCCTTGAAATGTCATTGTTCTGTGGGCTGAATCGCCAACGGTGACCTTTTCCAGTAACCACGGGGTGGGGAGCTCCTGCTGGCTCTTTGAAAGGAGCTTCTGAGCTCTCCCTGCATCCCACCCCCAACCCAGCCTGAGCCAGTGGAAGGACCAGAGAAGTAACCGGAAGGAGGGCTGGCTCCTCAGTGTCACTGCACAGGTGAACACACCAGCCCCACAGAGCCCAGGCAGTTCCCCCAGCTCAGCATGGGGCCAACCACTTGCCCTCCCCACTCCGTGGCCTTGAGATGGACATTTAAAATGTGGAGATGTGTGGTACCCTTCGCAGAGTGCATTGGGATAGGGGGTAAGATCAGACCGTGTGTGTTGTATTTATTTTCTGCTAAAAACAAAAAGCCTTTGAGCTTTTGTCCAGTGACTACCAACAAGAAGCACTTATTTCTGTATGTATGTGTATATATGATACATGTATGTATGGCATATGTATTACATGCACGTGAACATATGGAGGTCATGGTAGGATTATGGGTGCCTTCCTCTATACCTCTCTATCTTATTGCCTTGAGACAGAGTCTTTCGCTGAACTGCAAACTCACCTTCCCCACTACTCTGGCCAACACGCTCTTTTCTCACTGAGCCATGTCTCTGGCTCCTAAACACTTATTTCTGAACCCAGAGGTCATACATGGTCCTGTGATCCAACCCAGCTTCTTCTGGGAATCTCTGCTTTAGGATACGGACTCTGTACTCATGTGGGGATCTCCAAAGGGGCTGCCCACCTTATGATGAGCTCACTGGATTAATCCACACAGCCTCTTCAGCTTTGGGCTCCATATATGGCCAATATCACTCCCATCTACTTTCTGTTGGCCAAGTCAAATCACTTGATGGATCCTGCGATGGGGCAGGGGTGAAGGCATGGGCTCAGGGGAGAGGGAAGTGGCTATCTGCTGGGCAGAAATCCAGTCTATCAGAGCTTGTAGAGCCTTGGCACTATGCCTGTCTGTGACAGAACTGCGAATATGAATTCCTTTTCATACAACATTGCAACATTATTATATTTTGTGGCTCAGATTAATTTGTTATAATTCACTGTAATAGCATCAGCCTTTTGGCTGAATGCACACGCCTTACTGTCCAGCTCCTGTGGGCCGTGAGGTATCACACATGAATCAGCTCTCCCCTGATTCAGAAGCTTAATGCCTTTAAGCTTTTAAACTTTAATTATCTTGATGGAATTGTTTGTGGGGGTGTTTCATACCTTCCTACCTTTTTAAACAGAGCCCGCTGAGTGCTACTGAGCCCTTAACATTGGTAGACTGGGGCCTCTGTGATGGGATCTGCCCAGGTTCTCTGCTGGCACATAGAGATGCTAAGCCTGCTGGGTGCATCACTGAATGGCCCAGCAGGGTACTCCACATTCCATCTGTCTGCAACAAGTGGCCCAAGGACGTCTGTCCTCTATGGATCCGCTCCTCAGGATCAGAAACGAAGGAACAGACTCTGGGTAAACAAGTGTCCCGTGCCAGGCCATTTCAGCCTCACTAAAATCTATGCTGATGGTTGCAGGGATGGGTTTGTTCTAACAGACTATTCTAGTGGTTCCAATCAGAGTGTAGCTTCAGGAGCTCATGGTGCTTGAAGAACTTGAGAAGCAGTTAGCCTACTCATCCTTCCCTGTGAGAGAGCCCAGTGGAAGTTTCACAGCAGCTGAGAAACCTCTCTTATCCCAGCCGCTCACTGTTTCTTTCTCTTTAGCCTTCGTCTGCCCCTTCATGCCCTTTCTCCAGAGTCTTTCTCCTTCCTGCCCATTTTGCTTCATCATGCCCCCTCCTGTTCCCTCCTTCTTCTTTCCTTACTATGGATAGAAGAGGCGTACCAACATTTAAACACATTCTAAAATAACTGGCTCACTCCTGCTGCTGCTGCTGCTGCTAGGCACCTCCTTCATCTTAAACTGCTTTGGGAACATGGGGGAGGGGTGGAACTCAGTTGGTAGAGCGCTTACCAAGCCTGCAGAGAGCCCTGAGTTCGGTCTCCAGAACCACAGAAACTGGGCGTGGTAGTCCACTCCTGGAATCCCAGCTCTCTGGAGGTGACAACAGGTCATTCTTAGCCTTATAGCAAATTTGGGGCCAGCCTGAGCTGCATGAGACCCTATCTTAAAGGTGGAAACAGATTTTAAAATCAAATCACACCTTGCTTCTGCAAACACTTGGGTTCTTGTCCGTCAACCTGTGGCTGTCTACCCCAACCCTTGCAAGTTAAGTAAGCTCAGATTTCTTTTGGAGGAAAAAAAAAAAAAAAAAAAAAAAAGCTAGGATCGCGAGCTGCTTTGTGGAGGAGCTACAGCCTACGTGGAGCTGTCCTGGGTGCTGAAATGTGTCTACAACTCTGTGTTCTTCCAGCCATTAGGAGCGGTTGCTTGACCTGCCTGGTCTTCTGATCAGTCCTAAATGGAGTCAATCCCACGGCTTTCTGTTTTAGTTCTGTGACCTCATTGTTAAGCCAATGACAGATCTCTATCTGCTCGGCTGGCTAGGATTTTTGGAAGGTGTTTAGGCCAAGAACAGTTGTCTATGGAAATAACCTCCGGGCTGTGACAAGCTAGCTCCTGGATTGGTTGTACAGAGACCTATGGGCAGGGAAGAACCAAACTAAACAATACCATGGTCTTACCTATACCCTCCACTTGCTAGATGCAGGATATTTGGATGGGCAATGTCTCCCCTATTCTGGGGTCCAAAACCCACTGGCTAATGTGATCTGCAAGACGGCAGTCAACTCTCAAAGTCTGGGGAATCTATGATTGTGAAGTCGGGTGTGTGTGTGTGTGTGTGTGTGTGTGTGTGTGTGTGTGTGTGTGTGTGTGTTAAAGTGGAGATAAAGCTAAAAAGCCTTACACAAAGCGTCAGGAGCGCTACTTCATATCCTGCCACCAAAAGTTGTGTCATCTGGTGCCATGACTTTGTCCTCTATCCCTAGACCTTCTAGAGGCTAGAAAGTCCAAAGTCAGGCAGGCTTGTCTGGCAACATCTGTCCTCCTCTTACAAGATGGTGTTTGCGGTGCCATCATTGGAGTGGAGTTACCACCCTGTCCTATCACAAGAAATCCAGATGCGAAAGAGAGCCCAGGGCCTCATGGAGCCTCTTCCAGGAGGAAGACTTTGTACTGTTTAGCCCACGTTGGCCTCAAACTTTACCCGAACCTTCTATCCCAGCTAATTAAGAAAACTGTCATGTTGGTCATTAAGTATCAATACCTGATGTGGAGGTGAGACATTTAAACCATAATGGGATAGTGCAGGAGAAAAGGGATTGCTTCCCCCCAGGGCTTCTGAGACAGGCTCTGTCCCCTTGGGATGAATGGTTCAGGTATAGGAGACTAGAAAAGAAAGAAAGGGAGAAAAATGCCTTTCCCAAGACTAACAAGCAATACCCTTTCCCAAGCTCTTCTGACGCTAGGAGATTTAAATGCAAAAATACCTGTTTTTGAACATGCTGACTAGTGGTGCTATTTGGGGGGACTTGTGGAACTTTTAGGAGGTGAGAACCTAGCTGAAGGTAGTGGGTGACCAGGAAGCAGACATTGTAAGTTATGGCCCTGGCATCGTTTCCAGCCTGGATTCTGTTTTGATTCTCTCTCATATAATCAGTGCACTCCATATTCATTTATTCATTCATTTATTTTGAGATAGGATCTCTCGAAGCCCAAGTTGGCCTGGAATTTATTATATAACTAAGGACGATCTTGAGCTTCTGTTCTTCCCCCACTTCGAGAGTGCAGGAGAGACAGACACGTGCAGGAGACAGAGTGCAGGAGGGACTGGCCTTTACACCCAGTTTATGTGGTGGTGAGGCTCAAGTCCAGAGCTTTGTGCAACCTAAACAACCACATCACCCACTGAGCCACACCCCTGGGCCACCACTGATCACTCTATAGGCAAATTACCAGTATGCCCTCAGAATGGCTGACCTCCCAGAAGCAATGACTCTGTGACAGGTGCCTCACAGTGTTCTCCAGACACAATCACATGATTCTCCTCCCTCAAACCCAAGGAGGGGAGGACCAATGTTAGTCCATGCTAATGGCTAAAGCTGCTAGCTCTCAAGCTGGTATGTAACTAACTGCCCTTAGGTCTGGGGCTAAAAATCCGTAGCCATATTCCCACCTCTTCATGCTGGTAGCTAGTGTGCTCGCTCTCCTAACCTTTCCCCTTCTCTCTCTCTCTCTCTCTCTCTCTCTCTCTCTCTCTCTCTCTCTGTGGCCCCTCTTCATGCTGGTAGCTAGTGTGCTCGCTCTCCTAACCTTTCCCCTTCTCTCTCTCTCTCTCTCTCTCTCTCTCTCTCTCTCTCTCTCTCTCTGTGTGTGTGTGTGTGTGTGTGTGTGTGTGTGTGTGTGTGTGTGTGTGTACACCACAGCACTTGTTTGGAGGTTAGAGGGCAACTTGTGAGAGTTGATTCTTTCCTTCTACTATATAGGTCCCAGCAATCAAATTCAGACCATCAGGCTTGGTGGCAAGCACCTGACCAGCTGAGCCGTCTCTCCTTCCCTGGCCCCGTTCCTTTAACAAGGACTTGAAGGCAACAAGAGGCAACAATTCCTTCCTCTGCACTGGCTTCAGGTCATTCCAGGCAGCCCTGGGGCACCAGGACAGCACCAATGTACTTGGGGCAGGAGAGCAGCTGTGGCCAGGCTGACCATGGAGTCCTGGAGCTCTGCCTGAACACTAACAGCTATACTGAGTGAATGCACCCCTCCAGTGAAGCAGCCTACCAGGGGATTCCAGGACTCAGGCTGGAGAGCTCCGGGCAGATTTATCCTCACAGAGGTCAGACAGCAGCTGTATTTCACCATGGGGCTGGCGAAGGCCCTCAGAGCCCAGAATTATGTTTCTATCAAATATCCATTTGTCTGGTTTATGGGCTCCTGATGACCTGGACCCACTGGATCTTGCCAGACACAAGTTCCCATACAACCATGTGTTCTTTTATTCCCTATTGACAGCCAGCTGAGTGTAGGGAAAAGATGGGGATCCCCTATGTCCTCATTTAGATCTCTTCCCTCACTAGGCCACTCCAGTATGCCAAGATTAGAAGCAACGGGAATAAAATAAACTTTCAATGACTTCCCCAAAACTGAGGGGACACCACAGATGTCACTGGATGCCCCACCCAGGGGTGCTGGTCCTCATGCTGCAGCCTTCTCTGAAGGACTGTCCTTGACTGACTGCAGATGCTACATACAGAGGTCATAGAATGTCACCGCAGACTCAAGGCAGCCAGGGCCCTGTGACTAGCAAGGATGTTATCACGATTCCTGCCTCAAAGCTCAGTGGAGCAGGCCAAGAGTCAGCTGCTGCTGCAGCTAAGCCCACACCATCCTCTGCCTGCTGTTCCCCTGTCCTTCACTCCTTCCCTGAGCACTCTCTCCCAATCCCAGCATGCACAGAAACAGTCATCTCAAGTCAGCTTCTTGGGGACCCAACCCACACCGCGCGTAGAACCCCTCCCTGGTTTTGTTTTGTTTTGTTTTTCATTCCTGCTGACCACAGTTTCCTGGAATGCTTTTGGCATGTGACAGGAATGTTAGGGGACAGTTACCTCTTAGACCCTGGGGAGACTTCCTCAGGGACACCAGGGGAGGCCAGACCTTTGCGGCCGCCATCAGCCATCATTACCGGGTGTCGCCCAACAAGACTGCAATACCTGTGGGTTGGTAAAAGGCACAGAGAAAAACCACTCTAGAGACAGCTTCAGGTGACAGAGTCTGCTTTACTGTACATGAGCAACTACTGACAGAGTGGAAGCCATTGTCTGTGGTTGGTCAGCACATGACCTTCGATTGAACCTTGTGCCCCAAGGTCTCCATGCAAAGGAACGTTGCAGGGGCTGTGGAGAGCGGAGACTCTTTCGCAGGCCAGCTCCAGCTACCCATGCTACTTCAGGATCCAGTGCTCTGGCTTCTGGGAATCCTCCAGAGCGTGCTGTGCTCTGCTTCTTACTGAGAAGTGCAGTGTGCCAAGTGGGCTGACTGCAAGTCATGCCTGTTCTCTTATCCTACATCCCGTGTTGCCCATATGAGCAGGAAGTGACTCGTCCATGACTAGAGACAGTCTGGAAAGCTCAGTAATGAGGCACAGGTCAGACTCCTAATCCTAGGACCTGTCAGGCACATTCAGTCTATCTCCACAAGGCCCTGGATAGCCCAAGGGGTGACAAGATGTAGGTGTGCCTTGCCTCTGGCAACCTCCCAGGATCTTCTGCCAGAGCTCTTCTCACAGACTCTCCTCCAGATACAACTCAGACTTCAGTCCTATTGTTTCTGGCCACCCTAGTCCCTTTGGGGACACACACACACACACACACTTTCACATACACGATGTCTCCAACACACACACACACACACATAAATCTATCATACCCACTCTCTCTCTTATACATACACACATACACTCTATCACACACACAGACACACTCTCTCTCTTACTCTTACATAGACTCTTTCTCTCACTCATATACTCTGTCTCTCTGTCACACACATAATTGTCACTCAGACTCTCTCTCATATACACACTCTTTCTTCCACACACTCTTTTTCTCACAAACACCCACTCTCTGTCTCTCATACACATACACTGTCACACACATACCTACACAAACTCACATAGATTCTCTCTCACACACACAAACTCTCTTTCTCTCAGACATACTCTTTGTCTCTCTCTCTCACACACACACACACAATTCTGTCACACACACACAAACACACCATCTATCTCACACACATACACACACTCTCTTACATACAGACTCTTTCTCATACACACACACTCTCACATGCACACATACACTCTGTCTCTGTCTGTCTCTGTCTGTCTCTGTCTCTGTCTCTGTCTCTGTCTCTCTCTCTCTCTCTCTCACACACACACACACACACACACACACACACACACACACACACACAGACCACTTGAAGATCACCACTCTCTGTGCTGATTCCCCAGGTGCCCTTGCTAACCTCAAGCACAGAAGCTCCTGCTCCCAGGTGCCCCATGGGAAGAAGGGCAGATGGGAAGTCCCTTTGCCCTCCCATGGTAAGCCAAAGTGTACTGATCCATGAGTGTCTTTGGAGGGTAAGAAAGTGAGGTGACAATAATCAGAGCGCAGCATCCACATAGGGCGCAGTCAAGCTTAGAGGAACTCTATCCCACCTGTGTCCTTGAAAACTCAGAGTTGCCTTTGGTAAGGAATGTGCCACTGTGCAGACCTCAGTAGTGATTTGTGGCTTTGGACTTCTGGGATTCCGAGGGAAGAAGGGAGGGAGGGAGGGAGGGAGGGAGGGAGGGAGGGAGGGAGGGAGGGAGGGAGGGAGGGAGGGAGATCCCACATGTACCCACACAGGTTTGGATATGTGTTTAGACCAGAGGTTGACAGCAGGTGTCTTCCTCACTTGCTCTCCATCTTGTTTGTTGACAGGGTCTCTCACTGAACCTGGCCCTCACCAGTTCAGCAAGACTGGCTATCCAATGAGTCTGGGAATTGTCCTGTCTCTGTCTCCCCATCTATCCACTCCCCAGCACTGGGGTTCCAGAATCATACTACCATACACATCTTTTGAATGGATTCTGGGGATTCAAACTCAGATCCTGCTTGTATGGCAGGCACTCAGCCAGGTCCCCAGGTCCCACAGTGGCTTCTAATTGTCCTCAGGCACCACAAGGTGCCCTCTGAGCTCTGAGTCAGTACACCAGCCACCTGTCTGCTTACCTAGTGTGTTTCTTTACAATGACTTAAAAAACAAACAAACAAACAAACAAACAAACATAGGTGTGCTGACTTCTGTGGAGAATGCTTGTTTTGATTGGTTTGGTTTCCAAGGGTTTGAAGGCGGCAAAGAAGAGGCCACTGGGCTTCCTCACCAGCTTTCTTTCGGGGGGTGTGTGTGTGTGTTTGTGTGTGTGTGTGTGTGTGTGTGTGTGTGTGTGTGTGTTTATTTGTTCTGTTTTGTTTTTAGTTTGTTTGTTTAATTGGTTTGGTGTTTGACACAGGGTCTCATTGTGTTGCCTGCTATGGCCTTCAAGAATTCCTTCTGCCTCAACCTCCTCAATAGCCAGGACTAAGGATATAAATTCTTCTAATACCTGTGTGGGGGAGGGGGACTGAGGATGTGGGGAGGATGGAACCCAGAGCCTCCTGCACTCAGGCAAACTCTCTACCACTCAGTTACACCTTCAGTCCTAGACCTATTGATATAGGAAGGAGTTCTTTGTTTCTACATTTGAAAACCAGAATGGCTGCCCACAGAAACTACCAGGGAGAGCTGTGCAGACACTCTGCTCCCTTCATTAAAGCCAGAGCCAGGCTAGAGTGGAGTGGCATTAAAGACACAGGACCTCCTGCAGAGCCTTTCTCCTACCTGGTCCAGAGCTGGACCCTGTTCTCAAGGAAGAACCTCCTGCAGGATTCTGGCACCTAGTGACCCACGCTTTGGAAAACACTGGCCCCAGCACCAAAGCAGCCACGTGTCTGCATCTGACTCACTTCGGCTTCAGCTCACTGACTTCGTTGCTTCTCCCCCATGAAGGGCAGCCATAGGCCACATTATGCCCCCGTCCTGCCAGTATGCAGAAATCCATGAGGGGAGAGGCAGCAGCAGGAGGGAGAGGGGAGAGGTTTGGGGGCATCTGTGGGTATCTGACTTGTGTTTTCCTTTTTTAGCAGTGAAATTGGCTTTCTTCTGCTTGAATGACAAGATCAGGCCCTCAGTTCCCATTGTGAAAAGACCAGCCTTTCTTGTAAAAACAATCATGCTAAGTTTAAAGCAGGGATTGAAATCAAGGCATATTCAGCCTGCTCCTTAATAAGCAATCCTTCTCTGCCCCTGGGAAAAGAATCCATTCCTGCTGCTGGACTCCCCTGGCAGAGTGAGCGATGCTCAACCAGGCCATGAGGCCTCAGAGCCACAGGACTTGCAGTTCCTGAGGCCAGCAACATGGAGTACACTATGTTGACAAACAGAGAAAGGGAACACACATCTGACAAAAGATTCTATTGGTGTGTATGTGTGTGTGTGTGTGTGTGTGTGTGTGTGTGTGTGTGCGTGTGTGTGTATGTGTGTATGTGTGTATTGTGTATATGTGTATGTGTATATGTGTATTTGTGTGTATGTGTATATATGTGTGTGTATATATGTATATATGTGTATATGTGTGTATATGAGTGAATATGTGTGGATATATGTGTGGATATGTGTGCATGTGTGTATGGGTGTGTGTGTGTGTGTGTGTGTGAATGACACATGTCTTCCTTAATCATTCCCTACCTTATTAGGGGTATGCAATGGGATCTCTCTCTGATCCTACAACTCCTTGAGTCCTTGACCTGGCTTTATTTGTTGGCCAGCAAACCCAAGGGCTCCTCCCAGCTCCCCTCCGTGCCCTGAGACTACAGATATGTTCTGTGGAGCTCTGCCTTACTGGGGTTGTTACTGGAATGGAGAGTATCATTTGCATATCAGTCTATCAATGATTGTAAAGTGATTGTTTTAACTTACTCTTTGACAATTTCCTATGCATACAATCCTGCCCTGACTGGGGATGAAAATGATTTCTAAAGGAAGCACCTTCTACCCTGGAATTCTGGCATCTTCCATCCACCACCTTACAACCTGTGCTTTGACAAAGGCTGTCCCTGAGGAAGCAGCCGTGAAACTGGGTCAATACTCACTTCCGCCTCATGTTCGTCTTAATCATATCTATCCCCCAGTCCTCCCTTCCTCTTCCCCTGAGACCCCCTTACCCCCACCACATTCCCTTCTTTCCTTCATGTGCTCTTTCTTTTCTTTTCAATAACTCACTGAGTCTGAGACGCATTCTCTGCATGCACATGGCTACCGGGCCACGCACTTGGGCGTGGACGACTTAGTTGGAACCACACCACAGAAGAGAATTGACTCTCTCTCCTCAAGAAGCCACTGACTGTGAACCCTCCCAGCTCCTCAGCTAGGGATGGGGCCTCCAGAACCGGTCCTTCATCTACACTGCAGTTTTGGCTGGCTTGATCTTGTGCAAGTCTTGTACATGTAACCCTAGCTGCTGTGTGTTCGCGCGGGACACTGCAGCGTCACGGCCAGAAGACTGTGGTTCACAGCACTTCTTTGAATCTTCTAGCTCTTACTTTTTCTCTCTTCCATCATAGTCCCCTAGCTGGAGCAGAGGTGGTGAAGTAGCAATGTCATCTAGGGCTGCATATCCAATAGTCACTTGCTCTCAGCTCTTTGGATACCTACGAGTCTCAGCATTAACTGCTGCTCACCGCAGAGAGACGCTTCTCTGACCAAAGTTGTAATAATGAACTGGACCAAGAAGACAAGGAAAGAAGGTGCTGAAGGCCAGCCCACAGAGTAAAGCTGATCCTTGCCAGCCTACACTGGACAGATGCACCACAAGTAGACACACGGGAGCAGGAGGGACAGCCCCACCCTAGAGAGGTCTAAGTGAAAGACGAAGAAGCGAGCCAGGAGTAAGCCACAATCACCACAGACCAGGCTTCCTCACAGAGACAAAATTAGTGGTAGTCACTTAGCAAGGGCAGGGGAAGGCCACAGTGTCCCCTTGGTACTGAGCAATTAGAAAAGGGGAAATCCTAAGTTTATAGTGAGTCTCTGAACAGAGCCAAGAGAGAAAACGTAACATAGCTGGCCTCAGATGCCTCTCCATCCTCATGTCTCTCTGAGACAGACACCCTTCATTCTGTCTGTCCCAACATGGCATAACTTTGGTGGGGTCATGAGAGCACTCACCAAGCCAAAGCAGGCTAGTCTGTGAAAAGCCTGTCCAGGGTGTCAAGGACTGAGGGCTCAGAGGATGTTGCGGTGACTAAAGCAATTGCCACACAAGTGTGAGGACCTGAGTTCAGACCCCCAACATCCACATAAAGCAGATTGTGAGCACACAGGTCTGCAATCCCAGTGCTTCTGGGATGAGATGGGGGGCAAAGACAGGAGATTCCCTGAAGCTGAAGGTCTTTAGTTTGACTGTGTCAGGGATGCAACCAGCATCCCAGAGCCCAGCCCAGGAGACCTGATCAAGCAAGGCAGAAGGTGGGGAACTGACACTGAGGTTTTTATGACCCCTGCCTCTCCCCCGACATATGCCATAGCATGCAGAAGTACATATGTACACACACATGTGGTCATATTTTTCTTTAAGTGTCAGATATGATCACAAAAGACAAGAAGGACTGAGGCTGTGCATGAAATGGAAGGGAACAGAGAGGACCCATGACTGATACAGTGTAGTGTCCAGGGATGGGTCCCAAAACAGACAAAGGGCATGAGCCAGGAAACTAAGAACACCTCAGTGATCAATCCCCTCTAACACGCCGACTCCTAATGCTGGCACATGGTTTCTGTTGTTTGTTGTTGGGTTTACTTGTTTGTTTGTTCGTTTTTTTAGAGTTTTTTTTTTCTGCTTATTGAGAGTCAAACTTCAGGGGAAACTTGTTGGATTCATTTTACCATGTTCATTAAATATAAAATTAACTTGAGAAAAGCTCGGTGCTATGATAGGCTAAATGATGACCCCTAAAGATATCAGTCCCTAGTTCCTGGAACTTGGGGATGTTGCCCCTTCTGTGGCACATAGGAATAGCTTACATCCCTGATGAATGGGAACCTTGAGATGTGCATGTTATCCTTCATCCTACCGTCTAGGCGGTGGTAAATGCTCACATGAACCTAATGAGTAAAGGGAGAAATACCTCAGAGGAGCAGAAGGCACACAGCTGTCACCAAGGACCATCTACAACCTCCAAGCTAGAGCAGAAAAGCAACATCCTCCCCTGAGTCCCCATGTAAGTTCCTCAAGGCCTGAGTGGCCAGGCCCTGCCCTTGAGGACCTCCGACCACCAGGATCTACCCACTCCACCCTTCAGAGTAAAGAGCCCCAGCTCAGAACTTGAAATCTCACCAATCTTTACCCCAGAAAGCTACACACACACACACACACACACACACACACACACACACACACACACACGCATACACGCACGCACGCACGCACGCACGCGCACACACACATGCACACACACTCACATGGACAAAAGAAACTATATAAACCGTCTCTTCTGCTCAGTTCTCTGCTGCTTCTCTCCTCAGCAGAGGCAGCCACCCTCCTGGGTTTTTTCCTCCTCCTACATCTTTTCCGTGAGGTTTGTTGTGCAGTGTGACTTTGTAGTATTTCCTGGCTCCTGACTGCCAGAATACCTTTCCCTTCGGAGCTGTAACACGTGTACTGGGGAGTCCTTTCCCCTCAGAGATGTAACACTTACATTCAAGACGCTTGGCTTTCTGCTCATCCTTACATATTGGGGTCTCTGGCCTCTGAAACTAAAAATAGAAATCTTTGGATTTCTTTAAATTTGTTTTTTATTTATTTTTATTTTTATTGTGGTGTGTGTGTGTGTGTGTGTGTGTGTCTGTGTGTGTGTCTGTGTCTGTGTGTGTGTGTGCAGTAGCCACAGAGGCCAGAAGATGGCATCTGGTCTAAGCTGGACTTGTCAGAGGCTGGATGTGAGTGCTAGTTGCCAAACTCAGGGTCCCTACAAGAGCACAATCACTCTTAACCACTGAGCCATCTCGCTAGTCCCAAATCTTCTAACCCCCAAATGTGGCTTTAAACACGAGTGTGTGGAGAACTGTCAGCATGGCAGCAGACAGCTAATATTAGTGGTTAAGGGGAAGTAAGGGGGCTGGCGGGGATGGTCTCCAACTCCAGCTCGGTTATTCTAGATGTGTTGGCTCTGCATTACTCCCAGGGAGAATCCTCCAAGGTACCTGTCCAGAGGCCAGCCTGTGAGGGCTGAGTCCCTTTTCCTCAGCTGCCAGCCTCAATAGCTAACCACTCGTGTGATCCTCTTCTAATATCCCTTGCCTCTGTCCAGCCCGAGGTCAAAGGACAGAGCATCCAGCTTCCACCCACTCTCCCGAAGTAGTAAGAGCTCAGCTGCTCGCCAGCTGAGGCCACTGAGAGGCCAGTCTCAAAATAACAACAATCAAAATCCCAACTGTTCGAGGGGCCTGTTCCATGGCAGCCTCACCATTTTACATCCACACTCTGACTTAGTTCTCATGATCACCTCCCGTGTGGCCCAGAAAGGTTATGAGGCTCTCTCAGGGTCACACAGCTACCTAAGAGCTGAGACAGTTCCAGCTCAGGCACTGGTGATTCAGAAAGCTCAGGCTGGCAACAGTGGTGTCCTCTTGAACGGACCCCAACCTCAATATACCCTCTCCTTGGCTTCTTCAGCTCAAAGTCACCCTCTTTAGGTTCCCTTTCTGCAGAGCCTCCATATTTCTGCTGCCTTGGAGAGCAAAGGCAGGATGTACCCAACCCAGGCAGGTTAGAGAATACTTTCTTAGCTCCATCTCTCATCTCTGGGTATTTGGAGATGGACGGCCCTCCTGCCAAAGCTGCAGCAGCATGTGGGGAAGGGGATAGGGCAGACTCCAGATCCAGGGATGAAGGAAGTTGGGAAGGAAGGGGAGAGTGAGACAGATCACAGCGCTGCTAAGCACTGGGAAGGAACTTTTTCAAGGTCAAAGTGGTCCTGGCACTGGCTTGCAGCCCTGCTGCCCACCCACATGTGTCCCGTGCTCTCTCCAGCTGTTCCCAGGTGCTGCTAAGCCCGGTTTGATTTCACTGTCCATCTCTGGGGGCCAAAGCACAGTGTTGTTCTCTTCACAGTGCCTGCCAGAGGACTTGTGTGGACACACACAGCTGCCTCCCACTGCCCCAAAGTTAAGGAGGGAAGAGCATGTCAAGCAACATCCCAGAACCCAGCTCAGACTGGGCACAAGGGAAGGAAGCACTTGGCAAATATTTTGCTGAATAAAACTGGGCACAAGGGAAGGAAGCACTTGGCAAATATTTTGCTGAATAAAAAAAAGGACAAAGGATTGGAAGGAAGACTGGGTGAATGGCGGCTTTCGGGAGTAGAGGGAGCCTCCCCGTCCACCCACCCTGTCACAACCCTTTCAGAGCCCCTTAATAAGACACCTGGCTCAGGCGGCTGCCCTCCTGCCTGCCTTCCTCTTTGTGTCTCTGGGATGGGATCTGAGAGTCACATTGGATTCAGACCTGCTCTGGCTGTTGCTGTAGTGTGAAGCACGCCTATCAAGGGGCCCAGAACCTAAGGGAGACTTGCTAATAAGACCTGAATGGGGAGCTTTGTCTCCTATTAATGGAGAGGGAGAGTGTCTGCCTGGCTCAGCTGGAAAACTGCAAGCACAATGGGAAAGTCACTCATGAGTATTAGCAACCTTGGAAACAATGGCAGGAGAAAGTTTGATGGGTTTGAAGGGGGTAGGGGGTGGGGCCAGAACACAGGCTTCCCTTTTCTCCAGCTCTTACCTGTCACTCTAGGGCTGCCTGGAAGGGAGCGCAATGCCAGCCTGTCACAGCTGGATGGAGACTGGTAAGCATGAGGACCTAGAAGAGCCACAGGGCTGTTCTTGGCCTAGACCCACCCCACACCCAGTGGTAGCCTGGGGAGACTATGCCACTTGGTTGTGAAGGAACTGGCCCCTTCTCACTTCCTGATTGTCTCAGGTGAGACAAGAGTATCTCGAGGCTAAGACCTGCCTAGGGTTATGCCTACCTGGAAAGGCCATGGGCATTGGAGCTTCCAAGAAGGCTACCATGGAGAGTCTCCAAATGTCTGAGACTCAGTCACCACTCCTAGCTGTGACCAATGGCTAGGACCACATTCTGGGGAGCCCTGAAGGTTCCGAGAGGTTCCCCCATGGCCTCTGAGTAGGAGACTGGGCAGCTGGTTTGCAGGTTCCATGTGGGAATGTGGGCTTCCAGAGCCCTGGCTCAAAGATGAGACAGAGCAGTCAAGGGAGACCCAACACCTTCCCTGTGCTGCAAGCCATGAGGAGAAGGCAAGGAGTGGCCGGTCCTTATCATTCAGGCCCCGAGGAAAGAGCCACTGTCTGGCTTGTAACCTAACGACAGTGAAGAAAAGGGAGAGACCCCATGAGGAAGATGGGTGCTGACGCCTACCTCACCGTCTACAGAACAAGCAAGCAGGTGCTGCCGTCTCCGAGCCCCACGTTTTGGTCAGTACTAATAACACAGCCTGTCTCTGCCAGCCAGTAGATGAGTAGCTAATTTCTCAGGTCCCTGTTCCTCCATCAAGTGATTAATTAATTGATTGATGGAGACAGGATGTCCCATAATGCAGGCTGGCTTTGAGTTTGCTGTGCAGCCAAGGACGACCTTGAACTTCTGCTCCTCCTGCGTCTTCCTCCCAAGTCCTGTGATTATAGACTCATGCCACCAGGTTCCTCTCTGGTTCCACGCTGGAAACACGGGTAGAACACAGTGCCAGTAAATGAAAGTCCGTTAAGAGCCTGAGACAGTCCTGACACACCGAAAGCATTATCATGGGATCCCGCCAATCCCCCTTTCTTCTTCCTCTGTATGGTAAAGCCTGCCCACAGCCTGTAAACTGTGCTCACCAGAGTGATTGGTTCAAGGATGAGCAGTTGCCCTGTCTGTGCCAATCACAGCAGAGATTCAATCCCAGGAACTCCGTCTGGCTCCTGTAGCAGGCTTGCTCCTTCCGCTAAAGTAGCCAATAGGACCTCTGTCTGGCTCCTGTAGCAGGCTTGCTCCTTCCGCTAAAGTAGCCAATAGGACCTCTGTCTGGCTCCTGTAGCAGGCTTGCTCCTTCCGCTAAAGTAGCCAATACGAGACAGTGTGCTGCTCACAGCGTCTGTTCCCCATGAGTCCGATGCTCTCCGAGGCACATGCTTGCAGCTTTCAATGTCTTTAATCTCTGTTTTTATAACTTTATATTTTCACCATTTAAAAAAAGAGTCACACAAGCCCCGAATCCAGCCTGTGCTTGAACCAAATTCAGCTACGCCCTGGAATGTTTCTCATGCCATGAGTCAAAATATTTTCTTAAAGCACAGTGGGTCTTGACTAACCCATCCTGCTTCCTTAAGTCACAAGTTAGAACCACAGCCCAACTCGAATCTGAAACTAAGCAAACCTCACTTTCCTCTGCCACTTTCATCCCCGGAGCTCAGCTCTAGGATCCAATGCCTTAACTGCTGAGAGTTGGGGATGCTTCAGGCTTTGTTCGTGCCCCATATCCTGCCTCTAATCCCGGCTTCTCCTGGCCCCTCCGGAACGCAAAGGCACCCTGTGATCTGTTCCTAGCCTTAGAGAGGACAGGCCTAGTGTCTCTGTCTACACACTTGTCCCTCTGGCCTCCCAAGGTCCCCCACCAGGCCACATGGAGGAATAGGCGCAAAGAAGTTGTGGCTCAGACCAGTAACTCAAACTCATGGTCCCTGCTCAAGTGCAACTTGCAACATTTTGTATTTGCCTACTCTGTATTTAAATGCTTGTCTTATTAAAAAGGTTTTTTTAGAGCTGGGGAGATAGTTCCAAAGTGCTATAAAATGCTTGCTGTGACCCAAGTACAGACCCCAGAACCTACCATGAAAAAGTTCCAGGCACTGTGAGGCTGGCTGGCCAACCCAGCCTACTTGGTAAATTCCAGGCTGACTTGGAGAAAGACAGAAAAAAAGGTGGATGGCTCTTAAGGAACAACACCAAATGTTATCCTCTAGCACTCACACACCATGTACAAACACACACACACACACACACACACACACACACACACACACACACAGAGAGAGACAGACAGACAGACAGAGACAGAGACAGAAAGACAGAGAGACAGAGACAGAAAGACAGAGAGACAGAGACAGACAGAGAGACAGACAGGGAGAGACAGAGAGAGACAGAGACAGAAAGACAGAGAGACAGAGACAGACAGAGAGACAGACAGAGACAGAGACACAGAGACACAGACAGAGACAGAGAGACAGAGAAAGACAGAGAGTGAGAGACAGAGAAAGACAGAGAGAGAGAGAAAGACAGAGAGAGAGAGAGAGAGAGAGACAGAGAGAGAGAGAGAATGAGCAGCAAAGGTTTCTGGGTTTGAATTCATCTCCCAGTTAGGCAAAGGCCTTCCACTCTGTTTTTCCTGCACCCATGCTGCTGCTGCTGCTGCTGCTGCTGCTGCTGCTCAGGGGCATGTGAGTCTGAATGCCCTGCCTGCAGCTGCCTCTCCACGGGGCCTTTCAGAAGCTCTGACAGTAAACTCAGCAATTTCCTTGTCTGGGGGCCTGGGAAACACTTCAGTGATTAGCATCACTGTAATATGGGCATGGGCTGCCCTGTGCCCTTCCAAGCTCTAGCATACCCAAATCCAGGCTGTGCTCCCCAGCTCCCCCATGCCCAAGCGGGCCTCTCTGTGAGCTCCTGGCTCATCTCTGTTAGGACCTCCCTGGGCTAGACGACCTGCTGTAGACCAGGGAGACACCCACCGTGCTGAGACTCCAGCAGGGTCTCTGTTGGCTTGCATTGTACTTGTGGTATAATTACTAATGGCACAGATCATTTTTATTATTGAGCTGCCTGCATTAAGATGATAGATATTTTTATTTTTTAAAACATCCAAGGGAGCTGCCATTGTGGCAAGAGAAGGATAATTTTTCGTTTAGCTTAAGAGCAGATGATTACCAAACCGTTCGGTGGAAATACACCATGGCTGATCCCGAGTACAGAGGGGAATGGTGGAGGACACCTTTCAACATGCCTCAAGGACCTACCACACCCCAGTCTCTCTGGGTTCTCCAGCTCCTACTTTGTGGTGGAGCCCAGACACTCCAGGGCCGAGGGGTTATTTATGCCCAAGTTACATGGAATCTAAGTCCCAGGGTCATGGAGGGATGAGACAAACTTGAGAACCTACCTGAACCCACTCCAGAATTTGGGGTGCTGATATTAGAGGTCGGAGGTTAGCTGTCAAAAAAGTAAGATGAGGGAGGCAAAAAGTGTCCCTGTATAAATGAGAGGCCTTCAGCCTTCCGTGAGAGCAGTGAGAGCCACAGACCGGCTCCCAGAATGGGCTAAGTGGGATGGGGGATATGGCTTTTGGTTTTGGTTTGTATTTTAAGCTTTAGCAACCAAAATGACAAGGAAACTGAAAACGGTGTCTTGATTTCTTTTCTTGCTGCTGGGAGAAAATACTCTGACAGAGGAAATGAAGGAAGGAAGGCTCTGTTTTAGCTCACAGTTCAAGGCACACCACAGGGAAGCAGAAGCAAGGAAGGAGATGAGAGAGAGAGAGAGAGAGAGAGAGAGAGAGAGAGAGAGAGAGAGAGAGAGAGCTGCTTGCTCTCTCCACCCTTGACACTAAATACCTAATCCTATTGACTGAAAGTAGGAGGTGGCAAGACCAGAAGGCCCTGGCAGAACAGCATTCCTGTGTCAGGTGGCCTGGTCTGGGACATGTACGCCTTCCCAATCTTTCGAGGCACCTCCCATCCCGAGGTCAACTGGAAATAAGGAAAGCTGGAGGGCCAGGTGAGTCCTCTTGTTAGCTTAGTGTCCTTGGAGCAACCCGACTGCCCTTTCTGAGCCTCCACAAAGAAGCCCATCTAGACTAGAGACTGCAGAGAGATCCAGCCATCTGTCCATGCTGGTCAACTGTCAGAGGCAGCCTGGACAGCCTACCAGAGAAGATGCCAGGACTACTTCTAAGTCACTCATCAATGCATTGCCTCACTGGGCCAGGGGTCCACTCTGGAGGTGGGGCTCTGTTGGAGTTCTGGGTTCTTTAGGGATCAACAGTACTAGGCCTGAAGATCCTCATGGATGCCTTGGAGTCCCCTAAGGTTAGGTTTTTCTCAAATTCTGCTAGACCAACCCTGGAGCTCAGGGCTGCCAGAGTCTCAAGGTTAACTATCTCCTTTATTGAGGGGCCTCATCCTCAAAGAGCTACTCAAAGTCACTCTAGCTACGGGAGATAAGGTGCAGGGGACAGCCTGCAAGGACATGTGTTGCTCACCGTCGACTTTACACAGCACAAGAGGGTGTGTGTTTCTGAGAAAATCATGTTCTCATTGAAATCTTATAAGTGGAATCCCATCTCAGCCGTGATTTACAACACAATTTCCGGGACACTTTATCTTCATTTTGGAGTGATGTTTCTAATGGTTTTGCTGCAGAACTCAACTTCCTTCCAGAAGTGCAGAGAATGTTCCAGTCGGATAAAGCTGCGGAATCTACCTCTTCCTGCCACTTCATCTGGAGGACGTGAAGGTACAGCGAGCACCAGTAAGGACTGATGTTTGTTGACTGCCTCTAGAACCCACATTCCATTGTCACAGAGAAAGAAATGAGGTGCAAGGCAGATGGAGGAGCTGACATAAGGACCATTAACCCAGCTGCCTCAAAGGCTGCAGGGGCTTCTGTGACCAGGCCCGTCCCCATCTCTCTGACCTCATCACCCTCTCTCTTCCTCATACACTTCTCCCCTCCTTACTAACTCCCACCCACACTCCTTAGGAACTTTGCACCTGCTGGTCCCCCAACCTGGAAAGCTGTTTTCTTTTACATGCTTCCGGAAGTTGTCAGTGTCTGTCACCTTCAGCATCTGTCACATTGCTTTCTTTCCCCACAACTGTCAGCATCCCGTGGGGTTATTTATTCACTGTCACAGTCTGTTTTCTCTTGCTGTAGCAAAACACTTGAGGCTAGGTACATCTACAATGACTAAAGGTTTGCTTAGCTCAAAGTTGTGAAAGATGGGCAGTCTGATAGCCTGGGAAGGACATGCTACCTCCTACAAGGCCAAGTGCGTGCTTGTAGAGGATGCTGAAGAACGCCCAGCCTTATAACAAAGCTGCTTCTATGATCACCATTCACCAGGAATCCATGAATACATTTACCTATGTATGAGGGCAGAGTCCTCTGAACCCCCACTGCCTGTCAAAGACTCTACCTCTCAAAACTGCTGCTCTGGGGACCACATTTCTTACACACACAATGTAAGGAACAAACCAGGCCTGACCCTGCAGGGTGGAGTGGTCACTGACTGCCCTTGGCTTCGAAAGGAAGTGTTGTTGTTGTTGTTGGTGGTGGTGGTGGTTGGTTGGTTTTTTTGTTTGGGTTTTTTTTAGGGGGTGGAGATGTTCCCACAACCTTCTAGCTGGCATAGTATCTAGCAAGAAGTCTGAGAGAACATCCCTTGGGCTTCGAGGGTGCTGCCTTGCCTGCTCTGAAGATGGTCTCTTTATCACACCAGGTTTAGGCTATGTGTGTAAGTGCCATCTGCACGGCTTCATGTGTACACATATGTCTCTGTGTGTGCATGAGCATGTGTGTAAGTACATGAGTGTGTACACACACCCACATGCATGTTTACTTGCATGTGCATGTGTGTGTGTGCATGTGTATGTGGGGTGGGGAAGTGTCAGTGTGGGATTTGTTACAGTGTTTTAATGTGTGCCAAAGCTTGGAGAACTCCTTCAAATTATGAGTCTGGCCTCACTGTCACTTCACCCTTCCTGCTCTGCTTCTTGCCCATAAGACTGTCCCACTGACTAGACAAAGGCCTGGGTCCCAACAACACTGTCATGGTGACTCCAGTGTTCTCTACACACCATCAGCATCTGCCATCCCACCATCCACCTGCATTGGAGGACAGCTGACCGGCAAGGAGTCAAACATCAAAGGTCAGGAGAGATCCAGATATGGGTTTCCATGGGAGACACGGGGTTACTTTCACAAAGCAGCCCTTTCCATTCTTATAAACACAGCACATCATTTACACGATGCTTAGCATGTTCTGGAGCCTGTGCTGAGAAAGAAAATAAGTTAACAGCTTTTCATGTTTATTCATTCTCATCTATTTTTATTTCATGTGTGCGGGTGTGTCGCCTACGTGTATGCCTCTGCACCACATACCCCTGGCACTGGAGTTACAGATGGTTGGTGATCCATCATGTGGGCGCTGGGAATTGAACATGGGTCCTCTGGAAGAGCAGCCAGTGTTCTTAACTCCTGAGCTTCCTCTCCAGCCCCCTACATGCTTTATTTTCATAACACCAAGCACAGGTGTTGCAAAGTACTTACAGTGGATGAACCGGGGCTCGGAAAGGTCAGCCAACCCCTCTATGGCTGTTAGCCATGAAGTTGTATTTGAACCAAACCACTGACTCCACAGCCCATGGCATTTGGTTTTATGGCTCTTGGGAAGAGGACTGCAGAAAGGCTCTAAACCTGCATCTACCTTCCACACTGGCATATCGGGGATTGTAAGTTGAGCAAAACAGAAACTGTGAAGTGGAAGAATAGGAATCCTTCAATAGCTGTTTTTACAATTCTAAAAGAAACTTGCCTCCTTTACATGATGGAGAAGGCACAACACAGGCAAGAAAGTAAAGGATATCACCGTGCGCAGGACCATAGGAGGGCAGCACCCTGTTATCACAGCGTTCCAACCTGCCACAGACTCAGAGAGATCGCCCCACCCCTACCACCTCTGCCATTAGCCTCTCAAAACCACAAATGCTTCCCTAACTCTGTATGGCAAGAACAGCTCACTGGGCCCTCTTGAGAAAACTGGAAATGCCTACCTGGGGGCTGGAGTTCAGTTCCTGGGGACCAAACAGGCAGGCGTGCTCGATGCCCTGCCTGTGTCCCTCAGTGGGAAGGTTGTCTAGCCGACCACTGAGCCTCCCTTCCCCCAAGCTCCCAAAGGCCAGAGCTGAAGACAGGGGAGAAAGGGGGACAATTGAGACAAGCCTCAAAATGGGCCTGTGGTCAAGATGCTAAGCACCGTTAGGAATGTATCCAGAGTGGTCACCATGGGGGACAAGTCTGAGGCAAAAGAGAGGAGCTAGGGCAGGGCCATCTCCATGAAAGAGGACCTTCCCTAGGACCCAAACACAGGTCCAACTCAGTCCCCCAATCCACCCACAGAAGGCACAAGAATGGTGGATGCCCCTCTCAACAGGACAGAAGCAGAAGCCATAGGTCCCTCTTTCAAGGTCTCCCTCAGGAGAGTAATTAATTATATATGCATATATATGCAAATTACATGTGCCCCAAGACTGTAACAAATGGCTGATAATTGGTACGCTGCGTCTGACCACACTCCTGTGCAATCCTTGCTGTCACCCGTGGGACTTTCGGTCTCTTTCCTCGGGGCCTCTGTAATCAGTACCCAGCTGCCCGTGGAACAGACAGTGTGTTGTGTCAGTGCCCTGAGGTGCTGCTCCTTTTTCTTTTGGTGCTAGAGATTAAACTTGGGGCCTCAGATGTGTTAGACGAGGCCACTAAGCTGTATTCCAAGCCCCTGTGTGTGTGTGTGTGTGTGTGTGTGTGTGTGTGTGTGTGTGTGTGTGTGTGTGTGGTGTATGTACATATTTATATGTGTGTGTTCACATGTGTGTGTACACATATGTGTGTAGTTATGTGTGGTATATGTACATGCTTACATATGTGTGTGTTCACATACATGTGTAGGTGTATAGGTACGTATTTATATATGTCTGTGTTCGCATGTGTGAGTGTGTGTGTGTGTGTGTGTGTGTGTGTGTGTGTGTGTGTGCATGTAGACATGCTAGCCAGAGATCAGTGTCAGGTTTTCTCCTCAGTCCTCTTCACTATATATGTTTTACAGTTATTTATTTGTAGGGGTGAGGCATAGACATGTAATACTATAATGTGCATGTGGAAATTAAGAAGAACTTGTGAGAGTTAGTTCTCTTTCTTCTGCCATGTGGGTCAGGGATCAAACTCAGGGCGTCAGGCTTGGTGGCAAGTGCCTTTACCCTTTGAGCCATCCTGCCGGTCACCCACCTAATTTTTTGAGACACAGTCTCTCACTGTACCTAAAGCACTTTGAGTCACCTAGGCTAACTGGCCCGATGAGCAACCAGGATGGAGCTGTCTCTGCCACCCACCCCCTGCCCTGGGGCTATAGAAGAGTACCACCATAGTTAAGCTTTACCTGAGTAGGAGGGATTTGAACTCAGGCCCTTGTGCTTGTGTGGCAGGCATTTTTCTAACTGAGCTGTCTACCTAGTCTCCTCTTTATTTCTATTTTTATCTTTTTTTTTTTAAAGAGATCATCTTACTGAGTTGCCAGGCTGGTCTTGACCTTTTGATTCTCCTGCCTTCTAAGTAGGTGGGGTTTGGGACTGCACCTCCAGCCAGGCCATGGCCTCTGGTGCTCACTGGTCCAGGGAGCCCCTCTGCCAAGGAAGTGTCATGCAATAAGCTCTCAAGTACAGCTGCTGTAGATCCCCACTTCCTCCACTGCAGAGGGACATCACATCCAATCATGCCCCTGCCTCCCACCTGAGGACCAGCCTCAGAGAGATTCCAGCTTTCCTCCCTCCCTCCATCCCTCCCTCCCTCCATCCTTCCCTCCATCCCTCCCTCTGTCCCTCTGTCCTTCCCCTCCTTGCTCCCTCCCTCTGTCCCTTCTGATTTCTTACTCTCCTATTCTCTTGTCCTCCCCTCCCCCCTTCCTTCTTGAACAGCCTTATCAAATAGAGCCACACACTTGGGTGGAGGCAGACACACCCCTGGAGGCAGAAGACAGCTGGTGAATGTCAGTTGTGACCTAGAAGTTCCTGACTGATCTGATCTTCCTCCACATTAGCTTCCTGAGCCCTGCCCTCCAGGAGGAGAAAGGAATGGGGTGAGTAGACTGCCATCAGCAGGCAGACAGGGGTGGGTGTGGATGAGATAACCCAGGGCTGACCAAGGATGAGCTCTACAGCAGTCAAAACCTCTCCCTCTTCCTCTCCCCCTTCCCTCCCTCTCCCCCCACCCCTCCCTCCCTCTCCCTCTCCCCTTCCCTCCCCCTTCCCTCTCGCCCTTCCCCTCTCCCTCTCAGGGTAGGCCCGAGCCAGCATAGGAGTTTGGTACTATTCTCAAAGCACCTAGGGAGATATTGAAGGTTTTTAAGCAGCAATGGCTTAATCCAACTGTAATTTTTTTATTAATTTATTTATTCACTTTCCATCATGATTGTGCCTCTTGTCCCCCCTCTCCTCCAAGTCCCACCCTTACAAATCCCTCCCCCCATTACCTCCTCATCATCACCTCACAGAAGGGGAAGCTCCTCTTGGGTCCCCAACTGGGACATCCAGTTGCAGTAGGACTAAACATATCCTCTCTCACTGAGACCAAACCAGGCTGTCCAGTTAGGGGAAGGGGATCCAATGGCAAGCAATAGAATAAGAGACAGGCTCTGCTCCAGTTGTTAGGGGACCCACATGAAGACCAAGTGAAATATCTGCTACAAATGTCTAGGGGCCTAGGTCCAGCCCCCACATGCATGCTCTTGGTGGTTCAGTCTCTGTGATCCCCATAGGCCCAGGTTAGTAGACTCTGTACATCTTTTTGTGGCCCTCTTGACCCCTTTGGATTACTCACTTCTATCCCTCACTCTTCCACAGGACTCCCCAAGCTCCACCTGCTGTTTGGCTGTGGGTCTCTGCATCTGTTTCCATCCACTGCTGGATGAAGCCTCTCAGGAGACAGTTATGTTAGGTTCCTGTCTGCAAGCATAACTGAGTATCATCAATAGTGTCAGGGCTTGGCTCTCTCACATGGGCCAGTCACTGGTTAGCAGCTCCCCCATTCTCGCTTCCGTCTTTAGCCCTGCACATCTTTTAGGCAGGACAAATTTTGGGTTGAAGGATTTGTGGGGGGATAGATGTCTCCCTCTCTCTACTGGAAGTCCTGCCTGGCTACAGGAGGCAGCCACTCAGTCTTTATATGCCCTGCTGGTAGGAGTCTCAGCTAGCCAGAAACTAGAAGCAACCTAGATGCCTCTCAACTGAAGACTGGGCAATAAGATATGCTATGTCTACACAATGGATGCAGCTATTAAAGACAGAGACATCGTGAAATTTGCATGCAGATGGGTGGAACTAGTAAATGTCATCCTGAGACCCAGAAAGTGTGCCACTATACTTGATCTTTACATGAGTGGTGTGCACTGGTATGCACTCACTTGTAAGTGGACATTAGCCAGAAAGTACAGCATAACCATCCCGCAATCCACAGACCTAAAGAAGCTAAGGAACAAGGAGGGTCCAAGGGAAGACGTTTGAATCTCACTCAGAAGGGGAAATAAAACAGTCATTGGAGGTGGAGGAAGGGAGGGAACAGGGTGGGAAAGGGGGTGAGGAGGGACTCTGGGATGAGGACCAGGGGTGGGGAGAGGGGGTCTGGGAGAGGGCTGGGGGTGAGAGTGGCCATGTATGGAGAACATCTCTGAGATGAGCTGGAGACCTGGGCCAGGGGAAGTTCTGGGGATTCTGTGAGGGTGACCCTAGCCAATCTGTAGTTTATTAAACTCATTCTGGTTCAAGTTCCTTCCCAGACATGTCTTGGGAAGAGAAGAGTTAGGAAGGACATTGAGTCAGAACTGCTTGGAGTATACAAGTAAATGTGGGATTAGGAGGAAGGTATAGCCTAATAAAGAACTTCCCCAGGCTTCTAACGAAGGACTCTGAATCTCAAAGGTCAGGTAGCTGAAGGACACAGAGTTGGAAGGGCAGAGGTCTTGGTCTCAGCACACCTTGTCCCAAACTGCCCCTCTGGGATAGCAATTGTGTGACACAGCCAAGGGCAGCTTTGCCTTGGGAACTCATTTCCCAGCCCCAAGTCACGCCAATGGGATGGGGCTTCTCCTTGTAACCTGAAATTCTGCCGAGGCTGCATGCAGAAGGTCATGAGTCTCCCCTAAAGGAGGAGGGAGGGGAACAGAATGGTTTCTGGTCTTCCCCCACAGATGGGTCCAGAGCCTCTTGTATCTTTCTGCTTGAAGTCGTGAGTCATATGGTCTCACAAGTGGAGTGAGACTCAGAGGGGAAGCGAGGCCATAGCTATGGCCGTCAGGGAAGAAGGGCAGCATTCGCTGTGACTTTCCTGGCATGCCTGAAAGCCCAAAGTCCCTCATCCCACCTGTTGTAGTGACAGTGCCTGCCTACAAGATCTGGACATAAGAGCAGTGCACACACAATCTTATCAAAGGCTCTCTAGAGGGCCAGGGAGTACACACTTCCTCATTTCTGTTGCACAGTTGGAGAAACTGAGGCTGCAAAAAGGCAAGCCATTGGCCCAGGCCACTTATTAGCAAGCAAAAGCCCCCTGCCAGTGCCCTCGTGCTCTGCTCTCTGCCTGTCAGTTTCTTTGCTGGAGAGCTCACTGCTCACTGAGCAGCCCTAGTAGGGGAGGTAACTTAGTCATAAAGTGTCCACCCTACTAGCATGAGCTCTGAGTTCTGATGTCCAGCACCCTTGTGAAACGCTGGATGTGACAGCACACATGTGTAGCCCAGCACTGGTAAAGCAGGGGGGCAGGGTAAGCAAAAACCAGGGGGATCCCTGGAGCTCATTGGCCATTCAGCCCTAGCCAATTGGTGAGCTCCAAGATCAGTGAGAGACAGAGCCTTAAAAATAATGTGGGGAGTAATCAAGGAGTAATTCCAACCTCTGCTTCCACACACGTGCGGACACAGACCCACAGAAACATACATATATCACCCGCACACTCACACATACAAAAAGCTCAGTCCTCTGCAGCACAGGGTGGAGGAAAGACAGAAAGTCTCCCATGAAACGAGCAGACCAAGGAGCTCTGAGCACATGTCCTTTAGATGCAGGGGACATGCCTACCATTTCAGGAGCCTGCGGGGCCACAGCCCCACTGGGTGACACTTCATCTCCAACATCCTGGAATAGCTCTTACAAACTCTAGCAGCCACTGCATGCAGGGCTGTCAGCTGCTAATGAATTGATGGATTGGTGTTCAAGGACCATTCTGCAGCCAGATTCCAGCTCAGTCTGAGAGCAGGACCAGGGCTCAGTCAATGGCAAGACCAGGGGCTTTGTATTAAGCCAAGGTCAAGGTTGCCTGCCATCTGTGCCCAGGTCAGAGATCTATGGACAGACTTTCTGCACAGAAAGCTTCTAGGCACCTCCAGGGGTCACTGCAACCTTGGCCTCATTAGCATACAACTTTTACCACCCGGCTGGGTCCATCTGGCTTCTTATTAATGCAAACAGAGGGAGGAAAGCAGGTTCTAAGAGAAAAGCCTTCCCAGGTGAAAGAGCTTGCCTGGCATGCTGTACCTCCCTGGCTCTGCAGCTATTTCCTTTCTGCTGTGGCCTTTGTCCCTCCGTGTGATGGCTGCCAGGCTTTGGCTGGCAGCCAAGCCACATTTCCTGTAGGGAGGCAGGTGGGAGGGAAGGAAGAACTCCATGGGAGAAAGGTGGGATGGGAAGCAGAGGAAGTGATGCAAGGTCCAGCTGTGCCCAGCTGTCAGACCTGCTCCTCCCTGTGGCTGGGGACTCTCATTGCTCCCACTGTATGCTTCCACAAGTCCCCCTGGGTGCAAATGAGCCCACATCCATCCCCAACACTTCCAACGTAAGCATTATGTCCTCCAGGGAGCTTTCCTGGAGCCCTCGATGTGGAGTGGCCATGCCCCATTCACCTCCCTCATAAGAGCTATGAGTGGTGAGCTTTGAACATCCCCATCAGACCAGGAGCTGGGTTTGAGAGCAGAGCCTACATTTAGGTCAGGCACCCCAAACATATAGCACATTGCAGATAAATGCTTCCTTTTTGAGCGGGAGGCTAGGCACACGGACGAACACATGCATGAACGAAAGGCTGGACAGGGTCTTCAGTAGGGTCCACAGGAAGATCTCGTGCCAGAGTTTTAATGGGTAGGATGTTTACACAGGATCCACATTGTGGAAGGAAAAGAAAAAATCAGGAGTGCACAGACTGAAGCCAAGCTTTAAGCAACACACCGTGGCTGGAGAACTCTAGGGCAAGATCAGCACCAGACATACCCTTAAGGGTCAGGGTACCCCCGCCCTTTAGATTCCCACATATCAGTCACTGGATGCAGGAGGCATTGGGAGGGGCGTGCTCTTGGGCAAGCAGCTCTCTGTGGCTGAGATAACAGCTGAAGGAGCAGACAGAAAGACTCCCTGACACTAACACTGCTAGCCGCCGTCGAGAGTGGCAGTGCTTCATCACAGGGGAACCCAGGCAGCACCATTGTGTTCTCCACAGATGGAGATGGTGCGTGAGGGATGAGGGAGAAAACCAAGGGAGGCTAGATGGGCAACTGGATGGAGAGAAGGTGAATTTGTACAGCATGAATGCATGTGTGATGGATGAATGGAAGGATGGACAGAAAGACAGTTAGGAGAATGTGTGTCTAGATGATGGATGGATGGATAAATGGATGGGTGGATGTATGGCTGCGTGAATGATAGATGAGTGGATCCATTCATACATGAATTGTTGGGTGATGGATGGTTGGGAGCGTGATTGGCATGAATGTGTGGATGCACAGATAGATGAAGCTTCCCAACATCACTTGTTGAGTAGCTGACTCTCCACTGCTCGCCCAGTTCTTCCCTTGAGCATATTCCAAAAAAGAGCTCAGACAGCAGTCTCAGCAAGCAAAATGGCTTGAGTGTGACAAGCTCTAGCATCAATACCGGCTCATAGGGGGCCCTTGGGCACTCTTGCCTGTACCACATAGCAAGAGCCTACATGACTGATTAAGATAGAAGTGACCACAGAAGTTTAATAGGGATGGGAGACAGTCAAAGCACATTCATAGATGTCCTGGGGTCTGCTGCCAATGGCAGGGGTCCCTCTATGCCACAGAGGAAGTGTAACTTGTCCCTACTTGGACATATCTTCCTCTACCCTCAGCAAGAACACCCCACTCTGACCCCACACATGGGCAACACCTGTCACATCACCCTTTCACCTGCACATCAGGCAAATTCCCCTTTATGTGCCAGATGCTCAACCGAGTCCTCGGTTTGCTACTCTGTTCTTAGACCATCCAGGAAGGGACTTTGTCAGGTTAGAGAAGAGATTTTTTGGGGCTACAAAAATCAGAGGCATTCAAAAAGAGCTTGTAACTAGACAACAACCACGGTCGCCTGTCCCACCATGTTTTGGACAGTATGGACCACAGCTTTCACAGGTGTCGGGAAAGAGCTGATGGGAGAGTGTGAACTGAGGAAGAAATCAGCTCACCTGGACATCTGGGCATGGGAGGAGCCCGAGGAAAGCTCCTAGCTTTTCCCTTTCTGGCTCAGGCTCTTCCTAGGTGCATACACACACACACACACACACACACACACACACACACACACACACACACACAAACGTGCACTTCTGTATTCTCTTTACCTTCAATCAAATAATTGACAAAACTGCTAAGCAGCCCAGGGTCAAAGACTAAACCTGACAGGAGTCTCCCTGAGGGTAGATACTGAACCATTCGTTCACAATACACACGTTCCATCTGAACAACACCCCATGCAGGCACTGTCTCGTGTTGTTTGAACTTTCCATCTTGTCCACAGACAAATCAGGCTAAGCCTCATCAAATGCTCTAGGGGGGTCCTGACTACAACCATCCAAGCATCATATAACCCAATGGATGCTGGGGTGGCTCATCATCACTACTTACTTGACTAGATTTGGCATCCCATCAGAGACACACCCCTGGGAGTTCCCAGAGATTTTTAACTATGGTGAGAAGACCCACCCTGAAAGTAGGCACCATCATCACGGACTGAATAAAAAGCAGACACAGAGCTGAGCGTCATTCATCTCTCTCTGCTTTCTCATGGTAGATACACCGTGACCAGCTGCCTTTCTCTGGGGGACCATTCCTTTCCTTCCATGATAGCCTGTAGCTGGAACTGAACCAAAGTGAACAGCGTCTTCCTTGAGTTGCCTTTGTCAAATACTTTGTAACAGCCACAAGAAATGTAGCCAGTTCAGCTGCAAAACACTTTTGTTAGCTCATTGCTCAGATCACCCTCTCTCCCCACCAGGTTTTGTTTGGAGGCAGATTTGACCCTGTAAATCACCTGCTGGTCTTAGTCTGTTTCTGCCTATATAACAAAATATCTGAGCTTAGGTCATTTATGCCAAATAGAAATGAACTAGACTCACAGCCTGGAGGCCACAGCCTGTCACCACCACCTGACAAAAGCCTTTGAGATGTGCTGTACTGTGGAGAGAGCTACATAGAAGGACAAGAGACAATGAGAGTAAGAAGGAAGGAGCCTGACCCCACTCCTGTGGTAATGGTTTTCTCCATTCTGAGGAACCTCTTGTCAGCTCTTAAAGTTTCCAGACGCCAACCCATTGCACTGGGAATGAGTCTCTAAAATGTGTAATCTGGGGACTCACCCAAACCCCAGAAGTGTCCTTATCTAACAGGCTGATCCACTGGGAGCACTGAGGTGACATCAGAGATAGAAGATGGGAGAAGGTAGCTTTCTTATAGATTGCTTTTTTCTGCCCCAGGCATCCAGCAGCTGGGTAGGAATTCTCGGTAAATCTGAGCTCCAACTCCGAGTTTGGAATCTGACCTTCTCACTGCCTCCCTGGTCTCTTGTCTCTATTTCCAGAGATGGTGGCAGCAGCTTGTTCTCTCCCCACCGCACCCCCACCCCATCTGAGGTCCTGATGAGTTTCTATTTTCCACCAGAGCCCTAAATTGAAAAAAAAAACAAAACAAAAAACCAAAAAAAAAAAAAAACAAAGTAAAACAAAACAAAACAAAACAACAACAAAAAAACAACTTTAATTGGATCACATCGCCAGAGGTAGGCACCATTACTGTAAGCAGGGGTAGGTGACAATTTCATCATGCAGCAGTAGACAGGAATCCAGGGGTGAGGATGGCATGAGTGGGCTCGGGGAATGAGGCAGAGTGAAATATTTCTTCAAAATACTTGGGGCAGGGGTGGAGGAAAAGAGGTTAGGAGTGAAGCAAGGCTGGCCGTGAGCCAAACACCGCTGAAGTGGGGGACGGGGACAGTGGCTTCATTGTGGCTTCCGTCCTTCCTTTTTATAATTAAAGAGATTGACATCTTGCTCAAGTCCCATAAGACTGCGGAAGGACTTCAGTTCTATGATAAGGTTTGCTCTTGGTGCGTCCACGCCAAGTTCTGATCACGTTGTCCCCTTTCCCAGAAAGGATCTTGTGAGTCACTGGCCCTTGTACTGTCTCCCACAGAGAAATGTCTGCCCTTTTAGCACCAGAGTCCATGTTGTACCAGTTAGTTTTTGTCAGCCTGACATGAGCTAAAGTCGTCTGGGGAACAGGAACCTCAATAAAAAAAATATGCTTCCATCAGGTTGGCCTGTAAGCAAGTCTGAGGGGCTTTTACTTGATTGATGGAGATATGGGTGGGACCACCCACAGTGGTGCCATCCCTGGGAAGGTGGTCCTCGTTATATAAAAAACCAGGCAGAGCAAGCAATAAAGAGGAGGCCAATGAAGAGCGTTTCTCCACGACCTCTGCTTCGGTTCCTGCCCCAGGTTGAGTCCTGTCCTGGATGAGTTCTTGCTCTGCTTCTCTCGACGATGGACTGGAATCTGGACATGTAAGTCAAATAAACTCTTTCCTTCTCAGCTTGCTTTGAGTCCCGGTGTTTACCACAGCAACAGAAACTGTAACTGGGATACTTACTCTTCGTCTTCTGAGAGGGAAAAGAGCTCGCACCCAGCCTATCTTCAGAAACTATCAGGACACTACCAGCCCTCCAGGACAACATTGGCTCAGCATCTACCCCGTTCAGTCTGCAGCCCAGCAAAGAAGCACAAGACACTTTTTTATTTAAAATTGTTCTTTATGTGCTGATGCTCAAACTGGTCTAAGAGGTACACCCAGCCCTTCACTGTGGATTCTGTGCAGACACCACTAGGCACCAACACCTCACTGGTGGATTATAAACAAACACCGGACTACAGACAAATACCTCCAACCATAAGGCACTTCCTTCTCCTTCTCCCCTTCCTCCTCCTCCATGGTGCTAGGGATCAAATCAAGATACTGTGCATGTGCAAAGGCACTCTACTCCTGAGCCACACCCCCAGCTCGCCTGAGCCACGCCCCTCAGTTCACAGTATGCTTTTACCCATTTTAACTGCTTCCCTTCGTGCCTGTACCCCGCTGACCCTAAAAGAAGGCATAGGAGTAAACAAGGAGATAATAATTCTGCTCTGTGTGCAGCTGTCCACAAGCACAGTTAGATCCACATATAAGTGGGGAAATGGGAAACCAAGAGCACAGGGCCAGCTCCATAAGGGGCAGTGGAAAGATGAGGTAAGATGCACTAAATAGGGCAGAAAATCATTCGACATGGATAAAAGTTATGGTCAGTAATGAAGCCATTGTCAGGGCCATGAACTTTAATGTGCCAGAGATAAGAATGTGGAATATATTAAGCACAGATTCTCAGCAGTCCAAGAAGCTATTGGCAGAACCCCAAAGACAGTGGGAGACCGCAGCCCTCTCCTCTTCATCCATATCAGACCAAGAGAGCAAACTTCCATTAAAAAGGGATTCAAGTCTTAAACCTAGAAGACACTGAACGTGTAGCCCCCAAACAACTGTGTCTGCTTTATTTAGTTTTGCTTTTGCTTTTTGAGCCAGGAACTCACTATGTAACCCTGACTGTTCTGGAGCTCAACATGTAGACAAGGTTAGCCTCCAGTGCACTGAGATCCGCTTGCCTCTGCCTCCCAAGTGCTGGGATTAAAGGTGTGCATCACCAACCCCAGATCAGTTTTTTAATATATGTGCCTTTATGAAACATTTTTTTAAAAAATTGATCAGATAGTCCCATCTATCCATTTCCAGACAGCAGAAAGATAATCTCCCTGCCATGACCAGAAAAGGCTGGAAGAAGATGACCAAGGTTTATTCACTAAAGAATTTTTGAGTCATTCCCTAGAGGTACCTTTCAAACGTGTGATTTTAACCCCCCAAATCTTATTCCCATTACCTTTTTGTTATAAAATCTGTTAAACTTTTTCTGTTTCCCTTGATGGTTGGGTCATTGACCTACTGCCTGCTGGCACCCTCTGTTCCTGCTCATCACAGTAGGCATTGGCTTTTTACCACTTAGGGTACATTTTGTCTTATTTTGATCTCAGTACCCGACTTCCTTCTGGGGAGCTGTCTTGTTATGTTTACTATTGCACATGAAGCACCATGACCAAAGCAACTTCGAGAGGAAAGGGTTTACTCAGCTTACATTTCCACATCACGTTTCATCATCAAAGTCAGGACAGGAACTCAAACAGGACAGGAACTGGAGGCAGGAGGTGATGCAGAGGCCATGGAGGGGTGCTGCTTGTTGGCTTGCTCCTCATGGTTTGCTCAGCTTGCTTTCTTATAGAACTCAAGACCACCAGCCTGGGTGTGGCACCACCCACAATGGCCTGGGTCCTTCCACAAATCAATCACTAATTAAGAAAATTAAGAAAATGTACTACACACTTGCCTTTAGCACCGTCTTATTGAGGCATTTTCTCAATTGAGGAACCTTTCTCTGTCTCCAGTGACTATTTGTGTCAACTTGACATAAAGCGACCCAGCACAGGCACACTCCACTCTCCACATTCCTCCACACTCCTAGAAAAAGCTGGCACTGGGTTTGTCCAACCCCCTAAACTCTACTGATAGGCTCATAACAGCTATCAATCAAAGTAACTTGTTCTCTGCCCACATCCATGAGTTTAAAAACAATTAGAGGCTGAGGAGATGGCTCAGTGTGTTCTGTAATTGCTGCATTATGTGAGAACCTGTGATAGATTTCCATTACCTACATGAAAAAAGTCGTAATCCTAGCACTGGAAAGGCAGAGTCAGGTGTATCCCTGGGGCTGGCTACCCAGGTAGTGCAGCTGAATTGATGACTTCCAGGTTCAGTGAGAGACCCTATGGGAAGTGATTGAAGAAGACAAACCTCTGTCCTTCACATACACACACGTTTGAATGTTCACCTGCACACACATGCACACACATACACTCATTCACACACATGCACACACACATGCACACACACATACACACACGTACGCATGCATGCACGCACACACACACATACACACTGAAGTAAATAATCACACAATCCAGTTCAACCAATAACATGTTTCCTAGGACTCCAGGGCTAGGCATTATGCTGGACTTGAACTTAGGAACTTGAGTCTAGACTAGCAGCTGCCAGAAGTCTGGCTATGGCAAAATGAATGTCCAGGAACAATAGAGATGGCTCAATTGTTAAGAACACTGGCTGTTCTTCCAGAAGATACAGGTTCAATTCCCAGCACACCCTTGGCAGTTCACAAACATCTGAAATTCTAGTTCTAGGATATCTGACTCCCTTTTCTAGCCGTTGCAGGCACAAAGCTAACAAGGGGTGCACAGAGACACATGCAGACAAAAACAGGTTGTGGGGGGATTGTTCATGTGAGAAAGGGGGCTTTGTGGGCTCTAGCGCTGTATCTGTGATGTCATCTGAGCTGCTAAATCAAACCACTCTTTCCATTTAATCCAGCTGGAATGAAGTTTGCTTTAGTTTAGAGGAAACTTCTAGCCCACTTCTCCCTTTTATTTTGAACCTCCCCCAGGCAGCAGGCTGCCAGAAACACTTCTTTTTTTATTCCTTATTCACTTATTTAGGATTTAATGTCACAAATTTCTGGGATTTTCTCTCCTCCCTCCCCCCACACTGGAATTTTCCAACCATTTTATGAGCAGTCTTGTCTCTAGAGGGCTATACTGTGGGTCATCTGTGTTATCAGTGGAAGCCATTGGTCCCATCTTTCTTTCATGATGTTTAAAATCTGTTCTCTGAGGCTTTCTACCTGTCCATTGGCTCACAGTGACTCTTTTATGTGCTCAGAAGTGACTCTGTATGTGTGTGTGTGTGTGTGTGTGTGTGTGTGTGTGTGTGTGTGTGTGTGTCCTGTATGTGGAGGCCAGGGGACACCTTTGGTATTGATCTCGGGTAGCTGTCCACTCTATTTTCTGAGATGAGAGTTCCATTGGCTTGAAGCTTGCTGATTAGGCCTGACTAGCTGACCAATCAGCCCCAGAGATCCACCGGACTCTGCCTCCATAGCAACAGAGTGCAGAGTACCATATTCAGCCTCTTATTGTGGGATTTGAACTCAAGTTCTGCACTGTTTCCCCAGCATCCATGATGACTTTTTTCGGGGGCATGGTATAGAAGGAGGGAGGAGGGGAACGGTGGTTGCTACACAGATGGTTGCCAGCTTACAACGAGGTTATATGATGCCTACCCTGTAGCTGAGGACAGGGGTATCTCACCCCAAACCACTTACAAGAGAAGAGGTAGAGCCAGGTATCACCTGCAGCCCACCTGACTGCAAAGCTGCTCCCCTCTTTCTCCTCACCATGTTGTCACTCTCCGAACTGTCCTTTCCCCTAGCGAGGATCCAGAACGAACTGTCAAGACCTGAGAAGTTCATGTGGACATGTAGAAGCCCGGGGAAAGTGAGAACAGTTGACTTAGTTTCCCCAGGAAGAAGCCAGCAGAAGGTGCTCTGGGGACCTGACTATAGGACAAGTTGCCCACTCTACAGGGATGCCACTCCCTAAGCCCCACTACACCCAGGAAGCAGGAGACAGCTGCAAAGCATCCCTGGGTGCACGATGGAGCTCGCCTTCCAGCCATGGCCCCCAACCCAGAGCAGGAAAGCTCTGAGCAGGGCCTGTGAGCAAGAGGAACCTGCTGCAGGGAGGGCGTGCCGCCTCACTGAGACAGGGGGATGTTTGGTCGTGTTTTTGTAATGGCAGTTGAGATCGCAGCTTCACAAATGAAAGGCTGTTCAGTTAGTCCCAAGGATGCTATTGATAACAAAGAGTCAGACTTTCCACAACCTGCCAGACAGAGGTAGCCGCCCCTTCTCTCAAAGTAGAGTATCCAGACCCTTGAAGGAACGCTCTCTCATCAAACCCGTGTTGCTCACTACCAGCTACCCCTTCTACTAGACATGGTGGTTCAGGCCATTTACCAACATGAGCAGCAGCCATGACGTAGGTGCTATTGTTTCATATGGGTGAAGGAACAAGGTTCTGCAGAGCTGAGCCTGGATCCCTATCCTTTCCACAGTCGACCCTCACTCCTAAAGAGAAGGTCGTGGTGTCCCCACACATACCCCATCAGCTGGCCACAGGAGCCACACTGTATTGCTTACTTGTCTGTTGCTAGAATAAATTACCATAACCAAGAGCAACTTAGAGGAGAAAAGGGTTGAATTTCACTTATAGTCCAAGAGAGGATGCAGCCCACCATGGTAGGGCAGTATGGCAACAGGAGCATGAGACTGCCCGGCAGTCAGGAAACAGAGAGATCATGCAGAAAATGGGGCCAGGTTACACATCTTCAAAGCCTCCCCTGATGACCAGCTTCCTCTAGCAGGGCTCTACTTCCTAAAGGTTCCATAACCTTCGCAAACAGCACTACCAGCTGGAGACCAAATGTTCAAACACATGAGACTGTGGGAGACAGTTGTGATTCAAACCAACACACACACACACACACACACACACACACACACACACACACGTGCGCGCACGCACACACAGGCACACACAGGCACACATGCGCACACATGCACACATGCGCCACATGCACACTTATACACACCACACCACATGCACACATGTATGCATACATGTACAGGCATGTGCACATATGACATGCACACAAGCACACACGCATGTGTACACACCACACCACACCTGCCTGCACATGTGTGGGGATGCCCCATGTCTCTGTAAGTTCCCTCTACTCACCAGCAAACTCTATAGGAATATTTGCCTACTGCACTGAACGGGCACACTTTTAAGTGCTGGGTCTGATCCCTCAAATCTCTGCATGGTGTTTTCAGTAGCCGCCTAGGGACATCTATGTATTGGTAACAGATTATTTTCACTAGTAGTTCCTCAGGCGGGGAAATCCTCACCATCGTCACCCCTTTGCTGAGGCAGAGTCTGGCTGGGTCGCTCAGGCTTGCCTCAAGTTCTAGGTCTCCATTCCTCAGGCCCCCACATGCTGAAATTATAGGCATGAGACACCACACTCAGCTCCAGGCCCCCATCCTAGTAGAAAGTTTTAAACTTAACTCCCAAGCTCCCCATCTCGAGAATACAAGCTGAGCCCATTGGGGAGCAGACAAGGGCCCTCTGTTTCCAGAGTGTCATCAGAAGATCACAAGAAGCAACTCTGGCTGCAGGCAGGGTCCTGGCACATATCCCAGTGGCAACAACCCTTTCCCTGTGAGGCCAACTCTGGTGTGTGGCTCTGGGTGTTCCTTCTGGAAACTTCCCTTAGGTCTGAGTCTCTGGCAATACTGAGGATTCTGCTTGAACTAACTGCAGATTCCAATATTTACTAGGTCGTTGGCAAATAAACACTTAATTCTTAGACCTAGAAACTCCAGAGGACCTGATGCTTCTGAGCCCCTTGGGCACCTGCACTCATGTATCTCTCTCTCTCTCTCTCTCTCTCTCTCTCTCTCTCTCTCTCTCTCTCTCTCTCACACACACACACACACACACACACACACACACACACACACAGCACTTAAGAATAACAAAAATATAAATATATATTTTTAAGTTACTTCTCATACTGGCATGCAGACAAGAGGCCACAACACAGCAGATCTACCTTGACCGATCCCTTACTGGGTCCCCAAGTCCATCTGTGCCTCCATCTGTGCAAGCCAGGACACAACCCAACATACTGTGGTACTTGTCTCCAAACCAGGAACATGGCGGACCTAAGAAAATACGTATTCGTTGCTGTTTTGCTGCACTGCTTTTTGAAATCCCCACCTGGGGCTGGGAACATAGCTCAGTGGTAAAGGAACTTGGTTGGCGCCAAGCCTGATGACCTGAGTTCAATCCCCAGGACCCACATGGTCAAAGGAGAGAACTAACTCCAGGAAGTTGTCCCCTGACCGTCACATGCCCTCTGACCTCCATATGCTCAGAATAGAATATGCATACCACCCACAATGAAAACAAACAAACCAAAAAAATGTAATGTAAAAGAAAACAATCCTTCTTACTGGTTTACTTTTGTGACCTGAGGACTGCTCCCCTTCAGTGTGCTCTGTAAGGTGGGTGATACCACCAGCAACTTGCAGGTAAGAAAACTGAGGCTCATAGGCATGGCACATAGGTTCAAGTCTGGCCGGTGCCCAGGACTGTTTGGCTTCATCCTAGTGCTGCTCAGTGGAAAGTAGACTTCAGGTTTAGGGAACTAGGAACCTCCCAGAGAGGGCTAGAGAGTCAAGGAGGCATGGCTGGAATAGAGGAGCCACAGCTGGTTTGAAACCGGAAGACGTATAGCTATTATCCTGGTCTCTCAAAAATGCTCTCTGGACACCTGTAGCCATTGTCTAAGACCACACAATGGCCTGGCCTTTCCCGATGCTGAATGCTTTCAGGCCCATTATAGTCTAAACATTATCCGTTCTCATCCTGTTTGCTTGTTGCTTGGTACGAGTTTGGAATAGAACTTCCCAGTGTGACCCAGGTTGGCCCTGAACTTCAGCTCTTCACACCTCAGCCTCCCGAGTGCTGAGATTACCAGAATGTGTCTTCATCCAGACAATCTCTCTTCTTGCTTGAGGAGGCAGAGTTGCCATGAGTGCCCCTATTACAGACTGGAGGTCTGTGTACTTGCAAAATGCGTAGGTTAAAAATGAATCCCCAGGGTGACACTGTTTGGAGACAGGCCTTTTGAGATGTGATTAGGTCGTGAAAATGAATCCCTCAGATGGAGATTCACACCCTTGTAAAGAAAGCCCAGAGCTCTCTCTTGGCCTATTTTTGCTGTATGAGGATACACTGAGGAAGGGCCCACACCAAAGTCCAGCCATGCTGCTGTCCTGGACTTGAGCATCCAGCTTCCTGAGCTTGTAAAATAGTAACAAAATGTAAGATGGCCCCCATCCCTAGGCTTTCTCCCTCCTTTTTCCTCTTCTTCTAAACAGAATTCTGCAGGCTGCAGGAGCACAAGTAGGGAGCACGTCCTGTGAAGTACCTCATCTGCCCAATGGTCCTGAAAGACCGAGAGGCTTAAGAGGTTAAGGCCTCTGGGAGTTAGCTCCTTCCTCACCCGGCACACAGTTCATCAAGCCTGACTCAGGGTCCTGCTAAGGGGCTGTGTGAGAAGTGGCTGAACTTGTCCAAAGATGGACTGAATCTGCCCTGCCTGGGGAGACACCAACAAGAGACTCAACATTAAATATAATCCTAGTCCAAGCTCCATCTTGGAGACCAGTGGACCAAACCCATTCTCTGTTTGCTTTGGTGTCCAGTGTCTAAATTGTTTCTATTTTGTTTTCGAGATGGGCTTTCATTATTCCGGTCTGGCCTCTACCTCTCTAAGTAGGTGAGAAAAACCTTGAACTTGTGGCCCTCCTGCCTCTACCTCCAGGGGTTCGGATTACAGGTCTAAGCCACCATGGCCAGGATAAATCAGTGCTGGGCACTGAACCCAGGACCTTGTGCACTGGAGGCAAGCACCCCACCGCCTGAGCTACTCCCAGTCCTTTATTAAAATGAAAATTTCCTAACCTAGAAGTGGGAGAGCTCACAGTATAGTCCAGGAGTAGAGGGTGTTGAATGTATGTAGTCAAAGGAAGTACATGGTCTGTACACTTTTACTGGAAATTCCCTTCCAGATACAGATCTCGGATCTGTACAAAAAGTATGAGATTGGGTAGGAAGAATGGAGGGAAGATGCTTGGAAGCTTCTGGGCCTGCATTGCTGGGGGACAAGGAAGACACAGGGATTACAAGTCACAGACTACAGGCATGCGGACCCGTCTGGCTCCGTCTCTAGAAACACAACCTGAGAGGCAGAGGAACTAGAATTAGACTTTCATCACCCTGCTAGTTAGAGAGCTTTAAGGGTGTGCGCGTAAGGACATAGAGGCTTCATCAGAGTGCAAAACTCGGAGTTGAGCTTGATGAGGCCCACACGAAATCCTGGCACTTGGGAGCTGGAGACAGAAGATGAGGAATGAGTTCAAGGCCAACCTTGGCTGCATGAGATCCCTTTCCAGAAAAAAACAGTTAAACAGTCAGAGGCAGTCTCGCCAGAGCACTGGGCATGAAAGGAGGAAACTGGATGTAGAATAAGGCATCAAGGAAGAAAGGCTCATCCAGCAGGAGCCAATGATGTGGGGCAGAAACAGAACCCCAAATCTCTCTGCGGGAACCAACACCGTGAAGCAGAGGTGGACCCTGCTTAAGCGATGTTGAGTTTCCCAAGGAGGCCATCAGAAGATCTAAAGCCGGAAGGAGAAGAGTGTGCTTCTATGGTGGGCCCAGCCTCCATGGGCCACACTGCCAGAGATTCCACGTCAGTCTCATCCCTTCCTTCATTTGTCCCTAAGCTTAGCGCGCCCCTACAGTTTTCTTATGAAGATTTACTAAGTCAATACAGTCAAAGCTCTTACAACTGTCCCTGTACCAACGAAGTGCTTAGCAAACTCTGGCCATGTCTGGCAAATGTCTGCCACTGGGCCCGCCTAGCCCACGGGGTCCTGCAGAGAACATCTCAAGGCTGCAGGAGAGAAGTCATCCTTCAAGAGACAGGACAAAAGAGACAGGGCCTCGATATGGTCCTGGGTGAAGGGAATGGGTGGAGGGAAGGTTGCCCTGGGCACTGGAGCATCCAGCACAGCCTATAGAGCCAGCATTCCTTACTCAAGGGCATCCCATGGAGTGGAGGCCTGAGGAAGGGACACAGGCTGGCTGAGGGACCTTGGGGCTGAGCCTTGCTGTGCTAGTCACTAAAATAAAGTTGGATTCGTTAAACTGAAGAGTGTGGTAAACTTAGAGGGCCCGTGAGTATGCAGAGGTGTCACTGGGGTAAAGTTCCAGTCCCTGGCCCAGCCTCAGATTACCTTTCATGATAGGTTCTTAAACATGCAACCTATAGCTTGAAAAGAAGGGTTCGTTGCTCTAATGCCTGAAGTGCTCCTTCAGGATTCACAGGAACTCACAGCTGCCGCCAAGAGCCATCACCAGCATTCTCACCATCCCAGGACAGCCCACATCTGCAATCAGTTGAAGAGGCGGGCAGGAGAAAGGTCTGGCCTTTTGGTCATCCAGATGACTCTGATTGGCTAGTGGACGCTGCAGACATCTCTGAGGTAATCTGGACTGTCAGTGGACCAGCATCCTAGCCTGAGTTCCTCTCTACCCTGCCTCCTTACCCCACCACAGACATCCAGCTCATGGGGTTTCCGTGACAAGTATCCCCAACTCGAATTTTATCTCAGACCCTGCTTCCTAGAAAAACCCAGTTCAAACCGTATTGCACAGAAGAAACACAGCTCAGAAAAGAGCACACACAGAAGAACACTGCACAATGGGACTGCTGGTCAGCAAGCCGTTCGTTATCAGTCTGTGACCAAGATGTTAAACCTTCCAACCAGTCGGACCCAGGGACCCTTCCAATCAAGATAGTCATTAATGGTGGTCAGATAGCTGATGGTCAGACACTGCTGACCACCAGAGCTCAGTTTCAAAGCCCCGAGTCAAGCCCCAGCAGGACGGGATATTAGCTACATTTCTGGGCCATTTTATAATGGGTATAGAATAGGCTCGCAGGGGTACTTTCCACTGACTCGTTTATGACTTTCTCCCCCAAGAGTCGCAATTACTGCTCTGTCTGCTCAACATTCCAGGGTGGTTTGGTTTCCACTCTGTCTTGTGGTATTATTTTCTTAAGGAGTCAGTTTAGTGGGGAGGGGGGTAGGGATGTTGTGTGTGTGTGTATGTGTGTGTGTGTATGTGGTTTGTGTGTGTGTGTGTGGTATGTGTGTGTGTGTGAGGTATATGTGGTGTGTGTGTGTATGTGTGTGTGGTATGTGGTGTGTGTGTATGTGTGTGTGTGTGGTATGTGGTGTGTGTGTGTGTGTGTGTGTGTGTGTGTGTGTGTGTGGTATGTGTGTGTGTGTGTGGTCAACTCCAAGCATCTTACTCTTCTGTTCTCTACCTTATTTTTTTGAGGCAGGATCTCCTCCTGTCCTGGGACTTGTCATCAGCAGTGAGATTGGCCACCTCTGGAGCCCGTGGGATCCATCTGTCTCCGCTCTCTCCACCAGCACTGACTTACACATGAGTGTCACCACCCCTGGCTTTTTACATGGGTTTGGGGATCTGAACACAGACCTTCATGTTTAATAGTACACACTGAGCTGTCTTCTAGAGTTAGATCTTTATAAAGAATGAAGAGGATTCCAAGCTATCCTGATCCCAGACAGGATTTGGTTGTGAACCTTTTTAAGAAATGAAATAAAAAGAGTAAGTCGAGTTGAGGGAGTGGTAATGAGGTCGGTCTTCATTAACACTGATGGTGGGCAACTTGTGGGGTCCTGGGCTGGAACAGGTGTTGACTGATATGTGACATTCTGCATGCACAAGACTGGGTTAAATGACTCTCTAAAAGAGGCAAAGAACACATTAGAGTTTATCAGTGGTTCTCAACCTTCCTAAAGCTGTGACCCTTTCATTAAAATTCCTCCGTTGTGGTGGCCTCCAACCATAAAATCATTTTTGTTGCTGCTTCACATCTGTAATTTTGCTATTGTTATGAATTGTAATGTAAATGTTTGATGTGCAGGATGTTGTTACGTGATCACCGAAGGGGTTGTGACCCCACAGATTGAGAACTGATGGTCTATATACTCTGACCCCAGAGACTAGGCACACCCTCATTCCACCAACCCAGAAAAGTGTGCTGTAAATTCTGGAGGTTCAAGCCTGGTGGGGGCCACTGACTGTGTAAGGAGAGTGCAAGGTCCTGAGACTATATGTGAAATCTAGGTGCCAGCTGTCCAGGAGACAGCAGGCCAGGGTGTGTCTCAGGAATGACTGTGCTCTGGCACACAAACCCTCCTCATCCATAACTGACCTAGAAACCAGTATCTTTCCCAGTATCTTCCCCTGTGGCCTATCTGTGAGGACAACCCCGCTCCTCCCAACCTGTGGTTTCCATAGCAACCATTTGAGGTGGTTGAGATTTTCACTGAAGGAGGGGGTTCTCCCAGATAGCAAGGGAGATAAGGGTGGATATGACCTAAGTACAGTGAGATCCCCATTGGTTCGGAGAAGTGGGGCATCTGGAAGGACAGAGGAAGATGCCCAGGGACCCCTGCTGTCTCACACAGTGCAAATGACAGCATCAGCATAGTGAGTGGAGATAAACTGGAGGTGATTTGGGAGCATCTGCAGGGAACTGGGCAGAAAAACATTTTCCTTCTATAATTCTGGTAAGAAAAATAGGTAGGAAATAGGGCAAATGCTAAATATTGAATATGTATAAAACCTCCCAATAAAATCTCTTCAGTAAACCTAATAAAGAGCTTGAATTGTCTTCTATGAACACACTTAAGTATATACAACAGGCTTTCTGTGTCAAATGGTCAACACCATTCTTTCTGTTCGTTTGTTTGGTTCAGTTTGGTTTCTAGACAGGGTTTCTCTGTGTAGCCCTGGCTGTCCTGGAAGTCACTCTGTAGACCAGACTGAGACCTCAAACTCAAGAGATCTGCCTGCCTCCACCTCCCAAGTGCTGGGCTTAAAGGCTTCCACCAGCAGCAGCATCAACACCGTTCTTAACCGGGGATTTATAACAAGGATGGTCTCTTCAAACTCTTGAAAGTCAACTTTGTCAGGATATTTTCATGCACACAAGTATGTGATTTAAAAATGTAAAAACTGTTTCATAACTGTTCAAAGATGTAGATTACTTGAAATGGTATTAAAAGAATCTACCAGCTTTCCTCCTTCCCTGGACAGATAGATTGTTGAAGGGGCTCATGCTGCTGTGAATACCATCAACCATCTTATATCAGGGTCTCGAAATGAGGATGAAGTTTTAATTTGCAGAGTGTACTGGAGTCCTCTCCTTGCAGCTAACTTGGAAGTCACCCAAAAAAGGCACATGATCGGTTGCCACTGTACTTAAAGACAGAGAAGCCAGACTGGGGCTGTAGACTTGTCATCCTGCCACTCCAGAGGCTGAGGCAAGATGATGTAAACTCAAGGTATGGCTGGGCAACTTAGTGAGAGCCTATACCAAAGCAATAACAGTAATAACAATAATGAAATAATTCCATTTTATTCTGAATGGTGTGGGGCCCAGGAGATGGCTCGACAGGTAAGGTGCTTGCCCTGAAAGCATAAGGAGCCAAATCTGGATCCCACATACCCCTGTGAAAGCCAGACGCTTCGTCACACATCTTTAACCCCAATGCTAGAAGAGGGCTGATGGATGGGTCCCTGAGCTCTCTTCTACTCAGCCAGTCTAGCCCAGTCGGTGAGCTCCAGGTTCTGGGAATTACCCTGCCTCAAAATGTAAGGTGTGGAACAACTGAGAAAGATAGCTGATATCAACCTCTGGTCCCACACAAGAGCGAGTCTGGAGATGTAGCTCACTAGTAGAGTGCTTGCCTGCCATGTGCCAGATGTTCAACCTCTAGATTTGAGAGAGAGAGAGAGAGAGAGAGAGAGAGAGAGAGAGATTTGTTTTATTTTATTTTTTTATTTTATTTTTTTTATTTTTTTATTATTTTTTTATTAACTTGAGTATTTCTTATATACATTTCAAGTGTTATTCCCTTTCCCGGTTTCCGGGCAAACATCCCCCTCCCCCCTCCCCTTCCTTATGGGTGTCCCCCTCCCAACCCTCCCCCCATTGCCGCCCTCCCCCCATAGTCTAGTTCACTGGGGGTTCAGTCTTAGCAGGACCCAGGGCTTCCCCTTCCACTGGTGCTCTTACTAGGATATTCATTGCTACCTATGGGGTCAGAGTCCAGGGTCAGTCCATGTATAGTATTTAGGTAGTGGCTTAGTCCCTGGAAGCTCTGGTTGCTTGACATTGTTGTACTTTTGGGGTCTTGAGCCCCTTCAAGCTCTTCCAGTTCCTTCTCTGATTCCTTCAACGGGGGACCTATTCTCAGTTCAGTGGTTTGCTGCTGGCATTCGCCTCTGTATTTGCTGTATTCTGGCTGTGTCTCTCAGGAGCGATCTACATCCGGCTCCTGTCGGTCTGCACTTCTTTGCTTCATCCATCTTGTCCAATTGGGTGGCTGTATATGTATGGGCCACCTGTGGGGCAGGCTCTGAATGGGTGTTCCTTCAGTCTCTGTTTTAATCTTTGCCGAGAGAGAGAGATTTGAACCCTAAACCTGGAGTCACACTGGCAAGGGGTCCCATCCCACTTCCAATCATCCTCACAGCCAACCTCCCCCTCACACTTGTGGCTCAACAGCACATGAGCTCCTCTGCCAACTGCAGGACCTAACAGCCAGCTTCTGGCCAGATGTTGCTCTGGTTTGAACATCCTCACCAAAACTTGATCTGCATAGTTGGGTTTAAGATGGGAACCAGAGGGACCTTTAAGAGGCAGTTGAGTTCTGAAATCTCTCCCCTCCTGGGTGGGTTTGTCCACTCCTGATTTGTGGGTACATGGGTACTTCAGAGTGGGTTTGCTTGTGTTTGCTTGAATCCTGTCTTTTGTATGGCACCCCTACATGTCCTAACCAACTCGGTGATTTTGCAGAGTCTCCACCGGATGTGGCGTCCCTTCATCTTGAACTCCCCAGCCTTCAGAACCATGAGCTGAACAACCTTTATTCTTTCTATATTACCCAGTCTTTCCTATTTTATGAAGGTCACAGAAACTAGGCTAAGATGGGTACCCAGTTGGTAAAACCCTTCAGATGTGGCTTCTCCTCACAAAGCCCCCTGAGACCATGAGCTGTCCTCCACTGCCCAGCAGGAAGCCCTGGCCCCATGTGGAAGGGAACCAACCCATCTCTTTCTTGGGCTGAGAGGTTGCCAGGAATGTGGTTCTTCCAGCGCTAAAATGTAAAGTTCCAGGCCAACCAAAATGAGGGGGCCACCCTACATGGCCCCTGAGGGCTGTGGGAATCTCTTCCTCACACTGTGCAGTAGCACAGTTACCTATTCACAACAAGCACAGCTGAACACTGGGGAGGAAGAGTTGCCAGAACCTTTCTGAGAACACAAATAACCTGGGGACCTCCTTCAAATGAAGAGACTCATCAATGGGTACTGAGTTTCCATCAGGTTCCAAGGCACAGTTGCACAAGAATAGCGGCAGAAACAATGAATGTCAGCAGGAGAAAAAGATACTTTGTAAGAAAGCGTCTTTCAAAGTTTGGCCATGCAGAAATGTTTTACCTGCCTTAATTCTGCTCGACCTGTGCTGTTTCAGTACACCATGTGTCACCTTATAAACACCTACAACTTTGTATCGTGTATCAGTTAAAAATAAAGTCAGTTTTTAGAAATAATGGTTCTGAAACTGGCTCGTAGAGAGCTGTTACTTTCATTTTGTTTTGTTTGGGGGACAAGGTCTCATGTATCCCAGGCTAGCTCGATATGTAGCTGAGGATGACCTTGAATTTTCCATCCTTCTGGGTGCACCACCACGTCCAGTTTACACAGTGCTAGGGGTTAAACCCAGGGCTTCATGAATGCTAGGCAAGTGCTTTGTTTTGCTTGAAGAGTGCTGGGGTGGAGCTCAAGGCTTTGCACATATGAGGCAGGTCCTCAACCTCTGAGTGACATCAGCGCACTGAAGCTATAAGATTTTCAGATGGGGACAGCTCCACTAGTCAAGCACCTCCTCCGTCAGTGCTCCCCTGCTGACAAGCTCCCCTGCATCCCTCACTGAGCACAAGCACGCTCGCTCACTCTCAGATTATTAATTTCTTTGTCAATAGTGACCAAGAACCTGCCCAGTAATGGAGAAGGAACTCAGTCTGGCTCTGCTCCTCAGTTTGTTAATATTTTGTGTTCTGAGTCTGAAATAGCCCTAAACAACTATGGGAAACGATTAAAACGTCTGCGAAGAGTAGCCACAAGTCTCCTTGAGTGTAAAGTAAGCCTTTAAGAAGAGAACAAATATACAAGAGGAAAACTGAGGTGATGGCAGGAGCCAAGTGAAGCAATGTCACCCACCCAGAGTTGGTCACTCGCCCCTGGGGGCAGAGCTCCAGCTTCCCTGGTGTCTAGGGCAAAGGAAGAACTCACAAAGTCCAGAGTCCTGGAAAAGCAGGCCTAGAATGTCTCCCACCAAAGAGCTGAAATGTTCAAGAGCTTCAGGCCAGAACCATGACTAATAGAAATACCCCAAGCCCTTCACGGTGGGGAGAGTGATTGCCTCAAAATGAAGTGCTAAGTTGAAAATGGGAAAAGTAACTGCCAAGAATCTGGAGCTGTCAGCCTCCACTACATTGCACTTAACCTGGATTCACACCTTCTGGGGGGTGCAAATGCTCCATGAGCCAAGGATTAGTGCAGTCTCTGCCGGGTAGTGCTCCTGGCAGAGGCAAGTGTGTGTGGTATGTGTGATGTGTGTGTGGTGGGGGCGCAGTATGTCTGTGGAAGGACGTGTGTGTGTGTGTGTGTGTGTGTGTGTGTGTGTCTGTGTCTGTGTCTGTGTATGTGTGTCTGTGTGTCTGTGTGTGTGTTTGTCTGTGTTGTGTGTGTGTGTGTCTGTGTGTCTCTGTGTGTCTCAGTGTGTGTGTCTGTGTTGTGTCTGTGTGTGTGTCTGTATGTGTTTTTATTTTTACACTTGGGAAGGACCCTTAGCAGCTTTACTTCTTTTAATTTAGAAATCTATGGAAAACAATCTACCCCTGCTACAAACCAACCACTCAAGAAAATGAGGCAACCATAGCAGAAAGTAAGCAGTGACAACTGGCAACAAACAGATCACCAAGGACTCCAAGGGCCCCACTTTACCAAAGATGTCACTACTTTTAAAAAGTTTAAGTTTGAAAACACCTCCAAGGAATAAGAGACATCAGAGAATGACTAAAGCAGATGGGAAAATAAGAAAGAAAAGAAAAACTGAGTACTAGGTAGATGTGTTTAATAACAGATTAGACACAGTTAAAGAGGAGATTGGTTAAACTGGAAGATAGTTGCAAAGAAATTCTCCAGAATTCAGCAGAAAAAGCAAAGAGATAGAGGAAACTAAAGGAAGAAAGGTTGGAGGAGTGAAAAACCAATCCACATCTTACAGTTCTCAGAGGAAAACTGCAAAGTAGCAAGGCAAAGTCAGCCCTTTAGAGATGAATAGCCAAGGACTTCAGAACTGATAAACATCAACCCATAGACTCAAAAGGCACAGCCAGTCCAACAGATTAATTGATAGATTAATAGATTAATTAACAGATTAATAGATGTCTTCATCTACACCCAGACTCATCATTGTAAAACTGCATATTCCAAAGTCAGTGAGATTTTAAAGGTACCCATAAAGTAAGTATTGATTGTTTAAAAGAAATAAGGCTGGTAAGATGACTCAGTTGGGTAAAAGTGCTTACCACCAAGCCAGAGTTTGCAGTTCAATCCCTGGAAACCAAATGATGGAAGAGAACTGACTCCCATAAATTGTATTCTGATTATGAGGGGTGTGTGTGTGTGTGTGTGTGTGTGTGTGTGTGTGTGTGTGTGTGTATGTATATGGATATACTCACCCATGCATGTATGTTTTCTGAGGCCTAAGGTCTACAGCAAGTACCTTCCTCTATTGCTGTCCACCTTATTCTCATGAGACAGTGTCTCTCACTGGACCTGGATCTGACCTCATTTGGCCCATCCTAGCTGCCCAGCCAGACCCACCAATCCTCCTGTCTCTGTACCACCTAGTGCTGGGATAACTGGTGTGTATAGCTGAAGGGATCGAGCAGCCTGGTCCTGACGAACAAAGCTCTGCCAGACCTTGCCCTTCTCTCCCATTCTTTTTACCTTGCTTAAAAACAAAACAAAACAAAACAACCATAACAAAACAGATTACATTTCTAAAGCTACCCCCCAAGGTCTATTTCCTCACTTGGTCAATGCCACCTCCTGAGGTTGGCCACCAAGGTCCTGCTATCAAAGTATCAACATCTAGCAATCAAAAGCCCCTTTGGTACATGTAATTAACATGCTCAATCAAAATATACCACTACATTGTACTCCACAATAACACAGTCCTTCCCTTTTTTCTCTTTTTAAAAATTACACCTGCAAGGTCTTTGGCTGTAAGGTCTGTCTGAGTCAGAAAGCAGCCACTTTAACTCTTCTCCCCACTTAATAAAGGATCTCTCTCTACAAACAGGTTTTTAAGTGTCCTTTTTGCCTAATCTGGGGTCCATGAGGACTCTGAGCAGTGTGGGGGTCTCCTTCAACAGCCATGCTGAGCTTTTGCCAAGGGTGCTGGGGTCCAAATTCAGATTCTTATCCTTGTGTAACAAGCATCTTATCTACTGAGTCATCCCCACAGATCCCGTAATATGTTTTTTAAATACAGAATTTAAAAGAATGGCAATATAAAAGTCAGGCTTCCTGGTACAGACCAATAGTCCCAGCTACTCTAAAGGCTGAAATGGGAGGGTCACGAGTTCAAGTTTCACCTAGGCTACACAGTGAATTAAAAACATTATGGCTAGCTTAGTGAGATCTCATAGCGTAAAGTAAAAAGAGGTCTGGGGTGGGTATAACAGTACATGTTGTGGTTAGTATGTCAACTTACAAAATCTAGAATCATCTGGGTGATAGTTCTCTAGGCACATGGGTAAGAGGTTATCTTGATTACATAACTGATTTAGAAAGACTCCTCTTGATGGGCTCACTCCATGGGCAGAGGACCCTGGACTACACAAATGGAGAAAGTAAACTGAGCTCTAGCCTGCAACTGTGTCTTAGTTACTGTTCTATTGCTGTGAAGAGACAGTGACCAAGACAACTTACCAAAGAAACCATTTCATGATGGGCTTGCTTACAGCTTCAGAGGGTGAGTCCATGACCATCACGGTGGGGAGCGTGGCAGCAGGCAGGTAGGCATGGTGCAGGAGCAGTAGCTAAGAGCTTACATGTTGAGACAACCATGAGGTAGAGAAAGAGTTAAGTGGGAACGGCATGGGCTTTGAAACCTCAAACCCACTCCCAGTGGCACACCTCCTCCAACAAGGCCATGCCTCCTAATCCTTCCCAAACAGTTCTACCAACTGGGGACACACACACACACGTGTGCATACATTCATGCATGCATGTGTGGGTATGCAGGACCCATGGAAGCCAGAAAAGCCACTAGATCTCTGGAACTGTGCAGCTGTGAGCCACCAGGTGGGTGCTGGAGACCAAACCTAGGTCCTCTGCAAAAGCAATAGTGCTTCTCACCACTGAGTCGTCTCTCCAGCTCTGCTTCTGATGGTGGTGTGCATTCATATGTTTATTTTTATCCTACTTGGAATCCACTGAATTGCCTGTGTTTGTGGGTTTATCATTTTCATACATTTCAAGATGTGTGGACCAACTCTTCTCAAACTTCACTCTACCATGATGGACCACAGCTTGAACTGGGAGCCGAAAGAAATCTTCACTTAAAAAGATGCTTTGAGAGTGCTTTGGCACAGCAATAAGGAAGAACTAAGACCACAGTAGAGTGCTTGCCCGGCATGCGATTAAATTTGCTGTCACCAGAAAACAGAACCAAACAAACGGAAAACAAAGACGCTGAAAAGCACTGAATAAGGAACTATCCACTTGGAATTCTTAATCCATTAAAGAAAACATTAAGGTTTCTATTGCTGTGAAGAGGCATCAGGACTACATCAACTCATAAAATAAAGTACTTAATTGAGGGATTGCTTACAGTTTCAGAGAGTTACTCCATTGTCATCATGGCAGGAAGCGTGGTGGCAGGCAGACAGTCAGGTGCTGGAGCAGTAGCTGAGAGCTTTACATCCTGATCCACAGGCAGCAGGCAGAAGAGCAATACTAGGTCTGTCATGAGCTTTTGAAGTCTCAAAGCCCACCCCCAGTGCTGCACCTACTCCAACGAGGCCATGTCTCCTAACCCTTCCCAACAGTCAACCGACTGGGAGCATAGTGTTTAACTATAGGAGCCTATGAAGTTATTTTCACTCAAGCCACCACAGTTCACACCCAGGCTTTCACAGGCTCGTAGCCAAATCATTATGCCAAATGCATTCAGCTCAACCTCAAAGATGTCTGTAATCCATCACATTTTTATACTGTTTAAAAGTCCAAAGTCTCTTCTGGGAGTCATGGCAATCTCCTAACTGCACTCCCCGTAAAATCAGAATCAAAATGCAGATGACATACTCAGATGACATACTTCCAACATACAATGGCACAGGATACATTACCATTCCAAAAGGGAGGAAAGGAAGCTCAGTGAGGAGATACTGGACTAAAACAAGACCAAAAACAAGCAGGACAAACCCTACATTCTGCATCTCCATGCCTGATGTCTGATCCAGTGAGATATCTTTCAGGGAAATGGAGACAAAAATGGAGAGTGTGGGACAAACGGGACCTGGGAGAAGTTATCAAGAAATGTTAAATAAAGTTTCTCAAACAGAAGGAAAATGACCCAAAAAGATGAAGACTGCTGTGTAAAAAGAACCCACAGAGAGTCAACATGGTGGGCCCAAGTCTTCAGAGCTCCATTCCTACAGAGAAGCCTGAGATATTTTTAACAATGGCAGAGTGGAGGCTGGGCTGGGGTTGTGGTTGGTTAGCAGAAGTAGAGGATTGGCCTAGCATGCATGAAGCTCTGGATTTGACCCCAGTACCACAAAAACCAGGTGTGGTGACTCATTCCTGTAACTCCAACACCCAAAGGTGGAAGTGAAAGGTCAGAAGGTCAAAGGCAACCTCAGGCCTTTACTGAGGCTTGCCTGGGCTACAGAAGAATGTGTCTCACGAAAACCAGCAGCAAAAAAAGGTTGCCATGGGCCTGTAGACAGGTGAAGAGAAGTGACAGCAAGGGAACACAGGGGGTCTGGGGAATCAGAAGAGATAATTCCACATCCTGATCATGGGAGCAATTATGCAAGCACTCATTTGTTAAACTTATCAGACAATATACCTGAAATGAGTGAATTTCATTCTGTCCAAACGATACCTCAGAGAAGTTGATTACTTTTAAATAAGTAAATAAAAAGGTAACTGCGGTATGCTAGCTTCAAAAGTGCATCGCCACACACAGAAGGTTTAAAGGAGAATGGAATTACAGTGCATTGTGGTATTAAGTGTGCTTTCAAGAGAAGAATGAAGATATTGATTAACTTTGGGCTTGGATACACAGAGATCGGAGTCTGCAAAGTCTAAGGCTCCACTGAAAGAATAGGAACAAATTTATAATTTGGAGAAGCAGCAAGGCCTAGAGGCAGAGGCCTGAAATCTGAGCTTCTTGGGAGTCCAAGGCAGGCGAATCTCAAGATTCAGGACTACCTGGACTACAGAAGAGAGTTCAAGGCCAGTCTAGGCAACTGAGACACTGTACAAAGATCTCTGGACATATAATACAGGATAGTTGCCTAGCACATGCCCAAGGCTCTGACTTCTACCATAAGTGTGTGCACATGTGCTATGGTATATGTGCATGGCGCGCGCACACACACACACACACACACACACACACACACATTAGTGGAGGTAAAAAATTTACTAGAAAAGACAAGAAGATGCATGCTGAGCCAGGCATGTTGGCTTTAATGGTTTAAATAAGAATGTCCCCAAATAGGCTCATATATTTGATTGTTCACAGCTAGGGAGTAGCACTATTTGAAAAGATGAGAAGAATTGGGAGGTATGGCCTTAGGAAGAATTGGAAAGTCTGTCACTGGGCACCAGTTTTGAGGTTTCAAAGGCCCATGACAACGACAGGCCTAGCATTTTTCTTCCCCTCTTTGCCTGTGGATCAGAATTCTCTCCTCCAACCGCACATGTGCCACCATGATGATAATCTGAAACTGTAAGCAAGTGCCCAGTTAAATGCTTTCTTTCATAAGAGTTGCCATGGTCATGGTATCTCTTGGGGCAGTCAGCTTAGAAAGGGAGGCAGTTCTCTGTACTCATGGGGCCAAGGGATCAATCCCATGATCAGTTGGCTCCGTTACTTTCAGACTGTGCAGGCAAAACAGAGACAGCTCACCCTGGAGAGAATTGCGCACCTTGTGGCCCTAGAAGAAAAAGGGTGAAGGAAGATCCTGGGCTCCCAGAGTCCTCTTCAATGACATAAACCTCAGTGACCTAAGGAATTTCCACTTGGTCCTACTTCTTAATGTTTCCACCACCTTCCAACAGCACCCTCCCTGGTGACCAAGCCTCCAACACATGAGATTTCAAGGTGTATTTAAGATCTAAGCGACTCAGACAGTAACGGGAAACTCTTTAAAATGGTGGCAGATTCTGTTCACAAGAAATAAGTAACAATGTTGTACTTATATGTAACTGGAAACACAGTCTCAAAACCATAATGCAAAAAAAAAAAGAAAGAAAGAAAGAAAGAAAGAAAGAAAGAAAGAAAGAAAGAAAGAAAGAAAACTAGAAATACTAAAGAACAGATGATTCTGCTGTGATAGGGTGAGATCTTATTGTACCTTCTCAGGATCAAACAGAATAAGAAGATTTTTTTTTTAAAGACAGAATAGCTATTTGGAGAATGTGGTTATCCTATCTCATTTTCATCTGCTATCCATTATTCTGCCTTATCTACAGAATTCAATCCTCCTAGAGAGTGTGTTTTTATGTATACATGTCTATGTGTAGGTGAGTACATGTGTCTGAGGTCATGTGTAGATGTCAGAGGTCAACCTCAGATATCTTCCTCGGTTTCTCTTTACCGTGTGTGTGTGTGTGTGTGTGTGTGTGTGTGTGTGTGTGTGTGTGTGTGTGTGTGTGTGTGTGGTGTGTGTGTGTGTGCTGTTTTGTTTTTGTTTGGTTGGTTGGTTTTTGAGACAAGGTCTTGGTTTTGCCTGTCTCTGCCAGCACTGGGATTGCAAGCACACCATGGGGCTATTTTATATAGGCTTTGGAGATCAAATTTATGTCCTCATGCTTGCAAAGCAAGTACTTTATTGACTGAGCTATTTCCCCAGTCAAAAAAGCATACTGTTTCCCCTCATTGTCCCCAGACTACTGCAGAGCCATAGATGTCCCGATAAGATCTCTCATTTATCCAGCCAGATACAATAGGACAAGGTCTCAATTTGAGCTTCTTGTCACTTAACTCACAGATTTCCTCCCCTCGCTGGATAGTTCTAAATGCCTTCTGCTACCCTCATGGCTAAGACTTCCCTGTCTCTAATGTTACACCCAGCTTTCCAAAGTCACCTCAGAGTGACTGAAGGCTGAGACTTATCTGGGAGAAAAGGAAGCAGGGTGCCATGCAGGCAGAGCATGGTCAAGTCCAGTCTGCTGGAGTGTAACAGAAGGAAGTCTCAGTAGGAGGATGTAGCTGGCTAGCTATTTCCAGGGAGAGGAAGACTAAAAACAAAAGCCCTGCCCCTTCCTCAATGAATTCATTAAACAGGTTTTGGGCGAAAAAAATCTTGGCTGTTTACAAGTTGTGATGATTCTTTTTTTTCAACTTGACACAATCTATGGTCATCTGAGAAGGATCCACAACTGAGAAAATGTCACCATCTGATTAGTCTATAGCCAAGTCTCATGAGGAATTTTCTGGATTCATGACTGATGTGAGGGGGCCCAGACTACTGTGGTCAGGGCCACTCCAGGGCAAGGGGTTCTGGGTTGTATAAAAAAGGCAGACAGGACAAGCCATGGATGGCCAACCAATAAGTCGCACTCATCCATGGCTTCCCCCTTCAGTTCCTGCCTCCAGGCCCCTGCTTTGAGTTCCTGTCCTGATGTCCTTCTGCAATGAACTGTGAGGTTGAAGTGTAAGACTAACCCTTCCTTCTGCGATTCATTTTTGGTCAGTGTTGTGTGCCAGCAACAGGGGTTTAACTAGGACATGACTAGAAAGGCAGCACAGCCCAGGGACGCTGCAGGGACAGAAAGGTATCATGCAGCTTAGGACTCTCCGGAGACTTTCAGTCATAAACCTGGCACCTTGGGAATATGACCAAAGGATTCATTCGGTGTGCTGGGTAGTTTTGTCAATTTGACACATCCTAAAATCAGTGAAGTCTAAGTCCTAAAAGTGTCTCCATGAAGGGTTGTCTAGATTAGGTTAGCCCCTTACATGGCTGTGGGAAACCTTCACTGTTGCCTTAGTTGATTCAAGAAGATCCAGCCTAAAAGTGTTGGCAACACTTCTGGCTTTGGGCCCTGGACACTTTGGGCTGTGGGTTCTGAGCACCCATGCAAACACACTCATTGACTCCCCTGTTCTTGATGATGGATGTGGCGCTGTGATGTGACACTTGCTGTCATCTGCCAGGCTGACACTGATTAACAGTGAATGATACTATCATGCGGCCAGCAGCTTCTAGCCACTGCCACCATGTGGTCCCTACAGTAAGGAATGACCACCTGTACCTGGGAGCTAAAGTAAATGCTTTCTCCCCTCAGCTGCTTTCTCTCACAGTGTTTTATCACACTTGGGCAACACCCACCTCTGGTGAAGCCTGGCGCCTCTGAGTACCATACAGTGGATGGGCAACATTGTCCCTGAGCACAGCCACTATTCTGTGGGAACCTCAGACTTACCTTGCTTCCCTCCTCTTAGACCTAAGCTGTAGGCTTTTGCAAACCAGACTTCACTAGTCATCTACCTGAAGTGCAACACTGTAGCCACTGATAACAGTTCACATGAGAAAAACCCCAAATGTAGTTGTTCAACAAAAATTCATTTAATGACTGTTAGATTCCAGGCATCTGAGGAGGCACTATGGCTAAAATGATTGTGGTGGTGGTGGTGGTGGTGGTGGTGGTGGTGGTGGTGGTGGTGGTGGTGGTGGTGGTGGTTGTGGTGGTGATGATATGGTGGTGATGGTGGTGATGGTGTTGATGGTGTTGATGGTGTTGATGGTGGTGATGGTGGTGGTGGTGGTGGTGGTGGTGATGATGTGGTGGTGGTGGTGATGGTGGTGGTGGTGGTGTTGATGGTGGTGTTGGTGGTGGTGATGGTGGTATTGGTGGTGGTGATGGTGGTGATAGTGCTGGTGATTGTGGTGGTGGTAGTGATGGTGGTAATGGTGATGGTGATAGTGGTGATAGTGGTGATGGTGGTGATGATAGTGATGATAGTGGTGGTGGTGGTGATGATAGTGATGATAGTGGTGGTGGTGGTGATGGAGGTGATGGTGGTGATGGTGGTGGTGGTGGTGGTGGTGACAATAGCTAGCACCAACTGGGCACTCTCCACAGCCCAAGCTCTATGTAATTAAATGTACCACCCAAACTTAAGACATCTTCATAGTATCCCTCTGAAAGCAGGTCTCATGATTATTTCTGTACAGTGGAGGGAACAGAAAGGTTAAGTGAGTCACACAGTAAATAAATGGCAGAGACCAGACACTAACCCAGAGCCAGACTTTTGGTAATAGTATTTCCGGGACAGGTCAGACTCAAACTCAGCAGAGCCTGTGTTCTCATGGGGCCATGGAAGGCCAGCCAAGTCTTAGCAATTGTCTTGTGGGTACCTAGGGAGGCAGGCTGCACTATCCCAGCCCCTCAGCGTGACAGTGAGCGCCCTTTGTACATGCATATGTGACATTTGGTGGCGACAGTTAGGCTTGCGTGAATCCTGACCATGGCTAATTATTGATGAGGCTTGACTCTGGCCAGCCTGCCCCGCAGTCTTCAGGATACTGCTCCTGTTTCTCTGACTGCAGGGAGGCTCTTCTTCATGTGCAATTTCCCAACCAGGAAAGGCATTCTGGCCTAGTGAGATCCTTCCCCAGAGAGAGGTTTTCCTGCAGAGGGGATGAGCCAGGAAGGTGAGTCTGTTCTTGGACAATATCCTCTTCATTATAGGAAGTGGGGTCCCTATTGGGCTCCTCAGGATTCCATGCAACGTGTTTGTGACGAGCAGGGAGAGGGGCCAGGTGAGCAGGTGGGAACACACAAACAGAGGAAGTGTGTGCCGCAAGAAAATACAGGATGCAGGCAGTGTAGGCTCCACAGCGTGAGACCGGCCCAGAGTCTGGGGACAAGGCCAGGAAGTGACTCCTGCATGCCTCAGGATCTAAGCTTTCTAGAACAACACACAGACGTGGGTTCAGGGCCAGTCCTGTATACGTGGCACCCTGAGCATCATTTCCTGGCTAGAAAGAGGAACTTCCTTGGTCAGCAGGAAGCCACCACTGGAGACGGTTGACTCACAGGTGAGGGTGATTTGTAAACTGTAAACCCAGACCATGTGGCAGTCACTGTTACTCAGGGTATCAGCCCAGCACACACAACAAACATCAAGGCAGGTGATGACATCACAAGGACACTGGAATGCTAGTGTTGTGTGCTGAGTGTAGACTAAGGATGTCGGTCAGGGAAGGATGTAGAACAAAGCCCATCCTCCTAGCACATGCCAGCAACCTTCTGGGAGGGCACGAGCTGTCCAGTCCCTCGGATCCTCGAGAGGCTTTGCCCACTCCGTGTGAAGGCCCCAGACAGGCAAGCTCTTTCATCAGCCTGGAAACACCTGATTCATCCGTTCTCGTACTCGATCAATGGGTGTTTACTGGACACGCATTGCGCACTGGGTCCTGCTGTAAAAGGAGTGATTACAACTATAGTAAACACAATAAAAGAGATGTGCATGGTGCTATAACGGCCTGTGATCGGGATATATAAAACAGAAAAGCAGCTTCATAAGGGCCCATGGTCCAGACAAATGAGCCGACCTGGTAAAAGCAAGGAAGTGATGATAAAAGTTTGGTTTGAAAGAATGAACAGACTTTAGCTAGAGAAAGGAACAGTAGCGCGGGCATGAGGAACAAACTGTACCGACTCCGGCATGGAGCAGAGTCTGTGTGTCCGTCAGATCTGGCACAGAATAAGTTGTGCTGAAACTCAGTATCTTAAAACAAAAAAAAACCTGCTTTTAGTCCTCAATGCTGAATCAGAAACCTGGCTAGACTCAGGCAGCTGCCTGTAACTGCCGGGCCAGAACTAGGGTTCCTGAGTCCCCGGCCTATGGTTGTAAACTCTCTAGGAACGTGTGGCGCTTACCTCAGAGGGCAGAGGAGACAGCCATTACCCCTGCAGCTGTTCTCATTCTATTGACCAAAACAAGGCACTTGGCTAAACCCAAAGCAGGTGTCAGCAGCCACAGCTCATGCCCACAGTTAAGAGGGAGGCGTGTTTAAATGGACGCCATGATTGCAGAACTCTACCCCAGAGTGTTCAGGCTGAAATAAACAGAGATAAGAGAGTGCAGCCCAAGAAGAACAGAGACTGGCATGTGCTGGGCTGCAGAGAACAGCTTGAGGATCTGGTCTTATCCTAAAAGCAGGAGGCTTTGTTCATCCAAAACAAAAATCTACTGCAGAGCTGGGGCATGGCTTAGTTAGTATGCTTGCCTCATGAGCATGTAGCTCTGCTATCAATCCCGACATCCCAGAATACCAAGTGTGATAGCACCTGCCCGTAATCCCAACACTCAGGAGGTTGAGAATCAAAAATTGAAGTCATTCTTGGCTACCTATTGACTTCGAGGCCAGCCTGGGCTACAAGAGATTTGGGAGGTGGGGAGGGAGTGTAGGTCAAACATCTCTGGTAAAATGCGAAGTTTGCAAGCTTTAGAAGGTGATGGTCTGGCTGGTCCAGCCCGCACATCCCTGGTACAGCTCATTCCAGCGTAACATCTCAGGCCTCCCATCCATACTGTGGCTGTGCTTCTCCCCCAGCTGGGAGCAGCCCTCCCATGCTTAGCCCTCCCTCCCCAAGACCCAATTCAGGCACCACCACTCTAAAATAACCCTGACTCCACCAATCCCTAGAAAAGGACACAAAGAATGAGATCTTGAAGCTGAAGGACCAGCCTATGGCCATCGTTCTAAGATTGAGTCAATATGGTGCCAACTCTGCCTGTGGCTCAGCCCACGGGTTGCCTTTACTACAGTCATATTTCCTCCAGTTGGCCTTCACTACACAGTGTTTCTTGAATGTCCACACCCCTAGTGCCTGCATGAATACATTCAGAAATTAATAATCCCATCAGCAAAGAACTCTCTCCAGAGAGCCCCAGGCAGCCTTGAATAAACCTTCCATCATGACAACGCTTCCTTCCAGCTGAAGGGATCCCTGGTATCTCTCAATTCCTATGAAAAGCCACTCCCTGAAGGAGAGAGGCCACTGGCTCAGGTCTGTCTGAGGGGAGCGCGTTGGGGACCTGGGGAGACGCCTCAGAGTGGAAAGGGTTTGCTGTGCAAGTGTGAGGAGCTGAGTTCAAATCTCAGAACTCACATTTTAAAAAGCCAGGCAGGAGGGTGTGTGCTTGCAATCTGGAACTCACTGGCCACCCAGCCTATCCTTGTCAGTGAGCCCCAGGTCCCAGTGAGAGACCCCGATTCACAAAACAAGGCGGGCAGCCCCTGAGGAAACTCTGGCCTCCACACATAACTGCACACATGTATCCACATGAACACACTATGCACTCGTCTGCTTTACCAGGGAAAGGACCATCCAGCAGTAGTCCTGATTAAAGCCAGCCTTCTCTGGTATTAGAATGGCCAACCGGGGACCACAAAGGATGCTGTGCCATGGCATCACCTGACTTCTTAACTTCTTTCTCATGGCCTGGATATAACTCCTAAAAACCAGAAAGCAGAGAAAAGCCCAGGCCCAGCCTGCCCAGCCTGCCCAGCCTGGTAGACTTTTCCAGACCAGCTTCTCGGTGCCAATCACATTGTCTCTTCTACAGGAGAAACCTGAGTCCCATGGACGTCCCTTTCACAGGACAGGCCACTCAGACAAAAGAGCCAGCTCTGCCTTGCATCTGGCCACGCCCACATGATCAAGAACGGAGGGGAAGGGATGTGACTTTTGGACTGCACTCATGTAAGCAGAGGTGTGTGTATCCCTTCCTTCCCCATTTCCCCTCCTCGCCGCAGCTTGCGAAGCTATTAGACCATGCAGCCAAGGGCAATGCCTTAGGAAGATGGAACTCGGCAACAAAGTTGGAGCCAGAGCCCATGATCTCTGAGCACATGACCTAAGACACCATCCAGACCCTTCTGTGGGGGGAAATGGAAGAAAGTAGGCCAGTTTGTCACCTCACACACCTGAGGCGGCTACCAATGAAAGGGACGAGAGGGAAGAGTTGAAAAGGATGTGAAGTGATTGAAACCTTGTGCAGTACAGCAATCTGAAATAGTGCAGAGGCTGGAGAGACGGTTCTGTTAGTAAAATGTTTGTCAGGCAAGGAGGAGGACCTGAGTTTAAAAATCCCAACACTAACGAAACCAGCCAGGTGTAGTCCGATGTAAGATCAACGCGGTGAGCGAAGGAGAATCGATGGTTTTGCTGGCCGCTGGCCATGAGCTCCTGGGTCAGGAAGAAACCGTGCCTCAAAGAAGTAAAGTGGAGTGACAGGGAACCCTGGCCACCTTGCACACAAGCACACAGCTAGGCAGCCCACACACAGGAGTTTATGCACACATAAAAAATATATCGTGACCACTGTGGAGAAGGGAGAGGATCTTAAGAGTGAAGAATAATTGCCAGAGGACCCAGCAATTCTGCTTCTAAGTGGACTCTTCTCGTTGCATTCATTATTCACAGCAGCTGAAACGTGGATATGACCCAAGGCCCATTAAAGGACCAACAGCTAAGACAGACGTGGGGTCCGCTGGCCTTAAAAGGAAGGATAGCTGATTGTTGTACAAGGTGAGGAACCTTAAAGACACTATGCTCAGGGAAATACGCCAGTCACCTGGAGGCAAATGTTGCATGATCTCATTCACATGTGGCACTCACTGTAGTCGGAAACATGCAGACAGAAAGTAAGATGGTTGCCAGGGGCCGTGGGAAAGACAGGGATGGGTTGTTTTGAAGAAATAGACTTTAGAGTTTTGCAAGATGAAGTTATGGAGGAGGGTGGTATAGAATTACTTAACAGGATGTGCACTTAAAAACAGCAAAGATGGCGGCTGGAGAGATGGCTCTGCGGCTAAAAAGCACTGGCTGTTCTTCCACAGCAGCCGGAGGTTCAATTCCCAGCATGTACATGGACACTCACAACCAATCATAACTTCCAGGGGATCCAATGACCTCTTCTGACTTCCCCAGGGACCAGGTATTCACACTGTGCACAGACATCCATCCATGCAGCCAAAACGCCATATACATAAAATGTTGGGGGTAAGCTCTGGAGCCCAAGATTTCAGTCTTTATGGTAAATTTGATGTTTCTGGGAGCTTAGAGATGGCAGCTTGGGGGTTGTGGTCTGCTGGGGTTCAATACTGGGCCACCTGATCTAACCAGGCAGATGGGTCAGTTTCTCTGGTTTTTAAATCATGGTAAAATGTGCCAGTTTCATTTTTTTTTTTTTTTGAAATTTCATGTTAACCAGGCAGATGGGTCAGTTTCTCTGGTTTTTAAAGCATGGTAAAATGTGCCAGTTTCATTTTTTTTTTAGGAAATTTCATGTTGTGTGTCTTTCTTGAGGTGAGGACTCAGGAGAGCCGCTAGATCATCTCGGAAAGGTGAATGAGCACAGCAGATCCCCACTGCGTGCACCGGCACACTTGGCTAGCTCCTAAGACGACTTCTAGGCAGGTTAGTAAGCAGCACTTGCCCTGATCCACCTGTACATTGGATGTCCCTTCTCCCCGGTCCCCAACCCCTGAACTGAAGGAGGAACCTCTGAACAGAAAGGTCTCCAGATCCCTTTCCCTCAACCACTCTGAATCCAAATCCTCTTCTTAAATACTTTGAGCACCCTGACCAGAAGGTACCACCCACCTCAGCTGAGAAGGGAACAAAACTGAAAGCCCCAAGCCAGCATGGAGGGTGGCAGGAGATATGAGTGGCAGGGACTCCTAGAGGGAATGAAATGGGGGAGTTGGAGGCTCCTGGGTGAAGTGGGAGGGGGAGCTGGGGAACATATGATCAAGACAGGGCCTTTATATGTATGCAAGCAAAAGGACTTTAAAAGGACAGTCTAGTACTTTTTTAATAAAATAGTTCTGAAAGGCAGGTTTGCCACTGAATTCCCACTCTCCTTGTGTTATCTCCAAAGCCGGGAATATCCTAAGCCCATTGTTTACCATTCAGAAGGTTTCTCCAAATCACACGCAGGCAGTGCTGCACATTTTTATTTACAGAAAACACAAATAAAGCATTTCAATTTTCATTTAGCAAACTGATTCACATATTTTTGTCTTTTTTTTATATCTTTTTGGCACAAAGAAATATCACAGAGGGACCCCAAGATCAATCAGAAATTTCTAAGATTCATTAGCCATTACTGGTCTAGGGGTAGACACAAGACTCAGACAGACAAGCTCACCACAAACCAAATAGAAAGAAAGTAATCCCAATTCACCTCACAGTAAAACCCTGCTCACCACCAGGCAAGGGTGTGCAGGAGGGATGGGTGCCCTGCTCCAGGGGAGGAGCAGGGAGGGGGTTGGGATGGACTCTTTTCTTAAACTGGGGGGTGTGGCCCCTTTGTGTCCATCCTATTACCTGGAGAAGACAATTGCAAAAACTACAAGCTATGTGCTGGGGTGCCTCTCGTCGTGTGCCTGTGTGCACACGTGAATGTGTGACTGGGTGCCTGTAAACATTGTCCCCATCCGCATAGAGACCCAGCAGCCTTGTGTCTAAATGGGGTGGGGGGCTGTAACCCCACATCACACGCCCTCTGCCCAGTGTTCCCCTCCAGAGACATAGTGCAAATTTCAGGGGCAGAAAGAGGCAGGAGGAAAGGGAGTGGACAAGGGCAAGAAGGATGCGCAGATGGCGTGGGAGAGGAGTAGACCCGGGGTGGGGGATTGTGTGGAAAGGACACACAAACAGGGTGGGAGAGGGAGGAGAGAGATAAGGCAACAGTTAAAAAACGGCCCGTAGTAGGTCCACATCAGCAAAACCAGAGCCACCTGCCTCCCACCCCCACCACACCCAGGTCACAAAAAAGGGCGGAAGTCGCGCTCCTCCACTAGGCTGATGGCTGGGTTCTTCAGCTCCTCCTCCGAGGTGGCCATCTTGTAGCCCAGCTGTGCCAGCACATGCTGGCAGGCGTTCTGAGCAAAGGCCACGATGTCATAGGAGAGGCGGAAGCGCCACTTCTCAGCTGTGGCTGCAGAGTTGCGCACTGTGCCGTATTTGTGCTTGCCCAAAGTGGGGTCACCCCTCGTATTGTTCTGGATCCAGCGTGCCACGTGACTGTCCAGGGGGATACCCAGGAATTCGTAGATCTCCTCTGTCTTCTTCATTGGATTCCTGGCCAGGTCCTCATAACGTACCAACATGTACTTGCCCTTGAGCCAGGAGGGCCGCATGAGGCCAGTAGACACAGAGCTAGAGAAATCCTCACACACTGTGGTCAGCTGGGTCACGTCCAGGTTGTAGGGCTTCCTCCCTGTGCCGTACCAAAGCCGCCAGAGTCGGTATGTGTCCCGGAAAGTCTCACTCCGAGAAGCTAAGATACCACGAGGGTCTCGCACCAGCTGGATGACCTTGAGATTCAACCTGGGGTCTTCCACTAGGGCCCGCAAGTCATTCACCTCAGGCACCCGCACAGTCTTGATGGCCACATGGCTGCGCTCACGACAAGCCTCAGCTGCCAAGGTCAGGTTCAGCAAGCCGCACTTACGCACACAGTCCCCCTCCTCCAGGATCAGGTCAGAGGCCCCAGGAGGGTCACACACAGGACGGGAACAGAGGACCCTGCTGGCCCCTCGGCGGAAGACCCGGTCGGTGGTGTGGTTGACCGGAGGTGGCTTGATGTAATTCTCCAGAAAGTAGAGATCACAATCATAAAGGCTCCTCAGCAGGTCCCGGCTGGCACCTAGCATGACCCTGCGGTCGGCGGGGCTCTTGCCCTGGGTGAAGCGGGGGATGAGCGTGTTCTGGACGTGGTAGAGAGGCTCAAACAGGTAGAAGACATCCATGTGCTGGTTGAAGAGCTGGCCCACAAAGGATGAACCACTGCGTGTGGTGGCCAAGATGAGGACGTGGGTCTTTCTGGAGAGGTTATAGGAGAAGGTGGGGCCCTCCTCACACAGCCGCTCTGCCAGCCCAGTTTCTGTCAGCCCAGGGCAAGTGTGGAAAGACTTGGCAGTGAATGTGCGGATGGCTGTGTACTGGATGGCAATGGAGGCCAGGGCGAGGAGGAGGACAGCCTTCCAGGAACATTGCATGGCTGGGCACCGTCATGGGGCTGCTGCTCCAAGGCACGGGGTCTGTGGGCAGAAGACAGCCAGGGGTTAAGTGCTTCCCACAGCCAAGAGCCACCATGGGATCCAGGAAAATACCCAGCCCCAACCCGGTGCTCACACAGCCCCTACCCATCACACATCCTGTAGGACCTACAGAGCACACACTCAACTGTCATCTTCTTGGTGTCTCCTGGGAGCTTCAAAGAGCTAGACAGACTCCATGAACCCCAAGAGCTAAATGAATTGTGGTTGCAGAGGCCTCCTATGTTGAGCTCTGGTTTTCCTAGCCCAGTCTACTTACTATGTCAAAGCCCAACTCCCCCAACTTCCACACTTAGGGGAGGGGGCTCAGGGAATGACTCATGCCACACCCCAACACTCCTTTGATCCCTGCCTGCATTTCCTGGATTTTAAGCATCTTCTAATCACACAGGCTGATACTCACCCTCCCAGACCATGGTCTTTTTCTATGTCCTCTTTTTACCCCTAGAGGAAGGATACACACCAAATTCCCCTCCACAAACAAATCCAGGAGAGCAGGGAGCCCTGTGCCCCATGAATTCTGAGTTGACAACAGAACCCAGCTGGACCAGGAACTGCCCACCCTGGGCCATGGCCTTTCTACCTTGCAAATGAGGAAGCCCAGCTACCTCCAGATGTGGACTTCCAGGCACCTGCAGTGTTGTGAGTCAACTGGCCTGGAGCAAGGGCAGGTTCCAGAGGCTAAGTCTCTCTGCACAGGACTCAGCTTGTTTCTGGTCCATAAAAGTGGGGGAGGGGGAGGAAGGGTATGGGAAAATGGGAAAGGGAAGCCTATGCCACGGGCTCACAATATACCCCAAGGCATGCTGCCTCAGCCACCAGAGATGCCAGGGATGCTTCCAGACTCAGTGCCAAGGAGCTCAACACTTACCAAAGGACTGCTGTAAAGGGGACCAGTGATTTGCGCTCTGCCTCAGGCCACAAAACATGACTTTTCCTGCTCCTCACACTGACTGCTATCTCAGGGCTCCAGCCGATCTAACATCACCCCTAAGCCGTGCAGCCCCAACTGTCAAACTGCAACCTCTATGTCCCACCCCTAACAAGCCATGATCCCTCTCCCCACACTAGGGCTCCTGTGGGCAGGAGCTGGCTAGCCTGTGTGCCCAAGTGTCTCAGGCCACCAGCCTAGGTGGGTTCTGAATTAGAAATGGATGGAAACAATTCTCACCTTCTGGAACTCAGCTGGTCCTGGGATGGAGGTGGCTCACCCCAGGCCTTCAGGTAGAGAAGGTCGCTCCAAAGGAACAGCTGGGGACAGGGGTCTTCTTCCAACCACATGCAGCACACACAGCAGTTACCTGAAACCAAAGGCTAATTTTACCAAGCCCAACCAAGTAAGACACCAGAGCCAGCACAACTCTAGTTAACACCTACTAAATGCTCACACAGGGCTAAGGCCTTTAGGTAAACAAACATTCACTCTGAAAGTAGGTATAACCCACAGCACAGGCAGCAGTGGCTACTGGGGCCTACCACCTGCTTCAACCAATCCCCATCTGGAACCTGTACAACCCCCCTGCCCCGGAACCTGCATACCTCCCCTCTAAGAAAACAACTCTGTTCCTCATGCTTAAGCACACTTGGCCTTCAAACAAGTACCAGATTATGTCCCAGCCCATCCACAAATCAGCACCGGAGGGACCAGAATGGAAGCATGTAAGTTTGTGAGTTCTGAGACGCAGAATGCATGGTAGGTATCTTTCTTGCCATGAGGTCCATTTATTGGTTGTCTCATGGCTGGCGTGTAAACTTGAATCCTTTGTGGACAACCTTCCCACAACAATCTGCTGTTGTCCTGGCTACTCTAGGAGACAAGTAGACCCCCAAGTCCCAAGCAAACAAGCGTTGTCATTTTGGGTACCCTGTCATCCCTTACAAACTGCTCTGGTAGGGCAGGGGCCCCCTCCCATTGCTCAGATGGAGAATTTAAAGACCACTCTATGACTTATGTGGGAAATATCAGGGACCCAAGTCCTTCTGCCTCAGGGTCAGACCAGTACATCTAATCCCTTCCTTGTCCCAAGGAAGAAAGTGGGGCTGCAGGCTCCGCTTGCCTGGGGAAAAGCACAAGGCCTCAGCCAAAATGGCCATGCCTTGGACTCTGAGGGTCCTATTTAAAGTGTGAAACACCATACTATGTGCAGAAATCAGCACCAAGTCACCACCAAGAGATAGTTATTAGAGGAAGCAGTACAGCCCAGATTCTTAGGAAGCTCTCGGTGTGATCAAAGTCACCCAATCTGGGGTTGGGAATTTAGTTCAGTGGTAGAGCGCTTGCCTAGGAAGCGCAAGGCCCTGGGTTCGGTCCCCAGCTCCGAAAAAAAAAAAAAAAAAGAACCAAAAAAAAAAAAAAAAAGTCACCCAATCTGGACCATACCCATCCTAGCCCCTGTGGCAGATGTCTCTGCCCCATGAAGGGAAGGCTGAGGGTCGTGGAGAGCCCTCTCTACTTTTTAATCCCAGGTCCCTGACAAGTGCTTCAGGGAATACCAGCCCTCTTTCTTCAGTTGTGACAACACTAAACTCAGCTGTGTTTCTTCATAGGCATCTACAGGCGATCCAGACCAACAGGCACCACTGATGAATTGATACCAAGGGAAGTCAGCACTCCCCAGGGGCTCCTGTGTCAGTGCCACACCCTCAGGCTCAGGGGTATGGTCCCCAACCCCAACCTCAAGGCTTGGAGGTCAGCACTTCACAACCCATTTGGCAGGAAAAAAAGTTGAGGCTCCTTGGGTTACAACAGCTTTTCCAAGTTCATGCCCGAAGAAGCAGGGTGAACCAAGATCCCAGCCAAGGCTAGGTGCTCTCAAAATCATGTTCAAAGCCAGTGGTTGGGTCTGCTCCTGGCCCATCCCTTATTTCATTCCCTTTGATTTGTACAAGATAGGTTTCCTTGGGCCTTCAGCCTGCAATTCCAACTCTAAAGATAGAACACACACTGAGTTTTTCTTCAGAGGGGAACCCTCTGTCTTGCCCAGAAGGGGACAGACTGTTCGAGCTCTTTCTCCCAATTTCCCTTCCCACCCCACTTGGAGAAACTCAAGGCCAGGTCTAAGGTGAGGAGACTTTTCAAAGTTCAGCATAAGCTTGATGCCCGGCTGAGGGCCATATGCCCGCCTTCCAGGAGGGCACAGCCAGAGCTGAAATGCTCTGTTCCCCGGCCAGCCTGGCACAGCCCAGCCCAGAGCTAGCCAAGGGTCCTTGGTATGCTGGAGGCATCTGCCCTGGAAACCAAAGGCCCTGGGGCCAGGTCCTGTTGTTCCCAGGCAAACCTTGGCCTCTGCAAGAGATTTCTCAATGGCCTGGTCCTCCAAGCCAGACTTGAGGGCCCACTACCCTTTCTGGGTTTCTAGAAGCTTCTGTTATGACCTCCCTCATTGGCGGATCAAGCCTTGGGCACAGAAGCCCAGAATCCACCTTTTTGTTGGAAGACAGAGGACCTGATGACCAGTCTGGATGGCTCAGACTGCAGCTCTACGGTCAGGTTGGGAGTGGAGAATGCTGTACAGGGAAGCTGTAATTTGCAGCTAAGGGCTCAAACCTGCCTGCATGTCAGTGGCTAAGCACACACTGCCAGTTGGGCCCAAACGTCCCTGTCCCCATCTATAAAGGTGGCCTGAACAAAGTAATGTTTGTAACTGACCTGAACCATTTTTCATGCCCAACATTAGGACAAGATTCTGCTTTGTGTTTGTCAAGTGACCTCTGACACCAGCCCCATGGAACCCAGCTCAACTGTTTATCTGCTGAGAACCTTGCCTAGATCTCTGAATTTTGCTTTTTATCTTGGGGAAGCACCTCAGAGCTAGATACCTGTACTCTTAGAGTCTGCTCTGACAGAGGGAGACCTCTGTAGGGCTTTGCCCACAACCCCTTCCCAAACCACTTGCCCTGCTAGAATTTTCTGTGCCTGGCTGTGGCGATGGTAGTCCTGCTTCCCTCTAGTGGGAAAAACTGGTAGTACAGCCTCCTAGCTCTTGTCTTTTTGCTGTGTTAGAAATTCAGGCCTAACAGTGAAAACAAAGGAACAACCGTGATAGAAATACGTTGCTGCAGATTGCAGTGAAGAGTGATGATGGCTTCTGAGACATGGGGATACTCTTCCTCAGCTGCACCCCAAGAGGCAAGCAGCAATAGGCAGTCTGGCTTTATCCTGACCTTTACCCCTGCACAGCCCTCACACCTCATGCTGCCCAGGCTGGAGAAGGAGTGTTGAACAGAACACCTCAAACAGGAGTGGCTTGCAGCTTCTGCCTATCCCTAGACAAGTGACACTGGGTCAAGACCTACACTTCTGTCCCTGGGGAATTCCTCTAAAACAGTAACAAGGACCTCTCTGCCTTTGGAAGATCCCACCCCATGTTCAGGTCCAGTTAAGGCTAAGTCCACACCAGACAGAGAGAACCCCTGTGGACTGTGGGAAAACTCAAGTCACTCTCCAGAAAAAGTCCATGCTCTATGTCTCTGCCACCCCCCAACAACCACAAGCCCCAGCCTGATCCCTCATCCCCACTGTCCTCAAGGACCCAAGGACCCAAGGGCTCTGCCCTTCACCGAGCCCCTCGTGCCACCCTTTGGGATCTCGGCATACCACAGCAGAGCAGCTTACCTTCCCTGTTCCACAGGCTCCTTGGAAACACAGCCCATCCTCCCAGAAAAGGCTCCCTGTGCCCAGTTTTGCACACACAATTTGGATGGTTCTGAAGCTCCTGAAGGGAGGGTATAGGCTACTGCTTTACTTCACAGAAACTGGGCTCCCTCGTTACTGACCAGGCTGCCTTTCTGATTGAGGCAGAGGATGCTCATGGAAATGAGCCAAAGACAAACAAAAAACTACAGTCAAGAAAGCCACAAAACACATGTGTTCAGTTGCGCCATTGGTTAGGGCACACAACACATGAACGGCCCTTGGAACCTTGTGCACTGTGCCAGTAAGTATGGCTGTCTGGGAGGAGGAGACCCAAGAGCCTACAAAGGAGTGAGAACAGTTTGCAACAAGCTTTGAGTTTATTATCTGTGGAGATAACGGTGACCTTGTTCCCATAGAGGAGCTAGAGTGGTGTCTGAGGACAGAGTTGGCAACTGAAAACAGTCCGACACCTCAGTCCAGCCTTGAGGCTTTCTTCTTTGCCCCAGGGACACTGCTTATCAGCCTTTCTCCTTCCCAACGTTCAACGAGTCTGGTCAAGACTTCCTTGTCCTAACACGAAGCATGAGCCCTGCTCTGGTGGACATGAGGACTTGTGGTTGGCTGGAGGCTGCTGAGGTCGGACAGAACCTGCAGCAAGTAGGACCTCAGAAGGTCCTGGAAGTTCTGCAGGAAGTGGCTGAGGCTAAGCTCACACAAGTGACTTCTTCAAAATGCTCTTAAAGTGGCATGGGGAGCAGGGAACAGAGCAAGGGAACGTGAAGCCAAATATCCACTACCTGAACCAAGCCAGGACACAGGGATTCCAAGGCTCCAGCATGCCATGCCGTGCTGTGCAGACATCTGAGCAGGGGAAAAAGGACTTGGGCAGGGAGAAAGTTAGCTGGAAGGTAGCCTCGGGAAACTACGTGTTTTAACCTGTCTGGCCAGCCCTGACTGACCATCGATGTTTGTTTAAAGGCTAAACTAACAAAACAGCCAGGAGATTATTTTCCCTCTCAAGGAAAACTCCATCATGAAAATGAGGCAACAAGAAGAAAAGATTGTGAAAGTCAGCTCTAAGAGCCAAGTAATTTGTGGGCTTATGGGATAGAGCTTCCTGGCAGCCAATGAGAAACGAGAAGTAACTCAGTTACATGCTTCATGAGATCCAGGAGATAAGAGTAAAGCATCTGATCAAAAGACATTTGGCTCAGAGAGGCTGGGATCACAAGATCTCCCAAGAGGTCTCCAAAGCCACACAGCACCATGAACCCAAGATCCCACACCTCACAGAACCCCAGGACTGGTTCCCTAGGGCTGTGTGCTGGAGCAACCCTCAGAATTAGCAAAATGAAGAATACAGAGTGACCACGCAGGGATGGCAGCCAGTCCGGGGAACACTGGAAGCTTCCCTTTGGTACCAGGCCCGTGTCCACTTTAAGCTCAGTAAGGTCTACAGGTCTGTCCTGCAGGACCTGCGTGACACAGCAAGGTGGTCTATGCCCAGCCTCTGGAGCTCTGAGGCAGTACCAGACCCTCTTTTGAGCATACCCAGCAGGAACGGGTCTTAAGGACAGGGTCCTCAAGGCAGACCCAACCATACAGAGAGTCAGAGAATCCTTTATCTTTTCACCATAGACAGAGTTGAGTGAAACCTCCAGGCAGGTCATTCTAGTGCCCATGGGAGATGGCACTGACATTCATCTCAAGCCTCTGTGTAAAGTAGGTGGGCACTGGAGGAAGGATCTGCATAGGGGGGTTGGGTGAGAACCTCGCTCCAGCTATTTGATGGCTCGGAAGCCTGGAACGAGACGCTCAACCTCGGCTGGCCTCTGTCACACTGAATGAAAGAAACAGGGCTATCACAGCCGGAAGCAGGAAGCTGGAAGCCGAGGATACAACAGCTCAATATAACCTGTGTACAGGCAAGACTCATGAAAGGGTTTCCACTGGTCTAGACCACAACCCTTGGAAAAGTTCACAGGTGCGGCTTGAGTACCACGTGCAGGGCCCTCAGCTTTAAAGGAAGGAAGCAACTTCTATCCAGTGTCCGGTGGCCTGGGAGCAAAGCCCTCTCTGCTGTGGGGTGAGTGACTATCCTCCTGTGTCGACACAAGGGCCTAGTGTACAGGAACCTGAGAGGAGAGATGAGTCAGAAGGCTGGTCCCTGTCTCAGCCGGGCCAGTCTGTGGGAGGCGGAACTACTGCCCCAGCACTAGACGGAAAAGCCCTGGTTTCCTGCCCCCCTCCCCCCGCTGCTCAGCACAGCCACAGCCTGTCCAGTCAGAAAAGTACGGAGCCCCACCCACTGGATCCTGGCTTGGATGAGAGACTATCAACAGGAGCCTGAACCGCCCACAGCGACACACAGCAGGCAGCTGGCAGAGGGACCTCCCGTTTCTACATCCTTAGATCCTTATGCGTCTCCAGCCATCTGCATGAGGCCCAGCTGCCCTGTGTGTACAAGAGATGGGTTGGGACAGTGAGAGAGGATGGGGCACCAGGGATCACCTGAGTCTTGAGGCTCAAGTGGGATGGAGCCAACCTAGCGACGACAAGACCTGGATACCACAAATAGGTTTTCTCCCTGATGAGGAGCAGAAAGGCTCAAACAAGTGGGAAGCCCAGCCAGCAAAAATCAGCTAGTCTACATGCAAGGAGGATACCCATTCAATGCAATGACCCACACTCTGGTTGCAACCACAGAGTAAGCCCCAGGCCACACCTAAGGACAACCAGGACACCGGAGGGCAGATGCAGAACCAAGAAGGTCAGCCCAGATAGGCTAGAGAAGCTCATGCCCTTACCACCCACCCTCAGCCCAATCCCTACTGACAAGATCAGGTTCTGATGGTGTCACCTGCTGGGGACAGAGGCTGCTTATGGCTTCCCACCCTGGCATGTGAATGGACCTGGCTTTCTCAGTGCCTCCCAGGGTTCTCCCTTCCCTGCTGAATGACAGGAGCAAAGATGACCACAAGTGGATGTGTCTCTGTTACCTTCTGCACCCCCCAACTTGGGGCTCCAAGAGAGTTACGACCTAGAAGTTTTAACCCAGGAGTGCAACAATAGTCTGCAGCCAGAGAACTTCAGAGAATGACTTTATGACTACAAGGTGTGGACTGAATAGCAGGACTTAGTTAGGCTCAAGGCCTGGAGACTCTCTCTACACTCAGACCTCACCACCAAAGCTGGCACCAAGGACATGCCTGCATGTCTCGTTTGCTGCCTCTCGGGTAACAGAACTAGGGAGTATCACACTCTGCCCATGCTCCTGACAGGTAGAATGAGCATCTCTGGTCACTGAGGAAAGACATCCAGCATGAGGTGTAATGTACCTGTTCCCCCAGAATTCAGAACCATCACCCCAGGAGACCTACTGCAAGCTCAGAGTGCAGACAGAGCTGTGTCCACGTCACAAGCAAGACTTAGAAAGGTTATATAATAGACCAGAGAGACATCAAGTAAAGGTGACTGCCAATGAGCCTGATGTTCTGACCTCCTCCTCCTCTGACCTCAGGTGCTACAGCATACACACATCCGCATACATACATCCACATGCACACACACACAATAGATAATATGTAATGCCCTCTTTAAAGAGAGAACACTTAGATGGATGGATCACACAACTCAGATATAGTAGTGTGTGTGGTGGAGGGGTGCCCCAGTCTCCAAGCCTGCCTATCTGCCTCCCTTCCTTTTCCCTCCAGCCTCCTGCAAATTTTGGAGGCCACTTAGTTTCCCTGACCCTGCTGACCCATAGTCCAGGCCTAAGCAGTACAGGAGGGTGGAAGCCGGAACCCTAAGCCTTAGGCAACCGGACCCTCTCTGAGCCTGGCACAAAGGAAGGGAAGGTCACGCCCAGTTCTCAGGACTAAACGGAATCCAGTACAGTGACTTCTCACCTGCCTGTCATTTTCTCTATCCTGCAGGATCCTTGAAAAACAGCTCCAGGGATCCCCTCCCCAACACAGTGTGGAGCTCGGGATACCTGCACACTCAAATGTCCCAAATAACTCACAGGCACCCCACAGACTCCAAAGAAAAGCAGGACCTTGCCTTCCTCCCCATCCCCGTGAAGGAGGCCATGCTGCCAGCAATTCCCAGCTTACAGCCTTCCAGCTCTAATCAAGGAACAAACACAGAGAGAATCTCTAAACATTTAGAAAACTCAGGAACCCTGTGCCCCCACACGGCACCATGGGGATTTATAGAGAACAAATCATGCCTGACAAACTTGATAGCTTTCTTGATAGAATTACAAGACCCGTAGATGAAGGAAATGCAGGCAGGGTAATATATCTTGATTTTTAGCAAAGCATTTGATACAGCGCCTCGAGTAATCTTACAAAATTAATTCAAACAGACTTGGCCCTCAGGTCTTGTCATGGGGCCTAAAGGCAGGAGGGGCCATGTCCCAAGAGTCCTGAGTGGAGGAGGCAAGGCCACGGGCAAGGGCTGGAAGACGAAGAGTCTGGGAGCGGAGGCAGGGCTGCCCAGCCTGTGCCAGGCCAGATCTTATCTAACATCTTCATTAATGATCCTGAGAGAGGGAGTAAACAGTCCACTAATGAAATTTGCAGAGGATATTAAATTGTAAGGTGTTGTGAACACCAATGAGGATAGCAAAGTGGTCTAGCGAGACTCAAGAAAGGAGACCCCATAGCTGGCAGCGATGGACTGGGGTGGCGGAGGAAGGCAGTTACCAAGCTTCTTGGAGAGCCAAGGGTGGGGAAGAGATCTCCCCTGCCCCCAGGCTGCTGTGCAGATGAGAAGAGGTGACAGCTAGCTTAGGCTCTGGCCTGGCTGAGCGGGCAAACCCCAGGAGTTTTATTTTTGGCATCTGTGAATAGAAGAGCCAGCAGACAGCTCCTGTGCAGCTCAAGAGAGCTGGAAGGGGTGGGTGCCGGGAGTTTGGGGAACTTGAGGCAGAATTCCCCTTATAGTGGGCAGGTGAAGGAGACTGTCACTGCCAGTCTGAATCTTCCTAGGCCATTCTCCCCAGCCCACTACGCTCCCCGATGATTCTGCTGGGGTTGGCACTGTTAAAATAAACCTCTCCCTGCCCCACCAGCTGGGCAATGGAGGCTTCAACCTATCGACTGTGCTGATTCTCATTACCTGATGGGCCTGCCTCTCCAGGATCTGGGGACTGGGGCTGAGCCCTTCTCTCTGTCATGGGCTCCTTTCTACCTATATGTCTCCTGTCCTAGCCCCATGGAGTTCGGCAACCAACCCTCTCTCAGGAGGCTGAGGCAAACCCATGTGCCCTTGGAGGGCTTTGTCTTAGAAGCTTCCTGGGCAGGTAGAGTCTCAAATAAGAGCCAGGCTGCAGAGTACCAGGCTGAACAGTCCTAAATAAATCTCTATGGGATGAGAGGAGTGTCTGACTCCCGGCACGGGGTTGCCAGGGCTACGGGGGACCACTCTTCCCAAGCAGGCCAGCCCAGACAGATGTCAGACTGCCTGCTGGGAGCCAGGGGAGGGAGCCAGATAAACCCCTCCCCATGAGATAAGTAACCACAACACTCTCCCCACACACCCTGTGGTTTTGTTCTGTGCTTCACATTAATAAACTTGACCTTCGGGGTCTATTAGGTGATAAGTCTTGCAACCCTCAGTTTACAAGGAAAGAAACTGAGGCATTGATAGGTCACTGGAAGCTTGGGAACCTACCCAGAAGATCCCTGGAAGGGTCAGTTGCCTGCCTTGTAAGGGCCCCCAAGGAAGAAACCCTTGTGTGGAGAGAAGCAGCCTCCCCTCCGGAGGCCAGAACCTGTCTTACTCATCTATCTTTCCCACCAAAGGGAGTTGGTCCAGCTCCATCACACTTGTGGAGCCTGATTTTACTGTATGGTTCCCTCCCCCTCCCAATGCCTCACTACATCGAGTCCTCTGAACAAGTCTGTTTCCATGGAAACCATACAGTGACTCAGGGCTTCGGGACCTTCTCTGAACCAGATTATGACTGTCAAGCGTTCCCTCCTCAGCACCAATTCAGACTCTCTGTATAAGGCTGGGGCTCAGCAAATGGGCAAGAGGGGCCTGGGGGCGGGGCATACAAACCAGGCCTCACTCAGAACCTGACACCCAGGGCTCCTGGGAGAGAGGACAGAGAATCTAAACCCACACCTTGAATCAGAGCCTACACTGAGCAGATGTGTCATGGGGGCAGGGTAGGAGGAGGTGGGCTAACTTAGGATACTCAAAAGGAAACCATCAACCCAAAGCCTCACAACCACTCAGCAAAGAGGGAAATTTGGATTTGGAGTTGAGGAGGGGGTTCTGCTCTGAGATGAAGAAGCAAGTCAGAAGCAAGGTGTTAGGGGAAGGAGAAAGGTGCGCGATCTCAAAGCTCCAGCAATATTGGGAGGATAATGAGCATGGCTTCCTCTCACTTGCACACCCCTCCTCTCTCCACAGCTTCTGTGACCGGGACTGCTGGTCTTGAGCCAACTCACCCACCAAGATCAAGGATCAAGGAGGACAGCAAGCAATGAAAGTTTGCAGTGCCAGCCTCCTGCAGGGGTCCAAGACCCAAGGGCAAACCTACCCCTCCCTTCCTCAGCAGCTCCCTAAAGACCCAAGAGGGCGGGGAATAGACTAGGTTGGAAGCTTGATACCTCCCTGGTGAATCCAGTGTGTGAGTCATGAGGATTGAAGCACTTTGAAAAAGAAACAGGGTCATCACGATGCCTAGAAGTGTGGCAGCTACTGAGGACTGGAGCCTGGGAATTGCCTGCCAGGTAAGAGCTCTTTGTGAGACAGCCGGGCCCCATCTAAGGGGCTAAGGAACCCGAGAAAGTAGCCCCCTGGCCTATGAGTCCATCTCTATCTGCCTCTTACATCCACTGGTAGCTTTGCTTTCCCAAACGGCCCCTAGTTCCTTGCCCAGCCAGCATGCTTGTCTCCTGCCACCATCATAGGTCTCTTCTGTCCCTAGGCTCCTGAAGATGGTGGGCTGAATTCCTGTCCCTGTGTGGACATGCACCTGCTCCCCATCCCGGTCCCAGCCTCAACGTCTCAGTGGTCAGCTATAACATCCCTGGCACCTGAACCCCAAAAGCCTTGGTGTCCAGAAGCCTCTTGCTTAAACGGTTGTTAAGCCCATCCGGAAGCGGGCACTAAGGAATGTAATCTGAAAAAGGAGCAGACCTAGAATAGAGAGAGGTGGCATGGTGAGGTACCTGCAATCAGGCCAAGGTGCCACCCTAGCAGGACCTTGAGGTCTTACCTTCCTTCCTCAGTTAGCTTGGCCTTTTAACCCATGGAAAGCTAGGGCCACTGTCTATTGATACTGTAAAGTCAAACACTGTGTCCCTCCCTGAACCCTGAGAGAAGCTGACCACCCCATATCCTACTCAGAGAGGAGCTAGGATTGTTTTGGCCTCGCGTGGGAGAGCTCTGCACTGTCCCCCCTACTAAGGGCCCAGCCCATCACCAGCATGGTAGAAGCCAATACAAGACCGAGTCTAGAAGCAAGAAGCCTGGACAGCGCTTTGCCTCAGGGTGTAAGCCTGGTTTGGAAAGTTAGAGGAGGCACAGGGTCTCTGGCAGCCTCTGCGGCGTCTAGCAGACTGTTACACGATGAACCGGGAGCAGACACCCAAGCGCGTTCCGCAGCAGAAAGGGAGCCCCGGGCTGACGCTCATCCCAAGTTTGCTGCCCTCGCCAGAGGAGGAGGTCAGGGGCGATCCTGGAGCTCCCGGGAGGGCTACCAGCCCCGGTCAGCCCCTCCCAGAGCCCAGCACTCTGCGGTCCCCGGCCACCGCCTCCGCGCACTGCCCGGAGACACCGGCCCCGAGCTAGGGGCGTCTCCCGCCGCGCCCGCGCCCCTCCCGGCTGCTGCGGTGCAGTCCGCTCCCGCCTGCCCCGGGGCCCGTGGGCCCGGCTGATACCTGGTGGCCTGCGCGCCCGGAGCCGCTGCAGCGCCCAGCGTCGGCTCCATCCTCGGTCTGGAGTCAGGCTCGCCGGGGGCCCGCGGGTGGTGGTGGCGGTGGCGGAGGCATCCTCCTCCTCCTCCTCCCGCGCCCTGTTTCTCGGCCTCCCTCCTCCCGAGCCTCTTCCTCCGCCTCCGCGCGTCCCTCACGGGCCCCTCTCCATGGCCCGGGGGCGCTAGCCCCGGGTGGCTCGCTCACCACAGTGTTGTCTTTTCCTGAGCAGAGAAAGAAAGATGAGAGAGAGAGAGAGAGAGAGAGAGAGAGAGAACGTGGGCCAGAGGGGCGCAGGGTCAGGCACCGGGACCCCGAGCACTGCAGCCCCAGGCTCCGGAGGACAGCAGCAGCCACGGAGGCCGGAGCCTCACGGAGTACCCTCCTCGAGTCCTCGAGCCGAAATCGGCGGTGGCCGCTTCAATGCCGAGCTAGCTGGTGGTAGGCGCTGCGGTCCCGGCTCCACCCCCAGCGCCGCCCGCCCCCTCTCCGCCCGACCCCGTCAGCGCGCGCCCTCCCGCCCCCCGCGCAGCCCAGGCGGGGAGCGCTGGGACACCGCTACTAGCAGAGCCCCGAAGCCAACCCACCGGCCGGCCGAGGCAACCACGCCCACCCCAGAGTTGAGGGGGCCAGGCGGCTGGAGCACCGGTATCTCTTGGCCTGTCCTCTCCCCTGCACCCCAGACTAACGAAGCATGGCTCTATCCACACAGCCAAAGCCTCTGGACACCCAAGTCTGGCTACAGATCCAACCAGACTCTGGCTCCCTTTGCCCAGCCAGGGCAACCAAAGACTCCTAAATCCAGAACTAAAGTCTATATTCCACTACATACCCCTCCCCCCTGCTTCTCTTCCTTCACCCACAACTAAAGAAATGTTTCACTTGCCAGATCCTGTCATCCCTTTTCAGTGGGGCCTGGGCAGAGCTGGCGGGTTAGTCGGACACTAGAGTTCCTTTGCCCAGTCTCTCGCCAGTCCCTTCCTCCTAGGCTGCATCTGTCTTCCCAGGTAGAAACCAGTCCACAAGCTGCACTTGTGGGATCAGAACAGCCACAAAGCCCTGGCACTACAGTGGTCCTTCCTTCGTCCTCTGCACAAATATTGACTGAGCTTCTCCTGCATGTCATAAGCACCAAACACTTGCTAGTGACAAGAGAAACATACCCCTGAGCCCTCAGTGTGGCCTGGAGGAAAAACAGAGTAAGCCAGCAGAGGAATGTCTGTGGCCCTGAGCTGGATCCTGACCTGTTTCCACCTGAAGATGCGTAGGTGTGTTGCAGAGCTCGGAACAGGAGATTGTCCGTAGGCAGTGGTAGATTTCGTCCAAAGGGGTAGTGATGGTCCAAAGGAGTGGGCTTCTGTCTCTGCCATCTCTTAAGTCTCCTAGAATCATTTCCACAGTCTGTCCATCTGTCACTCCTGCTACAACAGGAGTTTTTAAAATGAGGTTATATTCACCTGGAGTTTCCCAGGGCAGAGGAGCCCTTGTGGGTCTGCTGTGTGACCCCAGGATGCAGCCCCTCTGTGCCTCGGTTTTCTCACAGGGAAAGTGGAGATGCTTTTTCTGATCTCCTAGAACAACAACTACATGTTAGCTGTTGGTTTGGAGTGATGTTCATTTGCTCACTACAAAGAGAATAATGTCTAGACTTCTCTGGGAGACCTCAAGAGGCGTATCTTCAGAGAAGTCTCCACGAGGAACCAAAGGACATGAAGGCCCCTGCTCCAAGGGTCCCAGTAGGCCACGTGGCCATTTGTCTTGGTTACAGTTGCCAACTCCTAAATATACACTCCTGTCCCCCGCTACCTCCTCAGAGAAGGCAGTGACATCCACTTTCCTGATATCCCTGAAGCAGCAGCTGAAGCTGCAGCTCTACACAGGAGCTCCCCCTGCGGCCACGGCTGTGGGCCAGTCCTCAGCCCTAGCACCAGAGTGGCCGCATAGGTTCAGTCACCTGCTCACCCTCGTGGTAAGTGGCTGTGTTTTGAAATGGCCACGGAGAGAAAGCTGGTCTTGCAGGAGCACTCCAGGTTTCAGACCCCTCTCGTTTGTCCATGAACAGCCTGGCTTCCATCACCCTGGATGAACCAGAACTGTCTCTTTGACCTAGGTTAATCCCAGCCTGAATCTCAGTTACACCAGAATAGTCAGGGCTTAGAGGCTTCCCTATCTCCCACTCTCTGGTCCCAGAAAGTCATTTTTCAAACTCTGCTATATTTTGGATGGAGAGGACGGTGAGGTTAAAATGTAAAGAGGGAGTGGAATTGGGGAAAATACATTTAAACTCTGAAAATAGACAAAGACCTGGTCTCAGAGGTACCGTGATTCTGTTTCCAGTTACCATGTTTCTTAGTTGCCTACCATGTGCAAGGAAGGCACTGTGGTAGGTGCTGTCAGGGAGGGAGAAGCAAAGGCTTTGTGCTCGGGAAACTAGAAAGTTTGGCTACTGCACAGTGACACAGCAAATAGTCACGGGGGAGGGGGACAGGGGAGAGGGGCTGGAGGGGCGCCTCAGCCATTAAGAGCACATGCGGCTTTACAGAGGCCTCTTCAGTTCTCAACACCCATGTTGAACAGTTCACAAGTGCCTGTGGTTCCTGCTCCAGGGGGATCTGATGCCCTCTTCTGGCCTACATTCACACACACAGACACACGCACACATAGATATACGTAAAACAAATGTTAAAAAAACAAAAAACAAAAAAACGAAACACAACTTTAGAAAGAATTGAACATTTGAATTTTTCTAAGTGGCCTGGGAAGCCAGGGGAAGGAAGATAAAATAAAGCCTTGGAGGAAAAGCCTTCCTTCCGGAAGAGTTTCCTGGAGGAGGAGGAAACTCCAGGAACTGCAGCTGTGGATGGACAGGTCACACAAGGCAAGAGAGGAAACAGCAACCAGCCTGACCCTTTGGTGGTGGGTAAGAAGGCTGTAGTAATGGCTGATGCCCAGGCTCTTCACCCCACCCCCGAGCAAGCCAGGCACTGAGCTGTTCACCTCATGGAGAACATTTTGTTGGATCCTCAAAAGTGGCCTGATGTGGCAGGAATCGCCATCCCTTCTTTAAGGACTAAGGAGTCCTGTGATTTGCCCAGTTTGCAGAACTGCTTAGCTACACAGTAGCCGAGCCAGGGCATCCCACAGGGGCCACACTGGACCAGCCTGGCTCAAGGACAGACAGAATGCCAGGTGAGCTCGAGGGTAGGACTTTTCAGAGCCCCCAAACATAGATGCTTCCTTGAATAGAGGCCCCTCGGTCTCCCAAGAACTCAAAACTAGGCATTTCCTCCCCTTCCCCAGCATTCTGGTCTCAGAGGCAACTGGAAACGTGTTAAGGGATTTGGGGTTCTGGCATTGTGGCACTTTAATCCCTTTCAAGGGTCCATGTGACGGTCAGGGCCACCTTCCTTGTTATTTCAGTCTGTTCTGGGAAATTGATGACCCAGGCTTTGACTTAGGATGTGCAGGAAAGGTCCTCCATTTCATGTCTCCCTGGGACAGTGACAAGACTACAAGCCTGTAGAAGGTGACTCCCAACGGTCTCTGGAATCCAGGCACAACAGCTTCAGTGCCTGTAGAGAAAGTCCTAACCAGACCACCCTGCACAGGGTAGGTAGGCCCAGCAGGCCCTACTCCACTGGGCAGGGGAAAGGACCCCTGCAAAGGAACGTCACTCCGTGAGAGCCTGATGGAGAAACTGGGGTTCAAAGCATGCAAGTGACTTACCTAAGGCTACACGGGGGTGCATTTAGCTTCAAGTCTGTAGCTTCCTGAGAGACCAGGCTCATACGCTTTTTGCTTCTGCCTCTGACCCACTTCAGATGTGTTCCCTTTCTGGATAAATTGGAGGGAATGTCTCCATGGCTGGAAGGGAACAAGTATTTGAACCTTACCTGTGACTGCACACTTGTTAGACCCCCCACATTGTAGCATGTGATTGTTCCCTCTGCTTCTCTGCAACCAGAGGTTGCCAGCCCTGGTGAGCTCGTAGCTTCAACAGGACACACCAGCGCTAAACGCTGAGCCCACAAAGTCCTCTAGATGGGGTCCCTTGAAGTGCCTCCCCGCTGTATGCATAGAACTGTGAATTCTTCAGAGGGACATTGTGCTGTTCCCAGACCAGCAGATCACCAGCCACCACCACTAGCCATCTGTTGTGTTCTTTGCTCCTGCAGAGGAGGCTGGAAGGGTGGGTCTCCCTTCCCCCAAGATGCAGAAAAATTACCATCTTCCCAGTGCCTTGTGGCACAAAATGACAATACTATATTAGTCTCTAGTGACCGTGGTAAACATGTGTCCTGCTGGCAACTCTAACCTCTAACCCCTGGACTCAGGTCAGGCTGAGGGGCCCAGGACAAAAGTCCTTCTCTCTCTGGACTGTTTTGTTCCTATAAGCCACTCCAGAAGAAAGTCCCTTCCTCCCCAGTTACAGATCCAAGTCCCCCAGGGAGAAGAGAGGAAGCCACCAAATCCTGAAAGGGAGGGAACAGAGAAGTTAGAGGGTTTGCTCTGGTCAGGAGCCAGACCGAGATTTGAACAATCATCTTGTGACACACTTGTTACTGAACAGCTCCCAGCTCCACACCACCCTCAGAGGCTCTTGGCTTCCCGGAGTCTGATAGGGAAACAGAAGTAGAGCCTTCCACACGGAGGATCAGGAAGAGCAGGCAAGCTCCAGGCTCTACCTTCCTTCCTTTGACCTAATGTGGTCCAGAAAACTCTTGCCAAGGTAAGTGGTACTGGAATCCCTTAAGTTTCCAAAGGAAGGAGAGGTTGGAGAAAGCCAAATGTCCACTTCCTTCTGAGGAATAGGCCTGCCCCCGCCATGCTTTGAGGAAAAGCCTTTTCTAGCCCACTTTGCCAGCCCTTGCCACTCTTGGCTCTGTGGCCCAAGTGAAGATTCAGAGGCCTGGGTAGGGATAAGTGTGCTCTTAGGACTCAGAGCTTGATTCCCAAGGGCTACTCCACAGAATTGCAGCAGGGGAAAAATCGCTGCAGACCTGGGTCCAGCTCATTTAAATAGGCTCATCACCACCACCACCACCGCCTCCACCTCCACCATCACCTCCACCAATACAACCTCCACCTCCACCACCACCACCACAACAACCACCTCCACCTCAATCACCTCCAGCAAAACCACTACCTCCACTTGAACCTCTACCCAACACAAGCTCCACTTCCACCTCTACCACCTCCACCACCTCAACCACCACAACCATCACCTCCACCTCCTCCTCAGCCACTACCACCTCCACCACCTCAACCACAACCGCCACAACCACCACTACCTCAACCACCTGCACTACAACCTCCACCACCACAACCACAACCTCTACCTCCACCTCCACCACAATCACTACCACAAGCTCTACCACCACCACCACAACCATTATCTCCACCACCACTACCACCACCTCCACCCCCTTCACGACCTCCAACACCTCTACTACCTCCACCTCCACCACCTCCACCTCCAACACCACCTCCACCAACTTTACCACTGCCTCCACCACCTCCACCACCTCCTCCATTTCCAACACCTCCACTACCTCCGCCTCCACCTCCACCTTACAATCTCTACCTCTACCTCAACCTCCACCACCACCAATTCCACCTCCACCAACACCTCCAACACAATCTCCAACTACACAACCACCACTACCACCACAACCTCCATCTCCACCTTCCCCTTCTCCTCCACCACCACCAACAACAACAAGACTAATACCAACAACACAAGCCCCAGCTCCACCACCTCCACCAAAACCATCACCTCAACCACCACCACCTCCACCACCACCACCACAAACTCCACCTCCACCACCACCTCCACCTCTAACACAACCTCTACCTCCACCTTCCCCTCCTCCATTTCCACTTCCACCTCCACCACAGCCTCCACCTCTGCCACCAGCACCACCACCTCCACCTCCACCATACCTCTACCTTCACCTCCACAACCACCACCACCACCACATTCACCTCTACGTCCACCTCCACCTTCACAATCTCCACCTCTACCACTACAAACAACAACAACACCAACACCACCTTCACTTCCATCACTACTACCAACACCAACACCAAAATCTCCACCTCCACTGCCTAACCTTCAACAACATCACCTCCACCTCCTCCTTTACCACCACCTCCAACACAACTTCCACCTCCACCACCACCTTTAACACCTCTACATCCATCTTCCCCTCCTCCCCCACCACCATCACCACCTCCACCAACATTACCACCACCACCACCACCACCAAAATCTCCACTTTCACCACCACCAATTTGACCTCCACCACACCACCTAACTCCATCACCACCACCACCTGAACCACCACCACCACCACAATCTCCACCTCCACTTCCACCAATTCTACCTCTACCTTTACCTCCACCACCATTACCACCACCTCCACCAACAACAACAACACAACTCTACCTGCACCACCATCACCACCACAAGCTCCACCACCACCATCACCCCTTTATCACCACCACTGCCACCACCACCACCACTACCATTATCTCCACCTCCACCACAACCAACACCTCCACCACCTCCACTACCTATACCTCCACCTCCACCACCTTCACTTCTACCACCATCTCCACTTCCACCACCACCTTTACCACAACCTCCACCTTGACCTTCCCCTCCACCTTCTCCTCTGCCACCACCACCACCTCCACCTTCACCTTGACCACAATCTCCACCTCTACCTCTACATCCACCGCCACCAACTCCACCTCCACCTTCACCATCTCCACCACCACCATCACCACCACCTCCACCTTTACCACCACCACCACTACAAGCTTAACTTTTACCTACACTTACACCTCCACCATGTCCAGCACAACTTCCACCACCACTGCTTCCACCTCTACCACCACCCCCTCCTCCTCTTCCTCCTCCTCTTCCATCACCATAATTATTTATTTGACACCAGAGCCAACTCCTGAGAAACTGACCTCAGAGTCCTGAGGAGGCAAACACTCTGATACAAGACAGCAAAGTCTGTAGCCCTGCAACCCTGTCCCTTACTAATAACAAGATGACACTGTCATTGTCTCACGGGCCCTGAGGTTAAGAGGGGGGCAAATAGCAGAAGAGGAAGATTATAGACTACAGTTAAAATTCTCCTGTAAGTAGTTTTCAGGCCTCTATGGGGCTTTTCCATTGTTAATAGAGGCTGACCCCAGGGGAAAGACAGGCACCTGGCCCCAAGGCTCCCTCCTCTGCTCCTGCCACTGTCCCAGATGCGACCCTTCAACACAGAGCATGCAGTACAGCTCAGAGCTTGGCAAGTGCCAGAGAGCAGAGGCTGGGGGGATAACCTGCTGCAAGCCCTGTGGACAAGGCCTTACTAATGTGGCAGAGATAGAAAGGAAGCTACAGTATCCAGGTCCAGAGAATAGCTCAAGATCTTATTCTGGGACTATCTGAGGTCACTGTGAAACGCTAGGAATAAGAAGAGCTATCTAGAGTAGTCACTGACTTCCTTGCACCACAAGCCCTCAGCAAACCTGATCCTTGTCTGATAGGCCCAGGTCTAATACCCCTCCTTAGCCTCTGGCCTGTCCCTGTCCACTCTTCCCTCCTACCTGCTTGTCTGTCCACCTCCAGCATCTCTCACCATCCCCCTTGCTCAAGGGGTTTGACACCTTCCGGTCCCCACTTCCACCTTGCAGCAAGCCCTCAGCTGGGCTTGAGAAGGTTGGAGGCACTTCTGCACCATTCTCTGTAGGCAGGGGCGACAGGCAGGCAGGAATAGGCATTGCCTTTAACAGGCAGGAATCCACAGGGGAAGGCCAGGAGACAGAAATAAAGGGCCATTTCCGAAGTCTTGCTCAGGAATCTTCCTCAAAGTGGCCTGGAGTGCCCGTCCGAGAGGCTTCCTGAAGGAGAAAAGACATGGCAGTGGAGGTCTCTATAGACTCTTGCCTCCGTGAGACCCTCACTGGAACTGCCCACACTCATCCCAGGAGAGAGGCCAAAAGCAGATATCCAGAGCCAATGTCTCTTACTTGGACTGCAGCCTCTTATCTCAAGGTACCCCCTTGGGGGCCATTATCTGCCCTGACGCCGGGGAAATAAGGCAGTGTGGAGTATGGTGGGCACCTCTTCCCTTCCCCTCAGGCCAGGAGGAGCTCAGACTCTGTCCCTTCCTCAACTGCAACTTCACCCTCCTCACCCAACAAAAACAAGACCTAAAGGGTCCAAATGTTCTCCATCAGATCCAAGGCCTAGAGATGCCTGGAAGGCTGGAAAAGACCTACTATGTGCAAATCTGTATAAGCAGTGAGTGCCACAGACTAAAAAGATGTCCAGGAATCCAGGGTGTAATACCTAAGACACCCATCAAGGACATCTTCCATTCCTGAGTCTTTAGGGTTACTGGGAGGCTCTTCCAACCAATCCCTGAGATCAGATTACATCAATGCCATCCAATCCAGTCCCCACCATGGCTGCAGTAGCTTAGGAAATAGTAGGCATGTAGTCATACCAGGAGCAGGTCAGAATCATTCCCTTCCTCTCTCTGAAGAATAGGTCAGGGATGGCCAGCTCTTGGTCAGAAGACTGAGGTCACTTCTCCCACTGGACAGCCCAGGCCTAGTCACTGCCACACCTGCAGGGCTCTGGGAGCCCAGCCCAGGAACAATGGGGCCATTCACACCACCCAGCCTGTGCGTAGTGACCCCATTGGTCTGCCTTGGTGGCGAGACAGTGCATTAAGTATGTTCACTTTGGGAGGTAGGGGCGGGGCACCTAGAACCAAAGAGCACAAGCAGAGACAACAGAAGGAGCACCAGGCAGGGATTTATAAGAACACCAATCATCTTTATTGAGCAATTACTGTATGCATGCATTACCCTCACAACAACCTGTGGTTGAGTCCCAGGATAACACCCCAATACTATTTGTTGTTGCCAGGGACCCGTGCGTGCTAGGCAAGCACTCTACCACTGAACTACATCGCCAGCCCTTACACCACATTTTAAAGAAAAGAAAACAGAGGCGACAGTGACTTCTACACAGCAGTCTTAACTAGGAAGAAGCAAAGGGGGTCTTTCTGAGACCCCATCCTTAAAGATTGCAACCAAATGGGTGTGCATGTCTGCAGAGGTCCACTGTGTGGCCCACTGAAGATCCTGGCAAAATAGGAAAAACACAGTCTAAGTTGCTGCCATGAGATGGAACTTTTTCCAGCCGCAAAATTAAATTTCCAACAAGGAAGTACTTTGGATCCTCACACAAGTCTCCCAAAATAGTCCATTAAGGGGAGAGAACAGCATGCAAGAGGTTCTGTTCCAGGGAAATGTTCAGGCACATATTCTAACGTACCATCTCTACCTGTCTGCGTGTGTGTGTAGATCACCTCCACATAGACCTACAGAAACCACGTCTGCTCTGGGGAGAGGCGCCTGGCTCGAGACAGAGGCAGGAGGAAACATTTCCACAGGACCAGCTTTTGCCTCACCCTTGGGAGCAAATCACTTATTCAAAAATGAAAGGAAATTAAAACAAGCGATTAGAGAGCCTGGGCTGCAAGTTCCCAGCTATTATTTCCAATGGTTTTTGTAGCCCATATCGTCACACAAGCCCTTCTGGTTATCGCCACTCCAACCCCCCTCCCCACAGCTGGCTGGGCTGACCCCCGCTCTAGACTCTCCAGGACCCACCTGTGACCGGGAGATGGACCAGGTTGAAGCACCAGAGCAGGTACAGACCTCATAAAGCTGAGCACCCTAGATGCCTGTGCGAGATGTGTGCTGTAGGATGCTGATAGTCATCTGCTTTTCCAGCCGGCAGTGGACTCCCCAAGCCCAGTGGCTCAAAGGCCGCATCTCTGCCTCCTCCCTGGTGTCTGCAGACAAACCCCAGCTAATAGTGGTCTGGGCCTGGGGACATTCCAGAAATCCAGGCTGAGAGGCTTATAGGAAACTGTCACCTAAGCTGAGAGACCCGACATGAGAGTAAAGGCTGAGAGGCTTTAGCCGACCAACAGCTAAGCACACGGCTTTTTGAAAAGATCAAGTGTGACTCACTGTCCCGAGTTCAAACCCCGCTCCCACCAATGTCCTGGCCTTCAGACCCTAGACATCCATTTCCTTGCACCTGCTTTCTTATTTCTAGTAAGAAGACAATGACCTACTGTCTATTTGAACGGTTGTGCGGAGAACTGAGTCAGCGTGACCCCTAATCCCTGAGCCTAAAGCAGAGTACATGTGTCCTAAAAGAAACCCCAGCCAGCAATAGGGTCTTTCCATCAAGTTCTGGAGAGTAACCAGGAGCAGTAGCCTGTAAAGTTTAGGGGTGTACAGGATCTCACCAGCCATTTATGCCCCTGAGCTTTTTGTGTGTCAGCCTGAGGCATGTAGTAGCGCCATTGTTACTCCCGTATAAGGTAACTCCATTGAATGTGATCAGCCAGCTTCCTGATCCTGCCAGATGGCCTGTCTCCCCCGCCATGACAGACTTCTAGCCCCTCTGGAACCATAAGCTAAAATAAATTCTTTCATCCTTTAAAAAAAAATGAAAGAAATTAATCAATCCCAGGAGAAAGCTCTGGAGCTGGAGTTTTCTTCATTAAGCCACTAAGAGCCTTTGTTAAACAAGGACTGGGCCAGGCCAGCCTAGACCATAATCAGAACAGAGTTTTGTTTTTTGTCTTTTAACAGTTTACAAAACATGCACCTCTTCCTGAATCCATGACTGGGTGCGTCCCCTGGGTTCCCCCTCTCCACTCCACACATACACGTGAGAGTTGTCAGGAAAGTGAAAGTCACAGAGCTGAGTAGCTCTGGGTCAAAAACCTATCTCTAAGCATCTGAGAGAAACTGAGCGGAGGAGCGTGGCAGTCCTGAGCTCCGGGAAAGGCTCCTGCCCTGTCGCAGCAGTTACCCTAATCACCTTCTTTATCCCACAGAGCCCTCGAGGCTTTCAACTTCTGCAGGCAACCTGCCACTGAGACCCGCAGACGTGGGCTGGGCTGGCCTAGAAGCCAAGTTGTGAACCTCTGAGTTTCACACAGAGATGAACTACTGTCTGAATATGGATTCTTCAAAGACTCTGAGCAGTGGTGCCAGTAGACAGAAACTCCTCTTCCTCATCTGTCCCCACTACCTTGCCCTAAGACCCAGCCCACTGCCTGGAGCCCTCCCTCAGCCAACACAAAGGATCATCAATTCAGCTCAGAGGCGACGAGCAGGCACAGAAGAAATCAGAATGAACCAGTAGCAGCCCCCACCTTCAAAGAACTGAATGCCAGTATAGTAGGCGTGCTGGGTTGGGAGTAGACACAGTATGTTAGGGGCCAGGCAAGATGATGGCAAGTACTGGATCTAAGGGGGAGCTGAAGACCATGGAATTCGGAGGGACAGATTCAGGAAGGGGATCTTCTGGAGACTTTATCCTGCTCCCCCTCACACACACACACCACCACCACCACCACCACCACCACCACCACATCAACCACTCCTAACACCATGAGGACAGAGAGGCAGGTGAATAGAAATACCCCCACTTTTCAATTGAGCACACCACAGTTCCAATAGGCAACCAACTCGGAGCTAGGCTGGGACCCAGGACAGGCTGGCATGAGCTTCCTCCCCAACATTGTGACTGACCTCACCAGGTCCAGCCTCCCTCATGGAGCTGAGAAGTTTCCCACTTGTTATTCCTTAGCAGGCAGGCCCTCATCTGAGGTTATGAGGTCTCTAAAGACCCTAACACAGTTCCATCTCTCCTTCACTATTCTCAATCTATAGCAGAAATGCTCTCTCCAAGAGGTCTCTGGTAGGATTCAGCCATTGACCCAGCATTACCAAGTGCCTCATCTCTGCCAATTTTTAGTGCATTTAAGTGCCTTTTCCCTTCCAGAGTTTGAAGATAAAACGGGGGCCTCGTGAGTGTGCTCACCGGGTTCTTGTGGACAGCTCATCTAAATAGTCCAGGGTGAGTTACTTCTGCCCCTCTCCAAGATGGCTAAACTCCTGTCCCTCAGCTGTTTTCCAAGAATCAGGGTTAGAACACACCCATTCTGGGGGTGTCTCCCCTCTCTAGGTGCTGACTCCAGACTTTCTAAAGGAAGGACATCTTTCAAGAGGACAACCTCTTCCAATAGCAGCCTGCAGTGCAGGCTATGGGAACAGCAAGACAACACATTCTAAGGCATCCAGATACCCAACATCTCCTAACCTGTTCTTCACATCTGTCAGAGAGTAGTTGCTGCTAGTCCCCGCTGAAGAGTGGAGAGAAGGAAGGAGAACCCCAGCCTGGAGCAGGGAAGCAGTTTAGCTCCGAGGAGCCAAGAGAAGCATTATGAAGGATCCCTAGAGAAGGATTTGGCAGTGTAGACCCTTGCCCCAGCCCACAAAGAGATACATCCTAAGTCAACAACTTGGAAACAAGAGGGTTGCAGCCCTACAGTTTCGTTGCACGGCAGCGGTAGGGTGAGGCAGGTGGGATGGACACTGCTCTCATCCAGGGATATGTTATGGGTGGAGCACAGGAGCAACCTTCTGTTTGTGAACTGGAATACGGTACAAGGGCCTGCTGAAGAAGCAGCTCTCACCCAGACCTGCTTCCAGTCTTAACCAAACCCCTCCTCTCTCAATGGGCATGGTTTGCCCACCAAGGCCACCTCTTCCTCAGTGACCTTTACTGAGTTCCTCACTTGAAGATGAAGGTCTCCTGATAAGAGTACGGTGAAACAGCAGTCTCTCCTCGTCCACGATCGGCCTCCATCTAAAGTGGGGGCAGCAATAGTGCACACCTCATTGGGTTGTTGAGAGGAGTAAAGGAAAGAAGTACATGAGCTAACATTTAACAGTAGTAACAAGCACAGTAGATACTCAATAAATGTCAGGTGCTATTATTATTAGTGCTAGAATTAGTATTGTGGCTGAGACTGCCTAAGAAGCATCCTTCTGCTGGTTCCTATCCCTTCCCCACCAGTGACATATCTGCTCAACCTTGTAAAATAATAAGGAGAAGAAACTGGACTCCCTGGAGGGGGCTTCGCCCACAAATAGGAGAGCATTTGGAGCTAGAGGTGGTGAGCGGAAGCACAGGGGGAGAGCAGGGTCAGGTTCCTAGGAAGCCTTGCAGACTGCAGAGGCTACTGCTAAAGGCAGCCAGGCAGGATCTGACCAGCAGGCAAGACCTGGGTGGGGTTGTGCAAGGAGAGAGTGTGGGCACCCAAGAAGGTAAGCACACAGTCACTGGCAGAGGTGGTTGTGGGCAATGCCTTAAACCTGTGTATGAGGCAGAGCTCTGGGGGAGTTCAACCCTTGAGACCTCCAGGAACCATGCCTGCTCTCAAAGTTCATTCCACCTGCCAGCTTCTTTACTTCATGCCTTCCTGTAGGGCACACGATGAGCTCTCAAGTCACACTCCTTAAGCCAAGGCAACTCTGCTTCCAAGCTCTGCGTCCCTCTCTTCCCATTCTGTGGGATAGCACAGTGACTTCAGGGGTTGCTCAGGGGCCAACAGTTCTGCAGGAGACCATATCCAGACAAAGTCCCATTTAATATGCTATGTAGCATAGGGGTGGGAAGGGGGCATCTGCAAGCTCCACCATCCCTTGCCTTTATTAACACCACCTGTGCCCCATGGCTTCCAAAGGGGACAATGGCCCATCCTGACCCTGAGCCATCTCCCTTGATTGCCCTACCAGTGGCATCCGGGAAACCTCTATCATAGCTGGTGGTTACTAACGTGCCAACAAGTGAATTGTGGGAGTGATCACACAAAGCGAGGTCAACGCCACCAACAAGTGAGTTCATACAAAGGACTGAAAAGCAAGGTACTAGGATCTTGGGCCCTGGATTGGGCCAGCAAGTCCTTCCACACAGCCCCCTTCCTTTATATAGAGAGCCCCTACCCAGGCATGAGCCTTGGATGGGAAGGAGACTCCTTTGCTCCAAGGATAAAGCCCTGAATGCAGGGCCACGGGCAGCCACTCTGGTTGCTCAGCATACACCCTCCGCACTCTTCCTTCAGGGAGAAAGGAAAGATCTGCATCCAAATGCCAGCAAGGAGGTCCCCCGGCCTACTCAGGCTCCAGCTAGCCTCACGGGAAAGTCCAGTTACCCTTTACTGCATAGTGGTCAACTGACCCCACTGCCCTTAGTCCCAGGCTTCAGTCAGCCTTCAGGGTCCAATGCTCCGCTGACATGAAGAGGGGGATTCAAAACATCCCCTATATGTGCAAGCATTTGAACAATTGGTCTCCAGTTGGTGGCACTGGCTAGGACTTCTGGCCTTGTTGTGGGGCACTGAGAATATAAAGCCTCATCTCTCTTCCAGTTCTCTCTCTCTCTCTCTCTCTCTCTCTCTCTCTCTCTCTCTCTGCTTTATGTTTGGGTTTGAACTTGTGAATTCTCACCTTCCTGCTGATCCTGCTGTGTCTGCTGCTCGCTCTCATGCTTCAGCGCCACCATGGACTTCAGCACCACCATGGACTCTAACCCTCTACAACCATAAGCCAAAATAAGCTTCTGGTCATGAGGTTTTATCACAGCAGGAGGGATCCCATAGAAGGGTCCAGAAAGCACAATCTGGTAGTATCGCTGGAGCACGTCCAAGTGATACTCAGCAGCTGCCCCTTGCAGCCTGCAGATCCATTGATAGTCTCCCCGAGACACCGGGGAGTCTCCGAATGACAATCTGAGAAAGATCCCATGGCCAGGAAGACAACAGACTGTTTTCTCCAGACGGATCATTCATTCATTCAACACACAGGAAGTACACCAGTTAGGGCACAACTGAATCCTATCAAGATATCTTGTAGCCACCCTGGCAGGAATGAGGGTGTCCTGTCCTCTGTTTCCAACATGGGTTCCAAGAATTAAACTCAGGTCATCAGGCTTGGGAGGCAAGCGCTTTGAGCTGCTAAGCCATTTCTCCAGCCCTCTGATATTCTGAAGGGACACTGAAGTGTTGCTCACTTGGGTTATCAGACTATTGAAACAATGAACCCCAAGGAATTAGAATTTCCCCAGGAATAATCATGCTCAGAGAAAGAAGCAGCCCAGAGCCCAGGAAAAGATTTCACGCAGTTCTGACAACTTGTCTGACCACCTTGCAGGAGAGTCTGCAGCCTAGACACTAACAGTGAGTAGGACCACATCTTGACCAAGCTGCTTAACCATGCACACCTCTCTCTCTTTTATTTAAGCCTAAACTTTATATTATAGACCTTGAAAGGGGACTTGGGGCGAGGGATATCGGGCTCGTTGTTCCTCCTCCCAGCGTGGTCATGTCGAATGAATCTCTTTTTTTCTGCTCATCCATATTACTTATATAATGGGCCATTTGAGGAAGGGAGACGGAGCCTGGCCTGTCAGAGGCCCAAGGTCTGACCCTAACTCTGCTGACAATGATTCAAGGGCTCAGAACATAATCTATGTGGCATAGCTACTCAGCCCCAGTATAGGTTCTTGTATTGGAGCTAAAAACCCTGGGAAACTTGGGTTGGCATTCAGAGCCAGGATGCTGACCATAGACCTTGGAAAGTTCTCTTTGCTAAAATCCTGTGGTTGAGCTGATACCTCTCATTGCATCTCCATTCAAACCTTGAGGAGGGGTCCTCCATCCTCAAACAGGATTTGATGAGCTGTTCATAGTTGCTTCAAGTTGATAGAACCCCTTCAGATGGATTCCATTGAGCCCTCAGGGAATTCCTGTGTAGAAGGCACTTAGTTCCCTTATTTGTGGCTTGATGAATTAAGTTTAGCTTTGTGGAGCTCAAGTCATTCCACCTCACATCCAGAACACTTGTACACTGAGTGACAGGTTGAGGACCATTGTACAAGCACCAGGTAGGCTGCTAGAACAATGTAAGTCATTAGAAGTAAGGGCACCATTATCTGTATAAAAAAAAAGCCAATTGTGAACCCAGGGAAGGGACCCAAGTATACAAGGCCTTTAGAAGCCCTTCAGAGCCCTCAGGGACCATAAACGAAAGACTCAGCAATGGAGCTATGTATGGCAGAGGATGTTTGTCCTGCATGTGGCCCTGAAAGAGGAGGATGGAGAAGGACCAAGAGCCACCTTGCGTTCCTCTCTAAAGACAAGAGGGCATCGAAAGCAGGGGTTCATTGTGAGGCCTGGCCTCCTGTACCCAACAGCTACCTGTGGAGAAACCCACACTGGACTGAGCCTGGAGGGAGAGAAAAGCCATTGCAGGTGGCAGATGCCTGACTTTCCATGGTGCCCCAGGCCAATGTTCAGGTAAAACAATAAGTGTAAATTGCAATTTAGTGAGAAAGTAAGGAAGTGGGGGAGTCCAGAAAACATCATGGGTAATATGGATGGACAAGGAGCAGATGCCACAGTCCGGTAGGGGGTGACAGTGACAACAGAGGCCCCACAGAACAGGCTCCAAGGGCAGTAGACTGAAACTATATTCCTCCACATCCACACTGTGTCTGCTCGCCCTGCAAGCTCCAGGATCACTTGTGGGTACCCCCCCATGGGCTCTTCCCAGACATTCTCTTGGCCCTACAATGAGCCCTCCCCTGCTTTATTTAACTCCTTCTACTCAAGGAGTCAGAGAAAACAACGCCATGAGGGCTAAAGGTAGAAAGCTAGGGAAGCCTAAGAGACAAAAAATCAAACAAAAACAAGAAAGAAATGTTGTGGCTGTTACTCTCCCCTGAACCAGAGAAGGGAAAAATTCTGATTAACATAAAAACTAAATGAGATCGGTGTTTTTCACTGTGTGTTCACTCAACGGTGTTATCTCCAGGACGGCTTCTATGATCAAGGAGAAAAAGGATGGTTCAGCAGGGATTCCCTGTCAAGTCCTTCTAGAAGCTCCAATGTGTGCAAAGAGAAAAGCCAACAGGTAGTTCTCTCTAACCGTGACCAAGGAAGCCTTATTCCAGCAAGGATTTCTCACAACCAGCTTTCTATAGAACATGCTTTGGACAACACACCACTAGCCCTAAGCAATGGTTTCCAGGTGAAGTATTTTTTCTGACATGGAATTCAGCAACAGGGTAGGCAAGAACTTTCCACCAAAAGGCTGAAGTTTTACCTTCCCTTTCATGGGTCTCAACATCCTTACCTGAACAGTGGAGTGAAGCCCACCTATAGCCCATCCCACTGACTTCCCAGGACTCTGCAACAACCAAAAGATCTATGCAGGCCCCTTTACAAGTAATGACAGGAGCAACAATAGGACCCCAGAACAACCTCCTTTGGGAAAAGGCGCATGCTTGACCATGTTGAATTAATGTGGCAAAGAACTTAAATGTTATATAAAGCAAGATACGCTAGAGCCAGATAAAAACAAAAGCAAAAACAAAAAACAAACAAACAAACAAAACAACAACAACAACAAAAAAAAAACCATGACACTGAGGCACAAGCAAAGAGGGAAAGAGATGGTGGCAGGAAAGAGAAATCCAACAGCAGCCAGGAAGCCTAGACCTGACTGCCACATGCCCCTGTCCTGCTACAACAGGTCCTGGTCACATCCCTCCTTTTCCTGTGCATTGGGGACTTGGGGTGATCTCTGAGGTGCTTCCTGAAGTAAGAATGAGGACCCAACCTTGGATAGCTTCCAAGGTGAATGGCTATCTTGAGCGGCGTTGTCAAAGATGGGAAGCTCACAAGGGCTTACCAAGAAACCACATCATCCATCCCCAAGTATAAATAGACTTTAGTTTTGAAACTGGAGGTGAGCCCCAAATCAGAACCCAGCTGAGTGTAGAAAGTCAAGAAAGCTCCCCCATGGAGAGTCAAGCTATAGATCTTGTAAGTTGCAGAAGACTAGGAGATCACATGACTTGCTGAGTGAGGGGGAACCCTGAGAACGAAATGGGCCCTCAGCATGCAAGATGTCACAAAGTCCTCAGTGATGGATGAGGGAACAAACAGAGGTCTTTGTCTCTTCAGAACCTTTTGGGCTCTGGGGGGCATCGCCGGCCCACTTACACCAAGGGCTGCTCTTTCTGGCTCTCTTTTTCCTACTTTTCCCAAGAACATTTGTCGTCCACTTCCTGCAGAGTCTGCAGCTAACCTCTCAGGAGATCTAGCAGCAGCCACGGAGATGTCTGTACTTAGTACAACAACAGGGCAGTCTGCACTTGAGCCCTGGACTCTCTCTCCCTAGCCAAAAACTTAGGCGAGGTCAAGAGACAAGGTGAGTGTCTGGCATTTAGGGGCTGTATGTGAACACTGGGTGCCGACAGCATTTATTACTCTAAAAGTGTGCAGACCATGGACAACCAAGTGTGTCACAGTCTCTTCAGGCATGAAGGGAGGCGCGCTTGTCTGCAGTGTAAGTATGAACAAGAGACCAAAGAATCAGGGTGAGATCCAGGGGGCACATCTGTCCCCACCAGCCTCTGGAGACATCAGGGATGTTGGACAAGAGTAAGCCCACATCAGCAGGGTTTCTAAAGAGCCAGGTGCACGTGTGCGACACACGGTCACAGGTGCTGGTGTCAGTAGTTTGTGATCCTTCCCCCATCTCTAGACTAACTCACTCAAGAGCAGCCATATTGCTTCCCTCCTAAGGATCTCAGCCTCCTCAGTTAAATCAAACTGCTGGAGTCCTGCAGTCTGGTGGTCGGTAGCAGTATGGGACAGGTGGATTGTCAGCAGCCACAGGCAAGGACCTTTCTCCTCAGCCCCTTCCTGAGCCGGGCATAGCCTCCTTCCCAGTCAGACCCTGGTCTTCAGCGGTGAGGTCAGGTAGAGGGCAGGGGAGATGTTCTGTCAGAAGATGGCTCTCAGTCACTGCCTGTTGGGCTATGAAACTCCAAGTCGAAAAACCTCATCTACTCAGCCTATGTGAAGGGTTTAGGTCTGGGACTATATGCCCTAGGAATGGGATTGGAATGTCAGAGAGCAATCCTGGGCTGACAATGCTGACTCTCAAGTCAGTAAACCCTAGCAGTGCCCTGTCCTGTATAGGAAGCTGCCCAGCTGCAAAGTATTAACCTGAAGCCATCCAGGAAAGCCAGCCTAGCCTCAAGGTCCTGCAGAGTCCCTGGACAGCAGGTCAGAGGGCCTCAGGAGTCTTCAAACTGAAAATAAGGGTGAAACTGAGGGGTCTTCAGACCCAAGGTCAAGGCTGTGGTGAGATGTCACTCCCACAGGGCCTTTTCTCTTAAAGCTACTGTCAGTTCTCTCTCTCTCTCTCTCTCTCTCTCTCTCTCTCTCTCTCTCTCCCTCCCCCCCCCCTCTTTTTTGCCACAAAGAGCTTAATCGAGTGTCCTTGGGGACATGCAGTTCCATCTAATTCAGCTCTTAATTAACCCACCACACCCTAAAGAGGGCACTCATAAATTAAATATGAAAGGCCTTACTTATCTGGGAACAGCCTTCTAAGGCTCAGATTCTGACGTTTATAGTTACTAATGAAGATGGATTTGGAATGAGAGACGTTGGAGAGAGACCCTTCGTGGGAAAGGATGGGGCCCTCAAGCAGACCTGTCTACAGAGCTTGGGGAGGGATGAGGTTAACTCAGTCCAGGGGACTGGGCTCTTCAGTTCAAAGGAGGCAGAGGGGACTTGGGCCAGCCTCTGGGGTCCTGCTTGGATTCAGCCATGACCCTCTCCTTTCACACCAGCCACCAGGTCTGTCCCTCTCCATGCTCCATTTGCTATGTCCTAGAGCTGATTCTGAGCCAGCACTCAGCCCTGTCCCTCCCTGGCCCCACGGCCATCCTTCCCCTTCAGGGCAGAGTGAAGAAGAAAAACAATGCAGAGAGAGCACTTTAGAGGCCCTCCTCAGAACAGGAGAGCATACCATGCCCAGCCGCTCTTGGGGCCCACTTCCTTCTTCCGGCTTTCTCTTCACCTTTGTGAACCCTCTATAGGCCCATGGTCCCAGTTCAGGGCCAAGGGGAGTGGTAGCAATCTCTCAGTCGTAGGGGTCTGGATTCCCTGTGCTCTCAGAGGAGTCTCAATCCCCGCTCTCCTTCCCTGGTTCTCTACCTCTAGACAAAGGCAAGCCTAGCCGATGATCCTTCTGAACATGGCAACCTCCCTTTGAGTGGTTGAGTTCCTGCAGAACTCACAGCTAATAGTTTAAAGGGCACCTGCTGACTCCTTTGTTCTTGGCCAGGAGCCATGAAGCCTGCCACAAGGCATCACTGAGCCCTGTCCCCTCTTGCCAAGGAAGAGATTTAAGGGTTTAAAAAGCCCCTGACCCAGTCCCTGGCCATGTTGGTCCTGTTATGAAGTGCTGGCTCCATAAATCCAACTGTGTTTGCCTCTGGTGTATGGGAAAAATGGGTTCTGCACACTTCAGGCCTCAGGACTGGAGTAAGGGCGTGTGCACGCAGCTAAGGAACCTGGGCCTCAGTCTTGGCCAGGCTCCACACAAGCCTCTGTACAGCCCCCAGAAGTCTGTTAGCTTAGCATTCTCAAGCTGTGTAGATGAACATGGACTCCCTGTTGTCTTGAAAGCCATTAACAAAGACTGCTGACAACTAACCCACTGGAGAAGACCATAGAGCTGACCCTCATGGTGGTGCCTTCCTGAAGCAGAGAGAGCGCACAATGGCAGGCCATCCATCCTCGGGCAACTCAAACTGAGGGGTTTGAAATGTTCTTAAAGAATAGATAACCACAAAGAAGCCAGCACTGACTTCAGAAGTGGGGGCTCCTGCCAAGGCCCATGACACTTTTGCTACACATTACTGTCTTATTGTAATTAAATGCAATCCAAAGACTTTTAACATAACCTTCCCTAATCTTAATCCTGTGGATTTTTATCTGCCTATGACACTTCTGCTACACATTACTGTCTGTCTTATTGTAATTAAATACAATTCAAAGACTTCTCAACATAACCTTCCCTAATCTTAATCCAGTGGATTTTTATCTGTCTAACACACCCACCAAGGCCTTCTATCCCTAAAGAATAAAATAAACACCCTGTGTTGTGTCAGCTCACGGTTAAATCGGAAGGAATTTGAATGGTGACAAATGTTTAAGTTCCTTTAAATCAATCAGAAGCTAGCTTTCTGTCTAAGTGTTTGGATGCATAAATTTATCAGCTCTGATTAATTCCAAACATTTTTTTTTAAATTTAGACTTTTTGGCCAGGTGGTGGTACACACATCTTTAGTCCCAGCTCTTGGGAAGCAGAGGCAGTGAATCTCTGTCTCGATGAGTTCAAGGCCAGCCTGGTCTACAGAGTAAGTTCCAGGACAGCCAAGGCTACACAGAAAAAACTCTGTCTCGAAAAACAAAACAAAACAAGAAATCTCTATTTCAACCCCATTTCAGAAAGATGTTTCTGTTTATGTCATTGTAACCTCACTAGCAAATTATGGCCTATTACAAGTGGAAACTGGTCTTGAGATGGTTCTTGTTGTAATAGTGGGCTCCTTTCAGAGATTCTCCACCATACTTTTCTCCTATTCAAAGGAAGCATCCCACTTGATGAGGGAAAACTTTAAAAATGTAAAAGCCTAGCTCCCCCTTGTTGGAATAAGTGACATCAGAGATCAAAGGGTGTGGACGATGGATGTCAGGGACACTGGGCTGGCTGGCCATTCTGCTTCCCTTGTAGGCACCAGTCTCGTGCATACACATTACTTTGTCCTCTCTCTTTAGAGTTTTTAGAGACTTTGAGATATTTAAAAATTACAAACATTTAGAGAATGAGATTCCCCTGAAAGGAATGCCCAGAAAGTTCCAAAACAAGACAAACATGGGATAACTGAACACCCTCCCAGGCAACCACTCTCTGTATGCATCCTGTGCACACTGCAGTAATCAAGACCATCCCAAAAAGGTTCCAAACCCTCCCTGACTTTATTGGGCTCCTTTAACTCACACAAGCTCCTGACTCTGGAAACCCAACCAGCTAGTTTACATGTGAATGTGCAGGCCAGAAGGTGCTGTTCTTTATTCTAAGATATTGTGGCACTTGATGCCCTCCTACTTAGTCTAGTAGGGCAAGGTGTGCCTCAGATTCACATAGAACGGCCCATGTTCTAAAGTAAAGAAAAGCCAGCTGAATGTCTAGAAAGATGTCACTTGGATTAGAGACATGGTGGCCTTGCCTGGAGTTGGACATCCAAGCCTGGTCTTAACGGGTCTGTTCTTAGGACTATGTTGTGTTTCTGCTGGCGCCTTCTCTTCAGAGTCTTCCTGCACTCTGTGCAACCCTTGTCTCATCAGGTTGAAAGACCAACTCTTCCCAAAGGGCATAAAATGAACTCTTATCCAAGTACAGGTGCCATTCCCTGACCAACCTCTAACTGTGAAAATGTTGACAACAGAAAAGACCCACACTGTGCCACAGTCTGCCCCTGGGCAGGTGCTGTCTTCCATTTCCTGGAGCTGGCTTCATCCTTCCCCTTCTGAGTAGTGGGGCAGGGAAGAAGCAACCTAACCCAAGAAGAATCCAGTCAACTCCCCCAAAACATAGTGACTATATCTGGGTGTCCTCCAAGTCACAGAAAAATGAGCAGCCATCTATCAGGTCTAGCTAAGAGCAGAGAGGGTTGCTTTTTACCAATCATGGTAGAAGGCTCATTCACCCCGTAAGATTTCCTTTGGATTGGTGGACTGCGAGGAGCTGGGGAGACAGTTCAGCAATTTTAGTGCTTGGTGCTGTACAATCAAAAGGACCTGAATCTGGGTCCCTGGCACCCACATTACAATGAGAAACAAACCTTGGGTGTGATAATACACAACTGTATTACTGGCGCTGGGGGAGGAGTGGAGACAGGAGAACGCCTGGAGCTCATTGGCCAGTCTAGCCAGTCGATGAGCTCTAGGTTCAGTGAGAGACTCTGTCTCAAAAAACCAGGCAGAGAGCAGTAGAGGAAGACACCTGCCTTGCAGACCTCTGGCCTCCATGCACTCCTGTGTGCACACACGAATCTGCACCTACTCATGTACGCATAGGCATGTGTCATGCACACCGTTACCACACAACAAAAATGTATTAGGATGAGTGTTTAGGGTGAATGCCTTCACCTGTCAGCATCCAGTCCAAAGAAGTCCAAGTCCTTGAGTCTCCAGATCACCTAAAACAAGCTCAAATCCTTGAGTCTTTTCTAACATCTTACCCAAATTCCCCGAGATCCCATGAGTAGTGTATGTGTGTATCTCTTTGATTGCAATGAGCCAACAAAAATCTCTGTCCAAAGGTATGTTTCTGGTGGCCTTTAACTAAGGGGCATGGACACATAAGACACAACTCAACGAGATGCAGTTGGTGAGAACTGGGACACAGCTTCAGTCAAGGGGGAAATTATATGGCTGCCTTACAAAATTGCTGGCTAGTTACTGAACAACAAAAAGTTATGTTGTGAGCATTTCTGGAAATAACCAATCATGATTTAAGGTAGGACAGTGTTTACCCCCACTCCCAACACCCTTTTTTTCCTTCCTTTGCATTTTTAGAACTAGGAGACACTAGGCCGTACTAAGCCAGGAATATCTGTCTTCATCAATAAGGTAACCAGGGATCTAGAAATGAAGAAGAGGGAGACGTTGTCAGTATTGACAGTCAGAGACCTACAATGAAAGAAATCAGAGTTGGCCTCAGGGCTGTGAAGGATTTGTGCACAGAGCAGTGACTGGGATCCGGCAAGGCAAAGTTTGAAACAAATGCAGGAAACCAGAAGTCTGGGAGTCAGGGGATGGTGCCTGTTACCCCCTGGAGGTTTCTTCTCTCAATAACACCCATCAGGTGACATGTCTTGCATCAGCAGCATGACAGGCTATGAGGCAGTAACAAGGTACTGTTAAGAGAGCAGAGGCTCACGGAGCAGGGCAACACTGGTCTCATGAGAGCAAACCAATGTTTGGGGCATGATGCCTCTCACAGAATCTAGAGTGCAAGTCAAAATCAGACCAAAAGCACAGCTCAACAAACGTGTGATGCTCCAAGGGACTTCAGCCAACTGAGCTCATTTTCTCACATCCCCTCATCCAGTGTTTCTTCTGAGTCTTCTCACACCCACTAAAAATGCCATAGCCAAGAAGAGTTCTTGCAGAAGAAGCAATTGGCTTGGACATTTGTAAATTATCTTTTTTTTTTAATTGAAACAAGAGCCTCTATGTAGCTCACTATGTAGCCCAGGCTGGCCTCAAACTCCCAATCCTCCTGCTTTAGCCTCTCAAGTGTGTGGGAGTGGGGGATTACACGTGTGTGCTGCCACACCAGGCTACAAATGTCTTATTTTACAAATGAGGAAACTGAGGCCTAGCGATATGGCCCTCTGATGCCTGGAAATGTTCTACCTGAGTTTTGTTTATACAACAACAACTTGACCAGAGTTCACAACTAAAATCTGCATTATCCTGCACAGGAAAAATTTCCTTTTCTCATTGACATAGCCTTGCAGAAACACCCAAGTAATGAAAACCAAAGTAAGTAGACTGCAGCACATCCAAGCCCTTTGTTATTTTTTTTTTTAAAAAGGAGAACAACATGTGTGAGGCTGCACAAGCTGCTAGGGTATTATAGCTTAGGACCTGCTTATCTTTTTTTTTTTTTTTTTGCCTATAACACGTATTATGGACACATAATTACAATAATCAGAAAACTAAAGCATTGGGTGGCCCCGAGCCCTTTCTCGGGGATTCTAGGAGTTAGAATCACTCATGTTTTATCATCATCTCGGGCCACATACTAACCTGGATTTCTCTCTCCTTTTGTAGAACAAGTACTATTTCAGATACTTTCTATGGTCACTGACCAAGACTTAGTTCGCAGAATCAAACCTCCAGAGCTAAAGGTGATGCAGATGCTAGGGCAGGTCCTGGAAATTCTTTCTCCTTATAGTTTTGTGGTCACTGGGGAACCACACACTAATCCCTTGACAACTTTTCAGGAAGTTTCCAACAGTTTAATTTGCATTTCTAGGTGGTAGTTTTAAAAGCCGTAGCTCTTTTATTATACAGAACCCAGAGGCCTAATGTTAGGCCTTACCCAGCAAAAAATCACATTTAAAACTGCATTCTGGCCTCCTTGGTAGATGGGCACCAACATGGTACCTTCAAAGCAGCTTGAACTGCACTGGCCAGTCCTTGTCATACAGAGCTGGATGCTACTCTTAGCTACCTAGTAGGTTGGGATGCTCATGTTTTTCAAGACGTCGCCTGATTCACCTGTACCTGACACAGGCCCTGTGCACATGCAGCAGGACTTGTCTCCTCTGGTCCCGCTGCTGGGACCATCTTTTCCCATCTGTCTAGTGGAAAGGGGGCTAGACCCTATGACCTCTGGTTCTCTTGCTATTTTATTCTATTGTGACGTGAACAACTGAGATAAAAAGCACTGAGCAGCTGGAAGCCCCTCTCAGACGGACTTTGCTTTTGCCTTTTGCCTTTTGCCTCCTCCTTGCTCTCTCTCACTCCACACCCGTCAGTCCTGGATAGATTTCTGCAAGAGTCTTCTCACGCGCTTAAGCCATGTGAACCCTTTTCAGCCACTCCAACCCACTCTTCCCCAAGCCCTCCACCACCCATGGGAGCCGCCATCTGGCCCCTGGAAGAGTTCCTTAGGAGGCCCCTCTCTTTTCAGAACATGGATTCTCAGAAGAGGGCGATGTGTCCTGTAAATCCTGGCTTCTCTCCAACCCCTCTGGGCTCCCATAGAAAGGACTCAATTCAGATACTATCTCCTCCTGTCCTCTTCTATTTCTTCTCTCTCCTGCCCTTCCTCCCCACCCTCCCCACTCTCATCCACCCCAGGCTTTGAATATTCCAATCAATAAGGACCCCTGGCTGCTTCTCCAACCTCTAAGTCAAAAGGAGCCTTCTTATAAGACACACACCTCACTGCTTCTCAGCCTTTTGGCTAAGATCAAGTGTAAGATTCTCCAATCTCCATGTAGGAACAGGCACTGGCACTCCACGTCTGCCATGTGTCTTGTCTGTCCCCGTCTCTCTGGATAAGACACACTCCTGGAGGCCAGGAAAGTAAGTACTTCTGGCACTCGCTTGACTCCAATGAACAAGACAAGCTTCCAGGGGAAGATCAGAAACCTTTTCTTTGTTACAGGGACCCACAGCTAGTGTTTCAGAGGTCCAAGGTCATGTGTCATAGACCAAAAGAGGTTGTTCTGCTTTGAACAAAGAATTGGAAGTGTTGGGACTACATAAGGCAGATTAAGTGGGTGGGGGAGGGGTGTAATTAAAAAAAGATAGTATTTTAAGATGAATCTAGAAGTAGCACCTAGAATGGTGTTGAAGAGAATTGGAAAAATTAGGAAAAAAAATCCTCATCTATGCTCACAAGGCACCCGGCTCCTGAATCTTCGTTCCAACCTAACCTGCCTCGTGCTATTGTAATCTCAACTTGCTCCCACTGAAGATCCAGAGGCGAGGGGCAGCACGGGTAGGGCTTAAGCTAATCACCAACCTTTCACCCAGGTGAGTGTGTCAGAAAGGAAGTCTACAAGCTACCAAGTGAGACTGCTGAGTCTGCCTCTGAACCCGTCCTAGCCCTTAGCCCTTTCCAGGTAAACTTTTGTGCAAGCCCGGTCTCACCGGAGTGGTCAAAGGTCTTTAAGCTCCCACCTCATTACCACTCTACTAAAGTGTTCAAATAGTATTTCCAGTTGAAAACCCTGAGTCCCTAAAGGTCAAGGGGTTTGTCCCAGTCCACCCATCATCTCCAGGCCCAGGCTTCCTGACTCTTAGACCTTTCTCAGATTAGAGTCAGATGGAGAGGTAGCTCCTTCCCATCTTCCTGACTGGGTTTCCACAGTGGTCCTTAGAAGTGTGCCTGCTTCAGGGACCTTAATATGACAGATCTGACAGTAAGTCTCTGTCACCCCCTCTCTACACACAGCACATCCGTCTGGGGTCACAGAGAGTGTACTGCATAGGTTCCCTGCCTGTGTGCCACCCTGCTCCCTGCTAAGGCTGGATATTCTTTTCAAGGGAAATTGAAAACATTCGTTTCCTACAGTCCTCACTCAGTAAGTCAGAAGCATGAATGGGATTCTGGGAGACAGACCTGGAAACAACTCTCTCTGCCAACCCTGTGCCTCATTTGTACTAGGGTACTTTATTTCTTTACCATTGGTAAATAAGAGGACCCGAGAATCTGCCAGACTCTACTAAGAAAGTCATTCAGTTGAGATCTGGTGCTCACTCTTTATATAAAAAGCACCAGGACATGGATTCTGGGAACTCCAAGCCCTCTCAGGTCCTCTACTTACTTTCCCCCATATCATTCCAAGTACATCCCAGTAGATGGACTGACAGTAGTGTCTTACAATGACCTTCCTCCCCCATCATAATGACTCTGAGCACTGCTCACATCCGGCACATCTTACACACAGAGAGGTCCTAAAGTGTTCTGATCGTATCATACACTTTGACTGGGTTCATTTGAGAGGGACTAGTGTGGTCTTGCAGCTAACTAGCTATGTGACCTTAGGCAAGTCCTAGACCTCCCAGACTCAAGTCACCTGCCAACCTTTTTCTTACAATACTTTCCCATTCTAAGACCCATCTGAATGATTTGGTCTTGGTCTGTCTCAGTTTGCATCCTCTAGTGCCTTGTGGCTGAGGATGTGCAACCCAGTAGGTGTACAACATGGATCATGAACACCAAGTTCAATAAAGACCCCACTGTTCCTTCCAAGCACTGCCTGCTTGCTCTCCCTGGATTAGTATGTTCCTACTCTATAGTCCCCGGAATCGGGCTTCTCAGGTAGTCACAGGATCTTGGAAGCCCGAATAGTCAGCAAGTTTGTGAAAGATAAAGACTCCCTGGGCTCCGTGTTGGACCTGTACAACTGGCATCTCTGGAGACTGCCAGCTGTAAGGGGCTTCCTGCCAACAGTGGATCAGGACCCAGACCCTAAGCAAGGAAGGAATTGCTAATGCTCCCAGAAGCAACCTGGGGCTGAGGACTGTGCGGGATACTGCACCTGCTAAGTGTTGGAAGTCTTCGGTAGTTGTCAATCCAACAGAAGAACCAAGTCCCTATGTTCCTGCCCATCCTACCCCTACTACTTTTTAGATTGCCCCCACTCCATACCATCTGTCCAGCAAGTCTGGGTCTTGCTGTTGTCTTCAGTCAACCCCTCAAAGCTGCCTGTCTCGTTTCACTGGTTTGGAACACCTTCTCTACCTAAGACAAAGCCAGAATGCCCCAGCCTACCCCATTCCCCCACCCAGGAGCGTGCTAGTGTGTTTGTCCAAACTGTCCAATCCTAAGGAGCTTTTCTCAGCACTGACCTTAAACGAAGCCTCACAACTGTCCTGGGTGGGAGGGGGCTCTACTGCATCTGACTCCAAGAGTCTCTGGGGGAAGGGGATGTAGAAAACTGGACTAGGACTAGCAGTGTTAGGTCTTAGTGGGAGATCACAAGCTCCAGCTCAGACTGAGGCACAAACAAGAATTTAACTCAGAGAACATTCTGGGTCTCAGGTTCTAGGATTCGGGGACCTTAATAATGACTCGATTAATCCTAGATTCAAGATGAGAAGACCAGAGAGAAAGGGATAGGTCCACAAGGGCTCAGAACCCAAAGTCCCATAAGCTTCACATGTTGGGGGCAAATCACAGCACTGGAAACTACCCAGAGGTGGTTTTGCTAGAGATGTAAGTAGCATGCCGGAGTGAGAGAAACATAGCAAAGGGCTTTTTTTTTTAATGGAACAAGCAACACTCAAAGTTTTGCTACCAACACCTCCCTCCATTCCGTCTCCATCCACAGCACACAGCACCAGGCAGGCTTATTATTATCCCCATTTTACAGATGAGGGAACAGGCTCAGGGTAGGTCAGCGATGCCCCCAGTGTCACAGAACTGGCGAATATGAGAGACAGTATTTAGATCCAGGTGAGGTCCTGAGAGCCCAAACTCTTGGCCACAGCCACCCCAGGGAAGACAGTCTCTCAGACAGCACCCTTCATATCAAAGAAGTGGAGGTCAAAAGGCTTTGTCCCCGTGCCATTGAGAGTGGGAAGTATTTGAGGATTAGAATCAGATGATGTCTTGAGTGTATCCAGAATGGAGGCTAGAGGCCCCTAGCCACACAGCCATGGTAATGCCAGTTCTCCAGCACCCTCTTCTTTTCTTCCCTATTCCTTCTCAGAATGCTATCCACATCCTTACGGCCACTGCCCCACCTCCATCCCATTACCCCACTATGGCCTTTCCCAGTGTAAAGAGAATTGGCCCTCAAAATGACCCTCATTGGGTAGAGAGGTGCTACATTCTTTGGGCCTCTCTAAGCCTTGTTTCTTCACACCCAGAGGAAGATGCAAGGCAGCCTAATTACTTAGGGGCCTGAGCCTGATGAGTCAGGAGGAATCAAAGCCAAGCATAAGTCATCCCTGTGTGAGGAATGAGGTCCTGTTATGCTGACAGGAAAAGTTGGGGGAACTGCATGAGAAGCCTCCTATGTTGTGTTTCACAGAAGTGTGTATAAAGTATGATTGCCCCCACAGGTCCCAAGATGAAGCCACCTCTTCCTCAAGTGAGACTCAAAGAGCAATCTTCAAACCAGGGTTCCACCAGAGACAGCTTTCCCAGATCTGCCCCAGGTGGTCAGCTACCCAAGGAGTCCCTCATTTGGACCGAGACCCATTTCCCACACCTCCTTGGGTCAACTTCTTGCCTCACCCTTCTGGTTGCTTATTCCTGGTCTTGTGGGAAAGCTTGCACCCCCCCATAGGTAAACTGAAAATCACACTCAGGGACACAGTCAAGAAGCCCCCTAAGCCATGCCTGCCCTCCCCCTCCTTCTCTGCCCACCATACTGTAAGGCCTATTTGCATACCTGCAACTCGAGCCCTGCCCCTCTCCCAATGCCCTGCCATAATTACACTGCTTTCTCAGTCGACGAGACCCTCTGATCCAGAGTTAACTAGAGCTGCCTGTTCCTTGGAGCCACTAGCATGAAGTCCGTCCTGGGTATCTGGATGCCTCACAGCCTCCCCAGTCTGTTTCTGGGCTTCTTGAAGAGAAACCACCCCAGACCCTTCCCCAAACCTATCCATAATCTAGCCCCAGAAGCCATGACACATGGCCTTCCCAATCCATACTTGATGAGTGGAAAGGGATGGGACATAGCTACTGGTGTTCTCTAGACACACACACACAAGTTAGCAATCATCTGGAAAACCAGGACTTGACATTTCCCTACATCAAGGACTCTTGGACACTGTGGGTACCACTTGAGTGTTACCATGACTGTCTTTCATTTTTTATCCAAGCCTGTTTCTAAAGACGGACCCATATAAATAGTTTACTTAAGAGACCAGTGTAAGACTTGATTCCTTCGACGTATGCTACTTAGAACTGGAAGAGACCCTATGTGTCATGGGACAGTGCATGAACACTGAGTCTTTGGCCTGTGTTCTCTCTTCTCAGCCTGAACCCATCGTGTCCACCTGGCCAGGGCCTGAGACAGCTAGGTCCTGGGATGTAGACATCTTCCCACAGTTAGTAGGAAGTATTGAGAGAAGCCACCTCACCCGGGATCCTTTGATTTGGCTGCGTTGCCTTGAGGGCGGGAGGGTAAGTGATAATTGGTGCTTTCCTGACAGTCTCCCCTGGCCATTTATTAAAGGGTAAGCTATGGAAAGCACTGCGCACCCTAAGTGGGGGAAAGGGGAAGGTGAGAGTCTTGTGCAGTTTGATCCAGAGCCAGCTCTTTGGGTCTTTTAGGATTACAGTCCACCCTTGGATGGAAGCATTGTACAGAAACAGGCTTTAAAAAAAAATAAGAAGAGCTTATAATTGGAGAAAACAAAATGTCACCAAAACGTCTGACAGCCAAATAACCTGTTTAAAGTAGACAAGAGAGTGTATTTGCAACACGATCTTAAAGAACTGTAATGACATAAGGAAATGGGCATTATTCTGAGGAAAGTCTTGGCATGTCATATGCAAGCCATCTGTGTGCTTAGCTGGCCAAGTCTCTAGGTCAGGAAGAGAAGCAGGCAGAGCCCTGTGCCGTGGCTGTACAGCAAGGTTTGCATCTGTTCTCTTCTGGATTCCTTTCCAAGTGCACATCTCCAAGTTTTCTGTACTCGGCACATGTCCTTTCTCACCACACCATGTCCAAAGGAGGCAAAGGTGGAAAACGGGGACACAGGGATTGTTAGGAGGGAAAGACGGGGAAGAGCAGGAATGCGTCCCCTGCCTCAGCTATCCTGGGAGGGACAAATTCCCTCAGAGACTGAAGAGCTGTATCAGTAGGAGCTGGGGACAGGAATTCCAAGTCATGTCAGAGTCTGGAAAGATGGCCTAGGTATCCATCTCCGAGCATAGAGAGGAGGAAAGGAAGCTGGATTAAGGGGAAGTCTCTGGTCTCCATTACCATATGCTTTCTATGTCAGGACAGGAAAGCCACCTTGTGACAGGCGGTCAGTTGCTAGCTGAGCAGAACACCCTGAAATGGCATCCTTGCCAGCTCCTCAGGCATACAGGTGTGGATGTGCAGGTAGAACACAATATACCCATCTTGCAGTCTGTCCACTCAGCCTGGCTCCTCCTGCAGAGGCGGGGGTCAGGGGAGAATAGTCAGGGAGCTGCGGCTGACTAGTAAATTCCCTGCCTTTACCCAGGAAGTTTTAAGCCCACCTCTCCCCAATTCTTCAACCACCCCCTCACCACACACACACACGCACACACGCACACATGCACACGCGCACACACGCACACATGCACACACGCACACACGCACACACACACACACACACACACACACACACACACACTGTGTGCCACCTCCTGTCACAGACTTGGCTCCTCTTTTTATCCTGGTCAGATCTCGGGAGGCAGGAGTAAGGTCCCCACTTGGCCTTCCTCTCTGCGGCACCCCTTCCATCTCTTGCTGCTTTCCTGTCACGGCAGAAACACTATCTCTTAGCTCGCCTGCCACCCTTCCGAGCTCCATCAGGGCCCCTTTTAATTTCTCATATCCCCTGGACCTGACTCTGTGTCACATGGTTTACCCATCACGTGCCTTGTGGAAAGTAAGAACTGGAGAGTCAGAGGCACACTCTCTCCTCACTACCCATCTCTCTATAAAACCTACAGAAGGTAAAAACTGGAAGAGAACTCCAAAGACACTTAAAGTTGTCACCACCTGCTCCTGTCTCTGCTTTGCACAACCCCGAAGCTAAGAAAGCAACCACGGCCTCCTCATCCGACTAAAACAAGACCCATGCCATCTAGCTCCTTCAAGGTCTGAACCTCCTCTCCATCAGATCCAAGGCCCAGAGATGCCTGGAAGGCTGGAAAAGACCTACTATGTGCAAATCTATATAAGCAGTGTCTCAGAGACCAAAAAGATGTCCAGGAATCCAGAGTGTAAGTAATGCTTAAGATACTCGTAAAGGACATCTGCTCCAGAGTCTTTGGGGCCATCTGTAAGCTCTTCCCTCTGCCCATTGCCCTCATGCACCCGAGGCCCATTGCCCTCTCCTAAAGGATAAGAGAGACTCTAACTCAACAGGCTCCCCGGTTTACTGGGCTCCAAATGCTTCACTGCAGTTTCTTTTAAAAACCCAAACTCAAAACCATCACAAATGATACAACTAAACTATTTTAGGATGTGGGGGCTCATGCACGACCCTTAAGCTCTTTACTCAAGAGGTTACTTGGAGTCCCAGGCAGACTGAGAGTTCCAAAAGACAGGAAGGGGGTATCATCCTCTCCATCCCCCACCCCACCACACATGCCACTTATTTCTATCCCCCAAGGAGGTGTGGCCCCTCTTGGTCATCCATGGCTCCCCAAGAAAGGATCCCTTTGATCTTAATCCAGCTGGAAAAGTAGGGGGAGTAAGACAAGTGCCTGTCTTTCGGTCTCGCATGGGCACCACACATAAGCCGCAGCAAGGGTCTGAGCCGGGCTCTGCCACAGGGCCCTGGAAACCTAGGGCTTGAAGCTAGATGACTGAGAAGGACCAGCCTGGGAGGTCTGTGAGTCTCTCAGCTGCAAATGGAAATGTCTAGCCTCAAAAATCAGGAGCATGAGGGAAGGTTCTAGTCTTGAGGACAAGGAAAATGAAAGAGATGAAGACAAGCGAGAAGGAAAAAAAATATTGAGCAGTTTGCAGTCACTGTGCCAAAACTGGGGGCAGAGTGTCTGCCTCGGGCAGGCTCAGGGCACCCACCTCCCTGTGCATCCTTCGGTGGGCAGCATAATGGAAATGAAAAAGCACTTTAGTGTCAGGCAGAGCCAAGTTCCCATCCCATCTCCATTGCTTCCTGAGCCATGCCTGCAAAAGTGAGGCCTGGGAAAGCACATTCTCTGCGGCTTGGTTTTGCCATCTACAAACAAGAATATCAGCACCTTGAAGTGTTTCATGAAGGCCAGGCGAGATAACATGTAAAGACTTCAAGTCGTTTCTGGTCTGTGACAAATGTCTCATTAGAAATGAAGACAATATGGCTGGGTGGTGGTGGCACAGGCCTTTAATCCCATCACTCAAGAGGCAGAGTCAGGTGATTCTCTGGGTTCGAGGACAGCTTGGTCTACAGAGTGAGTTCCAGGATATCTGGGGCTACACAGAGAAACCCTACCTCAAAAAAAAAATAAGTATATCAAATATCAAAAGTACATAGTTTCCCTCTAGCCCCAAACACTGTATCTTCTGTTAGTCAATTGCTCTTGAACAAAAAAACAAAAACAAACCCAGTGCTGAGAAGCCTAGGGGGTTATGGAAACAGTCTGCTCATTCATTCATTCATTCATTCATTCATTCATTCGTTCTTTGAGGCCTCCATGTGTGATGACGGGGAGCAGTGGTTAAATGCTGTTTAAAACCTAGTGATCAACGAATCTCACTCTTAAACTCAGGAAGTTCAGATGATAGGTAGCTTATCTTCCAAGAACTGGTGGCTTTTGCTATGCTCAGGAGACACGGGAAGGGAATCTGGGCTCTGCATATGCCCAACAACTGGAACAGCATGTCCTGGCCAACTAAGATGTGCAAACCCCAATAATCATCAGCTCCTGCCTTAAAAATTAACAATTACATCATGATTATCAGGGGCCATGCAAAGGCTCTGGTATTTTGGGTGTTGTTCTTGGTTGTAACTGTCTACCATATGCTTTTTGCTTACAGATGTTTTGATGGCTCAAGTCACATCCTATCTTCCAGATTCCCTTCAGATAGTGACCCTCCAACCTACGAGGCTCAGATGTGCTCGTACCCTGCCCCCTCAGATTGCATATGGGTTGAGACTTTTAATCCATGGAGAAGTGTGGCAGGAGTCCCCATCTAGTAAGGAAGAAACTGCAGAAGACACGACTTTGACCTTCATCAACACCTAAGATTAAAGGACAAGTCTCAAGATGGCAGAGAAGAAGAAACGTATAGAAAGACAAGGGCAACGGAGAGGAAAAGACAAAAAAAAAAAAAAAAAAAAAAAAAAAAAACAAAAACCCCTCACCCAGGAATTTAGGTAAAGCCTCCAACCACCTGAGAATCCCAGCACAACAATGTCAGCCATAGCAAAGTGTCAATGCTCCTCTGTCAATGCTCCTTTCCTATACAGATGTTTTGCTGAAAAAGCAAAGACTCAAGCTTATGATCCAGATGTTTATGGCCTGGCAGGTCCTTTTCCTTTCCCCAGAAGTTACCTGAGAATCTCAAACCAGACTATTAACTTTGTTTGTAAAGACATCCACTTTTCTTAAATTCATGCCTTATCAATTACAGTACCATCAGGTGCCCACTCAGGAATCACTCTGTGTTCTCATGTTTCTAGCAACTCTTTGAAGACAATAGCTTTAAACCCCACAAAATGCTATCTGTATTTTCTATGTCAGAGGCAGTGAGATGGGAACCTTCTGAGGGCCTGCCTCTCTGTTTCTTAACTTTCATGCTTAAAGTTTATGTTAATACCTTTTTATAACAGCCCACCAAGGGTGGGGTTGGGGTGATAATGGAACCGTGATGAGAATGTCTTTTCCACAGGATGGAGAGGAAGACTCTTTAAGACACCTGAAGAAGCGAAGCAGCCATCTGTGTGGTTATTGGGTGGGGGCATTCCACAAGGGAAGTGGAAACAAGGGCCCTGGGGGACAGCTAGTATGTTCTAACAAAGGCAGTAGACACCAACTACTGCTGGTCTGGGGTATAAGAAGGAATACCCTCCCCAGGAAAGGCTCACAAAGAACAGACCTTGAGATTGACCTTCAAGATGGTGGTAGATTTGAACAGTGTGGCTAGAGGAGACAAGTGGCTCCTTGTATGTGGCTCTACCCCCAATGCTTTTAGAATCTAGATGATTCTAAAAACCTCTGCCTCTTGCATAACCGAAAGAGGAAACAGAAGCCCAACGCTGCACTACCAGTTAGCAGTGATGTCAGAACCATAACCTGCCCTTGAAGCTTGAACAGAATACTATTTAACTAGAACTGGAACTTTCTTTCTAGCTCCCAGGGTGACTGCCTCATGATTCTCCCAGAGGCTTTGGAAGCAGCACTATGTGCAGAGTGGAAGTCTCAGCTCTTGCTGAGACTTGAGCCCATGTCTCCAACAGAACCACAGATCCCCTCCACTTTCCTTTCACACCAGATGTAGGCAAGCATTCTCACAGTGTCCCTCAAGCCCCCAAACAGAGGAACACTTTGACACAGGCATGACTCACTTGATCAAAACCACCCACAGGCAAGCAGCATTCATAGGGATTCCACCCAAGCCTTGTCCGAAACCTCTTCTGTCTTCCTCGGAGTCTCTGAACATCCCAGCTGCCAAGCCACCAAGCACCCTCACAACTCTGCAGAGGACCACAAGTGATGGTTAACGCCCTATTGGTTAATCCCAAAGATGGGAGGGGATAGACCATTTACCCAAATCATCATGTCAAAAGCAAGCAATTAATTAAAGCAAGTCTTTTTATTCATGCACATGGGCTGCCTCCCCCAAGGTGGGGTTCCAGAGATCAGCACTGGACCTGAGGAAGACTTTTCTAGCTCAGGGGTAGGGGGGTTTCCAAACAGAGGATTTGGTGGGCAAAATGGGAGGGATTACAGGAGCAGGACATTAGCATAGTTAGTCCTCCTGAAACAAAGGCATGGTTACAAGTTGGGTACAACAAGGCAGCCACAGTCATAACTAGGGAGCCATAGGCGGATGTATAACATTCCAAAACAAAGGTAGGGTGGCAAGACAGTTATAAATAACTTTTGAAAACAAAGCCATGACTGCCATCCCCGTGCCATCCCCGGACAGGCATCCATGAAAAACTGAGGCTTACTCACAAACAGGAATGAACCTAGTTTGTCTTTATTGTAAGTTAGCTTTTAAGCCTAAAACAGAGGCAGGCTGGTTCTTCATGTTCTCCTAGCAAGTAACTGTAAGTAATGCCAAATACCAAATCAGGAAATCGGCTGTTATTAGGAAGATTAGCTGATTATTTTCATTTTATCCTCTGCGTCTCCCTCCATACCCCTTTTTCCTCCACCTCCACCTCCACCCTCCCCCAGCCCCTTCCAGTTTTCCAAGCTCAGGCCAGAGAGGAGGCAGTGAACCTCAACTTCTTTCTGTTTTGCACAAGTAAACGTCATAAACACCTAGAGCAAAGCTGAACCCAGAGTGAATCGTGAGTTGCTTCTCCTTCACTCCTTGCTCCTAGAGGCTTGGGGAACCCACCAGGCTTCCTGCTCTAAAAGCAATAATTGACACTATTGGGCACTAAAAAGACAAAGAACATGCCCTTTTGGTCTCAGAGGGTTCGTTAGCCATCGGAAAGCAGAGAGCAAAGGAGTGAGTGGCAAGGGTGGCTAAGAAGAGCCCTTCCTCATTTTGTCTAGAAGACTTCCACAGGACCTGGAGGGAGGCACAGTACTTTTCCAGGTAGGCAAGATGTGGAAAAGGCTTCCTAGGCAGAAGTCCAAAGATACAAGATAAAATAACCAAACCGCAAACAGAGCAGACTGGGGAGCGAAGGGCCAGTAGGCGGGGCTCCTGATGAGAACACAAGAAAAAAAAAAAAAAGGTCCAAGAAAGCCCTGAACCGAAAAGATCCCAGGTATGGGCTGTGCCCAAGGAGAGTCCTAGCACCCAGTGTCTGGAACACAAGACATGAAAATGAGACCAGGGGTTCATGGTCACGCTGTTGGCATGAGAACATGTAGTGGAATGAGAAATGAAAAAGGGTGGCTTGACCCTTAGTTCCCGGGAGCAGCAGCGCTGGGCACTGCCTGTGCATGACTGGAGGGTAAGCATGTGGTCATCAGGTGACCACAGATGGGGGCAATGAGGGAGTAAGGCACCTTTGGCAGGCAACAAGCCTGGAGGCAGAGGAGGCCAGATCCCAGAAGTTCAAGAAGAGATCCCTAGAGACCTGGTTGGTGGAAGCCTTGATCACCCCAAATGGGGGATTTCATAAAGCATCTAAAAGAGCCAGCAGCATCTAAAAGATTCCACAAAATGAAAAAGACTCCCAAAGTGGCTAGCATCCCCATCCCCACCCTTGCTACTTCATCTCAGGAAAGTACAAACAGGAGATCCTGAGTGGCTCCCAGGGCCAGGGGCCTTCTCCTGGAGACAGCAGCCGCTCTCCCAGCCCAAGCACAGCAGGTGCAACACAGAGCTTATTGAAGCCAACAGGAGGCTTCCGGCAGCCAGCCTCTCATGCCTTGAGAATGAGGAAGTGTGTAACTGGTGACCTTAGAACTAAGCCTTGAGGAGCAAGTCTCTGGGTCACATGGGGAAGTGTCAGCTATGTAGATGCTTTGAAAGCCAAAGCAGGTTGGGCCCAAGTGACCTTTCTTACCTCAAAGGGCTGAAATAGCATCCCCAAGGGATGCTGGACCTGGGGGCTCTGAGATTGTCCTCACCACCAGTATCATCTCTTTAAGATGGGTTTGCAAGACTTTCTGTCACTAACACTGCATGGAATTTCCAACCCATCTTAAGTGGGGATGAGGAACCCCTGACAGGTACCAGGTAAGTCGAAGCCTCTCCTAAGCCACCATTCTCCAAGTTTTGACCACAAGCCCAAGAATCCAAACACTGCCTAACTCTCACAGCTCCAGTTACCGAGCATCTAAAACCTCAGCTGAAGGGCCTTCCTCTTCTGTGTAACAGAGTGTCTCTATCTTTCCTATGAAGAAGCATGCTCAGAGACGTGAAATGACCATCCAGGGAGATACATCACAGCCCTCAGCATCCCACCTCAGACTAGACCAGCTCTCCAGTCAGTAGATACCTTCCCTGGGCTCTACCTAGCTCAGTGACCCAAAACTGTATTCTGGGTGAAATACAGTCTGTTTTGAATTGACTCGAATTTTGCCCAACCAAAAAAAGGAAAAAAAAGAAAAGAGCTGATCTTGGGTAGCTACCAGAGGTCGAAAGATTGTCCATGCCGTGCATGTTTCACTCTATTCAAGATTCTTCCACTGCCTTGCCTCACTTTGGAAGATATCCCATTGTGAAACCAAGCCTTTGCTCCCATGCTTTCTCCCTCCCATGTCACATCCAGCATAGTCTACCAACTGGACCTGACAGACTCTGAGAACACCTTCTCTCTTCTCTCCCTGCCACCACCGCTGGCTGCATCTCTAGCTAAAAAGGAAGGAAGTTTGCCTGGCCCTTCCCAGTTTCTCCCTGCCCAAGGAGAGAGCTACACAGCCCCTGCTGGCAGGCCATTAGTCTCCTCTTATCTTGGGGTACCCAGTTTGTTCTCCTGACAATAATTTTCTCTCAAGAGTTAACTCTATCACCCTGGCAGTGGAGAAAAGACCATGATCCAAGTAGCAAGGATTAGACTGAAGTTAGAAACGTGAATCATCACTTTTAACCCCAAAAGAAATCAGTAGGGAGACCATGCTACAAACCTCCTCAAGCCTCTATTCCTAGAACCCCAATTTGCCAAGACTAGTTTAAGCGCTCTGATTAAGACAACGTCCTCAACTAAGTGCTTCAAGTAGCTAGGCTTCCCTAGAAGAATGAACTACAGCTAGGTAACCAAAGAGAACTCCTACTTCACCTTCAAATCTTTTCATCTATGGACTGGGGGCCTTTCGCTCAGGCCCACAGAGCCTCAAATTCCTTGTCTATCAACTGTCAATAATCATCTCAGTCCTGCTTTTTAGATTATTCTCAGGGTCCACTGAGAGCTCAGATACAAAAGTGCTTTGATATCAGGAGAAAACTGAAGGAAGAAAAAAAAGTAGTGTATGAAAATTTGTGAGCTTGCGCCAGGCCATTGAGTCTCTCTTCCAGTCCCACCAGGTAGTAATTCAACCTGGACCATTAAACGTTAGTTGTGCCTGCAGGAAGACGTGCAGGGGGTCAGGGTGCTAGAGTTCCAGACTGCATGCTTAGATAGTGGAGTGGTTACGTGCAAACAGAGCCAGTCCACTCGTCTGTACTACTACAGTAATGAGTAACAGGGCTCAAAAGAAACTGGCCACTGAGAGAGAGGATTAACAGCCCTCTCCGGTCCTCTTAGTTATATAACTTCTTTGAGCCTCTATTTCCTCATGTGTAAAATGGGGACAGGCCCTCTAATTCACAGTAGGGTAGCAGATTTGTAAGGGCTATGTTTCAGAACTTTTGGAAAGTTCCTGGTAACTGTTCTCATTAGTAATAATAAATCCCCCTTTGCCACTGCTTTATCCTGGAAGCTAAGGAGGCAGCATACAATGCCTCTTAGTGAGAAAGGCACCATCCACCTTACAACAGGCAGCAGAGGGCCCTCAGCGAGCTCACTGAGCATGAAATTGAGGGAGAACAGCTCTGTATCTACTTGTACGCTAATGAGGCTCTCAGTAGGGGGAAAAGGATGTCTATGGTGCTCTGTGCTGGTGATGGGGGGCCAGGTAAGAGGAGGAGGCTGGAATAGGAGCAGTGTCAGGCAAGCTGATACCCCACCTAAAAAGTCAACATCTTCTGCCTAATGATACCCCTGACTTTAACAAGCCAAAAAAAAAAAAAAAAAAAAAAAAGGCCTCTAAGCCTATGGGACACACCTTTCCAGCCCAGGACTGAAAGCACAGTAACTCAGATGTGGTCCTTTCTCAAGAGAGCAATCTCACAGCCACAAATTCCAAGTTTAGGATATTGAGGCCTGACTGCATTAAACCCCCAAAGAGATAGCCCCTACTACTGGTGGTGTCTTCACTTGCCCTCTCCACCCCCTTCAGTTGGATAGTTAGGAAGCAATAAATAATGGTAGAACACACCTGCAGTGGCTCTCTGGAGGAAACATCACAGTGGAAGAAAGTAAAAAGGAGGGATGAAATGTATTCCCATTGACTATGAGAAACGGGCGAACAGAGCAGGTATCAGAGTGGATAGATCCCTGCTTGGAAATGCATGGGAGACAGACTCAAAACACCTCTGGAGCCCAGGAGCTTTAGTCATGATGGGCAGTAGGATCTTTGATAGATGTGTGCCTGTGGAACCCCTACCCCCCAACATCTCAGAAGGCACAGGCATCTCATTGTCTCCTAGGTGAACATGACAGGGCTTCAAGCCACTGCCTACCTATGCACCAACTCTTCTGTAAACACTTATCCTTGAACGTAGATACCGAGATGTTAATTTATGCTACAGGCTCTCCCTGGAGTTCCAGCCTCTCCATTTTTTATCCATGAATTTTCCACTTCTTGAGGAATAAGACAAAGTCTTATTGATCGTTGCCTGAGCAGTCACACCTGACTTTTGTTTGTATTTAAAGCAGAAATGTCCATGTTGGCCAACTCAGTACTGTTATCAAGAACCCGAAACTTTTCATCAGCTTACTCTGAATTTCAGTTTGGTGTCAGAGCCAACCACCAACAACTCTTCTATGAAACTCCTCTCTCTCTCTCTCTCTCTCTCTCCACTGACACTGATGTGTTTAACCAGAGTGACATGATTCCAAAGAACCAGCCCAACAAACACAAAGTGTCATCATGCAAGGAGCAGCTGTCCGAGAGTAGAGAGGCTGCCACAGTTGCCTGAGGTCAGCAGACGACTGAAAGAGAACATCGTGAAGAGGTAATCAGGGTGTCATCTGAAGATGCAGGTTTGAACCTTGAACCAGCAGATTTCGAGCGAGCAACAATGAAGCTATAAACAACTCTTTCTCCCATGCACCCACACCAGCGACTGTGCAAGCCATGGAGACTGTGCACTCAGAAGTCTTTCAAGAGGTTAGAGTCAAAACCACCTTGACAGAGAGAAGACTCCCTGCTGAACGGATGAAGGTGCTGAATGGAAGCCATGCCATTCTGCATCCTGTGGAAGAGACCAAGGAAAAGTGTCTGCACCGATGCTTTCAGCGATTGTTGGCACAAAGGCCCCTCAAGCTAGCACCCACACCAGCATAGTCAAAGCCTCCTGAGCCTGCGCAATTCACTCTATCTGCAGAACCTAGTGGCCACACTGATTCCTGTAGCCAGTTCAGCATTAAAAGAAGGCCAGTTGCTAAGGTTTTGACCCATGTCAAACAAACCATACAACTCATCTCAAACAAAAGGAAAATCAATATCTCTCTCTTTCTCTCCCTCCCTCTCTCTCTCTCCTCCTCCTCCTCCCTCCTTCTTCCAGCTGTTGAGTGCCCCCTGTTGAGATGTTCTAGTCCAGAGACAAAGCCTTAATCTGTCCTTAAACCCCCATGTTTTCAGAGCTGCTCCATTCCTTCTTCACCCCCCACCCCTCCCCCACCTCCCAGAAAGGGCAATAAGATTATGACTAAAGAGAGCAGTCGAAGTTCCTCTAGATTAGACGTAGGCCCTGCTCTAGGAGCGAGCTCCCAGTCTACAAGAAAGAAAAGACAAGGAACCACTCAGTGGACAGTCTGTCTTCCACGCCAGCCAAGCTTCTTCCTCTTGCTGCCTAGACACCATCCTCTCCTGTTGATACAGAGCTGGGCCCAGGCAGGGCCTCTCAACAGCAGTCCACCTACCTACCCAACTGGGCATGACAAAATGCTTCCTTACCCAAATGTCTTCCAGTTTCTTATCCCTGCCATACACCCAAAGAAACTCCTGTGTCTCCTGGGTCATTTTTGTCATTTGCTGAACTTTCTAGAGATTGCCTTGAAGCTGACAACAGTTGTTCATTGTCTTTGTTTCCTTGCAGACTGTGAGCCAGCTTCCCTGAGTGCAAGACTTACACATCTAATCTACAAGAGTTTCATTTGTGCTCTTCAGACTCAAGTCGTCTTGGGTTTTCTTGTGATGAGGGTGGGGGTGGTACCCAGAGCCTCATATATGCTACGCAAGAACCCTAATGCTGAGACATAGGACTCTAGCCCTTCAGACTCAGTCTTATGTCCCTTCCAGCTTTCCTGGCCCCAAGGACCCCCTAAAGAGGGACCTTTCCCTAGACATCCTCAGCAGCTGAAGGGGGACCTGCCTCAGTGAACGCCTCAGGCTTTCAGCGTCTGCTCTTCTGCGGGCCCATTGGTTCCGGTGATGCTACCAGATACACAAATGTGAGGTAGATTTGCACTCAAGCCTGGGGTCTTTGCATGAGGCTAACAGATGTGAAGCCATAGCTTAACACCTACAGGATGCTTTCTAAAGAAATAAAACTTCAACTCTTCAGTGGAGATGGAAGCTCTTCACAATTTCTCTTTGAAAATGCCTTTTGTGTCAGGAACACACAAAGACAGAACATAGTAAGTACACTGTAAGTTGAGTCTCCAAAACTGATGGGCGTACTCTTGTTCTCAAAGGAGCTCTCAGAGGTGTCTGGCCCAAAGTAAGACAGAAATCACCTCTAATGGGAGAGTCGAGCTCCAGAGCCACCTTCAAGAGCAAAGAACAGCAGCCGTTTGAGTGCACACTCTGATCGGTGACACTCACTGTCCACACCAGGTACTGCCAAGGTCTGTGCCCCTTAAGTCAATGCCAAGGACACTGATTCCAAGGTTTGTTTTGTGTGTTATCACCTCCCATCAAGCTAGACTCAGAAGCAATTCTGAAAGCTGCTTAATCTCCTGCTTTTCGGCTGCCCCATTTGGGCCGTGGTGTGGTGATGTGGTGAACGTGAGAAGCGTCGTAACCGAAGGGAGCCGTCTAAGGGAGCCGCTTCACACTTAGCATGTTCCAGTTCCTGAGTCTGAGTTTGACATGCCTAGCCTCTTCATTAATAGAATGTGAGTTAATACTGACAGAGAAGTAAGTATGATGGTTCCTCTAACACTTCACTGAGAAAAACCAGGACAGCCTGTTACCATAAGATCTGAAATAAGACAGTAAGACCTCTCCCAAGGCATTCTTTCTACCCTTGTTTCCCATACATTTGGCATTCACTTGGCAAGTTTAATGCATCCGTCAAGCAATTGCTTGAGCACTTACTGTGTACAGCACTCATACTAGGTGCCCAGGATACCATGAGTCATGAAAGTCAGTGTGTGTGCTTTCTTGGAGCCTACACTTCTGTCAGAGAAGAAGGACAGTTGTCAAATATTAAGATTGCCCCCAGACCTGGGCAGCCTTGGAGCCATGGCACTGTGAAACAGTTTGCTTGTTTGCCTTTCTGAAACAGCAACATTTGAACCAAGGTCTTAACGTTCCGCCGAGGAGTGGAACAAACCGCTTCAATGATAAAAGCTAAAGACACCAGGAAAAAAATGTATAAAACTAGCCATCGATGTGGAGATCAGCAGATCTTTATTGTACATGATCCAGCCTACCTACCGGCTTATTGAATGTGTATCCTAGTCAGCCTCCGAGAGTCTCCAAGTCTTACAAGGAGCTATCATTTGTCCAGTGACATTTAACAGCCCCATGTAAACTACCCTGAATATTGAGAGGAAAGAGAGGAGGATGTAATGAATCACATATGACATTACACATTGGTGTCCCTCAACACAAGGGCTCAGTCAAATGCTATTAAGAACAAGTAGATGAACAGCTTGCAGCAACAGAGGCATAGAAAGGAGAAGTACTGAGGCTCACTGGGACTGAATGGAGATAAGCATGGCCGATTATCTTCATAGTAGTGGTGAGGAAGAGGGAACAGTGTCATGATGTGGGCATATTTCCAATACCACTTAAAGACCATTTATTCATCCTTTTTTGTTTCTGCCTTTCTCCAAGTTCCTGCTCCTAAGCCTTGCAGAAACCACACCATCCCCACATCAAGAGACTAAAACACCTTTAGGAAACACCCAACCTCACACACCAACTCTGCCACTAGCAAGGAGACATCCGTTAAGAACAAACTGATATGCACATCTAGAGATGTTCTGAACTCAGATTCTGAAAGTAGCATCCCACCAAGAGAGAAGTGAGAAAAAACGATTCTCAGACCACAAACAAGGGAAGTGAGGAGCAGGTGTGCACGGCAGCCTCCTGCCTGCCGCCATATTGAATATATTTGCCAGAAAGAAGCGATAGTTCGTAGAGAATTAGGGAAGAGTTGGGGGTACTGGGGATTTACTGCATCAAGGAATAGAACAGTAAAGAGTGGGGCCAGAAGGAAGACAATTTTATTTAGGAACATGCTTGTACCAGGGAAGTTTAAACTTTTAAGAGATTGCTTTTGTGTCAAGACTTTCTATTATTTCTGCCCCTCTCTCGGATTTCTACCTGGTAGCCTTAGGCTTTCAAATCTTTGGCCTCGCTGCTGTCATCTTGGGAGAAAGGGGCAGCCACCTAAAAGGAGTTCCTGCTTTAGGGGAGCAGGGGTGGGGAAACCTATTAAGACCATCTTCCTGTTTCAAGGTAGAGGGAGAAGCCAGGGTAAGATGAATCTAGGAAAGGACATTGTCTAATGTCCTCAAAACAAAAGAGGGACTAGACTGTGCTCTCCAGGAAGACACTAGGAAAGTATCAAAAGGGGAACAGAAAGATCTCTTTTCCCCCCTCTCCCACCTCTCCCCCTCCCTCTTTTTTCCCTTCCTCCCTACTTCATTCCCCACCCCCACCCCCACCCCACCTCTGAAGCAGGAACCAGAAGCCAGTTCCTGATCCTATGCCATGTTGTCTGATGAGACACATGCTCCTTAGGACCTAGGCCTGACCACCCCTGGGACCTGGGCAGAAGCTGGAACTACAAGAATGACTGAAGATGGCGTTCAAAAGTAAACTCCCCAATGTTGCCTCTGCTCAGATGACCCAGTAAGGAACATCATGATGGGAAAGCACTCCCACTGGTCTTTACAAACCAACTGCAGCCTTCACTACAGTGCCTCATTGCTTTCATAGAGCATCTAACAAGGGCACGTAAGCTAGTAGATTGATCCTTTCTTAACTTCTGTTAGGAATCTTGGAAGGGGAAATGAATAATTGTTAAAAGATTCCAGTAGACAATAGACTTTTTTCTCCCTACTCCAGTATTATCCCTCCTCTATCTTTACCGTAAACTCTACCAGTGATTTCTGTCCCACATTAACCCTAAGTCATTACATCCCAAGAGTGCACCAGCAACACTAGTTTGTCCATTTCCTCAAGCATGCTCCAAGGACAAGGTTCCAGTTTACCTAGTTCCTCAGGAACTGATCTTATAGCTCATTGGCAAATTCCTTTTCAGTTGGCAATCGGTTTAGCCTCAGCCACCTCCACAGGGCCCATTCTTCTTGGCCAAACAATTTGATGAAGACAGCAGAATACAATATTGCTCGGTAAACACAGAATCAGAAAAGAGAAAGTAGTGGCTTTCCCAGGAGGTTTTACCAACAACAAGACAACAGGTGTTGAGACATCTGTCCAGGTGGTTGCCCCATCACAGTGTCATCCCACACTCAAGTCACCTGTTTTGATTGGATGACTAAGAACCAGAAGCCATGGGGAAATTCTGTTGATGTGATGCGCCTCTCATAACACTCATGTCCAATGGGAGTGTGTGCAGGGTGGTGGGACAATAGATGACTGTGGCTGTGTGATTCGCCCCGGCCATATTCCATCAGGCTCCATGTCACTCCATGTCCTGTTTAAATGGTGGAAAACAAAGCATAAAGGTAGCGCCCTTCCTTGTACATAATGGCAGAAAATAAAGAACTACAGTTCATATCACCGGTCAGGATCATGACTCAGAACGCATCTGAAAAGACTGTGAAGCATCAAGCAGGCCTGAGATTTACTAAGGAAACGCCCACCCATCCTGCTCCTTGATCACTCTCCCTGGGTATGAAATGGGCAGCCTTGCTCCATAACAGGGCAGATTTCTAAAAAAAAAAAAAAAAAAAAAAAAAAAAAAAGGGGGGGGGATACCAGATGACTGACTTTTTCTCTGTCTACAGCTTCCTAGGACTGTGTTAACTAAATTTCCAGGAAATGGGTGATTTAACTCTCCGTACTGTCAGGGACATCTATGATTTATTGCAAGCCCAAAGAAGGGCAAACAGTAGTGGAAAGATTCCAACACACAGTGGGAAAGGGTGGGGTGGTAGGTAGCTGGAAGAGCCAATGAGAGGTACTTAAAGGAGCTCCTGGCTTGCTTTGTGAAGGGGAGATTTTGATTTCAATGGGGTACTGAAGACTGAACTAGAACCCCAAAAGACTAGTTATAAAGAAGATAGGCTTCAGTTCAACAAAAGACACCAAGAACATCAAGAACTTTCAATGACAAATGCTACCTGCCCTCAGTGATCCGCTCCCTGCCATGAGGTAGTATGAAAATTCCCCTAGACAGATAGCTCAGAAAGCAGCCAGCCAGTTTTCTTACCAATTCTAAGAACTGTCCAGCACAACTGGACCAAGTCAGCTCTGCTGGGGGCGTGGGGGAGGGGAGGGGTCTGCTGTGGCACAGGAAACATATGAGCTCCAGCCTGAGCCCTGGGCATTGTTGCCAACAGTCATTTCCATAAGGACAGATTGTGAAGGGTGAAGTCATGCTCAAGTGTGTGGGAGCTGATTAGCTCTTCATTCTGTCCTCTCTTTCTAGAACTGGAGCCTCACTCTGCACCCCAGTGTCTGTCTATAATCAGGTCCTTAGGGCCAACCCCCATGGCTAAGTAAGGCTTCCCAGCTCACAGACATCAAACAGACGCCAACCTGGATCACCATCTCTTGCACGTTGCCAGCAAACCTGAGGCCATACTTGGTCACTAACTTTAAAGCAATTTGACAAAACACCTTGTGCATCAGCTCCCGATGAGAGACTTTACATAATTTCCTGCATATCAGGCACTGGGTGGGGAGCACACACATAAACCCTGACCTCCAAAGAGCTCTCAGTTTAGCAGAGAAGTCACCACATCAGTACACCACTCAGAGTGGCAGGTCTCATCTGAAGTTCCTTCCTTCTAGGAAGATATGAGAGTCTCAAAGTGGACATGAGGCTGAGGCACTCGAGCTGGGTTTTGAAGGATGAGTAGGATTTAGTCATTCATTAAACGGGGGGGGGGGAGACAAGTGGAAGATATATATGTGATTTTTTAAGCTAGTAATAGGCATTTGACTCTAGGACATGGGTGGGAACCTGGGATTTATTAGTCTGGCATAACCAGAATGCTGGTGGCCACCCCTAGCATCTTTCCCGCCCACCAGGTGACAAGGTAAAAGCCACTGCTGTTGTCAAAGCAGAGGCAAGGCAGCAAGATGGAAGGAGTCCTTTAGGCCCCAAAATGAAATCTGAAAGTGTTGTGTGTCCTGAGATCTAGGACTGCCTCTCCCATTTTGACAGTCTGACTCACAAGAATCACTTTTTGAGGTTTTATCCTTTTCTGTTTTGGCAGAGTTAAAACGTTTTGTGAAATGGAAGTGACTGGACACCACATTTAGATGTGTAATGCTCCTAGCCTAAAAGAAAGAAAAAGCTGGTCTCCCAAAATTTGAAAAGCAAACTTCAACAGTTTTGGAGGAGAGCAGACCTTTGAAGGACCTCCAACACTGAAGCTTCAAAGAGTGGGGAACCTCATTGTACACTGCTCTCTGGAGCTCAGATCAAGAACTTATTGGCCACCAGCTCTCCTTTCTCCAGCTGTCATGGAGGCTATGTCACAACCATGAGCTAGTCATTCCTCTGGTTGACACACAGTAACTGTAAAGATTGGGTTGGGGATGAAGGCATGTATGCACACACATTAACACGCAGCATGTGACCTATCTGCTCCCTGCAAAATGGTCAATCGAGAAGAGATTCTGCCGTTGTTGAATCTCACTGGAACTCACAAGCACCTCTGGCTTATATTTGAGTCAGAACTCTTTCACAGTTGTACTGTTATTCTGATCTCCTCCTAGACAGAGGCCATCTTCCTTGAGACACTACAGCTCCCACATCATGTGGAGATTCATCCTCTTCCTCCTCCGTCTCCTTCTCCTCCTCCTACCCCTCCCCTCTTCCTCTTCCTCATCCCCCTCATCCTAGGTTCTGGCAATGGTGACCTCTGACCATACTTAGTATGCTGGCAGGAGGAGGTGGGGACTCTTCCTTGCCAGATCCACGACTCACAGGAAAGACTTAAGAACTTTCTGAGGAAGAAGTATGCATGGGTTCTGAGAAGTCACAGCCATTGTCCTAGGCTGCCTTGGTCTTTCAGTGCTTGTCGCCTGTCCCTCTTCCATTTTGTTTTACCTGGTTCCTTTTCCACATCCACCCCATCCTCACTCTGTAGAGGCCTCATTCTGCTCCTCTCTGAGGACCATCTCCTGCTCAACACTCTCCATTTATGGTTCTTCCTCCCTCTAGTGAAACCAGCTTTGTGTATTTACCCACATGGAAATTCAACAAATAATTTCGTTCTATATAATGACTCCCTATTTATTGAGCTCTTACTATGTGCTAGTTGCCAGAGTCTGCTCTAGGCAGTCAAGGAAGAAATTGCCTTCCACCTATCCCTGACTCACAAAGGTCTCTCTACCTTCTGGTCCTCTTTGTGCACACAAGTCTGAGCCCCATAGTTGAGGAGCAGACAAACTTGGAAAGGGCAGCTGTGTGCAGCTCCCTTTTCTGTTGTCACTTTGAACTGTTGAAAGGCTCCAATTTTGCATCAGAAGAAGCTCTTTGGAGAGGTAGCTGGATAAAACAGAAAGACTTATCAACAGGGTCAGTCTTTGTTTGTCTCCTTCTGCTCATCCAATTTTGTTCCCCATTAGAGAGACAATGATCACCGAAAAGTATGAATAATGAAAACAGGAAGTAGAGGAAGGGTGCCCTCAAGCACCAGCCCTAGAGTGGGCTTTAGAGGAAGGAAACATGAACTCCGACCTTTCACCAGCAGAACCTACTTCTCCTTTTCATTTCCGAGGGCATCCCCAGTGCCTAAAAACTGCATAGGCAATCTACAGAGAAATGACTCTGCCTCACCAGTCACCCAGTCTTCCAAAACATCCTCACTCATGACCTCCCATAACTAACCCAACACACCCTAAAAAGTAACCTTGCATTTTGCCTGCCAATGAATAAGACTAACCATTCTTCTTCCAGCCACCCTCTGGCAGAGGGTCTTCTACTTGTGCATATCTTAAGTAAAATCAGACGATTCATACCCTAAAGCTTTTTGCCATCAAGAACAAGCACCCACTCCCCACCCTTTAGCTACCACCTTGCCATTATTTTGCCAGACTCCCCGGTTCTTTTGACATGAGCCATCTGGAGAGATAACTACAAAGATAAAAGCAGAGCTGGGTAGCCATGACAGTGAGGAGGAGCTTGAAGAGGAGTTTGGTCATGCTGACCAAAAGTGGAGAGCCAGAGCATACTGTATTCTGCCCACTGGCTGCCTCAACCCCCTTGTGATTAGGGTACCTGTTCCACCAGCTATGGCACGATTCCCAACAGGTCCTATCTAGATCCACATCCAGGGCCCAGTGAAGATGCCACATATAAAGAATGAGTTTTAAGTGGTGCAGAGGGACAGAACTGTCTATCAGGCTCTCACTTCCTGTCACTTGATTTCCTGTCCTAAACCCACACTGTGCCTCTTGTGGTATTTAAGTGGGTCTGACTGCTTCCTGTCTTCCTAGTCATCTCAGCCGTCCTCTTACCCCAGCCCTCGGCCTTTTGTTACCCTTTTCTCTCCTGGATCACCCAGGGTGGGAACATTGTTCCTCCGTTATATGGCACACCAAGAAGAGGAAAAGAAGGCATCTGGCATGAAATCTCCCTCTTCATACCCCACTGAGCTCTCCATATTCCCTAAGTGACTCAGAAACCACCACTAAGGTACCCAACTGATCGGGCCTGCTTCTGTGAAGGTAAGGACTCTCTGCAAGCTCAGGAGGGTTGTCTGACATAAAGTATCAATAGTATATTTTTAATAGAATGCTCTAAGTACTGGAGATTACCATACTGTGACTAATGGCACACAAGAACATTGTAAAGAGGGAAGGATGTCACCTTTTCTTACACAAACCTCTCCCTCACACTTACTGTCTCTTCCTACGGATGGACATGACTCCATCCCTCCCCCCACCCCCACCCCCCAACCCCCCACCCCAGGAGTTCTTGGGAGAGCCCAGGATATGGAAATGACACTGGGAATTCTGAAGGGCCCTGATGGTGGCCATGCCAGGCCCTACGGATTGTCAATCAGACAATCCCTGGTACTTCCTACCATTGCATTGACCTACCCTCCGGGTGCCTCCCTGCCCACTGGCCACAGCGAGACCACAGATACCACTCAGAGCCATGCCAGAAAGTGTCCTGGCTGGCCTTTGTACAAGGATCCTTCAACCACTCTCCTGACCAGCTCAAAAGACCTGCTGGATCCTGAGCCACCTGTCTTTAGACTCCAGCCCACTCTGCTCCAGCAAGGCTTTCATCTGTGATTCGACTCAACATTGTCTTGATTTTTTCTTCCTCCTCTACAAAGCATCCTTCTCTTCACCATTACCATCATTCCTTTGCCCGATTGTCAGAGGGACAGTGGGGAAGGAGGGAAATGCTGAGAACTCTGGAGAACTAGGAAAAGCCAGGAATGAAAAGCATGGAGAGCCAGATCCTGGCTCTGGCCTTCCCAGGAATCCAGCAGGCAGCAGGTTTTCTCACTCGTTCACCCTAAGAAGGTATGGGTGTGAGGAACTCAGTGCACTGCTTTAGAAAATGACTCCAACCCACCTCCTCAACTCTCACCCCACAATTCTCACTGGCTCCAAGAGAAACCTCCTCGGCCTGCCAGTCACCCCTGTACTGCAACACTGATCCCACAGTTCCTGCCACCAGCTTGGCACAAACAAGACACTTTAGGAGATAGGTACATCCTTCTCCAGCCTTCCTCTTCTTCACTCTCTTTGAAACACATCACCCAACTGACTTAGGGCCCTCTGTCTCTGAAGTCTCCCTCAGGCTGACTGACCCCCATCCCCAGACAGCTCACCCTAGAATCACATAGAACTTGAGCTCTACCATATATAATCTTCACTTACTTCACTAATAAACACCCAAAACCCAAGAGCCATGTGCTGCAAGGCTGCCAAGGGTCCCCAGAGATACCCCGTCCACCTCAGACCACTAAGCCCCGCCGCTCTTCCTCCTAGCCCACCGGCCTAACACTTCAGCGCAAGCCTAAATTCATTCTCTGCCTAAACAGCACTTGTGTTTAGGTTGACAGTGGAGAGAGCACAGGCGTTGAGCTTTGGGCTCTGTAAAGAACTGAACCTTTTCCACACCAGGCTCTTTCACAATATTCAACATTAATTTTGGAAAACTGTAAAGACTGGATTCTGTAACCATGAAGACAGGGATCGGGGAGGGGAAGACTCTTTATGACCCTTCAAAAAAGATGTCTAACAAGCCTTGGGCAGGGCTCCTTCCTTTGCTGACAGCGTGCTCACTGTTCTACAGCTTTAATGCCTCTTCATATCCCTAAATAGCTGGCATACAGGGGAGGGCTCGAGTTCCCTCAGTCAACCCAGTGAAGAGGCCTACAGTAGAATGTGTGTGGCCAAGACAGAAAAGTCTGTCCAAGGACAGAGAAATCAGGAGGTGAGATGGACAGAGAGGAGGAACTTAACAACAGGTTGGGGATAGACTGCCTGCTTCTTTCCTCACCAGGAGGAAGGAGATGCCCCAGGGTGAAGGAGGAATCCATTTAGCACAAGACCGGAATGGCCCCAACACACTGCTGATGGGGCAAAGACTGTCAGTGAAACAAAAACCTGTACGCTCCTGTCTTGCACATGTTTTTTGTTTTGTTGGTTGATTTGGTTTTTTGTTTTTTTTTAAATAAAGATGCTGTTTGAGTAACTCTCGCCTTGTCCTGAGCTGCTGTGGTTAATTGGGAATGCGCTCTCATCCCATGGCAGCTGTGAATGCTAGCTAGCATACAGCTTTACACCATCGCCCCCTTGCCCCATGCCCCCTGCCCGTGCCCCCGACCTGACCCCGCCCCTGCTCTGCCCCAGTGGGACTTCTCCAATTCTCACAATAAGATGCTTTGCAGGAGGAACCCTGAGCCAGGGAAGGGCCAAGAGCCATCTGAGAATGGGGAGTTGGTTTAAGTCTTACTTAAGACAATGTCATTCATTCCTTGAAAATTAAGAAAACAATTTACCCAAAACATCACTCCTGAATCTTAAATAGCACCAAAGTGTCAATTACTCCCGGAGGGTCCTCTTCCACACGGCTCCAGGGAGAGCCAGGCCACACAGGCAGCTCCTCAGCCTTGCCTTATGTCATTACCATAATACTCTCCTCAGCTCCCCTCTCTCAACCAGACCATTTCAAACTGAAGCAGTTAACTCCTCTCCCTGCCTGCTCAGAGGCAAGGTCACAGTTGCACAGGCCTGTTCTTCCACCTTTGTGTCTGATTCGGCCTTCATTGCTCCACAGTTGCCAATGTGGAAAAGAAGTGGGCAATTTTTAGGGACTGTCTCCCAAGAGTGCCCTGCCTTGTCTAGGACTTAGTGCTCTGTCTGAGTTGCTTTTGCTCCTCCTCAACTGGCAAGAAGAATCATCGGTCATCAGTCATCAGTTGAGCAAAATCAGGAAGTCAGGTGACCGGAGCAGAGGGCTCTGAATTCTTTATGGAATGGCTGAGTGGCCTTCTATTGAGTGGAACCAGAGATTATGACAAGATGCAGAAGACAGGGTCACCTCTCCAAAGGTCCCATCTTTCTCTGTATTTGACCTTGCCTTGGCTCAAGCAATCCTCCCACCATTAGCTCTCTTGCCTTTACATGCCCAACAGGTAATACATATATACACAGACAACACACAACACACAACACAGTTTCCACTCCCGCTCTGAGAGAGATGAAGATGCCAACCATGGGGGATTGAGAAGGGTGACATGGATTCTCATAGGACATGGCCTAAAAGAGACAGAGGACAACAAGGGACTCAAGTGCCACTTGATCTTCTACCATGGGCGGGACTTCTCCCTTCAGAATAAAGTTTCCTCTGTGCCCCTCCCTCACTCTTTCTTGGTTTCTAAAGATCTAACGACTGGCTATCAGATGCTTATCACTGCTTTCCAGATATGGGATATCAAAAGAGCAGGGGTGGCGTGGGTGGGGAGACATCTGGGTTGACTTCAAGAATCAGTTTGCCGACCATCTTGCTCACGTCTCTGTTGTGTCTCCCCAGCTCTGTCTCTGCCTGAGCATTTCTCTGACCTGTTTGTGTTCCCTCTTGGTGGGATGAGGTGCAAATCTACTCATTCTAGCAACACTTGGCTTCCGGGCCCTGTTCATGTTCGGTAGCTCCCACTTTCCCGACCTTTTGTTGGATGGGGAGAAATGCTAGTCACCTGCTACGAGTAAAATCAGCAATTCAGTGTTATCCTAAACCAGGCTTCATGGAGGACCCGTCTCCAGCTCACCCTCTCCCACCTTCACAGCCACCATACTTTCCACAGTGAGGCCAACGCCCTCAAAGACAACACTTCCCATTACTGCTTTCTCAAGTGGGAAGCCACCACGCTGCCACACCTTCCCAGTCTCCTCACGCTGTCATTCCAAGCCCCTGGTCAGCGCTTCATCCATGGAGATGAAAAAGGAGAACAGCTTCCAGAAGCTGACTTCTTAGCTCTGGCCTTTCAGAAGCCCTCCTTTCCTCCCTCCTCTCCATGGCTTCCCGCCTCTTCTTCCCTTCGTCTAAACCCCGTGAGCACACAACCTCTCAGACTTTGCTCTGGAGCATCAGAGAGATTTTGAAGAAGGTTCGTGGAGAATGGAAAACGAAAATAACAAATGCAACACTCCCTAGAAACACGAAGATGGCACTTTATAGATCTCTTCTCTGCAAAAATGGCTTAGAACCACAGTCAGCGGAAATGAGAATAAAGAAGACTTGGAAAGCTTAGCAAATACACGCACTGGCTAGTTTCAGAGCTGTCTCTTTCTAGTCTCTGTCCTTAGGCCCTGCTGCCACAGGTCTCTGTCATGCCTCTGTCCCTTCCCCCCTCTCTCCTCCCATCTCTCTCTCTCCTTGCCTGTTTGGTGTCTCCCTCTCCCACATGCTTTCTCCCTATATCATAGACCAGAGTTCCTTAGCTTGGGTAGACTAACCCAAGTGGCTTTTCAATTTTCACTTCGTTGCAAAAAAAAATGCCTTTCTGGTTCCCTCAGCCCTTACTTTTGAAGTTCAACTTCTTTTTCTTTCAAAATCAACATCATATGATTTCTCTTAGCTGCCTCAAGAGTGGCCCACCCTGCATCCCCTACCCTAACAGATGCCTCAGATTCAATGGCTTGATAAAAGGAAACACAAAACAGTGGGTGTAGGAAAGGCCAAGAGAAATAGACGCAGCATGGGAACCTCATTAAACCTCAGTGGATGGACTGCACTATTCCCTCTGTATTCGGAGCATTCCTGTCAAACAGATTTGGAAATCCATTTGTCTCTGGTTCTCTTTGCAGGGTTGGGTTTGGGGGATTTTTCCTGTCAGACCATAACAATCAGTGATCCCTGAGTAAGTTGTCACTTTAGAGAGTGATATGTGAGACATCTCCCAGTAAACATTCTCTACCCTAGTTCTTTTGACTAGAAGAAATGAGTAGGTGGGCTCTTGCCCACCCCCAGCAACCACAACCACTATTATAGGCTGACGTGGCTCCGCCCGCTCCTGCCCATACTCTGTCCCATTCTCCAGCTTCCACTTCTTTGTCCTCACTGCTCGAAGGCCCTATGTGAAAGAGTTGTCACTGCACCCCACCCCTCATGGCGCTGCTCAGTCACTGGGCTACCAGCCGCAGCACATGCCTTACTCCTTAGCTCCAGCTTTCCCTCCCATTCCCTAATGGGACTTGGCCTCTGCAACTCTAACAAACCCAGGGAGAGACAAAAAAGGCAACTGTAACAGCCTGTTTTCCTGGCTCTCTCTTTTAAAGTCTCCACTCAGTTCCACTTTTTTTTTTTTTTATCCAAACCACAGGACACAGGTAGACCCTCCACTGCCCCTCCCAGAGGATTGATAATAGCTAGCACTTACTGAGTGACAGCTAAGTGCCAAGCACGGGTTTTCCCCTCAGGGCTTCTGGAAAGCGCAGCTCTCAACTCCTATTGTAGCCAATCCTTCCTTTCTAATACTCCCCACCACTCCCCTCTTTGTCTCCTCTCTCCCTTCATCTCTAGTCCCATCTTCTAAAAATAAAGGTGTGGTACTCAGCACTACTCTTTCGAAAGTCTCATCCTCTTGGCTAGACATTTCGGGAACCAGGGGCACTCATTCTTTGTCCAGCCGTGTCATGGTCCATGACTCCTCTTTCCTCCCTAAGCCTGTTCTTCCAAGATTCTCATATAAAGAGGCCATGTATGGTCAGGCACACCCCAACGTTATCTAGCCTGCTTGGTGTATCAGTTTGGCGCTTGATCACCGAGGTGCTCAAACTCCCAGGAGTGAGGCTATCATGTCTCCCTCCAGCCCCAGACCTATCAGACCCCAAGAATTACTGTCTATAAAGCTGTAATGAACCCACCTTCAACTCCAGCCTTGTGAGGGCTGTTAAGTCCCCTGTCCCCACTCCCAGGTCACCATCTATCTACATCTTCATTTGACCTACCAATATCTTAGGTAGCTCATTCAATATGACATCCTGTAATCCCTTATGAGAGGTCATTTGTACTTTTAAGCTACCGTGTGTTCGTTTTGGGGGAGACTAAAATATCCTCCACCTTTTACTAAAGATACTTGGCTTTGAGTTTTGGAAAGAAAAAAACAAAATCGAAAAACGGTTGGAGAGATTCTTCCCAAAGACCTCGTTACTCTGAAGTCTCGCGAGGAGAGCATCAGTCTATAACTGCCACAGGGTGGAGGGTGGGGTGGGTGCTTCTAAGAGTCATAGTTCATTGAGCTATTCACACGTCAATCACTTCAGCTGGGCCAATGAGGGCAGCAGTACCCTCACCAGAAATAGAAGGTGGGACCACCAGGCCAGTATGTTGGAGCAGTTGTTTCCACCAGCGTTGGGACTTATGAGGCTTGGGCAGGAGGACAGGAATAGTACAATCAGGTAGATTTACATGCAGCCTAGGGACTTGATGAGGGGTGGGGGTGGGGGAGAATCCTTATACACTATAATAATATTAGAAGGGATGGCCTGACTAGACTCTACCCATACCCTTCACAATGGTCCCCTCACTGTGTGACCCTCCTGGAGTCTCTACCTCAACCTGGAGTTCTGATGCTTTTTCGAACACCGAGGGCCGCTTCCCCACACTTCTCAGCCCCCTTGTCCTGTTATTTTAGAAGACATGACTCCCAAGCAGATCACCCCACTTAACCACAGGCTCGTTAATTGCTCGTTAATTCTCCTCCTGGAGAAGCCATACTGGGATGCAGGGTCAAGAGGACGCTCATGGGGAATAAAGGAGGGAGTTCTTCTACCCTAGAGTTGGGCAGGGGTGTGGGGATCACTCACCAGAAGCGACTCTTTTAAGTGTGAACTCAGAAAAAGGCAGAGAGAACATTTGGCACGAGCATCCTCCCAGACTTAGATTAAGGAACTAAAACTGAGCGCATAGAGACTGAAAACGCTGTATCGTTGCTTTCTATCAAATTTAGGATTGGGGGGGGAAGTGTTTGGTTTTGGGTTTTTTTTTTTGTTGTTGTTTGTTTGTTTGTTTTTTCAGACCTAATCTTACTTACTCCTTGCTCTGTAGGTAAGGGTCCTCTCAAATTTACAGAGTGCCACTTGCCTTTGCCCCCCACCCCTACTCCTAGTGCATCGACTGTGGTGTGTATAGTCTGCCTCAACCTTCAAGTACCTCTTGGTGTTTCCGCGCCTACCCAGGAGTTTCCCAGCCTCGAATTATGGTCAGCTCTCACTGCCCCATCTCCTGTCTCTATTTCACACACTATCTCCTGTCTTTCTCTGTGACTAGACTTGACTTTTCTCTTGGGGAGGAGGTTGTGTATATAGATGTGTACTCATGCACTTAGAAGCTAAGGGTTAATCTAGGTGTATTCATCGTTTCACTGCGTTTTTGTGAGGTTTTTGTTTTGAGACAGGGTCTCTCAGTGAACCTAGAGCTCACGGATTAGGTGAGAATGACTGGCCATCGAACCTCAGTGATCTTTACTCTTTCCCACTGATGAGGGAACTCTTATCTTTGTTTTATAACAATGTTTTTCTTTGCAGAGTTTACACATGTATATTGGATAATATTTACCTCTTCTCCCTCCTGTTAACAACCCCCTCCCAGGACCTCCAACCATTTTATTCCTGAATTCATGGTTTCTATTTAAAATTAATATGCCACTGGTTCCAATTTCTCCTGTGTCTGAGCCATACACTAAGGTTTTGGCTACCTACCAGCAACCACATCCCTAAAGAAAAGTGGCTTGTTTAGCTCTTGTCCCCCTAATAGCTACTTAGAAATTAAACAATAAAAATATAAACTTCAAATTTTACAGAATGTTGGTCAAAGATATACTTCAAAAAATATAGGCCAAAAGGAAAGGTTGTAAAATAAATGAAAACGTAAAGTTTTCAACCCAAGAGGTAAAAACCAAACCCCGTAGTCCCTGCAGATCAAGCAATATCAATAAACAATGTAGGAGGTAGTACTAACGTCCTTTCTGGGATACAAAGCTTACATACACACAGAAGGCAGTTGGGAGAGGCCATGGAGGGCAGGGGGCGGGAAGAATGAGCTGGGGGCTGAGATGATCGAGGCACATTGTGTATATATGTGTGAAACTGTCAAAATATATATTAAAAAAACACTGAACAACTTCAATTATGTTCAAGGAAGTGTTTCTCTGACTGTTCTGGCTGCATTTACAGGTATTTTTTATACAGTATGTTCTGGTCACTTTCCTCTCCCTCTCCTCCCAGATCATCCTCACCTCCCCACTCATCCCCCCCCCCTCTCAAAAATGAACAGGCTAATTTTTTTAAAGCAAGCCAGAATAAAACAAAGCAAGTAGAGAAACGAAAAGGCACACCCATCACACACACACACACACACAGACACACACACACAGACACACACACAGACAGACACACAGATACACACGTACAAAACCCATTAAAAAATCAAAATTAGAAACCATAATAACAAGAAACAAGATTTTTTAAATGCTCAAAATGTTGACACACCATCTCCCCAAAATTAACCAGTTTGTTTTGTATTGCCTCTCTACTGCTGGGAATGGGTGTGGTTTGTGTCCCCAGTGAAACTCCATTGGAGAAAACTTTTTCCTTTGTAGTGGTTTTAACTGGAGATAGTTTTTGAGTTAAGGATGAGGGTTCATGTCCAGTTCCCCTGTCAGTGCTTGGATCCCATCTGACATGGACCTGTGTAAGTGGTGTGTATGCTGCCACAGTGTCAGTCCTGCTGGGCCTGTAAGACCGTGTCTTTGTCTCCCATCCTCTCTGGCTCTCAGACTCTTTACCTCCTCCTCTTTCTCATACCTCCCATAGCCCTCAGAAGGATTTGAGCTGTCTAGTCTCAGGTTCTTGACCGCCCAAGCAGTGTCAGGCATGGGTTCCATCTAACGGAATAACATTAGTCTAAGCAGAGAGTGGTTGGTTGCTCTCACAACTCCTGTGCCACAATCGTGCCAGTATATGAAAGGTCACCATTGTAGATGAAAGATTTTGTACCTGGGTTGTTTAGCTTTCTCCTCGGGTGGCATGTAGAGTGCCTTCTAGTACCAGAAACACTAATCAGTAGGGTGAAGGCTCTAGTTAGGATTTGACTTCTCTATGTTCGTTGAGATAGGTAGGTGTCAGCATCAGCCCTAGAGACTTACCATAAGTTTGTGGAGAGCCTGAAATAGCCTGAGTTGTCTGGGGGTTTCCATGGGGCGCCTTTGGCTAACAACTCAATTAGATGTGGCCCATTTCTGGCATTGGAAGTTTTACTTGGTGTTGAGAGATCTAATTGGGTTTTGGTCTCCCACATCATTTGGTGATTACACTTAATTTCTTGCACATATGCATATATTTTAAGAAGCTTCTACTATAGCTTGTTTCCCTATGATCCCTCAAATGGATTTTAGTGTTACCTACCCCTCCCTGTATTCCCCTCCCTACCTCTCTCTTCCCTCCCCTCTGTAATCCTCCATTCCGGTCTTCCCATCCCCCCATCTCTTCATAACTATATATTCTATTTACCTTATCTTGAGAATTCCTTCCCTCCCACCTGGTACCTTAATCTTAACCTCTGTGATTATACAGATAGTAGCTTGCCTATCAAGAGCTCCCAAGCAAACATCCACATATAAGAGATTCCATACCATCCTTTCCTTTTTGATTCTGAGTTACCTCACTTGAGATTTTTTCTGACTCCAAATACCTGAACATTTCATGGTTGTTGGATTTTTTTGGGGGGGAGGGCAGTTTAACATCTGAGTAATTAATATTCCATTGTGTAAATATACCAAATTTTCAATATTCACTCATCATGTTGATGGACATGTAGACTGTTTCCAACTTCTTCTGGTTAGAATATTATAAATAGAGTAGCAATAAACATGGATGACCAAGTATCTGTGTGATTGCATGTAGAGTCCTTTGGGTTATGACCAAGAGTGGTTTAGCTGAATCCTGACGTAGGTGAAGTTCCATCTTCCTGAGGAGATGCCACGCCGATTCCCACGCCGATTCCCACGCCGATTCCCACGCCGATTCCCACGCCGATTCCCACGCCGATTCCCACGCCGATTCCCACGCCGATTCCCACGCCGATTCCCACGGTAGCCATACAAGTTTGCGTCTTGTACCTCCACCAGCCAGGGAGGGGTATTCCCCTTACTCCACATCCAGCATGAGTTCATTTGTTTTACTGATATTGGGCATCCCATTGCGGGTATGAGATGAAATCTCAAAGTAGTTTTGATTTGCATTTCCTTAATAAGAATGTGGAATACTTTAAAGTGTTTCTCAGTCATTTGTGTTTTGTCTTTTGAGAATCTCTATTTAATTCCACAATCCACTTTTTAATTAGATTATACATTTCTTGATGTCCAGCTTTAATGTTTTAAATATTAGTCCTCTATCAGACACATAATTGATAAAAGATCTTTTCCCATTCTATAGGCTGTCAGTTTGTCCAAATAACAGTTTTCCTTTGCCGTACTGAAGCTTTGCAGTTGAATGAACATTTAATAAATGATCTTAGTGTCTGTCCTACCATCATTCTGTCCAGAAAGTCTTTTCCTTTATTAGTTCAAGGCTATTCCCTATTTTCTCTTTCAGATTCGGGATATCTGGCCTCCTGTTGAGGTCCTTAAATCATTTGAAGTTTAGTTTGTGCAGCTGATAAGCATGGATCTATCTGGATTCTTCTACACACAGCCATCCAGTTTCACCAGCACAATTTGTTGAAAATTTTTTTTGTTCAGTGTGTATTTCTGACTTCTTTGTCAAAAATCAAGTGTCTATATGTGTGTGGACTTATGTCTGGGTCTTTAATTCATTTCCATTGATCAATGTGTCTGTTTTATTAATATCGTTACATGCTGTGTTTATTGCTACAGCTCTGTGGCACAATGGGAGTCCTCTCTCCAGTAGCTTTTGTCGTTCATGATTGTTTTGGCTCTCATGATTGTGTATGTGTGGTGCGTGGTTTGTGGTTTTCCATATGAAGCTGAAACTGTCCTTTCGAGATTTGTGGATTGTGTTTGGAATTTTTTTAAGGGATTGCATTGAATCTATAGATTACCTTTGGGAGGATGCCCATTGTCACTATATTCTACTGATTGACCCATGAGCAAGGGAGGCCCTTCCATCTTCTGATAGAATCTTCAATTTGTTCAGTGTCTTAGTTTTTATTATACAAGTCCTTCACTTGCTTTGCTGCAGTCATCACAATGCTTTTGAGGGTATTGCAAATGGTATTGTTTTCCTAATTTTTAAATTTCTCATTTGAGTATAGGAGAGCTATTGATTTTTGTGTGTTTTGTATCCCTGTAGGACTTCGCTGGAGGGATTTTTAGGGTCATGTTTATATAAAATATGTGCAGATAAAGATGCTTTGACTTCTTTTCCTTTGTATCCTCTTGATCTTGGTTTGTCTTATTGCCCTAAGACTTCAAGTCTGTATTGTATACTAGATGCAGAGAGAATGCACATCCTTGTTCACGATTTCAGTGGAAATGCTTTGAGTTTCTGCTCTTTAGGTTGATGCTGACTATGGCCTTGTGGTAAATCAAATTTATTATGAAGAAATGTGTATCTCTATCCCTAGTCTCTCCAGAACTTGTATCATCCAGTGGTATTGGATTTTGTGAAAGGCCCTTTCTGGATATCTAATGAGATGATCATGTGATTTTGCCTTTCTGTTTATATGGTGGATTACATTTGTTGATTACATATGTTGAACCATCCCTACAGCTCTGCAATGAAGCCTACTTGATCATAGCGAATGATCTTTTTGTGTGTTCTTGAATTCAGTTTGCAAGTGTTTTATTGAGAACTTTTGCATCTGTGTTCATAAGGGAAGTTGGTCTGTATTTTTATTTTTGTTGGATCTTTTTATGGTTAGAACAGCAGAGTATTATGGTCTAATGAAAAAATTAGGCAATGTTTCTTCTCTTTCTATTTTATGCCACAATTTGAGGAGTATTGGCATTCCCCTTTGAAGATCTGTTAGAATTCTGTGCTGAATCCATCTGGCCTTGGGCTTTATTTTGGTTAGGAAACTTTCAATTACTACTACTATTTTACTAGGTGTTGTGGGTCTCTTGAAATTTAAGACTGATCTTGATTTAACTTTTGTTAGATACATATATCAAGAAATTCATCCATTTCTTTTATGTTTTCTAGTTTAGCGAAGTGCAGAGCTTCAAAGCATGTCCTATGATTCTCTAGATTCCATGTCTGCTGTGATGCCCCCTCCTCATCTCTAGTTATATTAACTTGGATCTTCTCTCTGTGTCTTTTATTTGTCTAGGAGTTTATCAACCTGATTTTCTCAAAGAACCAACTCCATCTCATTAATTTTTTTGTTTTATTTCTTGCAATCCACTCCTTTTTGGATTTTTTTTGTGGTGCTAGAGCTTTTAGCCGTGCTAATATGAGTTCTCTCCATTTTTTTTTTAATGTAGGCATTTAGTGCTATGAACCTGCCTCTTACAACCTCCTTTACTGTGTCCCATAGGTTTGGGAATGTTATGTTTTCATTTGCCTTCAGTTCTAAACAGTTTTTTGAAATCCTTAATTTCAGTCCTGACTCATTTTCATGTAGTGAATTGTTGAGTTTGCACTAGTTTGAAAGTTGATATCCAGCTTTAATCAGATATGATGCAGGGTATTTCAATTTTCTTGTACCTGTTGAGCCTTGCTTTATGTTCAAGTATGAGGTCAGTTTGGGAGAACATTCCATGGACTTCTGAAAAGGTATACTCTTCTGTGTTTGGGTGAAATGTTTTGTAAATATGTGCTATGTCCATTCGATATGAGACATTTGACTCAGCATTTCTATGTGTAGGGATAATCTCTTGTGTACTGTGTAGTCAGTAAAGAGCTGCATGGGCTATTGCAAGGCAGGAGAGAATGGGGGACATACGGCAGAGAGGAGGGAAGTCTGGGAAAGAGTCAGACATGGGAGATTCACTACCCAGACTCAAAGAAGTCAGATTCCAAAACTGAGGAGAGGCACCCAGCCATGTGGCAGAACTAAGATTCCTATAAACTTGATAGTTACAAGCTAGTTGGAGAATAGCTTAAGGCCCAGGCATCAATTCATAAATGAGCATCCATATTATTATTCAGAGCTGGGGCAGACATAGAAAGTCACGAATGGTTACATCTGTTTAGTTTTTGTTTGGATGACCTGTATATTAACAAGACAAGGGAAGTCACCTGTTATCACTGTGTGAGAGTCAATATATGCTTTTCGCTGAAGTGGTGTTTCTTTTATGGCCTCAGATGACCTTATGTTTGGTGTGTAAATGTTTAGAATTGCAATATCCTCTTGGTGCGTTTTCCCTCTGAGTATGTAATGTCCTTCCCTATCTCTTCTGATTAGTTTTGGTTTGAGGTCTATTTTGTCAGATATTAAAATGGCTGCACTAGTTTGCTTGCTGGGTCCATTTGCTTGGAGTATTGTTTTCCTTCTTTTACCCAGAGACAGTATCTATCCTTGACTGTCAAGTGTGTTTCTTGGAGGCAGCAAAAGATGGATCTTGTTTTCATTTTGTTAACGTGTAATTTTTTGTTCTGGTAGTGTGTATCTTTTCACTGGGGAACTGGGACCATTGCTATCAGTGAGCAGTGTATTGATCCCCATTACTTGTTGTTATGGAGTGGGTTCCCCCACCATGCTCTTTCAATTCGAAGGGTATGAAGTTATTTATTCCTTGTGTTTTCTTGCATGTAGTTAACCTCTTCAGATTCTAGTTTTTCTTCTATCACCTTCTGTAGAGCTGCATTTGTGGGTAAATACTGCTTAAATTTAGTTTTATCATGAAATGTTTTTCTTTCTGTATCTATTGCGATTGACAGTTTTTCTGTTTATAAATTTCAGGCTGGCATACATAGTCTAGAGTGTTAAAAATCTGTCCAGGCCTTTCTGGATTTTAGAGTCTCCATTGAGAAGTCTGGTGTTATTCTAATAGGTCTGCCTTTACATATTGCTTTGTCTTTTTCCCTTGCAGCTTTTTACATATTCTTTCTTTTTCTATACATTTAGTATCTTGATTATTGTATGTCTGCCATGAGGAATTTCCTTGCTGACCCTGTTTGGTGTTCTGTAGCTTCTTGAGCTTGGATAGGCACCTCCTTCTCTAGATTGAGGAATTTTCTTCTATGATTTTGTTGAAAATATTTTCTGTGCCTTTGACCTGAGTTTCTTCTCCTTTATTTCTATTATTCATAGACTTGGTCTTCTTATAGTGTCCCAGATTCCTGGATGTTTTGTGCCTAGAATTTTTTTTTAACATTTCCTCTATCATTTCTTCTGTCTTGTCTTCAACACATGAGATTCTCTCTTCCACCTCTTGTTGCTAAGGGCTACCGCTGAGGTTTTTGTTTTATTTTCTAAACGTTTTATTTCTAGCTTTACCTCAGTCTTACTTTTTCTCAGTGATTCCATCTCTTAGTTATATTTGCATGTCATTGATTCCATTGCTCCGTTATTTCATTTAACTGTCTTGTTTTCACAGACTTAAGGGATTCATTTGTACTTTTTCTAAGGTCCTTGAACGTATGCATAATAGCTATTGTGAAGTCCTTGTCTTGAGCTTCAGCTACATTGCATTCCTCAGGGCCTGCTGCAGTAGAGTTGCTAGCTTCTGGTGGAGCCAAACAGTCCTGTTGGTGTTTGTGTTATTGCATCGGTGTCTAGGCATCTGGGCTAGGGATGATTGAGGCGATTCTAGGTGACTACACCTGGTCTAGTCTTGGTTGATTGGGTATTCTATTCTTTGGTTACCACTGGCGCCTCAGGGGGTCCTGGGAGAGTGTGGTGGGCTGTAGGTTGCCTGGTAGGGAGTGCTTATGCAGCTTGGGGCGGGTGGCAGAGAGGAGTAGAGGTGGACTAAGAGAAGTCTGAGAGGGGCTTCCGGAAGAGCTAAAGGGATCCTGTCCACATCTGGAGGTACACAGTGAGTTGGAGATGTGGTGGGAAGAGAGGATCCTAAGAGTAGGTTACGGTAAAGCAAAGAGTTATCTGGAGAGACAGGCATGCTGGGGCTGGGGAATTCCTGGGTCTGAAGCAAGAGTGGAAGGAGTCTCCAGTGAAGTGGGAGGAGTCTCCTGTGAATGACGTGAAAGTGGGAGGAGGGTCACTGGCAAGCGAGCTGAGCTATTACTAGGCTGTGGGTGAGAAAGAAGGGTAGGAAGGAGAGTGTGAGTCGCTGGCAGGTGGGTGCCAGGGTCCCAGGTAGAAAGTGTTTCTAGGTACTGGGACTGACATGAAGGAATGGGGATGGGTGAGGGGATGCTGAGAGGCTTTGCTGGAAGGAGGAAAGCTGGCTCTACTCCAAGTTGTCCTGACCTTCACTCCTGCACCATGACAGGAGCACACACATTAAACAAAAACGTAATATAAAAAATTTTTTTCTTTTTAATTTTATGTATATATATATATATATATGTATACAAAGAGAATTCGTGTCTAAAGTGCTACCTTGCTTTAAAATGTAGCATCCAATTTCCTCTCCACTCCTCTTCTCCACTGAATCTTTTCTTGCACTACAATGAGCATGGACCCGAGAGGCTTAAGAGGGTTGTATGCCTCCATCTCTGGTTACTATGGTTACCACAGTAAAATGCCTAAAGAAAGCAGCTTTATAGGAAAATGCTTGTTTAGCTCACAGCTTTGGAGGCTCAATGATCACATCTTGAGTGGGTGGCACCGTGGGGCCACCCTCTGGAGATGGTGTGGTGGCAGGGGGCACGGCGGCAGCAACTCTTCTAAAAGTAACAAAGCAAAGAGCAGGGTAGAGCCTGACTTGCTCTTTCTATAACAGCCCTTGGCTGAGAACCAGCCTGGGGCCCTCAACAAGCCCCTCCCTCCCTGTAGTCTCACTAAAAGGATGCTGTGCCTGTCTGTTTATTGCAACCTAGAAACCAGTTGTCTTGCGCACCGCTGCCTAAAACACCGCCCGTTAATAATTAAATGAGTCAGACACCCCCTGACACATTTTCACAGTACTTTGTCTGCCCAAAGAAGTCCAGGAACTTTGCATAGGAGGTGAAGGTTGGTATCAGATAAGTAGGGGGAGTCGAAATGAAAACTAATTCCAAACCATTTTTCACTTAGATACTCTCCTGGTGTGGAGAGCAAAAGGCCTGTTTCAGAGAGGGATGAATAGTTCAAGGGCAGGAAGATGAACATCAAGGCCCAATCTGCAGGCCAGAAGAGTCAAAATAAAAAGGCAAAATTAGGTGTGGAAAGGAAAGGGAGGGGAAGCAGAGGAGTGTTTGCAATTCTGAATCTAAGACCATTTTAATTTTAAAGTCATTGGGGGCGGGAGATAGCGTGTATGCTGTGATTGCATGGGCAGAAGTCAGAATAAACCTGGAAGGAGTTTATTGGTTCCTCCTACCATGTGGGTCCCGGGCATCCAACTCAGGATGTGAGACTTAGCAGAAAGCAACAAGCTGAGTCACATCACTGGCCCTTGGGGCCATTTTCTAAGCAACACACCGAGCAACACATACTTTTTATTCATTCCACAAATAGAAGTTAAACACCTCCTTTGGGGTGTAGGTAATTCAGGACAAGCCTGGTTTGGCAGTCTTGTCCTTAGTTGGCGCCTAGTGTGTGTCCTAGGTGTGTCAGGACTGTCAGGATGACAGTATCTCACCGTCCTTGTCCTCTCTCTTGTCTAGGTAGCAGGGGTTACCTGCTCAGGGCAGAGACAGATGGGAAATTTCTGTCATCATTAAGGTTTTATTGACCAGCGCGGCTGGAATTTCCCAGAGAGAGGAATTAATCTCGCTACCGACTGAGAGCAGACATCCTGCTGGGAGTAGTTACATAAATTCTGTTGCTCAAATTAATTAGGATTGTGATTCATTTGTTTAATGAAGAATCTGATGGCGAGAGGCAAGGCAGCCTCGCCTTGCGGAGCTCATCCAATCCCGGGTGACAGTGCGGCAGATGGGGTGGGACCAGGCCTGGAGCTGGCCGCTGATGGGCAGAGACAACCAACCAGAATGCAGAGCTGAAGGAGAAGCCAGTCGGAGCTGCTGCTGTTCCCACCGAAGCTGGTGGCTGGAGGGACTCAGGCTCCCAGCCTGAAAAGCTTTCCGGGCTTCGTCCAGAGGCTTCCGGCCTCCTGCTTCCCATGTGTGGAACAACTGTGTACAGCTGAAAAACACACGCCTCATTAGCACTCCCGACCGACCGGTTCACTCGTTTCCTCCAGCCACCCCCAAATGCCCCCAGACTTTAAGCTTTTGGAGCACAAAGTCAGAGCAGATAGAGCACCGGCCTATCCCACCTGCTTAGGAATGACTCCTCCCTCTACCCTGAGTTCCATATGGGAGGACAGCCCGTTCCTCAGTCGCCTCCGGGAGCATCTTCTCCCGTTTCTGTGAGCCTGGCTCTCAGCAGCAGTTGTAGAGGTAAGAAACAGGTAGGTGGCCATAGAAAGGTAGCCCCGGTGAGGATGGAGAGACGCAGGAACTGCGCAACCCCAGGGGACAGTGATTGATTGATTGATACTCCATGTAGATAACATCTTTGGGATGGATGAGATTAAAAGGGTGCTTCCTGGTATCCCTAGAGAAAAGTTCAGGTCAGATGTTTTGAGTGAGTTTGAAGGATTTGTTGAAGTGGATGCTGGGGAAGAAGAGAAGAATCAGGTGAGCTTTGGGACTTTATTGATGCCACATCTGCAAGAGTCCTCCCTGGGAGCCATGTTTTCTTTCTAGATGTCCCCACTTCTTATTGGGACTGACTGAGAAAGCCACGAGTCAGACCCAACGAGACTTTTCTTGAATCAGAACTATTACAAGGGCATGTGTCCTGCCATGTCCCCGACACTACCTACCGAGAAGCCTCCCCTGGAACTCAGTTATAGCTCACTTTAAAAGAAGCACTGATCCAGAATCCAAAACGGAATGAACTCTGCTACAAATGCTCCAAGGATGAGGTAGTTCTCATGTAACCCTGAGGTGGTTCTTGTGAGAGGGTTGTTAGAAAACAGTCTGGCTGTGGTATCATTCTACCTTGTCCTATGGTCCCCTCAATACATTCTTGCCAATGAGATGTCATCTACCACGAAGCCTTCACCAGACCCAGCCTGTGGCTGGCACCAGGCCCTTGAACCTTCAGAACTGTGAGCTGCTCAAAAAGTTATCCAACACCAAACACTTTCTTATAGTGCTATAAAGTGAACCGATACCACATACAGCATTGGTGGCTAGGGGTGCAGAGATGAAAGACAGACTCCAACATTGAGGTTGGCCAAACAGAACTAAGCAGGGTTTCTGGACAAGAGCGGCAGGATCAGATCTGAGATGATGAATTTGCTTGGAGAATGGAGGCTGGAAATGGTCAGGAAGCTGTTAGAATAGTACTACAGTAAATGGTATTTTAGAAATAACAAAATAACTCAGAATTACAAATTAAGGGCTCTGCTTCTAAAATGTCACCTTGTGTTCTTCAGAAGGGACAAACATCTTTCTGCAGCCTGTGTATTTGTATTATCACAAAACTAAGGTTATCGTCCTGACATCTAGAATCACCTAGGCAACAAGCCTCTTGGCATGCCTTGTAGAAGTCTCTTAATTGAGTTCATTAACATGGGAAGTCCTGCCCATTATGGGTGGCGACATTCCCTGTGTCCAAGACTATATTAAAAGGATGTGAGCTGAGACTAATCATTCCATTTCTTGACTGTGGGTGGATTGTGACCAGCTGCCTCAAGCTCCTGCCATGTGACTTCACCATGAGAGACTCTGTGAGCCAAAATGAGCCTTTTAAGTTGTTTTATCAGGAAACCTGAGCAACAGGAAAGAAGTTAAGACAACTAAGGACCTTAGTTAAGGGCACAAAACTTGAGAGGAGGGGAAAACCGCTAAGGAGCTGAGATCCTTGCCCTTGGACCCTCTGTCTAGGATAGCCTGGCCTCCGATCCTAAGAAGTGGCCAGTTCTTTGCAACTGCCCCCTGCCCCAGAATGTAAAATTTCAGCGTTGGCAGATACCCAGGCACCCAGTCACCAATGTCTCAGCAGGGAGCAGGCCTCTGTTCTAACAGATGACTGAAGATGCTCAGTGGACTACTTACAGAGCTGTGCAGGACGGAGGATGCCAAGGAGGATGCCAGGAAAGCTGGACACTGCGGAAAGCACCAAAGGCTACAGGAGTGTTGCTGGGCCAGGAGAGGAAGGCCAGGGGTGGGTAGAAGAGCTGTGTGCAGGAGCCAAAAGGCAAAGAGCATCCCAACCCCGCCCCTTTCCTTCCCTCCCTCCCCTGCCTCCTTCCCTCCTGCCCCCTACCAGTGCCTCTCAGTGGCCAAACCACACTGGAGCCAACCAGTAGGGAACCTCTTGATTTTTCTACAAGGTCAGCTTTCTAAGGCACAGGGCAAGGCAAAAGAGGGGAGATCTCATCCTGAGAAAGGCAGAAAGCAAGCTCAGAGCAGAGGCAGCTTGCCTTTGTGGGGCAAGTCAGGAAAAGGCCTGCAGCCCCTCTCTCTCCCTTGAGTGAAGTCTCACAGAATGGAAGCAGCTCAGGCAGAGGGAGTAGCTGAGAAAGGACGGTGAGCAGCTCTGAGGAAGATGGCATCCACTGACTGCATGAAGAAGGGCATGGATGCTGCATCCACTGACTGCATGAAGAAGGGCATGGATGCTGCATCCACTGACTGCATGAAGAAGGGCATGGATGCTGCATCCACTGACTGCATGAAGAAGGGCATGGATGCTGCATCCACTGACTGCATGAAGAAGGGCATGGATGCTGCATCCACTGACTGCATGAAGAAGGGCATGGATGCTGCATCCACTGACTGCATGAAGAAGGGCATGGATGCTGCATCCACTGACTGCATGAAGAAGGGCATGGATGCTGCATCCACTGACTGCATGAAGAAGGGCATGGATGCTGCATCCACTGACTGCATGAAGAAGGGCATGGATGCTGCATCCACTGACTGCATGAAGAAGGGCATGGATGCTGCATCCACTGACTGCATGAAGAAGGGCATGGATGCTGCATCCACTGACTGCATGAAGAAGGGCATGGATGCTGCTTCCCTATTGCTTCATGGTCTACTTGATCACTGCTCCTGACTCATTTCCCCAAATATGGGGACAAAAACACAGACCAAAGGCTGACAGAGACAGTTGCCTGAGGCTGCTTCCTAATCCAGCATAAGATGGTTTAATTGGAGTCCTTACCAGTAACGTTGCAGAAAGGCAACACCTTTAGTCTGCTGGGAGCCTCGAGGAAACAGGAGAGGGAACTGGAACGCCCAGACAGCAAGTGCATTAAGATGACAGCTGTTGGAAAAGAGCTGAGACCGAGAAACCAGGGAACCCTGGATTCAGTCAAGTCTCTGCCTCTCCGGGCTGCTCTGTCCTTGTCAAAGCCAAGGAAGTGCCTGGACCATGCCTACATCTCCTGCCATCCCACTCCACTCCCACTGCAGTCTCCCAGGTAGTTGCTTTCCAGACCACCAGGCAACTCGGGCTTCGTTCTTGCTGCTCTCTCCTGTAATGCCCTCCACATCCCCACGAGACCCCTCCTCCCATTGTCCTTAAGCTCGTTGGAGCCACCTCCATCCGTTGAATGTCCCATCATGATGGACACCTGGTCTCCCTTCTCTCACCCCCCACCCCCGACTTAACTTCTCTTGTAGATACAAGGCAGGAACTGTGTTTTCTCTTTCTCACCTACCAGGCCCCACTGTGATCAGGTGATGAGAGGAAACAGCAGGGTGGAGAGAGAAGCTTGGTGGGCACAGCCAGGCACAGCAGGCGCTGATAAGATGCCAGCTCCTCTCCAGCCCTGAGCTCCCTCCCAGCTAATTAGAATGGAGCATCCATCATGCACTTGTATCTTTAGCATGGGACACAGCCTCCCCAGGGCCTGGGCCCAGCTGGCTCTCTGCTCAGACTCATAAACTTGTAACTGACTCAGTAGCAGAGGACATAGGAGCCGTGCTGTGAAATCATAAAACGAGCATCAGAAAGAATCTTATCATTTGGAGAGAGTGAGGTCCTTGAGCTCCCAGTCTAAGACATGGCACTCTGCAGCTTCCTCCTGGGTATCTTGGCCCGTTCATCTCAGAACCCAAGTGTCACGTGATGAGAAACCCAGGCCATGGGAGAAGCTATGCCTAGATACCCTGGGTGACACCATCAGCTGCCAGCCACATCATCCAAAGACAGGACTGTCTTGGACAGCCAGCCCCCAAAGCCTTCAGATGACTCCAGACCCCAGCCACTGCCTGGCATAGCCACACAACAGACACAGAACTGCCCAGTGAAGTTCAGCTGACCCGTGAAACTGCACAGGATAATATTTTACGCTGCTAGAAGCTCCTTGCATATAGATGCCACTTTAGAGAGGAGCAGCTGCCACCACAACTGTGATGTGGCTCACTGAAAGCCTTGGGGACAGTGAAAGGTGGAGCCTGGTGCATTTAACTGCAGTCACCCTACCCCACCCCCCAAAAAGGTGGAGAAGTGAGCTGCCCAGAGCAGAAGAGGAGAGAGGGAAAGATGAATTTCGTAAAAATAGATCCCAAATAAATTCCATTTATAAAGGAACTCTCTGTGTGTGGTTTTTGTTTTCAGTCTTCCAAATAGTATCTTGGAATTTACAAAGTTAATTGTTCTTAATCCAGCTTTGAGCTGGTTATATCCTACACAGACCATAGACACACACACACACGTGCGCGCGCACACACACACACACACACGTGCGCGCGCGCACACACACACACACACACACACACACACACACACACATACACACACGCACACCTTGAGATAATTACCAAGAACTTACCTGACCACATTTTTCAGGGAGACAATGGCCTCAAAGGACGAGAAAGAAGTTACCTATGGGAAGTCCTCAAGGCCAAGTAGCAGGCTAATCCTCCAGAGAAATACTCATTCTGATTGATCCTTCAAAATAGCATGCACACATGATGGGGGCGGGGGTCATCCACTGCACCTAGCAGTGCTGGGAAAACCTTGATCAGAGATAGCCCATGCCTAGGGCTAAAGCAAATGCCCTCTTCCAGTTCAATGCCCATCATGCAGCTGAACCACACACTCAGAGGGAAAGTCTTGGATTTGCCTGGTTTTTCCAAGCCCTTAAATGGAAGCAACATGAATTTTTCAAGGCCTGGCCTGCTCAGGAGGCTGCAACAGGGAATTCAGGGAAACGGCATGTTAATGCATGATGAGCTGGAGGCCAGGCTGGCCTTGGATTTCACCTTGAGCTGATGTGAAAGGTATCAGCTACTGTGGATAGTCCTTGATTTTTATCTGGGCCCCAGATCCCCTGTGTCTGTCACTGGAGATGTGCCACATGGTTGTCATCCTTCATCAACCCAGCCCAAGTGTGTACTCATAACAACAGCCAGGGCGCTCAAGAGAAAGCAAACATCACATTGTACAAGCGCTTTCCTTGTCATTTGAGCTCCTGCTTACATACCTTTGTCATTAATCCTTTGACCAGAGAAAGCTATATTGCCAAGGCCAAAGCCAAAGCCAGGGGATGTTGAAAGCCAGGGTGAGGTGTGGTGACAGGGCCAGGTGCATGCATCTCCTTGACCTAGGCAATTCCAGGCCTCTTTCAGAAGCTCCGCTCCTGCATTCTTTTGTGCATGGCCCTATCTACTTCATAAGGTAGCTGAGATGATAAGCAAAGTCAGGAATGTTCTTCCTTCATGTGTATTTCACAAGCACCCAGGGTATCTCCACACACTAGCTGAAGGAACACAGCATGATCTTGGATCCTATTTCCAGAGTCATGAACATTTCACACAAGCCCTCAGAGGTGAGCCAGCTCAATGTCGCTGGAAACAAGAATCACAGAAAGAGAATAAATCAAGGCAGAAAACAATGAGCCCATGATGTAATTAAAGTCACTGTGAAAGAACCTACGAGGGAGGGAATGAGTCAGCCGCAAATGTAGGCGATGGATCAGGGAGTGTCGAGGTACACAATTCTTGGCTATTTCCAGAAAGCCTGCTGCCCCAGTTAAAAGAGCACCTTGAGCCTGAAGCTCAACATCTGGAAAGAACCACTCCTGCCATCTTAATACCTCTTCTATTGCCACCCCAGGCAGTGGGAGCACCTCTGGGAACAGGGAGAAGACAGTCAATGCTTGAACCTTAGGAGAAATGGACAGATAGAGCTTTGCTCAAAAGCACCCAAGGTGATTCGGTCTCATTGAGTGGATTTGAACTATCATTTTTAGGATACAAGGTTACTAAAAACATAAACATACATAAGCCAAAAGTCAAGCATTCAAGCCACATGTTCTGTGTAAATTCAGATAAGGGTGGTATTGAGCATGCATGCATGAGTGTGTGCATTTGCACATGCATGCATATACAAATGTATATATACATGCATGTGAAAGAGAGTAACCTTAGGTGCCATTCTTCAGTTACTATCCACCTCTTTTGTTAAGATATATTTTTATATATACTCCTGAGTGCCTGAATGTATGTATGTGAACCAGGAGGCCCAGAAGAGGATGTCAGATGCTCTGGGACTGGAGCACAGGCAGTTGTGAGCCTCCGTATGTGTGATAGGAGCCAAACCTGGGTCCTTTGCAAGAGCAGCGAGTACTCTTAACTACAGAATCATCTCTCCAACCCCACCTACTTTTAATTAAAAAAAAAAAAGACAGAGTCTCTCACTAGCCTGGAGCTCACCAACTAGAAGATGCTGGCTGGCCACAGAACCCCCAAGAAACCTAGATTCTATGAATTGAACTTCAAGTCATCAAGCTGGCAGTACACGGGAGAGGTGGTCCCTCCGAGTTGGTACAAGACACATCCAGACACCAAATTCTCAGCACAAAGGGTAAGTTGTTGGGGGGTGGGAACTGCCTCTAGAAAAGGCAGACAGCAAGCAGCAGCAGGGGCTGGTTTCTGCAAGAGTGGGTTTTTAAGAAGAAAAAGGAGTTTGTGCAAAGGTGAGTTGGTAAATCCTGATTGGACATTGTTATCAATAATGATTTTGGATCGTTGGATTTAGGTTTTGTCTCAGGAATGAGTCAGTGGCCGAATAAGGGAAAGGACCTTGGGGTCTGGCTTCAGGAGTGTAATCTAATAGTTTTTAGCAAAGAGAGAAGGGGAAAAGGCAAAACCTGTTTGTCCTGCTCCAACTTGTTAGAGGACCCTCCATTTTCCAACTGAGAATTCAGGTAAGTTTATGAATTAAAAACAGAAACACCTTAAAATATAAGACAGCACATGGATGCCAACTGAGAGTCACAAGCCTAAAACGGAGTTCTAGAAGGTTCAGAGACTTCCAGGAAGGCTAAAGATTGCAGTTTCTGGAAGGGAAATCGACCCCCACAGGCAGGGTTTCATCCAGTAGCATCCATAAGTCATGGAAGAACAACATCCAGAAGTATGAGAGACTCCGACATAGGCAAGACCCTCCTCACGCCCAGGTCCTTCTTCCCAGCTTTACTGAGGTGCCATTGACAAACTACGCTATACAGTGAAATGTGTTGATATATGCACATATATTGTGACACATTTACCAGAGTCAAAGAAGTTATGTAGCTCCTCACAGACATTTTCCCCCATTTTTCATGTGTGTGTGTGGCCTTCATAAGAGTGTATATGTTTGGGGTTGGGGATTTAGCTCAGTGGTAGAGCGCTTGCCTAGGAAGCGCAAGGCCCTGGGTTTGGTCCCCAGCTCCGAAAAAAAGAACCAAAAAAAAAAAAAGAGTGTATATGTTTTTGGACATAAGTGAGCAAATGTGTAATGTACATGTAGAAGCTCAAGGCTGGTGTCAGGAACCAGCCTTGATCACTCTCATACCTTCAAGGTCTCTCGATCAAACCAGAGCTCACGGATAGAGCTAGGCTTGGCAGCCACCAAGGCCACCCTCATTTACATGGATATATACCATTTACCCTGATATATACATGGAATTATATGTGCTCATTTGCATGAGTTTCTGGGACCCCAAACTCTCAAAGCAGTGTCATAACAAGTGTCTCCCAAACCCATCTCATACTGTGGATTTGCATTAGTGCATTCATGCATGCCATGTGTTGTCTGAAGTCCCGTAGAAGCTAGAAGAGGATGTCAAATCCCTTGGAGCTGGAGTTACTGGCAATTGTGAGTCATTAGACATCAGGGCTTGGAGGTCCTTTTCAAAGGAGCACCTGACAGAGAGCCATATTCCTATTACTGGTAAAGGCATTAAACGTTTTAAGTCTGTGGAAAATAGTACTGGGCATTTAGAGACACTGTATGTTTTGAGTGTCTCCTGGACAACTCAAAAGAAGGCTTCGAATAGCTGGTACTGAGGTTTTTGTTAGGTAGCCCCTGGAGGGAGCACTGTCAGCCAAAATGAGAAAATTTCATTAGAACTATGTATATGCATATGTACATGTATGTGATTTATATGTGATCTACATGTATATGTATATAGACATGTATATATGCCTCTATATATACATGGAAGTATGTGTGCTGTAGGTTTTCCTTTAGGTGAAGAGTTAGTAGTATTCCTTGGGGCTTTTTCAGACTTGTTGTTCTTGCTTTGCCTACCTCCCTCCTTCTGAATTCACCTCCTTTCCCTCCCTAGAGAGTCTCGCTCTCTTCTTTCATTTTCCTGATCAGATCACTTGTTCCATGCCTTTCCCCTTCCTATCGCTCCCCAAATTCTTTTTAAATAAATTTAAGAAGAAGGTTAGGGATGTGGCTCTCTTGGTAGAGTGCCTGCCTGCACAGCATGTGTGAAGCCTTGGGTTTGGTTCCCAGAATCTCACAGGCCAGGTGTTAGACCCTCGTACCAAGGGGTTACAACCTCATAACTCAAGAAGCAGACGTAGAGAGGTTGGGGTTCAAGGTCATCAGCTGCATAACTGATGTTCAAGGCCAGTCTGGGATGCTTGAGGCCCTGCCCACAGGTGGGGCAGGAACGGGCTGGAGAGATGGCCAGAGGCCAGGGGCTTATCTTCTCCACAGAACTGGAGTTTGGTTTCCAGCATTTGTGTCAGGCACCTCCAGGGGATTTGATGCCCTCTTCTGGACTCTACCCACACCCACACATGCCCAAATTCACACCTATACACAGAATTTAAAAATTATTTTTCAAGGTTAGTAGAACGGGAAGAGAGAGGGAAGAAAAATATGTAAGCATGACGGTACGGTGCATCTAATCCTCACGCAAGCTGATAAGACTGGATCCTTCCATTTTACAGGTAGGGGAAATTCCATGGTGCCCAGGGCTTGTCCACCATCGGCCGTCATTTGCAGCTCCAGCTCTGACCGGGTTCTGCACTCCATGCTGCCGCCCGCTACCTCTAACTGACATGTCTGAAGCTAAGGGGAGAGTGTTGGTTGGCTCAGGGAAGCTGAGCTATGACCCTGAGCTGCTGACAGGATGTCTGATGCATCTAGCAACTCAGTCAAGTACCAGGGAAAGTGTGTTTTAGGCTGCTGCCTCTGTCCTCAGGGGGAAGGAAAAACATCTCTGTGAAAAATGGTGTGGGAAGCTGAACTGATGGTGCATCAAACGGGAGAGGACAGCCCAATGGGCTTGCAGTCCAGCTAAAGAAAAAGTAATGGGAGAGTAACCAGCCAGCCTCTACAGACAGCATTTTTCAAATGCTTTAGCTGTAGCCACATGAGAGGCCCCACCACTAGATGAATTTATAAATGGCTACCTCACACTCAAACGTTATTTATGTATTTATCTATTGATTTAGGTCTGTCTTACTTCACCAAGGATTTGAAGCTGATCCTTTAATTACGAAGATGACAGATTGGTTACATTAGTGGCCACTTTTTTTTTTTTTTTTTTTTTTGCTTCACTATGTCCTTGCCCTTGGGTAGTGTCCTCCAACACTGGCTTTGGGCCGGACACAGTGACTTACTTTGGCTGGTAAGACAGCAATCAACTTGAGGCAAACACAGTTTGAAAACCATACACTGGAGAGACACATTGTCCTAGCCAAGGCTGACCTAGAACAGCCAGACACTGGCCAATCTGCCAGGGACCACAAGAACCCATTGGGACAACAGGATCTGACCCAGATCAGAAGGACCATCCATAGACCCATAAGAAATAGCAGATGGTTCTTCAAAGTTACTGGTTTAGGGGTTTGGTTTTTCACATATTAATAACTAATATAGGGACATGCATTGAATGTGTGCATGAATATGTGTTTGTGTGATCATGTGCATGTGTGTTCATGTGTGTATACCATGAGCATGTGAGCATATGTGGGAGTACACATGTAGAGTTAGTTGTGTGTGTGTGTGTGTGTGTGTGTGTGTGTGTGTGTGTGTGTTGGAGGTAAACTGTCAGGTGTCGTTTTCTATAGACTGTAACTTATTCCTTTGAGACAGGGTTTCTCACTAAAACGGGAGCTCCCCACTAAACTAGGTAGCCTGATAGCCCAAGGATTCCCCCATCCTCACCTCCCCAGCACTAAATGACGGGCACATGCTACCACAGCAGCTTTTCCATGAATGTTGGGGACCAAACTAAAATCCTGTTACTTACATAGGAAGTTCTAGACCCACTGAGCCACATCCCCAACCCCAAGTGATTCACACCCTAGAAACACAGTCAACAGGTATCTACAGAGTGTAGAAGAAAAACACAGATTGACGTGTCTTCCTGTTGGAATTCTAGAGCCCAAGTATGGCAGGCATGGCTCAGGCAGGCTTTCCCCTCAACCCCCACCCCATTCCCTCTGCCATGCCAAAAACTGTTAGATTAAATCCCTAAGGCTAGCCACCCAGGTCCATTCCCTCCGAGGCTGACTACCAAGGTCCAGCTATCAGTACTGAAGTCCAGCAATCAAAATCCTTCTTTTGACTATTCTAATTAACATGCCCAATTAAACCTCATCCTAACACAGGTTCCCCCTGTTCCTTTATAAAATGCTATTGTGCTATGAGCAGTCTGTCTCTCCTCTATCCAGACCTTTGTCCGTTGGGGCAAACATCCCTTCTCCATCTCTATTCCCTTCTCCTTCTCCCTAGTCCTCTGTCTCCTGTCTTTGACTCCTACCCCTGCCCTCTGTCCCTCTGGAAGAAATAAATCTCCTTTGTGCTAAGAACTTGCTCTTGGGGTGTCTTGTACTGATATAGGTTCTTTCAGACCCCACCTCCTATTTCCTAGATAACCCTGGGAAGGTAAACATCAGCTCCCCACCTCCTTAGGATTTATATTACCTTGTTTAAGGTGGAGGTGAACTGCAGCAATGGCTCAGTGCGTAAAGGCACCCACTGCCAATCCTGAAGATCTGAGTTCAATCCCTGGGTTCCACATATGAAAGGGGAGAGACCACTCCTGAAAGTTGTCCTCTAACTCACTTGTCCCATGGCACATCTGTGCACAGCACAAACACACAACTGCCACTTAAAAACTGTTTTAAAGGTGGAGGTGGGGGTTGGGGATTTAGCTCAGTGGTAGAGCGCTTGCCTAGCAAGCACAAGGCCCTAGGTTTGGGATCCCCAGCTCCAAAAAGAAGAAGAAAAAAAAGGTGGAGGTGTTCGGGTTTTGTTGGGGCCCATTAAGATAAAGGTGCTTTCCCCTGTCTAAAAGAATAGATTATAAGTTCTATCCCTGGGTCTCCTCCTTTAAGAAGTTAATGCAACTGTGTCTGTCAGTCATGTGATCAGGCATCCTCACCCCCCACATCCACCCAACCCCAAACCCAGGAACGTTGGTTCACTGGAAGCCATGCTAAGGAGATGACACTTACTCTCCAAAACTCCCATCTGGGCAGAGGCTCTCATCGATTCTGTCCCGTGGCACTACAGAACCCACCAGCTTTTCCATGTTTCCTTTTCTTTTGGATCTTAATCAAAGTAGGCTTGCCTGACACTGCTGATCCCAAACCCCACCATGGCCTAACCCAAGCAGCACTGCTGTCTCCCTCTTCTTCACCTCCCTTCTCCTAGAGGCCCAAAGTACAAAAATATTTCCTGCCCTGCTGTTTTTCTCTCAATAACTTGCCTTATTTCTCTAATAAAATTGTCCTTGACCTTCCTTACAGGTCTGTTGTAAATTCTTTTGTCAGTGAGACTACAATTTCATAAAGGGAACTTCAGTTTCCCTGGGAATATGGCAGGCCCCCCAGCGACCCACTTCCTCCAACTAAAGTTCCCAGAGCCTCCCGAGATGGCATCACCAGCTGAGTGAGGCCTCGAGCCTATAGGGCTCATCCAGTTTCAGTGTTTCAGACAATAACACCATGATAAATGCCAGCTTCAAACTACAGAATAAAAATACAGCATACATTCTTCTATTACAGGTAACATTGCAGATCTCGAAATACCATCTAGGATCATCAGTGCTTTGAACTTAAGGTAGATTTTTGACTGTGTTGATATAAATGAGTATCCAATACTATAAATGTAGTTTTCTAATATTTTAATAAAAGCTTCCAACTGCCTTCCTCCACAATCCTAAATATTTTGTTATTGTTTTAAAATCTTTTCTGTTTTTTGTCTGTTTGTTTGAAGGAGAGTGTTTAGAAGCTTCATCAGACCATGGAATACTGCCCATGGCTCAAAAATAGCTAAGACACCCCCCACCTTGGAGAACAGACAGACCATGAGGACAGAGATAGCCACAGTAGAGGACAGGGGGAGAGGAGACGGGTGCTGGTGATGCCGCGTGCGTCCCTCCCTGCCCCTGTGAGAGTGTTCATGGTGAGATTGAGCGAGGCAGTGTGACCGAGTTCACATGAGACATCAGGGAGGCATGAAACGGCCTCTGTCTTAGACCTACTCTAACCTGGACTCTCTTAACTCTAACTCCAGGCTCGCCCCACCATACCTCTCCCTGAAGGGTGGATCCAGAACTCTGAGGGGAGGTCTGGAAACTCAAGGAGACAGATGGACATGTCCTCCAGAGGTCAGTGATGAGACCATCCACGACACTGCTTTGGAGGGCAACATCCTGTGCCATTTTGGGTTCTCAGGAGAATCTAACTGGTTAACATGAAGTCTCTTCATTGTTATTTTTTTTTTGTTGTTTTGTCTTGTTTTTGTAAGACCAGTTCTGGTGTAGCCCAAGCTGACCTCAAGCTTCCTATGTAGCTAAATCTAACCTTGAACTTGTGATCCTCCTGCCTCTCCACCTGGGGTTGCAGGAATCTCTCTGGAGTAAGCTTTTTGTGGTCAGGTTAAGGGCCTCAACCCATTGTTTCGGCCGTTCCTCCAGGTTATTCTGTCCCGGTGGCAAGTGACACCATGCTTGGAAGTGAGCAGTACAAGCAGTGCCCTAAGTAAATCAATAAACCAAATGAAGAGCAATAATTGGTCCTTCCTACCTTATTCTACTTCACTCCCAAGTGCTGGGATCACAGACGTGTGCTGCTGCAGCAGGCTATAGCTAATACCAAGACTCTCTTTTAGGAAAAAAAAATGTGATAGTGACAATGTGCCCTCCCAGACATTCCAAGAACAACAAGGGAGTGGCCACATGCTTGGGGACGGAGGCCACTGGTGAGATCAGTGGGCGTGGGGTGGTTCTAGTGAAGCTGAACTCTGGTGGGGAGATGGTAACGGAGGAGGGAACAGGGAATGCCCGAGCTTTAGTTGCCCTGACAGAGCCAGAAGACAGGGGACAGATGGTTATCTTAGAGGTGAGGTGAAGTCAAAACATCTCAGGCAAACTCATCCCCTAGAGGTTTACGAGAATTCCAGGGACATGGAGTTTCCCCTTGGAGGGGAATTTAAGGGAGATGGATTTAGAGATGGGAATTCAGCAAGGGAGCCCTCCACACGGGTGGTCCTACAGGGCCGCAGAAAGTCCTTTGAGATCAAAGGAAGGACCAGCAGGGATCAGAGGCAGATGAGGGCACTAGACGCCAAGTCCAGGGACCTGAATTTGGTTCCCGGGACCTGAAGCTGTAGTGGTACACACCTTGAATCCCAGCACCCAAGGGGCAGTGGCAGGCGGGGCTCTGAGTTTGAGGTCAGCCCGGTAGACAGAGTGAGCTCTAGGACAGCCAGGGCTACACAAAACCGAGAGAGAGAGAGCTGACTCTTGCAAGTTGTCCTGACTTCAAGCACTCCATGTCATTTGTGTGCCCATACTTAAGCTACATACATGTGGGTGCTGCAGCCCCTGGGTGGGGCCTGGAGGGCACTGAGGAAGTCTTCCACACCACCCTGTAGTATGAGTGTCCATGTCTGCTGGAATAACACAAGGTAGAGGATCCTAGCAAACTAGTGAGCCTCAGATTGGGCCTCGACAGGGAGATGACTACTTCCCCCATCTGCACGGAAGTCCATTTGGGGACTGGCAACCTGGAGCTCCCCATAGTGACAATGGGATGTTTGGCTACCCCAGAACTCTGTACTCAATGCTGGTCTCCAGAGTCAGTTTTCCAGGTTGGTGACTTTGCCTCAACCCCTCCTGGATTCTGGTTCCCATACATACATAATCAATCAATCAATCAATCAATAAAAGTAAATTTCTTTCAAAACAAAAGTAATAAGCTAAAAAATATCAGAATAAACAGTGAAGATAGTGAAGGAATTTGTTTTGTTGTTTTGTGTACATGTGTACGTGTATGCATGTGTGTCTCTGTATGTGTGCATGTGTGTATCTGTGTGCCTGAGAGAATTCATGTGCACATTCATTTGTTCCTCAGGAGCTGTCTACCTTATTCTTTGAGACAGGGTCTCTCTCTCTCTCTGAGTCCTGCCTACCTCATTAGTCTAGGCTGGTTGTTCAATGAGCTCCAGGATCGTTCTGTCTCTGCCTCTTCAGTACTAGGGTCACAAAGTGCATTACCACCAGGACAGGATTTTTCTGTACGATCTGGAGAATCAACTCACAGCCTCATGATTGCATTGCTATGAAATATATCATGTGTCGAGGGGGTACCTGGTGGGCCAATACCAAAATATGCCACTGGGTAATTAGGCCATGAACAGTTTGGTGTAAGGAGGTTTACTGGGGGAAGGGAGAGGGGTGAGGACCTGGAGAAAGGGTAGGAGTAGAGTAGAAAACAGATAGACAGATAGCAGAGCCATGAGGGCAGAGAAGAGGCTGGGGCACAGAGAAGGGGGAGAGGGACTGGGAGGGAAACAAAGAGAGGGGGGAAGAGAGAGAGAGAGAGAGGGAGAGAGAGAGAGAGAGAGCGCTAGGCAGCCCACACCTGGTGATGGCCACAGTTGATGAAGAAAGCCCTTGCTAGGTCCCTGGGAAGCACCTAGTAGAATTGTCTGTAAGCTAACATGCATGGTAAGCACTTCACCCACTCAGCCATCTCCGCAGCCAGCAATTTGGTTTGTTTCGTTTTATAGTATCAATAAAGTAGGGCTCCTTTGTAACCCAAAGCCAAGGTAGGGGGATGTTCAAGGAGATTTAAATTGGGCTTGAAGAAGGAAACAGCACGAGGCCCCCAGTTGAGGCCTCTGGGGGGCTGGTGAATTCTAAGCAAGCAGTTCCCACAGAGAAGTGTGGATGGAGGCCAGATGAAGCCTGCCTGCTGGGTAGTGAGTGGGTGAAATGCTAGCTGGGGAGGCAGGGAGGGCCAGGGCAGAGGGAGGGAAGAGGCAGATTTGCAGGGTAATAGCATCCAATTCAATGTTTTCTTTCCAAGACCATCCAGTTTTGAATTAAAGAAAGACGGAAACTGCAAATCTGGAGTATTTAAAGGTCGTGTGAAAATCCTGAAACCCTCAAGTTCAATCTGTTCCCACCTAAATAACATGTGTGTGGAAACCAAGCAAGGCCACTAAACCTTTCCCAGCTCGGATACAGCTGCTCACAGGGGCCTTGAAAATGTGCAGCATCCCTGGGAACCGAGCAGCCACCCGGGAAGCAGGTAGGCTAATTGGAAATCACCACCTCTCTTGCTTCCCCTCCAAGTCTCTTCCCCCAGCTTTGTGACAGAGAAGGAGTGGCAGCCTGCTCTCCAACAGCAACTCTAGCAGGCATCCCATGAGAAGAATAGGGACACTCCAGACAGGAGAGCAGGTAACGAAACTGCAGCACTTCACCTCTTCCTTCTCTCCTCAAAACCCAATCCCCTAGACTCATCCCAGCCCTGCACCCACTCCCAGGGGACAAAGCAGATCCTGGTAGAACACCTTGCTTGCCTCCATCCGCAGACCCCCTCAGCACCACCCCTCCTAGCCCATCTCCATTCTTAAGTGTCAGCTCCCAATACCTAGAAACTCATGTTACCTGGAACCCCCAATGGCCACACCTAGCAGGATCCCACAAGAATTCCCTACCAGGCAGTAACATAGACACAAGACTATTCTCAGAGCCAGAAAGGGCACCAGATTCCAAGAAACAAGACACCCACCTAAGAAAAATAAAACATAAGACCAGACGCCAGAACTTAGAATTACAAACTTCTCAACCTAGATTAGCCTAGACGCCAGCAAAAAAGACAATCAAAAACAGCCAAAGCGATGTGTCTCCCTTACAGCCCAGCAACCTTACCACAGTAGGTCCCGGGTATTCCAGCATGGCTAAAGCACAAGACAGGCCTGAAAAATAGCCTTTGGGGATATGATAGAGGTCCTTAGGGAGGAAATGAATAAATCCCTTAAAGAAATCTATGAAAACACAAACCCTGGAAGAAAATGAATAAAACTGTTCAAGACCTGAAAGTAGAAATAGAATCAATAAAGAAAACCTAAACTGAGGGAAACCTGGAAATAAAAAATTCAGGAACTTCAGAGGCAAGCCTCACAAATAGAATACAAAAGATGGACAAGAGAATATCAGGCATTGAAGATATGATGGAAGAAATGGATACCTTCGTCAAAGAAAACGTTAAATCTAAAAAAAAAACCCTAGCACAAAGCATCCAGGAAATATGGGGCACTATGAAAAGACCAAATCTAAAAATAACAGGAATAGAGGAAAGAGAAGAAACCCAGGTCAAAGGCACAGAATATTTTCAACAAAAGCATAGAAGAAAATTTTCCAATCCTAAAGAAGGAGGTCCCTATTAAGGTACATGAAGCATGCAGAACACCAAATTGACTTGACCAGAAAAGAAAGTCCCCTTGGCACATAATAATCAAAACACCAAATGCACAAAACAAAAAAAGAAAATAGAAAATTAAAAGCTACAAGGGAAAAATACCAAGTAACATACAAAGGCAGATCTATATATAAAAAAACCCCTAACTTCTCGATGGAAATTCTAAAAGCCAGAAGGGCCTGGACAGATGTGCTGCAGACCCCAAAGGACCACAGATGCCAGCCCAGACTAAGATACCGAGCAAAATTTTCAATCACAGTGAGTGGAAAAAATCAGGTATTCCATGGTAATACCAAACGTAAGTAATATCTATCTACAACACACACACACACACACACACACACACACACACACACACACACCAAAATAACAGAAATCAATAAATACTGTTCATTGATATATCTCAATATCAGTGGTCTCAGTTCCCCCAATAGAAAGACACACACTAACAATGACTGTGAAAACAGGATCCACCTTTCTGCTGCATCCAAAAACCACACCTCAACAACAAGGATAGACACTACCTCAGACTAAAAAGACAGTGAAAGATATGCCAAGCGAATAGACCTAAGAAGCAAGGTGGTAGACATTTTAATAGCCAACAAAATAGATCTTAAACCAAAACTAATCAGAAGAGATAAGAAAGGACACTTCATAGTCATCAAAGGCAAAAAAAAAAAAAAAAAAAAAAAAAAAAAAAAAAACACCAATAGGGCATTGCACTCCTTAACATCAATACACCAAACACAAGGACACCCAAGTTTCTAAAAGAAACACTACTACAGCCTAAGTCACATACTGACCCTCACACAATGATAGTGAGAGACTTTAATATTCCACTCTCACCCATAGTCAGGTTATCTAGGCAAACCCTAAACAGAGAAATGCTAAAACTAAGTGATAGTATAAACCAAATGGACCTAACACATTTACAGAACATTTCATCCAAACATAAATGATTACACCTTCCTCCCAGCCCTTCATGGAACTTTCTCCAAAACTGACTACCTACTTGGACAAAAAGCAAGTCTCAACAGATTCATGGAAATTGAAATAATACCCTATATTCTGACCACCGTGGATTAACACTGAATAACAACAGAAAGTTTACAAACTCAAGGAATATGACCCCTACTGAACAAAAATAATCAAGAAAGAAAGACGTTTTAGAATCAAATGAAAATGAATGTATAACAGACCCAAACTTATGGGACTCAGTGATGGTGTTTCTAAGGGGCAAATTCATAGTGTTAAGTGCCTACATTTAAAAATTGGAGATATTTTATGCTAGTGCCTATCAGCACACCTGAAATCAAAAAGAAGAAATTACACCTAAAAGGAGCAGGTGGCAAGAAAGAACTGAACGCAAGGTTGAAATCAATAAAATATAAACAAGAAGAACGATACAAAGAGACAACAAAATGAAGACTTGGTTCTTTGAGAAAATAAGATTGTAAAACCTTGTCCAGATGAACTAAAAGGCAGAAAGAAAATATCCAAATTAACAAAATTAGGAAGCCAGAGAATCATAAAGACATACTTCAAAAACCCACACTCTACTAAATTGGAAAATCTAAAAGAAACTGATTATTTTCTCAATGCATACGGCTTCCCAAAGTTAAATCAAGAGCAAATAAGCAATTTAAAGAGGCCTATAACCCTAATGAAGTAGAAGCGATCATTAAAAGTCTCAACCAAAACAAGCCCAAGGCCAGATGGCTTAAACACAGAATTCTACCAGACTTTCAAAGAATTAATGCCAATACTCCTTAAATTGTTGCACAGAATAAAAACAGAGCATTGCCTAACTTGTTTTACAAAGCCACAGTTATCCTGAGAAACAAATCACACAAAGACCCAACAAAGAAATAATTACAGACCAATTTCCCTTATGAACATGGATGCAAAAATTCCCAATAATATACTTGCAAACTGAATTCAAGAATACATCAAAAAGATTATGCACCATGATCAAGTCGGCTTCATTCCAGAGACGCAAGGATGGTTCAACATACATAAATCAGTAAGTGTAATCCACCATGAAAACAAACCGAAAGACAAAAACTACAAGACCAACTCATTAGATGCACAAAAGGCCTTTGACAAGATTCAACACCCCTCATGGTAAAAGTCCTTAAGAGACTAGGGACACAAGGCACATACATACCTCTACATAATAAAGGCCATTTACAGCAAGCCTGTAGCCCACATCAACTTAGGTGTGGCAAAACTCAAAGCAGGCAAAACTCAAAACTAAAACCAGGAACAAGACAAGGTTGTCTACTCTCTCCATACCCATTCAATATAGTACTTGAAGTCTTAATAAGACAACTGAAGGAGATCAAAGTGATACAAAGGAAAAGAAGTCAAATTATCCTTATTTGCAGATGATATAATAGTGTATGTAAGGGACCCTAAAAATTCTACCAGAAAACTCCTACAGCAGATAAACACCTTCAGCAAAGTAGCAGGATACAAAATCGCATCACAAAAATCACTAGCCCTCCCATATACAAATGGCAGATGGACTGAAAAAAAGATCAGGGGTTGGGGATTTAGCTCAGTGGTAGAGCGATTGCTTAGGAAGCGCAAGGCCCTGGGTTCGGTCCCCAGCTCCGAAAAAAAAGAACCAAAAAAAAAAAAAAAAAAGATCAGAGGATAGCACCTTTCACAATGGCCTCAACTCCAGCCAAGCAAGTGAAAGATCGGTGTGATAAAATATTTAAGACATTAATGAAAGAAATTGAAGAAGATATCAGAAAATGGCAAGACCTCCCATGCTCAGAGAGTGATAGGATTAACAGTAAAAATGGCCAATCTACTAAAGGCCATTCACAGACCCAAGCAATCCCCATCAAAATCACAACACAATTCTTTCCAGGTCTTGAAAGGACAGTTTTTATCTTCATATGGAAACACACACACATACAATGAAAAAAATTAAAAAACAAAAACAGGACAGCTAAAACAATCCTGAATGATAAAAATATTGCTGGAGGTCACCATCCCCAACCTCAAAACTGCACTGCAGAACTAAAGTAATAAAAACAGCATGGTATTGGTGCAAAAATCAGACATAACGGTCAACAAAATCAAGTTGAAAAAGCAGGTATAAATTCATACACCAAGGGAAACCTGATTTTTTTTAAATAAAGAAGTCAGAAATAAACACTGGAGAAAAGATAGCAATTTTCACAAGTGGACCTGGTCAGACTGGGTGGCTGCATGTAGAGGAATCCAAATAGACCTATACTTACCACCCTCAAAAGTCAGCTCCAACTGGATCAAAGACCTCTACATCACCAGGTACGCTGAACCTGATAGAAGAGAAAGGGACGCCATCGTTAGGACAAAACAACAACCTAAAGAATAGGAAAAGATGTCTTCCAACTACAAAGCCATTAGAGGGTGAATGTCCAAAGTACATAAGGAACTCAAAAAGCTAGATATCAAGAAAATAAACAACCCAATTTCAAACTGAGGCACGGATCTAAACAGAAAACCACAGAGGTTGGGTAGAGGGCACGGTGGGGTAGGGGAGTAGGTAGGTCTCCCTAGGAAGGGGAAGTAGACTAGAGAGTTATGGGTGGATGGTTGGAGGGACTGGAATGAGAAGATCAAGTGAGAAGTGGGGATTCAGAAGGCAATATAAGGAGGCAGCTAAAATTAAGGACCATTTGAGGGGTAGCATTAAAACCTAATGCAGCAGAAGGTTTGTAAAATGTTTTCCTCTATTAGGGAGATGTGAATAACAACAGAAACAACAGAAAGCTTACAAATAACGGGAAACACCCCCTCTAGCCATCTTCTGTCACCTAATGAAGCTTCCAGTACTGGGAGGGTTACATCCAAGGGCTCCCATAAGAACCTCCAAACAACCCAGGCTGTTGTCAAGACTACAGGTTGCTCTCCACAAACTGACAGCAAGGCCCCACTGTGGAAGACAACACCTTCACTACTCACTAAACATGGAGAATTCAAGCTGGCACCCACAAAGAACCTTCACCCCTACAAACTGGCATCTTTGTTACAGGAAGGTACTCACTCTGCATCTGCATGCTACCAAAATGTAAACACCAACTCAGCCACAAAACCTTTGCTCTACAAGGGTGCTTTCAAGATAAACCAGGGCAATGTGACACCAAGCTTATAGGAGTAACCACCTGCTGTCTGATTAGATTCAAGGCCCCGCTCCACAAGAGGGAACCTGTATTTGGATGATCAAGAATCTGAGACTAAGGGTCCTAGGGTAAAACTAAGCACTACTGGAGAAAGAGGAGGAGGAGGAGGAGGAGGAGGAGGAGGAGGAGAGGAGGGGGAGGAGGAGGGGGAGGGGGAGGAGGAAGAAGAGGAGGAGAAGAGGGGGAGGAGGAGGGGGAGGGGGAAGAGGGGGAGGAGGAGGAGGAGGAGAGGAGGGGAGGGGAAGGGGGAGGGGGACAGGAGGGGGAGGGGGAGGGGGAGGAGGGGGGAGGAGGGGGGAGGAGGGGGAGAAGAAGCAGCAGCTAAGCAGTGATGGTGCTGACCTTTAATCCCAGCATTTGGTATGCAGGAGCAGGTGGATCTCTGTAAGATCGAGGCCAGCCTGATCTACAAAGTGAGTTTCAGAACAGCCAGGGCTGAAAACCCTGTCTCAAAACAAAACCAAAGAAAAGTAGCAATAAAATTACTCCTAATGGTATTCAGCTATACTTCTGGATCAGTTCCTCATTCGGCCACCATCAGAGAAGCTTCCTCCAGCAGCGAATGGGAAAAAGGAGACGCACAGGCAGACATAGTACAGAGAGTGAGAAACCCTGAAATATTCAGCCCTAAATGGGATGTCTGTCAAACCCCTCCCCTCAGAGCTCAGTGAACACTGCAGAAGAGGAGGCAGGGAAATCGTCCTTTGCATACACATAATCATTCCCAGCTTAGTGTTTTTATGTGATTCCTCAGTGTGCAAATAAGTGGGTCTCTGCGTCTTTATCTGTTTCTTGAACCTTTCCTTTGGGCTTGTCTTCTTCCGTGTGTTTTTTGATGTGTTAGTTTTGTTTTATTATGTTTTCTTTTGTTTTATTATTATCATCCCATACAAGCCCGTTTGTTTTCTACTGAGAGACAGAAAGGGACTGGGTCTAGATGGGAAAGGTGGTGGGGAGGAACTGGGAGGAGCCTGTAATCAGGATTATTATGGGGGTGGGGGGCCAGTTTCAATAGAAGAGGAAAATGGGCAGATGCAGATCTCATGCCCACACACAGATGAGTGTGCAGAGGCATGTCAGGAGGAGGCCCTGGCTTCCCCAAAGGTCCCTGGACAGGAAGCAAAGGTCAGGAAGTCAGAGGTGGCATGGGGGAGAAGAGAGCAGCTGTTTCTGAGTATCCTACAGTCTACTGGAATGTTCCGTGTTTCACAGCACCCGCAGAATGCCATGCCTGTGGCTGCCCACTTACAATCCCGAGGTCAACATGGGCGGGCAGTAGTTTTCGTGTTTACTTTTCTCACTGCACAGACAGCTGAGCCCACCTCTAACTTCTACCCTGTCTCCACAGCCTGTGACCGAAAACAGACCACCAACCTTCAACTCAAAAACATCATTACTGCCTGTCACAGTCTATAAAGGATAAATATCTCATTGTGTTGTCCTGCTTTTACCTGTTTGGACAATTTAAGAGTGTTCTATCTTTTTTTTTTTTTAGAAAGGGTCTCATGTAGCATAGGCTAGCCTCAAACTCACTTGCTAAGGCTAACCTTGAACTCTTAATCTTCCTGCCTCCACTTCCCACGTGCTGGAATTGCAGGCATTCACCACCATAGCCAGCTAAGTTCTTGCTTTTTTTTTTTTTTTTTTTTTTTTGGTTCTTTTTTTCGGAGCTGGGGACCGAACCCAGGGCCTTGCGCTTCCTAGGTAAGCGCTCTACCACTGAGCTAAATCCCCAGCCCCGCTTTTTTTTTTTTTTTAATACTTTTAAATTTAACCAACTGTATTTGCTCATTGCACAGTTATATGAGATGCATGTCTCTGTGTCCTTGTCGGGGACATGGCTTCAGTGACTGACAGAGGGTTTGCTCTGTATTCCTGTTGGGGACATGGCTTCTTTGTAGCTCACAGATGGTTTGGGTTCCTGGGAAGACTCCCATTCACAGAGGACAGAACATGAGCTCTAACTACACCCCCCCCACCCCTGACCCTATTGATCTGTTTGCTTGTGTGGGCATGTGTACCACAGTACACATGTGAAAGTCAGTCGATAACTGTGGGAATCGGTTCTCTCCTCTCCCCATGTGCGTCCTGGGAACTGAACTTGCATAGTCAGGCTTAGCGGCAAGTGCTCTTACCCACTAAGCCATCTTGCTGGCCCCCAATCTACTTTTCAGAAATGAGTTTTGTTTTTACCCAAGTATTACCTGAAATCTATTTGGATAGCCGGGATACCATCCTCGGTTCCCTGCCATGAGCTCCGAGGTCCCTGCAAGTTCCAAATCTGAGGAGCCCACGACCTTCAAAGGCACAGTGTCATATTTGCATATAACCTTCCACCTCTCCTGCTTTAAATCATCTCAGAACTACTTATTATATGTAATACAATGTAAATGCCATGCAAATAACCCCTATATTGTATTTTTTAAAGAATAATAAGGTTTTTTTAAGCCTGCCCATGTTCAATGCTTAATTCTTCTCTCTCGAGCATTTCCTAGTTGCAGCTGATTGACTCCAGGGAGGCAGTGGGCTCGAGGGCTGGAAATAGCAGGCGGGCGCCACCTGCCCCACTTCCTTCATCTCATGCTTCAGCGGGCTCATCCCACTCTGAGAGACAGACGCCTGTGCTCCGAAAGCCCTCCCATGTCTTCCTCTTAGCCCTGAGAAGGGCCTCCTCCCCAACGCATCCCTCCTCTCCCGGCAGGCTCCCCCAGATAACTGCCTCTCTTTTAAAAGATTTTATTTATTAGGTATACAGCGTTCTGCCTGCATGTACACCTGCAGGCCGGAAGAGAGCACCAGATCTCATTACAGGCAGTTGTGAGCCACCAGGCGGTTGCTGGGAATTGAACTCAGGACCTCTGAGCCTCTGAGCCACCTCTCCAGCCCGTTCCCCCACCCCCACCCCCACTCCCACCCACCCCTAGAGTTTCTAAACGCTTACTGTATCTTTCACTCTTATCACAACCTAAAATACGGTTGTTTACAGGCCAAGTCCTTTTTTGCTTTCCTTGTCAGTTTTTACTGCTGTCCATCAGCTTGGAGTTGTTTATTTTATTTTATTTAGGCAATCAACAAAATCCTGCCAAGCTCTCACTATAATTTTTCATGTGACCAAACGTCCCATAATTTGCCAAGCCCATTTATATTCCTAGGGACAAATTCCCTGGCCCTTGGATCCTCTGGCTTCCTGCTGCCCTGAGCCATTATTTAAGGAATCTCCTCTTCTCTGTTGGAACCCTTATCTCCCTGTCTGCATGTGTATCTATTTAAATGTGTTTGTATATGTGGATATATTATATATCACATATTACATATTATTATATATGTGGATATATATTATATATCACGTGTGTGTGTGAATGTATGTGTGTATAAGTATGGTATATAGATGTGTGTGTGTGTGTGTGTGTGTGTGTGTGTGTGTGTATGTGTGCTATATGTACGAGTGTAGGGCTCCAGTACATATGAGGAGTCCCCAGAAGATATCAGGTCTATTGCTCTCCACTTTATTGCTTTGAGACAGGGTCTCTCACAGAACCTAGAGCTAGGCTGGCAGCCAGCAAGTCCCTATGCTCTCCCTATGTCCACCGGTCACAGTCCTGGAATTGTCCTCGTACCTGCTCAGCAAATGCTCTTACCCACCAATCTGTCTCTCGAGCCCTTTTATAACTGTGCGTGCTTGCACATGCATGTTTGGATGTGGGCAGGTGCACATGAGAGTGAGAGAGAGAGAGAGAGAGAGAGAGAGAGAGAGAGAGTGTGTAAGGGAAACCAGAGGACAACTTCAGATGTCATTCTCAAGGCTTCATAGGAGAATGCCAACCACTGCCTTGGAGGCCTGCTGCTCATCAGCTAGCCCGAGGGCCTGGCCGTCAAGACACAAAGCCTCGCCACCGCCCAGGTGCCGGGATTACAAGCATCGGTCACTACACCCAGTTTTTTAGGAGGTGCTCAGAGCCAGTCGGGTCCTTGCACTTGCTGTGCAAGTGCTTTACTGAGTGACCTCCTGAGCCCCAAATCTTCACTCTAAATAAAGGCAGGGTCTAACCACTCGGCCCACCTGCCTAGTCCCAGCCCTGATAAATCTTATTTTTGGGTAAATTTTCTACTTTAGTCATAGTTGTTCATTCTATTTTATTATCTTTAGATCTTTTTTATTGTTTTAGAGGTTTTCATGCTCCATTAAAATTTGCACATGAGTAAGTGACTTTTACCCCATCCAGCCCCATCCCATTCCCCCTGCAGACTACAGAAGAACTCTTGACCTGCTGCTTAAGTGTCACAGAGGTGACCTTGGGTATGTCTGTTCTTTTCCTTGAGTTGGATACTCAGTGACCTTACCACTGGGAACCCCTGTTCTTTGATTCTGGCAAGTTTTCTTGCATTGTTTCTTTGACAATTCCATGTTCTCCTCTCTATTTCTGGAACTTCTGCTAGCTGAGTGCTGGACTTCTTGGATGGACACGTTGATTTCATATGCTTTTGTCTCCTTTCCCCTCTTGCCCTGACCACTGCTCCACACACCCCACACACACCACCCCACACACACCACCCCATACATCCCCTGCCCATGTTCCCAAGAGTTGATCAGGGCTGACAGTCACACTGTGTATTTGCAGCCTTAATCTACTATCTATAACCCATTCCCTTCTCCCTACCAGGCACCCAGAGAGACCAGAGCCTCTGGCCACTCCTAAGAATAAAGAGGACAGTCCCTTGCCTGCATGGAGAGGAGGCAGGAATGTGTTCTTTGCTCAGACTCTTAAATTAATGGACTCCTCCTTTGGACCCCATCTTGAGTCCTCTGCCTGTGGCTCCCAGGCCCTCTGACCCCTAACTTGCATAGACTTCTTTGGTGCTCAGCTCTCTTTGGAGCCTCCCCACCACACAAGCAAAGGTCTGAGTTCTGTCCTCCCTGCTGGGCCCCAGAATCATCCGGTAGCTTCCATCTAGTAGCTTCCCCCACCTGCTTGAGATTCAGGGGTAGACAGAGCTACGAGTTCCATCAAAGATGATATCAGATGGTCCCTGATCCTCTTGGTGTCCCCTACATAGTTTGGAGGAGAACCAAGTGAAAACCCCTTCTACCATCTTGGAAGCTCACAAGGACAGGAAGGGACCTAGTTGCTGAGGCCAGGGAGTCATACCTGGGCAGAAGGAACTGGGTGAACACAGGCAAAGCAGAAATGAGCCAACTGCTTACAGTTTTTCCCAGATGGAAGCCTAGATCCTTAAGCCAGTTTGGAGCTTAAGGAGGCAGTCAGTGACCAGAGTCACCTGTCTGCAGCCATGGCAGATGTGCTAGGGGCAGGGAGTACCTGGAAGGAGCACCAGCCCCAGAGGGAAGTGACAGTGTTCTCGAAGTGAGAGATGGCCCAGGCAAACCCAACAGATGTCTGGGATGCAAAGGGACACCCAGGTGAAAGACTGGAGGAGGGATAAGCAGGACTTGTGACTGGCAGGTTTACAGAGCCTGAGGGTAGAAGGAGGAGCCTACTCTGAACCTGAGTTTCTGGTGCAGACAAGAAGCAAGAAAGGAAGTTCACCAAGGTGGGGCAAGCAGGTAAGGGAAAGCCTGCTTGCATTTATGTAGTGCAACAGTTACCTTTCTTTTCTTTCCTTGTTGTTGTTGTTGCTGCTGCTGCTGCTGCTGCTGTTGTTTTCTCTGCCCTGTCCTGGACTTGCTTTGTAGACCAGGCTGGCCTTGTCATAGATACACCTGCCTCTGCCTCCTGAGTGCTTGGATTAAAGGCATGTGTCCCCATGCCTGGCCTAAATTGCTTGTCTATTGCCGTGATAAAACACCGTGACAAAGGGATGCTTGTAGAAGAAGGAGTTTATTGGGCTTGCAGTTCCAAAGGCGTACGAATCCCTCATCTCAGGACAGTAAGGCAGCAAGCGGCAGGCACAACCACAGAAGCAGGAAGCCAAGGGCTCACATGGTGAACCACAAGCAGCAGAGAGAAAAGGCTTGAAACGTTTCAAGTTTTTAAACTCTCAAAGCCCACCCCCCAGTGACATGTTTACTCCAGCAAGGAGGCACCTCCTAAAACTCCCCCAAACAGGGCCACCAACTGGGGGCCAAGTAGTCAAATGCCCGAGGCTATGGGACACTTATAGAGCCACAGTGCTCTTGGTACAGAGCTTTGCTTCATTCAAGCTGTGCATCACCAGAGGCCAGGCCAGATCCTGCTCTACCACCGGAAGCTGAGGAAGAATGCTTACCTATATCACCCTCTACATCATGGACACACCCCAGCTCCCCCTGAACCCTGACCTTTCTTCACCTGCTGGTTACCAGGGAGCAGTGACTTGTGGAGGCTTGGCAGGAGCATGGCCCTCCCTCCTCTGAGTGGGTCTCCTCCTCTCCCTACAGTTGGTCGTTATAGCAACAAGGGCTCCCAAGATGGAAGGAAGGGAAGGCCTTGCTCCAGGGTTGCCATAGCAACCTGGATCCTCAAGGCCAGTTTTGAAGACAAAAACCACACACACACACACACACACACACACACACACACACACACATACACACACACCATCACACCATCACACCATCACACCATCACACCCCAACTTAACAAAGTGTCCAGGCTGTCAGGGTTCTTCATGGCCCAGAGAGCACCAAAAGGACATAAGAAACATCTTTTGTCAAGGTGTCCAGTCTTAGAGCTGACTTCAGACTTTTCGGGGCAGGGGATATTCTGCTTTTCTGAGAAAATAGCCAGAATTAGCAAGTCATACACATACTAAGCAAACATTTTATTGAGCCTACTGTGTTCCCAGAGCACCATAAGAGGTAAAACTTCTGTCATGTTCTCACGTTGGACAAGACTGCTGTGAGGTGGGGTGGAAAGAGCCTAGTGTTTTCTGAGGACCATCTGGTCGTGAGCATGGCATTCCCACTACAGACTCTGCCTGCAGCAGTGTTCCAAGGGGCTGGAGGTCAAGGCTGCACTATTTACAGCAGTAAAGAATGAGGAAGAACTTGCATGCCGGGCCTGCTGGCCATCTCTGTGGCAAGCATTAGGGTCTGGATTCAAATTCCCAGCACCCAAGTGAAAAGGTTGGGTGTGGCTGGGTGAGGGAGCAGAGGCAGGAGGATTGCTGGCTTTCCAGATGCCGGTCTAGATTCAATGAGACACTCAAAGGCAGGGTAAGGCAGAGAATTACAGAGTGGGACACCCAGCCTCCTCTTCAGGCCTCTACACAAGTGTACTTGGGAGCTTGAGCCTATGCACAGGTGCACATATGTCCCCCCAACACGGGGAGGGGGGAGAGGGAGGGAGGGAGAGGGAGAGTGGGTAAGGGAGAGAAGAGGAGAAGGAGAGAGGGGAAAGGGGGAGAGAGAGAGTAGGGAGGGGGATGGAGAGAGATGGAGAGTGGAGAACAGGTAAATAAACATCAGAGTAACTGAGTGTATTACTTGAACAGCTGTATGTGGGTAGAGAAAGGCCAGATGGTGGCAGCCTCCCAGGAACCATGCCATTGGCCAACAGAGCCAAGGGTGGACATGAGCATGGTTACTGCTGAGCTGTCCGGACAGATCAAAGAGTGTGTTTGCATTAGAATTTAAAATCTCGAGAGGCAGTAGGCTAATGGACACAGAGGAGATCTAGGGGTGAGACACTGGCTTTAGCTAGTTTAATCTGATGTAGACAAATTCAGCAGAGAAGTGTGCGCCAGGGCCTTTAAGGAGCAGCAGGAGGTGAGGCCCCAAGCTTGCATTGCTTATCCCAAGAAGAAGGCAGAAAGGCTAGAAGCACAGTAGGGGCAGAGGCTGGGAAACTTGGGGCCCTAAGTGGTAGAGATGGTGCCAGGCTTGATGTGGAGGAGAAAGGCATGAGTGGGTGAAGACTAAGAGGTCCCTCTGAGTGGCCTTGCGTGGGATAGCACCAGGGCAGGGATGTGCCTTGGTAAGTAGCTGGAATCCTATAGGAAAGACCAGCTGGAGACGTCAGGTTACGGAAGGCATAAGGAGAAGACAGGGCAGCAGGTACCAATGATAGACTTATATTGTTAGAACTGGAGAGACTTCCTTAGCCCTGAGATAGGGGAATACAGGCCCTCACCAGATGGGGCAAGGGAGTGTCTCAGGCTTTTAAGTTTTCTCTGAGCCTTTTGTGGGACTTGGCTCAGTTTTTCCAAGACCCGAACCTTCCTGCCTCCCGATTGCAGTGATCCCAACTGAGCTGGAGGCAAAGCAGAGGCTGCTGCTTGGAGGCCCTTGGGAAGAAGAGAGGGGAGAGAGGAAGAAGGTGTCCTTTGATGGTCAGAAAGCCAGGACCACTCTCAGAACTCATAGCCTACTTAGGGCAAGCACTCCAAGCACAGAAACTGGGGACCGAACAGGCCAGACACTGAGAGAGGTGGCTGGAGGTGGGTGGTGCCCTCGAGAGCTCATCCAAGATACTCTGGCACCTGCCTTTCTGGTGCCTTATATAATATCAGCTACCCAGGCAGTACTGGGACAGGCAGATCCTGAACCCAAGAGCTGGAGCCCTGGAATCTAGTGTCTCCCTGTCCTGTGAGCTGATGTTGAACATGTCATCTAGCTGTCACAGTGCTGTGGGTCCAGAGGCCTGGAACACAGGTAGAGAAGGGCCACACGGCACATCGTATTTCCCTACAAAAGGAAGAACCTGGGGTGAGAAGAGAAGGTTGTACCATCCTGTCTGCTGTCTGAAACCATCAGGAGAGTACAAAGAAAATTCAGCTCTGTGGACACTGATCTGAAAGAGACACTCAGTGAGGAACAGGTTACTGTCACACCAGCTTTGAGAACCCCTAGACATTCTTCTTCCTTGTAGAGGGTCAAACCTGTATGTTGTGAAAGTAGACATCCCTACAGTGGTCCTGTTTAACACAGTTCTCAAACATGCACACAGCACCTCCCCCTTTCCAGAAAGCTTGTTAGCTCTTTGCAGAAAGTGGGTTCCATGCAGCACACCTTGGCGAGAACTGACCTGATTCATACGGACAGGGGCTCGTGCTAGGGATTTAGCTGAATGGTGAAATGCTTACCTGCCCTGCACAAAACACAGGATTCATCTCCAGCATGGCAGAGGGGAAAGGAAGGAGAGGGAGGGGGGAAGGAAGAAGGGAAGGGGAAGGGGCTAGGCAAAAGGAAAGTGAAGAAATACAAAGAGGAGAAAGGGGAGGCAGCCCTTTAAGTGGGCTCTCAGATGGCTCAGTGAAGGACAGACACAGCTGCCCTCTCTCACAGCAGGAGGACTGCTCGCTCCCGGGCCTGGCACGCAGTTAGCCTAGCCGGTGAAGCTTTTGCAGGACTCAGAGCAGCAGCCGCCTCGTTGCCAAGCTTGGCTGTGGCAGAGCCTGCTGTGGCTCAGGGACCAGCGGCTTCCAGGTGGGCGGTGGGGTCAGGCATCTGGAGCAGCCGACACACAGATGTCCCGGCCGCTCTTGGATCCCTGCCTGCCTCCCGCTTTCCCTAATTCCAATATTTGGCTGCTGCTCTTGCCTAATTCATATTCCAATGTCAACACTGCATAATCTCCCCCAAACACTGCCGCCCTGAGGCTGGGGAAGGGGAAGGGACAGGAAAGCGGGGACACAGAGACCGGAGGGGGTCAGGAAAGGAAAGTGAGGAGGCACAGGCCAGAGACAGGAAGCCCCAGCAGGCAGTGCTTCCGGTAACCCCCCCCCCCCCAATATCCTTAGAGGGGGAGATCTGTGGGACATCAGTCAGTGCCATAGGACACACTGTGCTCCACAGGGATGATGTTTTCATGTGCCCAGAAAAGGGGACCCAGAGACTCCCCACAGCGATCAAACGAGGGTGTGCTCAACTTGTATGACCTGCAGTGAAGATAGTGGGACTTCCGCCTCCCAAGTCCGGATGCTTGGGTCTCTGTCTCCAGCTTAGCCTCTAGATGGCTATGTGGCCTTAGGTAAGTCTCCCAACTTCTCTGGCCTCCATTTCCTTGACTAAGTGAAGAAGAAACACCACCAAGCACCTTCTCTAGCCACTGGGGAAGAGAAGAGCCTTCTGTGAAGCAGCCAGGTCCTAGTGGCACCAGCCCGTGTTTTAATGGCACCTGGCCACAGGCAAGGGCTACTACTACTCAGAAAGCAGGAAGAGCAGGGGCTCTCCAGGCTCTAGCCAGGCAGGGAACTGGCAGGGCCAGCAGAGATGACTCAACTCCCAGTCCAGGCCCTGAGCCTACCTCATAAAACGCAGTCCCTCTGGGTTCATTTTTACAGGGGGAAACTGAGGCTCAGGAGTTAGCCCAGGAAACTAGTGCAAACATGGAAACCAAGCCTATCTGGGGGCAGAGCCGAGCTGGCCCCGTACTGCTGCCCAAGCTGTAGTAACAACTAAGGAGTGATCAGCTCTACCACCAGGGGATAGAGGCAGATGGTAATCAGGCCCGTCACAGGCCGTTCCTACAAGGCTCCCTAAGGTCCTTCCTGTACCCACTCTCCTCTCAAATCTCCTGCCCCGCCCATCCCTCCCTCCGAACCGTCTGCATTCCAGGCACTTGTCCTCCGGGGCTGACTGCAAGCTCCCAGGGATCCAGTGACCTCCTCCTAGAGCATCCCCACAGGGTTGCATCCAGTCAGACTTCCTGAAAAGGATTACTAATAAAGCTTTGATTTGCATGTAATTTGCATATGTGTCTAAAGACCTGGGAGGCGATTTTAAGTTAAAGCCTTGGTTAGTCAGGGCGCTTATCCCTTGGTCCTTTGTGTGCCTCTGAACCTTCCTGGCCCTGACCTTGTAGGCTCATTACCAGAAGGGGAAAGACTTTAAAAACTAAGCAATGCCATTTCTTGAATACCTACTGTGTGCCAGGCTTATCCAGTAACTACTAAAGAAGTGACTGTTTGAAGGGGATGAAAAAAAAGCCACCTTTCTTTCTAGCCTAGGGGAGAGATTGAATATGGTGAGACTGTTGGGGTAGGTAATTCCCGATCCTGCACCCTAGAAACCCATTTTCTCCAGACTGCTGGATGTCCTGTTCTAGTCCAGCCTCCCCGAGTGCTAATATTGAACTCAGAGATACATGAGGGGTGGGTGTGGATGCAGCTCATCGAGCGCTCACCTTCTGGTCAAAAGGCCTTGGGTCCCTAGCCGTGGGTTCTGTCTCCGGGTGTGGTGCATGTGGAGAAGCCACTTAGCCCCAGGATTACCAGTCACATGCCACCCTGAACCCTGGGGAATGTTAGGCCACGAATATGCCTGTGTCAAAGGACATCCCAGAGATGGGTGATATGTGGCCTCTGTTTCACAGGGGTCAACTGACTACCTCAACTTTATAACCAGGAAATGCCAGAAGCTGACACAGGAACCCAAGGCTGCCTCTCTCCGAAGTCCCCACATCCCCACAGTTGCCCTCAGTGAGAAGCACCTGGCTAAGGGAAAGAGGACAAAAAGCATGTGGAGAAGAGGATGGTGAGAATAGACGGTGACGTGCTGGGTCTCACAGCCAGTGCAGGGATGGCCTCAGACACAGTGGGGGCAGGACCACACTGTCACTGGTTCACACAGCAGAAGAGTCTAGGGTACCGGTCTTCATACTGGGGGGTTATCTGAGGAGATCTATGGGGCTCTGGCCCAGCTGGAGTGGCCAAAGAGTTTGCAGCTCCCTGAGGGGGAGCAAGACTGGATGTTGGGCCTCTTCCTCAGCGTCCGTTGCCCCAGAGTCCGTGGCAGGTGGCAGGATGCAGTAAAAATTGGTCTGTGGCTAGGAGCTAAGGTTGGGGACCACCGAGCAGGAAGTTGCTGCAGTAGGCTCTAGCAGCTTCCAGCAACTAAAGCTTCAGGAGAAAATACTCTTCCCTTAGGGTATTACAGCTTGATAAATCAGGTACTCTCAGAAGGTCTTTGGTAAAATACCTCGTGTACCTTATTCCTGGTGGATAGGATCTTATAAACATTCTGGGTGGGTAGGCATCTAAAGGCAGATACCTTCTATTGGCTTGGTCTGAGATGTTAGAGATGCCTCATCTGACCGTGGAGGGGATTTGGGTATTGCCTGTATGTGATTGATTGATTACCACAGTCCTCTCCATGTGGTGTCATGTGCACGTGTTCCAGGACAGGAACCTGGTCGGGAGTAGATTTAATCATCTACCGTTCTCAATTATGAGAATTGCTGGGGTTCCGCTCAACCTTACCAGGTTTTCTGTCTGGTGGCTCGGTCCACTGCCCACACTAGGGGATGGAGTGAACTGGGGCAAACAGAGCAAGTACAGCCCCACCCCAACAGGAGCCTGTTCTGGGCATGTAATAACATATGCCCAGGGCCACCAGATCTGCTGCCCTTTCAAAGATTCCAGAAATCAAATTACTGCTCAGAATCTCCCTATTTGTACATGTTGGCTGAACATTTAAGACAAAGGACAAACACTCAGACAAACAAAATGTCACTGCTCCCTGGCTGACCCACTGGCCACAGTCACAGCCTCCAACAATCCAATCCCATCAGCTCACAGAGGCTCGCTGGAGTGTGAACTCGCAGGCTGCAGGACTGACCATGTTTCTGTGTCTAGTGGTGCCAGGGCTGGCACCGACATGTATTGTCAGACTTTGGGAACATGGGAATGCAAGCCAGTTCCCAGACAGTAAGAATAGATCCTGGCTCCTGCGTCTCTGTCCCAACCCTGCTCATGGCCTCTCTCACTGTTCCCTGGTGCTGTTCAGAAACAGCCTCCAGGGTTGCAGAAATGGGTCAGTCACTTGTTAAGCAAGCATGAGGATCTGAGTTCAGATCTCCAACAACCAGGGGTGTCAACTTGTCAGTAGGCCAAGGTGAATGATCAGATGGGCCCTGGAGTCCATTGACCAGCTAGTCTAGATGGACAGAGGGGCTCCAGGTTCCACGAGAGAACCTGCCTCAAAAAAGAAGAGGGAAACACCAAATCTCAACCTCCACATGAGCGTATGCAGACACCCACATGAACACACAATGCAGTTTCTCACCAGGCTTGTACACACACACACACACACACACACACACAGAGAGAGAGAGAGAGAGAGAGAGAGAGAGAGAGAGAGAGAGAGAGAGAGAGAGAGATTGTATTTCCAGCCCTGTAGAGCCAGGATCTTAGCAGACAGAGATTAGAAACCTATGTTTATTATTTTTATGTGTATAAATGTTTTACCTGCCTATATGTCTGTGTACTGGGTTCATGCAGTACTCACAGAGGCCAGAAGAGGGCATCAGATCCTCTGGGACTGGAGTTAGATGGTTGGAACCTCCATGTGAGTGCTGGGAGCTGAACCCAGGTCCTTTAAAAGAGCACCATTGCTCTTAATCACTGAGCCATTCCTGCAGCCTCAGAAATCTGTACTTTTGGTAATTTTGAAGCTCACGTGGCAGTCCCTTCAGAAGTTAAACTTACAGGCCAGAGGCTGTAGGAGCCAGAACTATGCAAAAGTCTGTGAGAAATTAAGATGTGTCTACAGGAAGAAGTGTTACATGAAGGATGAATAGCCCAAATGTCCATCGGGTGGTGCATAGAGACACAGTATGGTACAGTTCCCCGCCCCCTGCAACCGGATTATTATGTAGCTTCAAAAAAGGTGAAGTGAGGTAATTTGTGTCACCATATAGATATAGATGCACTTCGATTGAAAAGAAAAATAGGTGCACGCAAGAGAGAAGCAGCTCATCCAGGGCATGCGATTCCACTTGGTGGCATTTCCAGAATGAGTGCTCAGAGCACTTCCCACCTGCTGAAGAAGGGGACAGGAAGGCATGGCCGCTGATGGAGAGGCGACTCTTGGGAGGGGCGTAGTAAAAACATCCCCTGGAACCAAATAAGACAACGGTTGTGCAAGCCTGAAATGCACTGAATTCCATGCGGTCGACTGTATGTGGATTATATTAAAAATAGCCCATCCTCCAGTGTCTTACCCAGGGGAGTGTAGGAGATGAAGCCAGAAAGAAAATAAAGAGGGAGCACTAAGAGCTAAGCGGCAGCAGCTAGTGGTGGAAGAGTGACCGCTGCCCGCTGCCTGCTGCCCCACAGTCTGCACTCCAGTCTGAGCTGCTGCGGGCAAGTGAGCGGCTGTCGCCTGGGTTGTTGGAGGAAAATCCAACCCTCATTCGCCTCACTTCAGACTTTCCATTTCAATGCCCACAGCCTCAAGTGCCCTCCCATGACCCTGGGGCTTGGCCCTGTGAGTAGAGCACAGCGTGCACAGAGACATGGGTCTGCTCCTGCCCAAGTAACATATACAAGCAGATACAGTGATGTACACCCACAAGCCCAGTGCTTTGTGGGTAAAGATAGGAGCAGCAGGAGTTAAAGATCATCCTCAGCTACGGAAAGAGTCTACATCAGCTTGTGATATATGAGACCTGGTCTAAAAAGAGATTAAAAGGAAACAAAACAAAGCAAAAAACTCCAAGAAGACAGTAACAGTAAAATTCATACAATGTTGTCTCTAATTAGAGGAAAGTAGACAACTAGAAACCTGGGGAGAGGGCTTATCAGGTAAACCTGAGGGCCTGAGTTTAGCATCTATGTCACAGTGGTACATGCCTTTGCTCTCAGCAGAAGTGGGCAGGTTTCTGTGGGTCTATATAGTGAATCCCAGACCAGTCAGGGCTACATAATGAAACACTTCCCCATCCCAGGGAACCTTCCCCCATCTCAGAAAAAAAGAAAAGCTGGACGTGGCTATGCACCTGTTGAGTCAGGGCTGTAAAGGGGCAGAGGCAGGGGACTGCGGGGTGAAGGGGCTGGCAGCTGGCGTAGCTCCAGGCTCAGTGGGACTGGTCTCACGGGAATAAAAAGGTAGAGTTATAGAGCAGGACACATGGCATGACCTCTATGCACCCCACATGTAACAACACATACACGTGCAGATATGAAATAAAAACAGAGAAGTAACAAAAGAAAGTGGTGAACACATATCTGCTGAGAAGTTAGGTCATAATCGTGTTTGGTCACACTGAGGGAAACAGGGAAGGAGGGGGTAAATGGCACTTAGTAGAGTGAAGAGTAAAGGCCACATGGCGGGGAACAAGTAGCTTCCTGAGGACAGAACTTCCAATGGACAAACTGGATTGTCCTCTCTGACGTATTCACTGCAGAGGGATAAATAAGTCAAAGCCTGGGAGACCCCAGTAGATGCGTCCCCAGCCTGATGGTGAGCATCTCCAAGATAAGGTGGATCCCACATGGCTCACAGAAGGCTTGTTACCGTGGAAAGGAGTGTCCACCCTGACACACACGATCTCAACCGGATGTTGAAGAAAATGTCGGCACACCCACATAGTAATTTTTCGTAACAGAAACAACCAGTGCCCTCTCAGAGGGTCCCAGTCATGACAGAGCAGAACTGAAGCCCTGCCAGAGCACAGAGGAGTTCTGAGCACAGCCTGCTGCCTGAATCCTGGCCTGCATCCCAGAAAGGAACAGGGCCATTAATAGCAAAGCTGGTGAGATCTGAATAAAATCTGCACATTCACGAATAGCATCGCACCCAGACGGTTTCCTTGGTTTGGGTCACTGTGTTCTGATTACATGAGATGTTAGAGAAAACGCAGGAAGGATGGAGAAAGAACTACTACTGAGGAACTCGCTGTGCAACCTCAGTGACTTTCCTCCAGGTCTAAAATTATTTTGAATTTAAAAAAAATAAATCAACGTATCCTGTGATATTTGTTGTGTGTTTTTAAAGAAGGGATTCTTTTTCTTTTTTTAAAGAAGGGATTCTTACAATCAGTCGAGCACTGGCTGTTATCTTTCGTATGAGACTGAGGGGCGCGCCCCTGAGGCTCAGGTCTCTCTGCAGCCTCAGCAGGTAACTGGGTCTGGAAAAGAGGTGAGGGTCTTTTCAGGTGTAATTAAGGTGTGGTCAAACTGCAGTAGAGTGGAACCTGGTGACAGATGTCTTTGCAAGAAGGCCTCTGAACACACAGGCACAGGCTCAGAGACCCCCGTGACAATGGCGGCAGAGATCTGCAAGCCAAGAAACACTGAGCATCCCCGACAACCAGCAGATGTTAGGGAGAAGTGCTGGCTGGGTTCCTACTAAGAAACTGCAATGGGAGAAAACCCTCTCCTGGATACCACACTTCTGGCTTCCAGACTGTGAAGGAACATACCTCAGTTGTCTGCAGCACTTGGGACTGTGTTACAGTAGCCCATCTCACCTGTGGCTTTGCTTTCCAAGGCTCTGTTATCTGTAGCGAAATGCAATTCAAAATATCAAGTGAAATATTCCAGAAATATACAATTCATAGGTTTCAAACATCTTGAGATTCTTAAGTAGTAACATGAAATCTTACCCTGCCCTAATCTCTCCTACCTAAGATGTGAGTGACCCTTTGCTCAGAGTATCCACACTGTATCCACTACCTACCTGTTAGTTACATTGCTGTTCTGTCATGAGATTGATTAGTATCACTGGCCTTATGCTATATCCAGCATGTTCAATGTATACTCCCTGCCCATTAGGTACTTGGCCATGTCTTTTATTAAATTTACTATCACAATCAGGACTTGTGAGTTTTCAAAGACTTATTTATTTTATGTATATGAGTATACTGTCATTCTCTTCAGACACACCAGAAGAGGGCATCAGATCTCATTACAGATGGTTGTGAGCCACCATGTGGTTTCTGGGATTTGAACTCAGGACCTCTGGAAGAGTAGTCAGTGCTCTTAATGGCTGAGCCATCTCTCCAACCCCCAGGGCTTATGTTTTATGTACCATATTCACACTGTATACACTGCCTTTTAGTCACTTAGCTACCTCTGTCATCTGATTGACTATCATAGTATTGTGTGTGTGTGTGTGTGTGTGTGTGTGTGTGTGTGTGTGTATTATAGGGTTTGTGTTTTGTTCAATGTACCCATACTCATGAGGCACTTAGTTGTCCCTATTATCTAATAAACATTACAGTGTCCCAGAGCTTATGTCTAAATAATCTTTGTTTTACTTGTTATAGCAATCTTAGTTTATCATTCATCATTGTTGTCTCTTTCTGGGTCTAATTTATAAGTTAACCTTACCATCGCTATGTATATAGGGAAGAGTGTCATGTGCATAGAGTTCAGTATTGTCTGTGGTTTCAGACATTCATGGGAGTCTGGAATCCATCCCTTGAGGATACAAGAGAATTCCTTCCTGTGTTACTTCAATCCCAGCCAAGTAGCATGTTCCTGGTAACACTCCACCCAAGGTCTGGTACTCCTACTTGGTCTAGGACGTTCCCTATAGGCCAAGGAGAGGCCCTCCTCACAGCCTAGCTGGCTGAAGAAATCCAACATGATCCTTATTGCAACCTCTGAGGCAGGTGCCAGGACAGAGATGGACTCCTTCTCACTGGCTTTGTCAGACAAAAAGAAGATAGATATTTACTGCTGTCTTCCAGAAGAAACTGTGCCATTAGACCTGAATAGGGAAGCCATTGTGCTCCAGTAGGGGAGCCAGCCTCCATATGGGAGGCAGGATGGATAGACGAAGGCACGGGACCAGCAAAGAGCTCCTGGATCAAGCTGCACCTGAAACTTTCATCGATTCTGGACTTTTTGACTTTTCTAGTTGAAGTCAGAGAAGTTTCCACTTCTGCTCCTGAGGCTGGAAGAGCCCTGTCTCTGGTAGGGTTAGATGCACAAAGACCAAGGTCATCAACAAGCTTAGGACTGAAGCCCCAGAGGAAGCTGCCGTGGCCAACTAACTGGGCAAATGCTCCTCAAAGTGACAGTCAGAGGCAAACACACCTGGTGCTTCCTTCAGGCCTGACTGGCTTGTCACTGGTGGACAGTTCCTGTAGACAGAAGCAGAACAGACAGTGGAGCCCTTGGTAGCTCAGAGGGGACAGCTATCTCCCACAGCAAGAATGGCAGGGAGGACTGAAGGGACATTTGTCCACAGATAACTTTATCTTACTCAAGAAAACCTCCTTGAACTAGGTCCCTCTGCTGATGCAGGGTGCCTACCCTCCCTGCAGGAGAGAGGTCGGGAGGCTCACGGGGCACCATAACCCTCATCAAAGCAACAGGGCCTTTGTCAGTCAGCAAAATTGTGAGCTGCCTAGACTGGCACTCAGTGGCTCTCAAGGCACGTGAGCTTCTGCTGAGAAATCCAGGAAAAGCACAGGTTCTCTTTCGGTGGATCCAGGCAGAACCCGGGAGTCATTTCTATAAAGACCTACTGGGTACAGAAAGACCAGCTACAACATCCAGGGCTCTCAGCTTTCCAATGCTACTTTTGCATCTGTAAATAGCAACCCACCTGCCATGCAGACTCGGCAGGGCTGGGATGTGGGGTGTGGTGCGTGGCTGTTGCCCTCCATCCACCCTATGCCCCCCAACTCCCTGCCTCCAGGAAAGAGCTCACAGTGTGGCCAGCCCCTAGTCAGGGAGCAAGTATCACTGAACTTCCCATTAACTGCCCTAAATGCTCCCTGTGTTATCGCTGATGTGAGCCCCAAGACTCAATTACAGTGATCAGGCAATTAGGCGCACCACAGCGAGGTGATTGCAAAATTAATGCTGGCCCCATCCAGGGGCTTTGGGTCCTCGCAGGACTCCACCACTCCACGTCCGGGAGATGGCAGCTGATCTCCCCAGGAGAAAAGACTGTTCTTAGGAAAGGACCCTATGGGACACGAGGAGGGGACAACGGAGAGCCCTTGCTTGCTTTGCAGCCCTCTGCAAAGCAAATACATGGTAAGGCATGCAGCCTGAGCTAAGAAGCCATCAGTGCTGCTATCATCCTCTTTTAAAGAGAGAAGCAAACCCCCACCCCCGCCTTCAGTTGTTAGGAAAATAGAGAGTTTGTTGTCTCACTGGGTCCCCAGGGCCTCTGTGTCCTCGGCTGGAGGGACAGGAAGAGTAAGTTATGGTCAGCCTGTGAATTGGGCCAGAGGGCAGGATGAAAGGTGATCCAGAGCTTGCTGTGGACAGCGTCATGCCCTAGTAACCAAGTGCACCCTCAGGGGACACTTCTCGGGTCTCTGTCCTTGGGTGACCACAGCACAGCAGCGTTCACCCCCTTGGGAGACAGAAGTTTTCAGGTATCTGGATGTATAGAAAGAAGAATCAGTTTCTGAATGTGACTTTTAAGTGAACTTTGACCCATTAACGAAGTGGTGCAGTCAGCTTCCAGAGGGAAAGGGAACTTGGTGGGTAAGGAGCAAAGTCAATTTCCAGGGGGAGGAGAGAACTGGAGATTGGGAATCCCACACATTGTCCTGTCATCCCAATTGCTGAAGCGCACGCCTTCGTGTACATATGCCCTTTATGCACACACAGACATGTCTCAGAACACACAGTCACAGGCACAGTCCCATGGCAACATATATGAACATGTGCCCATAAGCTAGGGAAAGCAGCATGCAGGGAGAGACACCAACAACCCTGTGCACAGAAACCAACATACATGATCAGATTCATGCATGTCTTCATGCACAAACAAGCAAAGCTTACACTCATACACACATACATGCTCACTGGTGACATCCTAGAATCAATCCTGGCCTCCAGGCTCAGCCCCGCCAGACCCTTTGTAGTTGAGCCTGTGATTTCACAAGTGTCCACAAGACGGCGCTCCCACTCTAGTAGTCCTGAAACTCCAGTGCATTGCTATTCAGAAAGGGGAGCCCGGACTTGGTTGTCAGGACTCCCCGCCTTTTCAAAAGTGAGAAAATGTGGCTGCAGAGGGGAGGGGCATGTTCTAGCTCCCACCTAGTGATCTCTGCCTTATTTCTTACAGTGAATTACAGTATGAAATGGGGAGTCGGGATACCCTGTAGTCACGATCCTGTTCAGAGCTTAAAGACAAGGGAAGCCGAAGTTATAAAAAATGAGTTCTCTCTCAGATTTCAGACACGATCCCTAAGTCACTGACTCTGTGGCCACAAGTAGGTTGCTTAGCTTCTCTATTCCTGTTTCCTCATGCCAGGCCTCCTCAGTTCCTATGCAAACCCACTTAGCATCTATAGTCTATATATTCAGATCACTGGCTGCTCTCTCAACCCAGCTCTCATTTCAACACTGCACACACGCACGCGCGCACACACACACACACACGCGCGCGCACACATACACGCACATGCACGCGCGCACACATACACACACATACACACACACAAGTACACACACAGAAGCATACATCTGTGCATGTGAACACGCACACACATGCACAGGTACACACACACCCAACAAGGCCTCCCTGACCCTCTCTGCTGATACTTCGTGTGACTTGAAACTGTCGCATTGCTTGGGAATTTGTTTTTCCTGTTGATTTAGTCTCCTTCTGGATGGCGCCCTTTTAATGAAAGTAAGACCTGTGCATCCTCCTCATCCCTGTAAGGTGACATGCATGATGTCTGGTGGAACCCAAGGCCTAGACAATCTCTCTGGCTCTGACGCAGTGGCTTTAGCTCTGTGCTGGTGCTGCCCTCCAGTGGCGCTGGGCCCATGACACCTGCTTTCTTTGGTGCCCAAGTGAAACCTTTTCATCCCCTCTAGACCCGGTCCACCACTAGCCCCTAGGAACAGCTCTGTGGAAGGTGGTGGAGGTGAGACCTTGTCTCGCAATGATCATCCCACCCAAGTTTGAATTGCAAGCCCCTGAGAAAAATAAATTTAATTTCAGGAGACCCCTTGAGGCAGATGTAATATGGTGTCTATCTCTACAAAGTTCCCTGTAGGGGCCAAGCCAGTCTGACTCTACTTTACCGATGAAACCCTAAGTCCCAACACCATAAAAAAGATAAAATTGTCTGGCCTAGGACTGAAGAGATAGCCCATCGGCTAAGAGCGCTGGCTGTTCTTGCCAAAAATCCAAATCCGGTCCTCAACATTTACTCACAACGGTCTGTGACTCCAGCTCCAGGGGACCCGACACCCTCTTATGAACTCTACAAGCACTCATACACACGAGGCATACAAAGAAATAAATAAGTAAAAGGTTGAATTGCCTGTCCTAAGGTACCTGAGCACCCGCTCCTCCACCTTCCAAACTGTCTGAGCACAGGTCAGCTGCCCCTTGCAGAAAACCGCGCTGCATAAACCCGTCCCTGGCGTGGCATCTTTCTGCTCTGGGGCTGCTGTTTCTTTTCCCGACATTGTCGCCAAATATTTCACTGAGGCTCTACAGGAAATTAGTAGCTCGGTTTCCCGCGCTAGGCAGGCCGTCTGTATAGGGTCAGGTCGCATCTTGCTTTCTTCCCAGAGTTGCTGGTTTTTCGGGCCACCACTTCAGCACCCTCCCTTATAGAGCACTCGGATGACATCGTTGTAAGACACAGATAAGAGATTCTGTGTGTCCGTAGCGCTGAGAGGGCAGCGGTAAACTGGTGGCAGCATTCGCCCACAGAATTTACAAACTGCTGCGTAAATGAGAGCGCATGCGCGGAAGAAGGCCATTGTGTAATGACCCCGGCCACCTTGCCTATGGAAGGGTTTGCAGTTCCCACTTAATAACCCACTTAGTGCCTCCAACTCTCGGAACTTGGGAGGCTGTTATGGTGGTTTTGTTTGTTTTTACAGAGAGGATTGCTTTATGATCAACTTCACTCAAGGAATTTACACAAAGCCATATAATTTCAGTTTCAGAAAGGTCTCACCCTACTGGGTCTCCCTGGTTGTATGTACACTTACCACCACCAACAACAACAACACCAGAGAAGGTGGGATAAAGAGGCACACTCAGCAACAGAAGAGTAACTTAGCAAGTTCCAGTCAATGCCAGGCCAAGAGAGAGTTGGCTGCGACTGTGACCCCTGAGTATCATTTGGCTGGCCTAGTCCTGCCAGGACAACTGCTGATGCTGCACACTGAAGAAGAGGTTCGTGTTGGGGGAGGGGGTAGAAGGAGGCCAAAGGAAGAGGGGTCATCTGAGTCTGAAGTGTGTATAACGGTGTCTACATCCCCACATTGCCAAGAGAGGCTCCTCAATCCAGCCCCTGTGGCTTGTCCCTTTGACCTTCCCTGACCTCGCTAATCCTGCTCTCGGAAAGCTCCCTCACCTAGCCCGGAAGCAGGTAGAGCACCTCCCCCAACCTAGAGAAGAAAAGGGACAAGCAGCCAAGCAAATCTCTGTACCAACTAGTTTTGTTTGCATACAACCTTGAGCTCGCCCCTCTGGAGACTGTGCCTCCTGCACCTCAGTTTCTACCTCTATAGAATGGGGAGAATGGTATCATCTGCTCCCCAGGATAAAGTCACAAGAATCACAAGAATAGCCCTCCTAAGAGAGAGCAGCACGGAGCCAGTAATGAAGAGCTGGTGCTTCCAGTGGGAAAACAGAGAAAAGGAAGTATTACTCACCGTGTCGGTCTGCTTCTGGGAAGTGCTGAAAATCCCTGTTGACTGGAGAGATGGTTCATCAGTTAAGAGCACTTACTGTCGAGGACCCAGGTTCAATTCCCCACAGCCACATGGTGGCTTATAGCAATGTGTGACTCCAGACCCAGGGGATTCCACACCCTCCTCTGGCTTCCAAGGGCACCAATTGTGTATGCAGTGTACAGACACCCATGCAGGCAAAACGTCCACACATACAAAATAAAACTGTAAAATGTAAAACAAAATAAGCTAAAAATCCTACGGAAGTGTCTCCTCAGGGAAATTTGCACATCTGTATGGTTTCACACGATTATCTGGCAAGGGTCTGAGTCCTTTCCATGCTGAGTGGCACTTCTGAAGACCTTCATCACCAGACCTGGAGGACATATTAGGTTGAGAAAGGAGTTCATGGGGAAGGGACAAGTGTGGAGGGGAGAGACAAGACTGCCCTGGGAACAGGGAAAAGTTCAGATACCAGAATCCCACAGTCCAACAGCAGCCCCAAGCCCTCTAAGGAAGGCAAGCATCCCAGTTGGTGGAGCTGTTTGAGAAGAGTTAGAGGATGCGACCCTGGAGGTGGAGGAGTGTGACTGGGGGTGGGCTTTGTGGTTTCAAAAGACCACACCAGACCAGTCAGTCCTCCCTCTGCCTGCTGCTTGGGGATCAGTGTGGGCTCTTGGTACTGCTCCAGCGCCCTGCCTGTATGCTGCCGTGCTCTGTGATATGATGTTCATGGGCTGATCCTCCAAAACTGTAAGCAAGCCCCCCAATTTAATGCTTCTTTTTTTAAGATTTATTTATTTTATTTTATATGAGTACACTGTAGCTGTCCTCAGACACACCAGAAGAAGGCATCTGACCCCATTACAGATGGTTGTGAGCCATCATGTGGTTGCTGGGAATTGAACTCAGGACTCCTGGAAGAGTAGTCAGTGCTCTTAACCTCTAAGCCATTTCTCCAGACCTCAATGCTTCCTTTTATGTTGCCTTGTTCATGGTGTCTTCTCACAACAATAGAACAGTGACTAAAACAGCATGCATGTGCAATAAGGAAGACTATGTCCCCATGTGAACTTTTAAGAACAACTCCCTATTTACAGAGTGACTATTCCTATGCACAATGGAGCAGGCATATGCTCAAATTCAGATGCATTATGGGAAGTAGCTGAACTACTCCTCCTCTTGCACCCCACATACGGAAATCCCAAACAATTGCCGGGGCCCCCGAGTGCCCACACTCAGGCTGTCAATCTTGATGGTTTGCTTCTTTCTAATCTGTACCATGACTTGCTTTGAATCGTTTCCCTGCTGCTTTGCAGTCCCCTGAGTAAGAGCCCAAGAGCTTGGAAATACTCACCCCAGATTCGGAACACAGGCAAAACCTTCCTCTAGGAAGTCCTTCCCTGCTAGGAGGAGAACTCCGCAAAGAGCTTAGAGACTTCCCAGTCTCCTGCCCAGCTTAGGCTTGAGGTGATACTCACGAATGAGTACAAGTCAAATACAGGATTTCTCTGAGGAAATTGGCCACCTCTGAAGGGCCCCCAGTACCCGCAACCTAGGGCTATGGTCACAAGGTGCTGGGGACAATTGTTCAGTCAAGGGGTAGATGCCAATGCCAGCTCTGACTGCAAGATTGTCTTCTGGGTCTCCTCTTTAACCACGTATACGCAAGAGCCCTGAGGCTTCCTAGGCCAGCCCCTGCCTTCCCTCTCATTCTCTTCCATGGGTCAGTGAGTACAACCCTGGATTTACTCATGAGACACTGAACAATTGCTTTATTTACTCAGTGGCCAAGTGGTGAAATCAGAGCCCAGACACCAAGATCTAAAAACTGAGTCGAGTACGGTGGCATAGGCCTATGATCCCAGCAGCCAGGGAGCTGAGGCAGGAGGATCATGAATTGAGGCCTTCCAAGCAAGATTCTTTACCTTAAAAACAGATCTAAACTCTCCTAAAGTTAAGTTCTGAACATCTTCAGCACAACCAGTCATGCTATTTCATACACGAAATGACCCCCCTGAGCCACCAGCAAGCCACCATTCCTCTGCACAGATGGGGAACTGATTTAAAAAAAAAAAGCTAACAAAAGCAAAGCAAAAGGAACCCGGGGTCTGTAAGGATGGCCCCCCAGTTAGAGATGTTGTTGCTCTAACTTGATACCCAGAGTTCAAATCCCAGCACCCGAACGGGTGGCTCACAGGTGCCTGTAACTTTCTGTATCAAGAAGCTCTTGTGCACTGTATGGGAGCATCACCTGTCAATAAAAAGCTGATGGCCTATCAGCTGAGGCAGGAAATAGAAGGTGGGCCATCCAGCAGAGAGAGATAGGAAATCTGGGAAAGAGTTGAGCACCAGAAATTCACCTGGAACTCTGTGGAAATCAGACCCATAAAACTGAGGAGAGGTAACCAACCATGTGGCAGATATAGACTTAAAAAAATGGGTTATATATGAGCTAGTCAGGGAACAAGCCAAAGCTTATGGCGTTTATTTATAAATAGTTAAGTCTCAGAGTCATTATTCTGGAAACAAAGAAATCGAGCAGAAAAGACCTCCGTTATAATTTCAGCTCCAAGAAATCTATCTGATGGCCTCTTCTAGCTTCTATGGGCACCTGAGTGTGTGTGTGTGTGTGTGTGTGTGTGTGTGTGTGTGTGTGTGTGTGTGTGTGTACACATGTACATTTTTTAAGTCACTGGGTTTTTTGTTCCTTGTAATACAGTATGGAGGTGAGAATAACATAGTAGTACAATTAATAATAAAATTTTAGAATTTAGTACTAGCAAAAATAGTATCTAACGTGTTTCTTAAGACTTGATGCTTGCCCGTTACTATATAACCCCATTTAACCCCTGTGATAACTACTGAGGAAGGCGTTTCTGTTCTCAGCTCCCACTCTTCAGGCCTGGAAATGTGCCTTGAGGCAGTTGAACTCACCCAGAAGGGTGGGACATGCCTGTAATGTCAGAGTTCAGGAGATGGAGGCAAAGTTTTCCTTGGCTACACAGTGAGTTGGGAGCTATCCTGGGCTACCTAAGAACTGTCTCAAAAACAGCAACAAAAGAGAAGTTGAACCTGAACTTTCCAGGGTCACATGACTTGCTGACAGAATAAGTTCATTCTGCATGCATTTGTGTGCTGATGGTTGTTATTTACTGTGGTTGTTGTTATTTATTGTTGTTGTTATTTATTGTTGTTGTTGTTGTTATTATTATTATTATATAGTATTCTCTCTAGGTTTCTTTTGTTGTGATCGAATAGCCTAACTGCTTTTCTGTCTCTCCTGCCTGCTCAGTTTGTTTGTCAAGGCTGTGAACTGTCAGTTTGTCCTTCCTTCTAAGAGAGTACAAATAAATATTGATGGCATTTATGAAAACATAAATAAGCAGGTAGAGTGGGTACAGATGACTGAAAATGAATTTTTAAAGCGAAATAACTGAGAAAGCAGACAAAATTGCTTTCAAAATGCAAGGGAAGTGGAGACTGTCCCTAGGGCACACCAGCTCAGGAAGCCTTGGACTGACGGCTATAAACAAGCCTTTCCAGCCAGATTCCTTTTGATGATACATGGAGAGTGCAGAAGCTTGGAGCAGTTTTGCCAGAGCAATTCGTGACTGCTGGGAAGCAATTCAGGCTAAATTAGAGAAGGCGGGAAATAGGGAAGAAAAACCTAAAATAGACACAGTGATGTTAAGGACATTCTGTTTGAACTAGTCTGCCTGTGTGTGAATCTGCCTCTGTGTGTGTGTGTGTGTGTGTGTGTGTGTGTGTGTGTGTGGTGTGTGAGTGTGTATAAGTAAGTGTGTGAATGAGTGTGTGTGTATATGTGTGTGAGTGTGTGTGAGTGTATGTGTATATGTGTGAATAAGTGTGTTGTGAGTCTGTGAGTGTGTATGTATGTGTCAGTGAGTGTATGTGTGTGAGTGAGTGTATTGTGTCAGTGAGTGTGTGTGTGAGTGAGTGTATTGTGTCAGTGAGTGTGTGTGTGAGTGAGTGTGTATGTGTGAGTGTGTCTGTGTGTGTGAGTGTGTGTTAGTGAGTGTATGTGTGTATGTGTGTCAATGAGTGTGTGTGAGTATGAGTATGTGTGAGTGAGTGTGTGCAAGTGTGTGTGTAAATGAGTGTATGTGTGTATGTATGTCAGTGAGTGTGTGTAAGTGAATGAGTGAGTGGGAGTGTGTGCACGTGTATGTCAGTGAATGTGTGTATGAGTGTGTGTGTGTGTGTACTCTAGCATATATATGTGTGTGTGTGTGTACTCTAGCATATATGTGTGTGTGTGTGTGTGTGTGTGTGTGTGTGTGTGTGTGTGTGTATGCATGTGCATGCATCTGGGCCAAAGGTCAACATCATGGCTTCCTCTGGAGCCATCTGCCTTGGGTTTTAGAAACAAGTTCCTTCACTGGCGTGGAACTCAACAATCAGGCGAGGCAGCCAACCAGTGAGAACCAGGGATCATCTGTCTGTGTGTCCCCAGGGCTGGGATTACAAGTATGCACAGCCTTGCTCAGCTCTTCGACATTGGTTCCTTGAGTCCTCATCCTTACAGGATAACTGCTTTGCCAACAGAGCCATCTCCCTGGCCTTCACCCAACCTTTAAAAGCTGTGCTTAATTTGTGTGTGTGCGTGTGCGTGTGCGTGTGTGTGTGTGTGTGTGTGTGTGTGTGTGTGTGTGTATCTCTGTGAGGCTATGCACACAATGAGTGCTGGTGCCCACGCCCAAGGAGGACGTAAGAGGACGTAAGAGTTGAATTCCCCTGGGCTAGAGTTCTGGTTAAGCTTCCCAACTTAATTGCTGGAAACTAAACTCTGGTCCTCTGAAAGCACAGGAATTGGTCCTCACCCCTGAGCTATTTCTCCATCCCCTTTCTTAAATGCCAGCCTTATTGAAACCTAACCACATACAGGTTCATAACTGTAGAATTGAAGCTCTGAAATTTGTATTTATCTGTGCAAGAACAGCTCAACCAAGACAGTGAGTGACATGGAAAATGATGAAACAGGAGACATTTTATCACTCCAGCAGGTTCCCTGATTCCTTTGGTAATCAGCCTCAGCCACCCCAGTCAACCCAGGGTTGTATATCTATCTAGTCTAGAACTTTGTATAAACATGCACTCTTTGGTATCTTGTTTCCCTTCACTCAGTAAAAGGCCTTCCTGTATTTTACGTGTATGAATGTTTTGCCTGTATCTGTGTCTATAAAGCACATGTGTGCTGTGCCCTCTGTCCTCAGGAAGAGCAGCCAGTGCTCCTAACGATTCCGCCATCTCTCTAGCCCTACTGAGCTATTTTTGAGTTCCACCCACCTTTCTGTTTGAAGGAACAGCATTTCTGCCGTATTCACTGGTGTGCTCATTAGACTATCAATAGTGTTCAGCTTCAGAAACATCCTGATCACAGCAGCCAATGGCCTTTCATCATAGGAACACACCACAATGCACTGACCCACCCCCTTCTGAAGGGCCCCTGGAGGACTGTCTCCATATTTTCTATTTGTAACAGAGCTGCTCTAGTTTTTGTTCAAGAGTTTTAGGGTGAAAGTAATTTTCCATCCCCTTCTAAAACATTGAAAAGAGTACTGGGTTGTGCCCAAAGTGGGTAACTATAGAGAGACACAAACAGGCAACTTGCCAACTTTGTCATCACCAGGGGTGTGTGGGGAGGCCCCACCTCACTCCCACTCCAAGAAGGCTGTAACTTTAGCCTTTTGCTTCTCTTTCTCTAAAGGCAAGGCACTGCATCTTACTGTCCATCCAGATTGCGTTGGCACTAGCAGTCAGCTTGCTTCTGGACACCATGTGACTCCAATGTGTGTTTACACATGCACCAAGGCGTTCCTGTGAGAACATTCACAGGCTCCTCTGGCACCTAAGTTGACCTGTTGTGGACGACTCTTGCACAGGAACTGTCAACCCCTCACAGGTCAATTCAAACCTATTTCCCAGCTATCAAAGATGGACGGTAAGCCATGCCCATGAAAACCAAATCATCAACTCTCCATGATCCATGAGAAAAAAATTGGGAGCCAGATGTGGTAGCTTTTCATCTCAGCCCCTGAGAGGCAGAAGCAGACAGAGCTCTGTGAACTGAGGCCAGCCTGGTCTACAGAGCAAGTTCCAGGTCAGAACTACATAGTGAGACCCGAGAGAGAGAGAGAGAGAGAGAGAGAGAGAGAGAGAGAGAGAGAGAGAGAGAGAGAGAGAGAGAGAGAGGAAAAAGAAAGGAAGGAAGGAAGAAAGAAAGATTGATAATTTGGATTTTATTAAAAAATTCAGATTTCAATTAAAATTTTTAATTGTATTCCCTGAAAATGGTACCATTAAGACAATCAGAAAAAAAGCAAGCCAGACAGAGTTGTTCATACCTGGGATCCCAGCACCCAGGAGGCTAAGCCAGGTTGATTACTGCGAGTTCAAAGCCAGCCTGAGCTATAGAGTGGGTAAAGTGAGACCTGGTCAAAACAAAACAAAACAAAAAACAAGTAGGAAAAATATTTGTAAAATGTCTCTGGCAAAAGACTGTCATCCAAATTATACAAAGAATTATTAGAACCCCACAATAAAACTAAAACATCCGATTTCAAATGGTGCAAGATCTGAAGCAGCACACCCAAATTGATACACAGGTGAAAAATAAGCACAGTGAAATAGATCCTCGTTGTCATGAGTGTACCAAGGCAGAAGCACAGACGGACACACCTGTATCTTTCCAAACTGTCACAATTGATCAAATAACAATAGATTGATTCACAGACTATGTCAGTTTTGCTGGCTGGGGTTTGCTCAGTAGCCCCCACTTCCCTTGACGGCCCACTGAATCAAACACAGCTTCATTTATTCCCATCTAAATACTAATTTAATGTGCGTACACACAGGCAGACAGACAGACAGACAGGCACACACACACACACACACACACACACACACACACATGTTTCAGAATGTCTCAAAGGGTTGAAGCAGCCTCAGCAGAGTCCAAGGAGTTTCAAAGAGGCCCGACTGTATAGGGGTGTCCCCAGGAGATAGTCAAGCCTGCTGGAAGCAGCAACCACCAAGGGGACAGTGTAGCTGAAAGGAAGTCCCCAGGACATTCTGGAGTTTCCTGCCTGTCAGTCGCTAATGAATACACCAGGGTCTGAGGGGTTGTGTGGTAGTTTGAATATGCTTGGCCCAGAGAGTTCTGCATCTTGATTCAAAGGCAACAGGAGAAGCTGGCATCCTCAGGCAGCTAGAAGGAAGCAACAGGTGGAGCCTGAACATAGGAGGAGACCCACAAAGCCCAACTGCACAGTGACGCACTTCCTCCAACAAGGCCACACCTAACAGTACCACTCCCTAGGGCCAAGCATATGCATACACTACAAGGTGTCACCACTGCAGGATTAGGGGTTTATGGGATGCAGGTGAAGGAGCTACACCCTTGCCTTAGTTGGTGTCTGATAAGTTCTCAGGCTTCGCTTTCCTGATATGATTGATTGTAATATGCCCATTAGCTTTGATTTACTTGATAGATGTATATCATCCCCTTCTACTTTGAGGGATAAGCTGTTTATCAGTCTGTGCCACAAGGTGGTGCCAGACCAATGCTTCTGTTCATATGCCCATCAAGGTGCACAGCCTTTATCCTCAAAATGGATTTGAATGGAGTCTTGCTGGGCCAGAAACAACACTTGGCATCATTAAAGAGGTGCAGGATTGAATAGCAAAGAGAAAGTACAAGTGTGGTGGTTTGAATGAGAATGGCTCCCATATACCCATATATTTGGATGCTTGATCCCAGTTGGTGGAACTGTCTGGGAAGGATTGGGAGGTGTGGCTTTGTTGGAGGTTGGCTTTGAGGTTTCAAAAGTCTATACCATTTGTTAATCAGTCTCTCTCTCTCTCTCTCTCTCTCTCTCTCTCTCTCTCTCTCTCTCTCTCTCTCTCTCTCCCTCCCTCCTCCAACTTTGTGCCTGTTGATTAGATGTAAGCTCTCAGCTCTCAGCTACTATCTAGCACCAGAACTCCCTGCCACCATGTTCCCTGCCATGGTCATGGGCTCTAATCCTCCAAAACTGTGAACCCACCAATTAAATGTTCTCTTTAATAATTACCTTGGTTACAGTGTTTTGTCAATTGAAAAGTAACTAAGACACCAGGACATGTTAGAATGTGTCAACCCAAGAACCTGAGAACACCAAAAGCTGATGGGAACATGAAGCAGAAGGAACTGTCTCAGGCAAAATGAAGGTTGTTTAGAAACAACTAAACATGATATTGCCATACAGACCATCAGCGTTTACCCGAATGGCCTGAAAACACAGCCACAGGAGGACAAATAACCTCTCTAGAAATGTTCACAATAGCTTTATTCTCAGTTGTTCCAAACTGGAAGCAGTCAGGGTTCAGAGGAAGCGTGGGTAGACGAGGTGTGGAATGTCCTATGCAATAATGGAGTATCATTAGATTGTGCCTCCCACACCAAGTTCACAGGCTGAAATCTGAACCCCGTGCCCATGGGTCAGTGTAAAGATAAAGATAAACAGCTATGAATGTGCCAAACGACAACACCTTAAAAGACAGAAAGCCAAACGTAGACTTGAGAGCGGTCGGTTATATCATCTGTGCACTAAATTGGGAAGATTGAAAACCTTACCTCTTACAGCCACTTTAACTATGGGTATCTCACACTTAGGTCTTTGTCTCACCCAGAGAGGACAAGTTCAGCAGTAGATCTTGCGCACGTTTTGTTAGAGTTGTCCATAGCATTTCAGGGTGGGGTTTTCTTCCTGGTGTTTTGTTGCTTTTCATTGTTGTTTGCTATTTTAAGTGGTGCGTTTTAAAAACCTCAATTCCCACTTGTTTATTTCTCCTTATAAAAAAATACAATTGATTTTTGTATTGATCTTCTATTCTGCAGCCTTGCTTAACTCACTTATAAATTTCCGTAGCTTTTAAAAACAGCATTATTAAGACATAAATCACACGCCGTAGAGCTTACCCACTTAAAGTCCACTGTTCGGTGATTTTTAGTGTACTTAGGGCCCTAAGCCCATCACTACAGTTGTTTGAGAATGTTTTCATCAGCCCCGCAAAAAGCCTTCATACACCATCCGCCCATTTAGAGTATTCGAGTTGATGGCTTTTGGTATATTGTCAGACATCTGCAAACATCAGCTACTTTAAAATAATTCACCAGCTAGCAAAGGACCTTTATCTATGTCCCTTAGATGGTTTCTCATTTCTCCCAGCCTAGTTCCTAGGCAAAAGCTTGTGTACCTCCTGTCCCTATAAATTGTCCTATTTTAGATGCTGTGGTAGAATATTGTTTGAGTTTGTCTTCCCAGGGTTTTCAGTGACAAGATGGTAGAACAAGCTGGACCTACTAGAAGTGATTTGGTCCCTAGAGATGTAACACTGTCCTTAGAATAGATTAGCAACGTTGTCATGAGACCCTGCTTAATTTCCTTGAGGATGGGTTGTTATAAGAACAACAATCCTGGGGCTGGAGAGATGGTTCAGCTATTTCCTAGAGGTACTGAGTTCAATTTCCAGCACTGGCATGGAGGCTTGCAACTGACTATCATCCCATCAGAGTCCCAGAAAGAGACTGAAGAGGAGGAGAGAAGGACCACAAGGAGGAGAAAAGAAGGAGAGACCATGTGGATGAGCCAGGAGGATTTGCCCTGGGGTCTCGATGAGAGAGCAGCCGTGAGGACACACCTGGACAGAGCAAGCCACAGCAAGACTCAGATGGGCACAGAGACATGTGGCTGGCACTAGCAGCCTAGGCAGGTTAGAATGGTTCAGAACCTGCCCAGTTTAGGCTTGCAGCTTGTTAATAAAAATAGCAGGTTTCTGTGTCTTTGTTCCAGAGCTAAGATGGGCTAGGGCAGACACAGAAACATCCTGCAGTTATTTCAAAAAGAACGGTAGAAAAACCCCCACAGAAAAGTTATTACACTCCCGTGTCCTAACACATGTTCCTTCCTAAGGTTCACTATGTGTGTGAGAAACATGTCTATTTTTGAGTGGCTGGGCGAAGTTTTCTACACAAGTCAGACACACTTAGTTACATATCTATTATATAGAATATAACAGTTACTACATTCCACCATAGCCTCGATGTCTTCTTTGTTCTCAGTGACTTCTCGTTCTATTAATATTCTATCATTACTGAAAGTAAGATAGTGAGGTAGTTGAAGTCTCCAGCCGTCGCTGTAGGACTTAACACCACAGACTGAGTCTCTGTGGTGAAGTCAGTCTTGGTTTCTTTTCCTGTCGCTGTGATCAAAGTAACCTGAGTGGCAGCATCGTTCCCCGGTGCGGGTCCCTGATCTGCCCGCTGTGGGACAGCAGAGAAAGCTCGCTGAGCACTGAGCATGCCTGCAGTCATTTCTCTCTCTGCCCAGGAGGGTGGCTGTAACCGGCTAACTCAAGTTCCTGTCTCAGCTTCCCCACAATGACAGAAGAACCTGGAATCATGAACTAGATTAAACTCCCTCTCCCCAACTCCCTCTGCTTCATTATTGGGGTATTTTCTCACAGAAACAAAACTAGGACTTTTTTCTTACATCTTTTATTATGGCTGCCTGGGATTTAATAGGAATGAATCCTATTGTATTTTTTTTTAAAGATTTATTCACTTATGAGTACACTGTAGTTGTCCTCAAACACACCAGAAGAGGGCATCAGATCTCATTACAGATGGTTGTGAGCCACCATGTGGTTGCTGGGATTTGAACTCAGGATCTCTGGAAGAGCAGTCAGCGCTCTTAACCTCTGAGCCATCTCTCCAGCCCCTATTGTATTTTAATAATCAGAATTTTTCTTCCAATAAAACTTTTAGGTGGCAAAATACACATTTTTCTTTCAGTTGATATCATAAAATATGAATAATTCTCAAATAACATGGTTTTGAGTGATTAGAAACCTAATGGAATTAAATTCTTTTGTTTAATGTTAAAGTAGAATTTTGTCAAACAAAGACAGAAATATAAAAAGTAATTGAATCTCAATTATCCCACCTAATCGTCTTATTTAAATTTATACAAACATTTGTTGCTTCTCAACCAGTGAAATGTTCCTCCTAAAGTTATCTGGCTAACACGTGCTTTTAATATTCGCATGAACTGTCTATCCATTCTCCCGTTTATCTAAATAGCTGAAAGGTAACAATTATTTTCACATGGGAAATAACAGCTTTCTGTTATCATTAATTATTGGACCATTTACCCCAGCATAATAAGCATGAGTGTGCCCATAATTGCCTCATATGGAGCACAGAGAAAGATTTCTACATTACAAATGGCCAGCTACTAAGATTACCCTCAAATGGCCAGCTACTAAGATTACCCTCAAATGACCAGTTTGTATTCCTGGTGTAGTTAGATTGTTCAAATGTCTCCTAGTTGGGGATGGTAGTACACTCCTATCCTACGAAGGCTGAGGCAGGAGAATCCCTGTGAGTTTGAGGCCACCTGGGCTACATAGTAAGACAATCTAAACAAACCAACCAGGACTAGCAAGACAGCTCAGTAAGTAAAGACGAATGCCATCAATCCTGTCTACATTCTGTCCCCAAGATCCATATAGTGGCAGACTAGCACCCTCCTGAGAGCTGTCCTCCACTCTTCATAGTTGCACCCACCCATGTATGTGCTCACAAAATCGGTATGTTACATACACCTATTTTTAAAAAAGGAAACCAAGGCTGAGTGTGGTGATGTATACCTATAATCCTAGCCCTCAAGAGGCTCACACAGGGTGATTATCGAAGTTTGAAGACAGCCTGGACTACAAAGCCTGAGCTATAGAAAGCTCCCATACCAAAAAGAGTGTGTGTGTGTGTGTGTGTGTGTGTGTGTGTGTGTGTTTCTGAGTGTGTATACATGTATGTATCTGAGTTTGTGTATGTGATTGTGTATGTATGTATGTATGTATGTATGTATATATGTATGTATGTATGTATATGTGCATGTGATACGTTCCTTTCATGGTCACAAGATTATTGACTTCCCAGTCACAGATATTTCACAAAGAACACCACCATGACATTCAACCAATGGATCTTCCAAAGGCTGAAGCTCTGTAGCTGTGATCTGAATTTGACTCATGTCCCCAGAGTCCATTGGAATTACACCCCAGATCCTGAGGGTGGTGCTGATACAAGGTGGTGGATTTGGGGGTAGTAGGTCCTTAGAGCACTGTAAGCTGGACACTGTTTCTGTGAAGTGCCTTGAGTTCTCGTAAGAGAATTCTTACAAAGGGGGCATTGTTCTGGCATGCTGGTGCTCACCTCTAATCCCAACACTGAAGGGCAGAGGCCAGTGGGTCACTGTGAATTCAGGTCAACCTTGTCTACATAGAGACCAGGATTACATAGCGAGACCCTTTGTCAAGCAAGTAAGCAAGCCTGCTCACCCCATTTCTCTGCTCCAGTTCGATGGCTGCTGCTCCTAGCATTCTCCTCACCTCACCACTTGTCCATTTGGCCACCAAGCCTCTGCGGAGCACCTACGGCAGGCTGTGGGACAAGTGCCAGGGACCCTGTGGTGAACAGGACAGCTTTATTCTCCTGTAGAACACGAGACACATTTGACTGCATGATTAGCCAGCCTGCGCCCACACGCTCCACCTCATAACTCTGTTCTGTCCTCCCGTTCAGCTTCAGGAAATGCTCTGGCCAGGAGAATAAGAGTAATAAGACCCAAAGTGTCAGAGAGTTTAAAAGCATACTTGGGCTCAGGGCAGCATCTGAGAGGAGTGAGGGGTAGATGAGAGGTTTGAAAGGAAAAAAGAGAAGGGGGAAATGGTGTAATTCCATTATAATTTCAAATAAATAAATAAAATTTAAAAGACAGAAGAAAAAGGAGCAGGTCTGACTCTAGGTCAGGTCAGAGCAGTGGGTAGATCCAGTGGAACTTCATGGTGACACTTCTGGCTGACACTGCCCTCGGGGGCAGGGTTTCAGAAAGAGGAAAGCACACGATCTTAAGGTGAACCTGCCTCCCTGGGGTTGTTCCTGTGTCCCTGGGTTAACCCTTAAGGAAAGGGACAAGGGCATGTCTACAACCTAGAGGCTGATTCCATTCTTCCCACAGATGCTACAGGAAGAAAACCATTGCCAACACCTTGTACAAACCTACAGAGGAGGTCCAGAACCCAGGATGACGGAAGGGCCCACTGTGATGAGTCAGTCGGCAGGTCAGTCCCAGGACCCCAGTTACAGCAGCAGATTGCCTTGGTGGGTAGTGCTGTCATAGACATTATTAGGGTGTGAATATGAGTCTCAGGATACCTGTTGCAGTGTCCAAAGATTGGAAACAGAAATAGAGACAGTTTATTATTAAGTGGTGTTTGTTTAAGGATTTTATTTTTAAGTGGGGGCAGGAAGGGCATACATGTGAGTACAGGTGCCCACGTAGACCAGAAGCTTCCCAGGAGCTGGAATTATAGACCACTGTAATCCATCCTTCAGATATAGGTGCTGGGACCCAACTCAGGTCCTCTATAAGAGCATATATGTGCTTATCTGCTAAGCCCCTGCAGTTTAACTTGCAGGCAGATCGTGTGTCCTCTGGCATGAATATCACCTCTTGCCTTTGTCTCTGTGATAGTTTGAATTGAACGGCCCCCATAGACTCAAGTATTTGAATGCTTGACCCAGAGCACTATCAGGACGTGTGGCCTTGTTGGAGTAGGTGTGGCCTTTGGAGGAAGTGTGTCACTGTGGGGATGGGCTTTGAGGTCTCTTATATTCAAGCTATACCGTGTGACTCACAGTCTCTTTCTGCTGCTGTGGATCAAGATGTAGAACTCTCAGCTCCTTCTCAGCACTAGGTCTGCCTGCTTGCCACCATGCTTCTCACCGTGATAATGAACTAAACCTTTGAACTGTAAGCTAGCCCCAATTAAATGTTTTCCCTTATAAGAGTTGCCGCGGTCAGCCGGGCCTCAGTACTTGGGATGTAGAAGCAGGCAGATCTCTCTGAGATTTAGGTCAACCCAGTCTACAAAGTGAGTCCAGGACAGCCAAGGCTCTGTTACACAGAGAAACCCTGTCTCAAAAAACCATTTAAAATAAACAGTTGTCATGGTCATAGTCTCTCCTCACATCAATAGAAACCCTAAGACAACCTCCAAGCATGCTTCACCTTATGAAGACACCAATGTCTTAGTTAGGGTTTTACTGCTGTGAAGAGACACCATGACCAAGGCAACTCTTATAAGGGACAATATGTAATTGGAGCTGGCTTATAGTTTCAGAGGTTTAGTCCATTATCATCAAGGCGGAAGCATGGTAGTCTCCAGGCAGTCAGGGTACTGGAGAAGGTGCTGAGAATTCTACATCGTGTTCTGAAGGCAAACAGGAGAAGACTGGCTTCTGGGAGACTAGGAGGAAGTCCTCTCAAAGTCCACCCCCATAGTGACACATTTCCCCCAACAAGGCCACACCTCCTAATAGTGTCATTCCCTGGACCAAATATATTCAAACCTCTACAACCAGTCATGAAGTTTAGGACTTGCTTTGAACTGGATGTGCTCATTCTAATTCAGCAGAACAGCTGCAGAAAGTCTTTTCCTACTCTCATTCTGTAGCTGTGCAGAGGATTCCACGGTAGAGGTTATTCAGTCCTGTATATCTATGATGTGCTGAGCAAGATACAGGCTGTAAGAGATACCAAAGCTCCCTTGCTTGGGCTGAAACCTATCTAATAACCCTAGTGTCAGTCTCATATTCATTCACTGCACACTTTCTGCGGGCCTACTGCGTGCAGACCACATGGTAAGTCACAAAGAACAACAGACTCCTAGAACTTAGACTCATGCTCTTAGAGCAAAGGTCACCATGCTGGCAGTGCCGGGAGCAGTTAGACAAGCTGAGTTCTATCTTGGTAGAAATTACTCTGGAGAAATTCATTCCTGCACCCACGCCCTTCTCTGTGATGTCTGGAGGTTAGGGGTTAACACAAACAGTCCCTAAGGTTCTGTGAAGCTTTGATGTTCTAAGTGGTTTTCCAACATGTGAAAATGATTTTGCCTGGGCCTGGTGATGTAGGTATAATTGTTGCTACTAGGAGTCTGAGGCAGAAAGATCACAAGTTCAAGACCATCTATGCTACAGAGTGAGTTCAAAGCCAACCTAGGTAATAATAAAACCCTGTCTCGAGAAGCTTTGCCAGAGCCTGACAAATACAGGGGCAGATGCTCACAGCCAACCATTGAACTGAGAACAGGATCCCCAATGGAGGAGTTACAGAAAGGACTGTAGGAGCTGAAGGGGCTTGCAACCCCATAAGAACAACAATATCAACCAACAAGACACCCCCCCCCCAGAGCTCCCAGGGACTAAACTACCATCCTAAGAGTACACATGAACAGACCTGTGGCTCCAGCTGGATATGTAGCAGAGGATGGCCTTGTTGGGCATCAATGAGAAGAGAAGCCCTCTGTCCTGTCAAGGCTTGAATGCTCCAGTGTAGGGAATGTCAGGGCAGGGAGGTGGGAGGGAGTCGGGGGGAGCACCCTCGTAGAAGCAGGGAGAGATAGGGGGTTTCTGGAAGGGAAACCGGAAAAGGGGATAGCATTTGAAATATAAATAAAAATATCCAATAAGAGAAAAATTGGAAATTTAAAAGAAAAAGCCCTGTCTCAAAATTTTAAAAGGAAAGAAATGGGGGAGGGGTGAGTTATAGATGTAGTTCAGTGGCAGACCACCTGCCTAACATGCGTGAGGCCCAGAGTTCAATCCCCAGTACAGGAAGGATGGAGGGAGGGACGGTTAAGAAAAAAGGAAGGCAGGGGTAGGGAGCTAGGGAGGGAGGGAAAAAGGAGAAGTGGGAGGGAAGAGGAAGAAGGAGACACCCTGAGGTACTCAGTGCTGTGCACTAAGAAAGGGAGAAGAACCTTAGCAGTTTAATTAGTGAATGATTGCCCAGGTTCAAATCCCAGCCCTGTCTTTTACAAGCCTTCAGAAACCTTGGAGGGTCATAGGTTCCTTTACCTCTCTGAATCTATTTCTGTTTATATAGTTGGCCTTTCTTTCTTCCTACTTCCTTCCTTTTCTCCTCGTCCTCCTGCTCCTTCGTCTTCCTTTTCGTAATGTCTTGTGTAGCCCAGGCTGACCTGAACTTGCTATATAGCTGAGGATGACCTTAAATTGCCTCCACTTCTCAAATGCTCAGGTTAGTGGTACATACCATTGTGTCCAGTTTCATGTCGAGTTGAGGATCAAACCCAGGGGCTTCACACATAGTAGGCAAGCACTCTACCAACCGAGCCACAACCCCAGAAGGTGAGGCAATGTGAGTTATTCTGTGTATGTATATAGTGCTGAGGCCACAGGGCGGTCAGTGCCAGTAACTGCTAGTCACCACTGTCCCCAGCACACTGTCTACCACCAGGGAGCTCACAGCTGAGGTGGGAGATAAAACCGATGAATGGTGGAGCTAGAGGAAAAGACCAGACAGTGGATGAGCTGTAGGGCTACCAAGTTGCTTCTGTGGCAGATATCCTAGGAATTGGGACAACTTGGTTCCAGGCACAACCTTCAGTAGACCAAGAAGCAGCAATGCCAGGTGTCTTAGTTAGGGTCTCCATTGCTGTGAAGAGACACCATGACCAAGGCAACTCTTACATATTTAACTGGGCCTGGCTTACAGTTTCAGAGGTTTAGCCCATTATTATCATAGCAGGAAGCATGGCAGCATGCAGGCAGACATGGTGCTGGAAGAACCAAGAATTCTACACCCTGACCCAAAGGCACCCAGGAGGAGGCTCTCATTCTACACTGGGCAGAGTCTGAACATAGAAAACCTCAAAGCCCAGTCCCACAGTGACACACTTCCTCCAACAAGGCCACCCCTCCTAATAGTGCCACTCCCTGTGGGCCAAGCACTCAAACAAGAGTCTATGGGGCCCAAACCCAGTCAAACCACCAAACCAGGGCATTCCCTAGGCCTGTCATGTCTACAGTCTGAGACAACTAACTGTCTGCTATTAATACACCTACACGTTTCTTCAGCCGCCAGCTTAGCGACCCAAGGGTGTGGCACCTGTCCCTCGTGAAAGTAGCCACAGCAAGAGCGCACACAGCAGCAAAAAGACTTTCTGTTCCCAGTGTGGAACAGGAAGAAAGAGAGCTGGGTGGGGCTAGTCTCAAGCTTTTCTCACAAAGCCCTCTGAAGAGCTGCCTGAGGTGTGGGGGTCCATGAAAACTACCTTAACCCCTTCTAAGGACCCGAGAATGTCCCAGCAGGCTCCACTTCTCTAAGGAGGCCCCACCTTTTTATCTTCACACTAGGAAACAAGTCTCAGATGCATAGACTTTGGGAGACAAAGGACATCCAAACCACAGCATCGAGGACCCAAGAGATTAAGCAGAAAACTAAGGGTGAGTTGACTTCTGCTCAGGAGGCAAAATGGCCAGGTTTAAAATCCAGACTGTTCAACCTCCTCCTCCAGGGCCCCTTGAGATCAATTTGCGTGTCTGGGCTACAATATTCTAGTCTATAGACAAGAGACTGTGATGGCTCCACCCCACGGGGTGCTGTGAGGACTGGCCTGATGTGGATTAAACACCTGGCAAGATTCCAGCCTTCCATAAACCCTAAGTGTTAGGATGTGCCCTTGCCAAGAGCAATGACATTTGTTGGTCCTCAGAGTTGAGCTGCTAATCTGAAATGGCCTCCTTGCTTGGAGATGAAGTAAATACATGGATAGTTTCAGCATACTGACACAAGGCAGAACACCCAAGAAGGCCCAAGTGCTTAAGAGAGGTCAGCCCAGGAAATAAAGATGATGTCGTATAAATTTGACTAAAAGAGAGGCTGGCTCCCTTCTCATCTCTGTGTCTTTCTCGGTTTTTCCTGAAAGATGTGTTCCTTTGTCTGGCACTCCACCTTCCACTGACAGGCACTCCTAATCCCAGCTCTCCTGCCCTGACCTTGAACACCACCAGCTCTGCCTGGTGTCCTCCACCCACTCACAGCTTGTGGATTTGGTTCACACTTTGATAACTGTACAGTGCAGGCCCAGTGACCATCCAATCTGAAGCCTTCCTGGAGCCTTCAACACGAGGGGTTAATAGCACTGAGCTGCCCAGAACTGTTTCCATGAGGCCTCTGTTTCGTCAAAGAAAAGCAAAGACTATCAGCCCCGTGGTGGCTTTAACTGATAGAGTTGTTTATCTCTAATAAACTGAAGGCAGTTCAGAGTGAAGAAGAGACTTTAGGCAAACTCTGAGGATCCAGGGTTTCTCCATGCTGTGATCTGTCATCCTTGGCTTTCCTCCAGCTGTCCTACAATTTGTAGTCACAGGGATCCGCTGCCCTTCCAGACCTCAGTTCTGCATTGCAGGCAGAAAGGGGAAGGGGAAGCAATAAAGACAACAGTTCGACTCGTTGTCCAAAAGCATAACACACAGTCACCTAGGAGTGAGCAGTGCAGACGAGCCCACTGGTGTATATAGGTGATATTAGCAAGGAAGAAAACTAAAGTAATATAGGAAGAAAGCTGTGACCTGTAAAGCCAAAGCTGGCTTACTACCTGTTTTTATAAATAAAGTTTTATTAAATGCAGCTGTGCCCATTTGTTTACAATACTAAAATATCAATGTTGAGTCATGTAAAGAAACTATCTCGTATCCAGAGTTTAAAATGTTTGCTCTCTGATCCTTTACAGAAAAACCTGCAAATCCTCCTGGAGCAGATAAGGTGTAGAGGCTGACAAAGTATCAGCAAAAGACAGACTTCTCCCCAGGCCCAGAAAACCCTTATAAAGAACCCCTATACCTTATGCCCAACTTTAAAGCTGGTTTATGCGAGACGATGCGCAGAATCCAGACTTGTGGCAATTTGACTTGGGAGCTGACTCAAGCAGTGGGGACCATGCCGAGGTGGAGCTTTGCAGACAGATAGTTCATCTAGAGGATGCCAAGACACGTGAACTAATGCGTGACATCCGTTGGCCCATTGGTATGTGTCCTTCCCCCAAAGCTGTGATTAAAGGCAGTCTGCCCCGTTGTGTAATGCACATGCTGAGAATTCACACTCACACCCTCACGCTTGCAGAGAAAGCACCCTTACCCCCTGAGCCACCTTCCTAACATAGTGAGACAGGTTCTCACTATGTAGCCCAGGCTGGCCTGAGACTCACTATGTAACCCAGGCTGGCTTAAAACTAACCATCCTCCTATCTGAACCTCCCTACACTGGCATGATAGCCATGGCCCACCTGCCCTCTATCTTCACACTTTAATTTCCAGGTTGAGCTCACTGACTTTGCACTCACCAAGAATGAAACAGTCACAGTGTCAACTGGCCTGAATGCACATCAAACTGCAGCTTCAGGGAATAATCCCAAAACAGACCAGTTTCTCTTGAAGACCAATGCCAGCTTGCTTGAGTCAGAATATTACATACACAAACACACACAAATACACACACACACACACACACACACACACACACACAAAGGCAAATGGTTGTTAGCAATTTCTTCCTATTGTTCAATCTCCTGTTGTCATGCTTGGATGTGAGCTCCTGAGAAAGGACAGTGACAGGACACTAATGAGCAGTGAAAGAGCCCCCTCAGTCTCCTGGTTTGGTCTCTCCCTGGCTAACACACAGGAATTTCAACATGATTCTCTAGGCCACCTGTAATAAACACCTTTCTGGATGCTCCAAATGAAATTGGTAAGACGGCGGATGAATTACGCCTGGAGTCCAACTTCCGTGAGACCTGAACACAAGAAGTCCTTGAGCAGTGTTATCTGTGAGGGCTCCCTCTTCCAGCCGCAGGCCTGACAGAGTACCTTAAAAGCCTCTCCTGAGGACTGCAACTACAGAAGAATTCTGTAGATAAGACAGTGTTCTCAAAAGCCTTTGGATACCTTTGCTTAGCTACATCACATTCAGCCCTTGGTCAAGCACACATGGGGTGCTCCCTCCTTCATGTACTCTGAGGTGGGCAACCAGTGTCACTCCTTTCCTAGTGGAGAGTGGAGCTGTCCATTAAAACCAGCAAATCTATAGTTAAATGTGTTTCAATTTTATATTTTAACAAATAGTACTGATTCCCACACCCTTTTCCCTTGCTGTGCTGGGAATTGTACCGGGGACATTGTGCATGTCAGGCAAGCACTCTAACACAACCCTTTATCTGTCTCTCGGTATGCTTGTCCAAGCCTACTTTTTTGAGACAAATCTCACTAAGTTGCCCAGGCTGGCCTTGAATTTACTCTAGCCCAGACAGGCCTTGAACTTTTGACCCTCCTACCTCAATTGGGATTACAGCCCTTTACCACCAGGCCCTACTAATAAAACAGTAATTGAAATACTCTAAACCCGACATCTTTATAGCCAACCACACAAGCAATAAGTCTGGAACCATTTCCACAATAAAACCAGCTCGGCCTAGGGCAAACTTGCCTGCCCAACAATGGTGCTAGGGAGAAACGAGAGAAAAGTCAGTCCTGCCAGATGCCCTGGTGTAAAAGACCCCACTCAAGCCTGGTCCCCAGGGTACCCTTGTCAGGGAGTGGCTGCATTCGGAGTTTCTCCCAACCACACCTTTCTGGAAGCACCAGCTTGGATCGTAGGGCCAAGGATGCATCCTGATAAAGGGGCCAAGGATGCATCTTGATCAAGGGACGTGCCAGCAACGGTAACAGAATGGAGGAGTCCCAGGATGGCAGGGGCGGAAGGCAGGAGATGGTGTTGGCCTTAGATAAAGCAAAGGGGCCTTCTGGATGGGCTCCCGGGGTAATCGCCCCACCTCGCCCAGAGCCGGACGTGGCACGCGCTGGGGACAGCGAGCAGGAAGTCGTACCGGGGGCGCGGCTTGGGCAGCGTTGCAAGTGCAGCGGAGGGCCGTGCAGCAGGTGTACCTGAGGGCACCGCCGGGTGTGAACACCAGGTCTCTGCCTCAGCCAGGACGCTAGAGCCCAGGCGGGTGAACGGACGGTACGTTCTGGAAGGGGTAGGTAAGCGGCCCGGGAAAGGGGATACAGCATTGAGAAGCTCAGAGGCTTTGGTCTGGACATCCAGAATGGACTTTATCTGGAGGAGGTGACGTGGTTTCTGGACTCTGAAAGTGCTGCTTGGATCTCCGGGACTTCAGGTCCTCCTGACTAGGTCTGGAAGCGGTAAAAATGGGAGTAGGAAGAAAGGAGAGGACTGCAACAAGGTCTTCCCGAGTGACCTGAGCTCGTAGGATGGGGGAGGTGCAACGGTGGGGATCCGGGCGCCAAGGGCTGGTGTGGGGGTCTCCAGAAATAGAATGGTGGTATTCCATTTTCTGGGAAGATGGTGAAGATGCACCTGACCAAGTCTAGTGGATCTGAAGAGGCCAGGGGAACAGTGTGGGTGGAGGGGAGAATGACAGAACCTTCCAGAAAATGGGAGAGGCCATAGCACTTGAAAATTCTCCCCGGCCTCCGGGTATTCCCGGAAGAAGAGGGCAGGTTTGTGGGTACAGGTGCAGACCTGCGGGCGCGCTCCTGACGGCCGCGAAGTGGGAAAGGCCCTGAGAGCTGGCCCTTTAAGACTGTTCGTAGGCGTGTCAGGAAATGCTTCTGGGCCCGCCCCGCTCGGTAAGTGGCCCGGGACTGGCGACGCTGAGCCGGAACTTGAATTCAGTTCGTGGCAGCCGCGGGGCCTTGCTCCGGCCAGGCCCCTGTCCGTGTCCCTCGAGACGCCTCCCGGAACCTCGGTGATCTGATCCCTGCCGCACGCCCTCCCTTCGGCTCCGCGGGTGCTTCCGGGGGCTCCCGCAGCCCATGCCTCCCTCTCCCGCTCTCTCGCTTCTTTTCTCCCTGAGACTCACATGCCTCCTGTCGTCAAGCAGGCCATGGCTGTCAGGGCCTACATCCTTAGTTAGGCCCCTTCTCCCTTCCCTGGGTCTTGCTTCATGAGTCCCACCCCTCGACCCCCCACCCCCGGGAGAGAACAAGATGAGGAGCGGTGCACCTCGGCAAATCCGGAAGCAGAACTTCATCCAAGAAGGAGGGGACCGATAGGTCACCCCATGTGACAATTGAATCCTGCAGCCACAGGCCCTAGCAGCTTGAAGCCCTGTAGTCCAGGGAATGCTTCTGGCAGTGAGGTGACCCAGCTCTTCTGCCACCATGAACAGGGTCCCTCTGAAGCGGTCCAGGATCCTGCGCATGGCGCTGACTGGAGCCTCTGCTGTCTCTGAGGAGGCAGACAGCGAGAACAAGCCATTTCTGCTACGGGCTCTGCAGATCGCGCTGGTGGTTTCTCTCTACTGGGTCACCTCCATCTCCATGGTATTCCTCAACAAGTACCTGCTGGACAGCCCCTCCCTGCAGCTGGATACCCCCATCTTCGTCACCTTCTACCAATGCCTGGTGACCTCACTGCTGTGCAAGGGCCTCAGCACTCTGGCCACCTGCTGCCCTGGCATGGTAGACTTCCCCACCCTAAACCTGGACCTCAAGGTGGCCCGAAGTGTGCTGCCGCTGTCCGTGGTCTTTATCGGCATGATAACCTTCAATAACCTCTGCCTCAAGTACGTGGGGGTGGCCTTCTACAACGTGGGACGCTCGCTCACTACCGTGTTCAATGTGCTTCTCTCCTACCTGCTGCTTAAACAGACCACTTCCTTTTATGCCCTGCTCACCTGTGCCATCATCATTGGTGAGTGGGGCTGGGGGTTGGGGGGGTGGATGCTGGGGGGAGCAGGAATCCTGAAGATAAACACATGACACTGTATCTGTCTCAGGTCTCCTCTATCACCAGTCATAGGAAGAGATCTGTAGAGAACAAATTACTTCCTTACTGTGTCTCCGTGAGTTAGGGATCCAGCCAGGGTGAAAATAATAACGTTAGCAGACACTTACAGCAAAGCCAACCAGGCACTCAGATCTAAGCACTTGATCCATATGAACCTAACTGACCCCCATTACGAGGTGAGATGCAGCTGCGTTTTACAGAGAGAAGCCTGAGGTACAGAGAAGCTAAGTATCTGGGATCACACAGCTAATCACTGGCGGAGCTGGGATTTGAACATGGGCAACTACCTCTGTAGATCACACTCTTGGCTGCCACGCCACTGTTCTTCTCTACCAGTCAAGGATGATCTCAGGCAATCACGACTGGCACAGGTACCTCTACCCGCTGAGCCATTTCACTGGTCCAATATGTGTGTGTGCTTTAAGAGGCTCTAACTGCCTCTTCGGATGTGACCATAAAGAATTACTTTTAGGAATGTTGGAGTGATCATTACACACTAGCATCCTCTTTAGGTACCGGCAAGCCCTCTGAGTGGCGGCATCTCTGCGAAACTGCAGCCTGGAGAGGTTGTGCTCCTCGCCACAGCCCCACAGCTAAGAAGAGGCAGTCTGGGATGCAGTCCCATGCTGGCCACACTCCCTGGCCTGTGTTTCAACCCAGTCTGCTTGGTTCCTGCCCATTGGGAGTTAGCATGATACAGACCAGCACTAGAACTACGGGCCAAGTGTGCTTTTAAATGAAAGCCCGGGAAGTTTGAAACATCCAGTTCCTCAGCGTCAGTCGCTGTATCCTGATTCTGCAACCATCTTTTCAGGGCCCGGTAGTCACATATAGCTAGGGGCTCTTGGCTTGGACAGCATGTGTTAGGGAACATGTTTGCCACTTTGAATTCATTTAGTGGCTGCTGGGTTACAGAGACCAGGGCATCTTTTCCCTCAGAGTCCCGGATGAATGGAAAGCAACCTTCGTTTGTACCTGCTCTGGTTTTTAGTCTGTCTTGTTTGGCCTACTTAGATGTCCCTGGGTGTCTCTGAGGCCCAGGCTTGGTGCTCTAGTTGTAGGGACCAGGCCAACCTGTACCATCTTCCCTAGAAATGTTCCCCAGGTTGGACAGCTCCCGGATTCAGGGGTACGGGGAGAGAGGTCAGCACTGCCAGCACCTCTCCCACTGCCCCCACATATGTAGCCTAGGAGAGCTGGAACGCCTTCAGTTCTCACCATCTACAAGCTACCCTAGGGTCCCGCTTCAGCCCACCAGCCCTGCCAACGTTAGAGGGGATGGCCCTCCTATCGGAAGAACACACATGCAGGAAGGCACAGTCGCAGGAGAACCTGAGCCTGGGTCCCCAAAGTAACAAGTAGCTGAGAGTGAGGCACCTGAGAGCCATGGCGGCCTGCCCAAGTGGCACTGGAAAGTGGAGCTCTCTGCTGCCCCCAATACTGGCCCATCTGTTTCCTCTCCTCTCCCTTCCTCCTTTGAGGGAGGCCCATCTCTGGCAGCCATGGCCTCCTACGCATGGAGTACTTTGCAACGCCTCTCGGGCTCACAGCCCCTGCAGGGTCTAGGTCCTTGAGAATGGAGAATGGAGTCACTTCTGAACTCAAGTGGTAACCAACAGGAGGCATGGGTTGCTCTGGCTGCACAGGGAAACCCATAGTGGGCTCTACTGAGCCAAGTGCCAATGGTGCTGGAGGGCCTCGTGCCCCTGTTCTGAGATAGCATCTTGCTATGTTGCCCAGGCTGGCCCTGCCCCCAGGTCTGAGGTAACTGGGTCTGCAGGAGCACGACCTTGCCTCTCTCCAGCTTCTCTAAGACTTGTGCCTTTCTCTTAGCAGTCTCCATCCACTCATCCTCCATCCACTGATCAGCTATTAGTTTGTGTCCAAGTATTTGCCAGGCTCTGTACCAAGTTTTAGGGTACAAGTTTGAGAAAGGTAGGGTGGGGTCCTCACTCCTGGTGCATGGCAGATGTTGATGTTGATGGCAGAAACAATAGTTACACTAGATGGTAAGGGCTGTGGGTATCGAGAGGGAGCAGGGAGCATGAGGGATAATCTGATTAGGTCTTGCTGAGAAGTCCTTGCTGGAATGAGACTGCTCAAGTAGTACAGGCTAGGAACACACATTTGAGTGAGTGCAGTGTTTCCTGAGGGCAGTGGGGAACCACAGAGGAAATATCCACTGTAGGAAGATCGTTCGAGTCATAAGACAGAGAGTAGGTCGGTTAACATGGGAGCAGGAGCATGGTCCCAATTTTTACAGATGAAGGAAATTGGAACTCAGAGAGGTCTCCCAAGCAGCTCAGCTTCAAAATCACAGAGCAGTCAGAGGCCTGATCGCTCTGATGCCTGTGCTGGTCCTGCTGTTTCCTGCAGCAGCAATAATTCTCTGCCTTGTGGGAATGCAGGGTCTAAATAAAGAGACCATAGCGTCTGCCAGCCAGGGGCAGGCAAGGAGCATTGTGTAAACAGCAGGAAGCCCAGTGCTGTGGCCTAGGGAGGCATGGAGGTTCTTACAGCAGAGAGTGACCCTAGAAGGAATAGAGTCCTGGAGTGACTATAAGCAGCATCAGGCCATGAGCAGCTCTGACCTAATGCTCACGCTGCAAGAAGCCAGGGCTTAGAGCCCGTTTCCTTTTTAGTGCTCAAGGTCACTTTACAAGGCCATCAGGCACCTATGCTATTTTATAGCCCTCATTGCACTGGGTATTGGTATAATTTGGGAGGAGGGGGATTATGCCCTCTTGGCTCCCTTTATCTACAGGCCATTTCTATGCCCACTTTAACCCATACAGCTCCCAAATAAAAGACACAGAAACCTGGTATTTTTATTAGCATGCTGCTGGCACTATGCAGGGCAGGTTCTGAACCATTCTAACCCTCTAAGCTGTTAATGCCAAGATAAATGCCCTGTTACTTGCCCTCTGAGTCTTTCTCTGGCTTGCTCTGCCCCATGTGTGCCCTCATGGTGAATCCTCCTGGTGTCTCCGCGTGGTCTCTCCACACCTTTCTGCTCCTCTCTCTACCCCAGATGCTCTCACTGGGATCGGACATCCCAGCTCTACTGTCCTCTCCCGCCCAGTCATAGGCTGATTGGCTCTTTATTAACCAATCAGAGATTATGGGAAACAGTTTTTACATAACATTGAGACCGGAAGATGCTTGACCCTCAAGAGCTTACCTGTTGTCTGTACTGTAGCCAGATGTCTGGGCACAAAAACCAGCAGGTGAACGCACAGTACACAAGACTGACCCCCAACAGAGGGGGAAGACTGGTTTTCATTCTGGGTTCCACCTCCATGGCCCATGCAGAGGTTAGACTTTGTATATGCCGATGATGAGGTCAGAATCCCGTCCCTCTCCCTCCTGTCCTCTTCCCTCTTTACCTTGTCACTCCTCTGTCTCTGTTGCAGGTGGTTTCTGGCTGGGAATAGATCAAGAGGGAGCTGAGGGCACCCTGTCCCTGACGGGCACCATCTTCGGGGTGCTGGCCAGCCTCTGTGTCTCACTCAATGCCATCTACACCAAGAAGGTGCTCCCTGCCGTAGACCACAGTATCTGGCGCCTAACCTACTATAACAACGTCAACGCCTGTGTGCTCTTCTTGCCCCTGATGGTAGTGCTGGGCGAGCTCCATGCTCTCCTGGCCTTCGCTCATCTGAACAGCGCCCACTTCTGGGTCATGATGACGCTGGGTGGACTCTTCGGCTTTGCCATTGGCTATGTGACAGGACTGCAGATCAAATTCACCAGTCCCCTGACCCATAATGTGTCGGGCACAGCCAAGGCCTGTGCACAGACAGTGCTGGCTGTGCTCTACTATGAAGAGATTAAGAGCTTCCTGTGGTGGACAAGCAACTTGATGGTGCTGGGTGGCTCCTCTGCCTACACCTGGGTCAGGGGCTGGGAGATGCAGAAGACCCAGGAGGACCCCAGCTCCAAAGAGGGTGAGAAGAGTGCTATCGGGGTGTGAGCTCCTTCAAGGACCCAGGGCTGAGCTCAGGTGGGGCCTACCCAGCACTGCAGGCTTCCCACAGAGCCAACTGGGTATGGCCCTGAGCAACATTGTTTACATCCTCCTCAGAGTATGATCTAAGAGGAGCCAGGTTCTTTCCTGGTAATGTCTGAAAGCTGCCAAATCTCTTATCTGCCCCCATCTTCTTGTCTTGGGAAAGCCCTACTGGGAGTGGCACCCTTCCTGCCTTCTCCTGGGGCCTGACTACCTCCATATCGCCTCTGGGGTTGGGTCCAGCTGCAGTCTTTGGGGACGGGACTGATGAAGTGATGTCTTACTTTCTACACAAGGGAGATGGGTTGTGACCCTACTATAACTAGTTGAAGGGAGCTGGGTGACCCCCCACATCTCTGCGGCCCTGGGCAGGTAGCATAATAGGTCAGGTGCTATTAACATCAGTAACACTCCAGACTAGCTTTGGAGGCCCTTGGGAGCTGAACCAAGCAAGAGAGGAAATGGCCATTCTGCTCTCTTCTGTGTGGATGGGTATGACAGGCCAACTGTCCATGGGAACTGCACCCAGGGTGGCTGAGAAAACACTCACCTTTGTACTCTATATTTGCAGCTTTAAACAGAGGGAGCCACGAGTTTTACACATTAAGTAGAGAGATGAATGCCTCCACAGCCCCTAACCCCAGCTTTTCCTGCCTGACTTCTCTTGGTCCAGAGGGGTCACCATCCTGTTCTCCAACACCTGGCCCAGCTACATGGCTGTCCCCTCTTTCTGTACTCCCTTTTTCCCCATCAGCCTACCCCAATGCCTCTATCTGCAGGCAGGAAGAGGGGTCCACTCATAGCCTCTGTTCCCATGTGCTTGGACCCCCGAGCCCTTCGTGACGGTAAGAGACACTTACCTTCTCTGAGGCTGGAGCTGAAAGGGCCCACTGATTCTCTGAGTTAGCCCATCAGGCTCCTGTCACAAGACAGCCTACACCCGTGTGGCTAAGAACAGAGGAGGTTGGTTTATAAGTCCACATAAACCCAGTGTTTCAGAGGAAACCCCTCTGTTCACATTCTCACATGGTAGAGGCACAGATAAAATCCCTCGGGCCTCTTATACAGGAGTACTAGCCCCATTCATGAGGGCTCCACCCCATGACCTAATCACCCCCAAAGCCTTCAACATACGGACTCCCACATGAATTTGGGGACAGAAGTACCGGACCATGATACCCCAGCACCACACCCTCCTAACCTCAGGGTAGCTGTCACTGTTCTAGTCCCTTCTGTTTGGCCTTTTTTACCCCCATGTCCTTGGGGTAATGTTTGATGTCTTTGTCCCTTTCATGAAAAGATGGGGAAACTGTGTTTGCCTTTGATTTCTACTTCCCACAGGTTCTAATGAAGTTGGTGGGGCCTGCTGGCCTGAGTTGTATGTGATTTAATAAAACAAACAAACAACGCATGATAGAGCATGTGTGTATGGACTGAGAGACACAGGGCCCAGTGGGGATCTAAAACCCAAGTCTGTGGGGACCCAGCTACAACAAGCAGCCTTCCTTCCTGGTCCTAGAAAGAATCTCTTAGGACAAGGATTTTCCAAATACCTACTCTGGGAAGTGGGTGTCCAGAATTCAAGTTTTCATCAGTACCAGCTGCCACTGCTGCCACTGACTTTGTGTTTACTGCGGCTGTCCACCTGTCCCTTACCTTCACAGCCATTCCTATTGTGTGGGATGGGAGGCATCACTGACCCTCCCCCCCCCATCTTACAGATGAGGACACTGAGGTTCAGAGAGGCTTGTGAGGAAGAAGTAGCAGCAAAATTCAGAGGGAGAGCCTCCTGCAGTGCCTAGACTACCTGCTACCCTGCCTGTCATTCAGCCGATACTCAGAAGAGTGCCTGCGCCCTCAGCCTGGAGCGCATGCCCTTTCTTTCAGAAGAAGAAGGTTAAAGCTATGTTAGCCTGCTCACTCACTGTATGACCAATACCTGACTGATCGCTTGAGGGAGGGGGGACGGTTGTGGCTCCCAGCTTCAGAGGTGTCAGTTCAACTACAACTGTAGGTCATATGAAAGGGACACCCAATGTATTGGATCCTTGAATCAATGCTGACCCTGTGTGATTCAGTCACTCCTACCAGAAAAATATAGTGTGCTTGGGGGACAGGGGTGATGCCACAGGCAAAGGAGGCCTTCTGGGTCTTGTTAGATGCAAGTTTCTGCGTCCTGTGTTCACCTGTGAGCATTGGGTAGGAAGGTTCCATGGAGGGGGTCACTGGCCCCAAGTCCTCCCCCTTGTCCCGGCAGGGGGAATGCTGCCACCTTGTACCCCTCTGCAAGGCCAGCAGAACCACCCAACGCACATCTAGAGAAATTGCAGGCCATCCTAAGCCTGTAAGTTGTGGGGAGACAGCATACATCAATAGATTCCTCACATAGTAGCCTAGGATGTGGGCTGGGTTATTTGAAGAAAACTGGGGGTCCTCATAGAATTGTAGGCTCCAAAAGGCGCTGACAAAAAGTCAGCAACCAGAATGTGGTAGCCAGCAATAGTGCGTGCTCCCACTGGCCAATGCACCCCACGAGAGTACCTGATCCTCACATCTGGGTGTCCCTGGTAGATGGGCGTGACTGGCTCAGATGTCACCCAGGCCATGCAATGGGCCTTTTGTCTCACAGGGTGCTGGGGCAGCAGCCCATCACTCCATCCTGAGATACTGCCTATAGTGGGCTCTGATGGGTGAAAAATGAGACCCCAAAATGGTTGATTTTTTTTTCCAGTCTGGATCTTTCTTTTTCAAAGATGCTTTTTGCCCTTGAACTTGCCCAGACCCATTGCTCTGCAGTTGAGGAAAGTAAGACATAGAAAGCTTAAAGGAAGTTTCTGAGGGCACAGAGCAAATTACTGTCTGCTCAAAACAAACTGGTGTGCCCCGATCCTGATCCAAGTGCCTTCCACTGGGCTGCTTTTGTGTTGGTTCTGAGGATTGAATTTGTGTCCTATGCTTGCATGAGGACTCTGATTCCTGAATTATCTCCTCATCTTTTATTTATTTAATCAATCACTTTTCTATTAGACACCACTTTAAAATAAAATAAAACAAAAATAAAAATGCTTAGAGGCACACACACACACACTTGTAATCCTAGCACAGGGGAGGCAGAGGTAGATAGATCCCTGGCTAGCCAGCCTAGCCTTATTGGCATGCCAGACCCTACAAACACAACAACAACAACAACAACAACAACAACAACACCTATTGGATGATCCCTAAGGTTGACTCCTAACCTTCCCACACACACATGCAAATGGTAATGATTAGAGGCTCCTCATGACCCACACCCTTGACAGCCATCAGGGCTTGAAAGCCAACCACCTTTGCAGTGTTGACCTAGGACCGTCCCCCCACCCCACCCCCCTAGCTCTACCTCCACCATCAACACTTACAAGCCGAAACCTGCAACCTCCTAGCCTGCACATCTCTAGTCAGCTTGCTGCCAATGCCTCATTCTCTACTTGTCCAAGGATGGTACCTTCAGGTCTTCCCTTTGTCTTCCCAGCAGTCCTCTCCCCTCCTCTGCTACTACAGAAACTGTACAAATGTGGCCAAGTCCCTTGCCATAGCAAACTGTAACCAAATCATCCCCATGCACTCTCATCTGGGTGACAGACCCAGGACCAGAGAACCCTGTACAAGACCCCAAATTCCAAATCTGCCACCCTGGCTAGCTCTCTGTACTTCTGAATTTTGAAGGTAGCTGAGACCAAGTTGCAAATCTGTCTGAGCAGTGTTCTGTCGCGATCTCACAGAATATCTGAGTTCATCAACTTACAAAGAGAAATGGTGGCTAGGCAGGATACCTCTGCCTATGATCCTAGCACTCTGGGGGAGGAGCCAAGAAGAGTGAGAATTCGAGGATAGCTTGGTTTATATAGCCAGACTCAAGGCAATTTTTGAGTTTTCAGTCTATGACTAATGGCCCAGCTTTAGGCCTGTTGTGGAGCAGCACATCTTGCCTGCATCATGGAGCAAAATCTGAATCAAAATCCAAGTCCTTCACCTCATAGCTGGAGAGCCAAATGAAAAGGAGGCCCTCCGACTCCCTAAAGACTCCTCCTTACGCACTTCTCCCTATCCCTTAAATGTTCTACCTCCATGGTAACCAAACCTCCAAGTTATAGATGACATCTGGAAGACACTGAAGTTCCACAGCAGAACCACAACTCTGCTGTCTATGTGTCTGATTGGTGGATGCCATGGAGGGGAACTGGGGTGGGCAGGCGAGCTTCCTGGAGATGGTTCACTGCTTTGCACAGCTGCAATGGATGTACCTCGGAGAGGCACAGCCCCAGGGACTTTGTCTCTGGCTCACCTCTTGCTGCTGGGGTTCCTTCTCCCGTGTGTCACTGCTGTATTCCTCCTGTATCTAGCATGGTGTGGATGGCCACAGAGAAAGCCTCACTGCCTAAAGTCTGGTGTGATTGCCTCTTGGGAGACAGCCCACTCTATTGGACAGTTTTCCTGCAGATCGATATGAAGACGATCCTTCATAGAATAAAGCTGTTTAAATGAATTGCTGATTTTACAGAATTTCTGACTTGATTTAAGTGGGTTTAGGAAGTTAGGGTAGTCGAGAGGGAAGATTTGGGAGATGGTTTGGGCTGTAATTTGGGAGAATGTTTGGCCAAGAAGATGTAACAAAGATAGAACTGAGAGAAAAGTGTGTCCCCTCTTTGTAGAGTAGTGGGGGCTGCCTGGAGTAGAAGAGGAGCTCAGTGAACTCTCACGGGTTACAGGCACATAGTTGTACTTGTGGAAGAGAAAAAGGGCTTGAGACAAGTCAATGATTAAAGAGAACATGACGAGAACAAAGTGAGCTCGGTTGCTAAGGGCTCGAGAGCTTTGCCTACAGGACGCAGGTTAATGAGCAAATACAGTAATGGCGTCTCAGTGCCCATGGTTGAGACTGCGTGGCTCTGTTTATTATGAAATGGGGTTTTCCTGGGTTTATAACTGTAAGTTGACTGATGGGTTTTGGCGTGTGCCTTGAGGACTTAGTGCGGTGCGGCAGCAGACTGGGTGGATTCTTGTTTTTCTGTTGTCTTAAGAAGGTAAAAGATCTCTAACCTACAGTTCTCTACATTTTCTTTACTATGAAAAGGACATAAGAATGGGTAGAGGGCTGACTGTGTTCGATGACAAAGAATCGCTAAGTTAGAATAGCAGGACATCTGTCTCCTCTCTTGTAATCGCAAGTGCGGCCTGCCGGTAAAGAACTGACTGAGAGATATGTTGCTTGCTCACACTTTGTTAGTTGTAACAAGTTGCTTTGTCATGAATGTGATGGATCCTTGGGAATGATCTGTTTTTCACCTGCAATATGTAAAACAGTCAATCATGTGAAGGTATGGGACACATACTGGTTTTTATTTGTATGCATTGAACTCACAGGAAGGAAAATGGAAGGGAAGCATGCTGTAACTTTTGTATTGCTTGAAGGATTTTGCTGGGGAGATAGGAGATTTTGCTTGAAGGATAAGCTGTGGGAGAAAAACTAAGTTGTTGAAACCTTGCTTCATCCACCATGTGTGTGCGTGCTTGCATGCGTGTGTATACATGTGCATGTTTTCACCCTCTTTGCAGGCCCCAGAGAATTCAATTTTTCACTATCAGAAAAAAAGTCTGCTGATTAACCATGGACCCCACACAACCCCTTAGTACCCACACTGTCCGGTCTGGGCCCTGACACCATCACATGGTCAAAGCCTCAGATCCCTGGCCCTGTCTCGGCTGTGACTATAAGCAAATGTCTTGATAGCCCCTAACCTTGCCTGCCGAGCAGGATGAGTCTTCCGAAGGGCAGTGAAGGGACAGGGACAGGGTCGCAGTAGCAGAAAAGCCCATTAAAGTAAAAGTGTTTTCTTCAGATCAAGAAAATGGAATCTCCAGCCTAGATGGAGACCTAGCATTCTGACTGGGCAGGTCGGTCTCTAAGGCCCACTCTCAGGAAAGCAGATCCACCTTACACCATGCTAAAGAGCTAGGAGGAATCATTATCCCTTCAATGAGACATCTTTTTCTTCCCCAAAATTCCTGCCTCCTGGTGCAGTCTGTTACAGGGCCATAACCAAGTAACATCATGAGTCTGCCAGCTTTTCTTTATAAAGAAATAAGATTTGTGTATTTATTTTATGGGTGTTTTGCTTGCATGTATGTCTGTGCATGCCCAGTGCCAATGGAGGTCAGAAGAGGGTGCTTCACTCCCTGGAACTGGAGTTATAAACATCCATGCTAGTGTTGGGAATTATGTCCTGGTACGACAGCCAGTGCTCTTAACCACTGAGCCATCTGTGGTAGTTTGAATAGATATAGCCCCCATAAACGCATTTGTTTGAATGCTTGGTCATAAGAAGTGGCACTATTAGGAGGTGTGGCCTTGTTGGAGTAGATGTGGCCTTGTTAGAGAAAGTGTGTCACTGTGGGTGTGGGCTTTGAAATTTCCTATGCTCAAGCTCCACCCAATGTAGAAGACAATTTCCTCCTGGCTGCCTTCAGATCAAGATGTAGAACTTTTGGCTCCTCCAGCACCATGTCTGCCTTCACACTGCCAAGCTTCCACCATGATGACAGTGGAGTAAACCTCTAAAACTGTAAGCTTGCCCCAATGAAATGTTTGCCTTTGTAAGAGTTGCCTTGGCCACCTGTCTCTTTACAGCAATAAAACTCAATCTAAGACACCATCTCTCCAACCTTTAAAATCACCTTATTAATGAGACTAAGGACCCCAAGCAGGGAACAGCAGAGTGAGGTGACACATGTAGCACTTGTGATTTAGCTCACAGAAGAAGAGAGGTATGGCTGCAGAGTTGTCCCCTCTGCCACCTCGACCTAGGGATTCAGCTGGGAAGCCTGCCAGCTCAGAGCCTAGCCTACTGGGAGAGAGCTGACCCTCTGCCCTCACCTCCCCAGACACCTCCCCATCTTGGGGAGACGAACGTAATTGGCACAGTCGTGAAATCCTAGTGAAAACGCCATCAAGGTCAGCCAGTTACCTGAGTGGGGATGGTAAGGAACTGGACAGTTCCAGACTGGAGCTACTTAGCTCTTGTCCTTTTTTATCATTTGAGATTGTAGGCTTGTCTCAGTCCACTTTGTGTTGCTGTATCAGAGTACCTACTGCTGGGCAGTATATGAAGACAAGAGGATCATGGGCTCCTTGTTCCGAAGATTGGAAGATTTAAAAGTGACATCTGGCAAGAGTGTTCCTAGTGTGTCACGTGTTCCATGGTGTCATGGGTGTGCAGGAAGAAGCAAGACTCTGGAAACAGCCAGATATTGAGCTAATCCACTCCTGAGACCAGCATTAGTCCTACTGTGCAGTTCATCGTGACCAATCACCTCCCCCTAGGTCCTACCTACCTCTTACACATGTCACCCCATTGTCCACATCCTCCCACTGGAGACCTGTGGATTAACAAAGCATCTCCAAGCAATGGCTAGAACTTCTAAACCGCTAGAAGGTCTCATTTTGCAATGTGTAACTTTATATTCAGTCTCTGGATCTTTAAAGGAAACTCAAGTTATAAGATACTGTATGGGCTGTGTGGAAAACTTACAGGCTGGCTGCAACTCAGGGCACTGTGCGCAGCTTTCTTGGCATTTAAATTCTTTGGAAGCTTGCCACATCTGTGAGAGGTTGAGCACACACAGGACCCCAGGGCAAAGGTGCCAGCAGGTCTATGACTCAGAGGCCGTCATGGTCTGTCCTACCTAACAAGCCCTTCTTTCTTTACCACCACAAGAGACAAGCTTCCAGAAAGCTTGGGGCCTCTCTGGATGCCCCTACTTCTCTCTGTGTGTGTATCTCTCTCTCTCTCTCTCTCTCTCTCTCTCTCTCTCTCTCTCTCTCTCTATCTATCTCTCTCTCTCTCTCTCTCTCTCTCTGAGTGTGTGTGTGTGTGTGTGTGTGTGTGTGTGTGTGTGTGTGTAGGGCAGTGGTGTTCCACAGCCTTCTTTTTTTTTTTTTTTTTAGACTTATTTTATTATATATAAGTACACTGTAGCTGTCTTCAGATACACCAGAAGAGGGCATCAGATCTCTTTACAGATGGTTGTGAGCCACCATGTGGTTGCTGGGAATTGAACTCATGACCTCTGGAAGAACAGTCGGGTGTTCTTAACCACTGAGCCATCTCTCCAGCCCTCCACAGCCTTCTTAACTGTCTTCTTGCTACTTGACAGGGAGTCTGAGAGACTGACTGGTTGGCCTGCTTCTGTGTTAACGGTGTGAATTGGGAGCTAACTAGTACACAAGGCTGGCTGTTACCCTGAAGAATGCTTGCGATGGGGCCTTTCAGAGAGGCTGAAATGGCAAATTCTAGCCTATTGATTTGCTCCCTAAACCCCTTATACCTCATAATCATGTTAATAGGTAGAAAAGGAAGGTGGTAGCAGCACTGCAGTCTACCCACAATTCTCTCTTCTTTCTGAGAGAGCACCTATGTGTCTCCTGACAGCCAGGCCCTGCCCCAGCCCCCAGGGTGAATTGTTGGTTTGTTTCTCATCAGTGGGCCCTCATTTTGGTCTGAGTAATGGTAAGCACGCAGCTCTGGTCAGTGCGAGTTGAGGGGAGAGACCGTGGTGGACAGGCATTCCTGGTGATGCTCCTCTGTTTGTAAAAGGAAGGGTTGGATTGGTTGTTTTGCTGCTGTGAAGGAGGTGGCTCCACCAGAAAATGAATGTGTGTGGTTTCAGACCCCAAGACAAGCAACTGAAGTGCGTACCTTACATACCAAAGCAGACCTGACCTCTAGGTTCTCCCAGCATCCCTCAAACCCTTCCTCGCATTCCCTGCCCCCAACTGTGAACTTTCCAATTCAGAGGCTGGTTGTCCCCCCACCACCCAGAACCTTTTCCCCTATACAATCCAGACATTTTATTCTCTCTCTCTTTCTCTCTCCTCCATCCCTTCTCTCTCTGCACACACCCTCCCCTATGATGACTTCCCTGGCCTGGGTCTTCCCTGGCTTTAAGCGGTTCCCCAATAAACCTGCATTAACATATTGTAATTTGGCTTGAATTGGCTCATTTCACCCACAGAGAAATACTCTGTCAGGATGAGCACAGGGCAGGAGGAACCCGATGCTTGATTGGCGCTTATTTCCTTATGCACGCTAGTCCGCATCCATCCTCGTGCTCCCACGCACCTCAGGACTCCCTCTGTGTGGAGTGTTTCTCCTCTCTTCATCCAGTTAGTGCCTCCGGTCCCTTCTGATCTCAGCTCAAACTGTCAAACGCAGATAAACAGACTTAGGGAGGGAATTTGGTTAGAAAGAAAGACTCTGAAATAACTATTATAATTAAATAATATGACATTATATACTTGTAATTTGTTAAGAATAAATCTCACATGTCCTTCCCACTAATAAAAAGGTTATAAATCTGAGGTAATAGGTTAATTAGTTGGATTACAACAATCACGTCCTACCATATTCAGATTAGAATATTACATTATATGCCTTCAACCTATAAAATTTTTATTTACCAATTATAACTCAATAAAGCCACAAAAGGAGAGGAGGGAGGGAGGGACAATAGGAAGGCTCTGCTGGCCTTAAATGAGGAAGTGTTTTCTTTGGCAGGCAACAGAAAGGTCCACAGAAGTGGGTGGAGTCTGCCCTGAGTGCTGGCCGAGAAGAGGCAAATGCCCACAGGGGTCTGACCAAGGGTCTCCCTGCAGCAGCTGGTACAGGGAGGCAGCTTCTACTCCCCTGCACTTGTTCAGGGTTGGGCAAGTGAATCCAGGGGAGACAGAAGCTAGAGCCAGGTCTATTCAAACAAAGCAAAGACTAAAAGGGAGCGCTGGGCACACCGTTGGCAGCATGCCCTCAGAGAAAGCCTCCTTTCTCTCTGCTTCTTGACCTTTGGAGCCAGACTGCCTGGTGTCACACTTCAGTTCAGCCACCTGACAGCTCCCACAGCTTGTACAGTTGCTGGGACCTCTGGTGCTTTGTTTTTTGGAACAGGGTCTTATGGATCTGAGGCTGGCCTCCCATTTCCTATGTAGCTGAGCATGACCTTGACCTGTCCACCTCCAGACCACTGAGATTCAAGTATAAGTAGCCACATCCAGTGCAACTCATCACTTAGTGCTGTGTAAGTGGTTGTTTTTTTTTTGTTTGTTTGTTTGTTTTTTTTTAGAATGCAACCAAACACTCTGACCTGCTGGAGTTTGCCAAGAGCCTTGGGAAACCCTTGTCCCCACACTGAGCCAGTTGGCCATGACATGAACACAGAGCAATAGATCAGCCTTCAAATATAAATAAAGGCAGGGGCTATGTATGTGGCTCAGTTGGTAAAATGCTTGCCTCATATGTATGAAGCCCCGGGTTCTATACCCAGCATCGCATACAATGGTGTTGTGCACATGTGCAAGTGTCACCCTCAGAAAGTAGAGGCAGGGGGACCAGAAATTCAAGGCCATCCTGAGCTACATAGGAATCTTAGTGCCAGTTCTGGCTACATGAGACCCTGTCTCAAAAACCAACCAAACAAAGAGAGCTAAGAAACAGCACGGACATGCTGTGCGACTGTGTTTGTGTGAAATGCCTAGAATTGGCAAACCTCTAGAGACAGGAAATAGATGGGCGGCTGCCTCAGACTGTCACTCACTCCCTCTGAGGTGGGAGGAGAGAGGAGATGCTCTAAAATTAGATGGCGGAGGCGGCTGTGCAGCTCTGGCTATAATAAAAGCATTGGCTTGTACATTTACATGGGAGCATTTTTTGACATAGATGCCATGTTTCAACGGATCTGCATGGGAAGAAGGGTGCCAATATGTACAGTGGCACTACACACAGAATCCCAAACTCGACACGGCACTGTGCCCGTCAGCAGATGGCTGGAGAAACAGAACATGCTGTACTTTATGACAGGAGTCTGTCCCATTAGGTGATCTCATCACCTACCCACAGCTGGGTAGCCACTTCCTCACCAAGGCCTCCTGATACATCAGGAGAGTGAGGCCAAGCCCCCTTCTGTATGAAGGGTGAGAGTGTGCCCCCAAAACCATTGTACCAAGCACAGTATGGAAAACACAGAGACCACCATGGTCCTTCATCCTGCCATGTCATGCCCTAGACTTTTGTAACTGTGGCACAGTGGTTTGCTTACACCAGAAGTGCCTTGGAAGCCTGTGTCCATGTTACATAGGTCATAGCATCACTGGCTGTCAGGAGCTATTCAGCTCCATTAATGGGTCCCCATTCCTTTCTAGAGCTCCATTATTATCTTCTGGGATGATCGCTGTACTCTGTGAGGTCTGCTGCTGTCCCAGTCCTCTTTGTGTGGCACATGGCTACGTCTATCTATCTACAGAAGAAAACACATGGCTGAGTGTTGGGGTAGCCCCCCACCACATGCCGTAAGGTATGCCCCATATTCTCAGATGATAATTGCTGGGTCGGTAGCACCAGGCTGGCAGGATGTGTGAATGTTTGTCTGTCGGGGCCTCACTTGCCCAAAAAGAAAGTCAAACTCCCCTGGGGGAGGAGTCAATGGTTAAGAGCATGGACTACTCTTCCAGAAGATATAGTTCAAATCCCAGGACTTGGCCAGCATCCCAATTTTCTTATGGTTCCCAAAGATATCATCACCCCAGGACAGCAGGATGCAATCTAAAGAACAAAGCACCCTCATTCCCCAGGGTGGATGGTGGTTCGCTGGGTTATAGATGTCATTGTCATTGAAGGGGGTTGGTTGTGGTTTGTTAAGGGTTGTGGTCAGGGAAGAAACAAAGGAAAAGAGGTTGGATTCAGGGATCTCTCTCTCTCTCTCTCCCTCTCTCTCTCTCTCTCTCTCTCTCTCTCTCTCTCTCTCTCTCTCTCTCCCCCCTCTATCCTTCTTTCTCTCCTAACAAGTGTCCAAGTGTCAGTGGATGAAACAGGTTGGGGGGAATGGGGAAGGGAAAAGAAGGGTGGATTATTGTATCTCCTTTTAGACTAAGAAAGCAACGAGTTTCAAATATTTTAGACTGGTATAGATTTGTGCATGAGGATAGAAATTTGAGGTTATATTCGCAACAACATACTGTGCACATGATCCAGCTCTTGTTTAAGGCATGTAACTTGAGTGCAACTCACTTAGAAATGCAAGGTAAAGTGCTAGTCATATGAAACTGTTAAGAATAAGAAATGCAAGTTAAGGCTAGGGAGATGGCTTAGTGGTTAAGAGCACTGGCTGTTCTAGGGGTCCTGGGTTCAATTCTCAGCAACCATATGGTGGCTCACAACCATCTTTAATGGGATCTGATGCTCTCTTCTGGTGTGTCTGAAGACAGTGACAGTGTACTCACATGTATGAAACAATAAATCTTAAAAGAAAAGAAAGAAGTACAAGTTAGTAGTCATTCACCTATAAATAATCAAACCCTTTAATGCATTCGGAATTATACCTGTAGTCATGCTAGGTATGAGTGTAGTTTATTCTGGGGGGAAGGCCTTATTAGCCTCCTGTATATGTTTTCAAAATTAAGCAAAAACAAAGTAACTAGAAACAGACAAATTTGTCTATTTAGGTGTACTTTAGATAGATAGGTGGTCCTCAAACACTCCAAAGTTCTGTAGAATATGGCATTTAAGATGTTTCAGTAAAAATAAAAAGGCTTTCCATGACAGAGTGACACATCAGCTCCTGGCAGCAGCACTGATCGCCTCCAGCGAAGATGATGGGCACAGAACCTCCACCTGGAACTTGCTTCAAATGTGGCGAAGCTGGACGCTGGGCTATAAACTGCTCTTTACCTCGACTGCTGGCAGCACCCTGTCCAAACTGTGGGCAAGCAGGACATGGGGAAGTGGACAAAATGGGACGGACAGTGCCCCTTAAGCTCCCACTTCACAGGAAACTTCATCAAATCATCTGGCCTGGTAACCACAAGATGGACGCCCCACAGACACAAAGGAGCTTGGATGACTGGCCAGGTAGCCAGTAAGTCTCTGTCATTTTTATTAGATTTGGAAGCAGCTCACCCTGCACGTCCTATTGACACAGGTGAAATGTATTCTTCTCAGGTTTCTGATGGGTTTGAAGATTAGACTCGTGATAGGCTTCAAAAGTTCAAAGCTTTAACATTGATCAATGGAGTTCTGATAATATTATCATAGCCACAAGCTCAAGATCTTAAATTTCCTTTGGTTGTCTTCTAAATATAAACTTAAAAGGACCGTTCCTTGTGCTCATTTGACGCAAACCCTCTACAGAACTTTGGACTCCCCAACATAGGACAAATGGACTGGACATTGTCTCACACTGATAGTTATCATATCTGTTCTTATTGTTTTTAGTTTACTGATGGTAGAAATAAAGCTATTTTTGTGGACTAAAAAGGAGAGATGTTGGGGTGACCCACCCCCACACATATCATAAGGAATGTCCCTGTATTCTCAAATGTTAATTGCTAGGCCAGTGGCACCAGGCTGGCAGGATGTGTAAGTGTTTGTGGGCCTCATCTGCCCCAAAAGAAAGGCAAGGTACCCTGGGGAGGAGTCTCTCCCACCATGTTAATAACTCTCTTGTGTAAGAAAGAAGTGTGGTATTTGAGCAAGAAAGTGCTGGCGACTGAAGCTGGGAGGGGGAGCAGAAGCTGGATAGAAGCATCATGGGACAGCGCAGGAAAGGAGAGCAGTGAGAACCAAGCTGAGGGTTGCCAGGGTAGAGAAGCCAGGCAGTTGGCGGCTTGTTGAGAGACTGCCCCAGGAGAAAGGCCAGCAGCCTTATACAATACAGATGTCTTTGTTATTAAAACCCAAGTCGGACCCCAAAGCCCTGCAATGGCTGAGACTCAGAAACATGCAAAGTGGGAAAACTCACACCCAAAAGGACAGATGTGTGCCTCCACATATGTGATGGGGACTGGTCTTTAGGAGCTGGCAACAGAGCAGAGGTAACTAAGGTGTTGGGCAGGAAGGAATGGTGGCCTGCTGCTTGCTGGGTACAGGGTTTCTACAGGGGACAATGTAACACGGCTAAAAATGTCAATTTGTGTTTTACATATTTGACAATAACTCATACACAAAAAATGGGAAGGGCCTGGGGCATAGCTCAGTTGGTAGAGTGCTTGCCTGTCATGCACAAAACCCTGGCTTTTACTCCCACCATTACATAAAAACCTGGGTGCTGTGGTACACATCTGTAATTCCAGCATTTGAGAGGTGGAGGCAGGAGGATTAGAAGCTGGAAAATTACCTAGGTCATGCAGGGGACCCAGGCTCAGTTCTCAACACCCACATGGCTGCCCACAACTGCCTGTAACTGCAGTTCCAAAGGATCTGACATACAAAGAACAGTGTCCACTGATTTTTATCTGCTTCTGGAGTCTCAATTATGAGCCATTTGTCTAGTTACCGTGCTCTCGTCCTACACAGCACCTATCATTCTCCTGTCTCTGTTTTTCTTTCCTTTCCTTTCCTTTTGTTGTTGTTGTACTTGGGGTTTTTTTTTTTTTTGTTTTGTTTTGTTTTGTTTGAGACGGGGTTTCTCTGTGTAGCCCTTGCTGTCCTGGAAGTTGCTCTAGACTAGGCTGGCCCCAAAGTCAGAGATCCACTTGCCTCTGCCTCCAGGGAGCTGGATTAAAGGCATGTGACACTAAGTCTGCTCGGCTATCCTCTCTGTTTTTCAAATGAAGGGAGCATGGAGAAATTAAAAAGCTCGCCCAAGTAAATAAATACACCATTCATTAGTTAATGGTAGAGCTGCAAACCGAACTAAGAGAAAGCTTAGCAGCTCCTCAAACTGAATAATTGAAAGGACAAATATTATTTTGGGGGGGTGTATTCTTGGAGGCTGCTGGACTCGTGCTTCCCAAGTCCTACCACTAGAGGGCGTGAGCGCCTTAAATTCGCCACGCTTTTCCCCGCCCTCTGCGTCGTCACATTTTCACCAATCATCAGATATTTACTGGAAGGGCAGATCCAAAGCAGAAAAGTTTCCCCGTATGATCTCTATAGAGGATTTTGACCAAAGGAAACAAACAAAACAGGAATGATTTGTCTTAAACATCGTCAGGGAAGACAGCATTCACTTTCTGGATGTACCATCACATCCTTGAAGTATCAGGTCCCCCCCCTTGGGTCCTCCTCTCCTTCTGCCTTTAGTGAGAGCTGGAGCAGTCCTTTTAGTGAGGGAGGCCAGGAGCTCCGAGGTGACCAAAATAGAATTCAAATTTCTGCGTCTTTAGTCATGTGCAGGTTTGTGTGCCCTCACTCCGGTATCTCCGTACTCATTTTAACGCACAAAATTACAAAGTGGACTTTGTCCTCCAGTGTCCTTTCAGGTGCCAGAACTGACATTCTGGCCCTTGAGTGTTGCCCAGGTAATTTACCCAAGTACTGGGCATCCATTCTGTGGGGTGAATTATCCTTATCAACTTGAATACGCAAGCCACACAAAACAAACATGGTGACACAGCAAGATAGAAACACTTCACACGCAATTGAGGCCACACTGCCCCTCCCTCTGGCTCAGATGTTTATGGATAGTGTCCATGAGAAATGGCTAAGTTGTTAGGCTTATCTTTGTTTTCTATTATTGCTGTAATTTTTGAGGTTTTTTTTTAAATGATTAAAAGTCTCATTCACTGGGTCATTTATGGAATACAGGTCATATGTAAGAAAAGGCCTGGAAGTTGCAAAGAAGGCAAAATTGGATGCAGGGCCTGGTCTCCAGAATAACAGCTTCTCACTGTGCCCAAGAAACTATTACCACCCCTGCTGTATCTACTAAGAAAGGGAGCCTGGAGTGACTAAGAGGTTAAAAGAACTACTTGTTAGTGGTGGTTTGAATGAGAGTGGCCCCCATAGGCTCCATTACTTGAATGCTTGGTCCACAGTTGGTGGAACTGTCTGGGAAGGATTAGGAGGTGTGGCTCCTGTAGGAGGAAGTGTGTCACTGGGGTTGGGCTTTGATGTTTCAGCTAAAGCCATTCTCAGTCAGTTAGCCTTCTCTGTCTCATACCTGTAGATCAGACGTAAGTTCTTGCAATTAGTCCAGAGCTGGGCCTGCCTGCCCGCTGCCATTCTACTCGACCAGCTTGTCCAGGGTCACAGAGAAGCAAGCAGAATTTGAGTTCAACCTCTTCATAAACAAGATAGGGCAGCCCCTGACTGCAGAGAGCTCACAGTACAACAGACACAGCACAATGGGAGTTTTAGAGAAGAGAAGAATTTACTCCCTGAACAGTCATTTGTGAATGGACCACCTCCTTACCCTCCCTGTTCTCTTCCTTGCAGACCCTCAGTGTTGTGGGGACCCAAGGAGACAAAAGAAAGAGAAAGGCGTACAATACCTCAAAGGAAAAGAAAGGGGGACCTAGAGAGATGGTTCAGAGGTTAACAGTGTGTATGCACTTTTCTTGCAGAGAACCTGACCCACGGGTAGTTCTCAGCCCCCGGAAACACTATGCTGGAGTCCATTAGACACATGCCTTCATGGGCACACACTTGTACCCAGACATGAGATTAAAAATAATGAAAAAGGGGTTGGGGATTTAGCTCAGTGGTAGAGCGCTTGCCTAGCAAGCGCAAGGCCCTGGGTTCAGTCCCCAGCTCCGAAAAAAAAAAAAAAAAGAAAAAAGAAAAAAAATGAAAAAAAAACAAATGTTTAAAGAAAAGTAAAGGGAAACATCAGTTCACTCAACAAGTACTTGCAGAGGAGGCTCAAAGGAGAGAGTCAGGCAGAGACTGTGATAGACGTTAAGGCGCTGGCCAGTTTGAGCTTCTTATGTTTGATTCATGTGATCCTTCAGTGCCAAGTACTGAGCTAGACCTGGGAAATGTAACTGACTGTTGCCAAGGCCCCTGCATGCCAGGGCTTAGAGTCTGATGGATCTGACATACAATAGCTAAGAAATCCCAGTACTATGTGCTAAGACCAGAGATAGAAGAAGAGGAGGAAGAGGAGGAAGAGGAGGAGGAGGAGGAAGAGGAGGGGGAGGGGGGAGAAGGAGAACCAAATGAAATGAGCCCCTGGAGCTTGGGCCCAGGAAACTGGAAATGACAGCTGTCAAAGGGAAAACAGGAGATTCAAGGGTGTGGGCTGGGGCATGTGATTTATGTGAGGGAACAGCATGTCCAAAGCCCTGGAAATGAGAGGATTGTAATGACTCTGTAGTCAGAGAGTGGTGCCAATTAATGCTATTAACTTGCTGGTTAAATTCTAGATTCTTTCATTGCTCATTCCCAAGATGGGGAAGGGTCTACACATGGGATCAACACAAGGACAAATTGAAACAGTTCTCTGCTTGATAGCGCCAGCCCTCCATCCCAACTAGCCCATCTTAGCCCATGTACAGCGTGGGCAAGCCCTGTGCTAGAATCTCCAAAGAATCAAAGGGTTTCCAATGGAGACATAAGAGAATATTACCCTGCACATTTCTGATTCCCACATGAAATCCAGTAAAGAGTTTTGTGCAAAATAACGGCACTGTCTACTAAACAGAACGTAAAAGAAATAAATTCATCTGAGGACATAATGACTGTGTCAACCCACATCCTCTGGAACCTTTACCCTTTCTCCCAAACCCACTTCTGCCGCATACAAGGGCTTCTCCTTCATCCTTATGCCTTTCTGCATGCAAATGCCAAGATTCTCTTCGAGGAAGTGGGTTAAAGGCAGAAGCTTTGAAAATGAAAGATTCAGAGCGGAATCTTACTGGGTTCATGGTATTGCGCAAGCCATTCAAACTGGAGTGCCCTAAGCTTACTTCATCTGCAGAATAAGACTAACAAGCATCTGTTTTATTCGTGTTTGTGGAATGAACGTAACCGGGATGAAAATAGAAAATAGGACAGTTTGTGTAAGGCAATCACTGCTCAGCCAGCCTCGAATATGAACAGTACAACGTACTGCAAGAAAGGGCCTGGTGACAGATCTGTCAGCCACCGGCCGGAGTCACCTCAATCCCTATTTGCGTAGGAGACGCGAAATGCGTAGGAGATCCGGGGTCCCTCCAGACTCAGCCCACGCGGGGCGGGCACAGCGCCATCCTGCGTCACCGACCGGTGGCTACCAAGCCCGGACCACACATGGTGGGAACGTGAGGGGGCGGGGCCTGCGTCGGCGCTGCCGACCAATGGAACAGAGGGAGGGACCCACCCGGTGTCACCCAATCACAGAGACGATTCAGGCTCCTTGGGGTGGAGCTATGGCAGGGAGAGGCTGCATTATAGGCCGCTGGGCGGGCACTGGGCGGGACCGACGGTGTGGCCAGGGGCGGAGCAGCAGACCAAGACCCAGTCCGGGCGGCGATGGCGGCGGCTGCTGTGGTGGCAGCGACGGTCCCCGCGCAGTCGATGGGCGCGGACGGCGCGTCCTCCGTGCACTGGTTCCGCAAAGGACTACGGCTCCACGACAACCCCGCGCTGTTAGCTGCCGTGCGCGGGGCGCGCTGTGTGCGCTGCGTCTACATCCTCGACCCGTGGTTCGCGGCCTCCTCGTCAGTGGGCATCAACCGATGGAGGTGAGGGGACCCTATCTTGCGTGGTGGTAACATTGAGCGGACTCCCCCGGGCCCAGGAACTCCAGCCTGCGGCTACTGACACAGCATTTTTGCCCTGTGTGGCCCGCTCTGAACTCCGGGGCGGCCTGGGGAACAGAGGTCACGACCCCTCTATGCTGACGAGACTCTCGTTAGAAACGCGAAGTTGGCCTGCAGCCAGTCCCTGGCAGAATGGGACTGGGCTTTTAGGGGTGTGCTGTAGGAGGGGACAAAAGCGTTCAAGAGCAGGAGCTCCTCGCCGAACCCCACCCCCAAGGGCTTCCCTAAGCCTCGGGTTTGACTCTCCCCACCCCCCTTTTTCCCATCGCGGATAACCTTTCTTCACAGACAGCGGTGGTGGTGATTAGGGAATCTAGCTTAGCATTAGCCAGTATTAAAAAGACCTCAAGGGCATTATCGGTTAGTGGCACTTTGTGTTCTTAACTCATTAATTTTTTATAAACATTTATTGGGAAAGGACATTCATGACATGGCAGTGTGTAGAGTTAAGAGGACGACTTGCAGGTTCTCTTTCACCATACGGTTCCAGGCTGGAAGGTGGGTTTACCTAGGAGGTGCCCTTAACCCATCTGAGAGGATCCCTTCTGTATTGTAACTTTGCTAGAAAGATATTCAAAGAGGGTTGCACCACCCGTCAGCCTTTCCTCCTGTTATCATGAAATAATTTTTTGAGAACAGTTGGACCATTACAGATGAGACTTTTAGGAGCTGATGTAAGGGTAAGGAACAACAAAACCACAATATCAAGAACCCCTTATAACTCCCAGGAGGTTGAGCCCTTTCCCGGCATTCTGTGACACGATTAATAAATTGGTAGCTGATGTATTTTCTCTGTAACCAGTATTCAGAAACAAGAAAGTTTTGATACATCATGTACCCATCACTCTTTAAATGCCTCCTACAGTAGCTTGGTTTGTTTGCATTGTTAGAGAGATGTTTGCTTATGGCCTTGTTGCACAGATGAGCAGAGTAGCTCCCAGGAGACAGTGGCTTTCAGCATCCATTCTTTCCTCTCCAAAAGGGGTTTGCCTTGCTAGGAGAGCAAGTATTCCTAGTAGAACATCTATTAAATGCCCCTGCCTGCCCCATTTACACAGTGGAGAGCCAGCCCACACTGTTTTCAGGCTGTGCTATTACTCTGCCTCGCTCCAGTTTCCATAGATAGGAGGTTAGATTTGACAAACACCAGGGAATGACCATCTCTACTGTGGACATTAAACCAGGCCTCAGACTTTGCCCTCCCCTTCCTTTTGGCAGTGTGCCAATGTGGTTGGAGTCAATAGAATCTCAGTCTTATTTGTTATGTTGTCATGAAGATGTTTCTTTTTTTACTGGGATTGGGGGAGTGCTGTCTATGACTGCCTACTCCTTTGTGGTAGTGGAGATAAAAGAGCCTTTTTTTTTCCTTCACGAAGTTGATTGAACTCCACTATACTAAGAACTTGGTTTTATGGGGTTTTGTGGGTCACCCTTTTGTAGTTGCACTTTTTCAAGAGAATGAAGCAGAAAAGGGACAAGGCAGCTCAGATGCTTGGGCGACAGACATCTCAAATCATGTGGGGATGCAGATGCCAAGAGGTGATTTCGGGGGTTGGAGCTGGTAGGCCGCTGCTGGGCATGGCAGTGAACCATCGGGGCTCAGGTGTGCACGCACAGCCTCCAGAGACTGCATCTGAGCAGAGGAAGACAAGTAAAAATAAATGGAGGAGGCCTAAACACCATGAACCAAATAAGATGGGCATGTGTGTGTGTTGGGGGGGAGGGAGGTAAAAACTACAGATGTGTTTTTATTATTTGCCTCACATTGAAATCACTTAAAGATCCTTGAAAGCTTCCTGGGCTCCCTCCCCCGTTTCTGATCCAATTGCTCTGGTCTGGGTTGCCTTTTTTTTGGTGGGGGAGGGGTGTTACTTCAGCCAAGCTTCAGGAGTACTGCACTAATGAACTACAGAGAGTCAGGCAACCCAGGGTGTGTGTTGCTTCAGTGCATTGACCGGAAGTCTAATTAGCTTTGGCATTTAGGAGAACAAGGTGAAATAACACAAAACAGATCGAATGTGGTAACTGCTCCTGAGCCTGGCAGGAGGCACGCCACAGCAGCCTGGCCATTGTCCTTGCTCCCGAGGGTTTGAGAGCAATGCTATGCTATGTGGTGCACAGGGTTGGAATCAAGGAGTCCCGTGCCCCCACCCCTCCTGTCAGCTGCCTTCTGCATAACTGCAGTATGTGTAATCTTCCGGCGCTGCTTCCGGAACTTGGGAGTAGTCTAAGGGAATGGGGCTGCAGTATAACAGCCCTGCCCCCTACTGCTTCTGCAGCCTACACTGAACTGTCTCTCTAGAAGGGTGGGGCCATCTGGCAGAAGTGGGAGATCTGAATCTGTCACCTCTGTCACACTGACTCCCTCCCTGCAGATGGAATCAGATTAAAATAGCCACAGCGTTAGTTAAAGAGAAAGGCAACCAAGAAAAAGAGTGTGTGTGTGTGTGTGTGTGTGTGTGTGTGTGTGTGTGTGTGTGCGCGCGTGCACATGTAGGCATGGAATAAGGTTGCCATACTCATTGCCTTAGTGATAATAGGAAGTCTGTGGACCGCCAGTAGCTCTGTGGCTCCCAGGGATGTTTTCCTAGCATCCTTCGCCATTTTCCTCTGTCCTTCCCTTCCCAAATATGCTGTATCTAGAAAGGAGGTTCTGCAGGCACAAACCAAAACAAAAGGCAGATGTGAATGGCTTTTAGATTTTAAAAATGGGTGAGACTCCATCCAGTTTTTTGGTTCTTTTTTTTTTTTTTTTTTTTTCGGAGCTGGGGACCGAACCCAGGGCCTTGCGCTTCCTAGGTAAGCGCTCTACCACTGAGCCAAATCCCCAGCCCCTACTCCATCCAGTTTTAATTACCTTCTCTCTGTCACAGCTTAGATGTCAGCCAGGATTCTCCTCCTACTCTGTTGAAATTATTTTGTCCCTGGCTCTGTGCTGCATCTTCCAGGAGCTTCCAGAGCAGAGGGAGTTAGTAGATGTGTCTTCTCTCTTAGTCATTTCTCTCAGAAGTTAGCCAATGATATAGGACGGGGACTCTTGTCATTTAGGAGCTGGACGCAGCTGAACAGCTGGACCATCAAAGAGGGTGGCCTGGGAACTGGGAGGCCACAAAGAGGAGGTGGGATCTGTAGTTGCTGGTGGAGAGATTTGTGTTCCTTGAGCTATTGAGCTATTCACACTGTAACTCCAGCAAGAGGCCTCACTGTTCTGTAAGCCAAGAGCACATTTCCATTTGCCCAACAGGGGTAAAACCTTTGATCAAGTTGTTTAAAATTAAGCACCCTGCAAAAGAAAAAAAAACATATTTTTATTTATATGAGCCCCTGCTACAGACTGTGGGATTAGATTATTCCTTTTAGTGGGGCTTAAACTCTTAATTTCTTGGAAGTGAATTTCTATCTATTAATATCTTGTTACCAGTTTGCCAGCTTATAATATTGTTATGGTTAGATAAGCTTGCTTGAAGCAGAAGAATTTGGTCAAGGATGTCTGGACAGGAAGAATTCACTAACCTACCCACCCACTCTCACCTTCCACTCTATTAACAGATAAACCAAGTGTTTCTTTCTTTCTTTCTTTCTTTCTTTCTTTCTTTCTTTCTTTTTTTTTTTCTTTTTTCTTTTTTTTTTTTTCGGAGCTGGGGACCAAACCCAGGGCCTTGCGCTTGCTAGGCAAGCGCTCTACCGCTGAGCTAAATCCCCATCCAAACCAAGTGTTTCTTAACACAGTCATTACTATCCCCCAGAGAAGATCTCTCTGAGTGGACATATGGAACTCACTTGTTCTGAAGAGATCGCTTCCTGGAGTTGATGATAGTTTTCCCTGTGTTTTTTGGAAATCCCAATTTGGTTTTCTCCAGTTCTGTCTGCCCTGGCCCCAGAGGACTTATGTGATTCTGGCGAAAGGACTATTCAAAAGGGGGAGTTCTGACGGAAACTGTAGGGGCTGTGACTGCTCCTTCAGGGGGTGTGCTCTGTATTTTAGCCCTGTGATCTTCACTTGGAGCAAGGGTGAAGATCAGCCCCAGCATCACGCCTTCCAGTGCGTGAGCAGTGAGCAGGTGCAGAGGAGGGTTCAAAGAAAGCCCAGAGGGAAAGGCCAGTTCTCCCCAGTTAAGGCAGCCTCAGCCTGCCAGGTGGGCACTTTCCGGGTGCAACTTGCTCCAGTTCCTTGGTGCTTTGCAGAGCTATCACCTGGCAGGTACAAGAGGCGATGTCTTGTCAGTGGCTTCCCTGTCTGTGGCTGGCTGGGCGCTGGAAACTACCGAGGGCTCTCCCTCTCTCCTTCCTATTGCCTCCTGGGAAGCAGTTCTGAGTTCATCTTGGGGAGGATGGATGGTGGAAAAAGTTCAGCATTTCCTTTTTTGGGGGGTGGTGGTGGTGGTTAGAGCTTGAGAGAGGGTTTCACTGTAGTCTGTCCTGAAACTCACTCTGTAGACCATGCTGGCCTCCAACTCATAGAGATCTGCCTGCCTCTGTCTCCTAAGGGCTGGGATTAAATAAAGGCCACCGCCACCCAACTAGGTAAATATTTCTTAACAGCCTGAGTCTGATGGGGTTGGGGTAGAACCTAGTAGAAGCAAAGTTGAAACAAAAGTGTACAGTGTACCGATATTGAAGTCAAGGTGAAGTGTGTGACACAGTGGTTCTTCTTCAGTTTTCATGGATAAGGGAATTCCTGGGCAAATTCTGATTGTGGCAGTCTGGGATGGAGCCCAAGAAAGTATGTGTGTTCTAGAAAGTTCCTGGTCATGCACAGCTAGGGCTCTGAGTCTCACCACACTTTGGGAAGCACAGATCTACAGAAAAGATGGTAGCCTTTAATTAAGCTCAAGTACTCTCTAAGAGCTGAACCCTAGGCAGTACCACCCACCTCAAGTGTGTATTGCTCAGAGCGGTGGGTGTGCTCACTGCTGAGGTCCAGGAGCCTGGTAGCTGAGAGAGAACACTGAGCTGTAGACTCCTAGTTCTGGCCAGCTACTAGGTATGTTATGTTGGAGAAATTACTTAATCTTTGATGCTAGTTTCTTCATCTGTAAAATGAGGACATCCAGGGACAGAGTTGTCTGATAAATAATATATGCAAAGCAAGTGGGATAGAACCTTGCTCAGAGAGTGCTTGGTAAATGTAGCTGTTGCTGTTGTGAATTGCACCGTTGTTTTATTCTAGCTATAGACTTTTCCTTCTGCTTCCTGCCAGAGAAGACAAGGGTATTCATCTTTGCTATAGAGATGCTGCTGAAAGCTCTCCTTTTAGTAAATGAGTTCTAAAAATAAAGTTGTATAGAAAACAGTTTGCAACATACTCTAGAATCTATATTTCCTGTGCATTTCAGCCTTGGTAACTGCCGATCGAAGTTCTCAGGTGTGTTGAGTTGTATATGGCTGGACACGTTGGGATCTTCTGATGGGAAGGACCTCTGCCCTGAGGTGTGGAATTGTGCCTGGTGGAGCCTCCTGTTTCTGGTGGCTGAGGCTATCTGCCCCCTCAGTCTTTATTTTTATTTTGTATGTGTATTAGGGGCAGCCAGCAAAGTGCCGCCCCCCCCCCCAAGACCAATTTAAACAGGCTTGCAATTCAAATGTAAACAGGTTTAGCCTTCAAAGGGTGTCAGGTTTTCTAAATTGGAAATTTCACTGCAGGGGAACTTGAGGAGCCACAAAGCAACCTTTAGGCTGTCAGTCTCCTGTCTCAACCCATTGGGTAAGCCTATGTGTTCTTTAGCTCAGTGATGCTCTGGGCTGGGCTCCTGCTGGAATGTGGGTCTGCAGCTTTGGACATGGGATTATGTCATTTCATGTACGTCAGAGGCTGCAGGCAGGGCCTAGTTCTGGTTGGCACCGTCAAGGCTTCTGTAAGCCTCCAGTAGTCAGGGATCTACAGCAGGTTCTGCGGAGGGACCATGACATGAGAAGCTCGGCCTGTTCAGGCTGGGGTCCTGAGGAGGAAGATAGGCATATGGAAGACTGTCTGGACGAGGCTTGTGTTCCAGGCTCAGGAGACTCTCAGCCCTTGACTAAAGTATTTAGAAATGGATCACTAGAAAAAACAAAAACAAAAACAAAAACATGGCTTTTAGAGTCTGGTCTGCCTGGGCCACTATGCCAGCTCAGTCACCTAATAGCTATCTGCTTTGCTAAATTCCCTAACCTCTCTTGTCAGATTTTTTGTCTGCAAAATGGGGATAGTTCCGTTTCCTTCGAAATGTGTTGAGGGAGTCAAATTATGAAAGTACTTACGAATTAGAATAAATCCATAGTCAAACTGATGACCATGGTTGCCTTGGGAAGGCAAGAGAGGATATTTCACTCTGTACCCATTTGTCACTGGGATTTTGAACTACATCAATAGCTATACAAGTAACACTGTGCTTGCTGCCCAAGGGACTGTGGGACACAGAGAGGCATGGAAAGTGAACCTTCAGAGATGGCTCAGCCTGTGATTGTGGCTTTAGTATTTAACAGACATATAAAACAGCACCAAGATCAGCTCATAGTGAGGATGCGAGTTCAATGCCTAGGCTCTGTGTCTCAGGTTTTCCATGCACTATCTGATTTGATTTCTTAGCAATTTCATGAGGTAACTAACATCTTAGCAAGTCTATAGGCTCTACTGTTTAATTCCATGGCATGGATGAGAAAGCAATTAAAGAGGTTAAGTCATTGCCTCATATCACACAGCTAGCTAATAAGCAGGAGGCTACCCCATCACTCCTCGGCTGAGCTCAGGCTAGGCCTCCAGCTCTGTCCACACCATACCAACTTGTTTGGCATGAATAGTGGCTTTGTTAAGGAAGAATTGTGTGTGTGTGTGTGTGTGTGTGTGTGTGTGTGTGTGTGTGTGTGTGAGAGAGAGAGAGAGAGAGAGAGAGAGAGAGAGAGAAAGATTGCTTACCACCTCTACCCTAGCCCCTACCCATGTTAATAACGAGGTCTTTGTGGAATCCACAGGTTCCTACTGCAGTCTCTAGAAGATCTGGACACAAGCTTAAGAAAGCTGAATTCCCGTCTGTTTGTAGTCCGGGGTCAGCCAGCTGATGTGTTCCCAAGGCTTTTCAAGGTGAGCATGAAGGGCTGAGAGGGAGCTTCTGTTGCTTGGCTTCTTCCCATGGAGTGAAATGCTATTCTGGCTGGCAAAATGGAAATACTGGTGCCTGTCTAGCCACTAAAATGGCTGCTAGGGAGGTCAGAAGCAGGGACTGCTGGTGAATTTGCCAGCAGGGTGGAAACTGTTAAGGGAAAACTGTAAAATCAGTGTTGTGTTGGAAAGATCCCAACTCAGCCCAGACACGCAGGGTGGTGAGTCCTTCCACCCTGCTGCCGCTGGCTTCCTTATGCTTCTGTGGTTCCAGCCAGTATGTTTATTAGAGCTTGTTCCTGCCAAGACTTTGAGGGTGGGGTTTCCTGTCTAACAAGGGGTGCTGCCCACCTCAACTTGCTCTGCTTATTAGGGAAAAAGTCAGTCAGGCATTTGAGGGACCCATCCCTGTTTCCCTGCAGTAAGCAATTAATAAAATCTTTTTTCTGGCGCCATACTGGACGCAAGCCCATTTTCTCCTGCCTCTTTAAAATGCATGTTTTAAGGCCCAAGCAGAGGCAAAAGTTCTCATGCATAGAACATTCTAGACCATTCTCCTTCATCCTCAGTAGCACTCCAAGTTCTATATGAAAAATCTAATGTCAGAGAAAATAGCTTCATATTGTGTCTTCCCACCCCATCCCCCATTATTCTGTACACACCTATGAACACTAGTCATTAGCATTCTCCAAGAGCTGACTGGGTCGTATTCCAACTGTTACCATATGTTAACACCCACCCCTAGCAGCCCCGAGTGGTGGGTTCTGCCATCCCAGGTTTATAGGTAAAGAAGCTAGCATGCACCCCTGGCCAGGAAATTGTCTTGGGCTCCCTGACATAGAGCTTTGTGTTTGCCTGGCAAACCCTGTACATGCATTCGTTAGGCTGTGGCTATGGCTCAGTGGTAGAGCACTTGCCTGATATGTATGAGGCCCTGATCCCGTCCCCATCACAATAAAACCAAGACAATGGTAATAGAAAATATTTTGTCGGGGTTGGGGATTTAGCTCAGTGGTAGAGCGCCTGGGTTTGGTCCCCAGCTCCGAAAAAAAAAAAGAAAATATTTTGTCTTTTCTATCCCTCCACATTGCTCCTCTCTCCCAGGAGCTCAGAGGCCAAATGGTCTATAGCTCAGAAATAAAGATCCATTCATTGTTCATTGAATCACTCATTATGTATTTACTGAGCTTCTACCAGCTTTCAGGCCCCATGCTGACTGATAAGGCCCTAGTGATACCTGTACAATCCAGCATGATTTCTACTCTGAGTTGACACAATGATGGGCAAAACAGGCAGTAATGGGCAGCTTCATTGCCTGTGACAAGCACCGTGGTAGAAATAGGACAAGGCACAGGAGAATCATCCTGAAGGACTGAGCACTGTCAGTTAATGAGAATCTTCTTGTTCACAGGGTTCTATGAGTATGTAGTGATGTCATCTCTGTAAACCACTTAGCATCGTAAGGGCTAAGTAAATATATAGTATATTCGGACTTAGATGAGCTGGATATTCACCCTGCTAAGGACTCACTCCCCTGGGCAGGCCTGAGTTAGGATAGTGACCAGTGGCTCAAAGCTTTAAGGGACTATGACCAGAGGCTGGTTAGATTGTTTCCTTCTTGCTAGTTCCATGCTATAGGGCTTTCTATGGCTTGTCTAGATAGCTTTCACCAGGTCCACTTTCTCCTAGTGTTGCTAGGAGACTGGGTTATTCCTACCCGAAGTGACTTAAAAGCTCAGAAAAAAATTTCCCTTTTCACAACCTGTAGCCCCTCCAGTTTGTTTTCTCTGGACTCAGAATAGCTCCTCCTTCTCCAGCTCTGACAGCCATTAGCTCGGTTTCTTCTGGCCTAGGGAGTGTTGCTGTGGAAACCATTAAGACACTTTACATAGCACAAGTCTGCCAGGAAAACTAGGCCACAAGTTTGTAGAGTCTGAGGAGGCCTGGGAAAAGCTGCAGAGCAGGCGGGAGTGTGTGTGTCAGACTGCCTCCCCACCCCCTGCACCCCATTTTGACTGTGAGTCAGTGCTTCTCTGTGGGCTGGGGGCTCCCCTGGGAACATTGTATTTATAGCCTCATTCTCCCACCTCAAGGCCACAGTGAATGCACAGGGCCTTTCTTTTGACTCCACCACAGCAGGGTCGATGGCCTCACCCTCCTGGCTGCCAGCTCCACACTTCCTGAGCCTTGGGCTCTTTGCTTTCCAATTTAAACTATTGTCCAAGGCCCTTTCTTTGTTCTGTACCTATTCTAACCTAGCTCAAGATTAGCCCTGCTCACTCTCAGAGAGAAGCTGAGTGCCAGGGTCTCTCTTCTTGAGCCAAGCATAACAGATTATTTCCACACAGGAATGGGGGGTGACCCGCTTGACCTTTGAATATGACTCCGAACCCTTTGGGAAAGAACGGGATGCAGCCATTATGAAGATGGCCAAGGAGGCGGGTGTGGAGGTGGTGACTGAGAACTCTCACACCCTTTATGACTTAGACAGGTAAGAAAGACATGGGGGCTCTCGGTAAGGTTGCCCTTCCTGAGGATTGGTGAATTGGGATCCTCCTAAGTGACTTGGACCAGTTCAGCAAGAGGGCTAACTGGCTCATGAGGTTTGGTATTTTCTAAAAACTGGACAATCATGGGCCAGAGTTGGGGGCTAAAAAAAATCACCAAGAGGTTACCTAGTTTAGATAACAAAGAGGCTTGCGTAGGCCCAAGTTGTGGAAGCAGGGAGGATCTGTATCTACACAAGTCTTCATAGATCTGTCATTGGCTCATTGAGCTCCCCACCCCCATTGTGCTCCCAAACTACAGAATCATAACCTTGGCAGACCCCATCTGTCACTCCTCTCAGCAGGCCTCTGTTCTCTCAGACCTAGTTTCTACTCCTAGAATGATTCCCAGGTCTGCTCTGCCTATCTGGGTTTCCGGGCCATGTATTCTGATACTGTTTGAGGGCTCTAGAGACCCCTGCAGGGTGCTGGCAACTACAGCAGAGCCTCCTTCCCCAATGGCAAGGCTCTGTGCTTCTATTTTCCCTTCCCTACTGGAGATGTCACCCTTCTGTAGCTGCTGCTGCTCTCTGCCCTCCTCCCCAACCAAGGGCTGGCTGCCAGGAGGCTGGGTCACACAGCCATGCATGTGAGCCAAGCCATCAGGAGGAGAGGCTTGGTGTGGAGCCCTTCCCCTGCCACGTGCCAGAGGAGAGAAGGGACTGCAGAGGCAGCAGCCAGCTCCTATCTGGGCTAATGGGGGCAGCACAGGGAGAGCAAACCGGGAGGGAAATGAACTCACCTGGACAGGCAGGCCTTGCATAAGCTCCTTCTCGGCCAGCAAGAGCCCAGGAATCTGGCTATAAACCATTCATTTATCCTTGCAGAAGCCGTGAGCCCTCCTCTTCGGCCCTCATGCCCTCCCTTCTCGTTTGTGAACAGTACTTGGCACGCTGCAGCACTCTTTATGCTGTTGCTGTTTACTATAGCCCCAGACCCTGACTTAGGGAGCACTAGCCATCTCTGCTCTGGTGAACAGGGCTAACAGGACAGTGGTCCTCCAAGAAAGGAGTATGTTACATCCCTCAGAGGCTCAAAATGGGGTAGAGAGAAGCCCTGTGTGGTCAAATAGGTGCCCAGAGGCCCATGGGGGATTTTTTTGTCTGATTAGAGAGATACGGTCAGTCTCTGTCTCTAGGCGGCTCTACGTGGACACCAGGGAACCTGGAATTGAGTCCCAGCTCTGACCCTGCCTTGCTCCATAACCTGAGGCTCCTGTTCCAGCTCTCTGGGCTTCATTTTCCCTCTCGGTAAAATGGAGATGCAGCCTCCCCTGCGCCCCCCTTTCTACTCAGGGGTGGGACAGTGAGGTGATGAGGAGAGCGACCCTCAGAGCTTCTTGAGACTTGGGCTCTTTTTTGGGTGCTCAGGGACCCCAAAATAAAGGGCCTCAGGAATGACTTCAGATGTGCTTTGGGCTCCCCAGAATCATCGAACTGAATGGGCAGAAACCACCCCTTACCTACAAGCGCTTTCAGGCTCTCATCAGCCGTATGGAGCTGCCCAAGAAGCCAGTGGGGGCTGTGAGCAGCCAGCATATGGAGAACTGCAGAGCTGAGATCCAGGAGAACCATGATGACACCTATGGCGTGCCTTCCTTAGAGGAACTGGGTGAGTATGTCCTGCAGCACACCACACAGGCAGCTGCTTCCTGTGGGGAATGTGGCCTTCCTGTTTCCTTGTCAAAAGTTAGAAAATACTGGCCTAGTGGCACATGCCTGTAATCTTTGAACTGGGAGACAGTCAGGAGAAACAGGCCACCCTGGACTACATGAGACCTTGTCTTGAAAGGGAAAAGAAAAACCAGAAAAGATTGCTGTTATCCACCCACCCACCCCCATGACCTGTGAACTGCCTGTGCCCTGCCAGGCTGCTGTTTCTAGCTGGAGCCTCTTTGTGTAGTTCCCTCTCTCCAACAGTAGAGGCACTGTCCCGTGCTGGTCAGTGGGCTTTTTCACTAGGATAACTAATCCTGTCTTTGGGTATCCAGTCCACCCTCCTGCCTCCCTCCTCTTGCCCAGACCATCTTCTGGTCTGAATAAAGCTAGCCTTCTTCACTTTTAGGGTTTTCTCAGTCCTCATAGAACCAAGTCCAAGTTCTGTGGTTCCATTTAAAGAACAGATCAGTCTGAATAGTGGAAATTAAGATTTTTATAATTGTGTTTACTGAGCTGTTTCTGAGGTGACCTGACCTACAATGCTACAGCCTACTGTTCCTTTGTAGGATTCCCCACAGAAGGACTTGGCCCAGCTGTTTGGCAAGGAGGAGAGACAGAAGCTCTGGCCCGCCTGGATAAGCACTTGGAACGGAAGGTATGGCCCTGTTTCTGAACTGTAGGTGCCCAGCAGGGGATGTAGGTCAGATTCATGTCCCTTAGAGTCTCTTATCTCTGAGTGGTTGAAAACTAAAAACTTCCTAATGGCAAGACTAACAGCACCTCCCAGTTAGGAGTCTATCCCTGTGCTGGCTGCTGGCTTCAGTGCCTGATTGTATTACCTCCCTTCATCTGCCCAGCAGGCAGGTATTAGGCTCCCCATCTGACAGATCACAAACCTAGCTAGGCTTAGAGAGGTTGAGTAACCTGCCTGAGGTCACACCATTGGTTAGCAGTGTAGGGAGGCACAGTTCCACGTGATCACACAGTTAGCGCCAGATTAACTTTTTTCTGTGGATAGCTTTTGCTTACTAAACAGTTATCCAACCAGACTTGATGATGCCTGTAATCCCAGCATTGAAGAGCTAAGGCAGAAGGATTGCTTTAAGTTCCAGGCCAGAGTGGGCTACAGAGTGAAACTGTCTCAAAGGAAGCAATACCACTGTTGAGTTGGTAAAGCCCATTGGGTCAGTTATTGGGGTCAGATGGCCCCTCCTGTCTTTTTTTGTTTCCTCCATGGCTTTATTTTCCATTTGCTTTGACCCAGAGAGCAAATGGCCAACCTTCTGTGCAGTGGGAGTCAGCAAGAGGGAGAAAGAGGCTAAGGCCCAGAGGCACTATTCCACAATGTCTGGGGTCCTGACCCCTCATGACCAGAGAATCAGAGCAGATTCCACAGACTTGAGGACTCCTGCTTCCAAACTCCCTGACCCTGTAGTCTCTCTGTAGTCTGTCCCTTAAAAGCACAGCTTTTTCTGTCCCCACTCAAGTGACAAGGTATTTTTGCCTGTAGCTAGGTAATAGTAATAGATCAAGGGCCCAAGGTAGCCTGCTAAGGAAAATGCTTTCCCAGCCTCAGGAGGGGCCAGCCAGCATTTGAGGCTATGGTGACAGCCTCAACCTCCCTCAGCTCAGCAGACTTAATATTCCCATCCAGATGGTTCTCTCAGGTGAGGCTAAAACAAGTTCCTCCAATAAAAGATAAGGTCAAGAGTCAGCAGCTGTGGGGTTGGGGATTTAGCTCAGTGGTAGAGCGCTTGCCTAGGAAGTGCAAGGCCCTGGGTTCGGTCCCCAGCTCTGAAAAAAAGAACCAAAAAAAAAAAAAAGAGTCAGCAGCTGTGAGAGACCAGCTTCCTGTGACCACATCAAAAGCCATGAGGGACAGCTTCATGTGTCCACCAAGGGCTCTGCACAAGGCTTGATGGTAGACTGTTCTGCAGCCATGCTCAAAACCATCATTCCATCCTAGCACCAGATGAAAGGAAAAAACAAAACGCTGTCACCACCCAATGATTTGTAGGCTGGAGAGAGATGTTTGGTCAGAAGTAGGGATGGAGTGACAAAGGCAGTGATAGTAGGGGCAGGACTCATGAGGAGACAGAGCTACACCAGTTCTCAGTGATACCTTAACAGTATTTGTAGGGGACTGCCCCTCAAATCACTAAACCAGGAGCCCATTTTCCACCCACCCCTGGATGCCACCCCATCCTCCACTCACTAGGGAGAACGAGAGGTTTTGGATGGAAGAAATGAACCTTCTTTGGTTCTTAAAACCTGAAGAGAGCAGCAGTTTATATCATCAGAATGTTGTAGGAGCTAGAAAGACTGATGGTCTGGACAGACATGGAGAAGCACTTTCTGTTTAGTTACAGATAGCCTAAGGGTTAGGAAAGCAGCAGGTCAGGGTTGCAGGAGCAGAGAGCATCAGGATTAATTATCAATCAAGTGTTGTACTTCAGTTGCCCTTTGAAAGGGAGAGTTTTCAAACCAATGTAACTAGAAGTCTAAAGGCTTTGGGGCATAGCAAGATCCCAGTGCCCCAAAAGTGTTGCAGTAGGTACCCTCATGCCCTGACTTCGCTCTACTCTGCAAGTCCACTCTCAAGGGACTCTGCTTCCCTTAGCAGTGGTGAAGTAGTCGGCATAGCCTATCTGTCTTCTGTCTGTATAGCTAACCAGAGCAAGGGGATGCCTCTTTTTCAAAAGCGTCAGTAAAAGTCCAAAGAAATGTTTTCATTGGCTTGGCTTGAGTCCTGTGCCCTTCCCTGGCTGGGTCACTGTGGCCAGGGATGGACTGTTTTCCATGACCACATTGGCATCTGAGCCCACTTCTAGAGTCAGAATGTAGGCATGGATCTTCCTTGCCCACTAGAACTGAGAGTAGAGAAGGTGCTCCTTTAAAACACTTGGTGCTCTTACCAAAAAGGGAGGCAGATTATATTATATGCCCTTTACCTCTGGGATCCTGTACTGATATCCCACCCCACCCCACCCCACCCCACCCCACCCCACCACCCCATCCCTGCAAGACAAGATTCCTCTGTTTATTCCTACCTGTCCTGGAACTCTGTAGACCAGGCTGGCTTTGAACTCATAGAGATCCTCCTGCCTCTGTCTCCAGAGTGCTGGGATTAAAGGCATCTGCCACCACTGCCAGGCATGTATTGACATTCTGAGTCTTCAAATAAGATTTACTTATTTTAATTCTATATGTCTGTTTGCCAACATCTATATATATGTAACACATGTGTGCCTGGAGCCTACAGAATCCAGAAGAGAGATTCTGGGTGGGATGAAAGAATAGTAAGTGACTGTAATGCTGAGCCATCTCTCCAGCTCCAGTATTCTGATTATTAAATGAAAAAAAAAAAAAAAAGGATAGTAGAATTGGAGCGACCATGATTTGCAGACTCAAGGATGACACAGGTGTAATGACTGTGGCCACCCTCAGAGACAGTCAAGTCTCATATGTCCCTTACTATAGAATTCATAAAGGATCACACCCAGGTTCAGGCCAGTCTCTGGTACCAGCTAACTTACAGGTAATGCATAAGACAGGGGTGTGTCAAACTGGACATGAGTGTGCAGGCACCACACAAGTGCAGTCCCTGTGTCCTTCCACAGAAACATCAAAAGGAAAAGGAAGAGGTGCCAGAGGGTGTGTGTGTGTGTGTGTGTGTGTGTGTGTGTGTGTGTGTGTGTTTGTGTGTAAATATATATTATATGCTTAGAAGAAACTTTGCTGAGACTCAGCTGTAGAGCTGAGGGTGCACATTTGGGTAGTAGAGGGGACAAGCAGGTATGTAGAAATCCAAGAATAGTTGTGGAAAAATAAAGTTGCTCCAAACACACTTTGCAAAAGCAGAAAAATGTAAACATCTCAAAAATGGAGGAAGTAATAACTATAAAAGCTGAGGTTGTTGTCACGGGGGGTGGGGGGGAGAAAGGAGGAGATTGAGCACAGACTGGGTGACTAGCAAGGTCCTGTTTCCAGAATTTGAAGAATCTATGAAGCTACACATTTGTGTGAGTCTCTGTCTGAGTTTCATTTAAGATAAAAAAAAAAAAATGGGGCCTGGAGAGATGGCTTAGGGGTAGAAGTATTTGTTTATTTCACAAGCAGGACTGAGTTCAGATTCTGGCACCCACATACACAGTTGTATAGTTTAATGTAGATGGAAAATTAGCTTTTGCCAAAAAAGGAAAAAAGAACACCGGTTGTGATCTTACACACCTGCAACTTGTTATAGGAAAGGTTGCTCGGGTGGTCTAACCACCAACCTACCCCTCCCCCAAAAACCACACAAATGAGCTCCAAGTTCTGGGTGTTTGGCTCAAGGAAATGAGTGAGAAAACAGTAGAGGAAGACACCCAGTGTCTCCCCTGGACTCCATACCTGCACACCTGTGAAAAAGAAAAGAAAATGTTTTATAAAGGTGGAAACCGCAGGAGTAGGAGTCAGGGGAGCAAGGAGATGTGCTGGCAGAAGTACGCAGTGTCTGTTGACACTTAAGCAGCCGAGAGAAAGTACGGGAGAGAAGCAGAGAGAACCACATCTGCCAAGGCTCGAAACAGCTATTGGTTTGAGGAACTGTGGTCCGAAAGGTGAGAGAGGTGTCCTGCTTCTGAGTTGTATGTCCTTCTTAGCCCTCTGAGCAGCCCAAGCACCCCATTCCCTGTGCAGACAGTGCACTGAGAGGCTGTCTTCACAGTCCAGTCTAGATTTTATCTTAGCAGTCGTGGAAGGACAGGACATCAGAGAACGTTTTGTGGAACATTGAGGACATGGTGAAGGGGAAGGGTGATGGCAGTGAGGTGGACAGAGTTGCCTTCTCTGGGAAGAGTCAGCACAGGAGTCATCTTACGGAACTGAGCAAGTTCCACATGCGGGGGAACCAGCTGGGCTGCAGCTGTGCACTAGAAGAGTGCCTGCAGAAAGATGGCCGAGGGGCAGGGACAGAGCCCGGGGCTGGAACCCTGGAGGGGTGGAGAAGAGATGGAACTTACAGAGAACCTAGGGCAGACTGCCTCAACCTTGTTGTGGCCCTTTAATCCCATGCTGTGCTGACCCCCAACTGTGAAATTATTTTGTTGTTTCTCTATAACTGTAACTTTGCTACTGTTATGAATCATAATGTAAATATCTGATATGTGAGCCCTGTGAAGGTTGTCCCACAGGTTGTGAGAGCCATTGACTTAGAGCGACTAGCAGCTGGCCAGGTGGACCACATGAGTGGTCCAGAGAGATCTGTGGATTGGAGACAGACATGGGGAGTGAGCAGCTGTGATGCTAGGGAGAGCACCCAGCATCCAAGGACAGCAGTGCCTGGGGTCAGTGCAGTGCAAGCAAGGCTTAGGCAGATGGCTGGAAAGTGGAGGAGGTGAGAGGATGGGGTAGACAGGTTGGCTGTGGAGGAGAGGGCCTAGTGTGAGAGTCCCACTGGCTATCACAAGCCCTTCATCTTGTTGGTCATTTGTTTGGTTTGTAGTGTAGAAGAAATGAGATCATTATTTCATATTCCTGGCATGGAACTTGTTAGAGGAGAGTGTCAGGTCCCAAAGAAACCTGGGACAACTCACTCAATACCTGTGGCTCCTCCCAGCACCTTTCACTCTGCCCCCACCATAAACCTGCCAGCTCCAGGGCTGAGCTTCCCTGCCCTCAGCTAGAGTTATAGTCTAGCCATTTCGGCTGGTTCTCTTTTGGCCTCTTGGTCTTCAGCTCCTCTCTTGGTCCACTTGTCCTCTCCTCTTCTCTTGCTCTCCCCCTGCCCTCCCTTCTCCTCCCATGGCCCTGTTCAGCCTGGACTCTTCCAGATGCCTCTGGGTGAACTTTCTCTCATATCCACAATAAAATCCTTCTCTACCATACTTTGGCTCGGCTGTGTCCTCACGTTCATTCAGAGAGGAAGAAGGGGAGGGGAAAGCTTCTCAATGATATTGAGTGCCTGAATATTGAGGAGTTATCCCCAACTGCTGAGGAAGGGTAAGGTTTTTCATAGACTGCTCTTGCCTAATTGCCACAGGAAGGACAACTGAAGTCAGATAGGGAGGTGGGCAGGAAGGAAAGGCGTCAAGGACAGAGATGGTAGCATGGAGCATGGAGCCTGGAGCCTAAAGTGAGACTCCCACCAGGGCCCTGACCCCAAGGGAGTCACAGGAGTATTTTGAACCCAGTTACCCTATTTGTAGATGTTAGCATAGTTGATATTCAGAGTATTGTTATAGTCTAGTGAGCATCCTCCTCGGAGTGATGTCTCTGAGAAGCAGAACAATGTACCAGAACTGTGGAAGAGGAAAACAAGACCAATAATGAAAGACAAGAGGCCCCAGAAGTGAGCGCCTCTGTTGGTCTTTGGAAATGGATTGAGAGTTCGCTGTGTTCCTGGCTGTTTAGCAGTGATGCGGAGACCTTGTTGTGGTGGCAGCCTCGGGCTTCTGGTGCCTGAGCTGGGAATACTGTGTCTTCCCACCTAGGTTAGTACAGAGTTTGTTCTGTGTTCTCAGTGTTCTTTCCTACTTCAGTTACTCTCCAGAGACAGGGAATGCTTTTATTTAATAGCTAAGTAGCTGGGGAACTAAATAAGTCAGTCATAGTCATCCCACAGACTGAGCATCGAAGTCAAGACAAGAACATGGCCATTTCTCCTTCCTAGAGTCAGGCAGGAGAGGAGAATGCACACAGTGCTCCCAGCCTGGCTTTAGGGCCTTTCTTTGGGTTTTGTTTTTTGACCATAGATGAAGGTCAACACCTAGGCCTGACCTTGTGTTACCTCTCTTCTGCAGGCCTGGGTTGCCAACTATGAGAGACCTCGGATGAATGCCAATTCCTTGCTGGCCAGCCCCACAGGCCTCAGCCCCTACCTGCGCTTTGGCTGCCTCTCCTGCCGCCTCTTCTACTACCGCCTGTGGGACTTGTACAGAAAGGTGAGGTGCAGGGAACATGCACTGTGCCAGTCATCCCAGAAAAGGCCCCTTCTCTTTGGCTTTGGGACTGGGTTGTGAGAGTTCTGGAAACACTTAGTTCAGAGAAGCCAAAGATGGTTTGTTTCCTAGAGGTGACAGCTGGGCACAACTGAGTCACCAATGTGAATGAACCCAGCTTCTCCTGTGTTCTGGAGACAAAAAGCTGGCCTTGGGGGCTTTAGAGCTGGTGTCCTCACTAACAGCTGATAAGGAAAGGCTTGGGACCTGGGGAGGGAAGTGAGTGTTGAGGCAAGAGGCAGTCATAGCAAAGGCTCAGCTGCCCTCACTGGAGCTGGGACTGGAGTTTAAAGGGAAGTCCAGAGCTGGCCTGGAAGGGCTGCATACAGGACCGGGCCACGCAGCCCACAGGCTCTGTCAGAGCATTCCACAGAGATGCTCCTTAGGTCATGTGGTGCCTTGGTATTTAGTGTTGCTTTCCCCAACCCAGCCAGTATTAGCTTCATGGAATAGGGTAGCTTGGTAGGTTTGGTGGCTAGGTCATCAGGGGAGGAGGAGATCATTGTACAGTGTCCAACCTAATCCACTCATGTCTTGGACTGTTGTTTATACATTATTTAACCAAAATCCAGACTTAGTACTTTGTAATATTTTTAATACTGTATATTCTGATCACAGCTCCCCATTCCCCAATTACTTCTAGATTCTCCCTACTTTCCACCCAGTCAAGCCCACAGTCTTTCTTTCTCTGTCTCACTAGAATACAAACAGACATCTACAAAAAAAGAGGAAGAAAAAAACCCCTGAACTGGACAGAACTAATGAACAGGAGGAAAAAGCCCACATATAAGCACATACATTCACACACATGGAAGTCCCATAAAGCACAGAACCAAGACTATAATATATATGCAAAAGACCTGCATGCTGCAAGATTTAAATGAAGGAAGGAAGGAAGGAAGGAAGGAAGGAAGGAAGGAAGGAAGGAAGGGTGGAAGGGTGGAAGGGTGGAAGGAAGGGTGAGCCCAGCCAAAGTATTATGAGACACCCCCACCACCCAAAAAAAAAAATCCTCCAAAAGCACCATTGAGTTTCCTTGTGTTCACCACCTAAGTCAGTGTGTATACCCGAAAAGACTGCATTGGAGAAAGTGAATTTCCCTGTGAGCAGTTATCAATTGGAAGTAGCTTCTGGGTTAGTGATGGGTGTGTCCACTTCCTCTGATGTGGGATCTCTTCTGACTTAGACCTGTGCAGGCCCTGTGCGTGCAGCCAGTCTGCGTGAGCTCGCTGAGCTTCAGCCCTGCTGTCTAGCAGGCCTGGTTTCTACGCTGTCTTCCATCCCCTCTGACTCTTACAGTCTTTTCATCTCCTCTTACAAAGAGCTCCCTGAGCCGAGGGGAGAGATTTGATGGAGACATTCCTATTTAGGACTGAGAATCCTGAAGTGTCTCACTCTCTGACTTTGTCCAGTTGTGGGTCCCTGTATTTGTTCCCATCTACTGCAAGAGGAAACTTCTAATGATGGCAGAGCAAGACACTCTATGACTATCTGAATGTCACTGGGAGTCATTTTATTGCTACATTCCTTTAACAAAATGGTAATGTTTGGTTTTCCTATAGGTTCGTGGCCCCTGGGCAGTGTCAGGGATGGCCTCATCTCATGGAGTGGGTCTTGAATTCACGTTGTACCAGTGTGTTACAGGCAGGCCACCATTGTAGACCAGAGGGTTTGCAACTGGTAGCGTGCAGAGCACTGTGAGCTCTCATTAGTAGGGGAAGGTGCTAAGTAGACACCACTCGCCCTCTCTAGGTTCAGTGAGTTGTTTAGCTGTTCAGATTTCATGTTTTTAGTTGCTGACGATGTGTAACATCCCATCAGGTTTCTAGAAGGTAGAGCCACAGGATTCAGAGTAGTCTTGAAGAATTTGGTTCCCGTGACAGTTCCATGGCACCACTTATTCCCCCAACCCACCGCTTAAGCCATTCCTGTTGCCCAGGGCAGGGCTGCATGTTGCACACTGTGAATCTTTGAAGTATCGACCCTCTATGCACCTCAGGGATTTGGAGCCACGGCTCTTGGGAGACACTCCAGGTTGTTCTGTGCAGGAGACACAGTGCTAAGAGCCAGGCAGGCTCTCATCTCTGTGTACTGTGCCCTCCTCTTAGGTGAAGAGGAACAGCACACCCCCCCTCTCCTTATTTGGACAACTCCTATGGCGAGAATTCTTCTATACAGCGGCCACCAACAACCCCAGGTTTGACCGAATGGAGGGGAACCCCATCTGCATCCAGATCCCCTGGGACCGCAACCCCGAAGCCCTGGCCAAGTGGGCCGAGGGCAAGACAGGCTTCCCTTGGATTGACGCCATCATGACCCAACTGAGGCAGGAGGGCTGGATCCACCACCTGGCCCGGCACGCTGTGGCCTGCTTCCTCACCCGAGGGGACCTCTGGGTCAGCTGGGAGAGCGGGGTCCGGGTGAGTGCAAACTGGCCTGAACCCTGTGACCAGGCCTAGCCAAGGGCAGCTCCTTGTAGGCTGGGGCTGGGGTGGGATTCCTGGGTCCAGGAGATCCCTCTGCATCCTCTGGGCCCTCAACAGAAGGCTTTGGCGCCCTGAGGGTATTACAGATTTGGAAAGAACCAGAGGCGTCGGGTTTCCAAGGAGGCTGGTTTTCCCCCATCTAGGTATTTGATGAGTTGCTCCTGGATGCAGATTTCAGCGTGAATGCAGGCAGCTGGATGTGGCTGTCCTGCAGTGCTTTCTTCCAACAGTTCTTCCACTGCTACTGCCCTGTGGGCTTTGGCCGACGCACGGACCCCAGTGGGGACTACATCCGGTAAGGATGCACACCAGACTCTTTGACTCTGGACCACTGTGGCCTCCTCCTGGACTGGGGTACCCTAGACCCTTTAAAGAAGAGTCACAGTGTGCTGACACATTACCTGATGTGTGTTTCAGGCGATACCTGCCCAAACTGAAAGGCTTCCCCTCTCGATATATCTATGAGCCCTGGAATGCTCCCGAGTCGGTTCAGAAGGCCGCTAAGTGCATCATTGGCGTGGACTACCCACGGCCCATCGTCAACCACGCAGAGACTAGTCGGCTCAACATTGAGCGGATGAAGCAGATCTACCAACAGCTGTCACGATACCGGGGGCTCTGTAAGGACCCCTCCCCCACTGGCATGTCACTCACCAGGGAGGGCTTGACCTGAAAGCTTGTGCAGGTGTTTGCTGCCCCCAGGCCGTGGTAGACACTGCAGGCTGGGCCAGGGTGGGCTGCTGAAGCAGCTGTGGGATGTTGGAAAAGATGGAGACTGTGTCCTGGTCCTGCGCTCCTGGCTCATTTGTCTCCCATGACTTGCAGCCCTCTTAATCTTGTGTGTGTTCTGACTACCCTTTACTTAATCCCCCAGGTCTGTTGGCATCTGTCCCTTCCTGTGTAGAAGACCTCAGTCACCCTGTGGCAGAGCCTGGTTCTAGCCAGGCTGGGAGCATCAGCAACACAGGTGACCAGTCTGTGGCCTGTGCCACCACCACATTAGTCATTCAGGGCTGAGGCCAAGAGAACACTTGGCTGGGGAGGTTGATATCCCACCTAGGCACAGTCAGACAATCAAGTAAGGACATTCACCTAAGGATTTTAGAGGGAAGTAGCGCTGAGTGCTTGATGTGGGACTGGGGACAGGGCTCCTTTAGGATCAGCCTGAGGGCACCTCTTTAAGCACTGTTTAGCATCATCTTGATAAGAACCACGAAAGGAAGTAGCAAGAAGGCCCCAAAAGCAGGCTTGAACAGAGCCCACTCTAGGAGCAGAAGGATCAGAATCAGGGATGAGGGGAGCAGGGCAGCTTTGGCACAGGCTGCCCTGCCTTCCTGCACTGAAGGTAGTCAGCAGGGCAAGGCAAAACCCCACTGCCTGCCACAGAAACAGTAAACAATGGGGAGATGAGGAGGAAGGTGGCTCAGGGTGTGGGCAGGAGAAGCGGCAGGAAAGAGCAAGGGTGCTGGTCAGTTTGGGATGCTCCACAACATAAAAGTTGCCAAAACCCTGGGATTTTCCCAGGACTGCAAAGGAAAGCCTTACCCTCCGAGCAAGGACTGCTCTGTGCCACATCAGTCTCTGGCCCGGAGCCAGGGATCTGCGCAGCAGAAGTTGGCCCACTGCCAGCAGGCTGGGCCAGGCCTCCTCCTGCAGCCAAGTGAGGTCACCGCTGAAAAGGAGGTCAGGGCAGGGCTCCCTTCCCCAAGAGCAGTCACTGCACAGCACGAGACCATTGCGGTATGTAACCATGACTTGTTTCTGTGTGGGTCACTCTCCACAGGCCCCAGACCACTGTCCAGTGGCCCAGCCTCCCCCAAACGCAAGCTGGAAGCAGCTGAGGAACCTCCAGGTGAAGAACTGAGCAAGCGGGCTAGAGTGACAGTGACTCAGATGCCTGCCCAGGAGCCACCAAGCAAGGACTCCTGAGAGTGAGTCCGCGCAGAGGGGGGCAGGCTGTGGTTTAAAAAGCTGTCGCTTGCCAGATGGAGGTTCAAACAGCAAAACAGATCAAAATCTTATGGGGGTCCTATTTTAGCTCAAAATCCCACCATTCTGGCTTTCATACCTTCTAAACCAGTAGTTCTCAACCTCGTAATGCTGCAGCCCTCAAATGCAGTTCCTCACATCGTGGTGACCCGAACCATAGAGTTAATCTCATTGCTACTTCAGACATGTAAGTTTGCCCCTGTTGTGACTCATCATGTAAGCATCTGAGAGTCAAGGTATCTAATATGCAGTGCCCAAAGGGGTCACAGCCCACAGGTTGAGAACCACTCCTCTAAACCTTTATTGGAGGGGAGGGGGTGGTTCGTTTATTTGTTTGAGACAGAGCTTCACTGGGTAGTTGAGGATAATTTTGGACCTGTAGCAATCCTCCTGCCTCATACTCCTGAGTGCTGGAATTTCAGATGTGAGCCACCATGTCTAGTTTACCCTCTAAAACTTAAAAGGAGAAAAAAAATGTTTTTAAGGACGAAGGGTTTATTTTGGAAGAAATAAATTTAGAAGTTGAAACCCTTTGATTTATGGCAAGGGTGAAGTGGGAGAGGGGGTAGTTTTGTTCTTTTTGTTTCCTTGACCTTTCTGGCTCTTAACATGAGCAAAACATGAGGTCCTGATGTGAGGCTATGAAGCAGTGGTGGGAGGCTGTGTTCTGTAGGCAGGCCACAGGAGGGTGACACTGAGGTTCAGATGGCAGGAAAGGGCTCAGCCCAGCCTTGGGGGATCAGAGGGCCCAGTTGTCTCTGCCTCTGCTTGCAGGGTCTCTTCTCTTCTCACTGGAGCTCATCTTTCTGCATCCGCAGTCATTCACAGAGGAAAGAGGCAAACAGAGAGGGAGGGCGTGTCAGTGTCAGCCTCCGCCCTGTTCCTCCTTCCCGAGGCAGGAAGGTTTCTAGGCCAGCACTGGAGAAGTGTAGGTCGCCATCCTCCCAGTCAGGCTGTTCCCGACACCTGCATCAGTAGATTGGAGGTGCTTTCCACCATGGAACTGCTTGGGTCTTCTCTGGTCCTGATCACTCAGGGCCTCCCTCAGCGGGGCTTCTGCAGTGTCTTGGTTTATGTGCTTATCCAGGTGGCAGGCACTTAGTGCTTTGTCCTCTAGACATTGCCAGCAGGAGGACAAGGTTGTGCTGCCTTGTCCCTGGAAGAGCCACCACCATAGATGCCATGTTCTCTGTGGTGCTAAGCACAGAGTGTGATAGCTAATGAATTTGCTTGGTTAACTTCCTGCCAGGCTGGTGCTGAAGGACAGGAATTCCTGCAGAGCTGCTGGTCTTCCATATGCATATGTACTGGTCAAAGAAGCTGGGTTCTGATGTCAGTGAAGAATGGCAGCAGCAGCAGCAGAGTAGATGCCCTTAGCAGCAAGGAGCTCAGTCAGACAGAAGCAGCCCTGCTTTTCCCTCGGATCTCCATATCTGGGCTACTGCTGTAAGGCACCGCCCTGGGGAGACTCCTACCCTTCAGTTAGACCTTCTAGAGCATGTCCACACAGACCCACTTGGAGACAAGTCCCTTGCTCCCAAATCCAATCAAGATGACAACTAATATTAACCCTCATGTCTGTGAAATGCTTTGTAGCTCTTGTCACCTGCCCTACTGTTGGGGCACACAGACTAGGATGTCAAGGAGAAAGTCAGAAGTTTTATCTGAAAAGTCTAACTGAGAGAAGCACACAGGCAGAGGGAGACTCAGAGAGGCCTTGCATGTGCTTCCAAGTGACTTTGATCACATGACTGGTGGGTCACAGAGAGGAAGGAGGCTGTGGGCCCAGTCAGAGTTGTGTGGATGGGAAGATGTGTCCCCTTCTGCCTATCTCTAGTCATGTGACTTGGACTTGAGGCCAAGGGTCTGAGTGATCCTTCCCCGAGTTCAGTCTCTTAGCTCTGCTCTGCAGCACTGAGATCCTGCTGTTAATGAGCAGTCATTACACTTTAAATCAGTACTCCAGAAAAACATCTCTAGCTTCCATGCTCACCTTAAACCCATGCCAACCGAATGTTCTACATTTAGTTTCCACAATGTTCACTAAACTGAAAAGAGAAAACACTGAGCTTCCAAATAGCAATCCTGTCAGCTGCTGCTGTAACCCCCAAGGCTGCTGACACAGGATTCCATCAACATCCGGTTATGCCCTGGCTCCTCTCATTGGTCCAGTGATCTGACCACCGGGCAGCACTTGTGCTTCACCTCCCTGCCTAGCTAGCACTGCACTGCAATCTTTCAAGAGAAGCCCTCCACGCACAGAGGGCCATGGCTAAGGAGCCCCTTCCCTCACTGGTCCATGATCTGTTAGTGCAGAGGTATCCTTGCCTACACCATGACTTCCAGAATCCCCATTGTTCCCCTGACACTCGCTCAACTTGTACATGACAGGTGTATTGCTGACAACCTATCTGGTGTGGAGATGGAGCAGCCCAGCCCTCCCAAAGAGCTGCGTCCTGGGCCTGTGGTCCTGGCTGCAGAATATCCAGGGGTATCTTAGCTGAGTCTCGGCTCCTGACTTGGAGCCATAAGAAAGGTGGCTCAGTGCTTTCCATAAATGATAAATGTTGGTGGAGATGTGTTTAAACTGATCTCAGGAACATATAACGTGTACATGTGTTAGAACTGCACATGGTAAGCTAAGCATAGTGATGCCTGCTTGGAATCCCAGCACTAGGGAAACTAAGGAAGGAGGATCAGGAGTTCAAGGTCATCCTTAGTTAAATAGCAAATTCAAGGCCAACCTGGATTATATGAGATCCTGTGTATGAAGAGAAGAGAGATGGGGTAAATATTTTTCTAAAAATCACATATGTCATTATGTACAATTTTATGTGTCAGTTAAAATGAATTTAAAATAGAAAAAGGTATGTCCATCTAAGGAAAAGGTATGACTAGACACCGCAGGGCCTTTTTCAAGGGAAGATGACTGAAATGATACTTGGTTTAAAGAACAAGAACCTAGGAACTGCCCGCATGCTTCCACTTCTGCTGTGTATTCTGTCCAGCGTCTAAAATCTAGAGAGTATCACACTCCTCGTGCCGTTGGCTTTAGCTTCAGGGTGAGGCCTTAAAAGGATTGCTTGAGCTCTGAACACCTTTAGTCCTACCACCTAAGAGCTAGAAACAGGAAGGTCAGGAGTCTGAGGCTGCCTCCACTGTATAAGAAGATACCTGAAATAGGGTGAAGTGCTAGGAGGCTAGAGGCTCTCCAAATATGTCTGGGTTTTGTTTTGTTTTTGAGACAGGGTTTCTCTATGTAGCCCTGGCTGTCCTGGAATTCACTCTATAGATCAGACTGTCCTTGAGGTCAGAGACTGCCTGCCTCTGTCTCTTGAGTGCTGGGATGAGTGAGGTGTGCCCACCACTGCCCATCCGGCTGACTTTTAAGAGCGTCCCCATTTCTACAGTCTTTGACTTTATTTTGTTCAAGTTTCCATCTATGCTACTATTTTGACTTTCTTCCTTTTTACATCTTGTAAAAGTCTTGGTGAGGAGTAATATAAAGAGTCCTTACTGGTTAGAAACAGCAGGGACTGGGGAAATGCTCAGACAGCACTGGGGAGACAGTTTCTCCTCAGACAGCACTGGTTGCTCTTGCAAAGGTCCCAAGGTTTGATTCTCAGCACCCAGTGGCAGCCCAAAACCATCTGTGACTCCAGTTCCAGGGAATCCTGGCCGGTTTCTGGGAGCACCAGTTACTTAGGTGGTACACAGACATGCATGCAGGTAAAACATATACATAAAATTAATTTTTTCTTAAGCCCACAGGTTTTGAATCCTGAAGGCCTGGGAATTCCTTTCTCATTCTTTGTATGGACACTTGTGTTAGTTCAGTTTCTCATTTATGAAAATGGAGGAATAGCAGGTTGTCTGGGGCCTGTAAGGGCCACCATAGCAAAGCACCACAGAAGCAAATCCTTGGTTCTAGTATCTGGAGTTCAAGGTCATGGTGTCTGTGCTTGTAGAGTTTTTTCCCATTTTCTGTCCAAGTCAAAGTTCTTTATCCATTTTGGACTTGAGGTGAGCCCAGTCATCTCATTTTTACCTAAAGAGAGTCCTACCCTGAGGTGCTGGGAGTCAAGACCCGAGGAACAAAAACAAAGACTTTCGTTATGGATACAAGAGCCTGCCTGTCCTGCAGTCATCCATCAGCCTGTTGCTACCCTTACCCTTTCTTCTGGTATCTGATGAGGCCATTTCTCTGCCCCAGATCTAAGATGTTCTAAATCTTTAAGATGAGTCACCTTATGTCCCCATCCCCCTTTCTGCCCCACCCCATAGCCCCGTACTAGGGTTCTGTGATCCGAGTGTGGAAGTTTGCCTATCTGCTGGTTCTAAACCCAGTCATGCCTTACTCTGTAGAATCACTAGAACCAGGCAAGGTCTCACACAGCTACTTTCCCCCATTCTCCTCCTTTGGAAGCAATGCAATGGCTGTGCTCTTGTCATTGATGAACAAATGTTCTTCAAGGTGTCAATTGATGGCATGTAGCCCCGTCTTCTGCTGTCCTTATCCCTGGGTAGAAGGTATTCAGGGAGCACGTACCCTGGGTTCAGAGATGCAATATTCAGCCATCCTCATGGTTGCCCAGCAACAACTTGGCCCTGGGGACTGTGGCCCAAGCAATATGTTCATTGGGCTGTCCCACTCCCAGTCTGGGACTCCCCAGGGAAGCAGCCAGAGGAACTGGTGCCTGGCAACTAAGCAGCCTCCTGAGTGCCCCCTTTGCACATGTTTTTCTCTTTCAGCTGGAGAGCCATTGCTCCGTGAGCAAAGCCCAGGTGCCTGAGCTGCCATGGCCACAGAGAAGACATGGAACCTACAGAGAAGACAGTCACCAACAGACAGAGCGAGCGACTGTGTGTGTGCAGAGGGAGGTGTGGTGTGCCGTTTGCGTGTGCATGCATCTGTTTACACTCTCATGATCCTGAATGTTGCCTGTGCTGGAGGAGCCCCTAGATCATGCCTTCTTACCAGGGCTGTTTCTTGACTTCCAGACATAAGACTAGAACCCGCAGCAGTAACCGTCAGCCCAAATCTGCCCCTGGGAGCCCCAATAGGGTGGTAAGACCCTAGCTTGAATTCTGGTCTCTGCCTCCCCAGACTCTTCTTCCTCCCTCCTTTTAACAAGGAGCTGGAGGGCCACATTTTTGACTCTCATCTAAAGCATGGAGTTTCAGAGGCAGTCAGAGTCCTGCTGACTTAGTTCCCACTTTTCTGACACTAGAACCTGAGCAGGCTGGAATAGATGTGTCCTGTTGATCTTAAACAGCCTGGCCAGTCTTCTTATAAAATCCTGTGCCATTAACAGGCTTCCCTGATGTCTAAGGCTACAGACTAGTGTGTTGTGTGCCCAGTACTGCTTATGTCAGCCTCAGACATAATATCAGTCTTTGTAGAACCTTCTAAAAAAAACCACATGGGGAATAGACTCCCAGTCTTCTGTCCCTTCCCTAGCAGCTAAGGTCCAGTCTCGACCTTCTAGAAGCTGTGGACAGGCTAGGGTCTGAACTGGTGAAAGAAACCCAGGTCCCACAGCTGCAGGGCCCCTGGTTCCTCTGGCTGTACTCCTGACACCACATGCTCCAGCCAGTACTGCTGATATCCAGCCAGGCAAGCTGGACAGCCTGGCTGGTCAGCACCTGCCCTGCAGTGTCAGCTGCCCAGGACTGAGCTTCCGGAGACTCAGACAGACTTAGGGGTGGAGCACTGCCTCTGGCAGTTGGCGAGAGGTCAGAGACCATGCCTGGCACATCAACATCTTCGCAGAGCAGCAGTGAAGGATTGACATAGAGAAGTCAAGCCTTGCTTTCCAGGGGAGCCAACTCTCCCTCCCACTGTTGGGTCATATGGAGAAAGAAGTTATGAAAGGATCTGGGGGTACCTGAGCAAGTCTTCCTTCCACCCCGTGGCCTGCATTTGAGCCACAGTGTGTGTGTGTGTGTGTGTGTGTGTGTGTGTGTGTGTGTGTGTGTGTGTGTGTGTGTGTGTGTTTGTGTGTGTGTGTGTGTGTGTGTGTGTGTGTGTGTGTGTGTGTGGAGAGAGAGAGAGAGAGAGAGAGAGAGAGAGAGAGTGAGTGAGTTTGTTTCTGTTTGGATTTTTGTTCTCACATGTAACATTAAGCTGGCCTCTGGGCCTTTTCCTCTCTACCTCCCCTGTGACCTTTCCTAGCCTCAGAGTTGTTAATGCCCTTGGCCCTGGCCTTTTTTTGTGTCAGACCAGAACCCTGGGGTCAGGCTCCCCCCTCCAGCTGTCTAGCACATCTGACAGGCTTCTTTTTGAGATGGCCTCAGGTTTTCTCAGCAGAGAGCTGCCTTTAGTCCAACTGTTTATGTTCATCATCCTGACTAGAAGCATCCTACGATTGTGTGAAGAAACGGCATCTGTGATGCCATGTTCAGAGTCATGGGGTGTGGCCTCCCTGTCCCTAGCCCCAGGCCAAGAGGAAAGGGCCAAAGGCTCTTGCTGGAGGGACAGTAGAATGCGTCTGGAGAACTGGTCCCAGAGGAGCAAAGGCTTATTCTGGGGCCAGTATTTATTTTGCAACATCTTCAGCTATGGGGACAATGGCCTTCTCTGCTTTTTTGATGATGGCTCTCTCCTCAAGGTACAAGTTGGCAAGGTCATCTGTCCTTCCACCTCCTTGACATGTTGGCCCATTTCCAGGACAGCCTTCCAGTGAATGGAGCAGACTATTCCACAGCTGTGGGATAGAGTGTCTTGGAGCCCTGGAATGACTTCATGCCTCCTTTTGCCTAGCCTGAGTGGCCCTGAGGACTGTCACAGAACAGTGCCCCATGTCCTGCTCCTGGGCCCGAGCATGGGGAAGAGATGGTTGCAGGCAAGAGCACTTTACAGCATTCCCCATTGCTGGGAAGGTTGTTTCTCCTACAGTGTGTGAATACTTACCTGTTTTATAAATGTCTGATCCTGTCTGAGTAAAACTGTGTTGTGTAGTCTATCTTGTGGGAGGTCTGGGACCTGGGCTCCTGTGGCTGAACCTGGGTAGAACAGGCCATGTCAGGTCTGTTGCAGTGAAGAGTCAGAGGTCTCCCTTGGATAGAGGAGGCTGTTGAACTGGTATATCTGGTGTGCTAGCCCTAGAATTTGGTGAGAATCAAGCAAAAGTCAGTCAGCCCAAACCATACAGGGTACCAGGACCAGTTCCTGGGTGCCACCTCACAGTAGCACCGGGCAGCCTACTGAGATCCAGGGTACTGTATCCATTCTTTATGATGTGCTAAGAATGTATGTGTGCCCTTTACACACAGTTAAGGAAGCTACAGCCAAGCCTGAGTCTGGATACTGGCTCGTCTTGTACCATCTGGCCAGAGTGCCATGCACATGGGTGTTCCTGGTGCGAGAAGGGCTCAGGCAAAGCCAAAGAAAATCACAGTCTGCTCTATAAACAGAAAGGGAGCTTTACTCTAGGACTCGTCTCATTCCTGGCTCTGCCTCCAAACTTCTGCTGGCCTACTTTCTACTAAGGCTGGCCTCCCTCTCGGCTTCTCACGTAGCTTTGACTTGGCTGGAGAAGCTGAGATGCCTTTGTTCTTGGGCAGAGGGTCTATGAGAGGGAACTCTCCTACATACTCACACACTTCTGTCCTCCTGGGGATGCTGCCCACTGAGACAAGCACACATTAACGGTGATAATTAGGCAAGGCCATTCTCCTGGGAAGGAGGAAGGTGCCATAATAGCAGACGGTTTGGGTAGGGCCTAGTGTAAGAGGCCCCAACCAGAACAGAAAATTTAAGTGACCAAAGTATCAGTGACAGGGAAGGGAGAGGCAACCAAGGCCTCTGGTTTTAGGTCCTAGAATGTTCTCAGGCCCAAAGCAGTGAGATTGAGTACTGTACGGTAGGCATCTATAGCTTCTTGCTGGGAAGAGAAATGAGACAAGATTTGCAAGTGGAGCTATACAAACTGTAGAGCATTTGTCATGTTCGACTTACGTGAAGGGCAGGGAGGCACTCTGAGCCACCAAAGCTGGGGTCCCAGCTTTGATAGTCCATGTTGTGTGAGAAAACCTAATACAGAACCAGGAAGAAAGCACGGCTAGACCCAAAGTGGGTGGAAGGAAGAGAAGCAACCAAAAAGGTTTCAAGAATCCAGCTCTGAGGACAAGAGGAAGGTCCTAGGCCTTAGGGTGGGAGAAGCCAGTTCAGAACTGTGTGGGTACAAAAGGAATGCAATATAGAAAATGCCGTGGGAAGACAAGAACTAACTGGGCATAGCTCACACTAATCCTCCAGTTTAGCAGGAGACTCAAGAAGGTTGTCATCAGTTCTTTGTCTGCCTAGGCTACATAGTAACTTCCAGGACCAACCTGGAAATTAAAGAAAAATAAATGTTGGGATAGTCCTGTTATACAGAGGCTTCACAGGGCTAAGAAGCCAAAAGCTTGGCTTGGGTTATCAGAGGTAGCCAGGGATCAAGAGGGTCTTGACAGAGCTGCCCCTTCAGAGGGTTCTGCGGGAGGTGAGGACTAGATCCTAGTGCACAGGTGGGTGTTCCCAGCTTCCAGGAGCAAGCATTTCTATTATGTTAGTTCCTCCCCACAGTCATGGAGGGATCATCTTTCATTTCACACGTGGGAAAGACAAACCCTGGAGCTATGAGGTCACCAATGCAAGTCTCCACCACCTTTACTTGTAGAACCAGGCCAACTGGCTCCACAGCTGACTGCTCTTAGACCCCACTCCCCCACCAGCTTTCCTTTCTCAGCCATCTTCGGCAACCCTCCTTCCCACCCCCACTGCCGTGGAGGACCAAAGACGGACTTGAGGACCAGAACCTTGCCATCACCTACCTGATTCCCTGGTTCTAGTTCCAGCTCTTGGGAGAGCAAAGCTTTGCCAGTGCCTGGAGAGTCTGTGGGATGTGAAGGGAGGCCGAGTGGACCCAGGGCCACCGGACCAAAGCGTCAGCACTTCGGAGAGCGCCGGGGGCGGGGCGGGGGCGGGGCCACAAGACCCCAGCGGGTCCGGGGGCGCGCGCGGGGCGCTCTCGCGGGGGCCGCAGGCAAAGCGGCGCGCGGTCCGGAGCCGCGCCCGCCCCAGCTCAGTCCGAACCCCGCGGCGGCGGCGGCCTCCTCCACACGCCTCCACCTCCGCCGCCGCCGCCGCCGCCGCCGCCTCCCGCGCCGCTCTCCGCCCGGATGGCCAGGGCTGAGCCCGGGAATGGCGGAGCGAGAGAGCGGCCTGAGCGGGGGTGCCGCGTCCCCACCGGCCGCTTCCCCATTCCTGGGACTGCACATCGCGTCGCCTCCCAATTTCAGGTGAGGATCGTGACCCGGAACCTCGGGATCCCCGGGGACCCTGAGGGCGGCGTCCTTTCCCGGCCGAGTCCCCAGCCCCCACAATCTCCAGTTCAGGTTGGTGGCCACCGCGTGGGCCCCCGCAGCTCCTTCCGCCATTCCATGTCATAGGGTGGGGTGCTCGAGGTGGATCTGGGGCAGGAACCCGGGAGGTCGCCTTTCCCCACCACCTTGGCTCTTGAGAATGGGTCTGGGGTTTGGATGGAATTCCCGGTGCAGCAACCCACCCAGACTTTATCCTGCCGCGTCTCAAGGTGTCTAACCCAAGGTGGAAGTAGGCTAGGTTGGAAGCCCCAAGGCCCCAGTTCTCTAAGGTAACAACCTTGGTGCTTTAAGGAGGGAGTCGTGAGCCCCTCCCCCAGCTGGCTTGGCCGGATGGGTCAGATTGCTAGGTTATCTTGAATAGGGTCTTCTGAATTTGGGCAACTCCCCCCCCCCATCAGTTGTATCTCAGGACAAGTGCAGAAGGATTGACCTCAACCTATCCGTGTGTGTGTGTGTGTGTGTGTGTGTGTGTGTGTGTGTGTGTGTGTGTGTGTGTGTTGGGGGGAGGGGGATCTGCCTGTGGATATCCAGGGATACTATTGGGGGGGTCCCTACTGTGGTAAATACTCAGGAGCCTGAACTGAGCTCCCCTTCGACCCACCGTCAATCTGATGTTAGACCAGGTGAATTAATTTCAGAGATGTAAGGGATAATGTGTTGAACCAGTGACTGTCCTCTTTTCACACACACACACACACACACACACACACACACACACAGAGAGAGAGAGAGAGAGAGAGAGAGAGAGAGAGAGAGAGAGAGAGAGAGAGAGAGAGAGAGTGAGTTAGTGGGTGAGGAAAAAGAGAAAGGTGTCACTGCTCCAAAATCTAGAAGCTGAGCGTGTCTCATTGTCTCCCCATCTCAGGAGCAGGCAGGCGCCTTTCTCTCTCCTGGGGCCCTTGCTCCAGCCAGGCCCCAGCTGGGCTCTGGTGCCAACTTGTCATCTATTGAAGGGGTCTCTAGCTCTCAGGTCCTCAGGTGGGCAGAGACCCCTCCAGGGATCTCAAATGGTATGATCAGGCCCTGAGTCCTCCAAGGAGGCCCTAAGCCCAGCAGAGAGAACCAGAAGGAGGAAGGTTCCAAACCTGAAGGCTTCAGCCTCCAGGTTAAGGCTTCCGAGTCTTCCTGACAGGTCAGGCCTTTGTAGGGGAAGAGAATTAGCTATAAGGGACATAGGTTCAAATCCCATTTCCACTGCTTTCTCGCTGCCTGATCCAAGCTTGCTTTTGTCTTTGGTCTCATCTGTCGGGTGGGCTAATTAATATTGATTCCTGCCTGGGAAGGAGACAGTATACATCAAGTTATTGTTCAACAGGTAGCTGGCCACACAGGCAGAAATCTACACAGCTTGTTTCTGTCAAAGTGTTTCTCCAGTGTAGTTCACTGAACCTTCACATCCCCAGGGCGCACCTTGGTCTGCCTTTTGCTGAGCTGAGGCAATGGAAGATAAGGCAGGCAGAGGGGAGACCTAGAGACCACAGAAAAGTCCGAGACTGGGTCAGATCTGGAACCTGAAACCAGGGCCTGCTCAGTTCCCTCTTCCTAGAGGCCCTACCTCTAGTCCAGGGTAGGCTCACCCAGAGAATTGTGTGACCGTCTCTGGACTATGTAGAGCGGGGGCAACAGTGTAGCAAAAGGCTGAGTGAGGAGTGGGCTGGCCCTACAGGACACTGTGCCCTGACTGTGAGACAAAGCTTGCTTGTGGGGATAATACTGCCCAGTGTCTTAGGTCCTGCATGACCTACTGCCTACTTCAACAACCCCCACTGCCCTTCCTCCAGCCCTGCCTCAGCAGCCATTGGTCTGGCTCCATTTAACCCTGAGCAATTGTGCCTATCTTGTGACTCTGGTAGGTTGTGGGTTCAACTGTTCTTATAGTCATACTCCAAGCCCTTTGAGTCTTCGTTTTTCCTTCAAAATGTCTTCTTTAGCCTCTGAACAGGATGGTTCTAGAACTCAGATGTGTGTGCATCCGTGTGTGTGTGTGTGTGTGTGTGTGTGTGTGTGTGTGTGTCTCATTTCTACCCTGAGCTTCTAGAATGTGTAAGCAGCCTATGTCAGTGTTTTGTATCTGCACTACTCAGTCCAGAAGAAGTGCTCAGCAGTGCTGGTTTATTACTGAAGGAAGGGTGGACGCACTGGGCCCATTTCTCCTGGAGAACAGAGTTGTGGTGAATGCTGGCCCAAGGGAAGCACCATGCTGAGAACCTTATGTGTCCAAGAGTGCCTTCTCTCTCCTTCCATAGCCATGTGAACGGCTTAGTATTACCACTGCTTTCAGATGAGGAAACCAAGGCACAGAGCAGTCAGTAGTGGAGCTGACGCAAACCGAGAAAGTCCGATTTTAGCTCTGCTACTGAAAGAGCCCTGGGATCCTGGGGAGCACCTTTGGAGGGGTAAGCATGTGTGGACTTGAAAGATGGGAGCGTCTGTTGGAAGTTGATTTAAACGAGTACATGCTGGGTGGTTTTTCTGATTATGGAAATCTTCCATCTGGTTCCTATGGTGTGTCTGGATATGGGGTGGCGTGAGGACTTGTCATTTTCTACTTCACCTGTTTAGGTACCATTTGGCTTCTTATTTTTGGGTTAGCATGTGTATTAAGTCACTGAGTTACTTACAGACAGCGAAGGGATGTTTTTAAGTGATCCATGTTCTCATAAAGAAAGCTCTGGGGAAGGGAGTTTAGAGCATTGCACAATGGACCTGCTGACCCTGGGCGTGTGGGATGAGGGCTGGAACAAAGGAGAGACACCCCAAATGAGGGTCAGCATGACAAAGGCGCATTCATGGGAAGTAATATGAACAGCCTGCTTTAAGTGTATGCCCAAGAGTCCTGGAAAAGGGATACCTTAGATGTCAACTTATCAGGGTTGGGGTATGGCGCATGCTAAGTGCCTGGCCTGGAGATTCCACTATGGAAGAAAACAAAAATGGTGTGGTAAATATCTCTTATGCAGAAACATGAGGGGGCAGTGACTTCCCCAAGAACACACTACAAGTTAATTAAAGTTGGGACGGAGCCAGGACTCAGATGGAAACCTGGATGGTGTCAGGTGACCCTACTGAGCTGCCTCAGCCTGAGAGGCACTAGCCACAGAGCAGAGGTCCTCATCTACAGCTTCACAGAGCCCTATACACTGCCGATCTAACACACCTTTGCCAGGTTCATGAGGAGGAGCAGTATGCAGAGGTCCTGACATGAGTCTGATCCCCCATGCAGGTGACAATGTAGAGGCAGACAGTGTCTTCCCAGCTAGGACAAACAAGTGTGGTGGTCGTTCAGGTACAGGTCCCACAGGGGAAAGTCAAGCAATCCTCACAGAGGGGGAAGGTACACAGGGAAGGACAGGCTAGGGAACAGGCAAATGGGGGGGGACACCTGTCTGGCAGTGTGGAAAGCAAAGTTGTGCAGGAAGTTGGGGGCCATGTCAAGATGCTGGACTCTTCGACCACAAACAGTGGGTGCTGTCCTGGGATCACTCAGGGACTTCCAGCAGGTGGTAGATGGTGTGAGCTCACTCCGGCTGCTGGGCAGAGTGGATGTGGAGGCAGGGAGACTACAGTTGGACCACCCATCCTGCAGGCAGGTAAGAAGGCACGGGTTCAGGAAGGGAGAGGGTTAGAGGACGGGGCAAACCAGGTCCTCCCACTGATCTGAGATTGAAGAAGATGCAGTAGTGACAAACCAGGATGGTGCCTGGGCTCATCGGGAAATGAAAGACTAGGCAGGCAGTGGGCTATACACCATGGTGCTTGCCAGATTTCAGATTGGTGATTTTTGTTGATGCAGCTGGTGTAGTCAAGTGGGCAGTTGGTTTAGGGAAAGTGCTTTTAGGAGGGCAGGTAGGAAGTATTAAAACCATGGTCCTGGAAATGTCACTGTTCAGAGGAGACTACTGTCACCTTGAGAGGAACCTAGGACATGGTGAAGACAAGATGGCCGGGACCACCAACCTTGCTGTGGTAAGGACAGGAGATGGAATGGCAGTCATTGCCTCTGGTGTAGCTGGTGAACTTGTAGAGCGGAAGAGTAGGCTAGCCCGCAAGCCTCACACAGCCAGCCGGAGCCTGGGAAGGAGGTCCCCTCAGCCTTCTAGCATCCGCCCTCATCTGGGTATCTGGATCCCTGGGAAATGGTACAACCGAAGTCTGCCTTGGTGTCTCAGGTTCCTATAAATTGTGTCACTGCTCCCATCCCCAGTCAGGGGTCTTATCCATTCTAGAATGTCATCTATGCCCTCTGGCCCTGCTCACATTCATGTACAATTCTGGGCACCTCTACTGGGTGCTGCCTATGTTCAGTTACTGGACACGTAAGTAAGGCTCGCACAGCTCCTATCTGTAGCCAAGGCTTTGTGCACCTAACAGGAGCTTCTTAGTGGCTGCCTGTCTGTAGCTTTGCATAGGTTGAGTGAGGTTAGAAAACTGAGGCCAGGGGGGCAGTGGAGAGACTCGGGAGGGGCGTCTGGGGCTAGGTTTTGGGAACCGGAACCAGAAGTTTGCCCAGTAAACCAAAGTTTCACCCATCCCACAACTGCCTGTCCATGTGGGTCTTGTGTATGTCTTCTCAGGGAAGCCATGGGTCATTCAGTCTGTCTCCCTCCCTCCTAACCCCGCCTTTAAAAAAAAAAAAAACAAAAACAAGGTCTCATGTCATCCAGATTGGCTTGGAACTTACTGTGTAGTTGAAGAGGACCTTGAATTCCTGCTCCCCTTGTTGCCATCTCCCAAATGGTGGGTCACATGTGTACGCAGTGCTGGGCGTTGCCGACTCTCACTGCGTGTGAGGCAAGCACTCGATGGATGGAGTGGTCTCCCATCCCGGCCTGCCCTTTGGCTTACTTTATTGGTTGTCATGTTCATGTTCAGTCACAGAGACACAATGGAGTGCCCTGCCCCACACTTGCCATCTGGCCCTAGGCTAGACTCTCCCACCTGGCTCTAGCAACCCAGTCTTAGCTTGGTGCCTAAAGGGTCCCACAAATCGGGTCAGCAGTACCACCCCCATACAGCATCGTACACGTTTTTGTGTAAGAGATACATACAGGTGCGATTGTCCATTTCAGAGGGGCTGAGTCACCCACTATCCAAGCTGGGTCCTTACCAACTCGACGTTCAAGTTGGTATTCAAAAGGGAACCTGAACATGTGCAAGTCAAAGACATAGAGCAGCACAGGGACAGCGTAGGTTGTACAGGGATAGTGTAGGTTGTTCACACTGAAGCATCTTACTGGCAAAGGGCATTATTGGCCAGCTTCCCTTGGGGTGAGTGGGGGACGCCACGAGCCTTACAACCCAAAGGACTATTCCGTAACTACAACTAGGAGGGTGTAAGAGCCACCAGAAAGGTATAGTGTCCTGTTCTAAGTCAGAGGAGCTCTGGGGCTGGTAGAGCGGTGGCTAGGCAGTGGGGTGCCCTGGGCACCTCTTGGAAGCCAGCTCTGTAAGATTTAGGGCTGTGAGGACAGGCTGGACCCCTGGGTCTCAAATAGGCTTCATCATAGGGAGCCCACAGGCCCATGGCTAGCCCTCTTAACTCAGGAAGCTGGGGAGCGAAGGCTCAAGTGTGGCTTCTGACAGCCTGGCTGCAGTCAGCATTACTCAGTGAAGGCTCCATGCTGTGCTTGACCCTCACTTCCTGTGCATGGCCATCTCAGCCTGTATCTTGGCTGAAGGAGTGAAAGAGGAAGTGAGGGAAGCTGGGACTGCTGTGGGGAGGGATGCAAGGACAAGGGAACCAAGGCAGCAAGGCAGTGTGGAAGTGCATGTGAGTACCTGGAGCAGGATTGCTTGGACCATTAGCAGAACCCAGCCCAGGCCAGGCCAGGGTATGGAGTGTGGTGTGTGCTCCAGGTCACAGCCTAAGCAAGGTGTGGCTGGAGACCAACACTTTGAGAGGCTGTGTACTGCAGAAAGACAGACGTCAGAGTCAGGCTGGCCTCCAGGGTCACAGGGCCACCAAATGTGGCTGTGCTATGTGCCTAGCCAACATGGGCAAGTAGGGCTAATGGGCGAAGTGCTTCTGCCCTGGGAAGCTGCCCAAGACCCAACCCCTAGGAAGAAGCTGCCACCCTGCCAGGGCTGCGCAGTTCTCCTGGGTCACCTCCCAGGTCAGGGCTCATACTTCTAAGAAAATGGCTTGGGCGAGGTCAGAAGAACACTCCCCCCCGCCCCCGTCTTCCCAGTGCACGTGCCTACCCTCCAGCTTCCCTGCCTCTTTTCTTCCTTCCCTACAGCTGGTATCTGTGAACACGGAGTTGCAAGTCCCTTTCTTCGGCAAGTGTCTCTTGGTTCTGCCCAGGAGATCTAGACCATGGTGACTAGGGGAGAGTGGGTGGCAGTAGAGGTCAGCCCTTGGCCAGTTCTATCCCCTCCTAGGTAGTGACATCCTCCCTCCTTTGTAACTCACATGCTCCATCTTATCCTGGGGTGGCCAGGAGGAAGGGAACTGAGGTTTACAATACCGATGCCTGAGGCTTAGGGCACCTTATCCATGAGATGGCCCAGAACCCTATTCCAGGGTGGTAAAGAAATGTAGCACATGGCAGCTTGGAAGAAGAGTGAGACACTTCAGGCCTGACATGATGTCATCCCATGATGTCACCCTGCCACCTCAAAGCACCCCAAAGTAAGACTAGGGTAAGAACACCATGGGTTTTAAATGGATGAAGTGTGTCATCCCTGATACTTCGTTCATGAGTGAGTTTGGGAGGGAGAGAAGACAAGAACACGCTCCCTGCCCTCAACGGAGCTAAGAGTTAATAGAAGGCTCCTGACCAGAGCCCAGAGCCCTTCTCACCTTTGCCCCACTAACCTGGTCTGGTCTGGTCTGGCCCCACTCAGTCCTGTTGTTTGGTGGACTGGCTTCTTGGTCCATGCCTAGAGGACATGGATACACAGACACATCCTGTGGCCATGTAGAATCCTTAGACCACTGCAAACCCTTCAGTCTGAGAGGAAGGGTAAGGACTGAGGCTGTCCTGTGGCCCGCACCTAGCAAGTATCTACTGAGCCTAGAGTGTGTACCTGACACCTCACCAGACCTGCCCTCCAGGAGCATCCGGTCTAGATGGGAGTCAGGAAGGGAAAAATACAGATGATGAGGGGGATGTACTCCACCCAGCTTTGTAGTCAGGAAGTGTAGGGCATTTCTTTTTTTCTTTTTTCTTTTTTTTCTCAGAGCTGGGGACCGAACCCAGGGCCTTGCACTTGCTAGGTAAGCGCTCTACCACTGAGCTAAATCCCCAACCCCAGGGTAGGGCATTTCTGATGGATGGGTCAGGAGGGCTTCCTGGAGGAAGGTTTCTCTGAGCACTGTTGGGGCCCAGTACCCACCCTTGGGAGGCAAGGCCCAGCAAACAGTAAACATACAAGGCTGAGTCTCCCCCTTGCAGAGTCCTGGAGGGTTTTTGAGTGAGGAAAGAAAGGATGGTGGTGTCCCTTACTGTCTCATGGCCACAGGAGAGGTCAGAGGGGGAGAGGGGAGACTGAGGCTGGCAGTCAAGGTGGTGTAGTTAATGCAGGAACTGGACCAGGGTTTGGCAATAAGGAGACAGAGGTGTGTGCAGACACCAGTGGAGCTGGGGGCATCCGAGGACACTCCCAGAGAAGATGCCTCGTGGGACCCAGGAACTCAGCCATGCTGTCTGAGTCCCAGACCTTACAGTCAGACTGCACTTAGGGTTAGCCACAGGGCCAAGAGGCCAGACTGAGGAGGGTGCTCTGGCCTCTGGACCAGTCCCCATGTCATTTCAGTACCAGCTAGTAGCCACACCCCCCAGCCTGAGAACCTGCAGCTACCCTTGGGGTCAGAATCTTCCAGGGCAGTTGTCACTAGGGACCTCCATGTTCAGTCAAAGTCACTCCCAAATGACTCCCAATCCTGCGTCCAAACTAGTGGTACCCATTGCTGTCTTCCTGCGCATCCTTCCAGCCAGCACCAATCCCTGAACCAACCGCCCTGGCCCTGGGCTTGCAGAAGCCTCCCAGATGCGGTGTGGAGGCGGAGCCTGTGTCTGTGTGGAATCAGGTGTCCATTCTTGGGGCCCTTCGGGAGCCCCTTCCATCTTCTCATTTGGCACCCTGAGTGTGGCGCTGGCCCTTTAAAGCAGATCGGGGTCTGGCGTTGAGGGAAAAAAATTACCAGATTTCTGCTGTCTGCTTACATGCCTGGCCTTGGGAGGGAAGGGGGGGTCACTCCAGCCCCCAATAGGGGCATTGGAAGGGCAGGTGGAGCCAGTAGCATTGATTGCAGTAACCTGATCCCGCGGGGGAGGCGACGACATCGTTGCGCATCGGGCTGCCAAGGAAGGAAGCTGCCCGCATCTGAGGGTTGGGCCAGGAAGAGTTGGGGCTGGGGCCTGGGTCGGCAGCTGCGGCCTCCTCTCTGGCCCATCTATTTTTAATGAGCTCCCCGGGCTTCTGCAGCCGGCAGAATGCAGAAAGGCAGGCCCAGTCTGTGGAGGCCAGAAGTCCCAGCCCTGCCTTGAGCTCTGGCCCCCCTACCCTTCTGGGCATGAAAGGGCAGCTCTGGAGCCCCGCAGCCCCCTGGCCGGGCAGGGCTCTCCATGCAGCTGGTACTGAAGATGGATTCGAGCCCAGACAATGACAGCTGGTTGGAGGATCAGTGGGAACGCTGGTAGGGTCCTGGGGCCTGGCCTCAGGTGGGGGAAGGGCGAGTTGTCCGGAGGTGCTCTATTGAGCTCAGGGGCCCTGTTCAGACTGAGTGAGGTAGAAGACAGAGGTGCGAGCCTTCTAGGCTTCCCTGGGAGCTGCACCCTGTCCTTCCTCTCCTGGGTGACCTTGGATGAGCTTGTGTACCTCTGCTGTGTGCCTAACCTCCTGGTCTCTGGGAAAAGGCCCAGGCATTCTCTCCAACTCCCCAGATGTCCCATTTATACTAAGCCAGACAGAGTACCAGGGTCAGAGTGAGCCGGTGCAGGGGACAGGTCAGCACCACAGTGGCAATCTCAGTAGTGCATTCCAAGGTAGGCACACAGGGTAGCCTGGGCTCCTGGAAGTCTGTTAGTGGTCTAGTACCAAGTGCTCTCCATGGCCACTCACAAGACCTAGCCTTGGTCTTCCCTGACCCCATTTGTTCAGGGTCCTTATACCAGATGAGATTGTATAGTTGAAGAGATGACACCAAGAATGTTGGCAGGTCCCCCTCACTGTGACCATGGCTCAGTGGCGTATATCTTTGTGGGTGAGAGAAAGGGGCACCTACTGTGCCCTTCTGGTGGCTCCTTGGGTCTTGTTACTGTGGAGTGCAAAGATTTTCCTACTCTGGTACCTCTTGGGGGTTGAAATGGCCTTGGCACTGCCTTGGCCATAAAGGCATTTCTCCAGTAGAACTGAAGGTCTGGACAGTTGGGCCTTCTAGGACTGCCTTCTGGTTGGCAGCCGGATGGAGAACTCCCAGCCGGTGATGCTGGAGAAGCCTGGAGATGCCTCCTCCGCCACCCTAGGTGGAATGCCTTTTGGCTCCAACCCCAAATCCTTCCCCTGCCACTGCGCTGACAGACTGAGTCCTTCATCTGGGAGCTGCTACCTGCCTCCCACGGTCTTCCCCTGAGAAGAGGGAGAGGCCAGCAGGCTTAGTTGGGGCTTAGGGGCCCTGGGTTGTGACTTTGGTTTCTGTCCCCACTAGGCTCACCCATGATATCAGCCTGGAGGAGTTTGAGGATGAAGACCTTTCGGAGATCACTGATGAGTGTGGCATCAGCCTGCAGTGCAAAGACACCTTGTCTCTCCGGGTAAGGGCTGGGTCTGAAGAGTCTGAGTGGCTGGGAGGATGGGCACAAAGATTAGGGAACCCCGCTATTTACAAAGGAGCTTGTGAGTGTGTGTGGCACTCCCGGGAAGTGAAATAACAAGGTAGGAAGCATCTAGTATAATGCTTGACACATCTTGGGTGCTCAATCCAAAATCTCCATTTATTATTTTTGTCAGTACTAAAGCCGGAAGCAGCTTCTTCAGTTGTTCACAGGGAAAGAGAGCAGGGGGCTTGAGATGTAGGACAGTGGCAGTGAGGACCAGAGTGAAGGGAAGGGCCTCTCAGGAGCTTCTTGGCAGAGGGCCTGCGACAGTACTGGGTGGAGCCTGGTGGAATCTGCAGTGCTTTGGGGCAGGAAGGAGGAACCCGGGTGCTGCTGGACTAGCTCCTGTGACTGCTCCTGCACCCCCCTGACCACACCGCCAGCATTTTAGGCTTTCAGTGGCCCCTGCTGCATGGTTGGTCCAGTACTGGCATTGCTCAGAGCCCCTTGGCTTTATCCTAGTGACAGGCTCTCTTCTGTATATCTGAGTGCCAAGGTACCCGGGATAGATGGGAATCCCCATCCTGTTGTCAGAACACAGAGCAAGGACTTACCTGCAGGATAGGGAAGGCAACGGCACAGGGCTAAGGATCAGAGGCCAGCACCAGGTGTAGTTGAGTTGCTAGATATGGCATTTCCATGGTGTGAACCAGGGAAGGGCATTTGTCTTAGTGTTGCCCTCCTGGTATCCCTAGCACTTTTACAAACTTCCAGGCAAAGGGAAAGCAAGCTGTGAGGGTGACTTTATGCTTCCCAACTCCTTCACTCTCTTACCAGGCCAGCAAGGATGGAGGCAGAGGCTACTACTTCTGGGTTTAGAGAGTGGTCCCAGAGATGGGTCATACTTGCTTTGAACTTTAAAACCACTGTCTCCCGGGGTTTGGGGATTTAGCTCAGTGGTAGAGCGCTTGCCTAGCAAGCGCAAGGCCCTGAGTTCGGTCCCCAGCTCCGAAAAAAAGAAAAAAGAAAAAAAAAACAAACAAAAAAACCCACTGTCTCCCATATGCAAAGCTTTCAAGAGGGTCTAATGCAATTAGCCAGAACTATCACCTTCCCCTGCCCTGGTAGTAGGCTAACTAGAGTGATCTCCTGGTAGGAGTCTAGTCAAAGTTTCTCTCTCTGTGTCTCTCTGTCTCTCCTCTTTTCTCTCTCTCTCTCTCTCTCTCTCTCTCTCTCTCTCTCTCTCTCTCTCTCGTCTCTCTGTCTCACTCCTCTCCTCTCTGTCTCTCCTCTCCTCTTCTCTATGTCTCTCTGTCTCTCTCATCTCTGTCTCACTCTCTTCTCTCCTCTCCTCTCCTCTTTCTCTCTCTGTCTCTCTGTCTCGCTCGCTCTCTCCTCTCCTCCTGTCTCTCCCTCCCTCTCTCCCTCCCTGTCTCTCTCTCTCTTTCTCACCTGGAGGACAGCATTATAGGCCTAGTCAACTCTTGAGGGTTGACTAGTCAAAGGATCTGTCCAAGGTGCCAGGAGTTAGAGGCAACAGTGGAAGTAGCATACAGTTCGGGTCTATAAAGGATAGGTTGGCTGAGGGATGTGTTCAGGTCAGAGCTGACTGGGAAGGTCTCCCCTTAAAGTTCCCCTTCGGGTCCAGTCAGGGTCTCCTGCCCGCAGTGCAGTCTTCCTTACCTGGCTGACATGCACTTTCCCCAGTTTGCTTCAATGTCCCCTTCAAATGCCAGTTGTCTCGCTCATGCTCATCCCCATTGGGGACGGAATTCCTGGGCGACCCCTAGGTCTCCATGGCAACAGCGGTGATTTCACTCTGGGCTCGGCTTACAACCCGGGTGAGGTCACTGGCCGTTACCAAGGGAACGGAAGGGTGCAAGGAATCCGGAGGGGGGACCGTGGGAGAAGAGAGGCGTGGGCGGTTCTCTGCGCTGGCGGCGTAAGGATCCGGCCTCCGGGGGGAGGAGGAGTGGCGGACGGGAGCGGCCCAGTGCTTCTGTCTCTGCCTGGCTCCCAGTGTCCCACCCCTTGCGGCCGCGAAATGGACTCGTCCGATTGAGGGGCGGGGCACCTAGGCATCAGACCCACCCCTCCTGCGAGACCCCTCCCGCGCTCACAAGGCCCCTCCTCTGACTCCCCTCCGTCCGCGCCGCGCAGCCCCCGCGCGCCGGGCTACTGTCTGCGGGTAGCAGCGGTAGCGCGGGGAGCCGGCTGCAGGCGGAGATGCTGCAGATGGACCTGATCGACGCGGCAAGTGACACTCCGGGCGCCGAGGACGACGAAGAGGACGACGACGAGCTCGCTGCCCAACGGCCAGGAGTGGGGCCTTCCAAAGCCGAGTCTGGCCAGGAGCCGGCGTCTCGCAGCCAGGGTCAGGGCCAGGGCCCCGGCACAGGCAGCGGAGACACCTACCGGCCCAAGAGGCCTACCACGCTCAACCTTTTCCCGCAGGTGCCGCGGTCTCAGGTAAGACGCAAGCAACCCTGTGCTGAGAGAGGGGGCGGCGCCCTGCGTGGACAGGGAAGACGGAGGGGCGCGGGGCTGTTGGTGACGCCGGGTACCTAGGCGCGCCATGCCTGGGGTGGGACAGGTTTTCTGCTGGGAGGGATAGAGGAAGGACTTGACAAGGAACAGGAAAGTCTGTCCTGGGAAGGACTGAATCCAACTGTCTGGGTATGGAGCCTGCACTGCTAGGGATTTGAGTGGGGAGAGTTGCAGAGGACTAACAAAGGAGTTGAGGTCCTGCAGTTAGGTCCTCTTCGGGTTAGTGCTTCTGTGAAGGTTGAGGCAGCAGCAAGGCCTGGAGAAAAGAGCCTCCGAAATGGGATGAAGGTGGGGATGGGAATTCTGGGTCTGTCTCCAGTTGGACATCTCAGCAGCTGGACATTCCAGAAGGCAGCAATAGAGTTGGGGTGGGGGTGGAGTTGCTTGGCTGAGTTGGGGGCCTAGGGCCCCTTGCTGGTGGCTGGATGCCAAAGAGGGCTCCGTCGACCCATTGTCTTGTAGGCCTAGGCAGGAGAGATACTGGGAGGGAAGGCGCTGAGGAGGTAGGGCTGCTAATGGATGGTGCAGGGGCTGCAAGGAAGGGGTTGGTCCCTTTCCCAGTATCCTCTTGGCATGGCTTCTGGCAGCCCAGCTCATCAATGGTGTGTGTTGCTTATGGCATTTCCTGGGGAGGGAGCCCAAGTTGTGTGTGGAGAGCCTTGTGCATGGGCACTGTTGAGGGTCTCAGGAGGCTGAGAACGTAGGATGCAATGAGCATTCTGGGAGATCCAGGAAGGAGGGCTGCGGATACTACATCTGTCATTTCTCAGTCACATGGTTCAAAGTGGGGGTGAGTGTTATGGAGTCATGGTTTGAATGATTCATCCAGGCCCACAGGCAGCTCCTGGGGAGACCCTTCCTTGTGCCAGAATGTCCTTTCCACTTTGCTAGACCCCAGCTTTCTGAGCTCCAGGACAGGGAGTCAATCACCCTGTCTTTCACCAGGGCTGGGTTTGAGCATGGGATCATGGCTCCCCTCAGTGCCTGGGCTGCTGTGTGGTTCTCCTGGGAGCTGGGCTCTCCCTCCAGCATCTGCTCCTCAGCACCCACACTGGCCAGCACCTCTGCATCTCTTGAGGGTTGTCTCCCAGCCAGCAGGCCTGTAGGGAGGGTGCTAACTTCCCACCCTTCCTGCCTGCTGGAGGGTGGTTGGCAGAGAGGCTTTGGCAAAGCAAGATGGCGTGGGAACAGCCCAGGGATGGCCTGATGGGGGCAGGACCGGGGCCTCCCTGTGCCGGGCACTGCTGACTACTGCTTCTTCATAAGAGCCTTTTGTTCTCTGCACAGGACACGCTGAATAATAACTCTTTAGGCAAAAAGCACAGTTGGCAGGACCGTGTGTCTCGATCATCCTCCCCTCTGAAGACAGGTAAGTCAGGCCTCTCTCTCCCCAAGCTGGGGACCCTGTAGTCTTCACCTGGCTCACCTGGGCTGAGGTCATCTGGGAGCCGGTGGCTGGCTGCAGATCCTGCTGGCGGAGGACAATTGGGAAGAGGAGGGGACAGGTATCTGGACTGGGGTTCTGCCCTCAGCACCAACCTGCCTGTCTGTCTTCTAGGGGAGCAGACGCCTCCACATGAACATATCTGCCTGAGTGATGAGCTGCCGCCCCAGGGCAGTCCTGTTCCCACCCAGGATCGTGGCACTTCCACCGACAGCCCTTGTCGCCGTACTGCAGCCACCCAGATGGCACCTCCAAGTGGTCCCCCTGCCACTGCACCTGGTGGCCGGGGCCACTCCCATCGAGATCGAATCCACTATCAGGCAGATGTGCGGCTCGAGGCGACTGAGGAGATCTACCTGACCCCAGTGCAGAGGCCCCCAGACCCTGCAGAACCCACCTCCACCTTCTTGCCACCCACTGAGAGCCGGATGTCTGTCAGCTCGGATCCTGACCCTGCCGCTTACTCTGTAACTGCAGGGCGACCGCACCCTTCCATCAGTGAAGAGGATGAGGGCTTCGACTGTCTGTCATCCCCAGAGCAAGCTGAGCCACCAGGTGGAGGGTGGCGGGGAAGCCTCGGGGAGCCACCACCGCCTCCACGGGCCTCACTGAGCTCGGACACCAGCGCACTGTCCTACGACTCTGTCAAGTACACACTGGTGGTGGATGAGCATGCCCAGCTTGAGTTGGTGAGCCTGCGGCCATGTTTTGGAGATTACAGTGACGAAAGCGACTCTGCCACTGTCTATGACAACTGTGCCTCTGCCTCCTCGCCCTACGAGTCAGCCATTGGTGAGGAATATGAGGAGGCCCCTCAACCCCGGCCTCCCACCTGCCTGTCAGAGGACTCCACACCGGATGAGCCTGACGTCCACTTCTCTAAGAAGTTTCTGAATGTCTTCATGAGTGGCCGCTCTCGTTCCTCCAGTGAGTCAGTGGATGGGGAGCAGTGTGGGAACCCGAATGGGCCTCAGAGACCATGTAGTCTGCCTGAGAGCAGGACAGAGCTTTCTACCTGCTCCAAGCTTAGGACACCTCCTCCAACCTATTGCCTTCCTACAGGTGCCGAGTCCTTTGGGCTGTTCTCCTGTGTCATCAATGGGGAGGAGCATGAGCAAACCCATCGGGCTATATTCAGGTGAGGGCTGCCTGCCTCCTTGCCTCTGCCAGCTCATCACTGGCATCCCCTCAGCTGCTGGAGACCATATCCCCGTACAGGAACTCCGCTTAGTGGCAAGGACCGAAGTGTCATGAAGAAGCTAGGGCTGTACACCTGGGGGCCAGAGAGATGCCTGCCCCGCATAGAACCTGTGCCCTAGGCAAGGTGCTCACTTTCATTCAAGTTTCCCAAGGCTTTAGGCTTCTGGGAAGCCTAAATTTTTGGATAGCAGACACATGTATCATGTGTTCCTTAGGAGGCAGCACCGTGACAGGTACCTGGGTAATTTGCAAATGTCAGTGGCTTAGGACCCCAGATTGGGCCCCAGATGAGCCGTGCCTCACACGCCTTTGGGACAGGTTTGTGCCTCGGCATGAAGATGAACTTGAGCTGGAAGTGGACGACCCTCTGCTGGTGGAGCTGCAGGCAGAAGACTATTGGTATGAGGCCTATAACATGCGCACTGGAGCCCGTGGTGTCTTTCCTGCCTACTATGCCATTGAGGTCACCAAGGAGCCTGAGCACATGGCAGGTAGTGCTCTCCCCCACTCTGGCCTTCCCACCCCTGCCTCTGCCCACCAACTTACCACAGGTCTTAGCTAGCCAGAGAGAGAGAGAGAGAGAGAGAGAGTAGAGGTGATTCCATTAAAGTTAGTGAGGCCCAGCCAAGTGAGTCTCTGTTGCCTCGGTCACTCTCCACGCTGCCTTCTCCTTGTCTCGGCTCTGAGCCCCTTGCTGATGGCTCTCTTGCTTATTGTATGCTTGCTTTCCAGCCCTTGCCAAAAACAGCGACTGGATTGACCAGTTCCGGGTGAAGTTCCTGGGCTCTGTCCAGGTTCCTTATCACAAGGGCAATGATGTCCTCTGTGCTGCTATGCAAAAGGTACCAACATCTGGGTCCCTGTTTCTTCCTGGGGGTGCCTATTCTCAGCCAGCCCACACTACTGTGGACCTGGAGGCAGTGCTGTGACAGTGGGACAGCTCCCAACTTGACCCTGTCCCTCATGCAGATCGCCACCACCCGCCGGCTCACCGTGCACTTTAACCCGCCCTCCAGCTGTGTCCTTGAAATCAGCGTTAGGGGTGTCAAGATAGGTGTCAAAGCTGATGAAGCTCAGGAGGCCAAGGTGACTTCCTTCAAGCCCCTGCCTTCTTGCCCCATGCATGTCTCCTCCCCTTTATTTCTTGCCTGACGTGTCTCTCCTCTCCTTGTGTGCCTACCCTCCCCCACACTGCATTTGCCCCTCCTGCCTGCTTCCCCCTGCAAGCTGACCATCTTGCTTCTCTCTTCACTCCTGTAGGGAAATAAATGTAGCCACTTTTTCCAGCTAAAAAACATCTCTTTCTGTGGGTACCATCCAAAGAACAACAAGTGAGTACAAGGGGCAGACACGAGAGTCTCACTGGTAGTCTTCAGACACGGTGGGTGGGTAGGACTCCGAATCTTGTCTCACAGATGCCTGCCTTCCACAGGTACTTTGGGTTTATCACTAAGCACCCTGCTGACCACCGGTTTGCCTGCCATGTCTTTGTGTCTGAAGATTCCACCAAAGCCCTGGCAGAGTCTGTGGGGTACGTGTGTGTGTGTAAGTGTGTGTGTAAGTGTGCTGTCCTATCTGTGCTCAGTGTCAGCATCACCCCTTCCCTCTAGTTCTGGAAACCCCAATCCGGGCAGAGGCTGGGAGGTCCTGGGAAGCCGAGGTTCTGGGCTACTTCCTTGTTGATTGGCCACTGCTCCCCTTCTCTTTGGGAAATAACTGCCCACGGACAGCTAGTCTGTACCAGAGACCCAAAGCTCCTCTTGAAGAACCTGGGTTGAGGCTCCTGGTCACTCCTGTGTCCCCCATTTTCCAGGCGTGCATTTCAGCAGTTCTACAAGCAATTTGTGGAATATACCTGTCCTACAGAAGATATCTACTTGGAGTAGCAGCAACCCCCCTCTCTGCAGCCCCTCAGCCCCAGGCCAGTACTAGGACAGCTGACTGCTGACAGGATGTTGTACTGCCACGAGAGAATGGGGGAGTGAGGGCTGTTGGGGTTGGGGGGCAGGGGTTTGGGGAGAGGCAGATGCAGTTTATTGTAATATATGGGGTTAGATTAATCTATGGAGGACAGTACAGGCTCTCTCGGGGCTGGGGAAGGGCAGGGCTGGGGTGGGGGTCAGGCATCTGGCCACAAAGGGATCCCCTAGGGACAGAGGCGCTGCACCATCCTGGGCCTTGTTTCATACTAGAGGCCCTGGCTTTCTGGCTCTTGGGTCCTGCCTTGACAAAGCCCATGCCACCTGGAAGTGTCACCTTCCCTTGTCCACCTCACCCAGAGCCCTGAGCTCATGCTGAGCCCAAGCACCTCCGAAGGACTTTCCAGTAAGGAAATGGCAACATGTGACAGTGAGGACCCTGTTCTCATCTGTGGGGCCTCCGGCAGCTCCGACCTCCAGCCTGGCCAGCACGCTGACCCTGGCAAGCTTGTGTGTTCAAAGAAGGAGAGGGCCACAGCAAGCCCTGCCTGCCAGGGAAGGTTCCCTCTCAGCTGGCCCCAGCCAACTGGTCACTGTCTTGTCACCTGGCTACTACTATTAAAGTGCCATTTCTTGTCTGGACCAGAGTGGGTGTGTTTACTCGGACCCCTGCTGGGCCTTCTTACTGCACATAGGCTATGGAGCCAAGCACTTGCTGCCCAGAATAGCTTTATGCGGGGTTCACATCATAGTAATAGTCAGCCATGTCGGGCCCGTCCCGCTTGCGCTGCTGGGCCTGGGAGAGAAGGGGTCTGGGCCCACCTGGCCTCGGGTGCTTGGGTCTTAGCCCGTAGTCTGAAGAAAGAAGAGGATGAGGGTGGAAACACTGCTTGACTTGGAATGGGGCTGTAGCCAACTCTCAAGAGGCCGTCTGGGAGAGGGAGACATAGGGCTTGGCCCTAGGGGACATCTAGGGACACCTGCTGTGGAGGGTGGGGGAGGGGAGAGAATTACTACCCTACCATCCACCAGGCCTGAGAGAGGCTGCAACAGTTCCAGCGGAGCTGAAAATTCCTCAGGAACAGATCGCTGAGACCTATGGAAAATATTGCTGTGCTGAGCCCTAACCCCAAAAGCCATCACCACTTCTTTATGAGGGACAGTCCGGGGTGAAGACTTCATGAACTAACCCTTCCCAGGATAGTGATCAGCCTCTTCCAGAGTCTTCGAGGCCCTAAGGCTGTGGCCTTACCTCTGGGGCTGAGGTCGAAGGAGTGCGCCTGCCAGGATGAGGTAAAATAGAAAGAGACTGAGCCCAGCCCTGGGGTACAGAACCCCAAGCATGGCGAGAACCATCTCCTACACAGTCCCTGCTGTGCTGGCTACCTGCCCCTCCCCCAACTGGACAGAACCTGGTGCCAATTCTCAGGGCCACCTCACAAAGGACATTAATTCCAGGGTTCAACACCCGCACTACCTCCCTTTTGTGTCCTAGAGAGGACCCCTGTCCTACATGTCCCTGCCAGGACATACCTCCTTTCTGTTCCCGGGACCTGGAATTCCATACTATCCAACTCCAAAGCCCTGTCCATCACTCGACCCCTGGACGCCACCAAACCCACATGGAGTCCCTGTGGTCTGCTGGGGTTATCTGTCTCCTGTCCCAGTGCCTTGGTTGAGCCTCTCCCCTGTCATGCCTAACGTCAGAGCCCCTGCTCACTTTCATGTCTGCCCACCAACCCAATCACCACGAAGTGCTGAAGATCGCTCAACAGCTGCTCTCCCCACTGCCCACCACACCAATCATATGACAAACCCTGCAGACCTTTGCTGGGACCTGCCTAGACCCTTATACCACAGCACTTCCACCAAGATTCCACAGTGGCCGTCCTGCCAGGCTACTGACAACACTGATGGCTGTGGGCTAGAATGTAAGTTGGTGGCTGAGTCCCCATCCAGCTCCAGAACAAGACGACTGGTGTCTGTTTCACAGCCTGATGGGAAAGGAGATTTGCTCTCCTTTGCTATCACTGCAGGGGGCACTTGCCACTGTGCTGCCTGACACTGCTGCCCTCTCCAAGATCCCAGCAGAGCATGTACACAAATGTCCTCTGGTAGTCAGCACCTACAGGGCAGGAACTATGCGTTGCATGGCACCAAAGCCCACTACAGTGCAAGCACCCAGAGGATGCTTGTCGGGCTAAGCAGAAGGGTCACAAGTTCCAAGCTGACAAACCCGACGACAAGCTAGCTGTCTTTTCTACTGCCCTGGCTCACAGCAGGGGTCTGTGACTCTCCGCATCTTGTGGCAAGCATGACAGGTTAAGGCTGGGACCATGAGGGTATCTTGGAGGAGGGGAGACCTGAGGGACAGGGGCAGACAGTGCTCTCCAAAGTCAAGTGGCACCAATGCTGGGAATAGTCCACACAACAAAAGGACAGGAATGAGGTAGCCCTATGGTCCCACAATGAGACTGCCATTGAGTTTGAGGCCCTTGAATGTCTTGTCTGAAAGAAAGGGAAGGCAGAAGAAGAGAGGAAAGGCACGTACTGAGAACAGAAAAGTTCAGGCCACAGTTCTGCCAGGCCCTCCTGTCTTCTCCAAGTAGCCTCCAGCATTCTCAGTCTTCATCAGCTGGTCAGCCTGTAGGAGTGTCAGGGAGGGGAACTCCAGCACACCCCCCAGAAACTGCCCATTTTCTTACAGACTCAGGTTCACACTCTATCTCCTGCCATAGAGAAGAGCTTCTCCTAGGGCTTGCTATTCAGCCCTGAGGGGAAAGGATACATTGAGGCACTAGCTACAAGGAATGCTAGACTATGGAAATCCGTGGCCTAGTTCAGCCTGTCTTCACCAGGGACCAATGAGAAAGAAGCATCTTGTCAGGCAGCTGAGGCAAATGGTGACCCATGCTGGAGAAGGCTAAGTCACAGCTGCCCCCTGGACCTGATGGAGGCCTCCTGCCCAGTGACAAGGAGCAGAATGCAATGGCTCCATCCCAGGAGAGTGCAGATGAACAGCTGTGGTCACTGGGACTGAGGAGCAGAGCTGCCAGGAGAGGTGTGGCTGATGGACACAGAGCCGCGTGCTGGATACTACCAGAGTCACTTTTATTAGAGAAGAGGGGCCTGGGGGGGAATTGGAGGGCTGAGAAAGGCCCTGCTCAGAGCAACAGAGCACACCACGTGGCCCACTCTGGACCAGCTCCTGCGTGCCTGTCAGCCCCAACTGTAGAAATATATTTTCTGCCAGGAGGGCAGGTAGTCCATGAGTGGCCCTGCAATGGAGGGAAGGGGAGTTAGACTGAGTCAGGCCCCTGGCATGCCCTGTGCCCTTTTCTTACACTGCCACCAGCAGAGCAGCTCACAGGTGTACCACCTGCTGCATCTCCTGCCTCTGATGCTGGAGACTAATTACACATAAGAATCCAGGTTTCCAGGGAGCAAGGGGCATGTCCTCCTTTATGGTCGGGTACCCAGATAGGCCCCAAGGCCCCTCCTTGCCTTACCAGATAAGGCTGCCTCCAAATATTCAGGTTCCAGAAGCAGGAGGAGGCTTGCCAACCTGATGTGGCCTAGTAATCCTACACACAAACACTGTTCTGGCCACATCCCCACCTCCATGGGCCACCTTAGGCCCTAGAGCTCCCAGTACTGATTTAGGGTTCACTCTTGACTGCCCAATAATCAAACCAAAAAAAGACAGAGCAAACATTAAAATGAGGCCCTCTGTGTCTCAGGGACATCTCACAACCACGTTGTCCTATCCACACTTACTTGCCACCAGGCCAATGCCAGGGATGTGGTCTGCAAGCAGCTGAAGCAGGAAGAGGATCTTGGCTCTGATTGGAGAAAAGAAACAGCATGCTGAGGGGTGGGCTGGCTCCCTGCTCACCAGGGGCTAAAGACCTTTACTGACCAGCAGGCATTTCAGAAAACAAGGGACTGGGCTGGACCCCAGCACTCCACCTGTCCACAGCTACACCCAATGTTCATAGCGGTCAGCTGTCAGCTGCAGGCATCACTCACACTACTGTCCTCTACTCCCACCCCTCTTCACCTTCCTACTATTGGTTCTCAACAACAGTGCTTCCTAAGGATCACCTCATAGTAAGGTCTGTGCCCTGGCAGTTTCTAGAGGGAAGGAAGCTGGTAGAAGGGCTAGGCTACATAGAGACCCCACAAACCAATGATCAGAGTAGTCAGGGTTCTGGGAAGAGGACAAGGCTGAGAAAGGTCCTCTCTGCCTCAAAGAGAGGCTTGTTTAAGATATGGGACTTCCCACAGGAGAACTTGAGGTGGGAACATTGGAAGAACACGTGTGGGTGGCAGATGTGGTTCAGGGGGAGAACACTTGCTTAGTATGAGGCCTTAGGTTTGATTCCCAGAAGTACTGGGAGAAAGACCTAAGATTCATCACATTCATTCATTATGTATCAAGCATGGGCAAACACATTCAGTTACCTCACCCTACACGGCCTATGAGATGGGCGCCATCACTGACACTGTTTACAGGTGAGAACATGAGCCCAGCCCCTGCTCCAACACTCCACCTTACATCATAGGTGTCCTGCCAGGCCTTTTTGAGAGATTCTCTGGCTAATGCAGGGCCTCTGATCCTCACAGGTGAACAATGTGGGGTGGGCCCAGCAGTAACAGCCTAGCTGGGGCCTGTTCGGTTGCCTAGCCCCTTTGGAGCATAGCGCCTGCTCTGAGAAGTGGATAACCTATAGTGAAAAGAACTAGAGAGGGGTGGTCTGCATGAGCTGTGCCTTGTGGACCTTGTACCACACCGTCAGTAGTCTCTCCACACCAAGTATGCAAGCTCACACTGGCCTGTCTCCTTTGAGGGTAGGTCAGGTGGCTCTGGAGGCTGCTTCCTGGACAGCACCAAAACCAGCAGGTATTCAGCAGACGCCAACCCTCTCCACACAACAGTCCTTACTCAGAGAAGCGGTCATAGAACGGTGAGCGCAATAGGTAGTACAGCAGCAGGATTGTGCGGCGCCTCAGTTCCAGCCGCTCCCTCCGGGTCAAGTTCTTCCTGTCGCTCAGGAGACTCAGGCTGTAGGGGAAGGGACATAGGGACAAGGATGACCTATGACCCTGAGAAGGAAAAAGTCACAGGCTAGGATAGCTGCACAGCAAGCAGAAAGCCCCACGGAACTCCACCTCCTCACCCATTCTCACCTAGTCATATCCACCACACCAGACAGGAGCCAGGGTGCCCACGATCGCTGACCCCATAAGCCCAGGCTGAGCACTGACGGTCAAGATGTCAAGGATGTCTCCAGTGCAGGGTCCAGCTCAGCTCCTCCCCAGCCCGCCTCCAGCACAGCTAAGGATACAGTGCAGCAGGGGCCGGGCGATATACAAAGACTCTGCAATGGTCTCCTGCAGTCCCAGAGGTGTTGGGGGTGTGCTCAGTTCCTCCTGCTGTTGTTTCTGCCGAATTTCCCGCTGCTGGGGGGCTCCCCAGTGCCTCGAGTGCAGGGATGGGCCTAGAACATAAAGACAAGGCAAGTGAGCCAGGAGCCAAAGTGGGTGATGACAGAAGCCAGTCCCTCAGGCTCACACTGACCTCAGCACCTAGGTGCCCAGTCCAGCTACATCTTCCACTTACTGTTCTGGAGGGTTCGCACCACTCTGTTTGACCGTTTTCCCACATATGACGGTTCCGGGCTGCCCAGATTGTGGTCGCCATCTAGCAGGTGTAGACAGGACATAACATAAGAGGGATACATTCCTAACAGAGCCTGTAGAGAACCTGTATGCAGTGAATGCTCAAGGAGCTACTCAGAGAACACAAGAGCCTGTCCTCAGGCAGTGGCTGAACAAGGAAATCACACCCAGAGACTGATCGGCAAGACATGATGGAAGCCCTCGGGAACTGACCCTGGCCCAGAAGAGGCCACCATCTCTCACAGTAAGTCAACCAAGAGCCTAGGCTTCCAAGATACTGGAGGAAGGAGAGGAGGGCCTATCCCATCAACATCTATCAGGGCTATGGGACCATGAAGCCATATTCTTTCAATGTGGGAGGCACATCACTGTCCCTGTTCAAGGTAAGGGGAAAGACTGAGGCTGACGGAGGGGCCCAAAGCAGCCAGGCGCCCTGGCCCTGCCTCTTGAGGCTACGGTTCAGGACACAGAACCAGGACCAAACATTTTGGCAGGACGCCTACCTTGTGCTGATGCTCTATCCCTAGTTCCTGCAGCCCACAACAGAGAAGGAGGATCTTGAACAAGTCCCAAGTGCAGGGACGGGAGTGTAGCTCAGTGGTAGAGCACTTGCCTCACATGTACAAGACACTGGGTTTGAGCGCCAGGATCTCAAACATAACCCCCCAAGTTTAAGTTCTAATTTTCCTCAAATCTTGTCTTTGTCTTCCTTATGGAATAAATGAGTGCTGAGCTGACAGGAAGTGTGCTCCAGAACTACAGAGAAGCCCCACCTCCCACTCCACTCCGGGTAGAGAAGCAGCTTACCCAAGGGCTGTGCCTGGGTCTCCCTGTCCAGTGGCACAATGGGGGGTGATGTCTGAATGCCAGTCTTGAACCAGATCAGCAAGAACATGCGCAGGACTGCCCTAATTGGGGGATTATGGCGCAGTTAGGGGAAAGTGGCTAGAAGGCCGGCAGCAAGGCTGCTCTGCTGAGCACCCTCATTGCTGGACTGGGTCACCCCACCAGAATCCTGCCCTCCACAACCCAACCTACTTGGCCAGCTGGATGAGAGCAATGACGAGCCAACGGCCTACTTCGCCCCACACCTTGGCAGCCCCCATCTCCATGAACACCTCCACACATTCCAGTACACTCAGCCATGTCAGCAACTTCTGCTGGGACAGCGACTGCAAGAAGCCCAGAGGTCAGGGAGCTTCTCTGGCCCCAAGTGCTGTCCTAGAGAAAGAGGGCTGCTCCAGCAGGTGGGGACGTCCCCCTTTCTAAACCTGAATTCAATTCCACTGAGTTCTAACACCTGAGTTCAATTCCACTGCTACCAGGCTGGCTGGCCTGGGACAGGCCTTTCTAGCTCTCTAAAACTTCATGCGTGAGACAATTGGTCTGAGGCTCACGTGGACGTGCCTCACACGCTGAGACTACAACATGGCCACACATGCTGGTCATTACTGTTTTCTTCCCAAGTCCCTGAGCTCCCCACCCTCAGCTCCTGGTAAAATTCTCACCACAGGCAACTTTTTTCGAAGCTCCTTCCGAAGGATCCCGTCATTGAGCAGCACAAGCAGGTTAGAGGCAGAGTACACTGAGAAGCAGAACGTGGTCTTAAGAGGCTGGCTCTGTTGTGGCCTTCACCCCTCTCACCTTTACCCCAGAACTCTACCAATCACAGCTACCCACAGACTGTGTGGAAACCAACAAGCCTCTCCTCCCACCTCCTCAGAGCCCCATTCTCTCCAAGATGACATCTGAGCCAATAAGAAATGAGCTGATTAGAGTGACAAGCCAGCCCTTGCTCTGCTGGACAGCACCGGTTACTGAGCTGCTCAGAACTGCCTGTCATGTTCCAAACAGCCAAGTGCGTGGCCCCACCACCCCCACCTTTGCTCTCTGCAGATGGTCCCCCTGAAGGGCTACATCACACCTCCCTTTCAAAACCTGCCTCATCCTTTCACAAGCTTCACTATCCCACTAAACAAACACTGCTGAGGACTTAAATGGCATGGAGGTTGTGACATTTGAATATTGGCCCTGACAGCAAGGACTTTTCTCCAGCCTCACTGAACTTTCATTCCCTTAACAGAACAACAGAACCTCTCTTATACTTAGAGGACTGATGACTAGCAAGGTCAGGAAAGTTGCTTAATCCTGAGCAAAACTAGTTGCGAATAGCCAGTCAAAGTCCTCACATGTCTCCTAACTCTGGAAACACCAAGTGTACTGGACAGTGGACAGCTGATCTAGAGGGAAGCTCAGGACCTACAGCCAGGGTTCCTCTGGAAGCCTTCTCTCTCCCCAGCCCAGAGTTCAACTCACCCAACTCAGACAGCTCGTGGGAATCGGAGAAGCGACCTAGGGAAGAAGGTATAGAAGGCGTTGGTGAGGCGTTTCTTTTACCCTGCAGCTTTGGGTTTCCTAGTGTCCTATACGCCACAGGAACCTGGACAGAAGTCAAGCACTGTGACCACTACCATGGGTCAGCAGGAAAAGGGCCATAGGGTTCATGGTCAGGGACCCGAAGAAATGGGTCAAAGGTCAGTGTGGTACCTGCCAGCAGGTAACTGAGGCCCCGCACAGCCGTCTCCAGCTGGGCCGTGGCGGCTGGATGACGAGTCACGTACTCCTGGTAGCGTAGGCCCAGAAGCCGCAGCTTCTCCATCCTGCTCTGGCCACCGACAAGTCCCACCGGCCGACAGCACTGCTGGCAGCGGCGCCCTGCGTCCTGAGCCCTCCTTCCTGCTTCCGGCCCTAGGCCCGCCTCCAAGTTGCTCAACTTCCGCAGCCCAGGACTACTTAGACGCGCGGAACCCTTGAACGCCCCTTCACCCCATCTCTAGCGCCTCCTCCCCGCGACTGTGAGCTCCCACCCTCCCTCCTTCCAGCCATTGGCTCCTTCACTCTCCGCCCTGAAGCTCCCTAGAGCCTCCGGCACCCAATCTTCAGCCTTCTTGGTTGGCTGTCTTGGCGCCTGCGCAGTTACAGCTTGACGGCAGCCTAAACAGTTCATACTAGAGAAGGGCGTACGAAGCCTCAGACTTTGTCAGCAGATCGCCGAGAGCTCGAACGGGAGGTTCGGGAAGCAAAGAGCTTGGGGTTTAAGGCACAGGGAACCTCGAAACTGTTGTAAATGGGTCTCAGCAGCCGTCAGTCTCCAAAAACCGGTGCCCGGGAAACAGGCAAACCTAGCCAGCAGATTTAGGACAATGGTTTCGGCTCCAGCTTCTTCAGAACATGTGGACCCCCAAAACCCGTACCCGATGACAACCTACGCGGAGAATACCCTGCCTATCCCTTTGCTCTCCATTTAGGGGTGACCCTGCGCATTAGCTTTCCTGATCTGCACCTCGGGTTTCATCTACAAATTATTTGGGCCCGACTTGGACCTTGAACTCGGAACGAATCCCAGCATTTTCTGGCCCTTGGATGCACTTCCAGGCTCTCAGCTGTGCCCCAAGGGTTGGTGGTAACTCCTAAGGATCCATTCCTGAACAGAGCTACAAGGCTGCCTAGAGTCCAGGTGCTGCAGAAGAGGAGGGAGGGAATCGCTCCTGGGAGGCAGTTGATTGGCTGTGGGAAGAGGGGGCTTGGCAAGTCTGCGCCATTGCGGACTCCCCCCGCGAATATATGGTATACAAAGAATTGTAATACATTTATTTAATACCCTGTAGATATTATCTTCAGACAAGGGCAGAATATGTCCAATTACGCCCCTCCAGTATATTACATGCATGTACGAGAATGTCATATGAAACCCATTATTTTGGTTTGCTTGTTTTAAGACAGGATCTCACGGTGTATCCCTGGCTGGTACAATACATAGAGATCTGCCCTAAGTCTGCCTCCCAAGTGCCGGGATTATAAGGCATGTGCCAGCACAAGAGGCGAAGCACATTGTTTTGTACAATTAGCATACACTAATAAAAATTCTCATAAGGGAGCTGGAGAGATGGGCCAGGGGTTAAATGCTCATTCAGTAATCTTTAAAAGCTGGGCATGATGCTAGAGAGATGACTTGGAATAAAAGAGCACTCGTTTTTGCAGAGGACCCATATTGGTGGCCTGCAACCCTCCATAATTCCAGTTTTAGGGCATTCAGTGCCTTCTTATGATCTCTGCAGGCACAAATGTGATTATACATAAAGACATGCAGGCCAAACTCATATTCACACAATGAAATAAAATTTAAAATAAAAAGCTGGACTTAGCGCCACATCCCTGTAAGTAATTCCAGCACTCTGGAGTCAGTCAAGAGGATGGTTGCAAGTTCAAAGGCAGCCTCTCCCATGTAGTGAGTTCCAGGTTAGCCTGGGCTAGAGTAAGACTTTGTTTTTAAAAATCAAATCTAAGTTAATTTTTAAAGTGCCTGCTGTGTCATGACTGAAATGCTGCTGTGGTCTTAGCCAGAGCAGGGCCATTTTAAGCAGCACACTCACCAGGAAGTCACAACATACCTCCACTTCTTTCCCTTTCTTTTTCTTTTTCCTTTTCTTTATGTATGTGAGGACACTGTAGCTGTCTTCAGACACACCAGAAGAGGGCATCAGATCCCATTACAGATAGTTGTGAGCCACCATGTGGTTGCTGGGAATTGAACACGGGACCTCTGGAAAACCAGCCAGTGCTCTTAACCACTGAGCCATCTCTCCAGCTCCTCTTTCCCTTTCTTTAATCAGTGTGGAGCCAAGCTCCCGCTGTTGCCAACCACACTCATGCCAGTGTCAGCAAAGTTTCACGGAAAGGTGTGGTAAGCCTCAGAAGAGTCTGTGGTATGGGCACTGTGAAGTCTTCCTTCACCCTGTCCTGAGGCCTCACATGCTCCTGGCCCTACTGGTAATTGTGATGGTTCCATCTTCATTGTCGGCTTGGTAGGTTTAGAATCACTATAGAAACATCTCTGAGTGTGTCCATGGATGTGTTTCCAGAAACACTGAATCCAGAGGCCTCAGTCTGGATATTTGTACCCTAAGAGTCCGGAGCTGAATGAAGGAGAAAGCAAGCTGTGCACCTGCATTGTCTTTCTCTGTTCCCTGACTGTGTATACAATGTGGCCAGCTGTCTGTGGCTTTTGAAATCACGGCCTCCCTGCTATGATGCATTCATTAAATCCTTAAACTGTGAACCAAAATAAATACCCACTTAAGCTTACTCTGCCAGGTGTTTCTTTTGTCACATCGTTAAGAAAAGTAAGTCATACATCAACCTTGTCTGATTGGTGGGAACTCTCCCACAGATGAAGCCCAGGGAGGCTCAACTGCTTAGCCTAGGTAGCACAGCAAGACTCTGACCAAAAAGGCTCATGGCAATGTCTTCTAGCTCAGAAGGCATGACGAGGCAAGCTTGGCTTAGGAACTTGCCTCAGGAAGTCATTGAGTTTACTACCTTTGGGGCCACTCCTCCAGCTCTCTGCCCAGCTGAAGTGAAGGTGTGTGTGTTTGTACTTGTGTGTACATGTCGGCAAGTTCTTAGGTGCAAGATTTCATCAGATGGTCTTTTGTTCTGGGGAGGAAAGATAGGCCCCGGAGGACAGAATGGTACATCACCTCCTCTCCATATCCCAACAGTGAAGGGCCCTTCTCTCCAGGAGAGGGGACTGGGCCAGCCAGGCTGGCAGCAACAGACCTGCCTGAATTTTTTCCTCTAGATCTGGAGGCTGATTAGGCTTCAGAGATAAAGAGCAGAGGTGTGCATAGACTTGGCAGGCCGGAAGGCCCCTCCCTTTTGAATTCCTGCCTGGACCTGGCAGCAAGGCTGGGCTGCAAAGACTTCTGGATAAATTGCGTTGGATCCTCACACCTTCAGTGTATCCCAAACCTCCGGGAGAAGAAGGAGAAGAAAGACCAGTTGGACAGACACAGATGAGGACAGCAGAAGCCTAGGGAGGGTGCTGGACAGGTCCAAGGTCACAAAGTAAAGTCCTGGGCAGAGCTGGCTGAAATTGGGGTGGGGTTGGGGTGGTATTGTTCTCAGCTCCTAAAGATTAGTTTCACTTGGCTCTTCCTTTCCTCTTTTTTTTTTTTTTTTTTTTTTTTTTTGGTTCTTTTTTTCGGAGCTGGGGACTGAACCCAGGGCCTTGTGCTTCCTAGGTAAGCGCTCTACCACTGAGCTAAATCCCCAGCCCCTCTTCCTTTCCTCTTAAGACTCCCAAAGGGCTTCTTGAGGGTCCAGCAGATATTTCTGCCCTTCCTTTCACTACCCCCAACCCACAGTGCCGAAGTTTCGACAGGTTCCACATGAGAGCACAGTGGGCTCTACAGAGGCAGTATCTCCACTAGCTCACATCTCTGCCTGTGACCCTAACTGCTCCTTCACATTTTGACTCCCACGACCATGGCTCTGGGTTGAGGACCACTCCCACCCACCCCTGACCCAGATCCCAACTACACAGCAGGCTGAAAATGAAGATGAAGCTCTGGGCCTCAAAGCCCTGCCACACCAGGGTTTTCTTTTAATTCCTAAAAGTGCAAGAGGCAGCTTTTGGTTTCCATAGCAACCTCTGAAGACCTACAAGCTGATGCCCCCCACCCCCCATCTCCCAGAGAAAGGCATTCCGATCATTCAAGGGAGGAGCCAGCCCCAAGCAACTGTTTATGGGTCTGCCCCACTTTTTACAACTGGCCCTAGGGCTAAAAGGCCCAACTTGAGCTGCTGTGAGGCTCTTACCTTAAAAGGCAGGTCCAAGTTCCCACCCAGTTTCCGCATGCACACTGAACACTGGAATGTGTGTGGAGGTGTGGGAGGTGGGGGCTACCTCCTGAACAAACAGGTACCTTCAGCTTCCCTTGAGGGCCTGGGGAAATAAGTAAGGGATGTAGAGAAAACTACATTCCAGGAGGAAGGGCAGGGGCCGGTCCTGAGATAGAAGACCTTTAGGGAAGACTGAGAAAGCAGCCCCAGCTGGGAGTCTGAGGAGCAGTAGAGGACTGTCTGCCATAGCACATAGCCAAAGGCTGTAGGTAGGTTCCTTTCACTCTACAGGGACAATTTCAACTTGTGTCCTCGGGGTGACGTGAGGATTACCTGAGCAAAGACTTGGCAAACACTTAGCTCAGGGCCTGGCGCTCAACCAACCATGGCGGTCTCCTTCACAGCCCAGAGCTCCCTGCAACCCTACAGGGCAAAAGGCGTGCCGGAGGCCCGCTGAGGGGTGAAGAGAAGAGGGAGGAAGAAATCCAGACCTTGGAGCCCAGCACAATCACAGTTTTTTAGACAAGGGGGGTGGGGGGATGCATGGCCCTGCCCCGGAGCCCCGGAGGCCATGAGGCTCTTTGCAGCCTCTTTCCCCAGCTCTCGTGCAGGAGGGGAGGTAGCCTTCAAAAGGGCACAGTGCCCGCATCTTCCAGTCCGCTTCTGGGTAAGGCTAAGGGCCAGAGAAGACGCACAGGCTACAGGTGTCCCCAGCAGGCCCAGCCTCCATTCGTCGAGTTGTGCAGGTGTCCCTAACCGTTGGGCTGGACATTACTATCCCATCCGCATTACCCTCAGCCTCCCAGACTTCCGCGGTGTGTTCGCCAATTCTTTGATTCTGTGCTCCGGGTCACTAGTCCCTCCCATTAGGGAGAGAAATGGGGTTCCAGACCCAGGAAGATGCAGGTAGCAGGAACAAGGCCACTCTGGGTAGCTGTCCCCTTGTCCTTCAGCCTTGGTGCAAAACCACCCTAAAAGGGGTTGAAGGCTCCCTAACGGTGCGGGGCGGGGGCGGGGCCCTGCCGGGGTCTCCCCGCCCCTTCCAGCTCAGCCAAGCAAAGGTGAAACCTGAGCCCAGGTTGGGGGCGGGGCTAGCTCGGGATTCTGTCCGGGTCCTGGTTGCCTGGCGGTGGCGGGAGGAACAGGGCCTTCCCGGAGCCACTGGAGCAGGTGAGGCTGGCAGCTGTGCTCCGCAGGGCGAGCAGCGGTCGGGCCCCGCGGTCCAGCGCTGATCTTCCTCTGGTCCTTCGCAGGGTCCGAGATGGAGCCCGCAGCCCGAGGTCGTGTCCCGCCCTGACTCCCACAGACAGCCATGCTGCCTCGAGGGCGCCCCCGGGCACTGGGGGCCGCACTGCTGTTGTTGCTGCTGCTAGTGGTTGGCTTCTTCCTATTCGGCCGGGACCCGGAGTGTGAGCGCCGTAGCTGGGCAGGGGAAGGGGGGACCCTGTGTGACCGCTGCCTGCTCACGCCACGTGTCTTTTCAGATGGACTAGGCACAACCGCCACCCTCGATGGAGACCCGTACGGGAGCCGCAACCGCTCCACCTCCAGCCTGCAGCTTCTACTGCCACCCAAGTGCGAGGTAGTTGTGTCAAGTGCTGCCAACCCTGAGGTTCCTGGCCCCCAGTCCAACCATCTGGGCATTTGTGGGAATCACAGCACCTGACATCTGGGAACCCAGCTGGGACACCTTGAGGTCCTTGCAATGCACGCCACTCCACTCCTTTTCTCAGATTTCCCACTTGTGAAATTTAGGCGTTGCATCTAGGCACCGCACCCGCACACCCCCCACTCCGCTCTGATGCCCGGTGGGGCTACATTGTTCTAGACCAGGCTGGCTAGGCTGTCTAGAAGTTGAGGTCTGCTGCTGACCTAGGTGTCCCCTCCCCAGATGTTGCATGTGGCCATCGTGTGTGCGGGATACAACTCCAGCCGAGAGATCATCACCCTAATGAAGTCCGTGCTATTCTACAGGTACAGAGAGGCCTGGATCAGGGTCAAGAGCCTACCCATAACAAAGCACTTCTGTTCTGAGTTTCTGTTTCCTCATCTATGCGGAGGAAACTGACGTTTCTTTCTTATGAAGGGGGCCATCAGAACATTCCCAAGAGCTCCTTGTAGGAGACAGGGCTTCCTCCTGTAGGGAAAATCCTGTATTGTTCTGCACAGCCGTGTCAGGCTAACTTTCTCCACCCAAAAGGAAAAATCCGCTGCACCTCCACCTGATAACCGATGCCGTAGCCAGAAACATCCTGGAGACACTCTTCCGAACATGGATGGTACCAGCTGTGGTGGTCAGCTTCTATGATGCTGAAGAGCTCAAGGCAGGAGTCTCCTCCCCCTCTGGGCTTCTGCCCAGCTAGGCCCACCTTCTTCTTACTTCCAGCAGTGGTTGGTGGGAGAAGAGAGGCTGTCCTATGAAACCTCGCGGAGCTGAAATCTTTCATCTTTTTGGGGGTGGCGGCCCCTTCCAGCTGTGCCACTTGTTATGTTCTCCCTTCCTCTGACAGCCCCTGGTTTCCTGGATTCCCAACAAGCACTACTCTGGCCTCTATGGGCTCATGAAGCTAGTACTTCCCAGCGTCCTGCCTCTCAGCCTGGCCCGAGTCATTGTCCTGGACACCGATGTCACTTTCTCCTCTGACATTATGGAGCTCTGGGCACTCTTTGGTCATTTTTCTGGTGAGACACCTGCAACCCCGCCCTAGCCTGCCCCTTCCCCAACTTCCCCAGGCCCCTGCTCTGGACTTGCCCTGAGCCCACATCCCCAGACAGCTCCCTCCCACCCTCCCCTCCCAGACAAGCAGGTGGTCGGTCTTGTGGAGAACCAGAGCGACTGGTACCTGGGCAACCTCTGGAAGAACCATAGGCCCTGGCCTGCCTTGGGCAGGGGATTTAACACAGGTGGGACAGTAGTGAAGGAGGCAGGATTGGGTGGGCTGTGGGCCTCAGGGATGGGGGTGGGGGGGCACAGAAACCTCCTCAAAAGAACTCTGCCAGTACTGTGGACCAGACAGTGGGTGAAGAGAACGCTCTGGTCTCTTGTGTTTGTACCAAATGGCTGTGGCTCATTGTTCCTTTTGAAACTCTGTTTTCCCATCCATATAATGGGAAGAGTTGATATAACTCTGCCATCGCCACATGTGTGAGAGAGAGTGGATGAGGACATCTCCGTGCTGTGGACTATACAGCTCCTCTCTGCTCAAGAGAATTATGGGTGGTTGTGTCTGAACCATCAGAAAATATAGTCCTGTGTTAACAATTTGGATGTATTCTGAGGGATTTGCCACGAGGCAATTCTGTTGCTGTGCAAAGACCAGAGGGTGTATTTACACACACCCAAATGGGATAGCCTACTCTTCTCCCTGTGGTATGGCCTGAGAAAAACAGGCATGGTTCTGGATTGAGTGCCTGCTGACAGGTAGGCAGCTGTAATTCCATGGCAAGTGTTGGAAACTGGAGAAAGCACATAGGAAAACTACGAGGTGACAGTGGGTTGGCTGGTTTGACAAGGACGACGCATGGGTCACGTCTGCCTCTGCACTTAGCCATGTACCTGTGGATGACCCTGAACTTCTGATCCTCCTGCCTCTGTCTTCCCAGGGCTGGGTCTATAGGCAAATGCTCCCTGGTTTATGCCATGCGGGGGCAGTAGCCAGGGTTTTATGCATGACAGACAGGTACTTCAACTGAGCCAGCCCTAGGTGGTGACTATCTCATGTAATCATGGACTGTGGTGTATGCTTTATATTGTTGACCAAAGCACCATGAGGTGACACATGACCAATTTAGACCTTGCTGCCTGGTGTGGTGTTGCCTGTAGGGAGGCTGAGGTCAATCTGAGAGACTTAGTGAGATCCTGTTTTTAAAGATTTGTTTTATGTGTATGAAGTTCAGCCTCCATGTATGTATGTATGCTGCATGCCTGCCTGCAACCAATGGAGGTCAGAGAAGGCACCGAATCCTCTGAAATGAGTTATGAGGGCTGTGAGTCACCATGCGGGTTCTGGGGCTTGAACCTGGGTTCTCTGCAAGAACAACAAGTGTTCTTTTTTTTTAAAGATTTATTTATTTTAGCTATTTGAGTACACTGTAGCTGTCTTCAGACATACCAGAAGAGGGCATCTGATCCAATTACAGATGGTTGTGAGCCACCATATAGTTGGTGGGAATTGAACTCAGGACCTCTAGAAGAGTAATCAGTGCTCGTAATCACTGAGCCATCTCTCCAGCCCTGCAACAAGTGTTCTTAACCATGTCTTTATCTCTTCAGTTCCTCAAAATAAAATTTAAAAAGGGTATAGGGGTGTAGTTCAGTGGTGGTAGGCTGTCTTGAATGTAAGAGGGTTCAGGCTCCCCTCCCCATACTACAAACATTTCAAAAGACTCAGGATTGCTCTGGGTGTCCCTGGTGGTCATGCCAACCTCTGTCCCTGTTGGCAGGTGTGATCCTGCTTTGGCTGGACAGATTACAGCAGATTGGCTGGGAGCAGATGTGGAAGCTGACGGCCAAACGGGAGCTGCTTACTTTGACTGCCACTTCCTTGGCTGACCAGGTCTGGAGGAATCTTTGTGGGAGCAGAATTGAGGGGCAGGCTGGGGACAGAGGTGTGATGTCTGTCACTGCCTAGGACATCTTCAATGCCGTCATCAAGGAGCATCCCGAGCTGGTGCATCCCCTGCCCTGTGTCTGGAACGTGCAGTTGTCAGACCACACTCTGGCTGAGCGCTGCTACTTGGAAGCAGCTGACCTCAAAGTGAGTGGAGACAGCAGGATGGAGAGGGAGGGGGCCGGGGGGAGACCTAGGGTGGGGGGCACAAGGCACACTGACCAGACTCTTGTTCTCTCACTGTTCTCACCCCCTGCTGATACCTCCTGGGTTCAGGTGATCCACTGGAATTCACCAAAGAAGCTTCGAGTGAAGAACAAGCATGCAGAATTCTTCCGTGATCTACACTTGACCTTCCTGGGGTTTGACGGGAAGCTACTGTGTAGAGAGCTCTTTGGTTGCCCCAACCAGTTCCCTCCTGGGGTTGAGCAGGTGAGGTGGGGCCATGCTGGCTTGCCTTTGGAAGGTCTCCCCCCTCTGTACTGGAGGGCATGTCATTCTTTCCTTCCTGGAACCCTGCTCAGTTGCAACAGGCCCTAGCACAGCTGGATGAGGAAGAGCCCTGCTTTGAGTTCCGCCAACAGCAGCTCACTGTGCACCGTGTACACATCACCTTTCTGTCTCACCAGCCGCCACCTCCTCGGCCTCACGATGTCACCTTGGTGGCCCAGCTCTCTATGGACCGGTGAGGGTATGGAGGGTAGCCTCAGGTAGCATGGCATATGATGAGACTGAGGATTTGAGAGAATGACTTTATCTGGGAGACTTCCAGGAGTTGGAGACATTGGATATGGTGGGGGAAAGCTTGGGCTTTGGAAGTCTTTCTGATGCCTAGAACGGCCCTTGTTTTGTGCTGGGGGACCAGGCTTCTAGTTTGCCCAGCTGTCAAATATAAATGTACCCACCTAGGGGTAGTTGTTAGGATTAAAAAAGACTAGCTCTGTGTGCTTGTAAGGTGCTTAGTCACAGGAGGGGGCTCATCAGCAGCTAACTTTGGGGAAGAGTTCTAGCCATCCCTGGGTTTCTGTGCACAAGTGGCCAAATAAAGCTGACCACCCACCTCACCCCAGGCTGCAGATGCTGGAAGCCCTGTGCAGGCACTGGCGGGGTCCCATGAGCCTGGCCTTGTACCTGACAGACGCAGAGGCTCAACAGTTCCTGCGTTTCGTGGAGACGTCACCAGTACTCTCTGCAAGGAAGGATGTGGCCTATCATGTAGTGTACCGGGACGGCCCCCTCTACCCAGTCAACCAGCTCCGAAATGTGGCCTTGGCCCAGGCTCTCACACCCTACGTCTTCCTCAGTGATATTGACTTCTTACCTGCCTACTCCCTCTATGACTACCTCAGGTGGGCCTGGAGGGTAGGAGAGAGACAGCTTTTGGGGTGTGTGCTGTGATGGTCAGGATATTTTGGGAACCCTAGGTTGCTGTGTCACTGTTTCTTTCTGGGGCTCAGTGGCTTCCACAAAATGGGGCTTACCTTAGGTCTTTTTTTTGGGGGCTGCTACTGAGTTATGAAGGCAATGCCCTATTTCAAGCAGCAGTTTCTGTGTGGCAAGGTTACCTGAGACAGCAGAGTTGGCTACCTGGAAGGTGGGGCTGCGGTTCAGCAGGGGTAAGACCCCTGGGCTGAGTGCCCACATGACTCTCCCCAGGGCCTCTATTGAGCAACTGGCGCTGGGCAGGCGGCAGAGGAAGGCTGCTTTGGTAGTGCCTGCATTTGAGACCCTGCACTACCGTTTCAGCTTCCCAAACTCTAAGGCAGAGTTGTTGACCTTACTGGATGCTGGCTCTCTCCACACCTTTAGGTAAGAGCGGCCATATTGTGCCCCGCTGTTCCCATGCTGGGGCACCTGAGCTCACAAACCTCTACTCCCTGCTCCCACCTGATCCTGTCACACAGGTACCACGAGTGGCCACAGGGTCATGCATCCACAGACTATACCCGCTGGCGGGAAGCCCAGGCACCATACCGAGTGCAGTGGTCAGCTGACTATGAGCCTTACGTGGTGGTACCCCGTGACTGTCCCCGCTATGACCCTCGCTTTGTGGGCTTTGGCTGGAACAAGGTGGCCCATATCATAGAGCTGGATGCTCAGGTAAGGAGGGCCCTGGCTGTGAACTGCCCCTTCCTACTGGGTCAGGTACAAATTTCGATTTCGGCCCTCCTGGTGCCTCCCCAGTTCAGCCCTGGCTTCTGTCCCTGTTCTTACAGGAATATGAATTCCTGGTACTTCCTGAGGCCTTCTCTATCCACTTGCCCCATGCCCCAAGTCTGGACATCTCCCGCTTCCGCTCCAGCCCCACCTACCGCGACTGCCTCCAGGCCCTCAAGGAGGAGTTCCACCAGGACTTGTCTAGGCGCTATGGGTCTGCAGCCCTCAAATACCTCACTGCCCTGCAGCAGTCCCGAAGCCGGGCCTGAGCTTGCCGGGACACATACATACACTGGAGAAACTGGGGACCCTGGTGGGTGCCTACCCTTATTGCTTTCTAAATTATTTAAAGTTTTTGTCAGAAGGGCTAGAGTGGAGCATCTGTGGGGTTCCTGGTTCCTTCTCCTGCTGTTCCACACTGGGGTCCAGCCCTCCTTTGCCTCAGCTGGTTTGGGGCTAGTTCTCCTAATTCTCTTATATAATAAAATTTTTTAACTTTTTAAATCTTATGTGTGTTTTGCCTGTATGTATGTGGTGAGAGGGCTTTAGACCCCCTGGAAGTGGGAAGTGGAATTATAGGTGATCATGAGCCACCACGGTATGTGCTGGGGACCAACCCAGGTCCCCATTTCTCCCATGAGTCATTTCTTTAGCCCCACAATAAAGTTTTAGAAAAGCACATTTTTGTTTGTGGGGGAGGGTTTGTTGTTTGTTTTTTTTTGGGGGGGGGGTGTGTGTGTGTGTGCGTGCATGTACATGGGCGCTAGCTGGGGAATCGCATGCTTTTCTGGGTCTGAGGGCATCACTGGGCACTAGAGTTCAAGGACAGCCTGACCCCTCAAGGGCCATAGGCTAGAGGTGGGGATTCTTGTGCACACTTTCCCATTCCAGCCCCAAACTCAACACCAAGAGGCTGAGAGGCTTTATTTGGCTTTATTTAGTAAAATGTTAAAATAAATAAATACAAATTGATCGGCTGCTCTGTACCCCCCACCCCCTCAAAACAAAAACCAAACAAACAAAACAGAAACTTTGAAGCACAAAACTCCAAATACAAATTCTACCAAGACTGAAATCACAAAGGGCACGGACACAGACAGGACTGGGTGTGGCTGGCTCTATGTGGAGCTTGCTGACTTCAGGTCTGCTCAGCCCACCCACCCGACTGCAGCTCACCCAGGGCTAAGAGCAAGAACACTGGAGAGGGGTGCAGGGGCCAAGGCTGCCATGTGGGACTCTTCAGTCCCTGGAGAGGACCAGTGGAATCTTCCCGGGGCAGGGGGGTGTCACCCATTTCCTTCTTGGGGAGGAGCTGACCAGGAGCACCGGCTGAAGGCAGGATGAGAAATGATACTCCTGTTTTCTGCCAAGGGTGCTGGGATGAGGGGTGGGACAAGGTCCACAGTCATTTACACAGAGCAAAGTAGCCTGCATTCAACAGAAGCCATGGGGTCTGGAGAACCCAGTGTCCAGAAAAGGGCCACTGGTCCATCCTACTCCTGCCCCTGGGAGGAATGACCTCAAGAGTTCAGCCCTTTAGTTACGTAAGGTCCATACCAAAGGAGGGCCTAGAGGGAAGAGACCTTTTAAAGGTTGTGAGCTGGGGGAAGGAGGGCTGGTGGTGAGAGTCAGGAAGGCTCCAATAGCCCCAAGAGGAAGCATCAGAAGCATCAGAGAGGTGGCCGAGAGGCAGCTGTGGGTGCAGACAGACAGCTGGAAGCACAGTCACTCGGGCAGTGCTGGGTACACATGTACCCTTAACACTGCCTGATGGGCATGAGACAAGGTGAAGCAGCAGGAGAGGTGGCCCTAAGAGGCTGCCAATAACTAAGACGGGGCCAGCTGGAGGTTGCCTGCAGTTGTCACTGGCTGTAGAGGCAGGTCCCACACAGGCAAAGTCATTCAGGGACCTTTCCTGAAGGGTGCCATCAGCAAAGCTTACCTCCCAAAGCCAGAGAAAGCAAGGAAAAATGAGAACTGGTGGAGCTCAGCTGAGGCAGACAAAGACAGTGGCTCAGAAAGGAAGAAGACCCTTCGGGGGAGGGGGCGGCAGTGATGGTGCTGACCTGTACAGCCTGCACCTGCCAGCCTGACCTGGGGGTATGGGGGAGACAAGGGGACTCCTGGTCCAAGGCCCTCCAAAGTGACTGCCATGCTAGCAAGCCTTACACAGGTGGCTGTAAGAGAACACACTGCAGGTGGGGAAGTAGATGAAGGCTTGGTGGCAGCTTAGGTGGGGCAGTATGTGTGTATGTCTCGGGTGGTCACAGGTACTCACAGGCCTAAGGGGACAGAAAGGAGCTCTGTGCTGACAGAGGTAAGGGCAAGAAGACAGAAGGGGCAGGGCCAGCAGCGGAGGCTTGGAGCAAAGCTACATTTTACTTCACTCCAGTCGACTCAAGGCAGCTCAGCTTCCAAACATCAGAAGATGGGAGTCTGTGCTGCTCAGGTCCTCACTGTCACCAGCAGCTCGTCTGGAGCAAAGGCCTGTAGTGATTGTTGATGGCTTGTCAACCTCTTCCTGTCACAGGTAGGCATTGTGTGCCAAGCCCCCAGCCTATGGGCCCAGACAAGTCCAGGAGGGGTTGGCAGGTTGGGGGAAGCTGAGGCAGGATATCAGCCTGCTGCTGGTCTCTGAATCTCTGCCAAAGATTCCTCCCACTAGTCCAGGCATCTCCAACGCCCGCTAACTAGACAGCACCTTAGTTCCTGAATAAGAAAAGAGGGCTTTTCTCTGCTCCCTTCAGCCAGACCGAAGCAGAGCCCTGAAGCTGAGGCCTGTGTGGCCAAACTGCCTGCCCTCTTCTCAAGCGCTGGGAAGATGAATGGGCGGCTGGTGTGGATGGGCCTTGCTCTCGCTCACAAGCACCTCTGGTCTGTTGTAGTTTCTGTCAGGATCCAGTTCTTTTGCCCTGGACCTAACTGGACAAGGAAGAAGCAAAGGGGTCTTTCCTGCTACTCCTAGACTTGGGAGTCTGGTGCACTGCAGAGAGATGCTGCTTTCAGACCTGGGGGCAGAGCCTAGGCCTCTGTCCCTTCACTCAAGAACATTTAACAAGGGTTTCCAGTCGGAGCATGCATCTCATAGAGTTACTTTCCCTATGGTATTGTGGGAAAGATGAGTAGAGAGCTTTTCAGAACTCCATTTTTCCAAGAAAAAAAGTCTACACTAGGCCATACAAGGCGAGCATAGTGGTTCTAGCCCAGGAAAACCCAGGAAGCATGTGAGTGAGTGGAATTCGAGTGAACTCTGACCTTGGGGCTAGCAGACAGAGGCCTGCCAGAGCTTCAGACCTCTCTCTTCAGCACAAGATGGACTTGAAGGTCACCTGGGCTCTCGGAGACCTACAGACCCTCAAGGCATCTCCCCCTTCAGCCAGCCTACACCCTATGCCCTCCCGGAGGCCAAGCATACAGGCAGTGAGGAGCCTCACTGGTCAGTCCCCCAAGGGGCCCCCGAGGCGTAAGTAATGCTGGTGGCTGTAAGCCTGAGAGCAGCACCAAGGGAAGGTCTAGGTGGGCACCAGCCTGCGTTCTAACAAGGTCTGAGACTGTGCGTGGGGTGCCCTGACGCTATGCACATTCCATTTGGCTTCAAGCACAGGAGAGACCCCTGTGCCAAGGAGACAGCAAGCCTGAGGAGGAAGAGGTGGGAGGAGCTGGCCCGCCCTTCCTTCAGGGGACTGGCACATGGTCTAGAGACACAGTACAGCAAAACGTCATCGGGATCAGTAGGCTCTGTGCTAAAAAACTGTAACTACACAGCATTTTCTCCAGTTCTGACACCTTTTTAATAGAAATCACTGTTTTTAGGAAACAAATAGCACTTCTGTAATTTTTACAATGTTTCTTACCTTGATCTTAATTTAAGTAACACTAGGAAGACCTCAATATCTTTTATTTTCCTTTTTAATTAAAAAAAAAAGTTGTTGTTTTCCCCAGGTACAAAGATTTTTTTTTGCCCTTGCATGAAAAAACAAAAAACAAAACCAGAAAACAAAACCAGAAAGTAAAAAAACGAAACAAACAATCCAGAACAGTGCCTGACTGATGACACAGGACGCACACAGACTCACCAACCTCACTGACACTATGACGCCTACTCTATCATGCAAGGTCTCGCTACCCTCAACAGGACTGTCAGCCTTAACAACAGCTTTTCTATTCCTTATTTTAGTTCTTGTTACAAAAAAGAAAAAAGGTAAAATAAACAACAAAACAAAACGTTGTTTAAACAAAACAAGAACAGAAACAAAATAAACTTGAAGAAGAGAAAAGGGTCGTCTCCATTCACACACACCTGGGCCGTGCTGCTCTGCTCAGAACCTTCTCTTCTTATAAATATAGAAAAGGGGTGGAGCTTGTTTTCAAGTAAAACCTCTAATCCGTCCTTCTCCCTTGGGACCCCTGGCACTCCCCCCTTCCTGCTTAGCAAGGCCTGGGAACCACCTGGGGCTGTGCACTACACCAAGCAGAGGGGAGGGGCTGCAGGAGTGGGCGGGGCGGAGCTAGGAGGGACTGGGCTCTCCTCTTGCACTAGGCCCCTCCAGGAACGTTAAATACTGCTTATGTCATATACTTTCCCACCCTTGCCCCCTCCCAGCCCTTCCCGTCCCTCTTCTGGGCACTGGGTTAGTTAAATCTCTATTTCCTTTTTTTTTCTTTTTTCTTTTTTTTTTTTTTGTTTTTTGGTTTTATGGTAGTGAAAAGTTTAGGAACAGGAAAGCCCACACACTCTTTGGACTTGTCTTTTCTACCTAAACAAATGGCTCCCAGTAAGGATCTGAAACCTGCTCTCCTCCCTCTGCCCGTCCCTGCTCCCCACCCAACAAAACAGAAAGGAACCCACCGTGGCTGTGGAGGCTGCTGCAGGCACACACTGGTGTATAATAGAGAGAGTAATATATTATGTCACTTGGCATGGTGCTGGCAAAGAACCTCCAGCTGGCACTGTTTCATGTAACATGGTCCAGTCTTTGCATGTACACACAGAATAACAAGAATCAATTGGCAACTCGGTGCCACCTGGCACAAGCATCTTCTCTCTCTCTGGAACCAAAGAACCAAAAGAACTCTGTACTTTCCAGAAGAAATCCGGCTTTGCTCTTCTAGAGTCTCCTCGCCACCAGGACCGTGGCGTCTCCTCGGGGGCTGTTATTTAGTCTCTTCCCCCTGGTTACAGTTCGCTGTACAGCTCTGTGAGGAGGGGGAAGGGGCGGGTGTGGAGGCGGCGTTGGCAGGGGGAGTGCAGTCTGGGCCATTGGAGAGGGCCCCCACCGTGGCCTCAGAGTCTACAGGTTTGGAGAGGTCGATGCCATGGATGAGGCGGATGAGCTGTTTCACCTTGTCCAGGGAGCTGCGCATCTCCTTCTGCCGTGCTAGGATGGTGTTCTTCATCTCCATGCATTTCTGCAGCAAAGGATAAGGGTTGGTGCTCGGCCTCCCAGAGAGAGAGGCCCCATGAACCAGTTCCTGTGCACTGGCATCCAGCACCTACCTGGTGTGGGCACACACTATGGAGGGAGGAAGATATGAGAGGCAGGAGATGGTACCAATGGGTAGGGTGCAAACCAGCTCTATCGGACACTAGCACTGACAATGCTATGATGTGAAAGTCACCATGAAAGCTGCCCCAAAGCTTGCATCTGCCATGCTCACAGGTGATTAAAAAGCTAGTGACAGCAGGGTAGCACACGCCTTTAAGACCAGCACTTGGGAGGCAGAGGCAGGTGGATCTCTAAGGGTTTAAGGCCAGCCTGCAAACGAGTTCCAGGATAGTCAGGGATGTTACACAGAGAACCCCTGTCTTGAAAAACCAAACCAAACCAAACCAAACCAAACCAAACCAAACCAAACCAAAAAATAAAAAATAAAAAAAGAAGCCCGTGGGGGATACAGGGACTGGCTTGAGGTCTGTGGAGGATCGTTGAGTCAGTCGTAACTTAAGAGACAGTGCACGAGTGGGCCAGTAATGTTTAGGAGACCTGAAATAGCCCAATGTCACAGACTCCAGCCTAGTAACTCGGGTGTCTAAAGACTCAAGGGGGCCTGCGGCTGCTCAGGGCTAAGTGAGGTTCCTCTCAAAATGTGCAGGCACCGGGTGATGCTACAACAGTGCAGCTGCTACGCCATCTCTTCCCCTGCAGACCCAAACCCTCTCAGACAGCGGCCACAAGGACACTTGGAGCTTGGGCAAGCAGCACATGGCATGGCCCCTGAGTGCTGCACATTGACTCGGAAGGCAGCCGTCCGGCTACCCAAGGTGATCGCATTCATACAAGGAAAGGCTGGCCCCATCTGCCAAGGACGCAGTACTGTGTGGAGAAAGAAGAGCGGCTTACACTTATAGAACTGCTGAGCTCTTTCACCTTCTGCTCCAGTTCTTCCCGCTCCTGCTTTAAATCTGAACTCCACTTAAGTAGCTTCTGTTTCTCCTCTTCTTTTGCTAGGGAAAAAAGTAGCATTTAAACAATGGATTTCTCAGAAAAGCCTGCCTGGCTTTGTTCACCGAGAGGGTAGGCCCCGAGGCTTCCCTTCTGGATATGCCGCTGGCCTGGCCAGGCTTTAAAGGGTACCACACTCCACAGTCTCGAAGGCGGTTCGCAGACTTTCTACCCCACACTGCCCCGCAGTGACCCGTGCCTGCCCCTAGGCAGACCTTACCTGCTTTGTAGGCGATGTAGGAATGAACAATGGCTAAGGTCCCCGGCCATGGGATTGCTTCTTCCTTCTTCAGCATCTGGAAACCAGAAGTTACAGTTTTCCTGAGACCTAAGAGAACTCTAACACCAGTGTCTGTGGCTGCAGACAAGGTCCAAGGAGGCTTATGGAAGCATCACTCAAAATCCTGGACCAGAGAGAGAGGCAGGGACTTGGGAGTATTCCTGTATCAGAGCCACGTGAGGGGCTGGAGAGACGGCTCAGGGGGTGAGAGCACTAGCTATTCTTCCAGACGCACCACGTTCAAATCCCAGCACTGACAAGACATGGCAGCTCACAGTTGTCTATCCAGCCCCAGGACAGCCAACAACCTCTGAAGGCCCAGGACAGCAGGCGTGCGGACACACAGGCTGATAACACACAGTTACACAGAAAACGAATACACGAGGTAAAAACTAAAGAAGGCCACATGAGCTAGGCACGGTGGGGCACACCTTTAATCCCAGCAAATGCAGGTAGAGCTCTATGAGCCTGAGGGCAGCCTGATCTACATACAAGTTCCAGGGCTACACAGTGAGACCCTGTCTCAAAGCAAAGACAGAAACAAAACATCCATTCAACCAAGCAAAAGAAAGACACACAACCCCAACCACTGTCTACAGCTAGAACCAGAAAAGCACAAGTCTGGACACCAGTCACCTCAGGCAATTCTGCCATTGATTTAATAAGGGTTCCTATTTCAAATTTAGTTTTGTTATGTCCTCCCAAACACCCAAAGGATGTTAAATGTAGCTCTAAACACGGAAGCCCCTGTGTAGGCAACTCTCAGGGGACCATGAGAGAGGAGCAGGAGAAGGCACTCTGACTACACTGGAGTCAACGGATGAAGACTAAGTCAGCTGTGGTCGTACCTGTAGGCCAAGAAGCCAAGGCAGGAAATCCCATGTTCAATGCCAGCCTGGGCTACAGAGAGAGATCTTGTTTCAACACACCACGGACTGAAGATGCAGCTCAATGGTAGAGCAGTAAGTAGCATTCACAAGGCCCTTGATGCTTAAGCAGCATGCACAATGGGTCCCAGTGTTGCAAAAACAACAAAAAGGGAAAGGTTTAAAAAATGATCTCAGTCAGGTTTTTGTTATTTAGGTTTTTTGTTTCTTTGTTTTGTTTTTTTGATATAGCATCTCACTTTGTACTCCTGTAGCCCTGCTGGACTGGAACTCATTATGTAGACCAGCCTGGACTCAAACCCAGATCCACCAGTCTCAGCCTTCCGATTGCTGGGACTAAAGGCATGCAAAACCAGATCCAGTCTAGAATAAACTTTCAAGGATCTTAATTTATCTTTTGTTTTGTTTCCTCATAGTGAGAGTGTACATCTCACTATGTTGCTCAGACTAGCCTCGAATTTGTTAAGCTCTTGGCTCAGCCCTTTTTAGTGCTGGGATTATAGGATTGTGCCACCACATAGGGCTGAGGGTCTGTACTGTGAAGGGGAAGGCAAGTCATTTCCTAAAGAAGAAAGCAATTCATGCATCAGGAAGCCTGTGAGGGAACAAAGGCTGTGGTGGTGCCTGCATGCCGTGCCACGAACCAGGAGGATGGGGCCTAGAGAACAACCACCAAGAGAGAAAGGAGAGGCCTCTTCCCCAGGATGGGAAGGACAGAAGTTTCCATGGCATTCTTTCTCTTCCTTGGTCCCTCATCCATGTGACCCACCCCCAGTACCTGGTCCTGACATCTGGGACAGATCCACATGCCCTTGGGAATTGTTTTCAGGGGCGGCTCTAAGCAGTCCAGATGATACACACGGGAACATGTGTCACACATCAGCAACTGGCCGCTCTTTCTGCAAACACTGCAAAAATCCTCATGGATATCACCCTATGTGATGGAGAGGGAAGGTAAGAGAAACGATAAAGAACATGAAAACTCAACGTAGCCTTTCTTTTACACCATGGTTTTGCACAGAAGTGTTTTTGAAACTGAGCTGGGCAGAGACGGCCCTCTGACTGCAGTGCTCCGGAAAGCAGAAGTTTCCAATGGCACAAAGCTGCACTTGCTCCACAAAGCTCTATTTCCGGGGCAGCAATTTAACATTAAAGACTTCCTTTACATCTTCAGATTTAGAGGAAAAATTTAACCTTATAAATTCGGAGTTTACAGCAAAGATCTACAGTTGTCTGGGCTAAAATCAACTGCTTAGGTAACCGTTTGGCATTTCCAACACCAAGACTCTGATTCAGCGATCAGACATTGTCAGGCACTGATCCACTGACCACGATGTCCCATACCAACAGGAGGGACGTTTATTATTTATCATTTTAGAGGGAGTTTTAAAAGACCTGGAAATACAGGCAAGAAATAATGACTTACTGAACTTCTTGCTCATTTGGGGAAATGTTCCCCAAGTAAATGTTCAAATGGGAAAGCCCAAGTCAGGAGCAAAGAGAACTGATACTTCTAACGTGGGAGTGAAGGAGCCACAGCCACAGCTGGCAATGCTCTGAAGAGCCAGCATTGGGCATCTGTTGCTCACATCCAGTGGAAGGCTTTATTCTTCCCATAAAATATTTCACTAGACAGAGAAAGTAGCCACAGTCCACTCTACTGCACCCTTTGTGGTGGTTTCAGTGCTGGGGGAAGCCTGCTGGGGCCCTCAGAACAGGAGGCGCCATCAAAAGACAAGAAAATACAACCATCTGAAATTTGGAGGAAAGGATACAGGGAAAATGAAATATACAGAGGTATGCTCCATCCATTTGGTGTGCAGCCTGCTCTCTGGATAGGGCTGACACATGGGTCACAGTGACAGAGAAGGGAAACTGAAGGACAAGCTGGAGGACAGTCAACAGGTCAGCGCTGGCATACCACTTTAGGATGTCTGCACTCTGTCAGAGATCCTACCACAGGACTACAGAGCAAGCAGCCAGACAGTCCCTCCTCCGCTACCACACTACTGAGGGGACACATCTTTCCAATCATAGAGGAAATCATGTAGGAAACTCCCCTTTGCTTGTATGTTTGTGCCTATGTACATGTGCATGTATCTTCCCAGCTGCATCCTTCAAATTTCATAGTTACATACACTATGACAGTAGTGTCTAGAGTTTGTGAGTGTTGGGATTTCTGTACTCAAAATCACTGAGAACCTCTGAATTAGTTACAGAACACAGAAAGTTACAGCAACAGTACACTGAAAATAAAACCCGACTCAAGAACACAAGTCAGCGTTAAATAGCCATGGTATCACATGGGAAGCTGTGTCTCCAGTCCTGACAGTGAGTATAGAAATGATGCTGCATGTGCTGGTACCATTAGGGAAACAGTTCTGGTTTGTACACCCCTGAAAAGTGCCAGTGACTGCAGATGTTTTGAGAATTGCTCTCCCTAACACTTTAAAGTCCAAGGATGTTAGAATGAGTATAGAATACAGAAATAGTTCATCCATTAGGATCAGTCCATGCTTCAAGAATGGAGATCCAGAGGTCTAACCCTGTAACAGGTCATAAGCAAACTGGAAGCAAGAAGTGCCCAACCATGGCATTGCTGGGACAGGACATGCTGCCTCACCAAGTCCACCTCTGCTATGCTGAGGGTTTATCCTTAGTCAGCAAATCCTCCCTTCTCATAAAAATGACAGCAGTGACAAGGTGCGTTGTGAGGGTCGGTGTCTGGGTCTATATTATCAAGCCCTTCTAGATGGTTATTGATCCCTAGGAAATGCTTGGCTCTCAACTGTTATTGTTTAATTAATGTCGATGCTATGCTACCCGGCAGCAAACACATAGAACCCTGTGCGCTGATTTTAATCACAGCTGCTGTTGGGATACTGTAAAAGTAGGAAGTCAATTATTCGTAACCAAAAAAAAAAAAAAAAGTATCCCACTGGGTTTAACTTGGGAAGTGCTGAACATTTTTAGTGGTTTCAGAAAAATGTATTTTGACTTTAGATTTATAAAGAGAACAATGTTCATGTTTTAAGATGAAACCTGGCAAAAGCTTTTAGTCTGTGATTTGACTAGAGCAGACTTTTTAGGTCTAGTTTGTAAAAAAGAATAAACTCAACCAAAGAATGCAGACAAGAGGAATGTGGTCTAAGTATTAACTTGTGAGCAAAGCCCCTCCCCAGCACTGTGTAGCACTGTACAGGGGTCAGGGACCTGCTGGCTTCTTTGATCAAACTGGACTCGGGAAAAGCTGGAAAAGTCTTCAGTACTAGCAAACATGGTTTCTGACAGGGACCATGTCAGAAACCATGTGCTTGTTAGCCTGCCAGTTTGAAACCTGCATCAGTTACTAGGGAAAAGGTTACGAAGGACGGATGGAACACCAAGTCTTTAGAACCAGGGTGAGTTTATAGCAACAGCTATGTCCAAGGAAGGAAATGCTGGCAACAGAACTCTCCTGTGACCCCCACTTCTCCAAAGATAGTATTTTGTTTGCTGCCCAGAATTCTAACTTAGGGGTTCAAGAGGCATTCTCATGGAGAGGGTTGTGCCATTAGTAAGTCATGAGCACTTTCACCTTTAAGGATCATTTTATGGGAAGACATTAACAGGAGGTTCTAAAGTTCCTAAGGGGTGAGGACACAGACAAAGAAGCTCTTGGTTTGTTGCTTCAAGCCTGTCTTTCTTGTCACCTTTAGTAAATGTTACTGTTGGCCTCCTGGATGTTTAGGCTGTCAACTTTATATTTATCTTTGAGAATCCCTCCCCCATTACCCAATGTAATCTACCTAACTCTTCAAAATACAAACAGAACTGGCCACTTTTCTCCACCCTGCATCTACTGCTCCATCAGGACCAGTCAGCTGTCATCAGCCCTTGTCTGGACCTCCCTACTGGCCTCCCTACTTCATTCCACCCTTCACCAAGGTCTCTTTCTATACAGTCCTCCCTTCAAAATCCAGGTGGTTCTGTAAGCATCAGGAACCATCAATGGAGGCTAAGGTCTCTGGGCAACAGTCTGGCAGACTCAAGGCCACCTCTGACCAGAGGGAAAACAGACTTTCACAAGTGAAAAAAAACTCAGTGGAAATTATCTCAAGAGATGAAAGTCAACAAGAGGCTGACAGCACACATTTCCTGCTGTGATACAGTGAGAAGGCAGGCCTGTCACCCTGATTCCAGGTTCCTTCAAAAACCTATGCTTCAGTCCACTCTGGAGGGAACTAGCACAATTCAGTGGGGCAACACTGTGCTATCAACAGAGTAACTGCCATCAAAAAGGACACCACCATTAGGAAAAACAAAAATGGCCTTAAGAGGTCCTAGTGAGACATCTCAGTGGATTCGCACACTTGTCACTAAGCCTGACAGCCAAGTTCAATTCCTGAGGTCCACAAAGTAGAAGGAGAGAACTGACTCCCCAAAGCTGTTCTCTGCCTTCCACACATGTGCCATGCATGGACTCCCACACAGACACAGATATACATACTCTAAATGAACAGAATGTAATTTAAAAAATGATGGCCTAAGAAACCATTTCAAAATAAAGGAGAGTTAAGTGATACAACCAGGATAATAAACACCAAGAGTGATCTCAGACGAATGCAGTTATGGGTTAAGTAGAAAAACTGGAATATGGACTTAGTATTCTATGCCAGATGTAACCAATTCCCATAATATTATAACCACACGGCAGCTACACAGCAGAATACTGTTATTCTCAGAGGAAAAGATTCTTTTTTTGTTTTTGCTTTTTATTTTTTTGGTTTTTTTTAAAGATTTATTTATTTACTGTATATGAGTACATTGTAGCTGTCTTCAGACACAGGAGAAAAGGGCATCGGACCCCATTACAGATGGTTGTGAGCCACCGTGTGGTTGCTGGGAATTGAACTCAGGACCTCTGGAAGAACAGTCAGTGCTCTTAACCACTGAGCCATCTCTCTGGCCCCTTATTTTAAAATTTTTGAGATAGGGTTTCTCTGTTTGGCCCTGTTCTAGAACTCACACTGTAGGCAAGGCTGGACTTGAGATCTGCCTGGGGCTGCCTCCTGAATTCTGGAATTAAAGGTGTACGTCATCACACCCCACTGAGGTGAAGATTCTTAATTTACTCAGAAAAAAAGTGCATGTATGTGTTTGCATGTACAAGTGGGTGCAAGCACACAAAGAAACAAATGTAGCAACAAGCGGTCAATCGGAGCAAATGGTGATACTGTGTGCCGGAGCCTGTCTACAGGTGATGCTGTGGATGTAGCCTGTTTACAGCTGATACTGTACACTGCATCACGCTGCAGATTGTCTACAGGTGACGCTGTGTTGGGCATCGCTGCTGCAGCCTGTCTACAGGTGCCAGCATCTCCAGATTGAAACAAATCACATATAATTTGAGAATTATTTCATCCCTTTATTAAAGCCCTTTGATGGTCTCCTGTTGCACTTAGAATAGAAGCCATAGAACCTTGTATGTGTAGGCCTATCTCACCTCTGGTCACACCTCCCCACACAGCTGAGAAGTCCCCTCTCCCTCTTCGTGGATGATGCCTTCGCCTTCCAGGCACCGCTCCTTGTGCTTTGCTGTTGTTCCATTTCTCCTCCTTGTGCTCATATGTGTCTGACAGGTTACATATTTGTTCCCTTGTTGTCTCCCTCTTTCTACAGAACACAACTCCCCTGAGTGCTTGTATTGCTTGGCTGTTCCTTGATGTATCCCCAGCCTCATGAGGAGCACTTGCTCAGCAGAACATGTAAGTGCTGGACTCTGTTTCTGAGCAGTTCCACCAGCAAAAGACCTCGTGCCTACTATAGCAGCAGGGCTTCTGGAAGCATGTGCCCTGCTCATGTCCTAGCTCTAGCACACCAGTGACAGAAACCACTCAGCTACAGCCCATGTCCCCACCCTCCTGAGAGCTCATTCACAGTTGATCAAATCCAGACTCTGAAACCCTGGGATCCCTGGCTTTGTGTGTGTGAACATGACTCTCAAGGACATGGAACAGCTGTGACCCCATAAGAAAGCTACTTCGCAAGGTATGCAAGCATTCTGCAGTGTCTCCTGCTGTTCCAGGGCTAGCAAGGAAGGGTCAGTCTGGTGAGGACACAGCATAGGACAATGGCTTTCCCATGTGAGCTCTCAGAGAGAGTGCACGTCCCAAGTTACTTACGTCTGTGGAGGTGGGGCTGGGCAAGGACACAGGCTGAACAGGTGCAGGGAAAGTGAATGTGGTCTCTGTCTTTTCATTTTCAGGGGAGTCGGGATGACTGGATGGGGGGGATGTTGGGGTAAGGGCTCCAAACCCCAGCACTGCATTGTATTTTGGAGGACGACCTATATACCAAGAGAAGGGAACAAAAGGGGAGAAGGGGGAGGGAAAGACAGGGGAAAATGATCTTACATACCTTTGGCCAGTGTTCCTCATTGGCTAGCATGGAAAGGAAAGTGAGGTAGCAGACAGAAGGTTAGTACACAGGCCAGAGGACGGAAAAGAAGCAAAGATGGCAATGCCATTAGAAACAACTACATGAACCCTAAAAGAGGAGGAGAAGGGAGCCTTAGAGCATGGCTAAGGTGCTGGTGTCTGTAAGGAGACCCATCTCAGGCAGATCACGGTCATGCCTGGATTATCACACCTGAGGTTTCTAACAGGAGGAGGCCGAAGCTAGAACAAAGTTTCTATATATTTTCTGCATTAGTTGCCAAGGATTTTCTGTAGCCATGATTGTTCATGACCCGCTGTTCTCCTGAATGAATTTATTCAGCATCTCTGCTTTCCTGTGTCTCTTGCTAACAGGTCAAACTTTGCTAGTAGGGTGGAGGAGGCAGTGTGAGAAGGCAGAATTCCAGGCAGTTACTCTAGCCCTCTGCTGTCAGAGCCACTGCAAGGGAGTTTCTAGGAGCAGCTGCAGTGTAAGAATATCAGGGAAGTCATAGGCTTCCAAGCCTTGGGCATCCCTGTAAAGGTCTGAGAGCTGCCTCTGTTTCACAACACCAATCGTCACGGACTACATGTTTAAGGAGAGGGCAGGGTGTTGTTTGTCTGAAAGGCCCAATCTGAAGCAATTTCCAAAGACTGTAAAAAAGCAGAGCCCATGGTCACAGGGCATCTAAGGCAGTCACTCTTACCACACACCTAAATCAAGGTCCATGACTCCTGAGAGTCAGGTGATAGCTGCTAATCTGTGAGTGACTATGGACAAGCCCACACACCAAAGTCAGGAAACACCAGTGAAGCCTTATTTGCCTACAAGTGCTGGTGAAGGCTCTCTCACCAATTCCAGTCTATGTCAGGGTCATGCACAGGTACTGTAATGGTCAAACACTACACTAGGACTGCCTGTGTCAGTTGGACAGAGCCTGAGTTACAAAGAGACTTGCCCGGTCTTTTCCCAAAGAACCAAGTGCCGTAAGGAGAAAAAGCCAGCTACAGAATCCTCTCCGCTAACCTACACAAGGTATGCTCTAGCACTCAAACGCAGCCTTTAGTCTCTGATCTTTCTGGCTCATTTGACTGCCGCTCTCTGAGCAGATACTATCTCCCAGCAGACCAGTTAATTGAGGCCACTGGTTGGGGCCTCTTATCAGAGAACTGTGTGGTCACTAAACAAAGAGCTCAACACAAAACCAAAAAGTGACTTATGACTAAGGCCCAGGAGCCAGAACAAAGCAGTAACATAAGGTTTCCCATCTAGATAGGCTGGTTACTTGCAGGACAGACTGATAAAGGATCACTCATGTCACTAAGGCTGGGTGTGCCTCAGGAAGACAATGGCACATTAGTAGTTCTGCCCAAGGCAAAGGTCAGGGAAACCTCAGAAGTCTGCAGTGGCTCTGAGAGCCCGGGTGCATGCACAAAGATCAGAATGCTAGCCATCTACTCTGACCTTCCAGCCTGCAACCGGAACTCGGGACACATTACCACACGGAGAGAGGGACCTTGGGATGTATGACTGACATCAGAGAGTGATTTCAGTGCCTTGTCTATGAGTCTAAGCCTGAGCTATGAAGACCCATTTAGACCTGTGTGGTAAAAGCTGCTGCTGCTTCGCTCTGCCTAGAGTAAGGGGTGGAGGAAGAGAACAGACTGTGTTAGAAGTCTCTCTCTGCGCGAGGGAGTCTGTTTTAACAGCTTGCTTTTCTTCCTTTGCTCGAGATGCTCCCTGATAAAATATTCCAAGTTCTCTTCCTGGAAAGTCTGCAGATCACAGAAACATAGTCCCATTCTACCTTCACCGGCAACAGGAAGACTGAAACAGTATGAGAAACACCTTGGCAACAGCAGTGCTAGGCTGCTTAAAGATGCTAAACACTTCCTTTCACACGATGTTCTGTTCACTGAGCTATTCACAAATGGCCTGGTGGGCTTGTGGCAGGAATTGCTGCATTACCCCATTCTCCTGAGCCAGCTTAGCCAGGACCCAGAAAGTCAGCATTAGCCCCAAGTTCAGAGAGCTAAGAAATCTCTCTTTTCCTCCATATTCTCAGAAAACAACAAAAACTATTTTAAATGGATAGAGCAGCTAGGTTCTAGGACAATGGAAAAGAGGGAGGGAGAAGGAAAAGAAACACAACACAGAAAGCAAAGGTAAAAAGCAAGACAGGGTGTTTTTAAAAGACACTCACCTCTCTTCCGCGTCCCAGGATGCATTGTGCTGTTAAGGTAAGTGACTGCACTCTTCTTACGCTTTGGAGAGTTAAGAAGGAAAGGTGACTATTAAGTAGCGTGGTCATCACGAACACTGCAAACATGCCTACTGCATGCTAACCAGGCAGGCCAACCACCCCAAGGTCTCAGGGCTAGTGAGCGTGACTGTGTGTACTGGGCTCTGAGAGAGTACTCCAAAGGGGCCCGCCTCTGCTTCAAAACAGCAGAGTCAAATAGGAGGAACGAAAACTGTGAGGTAGGATCGTATCTACTCAGACGCCAAGACCTAAAGAGGTGAGCAGTGGCAGTGGAGCTGTGAGCAGAGAAGGAGCCCATCCCTTCACAGAGCTGAAGAGACCAAGTACTGACACAAGGGCTCTTAGCAGGCTTTCAGGGGGACGGACTAACAAGCCACAAGTAGAGTCAGGGCGTGAGGAAGGGCCAGTGCTGGCTGCAGTACCTCTGGCTCAAAGACTGCCCCACTGTACACCGGGTTTGCTGTTGTTCTTCTCTTTCGCTCCTGCCTCTTGCTTTGGATTTCTTGAGAAAAGAAAAGGCTGTGGTTAGAAGACAGGAATGAAGAAGCTAAGGAACAGAAGTGCACTATGTAATGTGCTGGCTTTCAAGGCTATATTTCACTGTGTCCTCAACAGAAGCAAGTGCACTACTCAGGCCTCTCAGTAGGAAGGGAGGCCAGGATGGTCTTTGAAGTGCTGCTCTGTGAATGGGAGTGATGCTGTGGACCACACTCATAAACAGTTATTCTTACTTCTTATTTATTTTTAGACTGCTCTGTGTACCGGTCTGCATGAACTGTGTCTACAGACTCCCAACTAGAACTCACCACTCCCAAATTAGATGATCAGGGCACTGAGCTGTCTAACTGTCCTTGGGATCCTGATGTCCAGACGGACGATGGAGGATATAGGCAAGGACTTGTCAAAGGAGCACTTGCTACTGTTGTGAGACAAAGGCCAGGAGTCACCTTCACTCAGGATCTAGGGAGGCTTCTCAGGACAGGAGTGTGCATGATACCAGGAAGGGAAGGGCCTACACGCTATATGGACAGGAGCAATTTTTTCTCTATAGGAAATCCCGCTTACACTGGTTGAATCATGTGCTCCAAATTTCTATTCTAGGAATTTAGCAAACATCACTTTTAGGAACAAAGCTAGAAATAAGATCATGCTGAGAAAAAATCTTCTCTTACCTTCTAGATGGTCATGTGTTACCAACCCTAGAGATACCATGAAGGCAAGTTTCTGTGTCAAAGAAGAAAAGAATATATTTTAGTCTAGGATTTTACAAAACCAATCTTAGGTTTCCTAGTCAGAAGGCAGGAAAGCCGCTCTGACAGGCCAGAATCACACGAAGAGCCACCACAGAGGCTGTCTGTTCTAGAGTGACTCTAGTTTGCTCAGAAGAATCTTCTTAAAGGTATCCATAGCGGAAAAGCACGCAGAGGAGCTAAAGACCTTCAAGAGCAGCAATTCAGTTCTACGCACACCACTGTTTGCCACAATGTTTCTCACATTTTCTCACATAGCCAGACAGCAGGAGCTCTGGCTAATGACTTCAGGGACAGTGGTGGGTGGTTCTGCTTAGCATTAGGATTTGCGGTTAAACAAGAACCGAGGCAGCTTCTCTCTAGAGGACCCCATCTCCATCTCTACGATAGAGTGTCAGATCCTTTAAACTGCAAAAGGAATGAACTGACTGCTGTTCTTTGCTTTGGTTGGCTGTGATCTGAAAACTGTCTTCATTGTCTACTACGGTGCATGGGTTCTACACCTCAAGTAGAACAAGGAAATCTTCTCTGTAAATAAAGACGCCATCGACCATTAGGCCACATATCCTCACAGAGTTACTAACAATACAGTTGAGCCTTTAACGCATGAGAATGCATGCACACATGCACTCACGCACACATGCACATATCCTGGCTGCCTAGGCCTACTCCCATACTGCTCTCCAGAGTGCTGGAAAGAGAAGCATGTGCCAGAAATTGCTAGCTTCTTCAAAATATTGACCTTCTGGGGCTTGAGAGATAGCTCACTGGTTAAAAGCACTGGGTACTTTCCCAAAGAATCTGAGTTCAATTCCCAGTACCCACATGGTGGCCCACCCATCTGTAACTACAGTTCTTCTGACTTCCATGGCACCCTGTAGACATGCAGGCAAAACACTCATACACTAAAATAAAAATAAATAATAAATCACAGCAGTAAAAAAAATTGTGACACTTTGTGTCATTTTCTGAACGGGACACTCAGAACTCTGGGCCTTCATTGTTATGTTCAGAGTTCTAAAAAAAAAAAAGAGCTTTGATTTTTTTTCTAATTTCAGCTATTTGGGACTAGTATATAGGGAACCCTTGAGTTTGACTCCTCCTAGGCAAACAAAAGCCTGAGATGGAGAACTCTGACAGGAACAAGGATTGGGCAGGGTGATGCAGTCTTAGTCTGATGCCCATGTTTCAGCACAGCACGCTGAAATGATATATCCGGTGGCCAGGCAGATAACCACATTTCCAACTTCCACGATTCCTCTAAAGTATAACCAAGGCAGAGGCTGCCCACAATATTCACTATAATCAACCTACTCATTCCAGTTAACAATATACTCTTTGTCCTCACACATCCACCCAGTTTATCTCTGCCAGTCTAGACTAAGCTCACAAAAAATTTCTGTTCCTAGGCAGGGTTTCTCTGTAGCCCTGGATGTCCTGGAATTCCTTTTGTAGAACAGGTTGGCCTTAAACTCACAGAGATCCACTTGCCTCTGCCTCCTGAGTATTGGGAGAAAAAAGAAAAGGCATGAGGCTTTGATGGCTGTCTGGCATGGTTTCACTATGGAGAAAGTACTGAGGACAGAGGGGATGGATAGCTGGTCTCCGAGCTCAATCACCAGCAATTTACCAACACACCCAGACCAGCACTTGTGTTTCCTTTACCTGTGCCAAGAGTGTCAAGCTAAAATGACCTCTTGCCCATGGACACAGTCTGCTGCTTGAGCTGGCCTCTTTACTGCTTATGTCATGGTGTGGATGTCACCATCGTCAGCCCACTTTCATGCTCAGTGTATCACTGTGAGCCACTGACTCCTTTGGGATTTAGGGCTATAGTGTAGTAAAGCGGTCTTGGTCCTGACAAAGCAGAACACACAGTGACAATGACATCTACAGTGTTAACTGGCATCTGCTGAGGGCGTCGGCTGCCTGATACATCTCGTCTGAGACAAGCACAGCATGGCCTTCCTTAGGAACGCAACAGGACACCTGAGAGCGTCATTCCCCTCTGCTTCAGGATGTGTGTAAGACATCACTTCAGAGCTCGCCCTTTCTGTACTGTGCTCAGGCCCACAAGACTTGGCACTAAGAAAGCTGCCCCAGGTCCATCTGACTCGGTAATCACTACTGTGTGAAAGAAGAGAGAAAGTGGCTAAACCCCATGCCCCGACCCGACAAAGCCTGGCAGAGATGGTACTACCTGAGGGTTCTCTTCTCGTTTTGGTTTTGGTGCAGCAGGTGGGGTGACAGTCCGGCTCTCTGCTTGTTTCTCCTCTGCTTCTGTGTGGGATTTAACTGTCTAGGAGAGAAGAATTAAGTGAAAATTCAGAATTAATTTCTTATTAAAAGAATTGAAAACAGTTTGACTATGATCAAGAAGGAAATAATATACTCAAATTTGAAACATTAACAGATAAGTTCATATGATGTATTTTGTTTAGGAGGAAGAAAAATGTAAAATTCCAGTTGGAGACCCTGGACTGAATGACTGGACTAAATATGAACCTATAAATACAATCAGATACAAGCGTTCCTGTATATAGAATGATGTAGCAGCAGGTAAAAACCTGCTGTCAAGTCTGACAACCCCAAGTTTAGTGCCCAAGACCCACGCAGTGGAAAACAACTTCCCTCTCTTTTCTCCTGGTCTCCACCGTGCACCATGGCATACCCACTGCCCAGTACATAACAGTGTTTTAACGGAAGGCAATCAGAGCTCAGAGGTTAAAAGCACTTTTTTAAGGACAAAGAAAAACTAAATTAAAGGTTGTTTTCCTTGACTGTAGGATATGATGGTTTCCAAGAACATCCATGTCATATATGGATCAGGCTCTGTCCATATGTGCTTACGATCTGTGTAGCATAATACACATCTTATCTCCTGAGCTTTTCCTCAGAACAACCCCAGTGACTACCCAGAACTGCCTTTTCTCAGGGTATTTAAAGTTCAAGCTCTGCTCATTCCAGGCCGTTCTAGAAGCTCTCAGTACACACAGAAGCACCCCCTGCACTAATATCCTCTGACACAAATGGTAGCTTGAACATGAGATCTTTGCATTGCTGTTCTTTTTTGAGTAATGGCTAGTTCTTTTATGAATTTTGTAGAGACAAAGTAGTTTTAGAACAGTAGACATAGAACTATAAATACAAACTAGTAAAAATTGTAGGTGCAGTGGTCTTTTTGTAAGGTAACCCCAAGTCATTAAGTAAATCAAAATGACAGTATCAGACTATTGGTGGGCAGGAGCTGAGTGCAAGGTTTCATCCCCATATAAAAAGACAGCAAAGGTTCTCAAAACCATTACGCTGTTAAACAGTGTACTCGATCTGAAAAAGCCTCACCTTTCTCCTTGGCTATTTTCATACTGTGCCTCTGGCTTTGCACACGGTTACATGGGCAAATGTAAGACCTTCATGTCAACCACTGCTCTCGGGCAGAATCCTGCTATAGGACTCCATGCTACTATACAACCTGAGGAGGGGCTGTTTATATACTTACTCCTTGTTACTACCTCAAGCCCAGCATCTACTTCGTGCCTGAATTCAATAAAGCACTGACCTCCAGGACAATCAATCATATTTCAATCTCTCGACTAACCCCTTCTCCTTCCTTAACTACATAGTTTTTTTAATTTAGCTCAAAAGAGCCTATTTCCTCAATAAAGCAAGCCTTCGATGGGAAAGCAGTCATAGCAACATAACTAAGGTCTGAGGTACTCAGAATTAGCTTATTTTTGTCACTTTGTGGAAGGACAAGAGAGAGAGAGAGAAAGATCAACCACAGGGTGTGTATTCACCTGAATTTCCAGGGATAAGCAAACACGTGGTAGCAATGCTCCTGGGCAAGGCAATCCCCCCCCTAAAGACAGAACATCCTGAGGACACACACAGCCCCCATCCCTTATTGTTATAGGGCAATCAAGATACTGGGGGGGGGGTGTTCCATTCTCTCAAGGACCTCCTGCTCTGGGGAAAGCCAGCTGCCATGTGCCCAGCACTATGGAAACACACACACAAAATGAAACCAGTCTCCTGCCCACATCCAGCAAAGAGTAAGTCCAGGAATTATCTGACTGAGCTCAGAAGGAAACTGCCCACCTGCAGCTAAGGTCATGACAACTATAGCTCCAGCTAGCTACTTCAAAACCATCCTTAAAGAATGAAAGACAAGGGCTGGAGAGATGGCTCAGCGGTTAAGAGCACCCGACTGCTCTTCCAGAGGTCATGAGTTCAATTCCCAGCAACCACATGGTGGCTCACAACCATCTGTAAAGAGATCCGATGCCCTCTTCTGGTGTATCTGAAGACAGCTACAGTGTACTTATATATAATAAATAAATAAATCTTTAAAAAAAAAAAAAAAAAAAAAAAAGAATGAAAGACAAATGAAGGTCAGATAAACAAGAGATAAGAATGTCCACTGCTGGCATACCTGCCTTAAAGACAAGACAACGTCCTTTGCCTTACAGAAGCTTTTCAGTTTCATGAGGTCCCACTTATTAATTATCTTCGTGTCTGAGCCTCAGTGTTCTCTTCAGGAAGTTGTCTCCTGTGCCAATGTGTTCAAGGGTCTTCCCCACTTACTCTATGATCAGGTTCAATGTGTCTGGTTTGGTGTTGATCCACTTGGACTTGAGTGACAGACATGGATCTATTTGCATTCTTTTACATGCAGACATCTAGTTAGACCAGCAACATTTGTTGAAAATGCTTTCTTTTTCCATTGTATATTTCTGGTTTCTTTATCAAAAATTAAGTGTCCATAGATGTGGGGGTTTTCTTCTGGGTCTTCGATTCTATTCCATTGATAAATCTGTCTATTTTTATGCCAATACCATGTGGTTTTTATTAATATTGCTCTGTAGTAACAGTTGAAATCAGGCATAGTGATACCCACCGCCCCCAAGAAATTTTTATTGTACAGGACTGTTTTAGCTATCCTGAGTTTTTTGTTTTTCCATATAAAGTTGAGTATTGTTCTTTTAATGTCTATAAAGAATTGTGATGGACTCTTGATGGGGATTGCATTAAAGCTATTATTGCTTTTGGTAAGATGGTTGTTTTTACTGTACTAACCTTACTGATCCATGAGCATGGGAGATCTTTCCATCTTCTCATATCATCTGCAATTTCTTTCCTCAAAGACTTGAAGTCATTGTCATGCAAATCTTTCACTTGCTTAGTTGTCCCAATATATTTTATATTATTTGTGGCTATTGTGAAGGGTATTGTATCCCTGATTTTCTCAGCCCATTCCTTGTTTGTATACAGGAGAGCTACTGACATTTTGAGTTAATCTAGAATCCAGCCAATTCACTGAAGATGTTTATCAGCTGTATGAGTTCCCTGGTAGAATTTTTGGGGTCAATTATACATATTATAGTCATCTAAGAATAGCAATGCTTTGACTTCTTCCTTTTCAATTTATAATTCCTTGATTTTCTTCAGTTGTTTTACTGCTCTGGCTAGAACTTCAAGTATTATATTGAATAGATAGGAAGAGAGTGGACAACCTTGTCTTGTTCCTAATTTTAGTGGAATTTCTTTGAGTTTTTCTCCAGTAATTTTTTTAAAAATTGGATATTTCTTTATTTACATTTCAAATGTTATTCCCTTTTCTGGTTATCCTATCCATAAGCCCCCTATCCCCTCCCCATCCACCCCCCCTTTCCACTCCCATCCCCAACATTCCCTTACATTAGGGATCCAACCTTGGCAGGACCAAGGACTTCTCCTTCCATCGGTACCCAACAAAGCCAGTTTCTCTCCAGTAATTTGATGTTGGCTATAGGATTGCTGTAAATTGCCTTTATTATATTTAGGTATGTCCCTTGGATCCATAATCTCTCTAGGACTTTTATCATGAAGAGGTGTTGGATTTTGTTAAAGGCTTTTTTAGTATCTAATGAGATGATCATGTGTTTTTCTCTCTGTTTATATAGTGGATTATACTGACAGATTTTCATATGTTGAACCATCACTGCCTCTCTAGATTGAAGTCTACTTGGTCATGGAGGATGATGTTTTTAAGTATTTTTAGATTTAGATTTCAAGTTATTTTATTGAATATTTTTGCATCAATGATCATGAAGGGAAACTGGTTTGTAATTCTCTTTCTTTGTTGAATTTTTGTGTGGTTTGAATATCAAGGGAACTGTGGCCTCAGAAAATGATTTGGCAATGTTCCTTCTGTTTCCAGTTCATGGAATAATTTGAAGAGTATTAGTATTAGCTCTTTGAAAGTCTGGTAGAATTCTATGCTAAAATCATCTGTCTCTGGCCTGTTTGTTTGTTTGTTTGTTTGTTTGTTTGTTTTATTTGGGAGAAGTCTTAGTAAGGGTTTTACCTCTGTGAACAGACACCATGATCAGTGTAAGTTTTATAAAGGACAACATTTAATTGGGGCTGGCTTACAGGTTCAGAGATTCAGCCCATTATCATCAAGGCAGAAACATGGCAGCATCCAGACAGGCATGGTGCAGGAGGGGCTGAGAGTTCTATATCTTCATCTGAAGGCTGCTAGCCGAATACTGGCCTCCAGGGGGCTAGGACTAGGGTGTTAAAGGCCACACCCACAGTTACTTACCTACTCCAACAAGGCCACACCTCCCAACAGTGCCACTTCCTGGGCCCCACATATACAAACCCTCACAGGAGACTTTTGATGACTGCTGCCATTTCCTTAGGGATTATAGGTCTATTTAAATTGTTTATCTGATCTTGATTTAACTTTGGTAACCGAGATCAAGAATATTGTTCATTTCTTTTAGATTTTCCAATTTTGTGGAGTACAGGTTTTTGAAGTATGACCTACTGATTGCTTGGATTTCCTCGATGTCTGTTATTATATTCTCCCTTTTGTTTCTGATTTCATTAATTTGGATATTCTCTCTTTGTCTTTTAATGGAAAAAGATTTTCACCAACTCCACATCTGACAGAGGGCTAATATTCAAAATATAAAGAACTCAAGAAACTAGATATCAGGGGCTCAAGAGATGGCTCAGCAGTTGAGCACACTGGCTGTTTTTTCAGAGGACCCAGGTTCAATTCCCAGGTTCCACATGGCCGCTTACAACTATTGGTTCCATGGGACCCAACACATAAACATACAGGCAAAACAACAATGCACATAAAATAAAAATTAAAAAAAAAGAAACTAGACATCTAATAATCCTACCTAAAAACGAGGTACAGATCTAAACTGAGAATTCTCAACAGGAGACTCTCAAATGGCCAAGAAACACTTACATGTTCAACATCCTTAACTGCCAGGGAAATGCAAATCAAATGACTCAGACTCCACCTCACACCTGTCAGAATGGCTAAGAGCAACAACCGAAGCCACAGCACATGCTGGCGAGGATGTGGATCACGGGGAACACTCCTCCATTGCTGGTGGGAGTGGAAACTTGTACAGCCACTCTGGAAATCAATATGGCGGTTCCTCAGAAAACTGGGAAGAGAGTTACCTCAAGATCCAGCACTGGTACCCTGGGCCCATCCCAAGGGATGTTCTGTCTAAAGGACATTGTTCGACTATGTTCATAGCAGCTTTATTTGTAATAGCCAGAAACTGGAAACAACGTAGATGTCCCTCAATGGAAGAATGGTAAAGAAAACATGGTACATTTACACAATGGAGGACTACTTAGCTATTAAAGAACATAACATCATGAAACTTGAAGGTAAACAGATGGAACTACAAAAAAAAAAAAAAAAAGAATCATCCTGAGTGAGGTAACCCAGATCCAGACAGACAGACCTGGTATGGACTCACGGAAAAGTGGGTATTAACTATAAAGTAAAGGACAATCGTGCTACGATCCACAGCACCAGAGAGGCTAAGTAACAAGGAGGATTCAAAGGGAATCCCCCGGGAAGGATCCCCCGGGGAGGGAAAATAAAACAGACTTTGAAGATGGACTGGGAGCAATGGGGGATGGAAACAGCAGAATCAGGCGGGTTATGCATAGGCAGAGAGTACTGGAAGAGGCAGCTGCAACTGGGGGCATTTTGGGGGAGGGGCAGAAACCCAGTTCACTGGGAACTCCCAGGAATCCACAAGGGTGACCTAGTGAGTACGCATAGTAATAGGGACACGGGGTCTGAACTGGGACACCAACCCAGTCACAAAAACTCTGACCTAACAATTTGTCCTGCCTAGAAGGTGTGCTGGGGTAAAGGTGGCACAGAACTTGTGGGAATGGCCGATTAATAACTGGTCCAACTTGAGGCCCAAATCCAGAGAGGAAATCCATGCCTAGGATAGAACCAAACATGACTAGCAAATAAAAACAAAACAAAACAAAACAAAACAAACAAACAAACAAACAAAAAGCATCAAAAAACCCAACAACAACAGAAAACCAAAACAGTCAATTATTCCTAACGATAAGTCCTGCTCTACCTGTAGCTGGAGCCTAGCATAACCGTTATCAGAGATGCTCCACACAGCAACTGCTGAAAACACATGCAGAGACCCACGGCCAAACATTAGTATCCTGGGGAATTCTAAATTCAGGGAATCCTACAGAAAAAGTGGGAGAGAACTGTAGGAACCAGAGGGATCAAGGACACAAAATAATGACCCACAGAATGAACTAACCATGGTTTATAAGAACATAATACAACCATCACTTCAAGCCTTTAAACTTAGCAGGGGTGGAGGTGGGGCATGGGATGTCTGAATTCAAGGCAAGCCTGGGATGTATAGTGAGACCCTGCCTAAAAATAACAAATGAACAAAACCCTCAAATATGTCCTTTAGGAGAAACACTCAATAGAAGTTATAAACTGCTAGAGCCAAGAAATAATATGAAATAACTAAAAAGCAGAGCAGCGGGCATTATTCCTAATCATATAGTCAGGAGAGAGGATCTTTAAAAAAATGCATCAGATAATTGCACAATTATGTAACACAAAAGAAATGGACAGGTCGCTACAAGTAAATTACCCAAACTGAGCCAACATGGCACACAAAGTCTAAACAGATATAACAGCAGACTGAAACAGGAATCAAAGCAAACGAAAGGGCTGCATGGATGGTTCACCTGAGCTTCACCCAATACGAAAGAGGAGCCCAGGAGCTGGTGAGAGCTCATGGGTGAGAGCACTGACACTCTCACAGAGGACCTGGGCTCAGCTCACAGCATCCACATTAGGGAGCTCACAAGCACCTTAACCCCAGTGTCAGGGGATCCACACCTCCCGGCCTCTATAGGTATGTGTACACACGTGCACATGCACATATATACATAATTTAAAAATTAAAAACCTTACACACACACACACACACACACACACACACACACACACACACACACACCCTATTGCAAGCTAATAAAACTCAGCAATGTAACAGGGTACAACAGTTCAATGAAGGACAGCAAGAACAAAGTGAAAGACAACTTATAGAAAAAGGAAAATAGTATTTAAAAATGATGTCTGCTAAGGTATCCAGACTAAGTAAGAACTACACTTCATCAAGAGAAAGAGTAACAACTCGACTTTAAAGTGGGACAAAGAGAGGTTGGAGAGATGGCTCAGTGGTTAAAAGCACTTGCTGCTTTTGCAGAGAAAGGACCCAGGCTCAGTTCCTAGCACCTGCATGGTGGCTCACCATTGTCCATAACTTCAGTCCTAACAGGTCTAATGCAATCTTCTGACCTCCATGGATACACAATGTACAGACACACACCTGAACAAAACATTCACGCACAAAATAAGTAAGCTTAAATTGTTTTTGAAGCAAAAAATAAAGAAATGGTCTAAATAGATATTTCTTTTTAAAATATATGCAAATGCAAGTAAACATAAAAAGAAAACAAATATCATTAATAATTATGGAAATGCAATCACCATATTTGCATACCTTATACCCCATATGACAGCTATAAACAAAATATTCTTAGACTAGCATGAATATTAAGCAGATGGAATGTACATATATTATTGTTGGAAATGAAAGTTGCTGAGTGTGACTCTCAGGAAGTGTGGTGTCACGTAACACAGCAACCACTCTCAGCTACACACCCAAAGGAACTGTAAACAAGGCACGTACAGGTGCTGTGCACAAATGCTCCCAGGGGCACAAATGTTACTCAATGTTGTCTCAGTGGCTGTAAGGTGGCCATAACTCAAATGTCCATCAACAGATAAATGGACAATTTGTAATATACCCAAAGATGATTATGTGTGTGTGTGAATCAGTAATCAAAAAGGAGCACCAGCAATATTTCGAAGTAAGTGAATCTTGAAAACATGCTAGCTCAAAGAAGTCAGACATAAAGGCTACTCATTAAATGGTTCCATTTATATGAAACAGCAGAGTCATCAATGCCACAGACACATCAGACTGGTGACTGCCAGAGACAGACAATGGAGTAGATGAAAAGTAGCTGCTTAATACACACTGGGTTTTATTTTAGGAAAATGAAAATATTTTGCAACTAGACAGACGGCAGTTGCACAACACTGTAAATGTATTAAATGCCACTAAACTGTTTACTTTTGAACAGCTAATTATTAGTGAAGTGAATTTCATTTCAGTTAAAAAATATTAAGAAACAAAGAACAATGATTCTAAAAGTTTGGCCTCTCTCTTAAAGAAAGTAAAGCTTTATTCAGAACTGAAGCTGCCCTGAAGATGTTACCTTTTGCTAACAGTTACCAGCATTTAACAACTAGGCAATCCTTCAGAGCCTCTGGAATCTGGACTTTGACGTTTCCATATGACCAACACTGGTGACTGCCAAGCAGCAGTGGCTTCCTCAGACGTGAGCCTTTCCCACTCTTTCCTGTCCATTATAGCCACACATGGATTATTTTAAGAGGAATGAGCAATGATGTTAGCATATCACTTACAGCCGTGCTCTACAGAAGATGGAAAGATAAGATCATTTGTCTGCCTAGCGCATCGCTCACTTATAGCTCCTGCTTTGTACACCCTTCTTCATGTGTCTGAAGGATCTCCTGCTCTTGTTTGGTTATGAAAGATAGAATCCTCAAACTTGGGGCTGGCTCAGTGGTTAAGAGCACTGACTGCTCTTCCAGAGGTCCTGAGTTCAATTCCCAGCACCCACATGGTAGCTCACAGTCATCTATAATAGTGTATCTGAAGACAGCTACAGTATACTCATATACATAAAATAAATAATTCTTTAAAAAAAAAGAATCCTCAAACTTTGGCATGTCCAGACCTAAGGTAATAATTTATATCCTACAGAGGACTCAACCAGCCACAACATCCCACAAGACAAAGACAAGTCCAGAACAACAGTCACCTGTCTTCAACTTCTATGGCTCAGAGAAACTACAATTGTCTGATGCTAGCAGAGGGTGGTTCATGGATTTGAGGAAAGAAACCACCTCTGTATCACAAAAGGACAACTGATGAAGGGTAACCTGACATAGCAGAATCTCAGGTAGAGGAAACAGCTTTCTGTTGGAAGAAGATGCCATTGAAGACTTCCATAGATCAAGAGAAGTCAGTGCATGGGTTCAAAGGTTTGGAGGACAGGCTGCCTCTCCTGTAAGGACTGACACAGCTGTGACTTTAGGTAAAGCCAGTGCTCATTCTCAAAATCCTAAGGCCCCTGAGAAGTGCACTAACTCTCCTCTGTCTGTGCTCTGCACATGAGGCACATCTGTCTGGGCTCTGTACTTGAGGCACATCTGTCTGTGCTCTGCACATGAGGCACATCTGTCTGTGCTCTGTACATGAGGCACATCTGTCTGTGCTCTGCACATGAAGCACATCTGTCTGTGCTCTGCACATGAAGCACATCTGTCTGTGCTCTGTACATGAGGTACATCTGTCTGTGTTCTGCACATGAGGCACATCTGTCTGGGCTCTGTACATGAGGCACATCTGTCTGTGCTCTGCACATGAAGCACATCTGCCTGTGCTCTGTACATGAGGCACATCTGCCTGTGCTCTGCACATGAGGCACATCTGCCTGTGCTCTGTACATGAGGCACATCTGTCTGTGCTCTGCACATGAAGCACATCTGTCTGTGCTCTGTATATGAGGCACATCTGTCTGTGTTCTGCACATGAGGCACATCTGTCTGTGCTCTGCACATGAGGCACATCTGTCTGTGCTCTGTACATGAAGCACATCTGTCTGTGCTCTATACATGAAGCACATCTGTCTGTGCTCTGCACATGAAGCACATCTGTCTGTGCTCTATACATGAAGCACACAGCTTGGACAGTTGCACATCTGTTTACAACTCAAGTTTATGAACACTATAAGTCCACTCTAAGTCTTACAGCTCAGATAGATCTCTTCTAAAACGTTAGTGTCATTGTCAGTGCACCTGGTCACCCAAGAGCTCTGATGGAACTGACAAAGATGTTGATGAAGTTTTCACACCTGTTAACACAATGTCCATCCCACAGCCCATGGGTCAAGGAATAATTGTGACTTTCAAATATTATTATTTAAGAAGTACATTTTAAATAGAGCAATAGTAGCCATAGACTGAAACCTTCTGGAAAGGATTCAATATTCTAGATGCCCAAATTCTATACATATATCAAGTCTCAAACATTAACAGAAAGTTGACCCTTGTCTTCACAGACAATTTTGAGGGGCTTAAAGCTAGAGCAGAAGCAACAGAGGAGGAGTCAGCAGTGGGGTGTGGCGTGTGCTGGCATGTGAACTCATCACAGGACTAGGCTCTAACAGAGGACAGACAGGCTGCTCCTGATGATGGGAAAAGTAAACATGTTTTGGAGATGGAATCTTCTCTAGAGAATATTGGAGATTCATTCTGGGTTTTGAAAGAAACCCTATCATGAAATCCCTCATGAAAGGAATGTGACTCAAAGCACATCTCTGCCACCTTAATAATCTACTGCCATCACCTCACTTAATAGCCACTAATCTGATCAGTCAACAGCCACCAACATTAGAGCAGGGCCCTCAACCTACTGCAATATTACTACTTGCTGAAAGATTTAAAACTAAGATGTGTACATTTATGGGCGCAGTGGCTTTTCTGAAGCCCAAGACTGCGGCACAGTGTACACATGACTCTAAATGTATTGGGGAGTTCGTGCACTTATCGTCTGTCTTGCTTTACTGTGGTGGTCTGTAACCAAAGCCCACAATGTCTTTATGGTGTTCCTGGGTCTTGAGCCTTCAAGCTCTGTATGCTCTGCTTTTCTCTTAGATCCACAGTGTAGTATAGCTTCAATAAAGGAGACATCTAAAGATCTTTTAGTGAGGGTGGATAAGAAGACTCCAGGGGCAGATGTGAGACCATTATAGGTTTTCAACTTTACTGCCTTCTTTCTATGTCTAAGGAAGAGAGAGGCCATGAATCAACATAATCGGCCATGCTTCCTTCCCTGAAGCAAAGCGTCAATGCCTGATCCAGACGCAGAGGCCGAGCTCTGTGGTTTAGGCTCTGACTTTTCCTTCTCATCTTCATATACCAATGCCGTGAGCCGCAGAGGAGCTGGCACCTGACTTTTCTTTTTGGTGCTGTAAGAGAAGCAGCCCAGGTCCTTGTACACGCCAGGCCAGCGCTCCATCCCTAGAGTTCTCTATGGAGTCTCGAGAATGCCGTATACACAGGCTGTCGTCCTGAGAGGAGGCCGCTACTTGTTTCCTTACGTTAGCTCACCTATGAGAAGGGCAGCAGGGGCTCTGAAGTCAGGAATTCTGAGAACAGAATCTATTCTAGACAGAGTTCCTGCTAGCTGTGCTAATCTGACTGGATTCCTTCTAGTAAAGAGAAAAGACAAGAAGGCTTTAAGCTTAGAACTTCTGTGGCCATAAAATCAAACCATAAGATGCCACTAACATGAAGTCTGGAGATATGAAAGATGCTCGAGACCAGAAAACACTATGCTAACACACATGGTTTGCTTTCTCTGTTTTAAAATCCTGTTAGCACGTAAACAGAAAACATCTATGCAATAGAAAATGGTAATACTAATTGACTACTGGTGGCAAAATTAATATAACAGAAAATGCATAGGTTGTAGGGAAAGCATCTTCTATGATTCATATTTCTGTGATGCTTACATTTTTAAAATCACATGTGTTGTCTGTAAAATGAGAAAAAGAGATGCAAAAAATAAGATAAAATGAAAACAGGTTATTTTGCTTCTTTTTTAAAATGTGAGCACACTGTCACTGTCTTCATGCAAAACAGAAGAGGGCATTGGATCCCATTGCAGATGGTTGTAAGCCACCATGTGGTTGCTGGGATTTGAATTCAGGACCTCTGGAAGGGCAGTCAATGCTCTTAACCACTGAGCCATCACTTCAGCCCCTTTTGTTTTTTTTTTTAAAGGCAGGGTTTCTTTGTGTAGTCTTGGCTGTCCTGGAACTAGCTTTGTAGACAGGCTGGCCTTGAATTCAAGAGTTCCACCGGTCTCCTGAGTGCTGGGATTAAACATATGTGCCACTACTGCCTGGCAAAAAGCTTTTGCTTTACTTAACACAATGTAAAAGAGAAGTGAGGCTGTGATGGAAAGTGGCATGGTTGGCCACCCACTGAGGCAGATGATTGAGACTCACCAGAGACTGTTTTCTCATGGACAAGAGACCACGTCTGAGCAGTTAGAAACAGACCAGGGCACTGACGTTTTGAGACAGGCACATGATTTAAAATAGTTGTAATAACTAACTACTGTAAAATATTTTGAGGGGCTGGGGATTTAGCTCAGTGGTAGAGCGCTTACCTAGGAAGCGCAAGGCCCTGGGTTCAGTCCCCAGCTCCGAAAAAAAGAACCAAAAAAAAAATATTTTGGAAAACGCATATAGTTAGGAGAAGAGAATCTTCTATTATTCTTACATTTCTGTGATATCTGTATCCTTAAGTCATATGCCGTATCTATATAATCATAAAAGGAAATTAAAAGAGCTTTTTCTTTATAAAGTCGAGTGAGGTTTAACGATGGGAAGGGGAACTGTGAAGCCCCATCAAGGAGCTCAGGGCTGCACACTATATAGGGCGGTCCAGGCTTGCAGCCCAGACTGGTCCAGGTGGCAGCCATCTTCCTGCCTGATCCTCCCAGTGTGGAATTATAGACTGTCCCAGCAGGCCAGTGGCTAGTTAAATCCACTTTCTTGGAAACTGCTTTTCTCTGAAGCCCCCGTCTCGTCACTGCTCTTTCTCTAGGCAGGGCAGTGATGGCTAGAGATCCTCCCTGAGGACATCTGCTGCTGAGCCTTCAGGGCTTCTCTGGAGATCACTGATTTTACTCTATTCTTACTAACTTTACTAACTTATAATAAAAATCTGACTTCAGAAAATATAAATGTAGCTTTAATGTTTGAACTAAAATGTCTGCTACATGTAGTCTAGAAAGTTAAAATCTGTTTGGTTCTATGTTATCTGTGATGAGCAATTAAGTCTCTGAAATGAAATCCCTTCTCTGCTTTGTTTACTGCTCCTGACTGACTCTCACAGTCGGATTCTCATTTGGACTCTTAGTGGGTGAAGCTAATGTGATGTTTTCTATTTCCAGTATGGGGTGCTTCCTCCCCGAGGCAGCCCCCTACTGCCTCTTCTGTGATTTCTGCATTAAAGCCAGCAGGGGGAGCACATTTACATGAGACTCTGAAGTCAGCTACCTTGGGAAACAATGCAGCTTCAGGAGACAGGGTCTTTTGAATGCAAGTTATCATATGATAAAGTGATAGGATGTGGATTTGGTGCTGAGGTGAAGCACCCTTGATAAAGAGTATTTAGAAAGCATCCAGCAGCCACTATTTCAAGGGTGAGGCTACCACCACAGCAGATGTCCATACCTGTTTCTCCAGGCTTGGTTTGCTAAGCTGTACAGTCTGAGGTCCAGCGAGTCTGGTCCCTGGAGTCGCTATGACAATGCTGGTGAGCTGGGCCATGGGGAACGTTTTGGCTATGGTTGCAGTCTGTCCATTGACAACACGGACAGGGTGGATGGAATTCTGGGATGTGGGGAGGGTTGTGGGTGTAAACTTGGTCAGCATGACAGGCCTCTGGATAAGCTGAGGAGCTGCAAGCATGGGAGGAGGCGCTGGAGCGATAGGAATGTTATTCTGGGCCACAGGCTTGGGTCGAACCTATGAGAGAGAGAGAGAGAGAGAGAGAGAGAGAGAGAGAGAGAGAGAGAGAGAGAGAGAGAGAACAATTCTGTATTACCAGAAGTATCAAGTCTTCCAGCGTTTCCAAGCAGACTGGTGCCAAGTGTGGCCCACAACAGTCTTCTAAGTCTGAATGTTTAGGTTAACTTAAAATGATCCTGTGGTGGCTGCTACTGATATAGTAGCAATAACTACATTAAACAGTTATCAACACCTATAGATATAGATTTCTAAAACAAAAAGCTTCATGAATTCTACCAACATACCATATTGATTTCACTGTTTGGAAAACATGAACTAAACCTTTGAGTCTTTACTGAAAACCGTCCATATAGCTGTTGTGAGAATGAAAATAGACTGTCCCTATAAAGAGCCCAGGACTATAGTAGGGTTCTCTAAAGATCAGTTCACACCATTTTGAATGTCCTGACTATTCTTCCAGACCAGAGTCCTAAGTACTTCCAGCCTGTGGTCTACCAGCAGAAAGAGGGAATCTCTAAAGCATTAAGACGCTCCTGTTAAGTACTTGTCTGCAAAGCTTCCACAGCCCGCTGCTGCTAGGACTAAGCACACAGCTCTGCACAATGTGAGGATCCACAGACTCCTCTCCAGCTCTAACCTGGGTGGCCTCATGGTCTCTGCACAGCCACAGCCAATCTCCTTGGCTCTTTGATGTGCCTGTGTGTCTCTACTCCAGACATGAGTGCCTACACTGTACTCTCAGCCTGGGACAGTTTAAAAATTCCTTCTTCAAAATGTATCAGACAGACTTTACTGGGGTTTTAGGTCTCACATTGAATGTAGACTCTTCAAGAAAATCATGAATGTACGTTCTCTATCAGTTCAGAAGGTCTGTGTCCCTTCTACTGTACAGTGCCCTTATGGACACTAATTCCCTATAGGCAACCATGCTGCTGCTGTGGCTGTGTTTCGAAAATCAGCATATCCAGGACACACTAGATTAGTACAATATTTGCTACCAATAGCACTTATAAAGATCAATCTGATGAGCGACAGGATCATCTTCTCTCATACTAGTACTGTATGACTGACTCCCCACAGAAAGACTCCTTTCTCTCTGTGTCTGAAAGCTACACCCTCAGAGAATAACTCTTGGTTTTTCTCTTGATGGACTGGAGTCAAGCAGGGTAAGTCTAGTTGCTGGGAGAACTGTTAGAGGTTAGGGGAGGCAGTACTTCTTGAGGCTGGGTAGAAAAGCCCAGTGCAGACCCCTACTCCAACTCCTGTAAGCCAGATTTCACAATGGCTTATCTGGCTGTTGAGCCTCCCTCTACTCTTTTTTAGCAAAGTTTCCCTTTGCTTCATTCATATGGCAATATTTTCTCCAACCAAGGTAGTGACACCATGATGCTTCCCCTGGTGTTATCTTGGCTGCTCTCTGTCAGGTACCTTCAGCATGGGCAAGCCCTGAGGATCTCACGGCCCTTCCCACTGCTGGAGTTCCCACTGCTCACTCACCTGTGGAAGAAAGTTTGGACGTGGAGTGAGTCTAGGAGGAGGGATAAACTGTGGTACTTTGATGGGCTGAGGAGGTGTTGCTTGAACCTGCTAAGAAACAGGGAAACAGAAATAAACCTGAGGGCAGTCACTATTCAGTATTAGAGGCAGGCACATGAAGGACACGGGCATCTGCCTTCCATACACCACCAGCTCTTTCCTGCAGTTCATTATGTGAACTGGTGCTGCTTTAGAAACTATTTCCTCTCCCACCCACACTCTGCCCCATAAAGTGACCAACTGCACTGTCTCCTCACATGCAGAACCAAAAACAGTCAGCAGTTGTGGACAGTTTGATACTCACGAACTCTTACATTTATACATTTTAAGAGTCGAAACTACATCTAAAGAAAAATCAAATTTACTGTCTGTCCAAATGAATTTTCCTTCCCCCAAAGATACAAGCTTTACTCAACAGATAGCAGCTTTCTTCCCTACAGAGAATTTTTTTTTCTGGCTTCTTGAGATATGGTTTCTGTGTAGCCTTGGCTGACTGGAACTCAGTCTGTAGATCAGGCTGGCCTCAAATTCAGAGATCTATCTGCCTCTGCTTCCTGAGTGCTGGATTAAAGGTGTGAGCCACCGCACCCAGTCTACAGAGAAATGGTGACTCTTCATGCCTGGTTGAGGGAATAGGACTGCATGTCTAAGGACTCCTGGATGAGTGATAAAAACCTTCACTTTGTTGCTACTTTTACTCATTATTGATCTTTATTCAGAAAGGCACCAAGAGTTCTGTCATTTGAAGAAGATAACTGAGTATCACAATTTGGACCTGGTTTTCATAAACGTCTAAAAACACCAGTGTCTAGACGGCTCGATCCGAGAAGTACCGCAGACATTCTTGTTCAAGTCCTTGGCCTTTGGCATATCAACTGCTGAGTTCTTGGGTGTTTTAAAGTATGCCCAACCAACTCTAAGAACTTCCTGGCTTCATTTGATTTAGAAGGATAATGAGCTGAAAGAATGTAGCAGAATACAGCACACAGTTTCAGCACTCAGATTTAGGTGCATGCATGCATATGTGTGTGTGTGCATGTGCCAGGGCTACAGGTGAGTTTGCTTTGCTAGGAAAGATAGGAGCTCAGACCCAGCAGGAACTCAAAATGGATACCCTCTACAATGTACAACCTGAACCCTCTCAGGTGAACACGTGAGTAGCAGCTGGTGGCTTACCAGAGTGACTGTGTTTTTTGCCACAATTTGGACAGCCTCTGCCCCAGGCCCAGTGACCTTACTAGACGTCTGGAGGTTGACTGGTGTGTTCTGCACATCAGTGCTGAGCACAGCCTTCTGGCTGTTGATGGCGGTCACCATAGCAATGGTAGGTCTCTGGCCCACAACAGAGGCAGGCATGGTCGCAGTTGCTGCTTTCAAGACGAGAGGTAGTGTCTTTGTGGTAATCATAGAAGCTGTAGTTACAGTCTTCTAGGAGACACGGAGAACAGATATTAGGAGACTGAAATGTGATCCCACTGAAACATACGCTGCTGAACTCTCAAAGGAAATAACACAACCAAGTTTGTCTATGAGCCTTTGCACACGTAGAGCATGCTTCTTACTATAGAGAGACAAGCTCTAATTTCTCAAGTTAGGGTCACTTGTAAACAGGGAAGTTCACTGTAGTGAGTGTACCCTCATGAAGACATATGGTTTTAGGCAATGAACAGTACACACCTACATGTGCGTAACAGGAGCCCACTTAACGCTTCTGGATTTTCTAACTGTATGAAGTCAGTTAATTCCTGTGTAAGTTGTATGTTGTCTCTATCCCCAATCACTATAACCTCACTGATCTGGCAATTTGCCTTATGACACAAAGGAAAGATGTCATCTTTCTGAAGCCCCCGGGAACAGAAGAGAAACCCGCAGGAGGACCAGTATGACTGCTGCCTCAGAGGCAGGAAGCCCAAGCTGCAGGTAATGATGCTGTTAACGACCAGAGGAAACACCAGTTCTCTATTCCAAAGGGAGGGCTGTGCTGCTGCCTACAGCCTTTCTTCTGGAGAACTGATGTGGAAATCATCAGAGTCGGAGAAATGAACAAGGTGGGGACAAACACCTGTCTTTACAAAGCCCTGGAACTTATAGGAGAGGCTTTGGTGAGGACCCAGCTGAGCTTGAAGGGTGTTTCTGTAGCTCTGATGCTGCATTTGCCTAACTTTTTACTAGAATGATTACAGATGTCTGTTACAGAAACCACCTCATTAATCCGTATACACATCTACCTGGCAGTCAAGATGCAGACCTTTCAGGAACACAGACATTCATCACCAACTTACTGCCTCTGATATTTATTCCACTTTTACGTCTCCTCCTAACATGTACTTTACACTTTGGCAGCCAACAGCTATGCCTGGCTTTTTATAAATTTTAATGAGGAAATTAAACATGGCCCTATGTGTATACTTAGCCCATCTTCTAAGCCACATGTGGCAGGACTAGCACACTGGGCAGTGGACAGAGCATGTCTAGCTCTGCACTCTCCCTAGTGTCCATCTCTCCTCCACACACCGGGAAACCCCTGAAGTTCCTCCTCCACACCATGTGAGCACCACGTATCCAGGTACTGAGTGTTCACAATTCTTTATCTTTTCTTCCTGCTATGTGTTTGCATGCACATACACTCATCTTTTAAAACCTCCTTATAACAACAACAACAACAACAACAACAAAATGTAAAACTGTGGACTCCTCCATCCCACTAGCAATCCTTATTAGTGTCTACAATTAAACACCCAAGGCACAGCACGGGCAGCTAATGCCTCCCACCACTGCCTTCTCACGTGTGAAGTGGCACCTGGGCAGCAGGTCAGGGCTGACAGCGAAATACCATTTCCTGGAAGGGCTAGGGTGTGCAGCGGCAAAGCCTATCGCACAGAGCCAGCTGTTGTATGAAGAGTTTAGACATAGTAAGCTATCTGCTTCATCTTTCAATTTAAAATGCTTGAATACAAAGAGCTTCTGAAGAAGTAAGGGAGCAAGACATGGCAGATGGCCTTTAATCCTAGTGTAACAAAGGCTCTAGACTGATGGTCTGGCCAGCAGAACCCAATTACACAGATCTGAGAACAGTTTATGTATTGATATTGCTTTAAATGAGGTCAATGGACTTTAGTTTGGAATACCTCTAGTTGAGGCAATCATTATCAATATTTTGATTAACTCTAAACTGATTATTCTAGCAAATACTAAATAAAAACACAAATATAAATTTATGTTTATATTTACCTAAATTATATACTACCATTAACTTAATGCTTTTATAACATTAAATCTGACAAGTTTCATCACATTGTGACTCAGGATTTTATTCTCCTTTATATGAACTTAACTGTGGTTGATTTTACTGCATATACTCTAGCATCTACATAATACATAGGCCAAAGACCTAGTCCGAATGTCTCAGTGAAAACTTCCTAAAGAGTGTATTCATGGATTAGTTCAGATTCTCATTTCTTATCTAATCTTATCACTCTGTTCCAAACATCAGGGAACATGAAGCAAACTCTTGATGTGTTAGGGTTTAAACAAGAAGGGAACTTTGACATCCAAGGATACTGAAAATGTCTCACCCGTCCACAGGAAAAAGAGCAGATGCAGAGAGGCTGGGTGTCCAGAATGAAAGACAATGCTACTCAAGTCTGATGATCTTCAAATGAAGGTAGCAGGTACTATGGTTCCATAAACTTCTATAATTATAACAAAACTTGACTTCTATGGGCTAGAAATCCATGCAGACATATATGCAATAGTACTAATCCTTTTGTTTCACTTTAATAAATTAAAAATTATTTATTTTATGTGTATGAGTACTTTGCCTATATGTTTGCATGTGCACCACATGTGTGCCTGAGTGCTTGTGGAGGCCAGAAGAGGAAATGGAGTTACCATCAAACCCAGGTCCTTGGCTAGAGCAATGGTACTCTTAACTATTGAGCCATCTTTCTGGCTCCTAAAAATGTTTTTTTTGGGGGGTGGGGTGGGGGGGATGGACAAAGTTTCACTTGGTAGCTCAATCTGACCTCAAACTCGGTGATCAACCTCAGACTCTTTAAACACTGGAATCATGTGTAACCCACAAAGTCTGGCTAAATACCTGTGTATTTTTTGCTAGGTTAATACTGTTAACTTGTAAGATAAAAGGCGATTTAATTTACAAAGAGCTGATCTAATGCACAAACCAGAATTCCAAGGGATATTTCTATGGTATCTAATTAACCTCTACGTCTGTTTTAGGGTCTGCTTAATTTTGAATAGGAAGTCACTGTTGTATACTCAAACACAAACAGAACTCACCCTCCCGTTTGTTTACAAGGTTATTTTTGTATTGAGTTTTTAATAAGTACACACCTTCCACTGCCTGCAGCTCTCTAACTAGGGGTGTGGCCTTGGCAGCATGATGCTGTCATTACTCAGGCAACCACGCTGTGGAGATTTCATGGGTACAACTTCCCTGCTGTGTCTAGAAGACACTGCCTCCCAGCAAGGGTCCCTTAGTTTATAAAACTTCCTCACCCAGCATCTTCTTCCTGCCCACTCTAATCACAGAGGTCATTCCCTTCAGAAGTTACATATCCAATCGCTATCGTATGATCACCAAACACCCATGTTTTATCAGGCATTAGCAGTAGCTCCCTTTTGCCTTTCCTGGCTTTGTATCTCTCCCATCACAGTCCATACTCCCTATGAGCCTCCTTGCTACTTCAAAGGTGTCATTGCCTGAACGGAAACGCCTAGTTTCCAGTTGGTGAAATGTTTAGGACAGGTTAGGGGTGTGGCCCTGGTGGAGGAGGCGTGTCACTGGGAATGGGATAGGTTTCAAACGCCCACAACAGGTCCAATCTCACTCTATTTCTGCCTCCTGAGTGGGAATCAGGATGTGAATTCTCGTACCATGCCTGCTGTCCACAGCCACACCTCCACGATAATGATCAGGAACTAACCTCTGAAACTATAAGCAAGTCTCCAGTGAAATGCTTTTTCTATATGCTGTCTTGGTCAAGTTATAAAACAATCAGTAAGACAAAAGGCACGCTTTCATTATATGTTTTCTGTTTACTTTTGTTGTTTTGAGACAGACCTACTATGGAGCTCAGGCGGCCTTGAATTCTTAATCCTTCTGCCTTATCTCCTGCGTGCTCATATTATGACACTATACCTGCCTTTGCATTTACACTTTTCTAAGAGAAAGATTTTATTCTATTATTTTTAAATTTTAATTTTTAAATTATGTGTGTGAGTCAGGGTTTGTATATGTAAGTGCAGTACCTGGGGAGACCAGAAGAGGGCATCAATCCCCTGGAACTGGAGCTATAGATAGTTGTGAGCCACCTAACATAGGTGTGAGAAACTGATTTTGGGTCCTCTGCAAGGAAAGTATAGGCTCTTAATCTCTTAGCAGCAAAGCAGTCTCTCCAGCTCCCCCCTTAAAACATTTTAAAAGAGTCTTTCATTTTTATTTTTTTTTAGTTTGTTTTGTGTGTGTGTGTGTGTGTGTGCGTGCGTGCGCGGGGGGGGGGCAGACAGACAGACAAACAGAGACAGAGGGTGTGTAGATTTGAGTGTTAGCTGTCTGTGGTGGTTGTGAGTTATTGGATGTGGGCGCTAGGAACTGAACTCGGGTCCTTTGCAAGAACAATGCAAACTTTAACCACTGAGCACCTGCTATAGGCCCCAGGTCTTGTAAAGTTTCTACTTTAATTGTCTTATTGTCTACGTCTACAATGCTCTCTGCTCATCACAAAGATCCCATTCATTGGTCAAGATCCTAAAAATACTTGTGATTCCTCTAATGAAAATTACTCTGTTCTCTGGTATTTTCATACTTCTTCACTGGTAATTTGATTATATCCTTGCTAACAAGTTTGTATTTTTCTTTCAAATTTCTGAAATTCTTGAAAAAACAAACTATCTTTTTGTGAGTCAGTCTAGCCTCTGCATTGGGTAGCTCAGGGCCTACACAGTGTGTACTCAATAAATAATTACAAAATGATGATTATAGTATGCCAGATCCTTGGCAGGGGCTGTTCTCTTTGTATACCACCCAGCACACAGAGAGCAGTCAATAAACACTGAGTGGAGCTTATCGCAAAGACAAACAACAGAAACCTAGAGGGCCTTTGAGTTTTAGCATTAAGCCTTTGCATTAAACAAAACAAAAGAATATAAAATCGAGGTTACCTAAATCAATTAAATATGTCAGGTGTGCTACCAGATGGAGCGAGGCAATGAAACCCTGTTCTGGAGCAGTGCTGGGCCTGCTGTTTACCACCCCAATGAAGAGCTCAGACGAGCAGAGGCTGCCAACTAGGCATTTGTTTATAAGTCCTTCTTAACATTTGTGTGACACAGAATGTTACTGGAATAGAAAATTCCATGTATCACCAAACAGTAGTCCTACCCTGCTCTTTCCTCGTAGGAAGACTCTAATCCACCTCTGCCTAGAGCCCGAGGAAAAGCAACCTCAGCAGCAGCAGCACTCTGTGAGAAGTCACGGGCGCTCAGGGGCCTTGAAGAGCAGCCTCAACAGCTCACAGCTGGCCGTAGCTCCACAGACTCAGGGGAGCCAGGGTCCTATCCTGGACTCTGCAGGCACTGCATCCATGTGGAGTGCACACATACATCAGGCAAACAACTCCACAGGCAGAGGTAGGCAGACCTCTGATTTGAGACTAGCCTGGCTCTATAGGGTCCTGGACAGCCAGAGGTACACAGTGAGACCCTGCTGGGGGAAAGCAAGTGTTCTTTACGTATAGTATTGGGGTGATTAATGGGAAAGTATGTTTGGTGCTCTTGTTCCCTGACTTAAGACAGGGATTTAAACAACATATTTTAGATTTATTTACTTACTTTACTATATTATGTGTATGAGTGTTTGTCTGAACACGTGTATATATACCACATATGTGCCTGGTGCCCTTGGAGGTCAGGGGAGGGTGTTGGGTGCCCCGGGACTGGAGTTGCCGACAGGTACAAGAAGCCATGTGGATGCTGGGAATCAAATCCCGATCCTCTGCAAAAACAACAGGTGTTCAGAACTGCTGAATCAACTCACCAGCCTGGGACTTCTTTCTCTTCCTAGGTATATACTGTACTGGCATTGTCTTTCTTGGTAATGTTTGACACTACAGAAAAGTAGCTGAATGGGCAGATTTTTCATTCAGAACTTCTGGGTTCAATTTTGTTCTCTATGACAAACTACCTATGATGTATGTCTTTAGTATTTTTTAAAACTGATTCAGTTCTTGGCTTAATAATTTTTGTACATGAACTAGTCCGAGGTCTACAAATAATGAGTAGATAAGTAAACTCCATTTTCCTTTACATACACAGTGAAGGCTCAGTGTGGGTGGGTTTCAGAAGACCTAATCTGCTGTGCACCAGTCTCATTCATTCCCTGCGTGCGTGCATGCGTGCGTGGTGGGGATGGACCATAGGATCTTACACATCCTGGACTCTATTACTGAGCTAGAGACTCAATACATTAGACTCTCTGGTTGTTGTTTTGTTTTGTTTTGTTTTGTTTTGTTTTGTTTTGTTTTGTTTTGTTTTGTGAGACAGGGTTTCTCTGTAACAGCCCTGGCTGTCCTTGAACTCACAGATATCTGTCTGCTTCTGCCCCTGAGTGGTGAGACCATGTGTTGCCACCATGCTTGTCTAGACACTTTTTTAAAAAGTTACTTATTTTATGTGTCTAAGTGTTTTGCAGGCATATCTGTGCACTATCTGCACATCTGGTGTCTACAGAGGCCAGAAGAAGACTCAGATCTACTGTCAACTGGAGTTATGGATGGCTGTGAATCACCATTTGGATACCGAGAGTTGAACTGAGGTCTTCTGTAAGAGCAGTAGGAACTCTTTTATTTTGATTTATTTTCTTATTTGGGGATGTGTGTGTGCAGGTATGCAAATGTGTGGAGGTCAAAGGTCAACCTCAGGTGACATTCTTCAGTTAGTCACTTTGTTTTGTATTTTATTTTATTTTTTTCTGGTTTTGTGTTTTTATTGGGGTTTATTATGGGCAGGAGGAACTGCCACCATAAAGCATGCCCCTCCCACCAAGCAGGTCCTTCTAATCCTCCTCCCGGGCCTTCTGCGACTTTTTCTTTTTCTTTGTGCTGCTCTTTGTGCAGCTAGCAGCAGCCTCAGGCTCCTCAGAGAATTCCCTTTTCTTCTGAGGGGTGATGGGGCTCGCTGCCTCCTCCAGTTCACTGGCCACTTCCTCTCCAGGTAAGGACTTCTTTTTCTTAGGAACACTTATGCTGCTAGTATTGTTTTGTATTTTAAATAGAGTTTTTTGTTTATTTGAAACAGGGTTTCTCTATGTAACAGCCCTGACTGTCCTGGAATCTCCTCTGTAGACCAAGCTGGCTTACAATTCTCAGAGATCTGCCTACCTCTGTCTCCCCACTGCTGGGATTAGAGGCATGTGCCACCACACCTGTCCAAATGGAGGTTTTATTTATTCATTATATTTATCTATTATTCATGTGTACACATGCATGCTTGAGTGCATATGTGTGCACACTATCCATACAGATGCCTAGAGCTCCTGGAGGAGGAGTTACAAACTGTTGCATACCTCTTGATGTGGGTGCTGGAGACTGAACACAGGTCTTCTGCAAGAGCACCGAATGCTGTTAACCTCTGAGCCATCTCTCCAGCCCTCACTGGTTTTTTGAGACAGAATCTCTCACTGGAATCCCAAACTTACTGATTCAAGCTAAGCTGGTTGGCCCACAAGTTCCAGGAGAAGCCCCAGGGTTTCTTTTTTTTTTTTTTCTTTTTTTCAGAGCTGGGGACCGAACCCAGGGCCTTGTGCTCTACCACTGAGCTAAATCCCCAACCCCAGCCCCAGGGTTTCTCCTGCCTCTACTCCCCTAGCACTGAGATTAAAAGATACATAACACACACACACACACACACACACACACACACACACACACACACACAGAACCTGTGCACCGGTTTTTTATGTAGATGTTGGGTATAGAATTCAGGTCATCAGGCTTACACAGCAAGCCCTTGTCCAACTGAGCCACCTCCCCAGGTCCATCAGTTACTTTTAGAATAGTATATTCATAATATATAGGTCAAACTTGAATAATTTTCTTAATCAAATGTCAATTCCAAATATGCCCTTTCAGTATATCTTGACTCTCTCCTCACATTCTATGGTAGATTAAATGCCCTTTTCAGTAAAACATTTCCACGGATACATCAAGCTAGGATACGACACACCCGCTCAGCTCTAAGGCTCACCTGCAGCCTCATTTCAGATCTCTACCAGTTTATCAGAACCAACAGACATTCTCAAGAAGTGGCCTTGAACATTTTGTCTATGGATAATAAAAACATGGCACCGTTTCGAATGCTTCTTTCTACACGGTTCCCAAAGCACAGATACTGGAACAGCTCCATGCCTAATAGCTAAGAACTGCAGAACAATTACAGGAGGGATCACGTCATTTTGGAACATAGATAAATAAATACCCCAGAAATCTCCAAATGGAAATCACCCTCACTCCCTCTCTGAGATAGGATCTCATGAAGCCTAAGGAGGCCTCAAAATTAAACTTGCTATGTTGTCTGTCAAGGGTCACTAATTTAATTGACTTGTTGACACCGACACCACCACCACCACTACCCCTTCCGCCTCAGAGTGCTGGCATCACAGGTGTAGACCACCACACTTGGCTTTATGCAGTACTGAGGATCAAACCCACGGCTTCATGAGTGCTAGTTGAGCCCTGTATCAACTGAGCTGCATTCCCAACCTAATCATTTGACTTCTGCCCCTTAGAAGGCTCTTTCCTTCTGCAGGTGAATTTATCTGATCCTTACATCAATGATAGTAAATACCCCAAAAAACACACAGAAAACGTGTTTAGCATTAGTTAAGCTTAGGATAGCTGAAATATAAACCAGTTCTATGTGACCGATAACTAACCAATACCCAACACTCAGCCTTGGCTGCTCCACCCACACGGTTACCTGTGATGCAGTCAGACTAGGCGGTGCTGCTGACTGCTGGGCGTGCTGTTGCTGCTGCTGCTGCTGCTGCTGCTGCTGCTGCTGCTGCTGCTGTTGCTGCTGTTGCTGTTGCTGCTGCTGCAGTGGCTGTAGTGGCTGCTGCTGTGCTGTTTGTAGTTTGTTTTCAGACTGTGACAATGGCTGTATCTGGAACTTGTCCGGCTGCTCTTGCTTGACTATCAGGTTCTTCCGCAGCTGTTCAACTACTCTTTTCTACCAAATGAAGACAAAAGAAAACCTATCAGAACGTTGTTTGTTCTCTAATGTCTTTCCACTACTAGCTTCATCTAACACCATACCTAAAATTTACAGATTCTAACATGAGGAACCCAAGAACCTTATAAAATTTCCATTAACATGAAACCAGTGTTGTAAAGATATTTTATGAAGGAAACTGAGGCACACAGATTTAAAAAGTGAAGCAGAGCCCATGTTTTCACCCTGCCTCCTCCCCCTTCCTCCCTTTCCGTTCCTTTCCCACCTACACCTCTTGAGGTAGCTTCATTATGCAATCCAGTGGGCCTTGAACTCAGTGCCCTGCTTCAGCCTCCCAAGTGCTAGGACTATAGGGCGGAACCTCTGCAGCCAGTTCAGATTTCGTGGCCATTATCAGGGTAGCCTGTGAGCCGGAGAGCAGAGCAGAGCAGCACAGCTTCCCCACTCTATCAACTGAGCTGCATTCCCAACTGAACCAAGCACTAGCGCCATGGTTCTAACTCAACCTAGGTTATATGCTGTTGGGTGGGTATTTTTAACCTACCTGTTCCTTAGTGTCCTGGTAAGTACAAGTGAGATAAAAGTCCATCTTATGAGCAGCAAGTGAGTTCATCTCTATGGAATGCACTGAACTGTAATTGGCACAGCACTGGCCATTATTAAGTTTTTTCATCTGACGTTTTAACTATTCAAGCAAGCATCATGTATCTCTCCCAGTTTGACACATTAAGTAGGGTTTAGGACATAGCTCTTGTATAACGTATGCAAGGCCCTAGGTTCAATCCATAGGAACACTCTCTTTCTCTCTCTCAGCCTTATTTTTAAATAAAGCTGCTATATGCTACATAAACAGAAAGTACTCTGTTACTGAAATGTATAACTGCTGAGTAGGACTTCTTCACTGGGACAGACGTAAGAAATGCAGGTGACATATGCATAGCATCGAATGGTTCTGTGTAGGCAGAGTAGAAGTCTAACTACATGGGATGGAAATTTAAAGTCAAACTGGGCTTGGTGAATCCTAGCACCTAGGACGATCTCTGTGAGTCCCTGGCCAGCCTGAACTATGTAGTGAGTTCTAGGACAGCTACAGCTATATAGTGAAATCTTGTTTAAAAAATTTTTTAAATAAAAAAAAAAAGAGAGAATTTAAAATCAAGGTCTTATAAACATCCAAAGTTATACTTAAACTAAAAAAATGTGGTTTTGGATATTTTCATTATTATAATATTCTATCCCTTCTGCCTGCCTCTTGCCTGCCTTTCCTTTCTCTTTTGTGTACAGCACAGGTGCTTAATTTGTGGGCTGCAAACCCTTTGGGGTCAAAAGACCCTTTCACAGGAGTTTAAGACCATCAAAAACCATAGATGTTCATATTATGATTCATAACAGTAGTAAGATTACTGTTACGAAGTAGCAATGCAATAATTTTATGGTTGGGGGTCACCACAACCTGATGAGCTAGCTCTATTAAAGGGGTGCAGGGTTAGGATGGCTGGGAAGCACTAGTGCTGGAGGTGACCTCATGTGTGCCAGGCAAGTACACTGCCATAAGCTATAGCACCAGACGCTACAAACAATACAATTCATAAAGAATACATTTCATCACAGGGAAGTGCTATGAATGCAGGGTTTGTTGCATCTTCACTCTGCAGAGAGCACTATGCTGTAAACCAATGTCCTCATTCCCTGCACAGAGTGTGCAAAGTAACAGGACTGAAGACTAGTCACTGGCTCAGAGGGGCTGCACAGTGAGCTCGTCAGCTGCAGTTTGCCATGACTGGAGATAAGGAGGCTTAGTGCTAGTTGAGATTAGTATACTTTGATTAATTAACTTTTTGAGATAAGTTCTTATATATCCCACGTTAGTCTCAAACTCACTGTGTGATAGTACAGGATGACCTGAACTGATTGATCAACTTTGGAGTTCTGAGACTATAGATATCACCACCACACCTAGTTTATACATGCTGGGAGTCAAACAGGGGGGTATCACGTTTGTTGGTCAAGCACTCTACCAATGCAAACACACCCCTTGTCCCCAAAATGAAGCTTCAGCAAAGGGTTGAGTGAATCCAGAACAGCCAGGTTAATTTGCAAATTACTCATGTGGCTCTAGTCAACTTTGTCACCCATGGAACCCAACTTTGCCACCCACTCTAAAGAACCCAAACCCGCAGGCTACCTCACTTAGGATGGTGGAATAGTAAAATATCCACAAAATGGATTTGAAGCATTTAAGTCAATACTAAGTACATTCTAAAAGTTTAAAAATATTGTTATTGATTCTTTTCAGACATTGAAAATACCTCATAAAGGACATTTTTGGGGGAGGGGACTGACTGTACATTATGCCCCATACTAGCAATGCCTTTTAGGTGAAAAATATCTTTAATGCATTCCAATTTTTTTTGCAGAATCATATGCAGAATAAAAAATTAATAAACTATCAAATGGTTATAAAATTAACATTTAAGTCTTCAAAACTGTATTTCCCAAGTATAGATGGCGTTGGAATAGAAGTGTTAGAGTTCATGGGACAGGGTGCTGCAGGTAACTGTTAGCGTTGCACAGAGATGTTAGTTAACACTGAATGCCTGTCTGAACACGTAGACATTTAAGAATTAATTCATTAGAACTGCTTTCAGTCTTCCTCACCGCCAGATATATATCCACTGCTCAAATAAAACCAGTGTATTACACTTTTTGTGAACAGAGAAAAAAACCTGGAAAAAATTCTATTTGTTGGTGTCAGAATTTCTCAAATGGGCTAAGGGAGTGTCTCAGTGATGGGGGGGGGGATTTTCCGCTGTTAAACTGAACTTTAACTATTGCATTTATGGTTAACGCCATATTCGTTAACACCAAGGATGTGGCAAATAGACATGGCAGCCTGTCCTCAGGATGTGTTGGATAATTATTGTCTATGTGGCCATGCATGGTGGTGGCACAGCATGTCATCCAGGCAGCAGTCTCCCAAGAGAGACAGATTCCAAGACCTTATACAAAACCAAAACCAAACCAAACTAAACCAACCAACCAAACCAACAAAAAACAGAGAAGAAAAACTTGCCAGAGGAAAAGAGAAGGGTGGGATGGGGAGACAGTCTGAAGGAAACGTCGCAGGAAAACTAGATAATTACTACACCAGGTACAAAAGAACAGGTTGTCTTTATCCTCTCCAGCCATTTTTAGGAACTACAGTGTGTTCTCGTGATTACTGCCTCCTGAAGTGAACGA